>NC_092814.1:387417652-388735152 GCF_023375885.2 Dermacentor andersoni | reverse complement strand
CAGTACTGCAGATGTGACAACTGAGGCAGCTTGGACGAAGGTTATCGCGCATTGCACCAAACATAGTTTTTTCAAGGCTGGATTACTGTGCGGGGCACAAGGGTCTGAAACTGTGATGCTCGGAAGCAATGGCGACTGGTCTGCAGATTTATGGCAGTGCATAATTGAAATGCAGTCAAGTGCTGCTGACGTCGGTCGAGATGACTTCGACAATGCGGCTGACGAAGCCAACGTCGCAGAGTCGTACACGGATGAGGCAGCATTAGTGACGAGCAAGGCTTCGCCAGCAATGAATTAGCCGAGGAAAGTGAGCAGAGCTTGGAACCAATACTGCCACCTGCAAGCACATCACCCACAATTGAGTGCATCGCATCTTTGAAGCAGCTCATGTGCAGCAAAGATATTGGGCGATAAGCACTTGTCTGCTTTGAACAATGTGGAAGCCGTGATGATTGGGTGGCCACTGAATAAGCAAAGCAAGCTTACCAATTACTTTGGGAAACAATAAATGTTCGTGGCATTTCACTGGCTCATTCTTGCTTGTTGACTTATTACGAACGCTTGGCTATTAAGAGTGAATCCTGCCTGCATGACTGATTTATGTTTCAAGTGGGCTAGCCCGTAGTATGTTTCAAGGGCATGCAAGTACTAAGCATTAGCTGGCATGCATTGCACATTATGTAAGCTGTATCTCATTCAAGCTATTGCTTGCATGTGTTCAGGGTTCTCCCCATGGTGGGCGGTGGGGAAAATGTCGCTCATGGCTTTGGTTCACTGCCTCTGAGTGGTGACACAGCAATTAGAATGACTAATGCCGTAAAAATGTTAACTTATTTCTATGTTTTCTGCAATCCTAAAGTGTTTCTTTATCATGTGGGGAAATATCAGAAGGCACAGTTAAGTAGAAGTTGAGAAAATCACACTTTTCTAGTGTGCTGTCGACAAAAATGGGGTAGAAAATCGGGCTTTGGGAGATGCCATTGCACCGCAGATAGTGCAGCCTTCCGCTGATGCAACGCCGTCATTTTGGTACCGTCATAAAGGGGAGATCGTAGCTCCAGACAACCCTGCATATTTTGCCGTGCAAAAGTAAACGCAACATAAGCAAGCGAAAAGAGGAAGAACTAGTGGTGTGATTCGTTACTGCTGCCACTCACATACAGGAAGCGGTCCTATCGGCCGACGCAGATTTGGACCACTGGCACGAATATTGACAGCGGCAAGATGTGCATTTCTTTGTCCAGGCAAGGTTTGGCAATTGCATTAGGCTGCATCGCTGGCTCGCATTTCTTTTGTAAATGCGTCCAAAGTGCAGAATTGTTGAATCAAAATGGTGGAATGGTCATATAAAGAAGAGGGGGGGGGAGCTTATTTGTGCGTGTAACTTCTCTCCTCCCAAATGAAAGGTGTCCACCCCTCAAAAATTTTCGCAGAGAATCCTGCATGTGCTGCATAAAACATGCATTTTGAAAGTCACACTGTCCAACACGGTTGGTGTCAGTGGAAAAAGTACCTACTGATGAGCTGGCCACTGCCCCAGATGAAGGGCAAGAACTGGTAGTCGTCAAGACTCCAGACACCATGGCTTCCAGCAGGCTCCATGCGGTACTGCAGTTGCAGGTGACGCACCAGCTCCAGGTATCTGCATCAAAGGAGAGAGCACTCCACTTGCGCAAGGACAATTCTTCATTAACCTCTTCTAGTTGGTCCTCATAAGTTTGTAATTTACCAGTTTTGAGCTGAGAATGGTATATTGTCACATTGTGGTAGTGATGGTGAAGAACCAAACACTGCGAAAACTGAGTTAAGGATGTCATTCTTTACTGGGTGAACTTGCACCCAGAAACACAAGCAACACTCAACTCACAGTAACAGCAGCGAGCACAGCCGTCAGTCATCAAACCAATCCTCACGGGTCAAGTACATCTGCTACATATGTCCCAGCTAACATAAGCCATATTGTTCAAAGAGAGAGAGAAAAAATGTAGAAAACACGGTGCAAGATACAATTTTAAGACCTACAGTGTTCAGGTGTCAACATCTGGTGACCGGACACCGTAGGGTCGTATAATCGTATCTTGCATTGCGATTTTTTATCCTTTTTTTTCTTTGAACAGCTTGGCTAATGTTAGCAGGGACACATGGTATACATGTACCACAGTACATATTCCAGAGTAATGGCTGGTGCTCGCCAGTGCTGGGCAGCATCGAAGATACATGTATGTTAGATACTATCCTCAGATACTCTTTGGGTGTCTTGTCTGGCAAGGCATGCATCAGTATCTGTATATCTGATACATGAAAGAATGTATAGCGTATCTTAAGATACAAAATACTGCTATTGCAACATTACTGATGAAAATGTTGGATGAACTCTGCTTCTCCAGCTGATACTGCTGCCACTAAGCCATCTGAATAAAACTAAAGGCAGCGACATCCTTTTATCTTTCCGCCAGAGCCTTCCAGCGAGGGCAGGCGATGATGTCCGCGCGTCGCTATTGGTGGAGCAGAGTCACGTGGTGGCGCTCGCCCCGTCTCGACAAAAACAAGTGCACGAATGTCTGTGTGCAGCCAACCTTTTGTTTTCTTAATATTTTTGTTTTTAGTTACGTTGGTGCCATGACACTTGCTCGTAACCACCGTACTGTGCTACGTACGACAATGCATGCCGCGTCTTTCAAGTAGATTCTGAAGCTGTTATAGTGTCATTAACGAAGTTTCTCTTGTGTAGTGCTTTTTTTACGAAGTCTGAAGAATGCAATAATGGGGTTGCCTTACATCTAGTGGCTTTCACACATCAGCGATTTGAAGGATCTCATGGATGCAAGTTTGCATGTTGTGAACCAAAGTGTGGAAGATGCTGCTTTTGGGAGACTTGTGCAAAAGGTGGCTATTTGGAGCAAGAAAGACAAAAAATTTTATATACTAACAGACATTTAATTCAAATGAAACAAGGTTTGTAGAGTTAAAAAATGTCAAAGCAAATATTTTTGTGCATATGCGTTTGCTGCTACATTACATAGATCTAGAATAAAAAATTTGTGAATGTATCTACGTATCTTAACATACAAATGGAAAGTATCGTATAGGATACAATAATTGGGGTAGTATCTTGTATCTGTATCTCAAATACTTGTTGCCAGAGTATCTTGTGTCGTATCATGATACAATTGCAAAGTATCTTTGCCCAGCCCTGGTGCTCGCATACATTAAAAAATGTGCAACACTGTTAGCGTTATGTGTGCAATCTGATTACACAGCACTTCTTTGCTATAGCATCGGCAACATCATTAAAAGCATTTCAGATACACTAGGTGCAGCTTGCACAGATGACTTGATAACAGTGATAATCCAATGCAAAACAGTCATGGGTAAAAATCCTAACTGTATGCGAGACAACATTTAAACGAAAAAAAAAAAAAAAAACCTGGATTCTTACATCATGAGTAGTAGTCTAACAAAAGCATTAAATCAAATTAAAGGGTTTAACATGTCAAAACCACGATCAGGGTATGAGGCACAGTGGGGGGGCCTAATTGTGGCCACCTGGGGTTCTGTAATGCACATGGTACATCCTAGCATGCCCCCACCCCTCTTCGGAGTGTGGCCACCACAACCAGGAATCGAAACTACGACCTCGTGCTCAGCAGTGCAACACCACAGCTGCTGCATTGGGCCACCGCCTCTCACATGGGAAACAATACTCTGCACACGGTGTTTCCAACATCACCAGGAACGCGCATGGCTGCATCCTTTCAGGTGCGCAATTCAGGGTTGTCGTCTTTGCAATACAAGCAATTTTACAGGCTGCAGCAAGATGTGCACCCTCCAAGTCAAAGGACATGCACCAAGAGGACATCAACATATTAACTCTCCCTACCAAGGGGAAAATAGGTGTTTTTTGTAGGTAACGCGAGGTTTTTTTTTTTCTCTGAAGGAAATACTGCACTAGATATTTCATGTAATACATAAACAAAAAGCAGAATGATTGCACTTTTCATGCATAAAGGTTTTATTAACAAGATTTATGTCATAAAAAAGACAAATTGCCATAATCAAGATTGTGGGATAAAATTGAACAAAGTTTGTAAAGACACACTTGTATCTACTAAGAAAAATATGTAAAAAAATTATGAGATATACAAAATGTATTAATGTCTAATAGGCACTATCTCCGAAAAAATCTAAATTTTTCATTGAACAGGTATCCCACTAAAGAAATTTAACTGCAAGCACTACGGTGGGGCGTGCCGGGCTGGTTTGCGTCGTCGTCGCTCTCACAGTCAAAGTCCGATGAATAGGCAGCATCCTGAGGCTTGCTGCTCCTCGATCCAGTGATAAAATCAGCTGCAGACCCACGGGAATCACGACATCTGCTATCTTTCGAAGCCCATGCACCGCTCCTGGAGGCAACCATTTTTGTTTTCTACGATCGTGGAACCTTGGAGGGCATTCAAAAATTACCGCCTGGCGTGAAAAAATCTAACTGCTTAGAAAACAAAAATGTAGTTCTCTTCCTTCACGTCCAACGGCGCAGTGTGTCCGTGAGCGGTGCGTAAGGCCTCTAAAGCAGCGTTTCAAACAATCGCTAGCGGGTGGCCATTTTTGCTTTCTACTTTGACGATCGCGAAACATCAAAGCATGTTAAAAAACCGTCTGGTTGGAAAAAAGCGAATAGCTTAAAAAAAGAAATTATGGGGTTTTACGTGCCAAAACCATTTTCTGATTATGAGGCACGCCGTAGTGGAGGACTCCGGAAATTTTGACCACCTGGGGTTCTTTAACGTGCACCTAAATCTAAGTACACGGGTGTTTTCGCATTTCGCCCCCATCGAAATGCGGCCGCCGTGGCCGGGATTCGATCCCGCAACCTCGTGCTCAGCAGCCTAACACCATAGCCACTGAGCAACCACGGCAGGTCCGCAAATAGCTTATAGCTTAGAAAATGAAAATATAGTTATCCTTCCCGTACAATAGCGCAGTGTGTCCATGAGCGGTGCAGAAGGTCTCAAAAGCGGCATTTTAAACTATCGTTAGAGGGCTATTTCCAATGGGCGCGGTAAAGAAAGAGTTAAAAGGCATTCCTCTTGCAAGAATTTTCGGCCAGTGGATGTCTCGCCCAAAAAGTCAAAGGCTCTAGCAATAAAACTCAAGAAACTGAAGCTTGAAGCCTTAGAAAAAGCCATAAAACTAAGTAAGCAAGATGTGTTACGTGTGTTTCTTGTAGCTAAGATGCACAAGCGAGATATCCCGTTTCACGCTACAGTGCAGTCCACTTATAACGATATTGAGAAAGAGAAAAAAATATGATCGTTATAACCGATGATCGCTGTATCTGGACTGCAGTTATTAAAAAAAATATTTAAAAAAAATGAACGCGGGACATACCTTTGCAGCTCCGAACTCGAATTCGCTACTTGTTCTAAAGAATAGATGATGTAGAAAGTAGGCCGTGAAAAACAAACTTTATTTCTAGCGCCAATGACCATGTCAAGGGTTAGGCGCGCCGAAATAGTCCGAAATCTGCACTTGCTTTTGCGGCGGCTTCAGCTTCACAACCGCGGTGTGCATGGATTCCAGCTGCTGCGCAAACACTGGCGGCAATCCTTCAGTATGCATAAAATCAATTAAGGAGTTGATTGACGACAGTGCACTTTGCATGGACATCATGGTCGGGGTCAAGGAGCCACTGTCAATCTCGTTGTCACTGTCGCTACTGCCGTCGCCACCGTCGCACAACTTTGCCATCTGTCGAGACAGCACATCTTCGGCGATCGCCTTGTCGGTGACCTCATTGCAGAACGAGGCAGCACTGTCTGCAGTCAAAAACACCTCCATCGACGCACCACCTGTGTCACCAGTAGGAACGAGCTCCCAGAGCTCGGTTATGTCAGCGGCTTCCACCGTGTTGGTCTCAGTGGGTTGGGGAAGTTCGTCCTTACGCACAAAGCCTGCCTTTTTGAAGCAATTGGTGATAAACCACTGGTAAAGCGCCTCTTCAAAATCGGCACACGAAGGGTCTCTAACCCTTTTCCGCTGATCGGCATGGCCGCTGATAGCTCCTGCCTTCACAATCGCGGTGCTCCCGGTTTTCGAGATGGTTGATATCGTTAACTGGGCGAGCTCATACTTCTTCACAAGGGCGCTCACCTTGAAGCCGCATCGAGAGTCCTGCAAAATATCCATCGTCGTGTCAAGCGACGGAGCTTTGCGCTTTGTCAGCGCCATCTTCGAACTGGGTTGAACCGTTGGTTGCATGCTGCTTCGGCGGCGTCAGCTTGCTATCGCGAGAGAGGGATGTGGGACGGGCGCCACCGCGTCGCTTTGCTTATCGCTTTTTTTTTTTCTTTCCCTCTCTTTCGGAGTGACTGTGGCCAACGTGCATGAAGCAGCTAGCGCCATCTTGTGGCGCGCTGCACCTACTCAGCTATTCTCCAGTGCACGGGCGGGGCGGGAAGCGCTGCGCGGTAATGGCGGCAGTTACGAACTTACGGAGGTAAACATCGCCTCGTCTCAACATCGTTTCAGGGAACTAAGCAACGCAAATGTTACGATTATTTGGCACGGAAAACGCCGTCCAGACGGCAAAATCTTGATCGTTATATCCGATATGCGGTGAATAACCTATCGTTATAAATGGTTTTTTTCCCCATAGACCTAATGCATAAAATGACACTCTCATGTCGACCCATCGTTATATGTGGTATCGTTATAAGTGGACTGCACTGTATCGTCGCAGGAGGAGGCTCATGGCAGATAGCGATTAGTGGGTTCCTTCAGCGTACGTTGAAAACTCTGGATACTTTGGAACCTTTTGGCATCCAGAGCTCCTTGGAAGTTGTGGACTGGTTAAAGTCAAGTGAGATTTGTGCCAATGCTGCAATGTCTGTAGATATTGAGGAACTGTTCTATTTTATGCCACACGAAGACCTGTGCACAGCTGTACTATCGGCATCAAATGAAACGTGAACACCGGAGCGCCTAACTGAAGGTAAAGTATGGACCGTCCAGTCATCTTCATTGACAGGCGCACACTTCCCTTTTGACTGCCCTGCGCGATGATGTTCCCTTTGTACTGCGATATTTTCGTTTATGTTTTTGTTCTCTTTTATCTGAAAGCAAGAAAGGATGCCGGCGCAGTAATGATGACTGCGCAAACTGTGCAACACGCACCTCTGTTCGCGTTTCATTTGACGCCGATATAGCACATACGCTTTCAGTGCACTGGGCGATACTCCTCGCCCTATGCTGTGATTTCTTAGCTTATGTTTTCTTTGATTTTTTTTTTTGTCACTTTCAAATAAAAGAGAGCCAGAACAGGAACCGGATGAGCGTGCCTGCCGATGGTGATGACTGGACGGTGCGCCACTATACCTTCAGTTATGCTCTCCGCTGTTCACATTTCATTTGATGCCGATAGTACGTGATCTGATTGAAGAAAGAGGGGAAGTAGCTTTTATAAATTCATGCTCTTTGTCACTTGAGTCTTTTATGGAACTTCTCACGTCTTACCTGTCAACCACTGTAGTGTCCTTTAACAAGGATGTCTTCATTCAGAGAAAGGGTATTTGCATCGGATCTAAGGTTGCTCCTGTACTGTGTAACTTTTATCTAAGTTTGACAGTAATGTAATTCACAGGCTGCAGGACAAACGTATTGGGCGAATTTTTAGGTCTGTGGATAATTTTTTAGTGCTTTTAAGGTTAACTTCTGAAGATAGCCTTGAATCAAACGTGAGAAGGATTTTAACGTGTTTCGAGGAGTCCTCCCGGGATCTCAGGTTCACATTTGAACTTTGCAAAGAAAACTTGATCAGATTTCTTGATTTGGAAATTATATTTAAAAGTAAGCGTCATGTGTGTTGGCGTTGTTGCCCTAGATCGAAAAAATAACTCCTCCCATACGAATTGTCCCACTCCAAATTAATAAAACGTGGCATAGTTTCCTTGTGCTTGACGAATGCTCTTAACAAGAGCTGCACCCACTCATTGCAGGAGAGTTTTGAAGCCCAGAAGGCGAGGTTAATGTCGGCAGGATACCCGGTTTCACTTTTGATGGCTGTAGCTGAAACCGTGTTTAGAATGTTGACCAAAAGAAACCCGTGGAAACTGCAGACGACAATGAATCTTCAAAAAGAGAAAAGGTCGTAGTGATGCCATATTTGCATGGCTTGTCTCATAATTTTAAGAGGGTGGCCACTAGGAATGGCATCACGCTAGTGTTTTCGGCACCGAGCAAACTGGTTAGGTTGCGCAAAAGCATCACAAGAGAGGAGAAAGATACGACTAGTGGCTGTGGAAAAAAGCACACCACTTTTTTTCACAAAAAGTGCATTTTCGGTCATGTATCACATACCTCTCTCGTGCGGACTGTCCTATATTGGCCAGACCGGTCGTTGCATTAATGATCGTATGCATGAGCATCGCTATTTGCTACCTACAGTTACAGGAGGGAACTTGCTGTTGCATTGCAAAAAGCATGATTGCCGACCAGTTTTTGATAGGTGTATCGATTGTGGGGAGAGAGCGCAGTAAACTGGAATGAGAAATAAGCAAAGTGTTCCACATGAAAAAGTTGGGCGCGCATGCATGTGCGAGTGAACCTTCGGTCCATATCAATGATAAAGAACTTCAATTTTTAAATTTATCATGTTAATCGAAGTGTTGTTGCCCTTGTCGGGAAGGGGTGTGACTAGGCTTTTGTGTACGTGTATATCTTTTGTTGACTATAGACCTTGTTGTTGTTCTTGGTTGTACGCACATGCACGGCGAGATTTGTGGAATGTATTCCCAATAAACTTCAGTTGTAAGTACAGCATTGTCCTCTCTGTTTCTTCTTACTTGTGCTCATGTACGTACTTGCTGGAACCCCTTATATGTTCACTAGATGCTAATTCATTTTACATAAGCCAACAAAATTCCCTGTGGAATAGCAAATAACAGGCTGGAAGAGGCCTACTGTGTTTTGTAGCAACTCTGGGAGCACAGTAAAGCCTTGTTAATGCAGATTTCACAGGACCAAAAAGAAAAATGTCAGAATTAATTGAATGTCGAATTATCAAGGGTATCAAAAAAACAAAGAAATGCTTACTATGCCAATACGCTTTTATTAACTGAATGAATCAGCAAATCCTGTTTCTATATTGCACAAAAGCAGTGCAGAAGCAGCAATTCTCATTATTTGATGACTGATTAGCACTCACAGCAGCGAAGGCCTCACAATTTCTCCCACGGCGCAGCCAGCCCCAATTCACATGGTCACAGCAAGGATGAAATTCGGTTCCAAACCAATGAGCAGCAATATTAATTATGGTCAGGCAATTGAAGCGCAACTACACCTCACAGGGCAAAACACCAGTTGATGAAAATTACGCATCCATTATGTCACTAACAGGAACATTTGAAAAACTACAGACAATATCATTAGAATAAAAAATACGATAGACTACTGCAGCTAGGTCCACACAATACACTGGATGAGCTAATCGAGGCACAACGCATAGCACAATATGAATGCCTGTCCAAAACTAAAACAGGTAGGCAAATATTGGATCGCCTAGGTATAGGGTATCATACCCAACATAGTGTCAAAGTAGATATACCCAGACATATCAGAGACATGATAACCGTCCCTCCAATACCCAAGAATATGCATCCCACCCACCCTCAGGGTAGGTGGGAAAGCATAGCATGCGATATACAGAAGAAATTTGGTAACAGCAAGGTCACCACATTTGTAGATGCAGCTAGACACTGTGGGGATGCGTGACTCTCACGCCTCCCCTGAGATCTAGTTTTCCCGCATAGCTCGTCTCCTGCAGGGCGGCTTCGCCTGCTGCGTGGCCTAGCGCCCGCGGCGGTCGGAGTGGTTGAAGCGCAGTGCGAGAGATGGCGCTAGTGTTGCGCTGCGGCGGGGTTACTTAGGCGTGGGAAAGAAAGGCGCTTGTCTCTTTCCCGGCAGGTCGGCGAACAGCGTGGACATTCCGGGCGCGCTGCGACCATGCTTCTGCGAGACCGCCTCACGTGGCCGCCTTCGAACGTACGACCGTTGGCGTGACCGAACACGCGAACGACCAGGCGTTGGGATCCAGCATGGGGCGAACATATTCGCTCGCAATGCGGTCGCGGTAAGTTGGACTTCTAGATTTGTCGCGCGCCCATCGGCATGTTTTGGGGATAGCAACTCGGCTAGCAGGCATTGATCTATGAAAGGTGCAATAAATGCCCTTGTGATTGTTTGTACTACTGGGTTGTCGTTCCTTTGTCCCAAGAGTACGGAGGAGAACCCCGTATCTCCCCCAACACAGACACAGCAGTTTTGATAAATTACAAGGAAAAATGCACGAGCGCTACAGTCAACATGCCACATGTAGAAACCACAGAGGGAATAGCTATTGCGTTACCCATAGCACAAACACAAGCGGACATAATTATCAGTGATTCCCAGACGGCAATAGAAAACTTCGCTAACGGTCAAATCTCCCCAGAGGCACTACAACTCCTAAAATTAGGTAATAACCACGACAAAGTGTAGATCTCATCTGGACACCCGCTCACACACTACCAGGCGGTAGCAATGAGGTGGCGCACCGCATGGCTCGAGAACTTATGGACCGAGCCTCGGTTAACCCCGCCTCACCGACTACCGATGAGTGGCAGTGGGTAGATCGAATGACCAGATTTCACGAAATTACACAACACCATAGATTGCAGAGGCGTACATTGCTGCCGCCACACCCAAAATTAAGCAAAAACCAGTCTATAGAATGGCGGCAGTTACAGACCAGATCCTATCCGAGTCCAGCTATTATGCACCTAATACACCCAGATTTATACCCACGGACAAGTGCAGACATTGCGACTCTAGTGCCACCCTAGAGCATATCCTATCGGAATGTATGGGTATAATAAGCTATAATTGTGATACAGCCTCAAACAGCGACGGCCTCCAAGTGTGCTGGGAGTCTGTGTTACTCAGCTTGGACCTGCAGCACCAACTCTGGGCTGTCCAGCGAGCTGAGAAAGCCGCCAAGGGCCAACAACCCTTGGTCGAAACCTAGGCAGGGTCCAGGCCCACCCCACCAAATCGCTGGGCACTCAATAAAGTTATTCGAGTGAAGTCACAGGCTGTTTGCTTCCATCCACAAATAATTATGAGTATGAAACTGTGCAGCCTTTCTGCAGTTTTCTCGTGGTGATGCTTGCTGATATGCCGAGATTGTATAACTGTATCTAACACTGTAATGTCGCCCAGACTCTCTTATGTGTAGCCCAAGAAAAGTAATGGCAATATATATATATATATATATATATATATATATATATATATATATATATATATATATATATATATATATACAGTGAAATCTGGTTACTACAAACACCACACTAACAAACTTTTCAGAAATCCCCTGCTGACAACTTATATTTTGAATGTAAAAATATTTCAGCAGTACGAACTTCAGAACACCGAACTTTTCAGAATAATGATTATTATTCAATTTCCGTGTCATGTGAACGTTTCAGTACTGTGAGCTAATATTCCGAAATATGGAGATCCTTAGATTTCCGTGTATCCTTTACGACAGCCGGAACAATAGGCTAGTAGACGACAAAGTGCAGAAGGCAGACGCTGCAGTGCATGGGTTCTGTAAACCTGAGATGGTGCCAGAGAAAAACACTGAGAGGGGACTTTTTTTTTTTCTATTGCGGAGGTGACGATGCATCAGGTTTTGTAAGCATATGCTCCGCCCAGACAAGTGTTGCGTAGCAATGGAGGCATGTCTCTTCCTTCTTTTGCCCTCCTTTCTGCACAGGCCTCTTCTTTCTTTTGAGCTTCTTTCTGCGGCCGTACCAGCTACGCGCATGGAGAAATGTAACCTCCATGCTCTTGGGGATACAACCGGGCCGCACTTTCCAGATGGTGTCATTTACATGCGCTTGCACTTTGGAACAGTTCAGGTGTCTGCTTCGAGTGAGACAGTTGCAGTGTCCACAACAAGGAATTGCCACGTAACAATATGAAAAACAAACAAAAAGAAACATTACGCTTTATAGGCAACATGGAGCTTCTTTGTCGGTGGTTTTCTCAGCGTCAGCGCCGCTTTCGGACGCGTCACACTATACGCAGTGGTGCGTGGCGGCAGAATCTATGGTAAAGAACAAAAGCGCACGCTGAGAGCCAACAGCAACATTTTTGTGGATAGCTCATACGGTGACAACTGATGAACTGATGGGTTGATGGGCAAAACGGGAAATTTTGGGGCTTTCACTCTAACAACTTTTCAGAATAACAAATAATTTGCCACAGTCCCCCAAAGTTCACTACATTGAGATTTCACTGTAATATTAACCTTCATAGTATGCGTTTAGGGTTAGATGCGTTCGGCGTTTTATATGAATCCACAGAAACAGGCAATGGCCGAGCCGAGTGAACAACAACCACCGTGTTCTTTTTTGTCTTCTGCTGGCGACTGTTATTTGTCACTACAATCACTCCCCGGTGAAAAAAAGAGCCATCCTGGCAACCTATGGAACAGGAACCACTGATGGGTCATAGTGCAGCTTCAGTCAGTCGACATGAACAGTTTCGTGTCCATGATGCCGTTGGTCCGTAGATGGCTGAATAGGCTCAATGACGTAGTTAACCAGGGACGTCTGTCGAAGAACCCAGTAAGGGTCATCATACTTTGAGCTGAACTTTGTAGAAAGGCGGGGAGTAGAGGAGGAAATGCAGAGCCATACTAGCATTCCAGGTGAATATGATGGAAAAGACAAGCTTGCATCACGACCATGTTTCTGACTGGCCTGGTCATGCGTGGTAAGTGATCGTGCGATCTGACGACATTCTTCGGCATAAGTGGCGGCTTTGGATAGAGTCGTAGATGTGGAAGTGTCGGGGTGGTGCAAAATAATGATGTCCATAAATGAGGATGGTTCGCGACCATAAAGAAGAAAGAAGGGAGAGAATCCCGTGGTAGACTGAGTGGTGCTATTGTAAGCATACGTAACAAAGGGAAGGATGCGGTCCCAGTTAGTGCGGTCAGTGGAAACGTACATGGCGAGCATGTCGCCGAGAGTACGATTAAAGCATTCAGTCATACCATTGGTTTGCGCTTGTAGTTCTATGGACAATGTTGCATTCGCGAAGGAAGGCTTCTACAGCTGGGAAGCGGAATGAACAACCACAATCACTCAGTAGCTTGCAAGGTGCACCGTGTCAAAGAACAAGGTTGCGAAGGATGACCAAGCCGACTTCACGTGCTGTGGCCGCCAGAAGCGCTGAAGTTTCGGCATAGCACGTGAGGTGGTTCACGGCAACAATAACCCAGTGGTTGGCATTTGGGGTGTACGATAGAGGACTGTACAAATTAATGCCGATATGGTTGGAAGGCTAGGAGGGACAAGGCAGTGGTTGGAGCAGCCCTGTTACCTTGTGAGGTGGACTCTTGTGGCATTGGCACTTGGAGGATGAGTCGACGTACTGCCGAATGAAGCGGTACATTCCTTGCCAGTAGTGTCGAAGCCGTAGGCGTGCATACGTTTTTAGTACACTGGCATGGACGCATTGTGGATCCCCATCAAAAGAGGCACAGATGTCTGAACGTAGATGGCAAGGAGTCACTAGCAACCATTTATGGCCATCATAGGTAGTTACGGTGGTACAGGAGCCTTTCATTAATGGCAAAGTGGCGAGCAGTACACCGAAGCGAGCGGTCGGTGGTGCGTGGTGACAGTTGAGATAAATACTCTAGAAGAGAGGCTATCCAAGGATCCCAGTGTTGCTCTGCTGGCATGTCAGCGAATGTAAGAGACAAAGAATCATAGCTGGACAGAGACGGAGCACCATACTCATCGGGTAGTGGCGAGTGCGAAATAGTGTCGGCATCCGAATGCTTATGGCCTGACCGATAGGCAACACGGATGTCATAGACCTGTAGACGAAGCATCCAATGAGCTCGGCGACCAGGTGGGTCTTTTAATGATGACAACCAGCACAGGGCGTGGTGATCAGTCATGACGTTGAATGGATGGCACTTCTGTGTCGGCCTCGGTGTCAAAGTGACCAAGGATCGGTGGTGTCTGTAGACGTCGCTGAAGGTCGTGGAAGGCATCGGATTGTGCCGGGCCCCAAACAAATGTGACGACGTTCTTGGTGAGTCGTTGCAAAGGTACCGCAATTTCACAAAAATTGGGCACAAAACGGCGGTAATACGCACAAAGTCCTAAAAATCGGCAGATATTGTGCTTTGTCTTCGGTATCAGGAACAGAGCAACTGCCATGGCTTTGTCAGGGTCAGGGCGCACACCGGTGCTGCTGACAATACGACCTAGAAATTTAAGCTCCTCATAGCCAAAGTGACATTTTTCGGGCTTCAGAGACAGGTCGGCGGTGCGGATGGCTTGAAGAACCGCCTCAAGCCGCTGGATATGTTGTTCAAACGTGGTGGGAAAAACAACTACAGTAAAACCTCGTTAAACCGTACCCGCTTAAACAGTAGTTTCGTTTTAAAAGTAGTAAAGTCAAATCCCCGACTCAGCAGCCATTGAACATAATGTGTTTTGTATCCGCATAAACCATACCAGCTTATTGCGCACGCATCGGTTAAAACGTAGCGTTTCCACTTTTCGTGGCGCAAACACGGCGGTGTGTCGTCTTCATCTGGCGGCCCGGCAAAACAACAAGCCTGAGAGATCGGAACAACGGCCTTGAAGCGCCCTGTGAGTTTGCACGTGAAGCCACATTAACATCAACATCATTTCGACGCCGTGCCAGAGAGCGTTGTGGCGTCGTGCTAGCGAGGACTCGCGTCATGCCAAAACTCGGATAAAAAAGACGCCGGGTACTCAGCGTAGAAGAAAAATTTGACATCGTCCGTTCTATCGAACGTGACACGAAAAAGTTGGCGCTGGCACGCGACAGGGGTCTGCTGTTGACTACGGTGTGTGGCATTTGGAATGCGAAGTTGCTCGGCAGCGCTGCTGCGACCGCGAAGAGATGTCGGCTACGAGGTTGGACTTTTCACCATCGTTGCCTCTGTTGTTGCCGAAATGTCGACTAGCGACAGTGATGAGGACGACATGGAAAGCGACAGCATGGGCAATTCAGGCCTGACAGTGACAGAAGCTGCATGTTACGTCAGTCTCACAAATGCAATCGTGCGACGAGAGCAGGGGCGCGATAACGTAACTCTATTCCAAACTCCGGCACCCGGCAATGAAAAAGGTGCCCCGGAACTTCTGTCGCACTACTGCGCGCGTGCACGGAGAATATGTAACGCCAACGAGGAATCTGCCATGCGAGTCTTTGCCAAGAAGAGGGGGCTGGCTGAAAAGCTGGAACGCAGCTTCAGTAAGTTTGAGGCGGCTGTCGTCATGCTAGGTCGCCGCAGCATCAAACGAAAATAACACTTTTGTCGCGCGAAGTGAATAAATACTGCAGGTTTTTTCCACTTTCATCGCATTCTCTCTGAGTTTCGTTTTCGACAGGTAAGTGGGCGATCTCATGCTATTTCGGTTAAACAGTACTACCGTCTAGTACATACTACTTCCAAGCTCCGGCCAACTACGGTTTAACGAGGTTTCACTGTACATCGTCTAAGTAGACTAAACACGAGTGCCACTTGAGGTCAGATAAAACTGTGTCTATCATGCGTTGAAATGTGGCCGGAGCGGAACACAATCCAAAAGGGAGGACCTTAAAGTCATAGAGACTGTCAGGTGTCATAAACACCATTTTTTCCCGGTCCTGTTCGTCCACTTCAATCTGCCAGTACCCACTACGCAGATCCATTGAAGAAAAGTAACAGGCATGTCGCAGGCAATCCAAAGAGTCGTCAATCCGAGGAAGTGGGTAAACGTCTTTTTTCGTGATTTTGTTCAGTTTGCGATAATCGACACAGAATCATAGTGAACCGTCTTTCTTAACTAATAAAACAGGTGAAGCCTAAGGACTTGTCGTTGGTTGAATGACATCATCATTTAGCATTTGTTTAACTTGATGACGAATAGCATCCTGTTCTCTCTGTGACACGTGATAAGCATGTTGGCGAACAGGTTGGACGGTCGGTTCAGTGATGATTCTGTGTTTGGTTAAAGGAGTCTGTTTGACCTTCGTCGTGGTGGCAAAACAGTCGCTAAATGGCAATAGCAGAGTGAGGAGCCTCTCCTTTTCGGGTTGGTCTAGCTGTGGGTTGACGATGCGACTGGTCAAGTCCACATCACTGGGTTCCGGAATCGAGATTGTCGTTACCAAAGCACAGGCGTTGGACTCGGCCACCGTTTCAAAGTAGGCCATGGTGGTATGACTCGCAAAGTGCTTGTATTCGCCACTGAAGTTGGTAACTAGGATCGTGGTTTGCCTATTTTGGAGGTATACGAGACCTCATGTGACGCCGACTTCTCGATCCAGCAAGATGGTGAGGTTAGCTTCGGCGATGCCTATTCCTAGTTGGTCTTGGGGGCATTCAACGAGGACGAATATGCTACTTCGAGGCAGTAACGTCACGCAGTCATCGACCACGTGTAAAGCCACGCGGTGATGTTCATCCTCCAGATTCGAATTCGAAGAAACATAGTTAGATAAAGTCGCGAACAAGTCATGCAGGTTAATGATCGCCCCATATTCCTGGAGAAAATCCATGCCCAGTATAACCAGCTGAGAACACTTGGGCAGCACAAGGAAAGATGCTACGAAAGTCAAAGTAGAAATTGCAAGTCTGGCAGTGCATCGTCCAATGGGTGACACGAGGTGTCCTCCTGCCGTAATCAGATGTGGGCCGTCCCACGCTGTCATCACCTTGCGTAGCCGAGTGGCCAATGAGGCACTCATAACCAAGTAATCAGCTCCCGTATCAACAAGTGCAGTTACCGGATAACTGTTGATGGAAGCAGTAATAGCAGCAGAAGTTTTTTTGGCAGTTTCGAATGAAGGCGTCAGCGGTACGTCAGCAGAGGATATTTGATGGTTCGCATGACAGCGGCCTCACCCCCGGATGTCGCCGTTTTCAGTTCCCCGGCGCAGGCTTCCACCGTCAACTCCAACGGAATCAAAGACGGGTCGAGCGCGGTTTGGTGATGCGTATCGACGAGGTGATGGTGACTGTGACTGTATTCGCTGCGGGGCAGGAGGAAGCCGGTTACTTTCTAAGTATTCCTCGATTTCGTGCGGGCGTTCGCCATAGCGCAGGCAACGGGCGTTCGGATGGTACCCCTGCAGACCAATCCGTCGGTACTGGCAGTCACGATACATGTGACCAGCCTCCCCACAGTAGTAGCACAATGTACTGTTGTTGGCAGTGCGCCATACTGTAGACTTGCGCGGACCAGGATGAAAGGCTGCTTGCAGATTCGTGTGGTGGATTGGACTTGAGAAACGTCGAGGAATCCCAGCAGGCGGCTGCATAAAACGGTCCGTCAACGGCGCGCAAACCCGAAGAGCATCCACGTACGAGAACGTGGGGGGTTTGGTACGTGTTGGTGGCGAGGGATGAACCACTTTGCCGATTTCCTCCCAAATGACGTCCGTAAGAGCTACGGCACTCGGAGGTGCCGCAGCTGATGCATAAGACTTCTGCAGTTCTTCTTGAACAATTGTGGGGTTCTCCTCCGTACTCTTGCGACAAAGGAACGACAACACAGTAGTGCAAACAATCACAAGGGCATTTATTGCACCTTTCATAGATCAATGCCTGCTAGCCGAGTTGCTATCCCCAAAACATGCCGATGGGCGCGCGACAAATCTAGAAGTCCGACTCACCGCGACCGCATAGCGAGCGAATATGTTCGCCCCATGCTGGATCCCAACGCCTGGTCGTTCGCGTGTACGGTCACGCGAATGGTGGCGCGTTCGAAGGTGGCCACGCGAGACAGTCTCGCAGAAGCATGGGTCGGCGCCCGCGTGGGACGTCCGCGCCCCTCGACGATCTCGAACCAAAGAGAGAGCGCCTTGTCTTCCGGTGCCCAAGTAGCCCCGCCTGTCGACGGCGTTAGCAGCGCAACACTCGCGCCATCTCTCGCACTGCACCTCAACCACTCCGACCGCCGCGGGCGCCAGGCCACGCGAGCCGTGCGGGAAAACCAACATATCGGGGGACGCGTGAGAGTCGCGCATCCCCACATCCCCCCAACCTTAAATCACTATATATTCCGGCGAGACATGTGACACCGTCTAACATCAACGCGTGCTTCGCGAACAAGGTAGTACATGCAACATTGGCCACGCCGAGGAAATGTCCACACGCTGTCCATAACATGCGAGCCGACATTGTCCCTGGGTACACTGCTGGCATCCGCCGGTCACAGCAGCAGCTTTGCAGGCTCGACGGCACGATGCCAGGCCAGGACTCCGGAAACGACGACGCAGTAGTCGGTACAAGCAAGCGTCGCTCGCGCCGACGCGCCCTGCTGGCAAGAGCCGCCGTAGCTGTCGGTGACCGCCGGCTCTTTTGTCCGCCGCCGAGGGTTGAGCTGGATGCAGGAGGCCAAAGTCGCTGCGCCGAACTGGCCACAGCATCACCATGGCCCGGGTGACTCGATCCTAGTCCGGGGCAGCAGCGCAGACGATGTGCACGTGACAGCAAGCCAGGGGTGACTCCAATCACGCTGCGTACACTCAACACACTCGGCAAACACTAAAGTAGTGCAAGGGAGAGGAATTCTGCATGCGCATCGCCCACGTGGTACGATGTTCAACTCGGCTAGTAAAAGATCGGGCAGCTACTCCGATGCTAAGTTCATGTGAACGAAGCTCGCTTCCTTGAGCCGAACGAGTAATTTCAATTCGTGCGAGGCTAAATAGAATGAGGGAAGCAAATTGCAACGTCTCAACGCCATGGTCCACCAGGTTGTGTCCCTCCACGTGCAACCGGCAGCTTCGTAAAGCCTTAGGCCTAAAGCGTCGCTACCCTGACAACAATCGGCATCCAAAAACAACACCCAAAATGAGCGCAAAACAGGCAGCCGCGAGGAGACGTCAGCTCTGTGAGGTGGTCCTACCCCGCTCGGTGCACACAGCATCCAAGTTGACGGCGCCCACCGTCCCAGACGGTGTCGGAGCGCTCGGTACCAGGCCGCAATACCAGTCAGCCCGTAGTGGCACCCGTGGCCCGCGGCCACCCGGCTCCCAGAGCCGCGACTTCATCCGAGTCAAAGAGATAGAAGAAGCTATTTACATAAGAAATTCGGACCACCCACGAGGCTTCCGTACTCACACGCTTCAGGCTTGCCACTACTCCGCGGGCGCTCAGCCTCGCTCTCCCAGGATACAGACCACGTGGCTCTCGTACTGACGAATGTCATTAAAAAAAAACTTGCGAAAAGGCTTAGCATGTTGATAAGTTCAAACACACTACAGCCACCGTCGCCTCACTCAAGAAAGCACGCCGCCAACACTAGCGATCAAAATCCATGCTAGCCCTACGCTTCGGTTCAAACAAAGGTCTCGAACGAAGCAAAATTTAAATCTATCGTTCGATGCCCCAAGAGCCCCACGTTGGGCAGCCAGATGTACGGGTTCTCCTCCGTACTATTGGAACAAAGGAACGACAACACAGTAGTGCAAACAATCACAAGGGCATTTATTGCACCTTTCATAGATCAATGCCTGCTAGCCGAGTTGCTATCCCCAAAACATGCCGATGGGCGCACAACAAATCTAGAAGTCCGACTTACCGCGACCGCATTGCGAGCGAATATGTTCGCCCCATGCTGGATCCCAACGCCTGGTCGTTCGCGTGTACGGTCACGCGAATGGTGGTGCGTTCGAAGGCGGCCACGTGAGACAGTCTCGCAGAAGCATGGGTCGGCGCCCGCGCGGGATGTCCGCGCCCCTCGACGATCTCGAACCAAAGAGAGAGCGCCTTGTCTTCCGGCGCCCAAGTAGCCCCGCCTGTCGGCGGCGTTAGCAGCGCAACACTCGCGCCATCTCTCGCACTGCGCCTCAACCACTCCGACCGCCGTGGGCGCCAGGCCACGCGAGCCGTGCGGGAAAACCAACATATCAGGGGACGCGTGAGAGTCTCGCATCCCCACACAATTTGCCATCTTAGTTTGGTAAGGGACTCCCTGTCATCGTTTGCAGGTATGAGAGAGCATGCAGCAATCATGGTGGTCTGGCGTTCATACTGCGAGAGCAGCTGCCGAAGCATGCGTTCCGTGACTGTTGCCTCACGAACGAACTGAAACACTTGTAGGAGGATTGTGCACGAGGCCCGCGAGAAGCTGTTCTTTTACGCCTCGCATTAACAGATGCACCTTCTTTTCTTTTGGCATTAGTGGGTCGGCCCGACGGAACAATCGTGTCATGTCTTCGATGAACATGGCGACGTTTTCGTTCGGCGTTTGGAACCTCGAAGACAGTGCCTGTTCGGCTCTTTCTTTCCTTTCGGGGGTGCTGGAGGCGTCGCGAAGCAGTCAGTAAAACTCCTGCCAGCTGGTAAATGAGGCTTCGTAATTCTCGTACCATACTCTTGCCGCGTCTAAAAGGGAAAAGTAGATGTTCTTCAACTTACGCCGATTGTCCCAGGTGTTAAAGGCGGCGACCCGGCCGAAATGGTCCAACCAGTCTTCAACGTCCTCAAAGGCGTTGCCGTGGAATGGGTTAGGCACGCGAGGCGCGTTGACAATGCATGGTACAGCAGCATTTGGGATCCCCTTGGTTTGGCTTGGGGTTGTTGTTGACATCTTCCTCACAGAGCTTGCCAGGGGACTTGCCACGGAGCTTGCCAGGCGACGGCTGCTTCGATGGCTTTCTGCCGTCCCCGAGGTACTGGTTCAGGTCTCGTAGGCATACGGTGGATGCGTACCCAGCACCTCCACCAGTTTGTCGCGAGAGGAAAAGGCAAGCTGTCAGTTCCAAGCGAACGGCCGTTTACTGTTCGTTTCTGCAGCAGCTACCACGCACACTTTTTCCTCCTCAGCTTCTAGCGCAACTAGCGCGTGCCAATATACATAAGGTCAAAATTTGGTGATTGCCCAAATGATTGCAAGACATTCTTTTTCAGTGACCAAATAGTTTGTTTCGGCTTTGGTGAGAGTGTGGCTGGTGTAAGGACAACATGCTCTTCGAAGCCAGACTTACACTGGGCAAGAATAGCGCCATGGCCTACTCCACTAGCGTTCGTGTGGATTTCTGCAGGAGTGTCCGGGTCAAAGTGACGTAGAATAGGTGGGGATATCGGAAGATGGCATAATGTAGTGAACATGTCTTCGCAAGCAGTAGACCATGCCGAGATGCTTTGGCTGTTGGCAAGCAGCTGTGTTAAGGTGGTGATTACAGAGGCAAAATTACGCACGAATTGGGGAAAGTGCGAACACAGGCCTATAAAGCTATGGAGTTCTTTCAGCGTAGACGGCCTGGGGAACTCGGCGACGGCATGAAGCTTTGCAGGGTCGGGAAGGTGTCACAAAGTTCGTGCCCGCGCCCCTCTCGAGATGGCCGCCATTGCCGCCGCAGCCGCAACGCCACTTGCACGGCGATGGGGAAGAGGGCTACCCATTCTTCCCGAGCCCGCCCGACCGGTTGGTCATGTGGGTCGCCGGAGCGTGACGAGGGACTAGGCGGCTCGGCGAGCGGACAGAGTGGTATGGGAGACGGAGCAGCGTGGTCGTGCACCGGGAGACAACTGTAGATGTGGTTGGCAGGCTGAAATCTCCAGGCCGAAGTCTTCGCCGGTCGATCGACAGACGATGCAAGTGCGTCAAGATCTTCGGCAGCGAGGTACCAGCCGCCCGACACTCTTCAGATCGCGATCTCTGCAAGCACGCCACAGCCTCGTGTTCCAGCCCACTCTCAGAACTTTCCGCCGGACTGTATTTTTTTAATCGCGTTTAATCTTTCATTTAAGGGGAGACGCTCCTCAGAAACCTTTCTTTTTAAATATTAATGCTAGACAAATGAAAATTGTACCACTTATATAGCTTGATATCCTCATTCCAAATCTGTTTTTAGTTTTAGGATAGCTTGATGCTTTCATGTCCTAAGTGCCATGCATAAGTGAAAAACAGTGCATGTTTGTGCGGCTACTGGACCTAGCAGTTGGCATGATATAGCAGTGCAAAATGGCTTTTCTTGTCCCTAACACTCCACTGAGTGCTAATAACCAAGATAATGCAATTCCCTTGACAGGCAACATTTTGAGAGAATTTCATATCTGATGCTTCATTTTCAGTGACTGGTACCCAAGGGTACTGAACATTTTCATTCTTAAAGATAAACTGGTTGCACTAAAATCTAGATCAGTGCATTCTACACATCTTAAAGATGATGCACACCAAATTTGGTCTTGATTGGAACACAATAAGTACATCAAATGTCGTGCACAAAAGCCATGTTTGGCCAAAAATGTGAAGCTGAGAAAAACGATTGAAAGTTATAAAAGTTCTTTATTTGTGTTGTAGCGCTGAAATCTATATAAAAATTGCACATAATGCAGGCCAGGGTATCTAGATCCAGTGCACTACTTTAGAATTCACCTGCGCCATATGTTGTTCTCTCATAGAGTCTTCGTGAGCACCATGCTGACCCACTTCCTGCGCTGTTACATTCCGAGCCAACTCCAAGTTCAGCCACTGCTTTTGTAGCAGCGAGGTGCACTTTCTTTGTTATGGCGGTGAACGATTTATGGTGTTTCGGTTTTGGTAAACCAAGAACTGCACAAAATCGGACGAGTTGATTGTGTACAGCTCTAAATGCGCGCGCCGCAACCGCTGCCTTGATATTCACGGCGAAATTGTCTTGGGCTGGCCGAAGGGCGCGCTCCACCGTTAGCGTCGTCTACCGGAGATGCACGCCACGACGAATATGTTGACGAGATAACGGACGTGGTACATGCTGCAGTGTTGCAACACAACCCCAAAAACGACTCGAGTCGTTTCCGTTTTTTGGCCAACTCGCGGATAAAAAGGTCGCGCCGTCCGCACGCCGGACATGCCGCGGCGCTCACGTTCCCGACGCCGATCTCGCAGATAAAGGTGCTTGCCGTCTCCTCGCCGCTCCTATCTTGATTGTCGAAGATTATCTACTTTTTCTCCGATGCGCTGACGAATTCGTCTGCGTTGTCAACGAAACTTGAGCGGCCGGCCGGCTCTGAACCGTCGAAAGCCTTGCCGTCACCTAGGTTAGGCTTAGCTGCCGCGGACGTCTCCATTGCACGCCGCTTGACTTTGCGGCGTGTCCCCTTGAACTTGTGCTCCGACCGATACTTTCGAGATCGAAAATTGCGTTTCTTCATGGGATCCATCGAAACAAGGAGCAGAAAAATGCCTGAAAGCCTGGGAACACGTCGAGAGAGCGGCGCGTCGCAGACGGAGCAGACAACCTGCGGCCACGTCGCGCGCTAGCAGCCAATGGCGTGGCCGGAATCGCACCACGTGATTTAGAAATCCAGCGAAAGCGCTCGGTTTTGGCGGTGAAATGTTTTTATTATTACTTCCCGGGGAGATTGTGACGTGGCAAAGCCGACCTCGGAGAGAAAAAGCGTAGGCCTACTGCCTTGCACAAGCCCAATAGCTTGTGACGCCGCGATTTGACGCATCACGCGCTGGAAAATGGGCCAGATTTGTGTGGTGTTGACCGTAGGTGGAAGTCAGACTCCAGCCGTCCCGAAGTAAAAGCCGTTTATTTAACATATACAACCAATATATATAATGAAGAACAGAAGCGCCCCCTGGGGAATAAAGAACCGAAATGAATAACGAAACTGAATATAACATACTCCCTCCCTTATATTTAGTAGTTAGTTGTTAGTAAGTATTAGTAACGAAAACCCCAAAGCATGCACACTGTACTTATTTACATATATTTACAACCTATGTACACAATGACAGACCACGAACTAATTGGTCTGATAGTCATTGAGCCAGGCCGGTGGCCGGCGCTCTCGGGTCGGCCGCGTTGGACGTCGCACTGGCGACGGGCTCGTTGACTGCTGCTGCGGTATGCCAGGACACAGTGCCTGCGTCCTGGAAGAAGGAGGCTGTAGCACGGCAGGCTGCAGCACATCGGGAGACAGCGGCTGCGGCGTGGCAGGCTGTAGCGCATCAGGAGACCGCGGCTGCGGCGTTGCAGGCTGTAGCGCCTCAGGAGACCGCGGCTGCGGCGTGGCAGGTTGCAGCCCATCAGGAGACCGCGGCTGCGGGGTGGCAGGTGGGCCTGGTCCCCAGGTGCCCCTCTCCGGAACCCTGGAAAGCTTGGAGGCATTCCACGTACGGCCGTCTCCAAGTCGGAAAGAGGCTGGTCCCCTCCTCTTGATTACCTCAGTGGGTGAAGAAAAGGCGCAGTCTCCCTTGAACCGAACGGACGGTTTTTTGACACGGACAAAATCGCCTACGGCTATCTTCGTCTTCTTGGCGGCTCTTCTTTTGTCCGTGTAGTGCTTGCTGCTTTGCTGCTGACGCCGAACCCTTTGACGAAGTCGCGCCAACTCCTTGGCTGGGTCTTCCGCAAATGCTGGTACCGAGAAACCCACGATGTCGAGCCTGGTTCGGGGCATTCTACCATGCAGCAGAACTGCTGGGGCGACTCCGGTGGTGGTGTGCGGAGTACAGCGGTAAATGGCAAGGTATTCTGTGACAGCTTGCCGGAGTGGTCGTCTTTCGAGGAGTGAGACTTGAATGAAGTTTTTCAATGTGCGATTGAAGCGTTCTATTTGCCCATTGGCTTGGGGGTAGTATACTGAAGAATGTGAAAGACTGATGCCTCTGTGTTGCAGGAAAGTTATGAACTCACGCGAAGTGAACTGAGGTCCATTGTCACAAACGATCTCTTCCGGGTAGCCTTCCCGGGCAAAAACACTTCTTAAAAAGTCTTTCACGGTGCTCGTGGACACTTCGCTGCAAAAATACACCTCTGGCCATTTCGAATGGTAGTCAACAAGCGTTACAGCAAATCTGCTGTTGTAGGCTGCATGCTCCAAGGGACCAACAATGTCTAGGCCAAGCTTTTGCCACGGTCGCTCAGGCCATTCAACAGGTTGCAACGGTGCTGGTGATGTTTTGGCGGACTTATCTGCCTCCAGGCAGATATGGCAGTTATTTACTGCCGTTTCCACTTGCTTATCCATTCGTGGCCACCAGAACCACTCACGCAGTCGCGCCTTCGTGCGCGTGATACCCGGATGTGTCTCGTGCGCGATGCCGATGATCTGAGCCGTGAGGGAGGACGGAACAACGAGGCGCTCTCCACGCAGTAGCAGGTTATCGACAACAGAAAGTTCTTCCCGAATGGCGTAGAATGGTTTCGCTTCTTCTGGTATGGACTTCTTTGGCGGCCAGGAACTCAGCACGAATGACTTGACGGTTTCCAGGCAACTGTCGTCGAGGGCGGCCTGCCTGAACTTCTCCTTAGTCACGCAGGCTGGCTCAATGAACGAGACAATTTCTTCCTCCTTAGCAATCTCTGCCTCCGAGGTGGGTGCTGGTAGCCGAGAAAGTGCATCTGCTACAGTGTTTGTGGACCCCTTGCGGTATTCAACAGTGAAATTGTAGCAAAGCAGTCGTGCACTCCAGCGTGCGATTCGAAGTGGGCGTCTTCCATGTCCTTGTGACGACAGCAAGGACACCAGTGCCTGGTGGTCTGTTCGAATTGTGAAATGGCGACCCCACAGGTACGTGTGCCATCGCTCACACGCCCAAATGCACGCAAGTGCTTCTCGTTCACCGACTGAATATTTTCTCTCTGCAGGCGACAGTGTACGGGATGCGAAAGCGACTGTGCGGAGCTCGTGGCCACTTTGTTGCTGCAGGACTGCTCCCAGCCCACAGTCGGACGCGTCGGTCGACACAATTACTGGCAATGACGGATCGAACATCTGGAGGACTGTACTTGACGAAAGCATTTCCTTGACCCTCCGGAAACTGCTGTCTGCTTCGGCAGACCAGATGAATGGCTCATTTTTGCGAAGTAAGACTCTCATAGGCTCAACCACTTGTGCCAAGTGTGGAACAAACTTGGAGTAGTATTCTACGAGGCCCAGGAACGAACGAAGGGCGGCCACATCAGTTGGCACTGGTGTGTTAACTATGGAGTCTACTTTCTCTGGAAGTGGCAAGATACCACGTGCAGTGACCTTGTGCCCTAGAAAGGCAAGTTCTGGAACGTCGAAAAGGCATTTGTCGTTCAGTTTCAGACCTGCGTTCTTGATCTTTTGCAGCACGGTCTTCAAGTTTGAAAGGTGTTGTTCTGCGGTCTTGCCAAAAATGATGACATCATCAATGTAGAACAACACGCCAGGGCAGCGGTCAAGGATTTTCGCCATCATCTTCTGAAATGCCGCTGGGGCAGAAACCAACCCAAAGCAAACTCTTTTAAAACGGAAAAGGCCATCATGGGTGATGAAAGCTGTCAGATCCCTGCTGTCAGGGTGCAAGAGAACCTGATGGTAAGCAGAAGCCAAGTCAAGTTTGGAGAAGTGTGTAGCGCCTACCAAAGCGTGAAGCAGCTCCTCTGTATGGGGCAATGGGAAACTGTCTGGAACAATAGCTTTGTTCGGCTCTCGAAGATCTACACAGATCCTGATGCTACCATCTTTCTTGTTAACAACAACAATGGGGGACACCCATTCAGAAGCATCGATCCGCTCGATGATGTCAAGGCTCAGCAACCTATGAAGCTCATTTGATACTGGTGAACGGAGAGAATACGGCAGACGGCGAAGCTTCGAAGTTACAGGCTGCACGCCTTGCCGTGTCTTGATGCGATGCGTGAACCCCTTAGCGAGACCCAACTCGGGACTGAAAAGTGAACTGAACTCATGTGCTAAGGCTGGCGGAAGAGCTTTGTTACGGGGCTGCGTGCTTGACGATGTGGAAATAGAACAGGATAGCGGGTCAACAACAGTCGGCTGCGGAGTAACGGACGTGTATAGGCACTTGAGAGCAGAACCCTCAATGCGAAGATCCAAGGCTTTAATGCCGTCTAGACCGATCAGAGAAGTGCCTCGGTGAACAACATAAAAACGTAGCGACGCTGTGCGGCCTTTAAATCGAACGTCTGCCTGGAAACAACCTAGCACTGGAATCAGCCGTTGAGAGTAGTCAAACAGACTAACATGCGGAGCAGGCAGGAGCGGAACGCTCTGAAAATATCGACTGAAGTCTTGTTCCGACAGGATTGAAACAGACGACCCTGAATCAACAAGGAATGTCAAAGTGACATTCGCGACTTGCAATTGAATATGGATTCCGCTACGCGCGGAACGTTGGACAGTCAAAACTTCCTCAGCACTGCTGGATGACGAAACATCTTCATGAAATTCAACTTCACGGACTCGGCCTTGCATTTGGGTTAGCTTGCGGTTGCATACCCTTTGAAAGTGGCCCTTGTGACCGCAAAACGAACAAGTCTTGCCATGCGCTGGGCACTGTGGCGCTGACGCGATGTGGTCCCGCGAACCGCATCGGAAACAATGTGGCGAGCCGGAGCGGCTACTCTGTTCTCGGTACCGCTGAGGGGGGCGGTTCCGCTGCGGCGCACGTGAGCCGCTCGCGCTCCTCGTTAAATTCTGCTCTACGGTGGCTGCCGGTCGTGAATTCCTTTTTTTCGAAGAATGCGACGATGGTTTTCGACGCTGCCGCAATGAAATTGCTTCGACCGAACCAGAAAGCTCCTTTAGCTCTTCAGCCGCCTGCTCACACTGAAGTGCAATTCGAACAGAATTCTCGAATGAAAGTGTGGAACCCTCGAGCAGTAACCGCTCACGCACGCGAGGGGAAGCTACGCCGGCAACGAATTGGTCCCGCAAAGCATCATCTTGCGAGGCAAACGAGCAATGCGACGCTAGCTCCCGTAGAGCGGCAACAAAGTCATGAACGGACTCGCCTGTGTGTTGGCTGCGGCGGTGAAAGCGATGACGCTCGATGATAACGTTGCGCGACGTCGAGAACTGTAGCCGTAATGCGGCGAGTGCAGAGTCGTATTCGTCAGGAGGGGCCACGGCAGACTTGTCATCGGCGCGTGCTGCGGCACTTGGCGCGGCCGGTGCTGCGGCGCTCGTCCCTGCATGTAGCGTCTGATAAATACGCTGGCCCTCCGCCCCCAAACAATGCAAAAGAATAGCCTTGCGTTGCTCCGGCTTGAATGTGGCGGCTCCGGATGCCAGCAAGTACACGTTGAACATCTGCTCCCACTGCTCCCATGGCAATGAGGGACGGCCGGGCGTCGGAAGGAAAAACGGCGGCGGAGCAAGCCCGGTGAAGCTCATGGTGGCGGATACGGACGGCGCAGCGGGGCTGGGGGTACGTTCACGACATCTTCGTCGCCAATGTGGTGTTGACCGTAGGTGGAAGTCAGACTCCAGCCGTCCCGAAGTAAAAGCCGTTTATTTAACATATACAACCAATATATATAATGAAGAACAGAAGCGCCCCCTGGGGAATAAAGAACCGAAATGAATAACGAAACTGAATATAACAATTTGCACCTTTTCTCGCCACCTCGGGTGCTTTCACCGAGTTTATTTATAATTTCCCAATCACTTACGGTTCTGATTTCTTTATATGTGAAAGAGGAGGGATCAATCTTGCTGAAACAGTCAAAAACATAAAACTAACTTTTCTGGTGAAAATCGCCGTTTTTCGACCCGCGTCTCCCCTTAATTATTCATCGCGTGTTGATTCTTGTATGTCGTGTTAGGGTAGTGTCTGCCGCGTTTATTGTCGCGTGTATTTTTCATTTGTGTCGCGTATTTTTTTTTATTTCGCGAGTGTTAGGAATTCCCACGTGGTGGGTTTAGTGTCGCGCGAGTGGCGTCAGGACGTGTCTCATGTGACCCGCACGCCTTCCGCGAGCTAGAACCCACTGCTTGTAGTTTGTATGTTCTTCTTTTTATTATGTCTCGGACATGATTTTATTTTATTAAATTGAGTGTGTGTTTTTACGTCGCCTCCCGTCTCATGCCTCTGGTTCACGGTCGATCAGGCGTGGACCTTATCGCCGGTCAGCAGTCGAACCCTCAATAAACGCACGCGGGGTGGGTTTGTTGTCGCCCCATCCCCTCCAGTTCGGAGAGTGTGACTAGCTTACCACCAATCTTTGACAACTGGCGTCCGCACGACAGGACTCATTGACCGCGATCTTCTGTGACCACGAGGTATAGCGGGCGGAACAGACGCGTAGCGCCGAGAGCGAGAGAAGCCCGAGATATGGCTGATGGACTGCTCAATGAATTGGAGCGCATCGTGGCCGTCGGGAAGCAGATGGGCCTTGAGGGGACAGCGCTCTGGGAGTTTTTGCGTGACATGCACTCCAAAGAAGAGACAGATCGTCGGGAACACAAGAAAGTGCATGAGTTGCGACAACGCGAGGCCGATGAGTGCGATGCGGCACAGTCTTCCCGGCGCGTCCTCGAGTTGGAGAGGGAAATTGCGCTGTTGCGCGCAAGGGAGAGCCGTGTCAAGAGCATTCGTAACACAGAGTGCCTGCCAGGCTCGACCGCCGTTGCTGACCAACCTCATCTCTCTGGAGTGAGCCTTGCTCAGGTTTGTGCCCAGCTTGAGTCCTCCCTCGTGCCTCAGCCCTTGGGTGCCGGGGCCTTCGAAGCGAACGAGAGGCTGGTGCTCGGAGAATCAGGCGGTGTGGTCGGTAATGATGGTCAGAGGCCGGCCACGAAAAATGTCAGCCGCCGCGCAGGCAAATTGTGCCATCGCAGGCCGAGAGAGGCGGCGAAGTGTGTGACGCGGCGGAGGCTGGCAGGTTACCGCACACCGCAGAGGTACGAGGTATGGACCGCTGGCAGATTGCAGAGGGTGAGGAAGAGGCCGTCAATCAAAACGACAACGAGGGCGCAACGGCGGACGCGTCAACACAGCTTGGCGGTCGCGGGGCATCACTCGTCGCGGCGAAGGAGGGCGCGATCGAGATATTCGGCTCATCTGTGGCAGGTGCCACTGAGTCGCGCCCTTCGTGGCACCCGGTTGGTCATGCACTGTGCATGGGTGAGGACTGGGCAGGGGTCAGTGTACCACAATCAACGAGCCAAAAGCAGGCAGCCGAGGCGCGAAGCGGCATGTCGCTGCGGGGCGCTTTTTGTGTCTCGCCACCTTTACGCCAGGAGTGCTTGGGGAATAGCAGGAATGCGACCTCAGCGAGTACGACTAAAAGAGAAGCGAGGATTCAGAAGGGCGGCCTGCCCTTAATTGATCATCTCGTTTGTTGATCCGGCCATGTTATTTTTATCTTGTACAGAGTTGTGTCATTCGTTCATTTTTCTGCCCTTCAATTCACCGATCTCTGCTTTTTTTTTGTATGTTTTCTTTTGTGTGTGTGATACGCATTGCGTGTTGAGTGCACGTACCGGCTCTGCGGTGGTTTGCGCCAGTACTCACACGACCCAAGGGGAACAATACTGTATCACATCAATTTTTAGCAGCTGATTTTAGGTCCTTTGTTTTATCTGGCGTTTGAGTTGGGTTGTGGAGTGCACTGACTGGCTGAGAGCGAGGCGGCGATGTGCGCGGACAAGTGCCTTTTGCGGAGGACTTCTTGAACCGTGACCCACACGACGACGTGACTGCGCGTGACTTTCGAGTGCATAGGGAGTGCGGTCTCCTTAAGGTGCGCGTGCACGACTGTTAGTTGTGAATGTTATTAGAATAACATTCTTGTCGTCGGGGTGGTGTCACAAAGTTCGTGCCTGCACCCCTCTCGAGATGGCCGCCATTGCCGCCGCAGCCGCAACGCCGCTTGCACGGCGATGGGGAAGAGGGCTACCCATTGTTCCCGAGCCCACCCGACCGGTTGGTCACGTGGGTCGCCGGAGCGTGATGAAGGACGAGGCGGCTCGGTGAGCGGACAGAGTGGTTTGGGTGACGGAGCAGCGTGGTCGTGCACCGGGAGACAACTGCAGATGTGGTTTACAGGCTGAAATCTCCAGGCCGAAGTCTTCGCCGGTCGATCGACAGACGGTGCAAGTCCGTCAAGATCTTCGGCAGCGAGGTACCAGCCGCCCGACGCTCTTCAGATCGCGATGTCGGCAAGCACACCACAGATAAGCCTCATGTTCCAGCCCACTCTCAGAACTTTCCGCCGGACTGTATCTTTTTAATCGCGTTTAATCTTTCATTTAATTATTCATCGCGTGTTGATTCTTGTATGTCGTAATAGGGTAGTGTCTGCCGCATTTATTGTCGCGTGTATTTTTCATTTGTGTCGCATATTTTTTGTTATTTCGCAAGTGTTAGGAGTTCCCACGTGGTGGGCTTAGTGTCGCGCGAGTGGCGTCACGGCGTGTCTCGTGTGACCCGCACGCCTTCCACGAGCTAGGACCCACTGCTTGTAGTTTGTATGTTCTTTTTTTTTATGTCTCGGACATGATTTTATTTTATTATAGTGTGTGTTTTTACGTCGCCTCCCGTCTCATGCCTCTGGTTCACGGTCGATCAGGCGTGGACCTTATCGCCGGTCGGCAGTCGAACCCTCAATAAATGCATGCGGGGTGGGTTTGTTGTCGCCCCATCCCCTCCAGTTCGGAGAGTGCGACTAGCTTACCACCAATCTTTGACAGAAGGACACCGTCCTTCTGACAACATCGCCTAAGATGGTAAGCCGGTGGGCGGCAAAGTGCACTTCTTCAAATTAAACTGCAGTCCAGTGTCTGAAAGGCAGGTCAGGATGCTTGCGAGGCGGGTCAGATGGGAGCCAAATTCCTTTGAAAAGACTACTACATCGTCCAGGTAGCAAAGACACATGTGCCATCTGAGGCCTCCAAGAATGTTGTCCTTGAGGCGATCGAAGGTGGCAGGCACATCACAGAGGCTGAATGGCATCACATTAAACTCATATAAACCGTCTGGGGTTACAAACACAGTCTTGGGATGGTCAGTTTCATTCATAGAGACCTGCCAGTACCCAGATCGAAGGTACAAAGAGGAAAATAACTCTGCTCCTTGCAGGCAGTCGAGAGCGTCAATTCTGGGCAGCAGATAAACATCTTTTCATGTGATCTTGTTTAGGCACCTATAATCAACGCAAAATCTGATGCCACTGTCCTTTTTCTTCACCAGCACAACTGGGGAGGCCCAAGGGCTGTGTTAAGGCTGAATAATGCCCCGATGAAGCACATCGTTGGCTTGTTCGTCAATGACACGGTGTTCAGCGTGAGAAACCTGGTATGGACGCTGGCATAGGAGTGCATGGGTGTTGGTGTCAATGTGGTGAAAGATGGCAGATGTGCAGCCCAAGGAAGACTGCTTATGATCGAACAACATTCAAAAGCAGTTGAGGAGCTCCAAGAGTTGGGTACGCTGGGCAGGCGGGAGTTTGGAATCAATTGACGGAAGGAAGGCCTCTAAGGAGGACAAATTGGCGGTGGTAACAGGAGTAATGCTGTTGACGAGAACACTTAACGTATCATCATGAAATTGAGTAAAGTAGCCTCGATTTCCTTTGCCCGCACTGGTACGGAAGTCACGACGACAGAAACGTGCAACATGGCTAGGTAGACAACAGAAGTAGCAGACAGGCCTGTTGTCCGGGATGCGCCAAGGATTATGGGATGGCGGTGTGGGACAGTTGGGTTCAGGTGGACAGGCACATGCACAGCATATAAGGCATTTGCTAGTCAACCAGGATCCGTGCCAAGTAGCATTGCTGTTGACTGCCTGCCTGCGACTTCAGCATAGGTCAAAGGTGCGGAAACAGGCGGATGCTGGTAGGAGGTTGGCAGAGCCTCAGAAATTTGCTCCTCTATGGCTTGCCGTAACATCGGAGCAAGCGCCTGCATGGAGTCCGGGACACAGGGAACAAGGGACAATTGTCGTGCCGCTTCTTCTCGGATAAACTGCTGTATTTGCTGCATTAACATCGTGATTTCAGTAGAAATGGCACCTACAGTTAATGCTGACATGTTGGCTGTGTCAGAGCTCGGGAGGCACGTAGAAATGCGCTGTTTCCGCAACTTGTAGCTCTGGCAGTAGTGAATGACATCCATGACAGTTTGGGGATTTTTGGCAATGAGCATTTGAAACGTGTCGTCCTCGATCCCCTTCAAGATGTGTCTGATTTTATCAGCGTCGGACATAGCAGGGTTGAGGCGACAACAGAGGTCGACAATATCCTCAATGTAGGACATGAAGTTTTCGCCGGAGTGCTGGGCGCGACCGCTTAAGTGCTATTTTGCGCGGAGCTTGCGAACAGCGGGTCGGACGAACATTTCTGCAAAGCTCGTTTAAAGAGGGGACGCGGCATTTGAAAACCGAAAAATTGTGAAAAAGTCCCATTTTTGGAAAACTACATATTCGGGCAGGATGTCTTATAAACTACCATTTCTGTAAATATCAACGTTTAATTCATCGCAAAACTATTTCAAATAAAGTTTATATCGAGCCGCAGCAGCTCTCGAGCGGCAAGTGAGCGCTCAAAATACCCCTACTTGACGCCATTTCTCCACCGCTCCCCCAAGTGCCGCCATTTTGTTGTTGTTTCGTTCATGCATTCGTGTGCTTTTTTTTCTCCGCCGCCCACGGTGGCGGCAGCATGGCAGAGGCGTAAATTGCTCATGATAGGAGGGCTTGCGAGAGGTTTCAAGTAACCCGCCATTGAGACGCGAAGCTGAGATTGGGCGAAGCGCGTGCTCCTCAAGGATGCAGGGAAGCCCGCGATTCCCATTGGCTGCTGCGTGCAATGATGTAGTGGTCTCCTGTATAATGTGTCCGGCAGTCGTCTGCTTCGGCTCCTCCATCGCCGGCGCCCTTTGTGTGTTCCACTTGCCATCGTCTATATTTGCAGCCGTTCCCATATTTTCCAAGTTTCTACCGTCTTGACAAGACAATTTTCAACCCTCTTTACGAGACCGTTGTTACGTTTAGCCTGCCGATTGTTGTGCGGTCAGCTACGATGTGCCCAAAGAAACTCAAGACGCTACACGCGTTCGGTGCAAGGAAGCGTTCTATGAAGCACGCCCAAATGGTGAACCTCGCCACTCGCCCGTGCACCGACGATGATCCCGCTGATGGCTCCTGTGGGGCAGCTTCTGCTTCATCTACGCAAGAGCGTGGTTGTGGCGATGCTTCTAGCAACGCGACTCCTGCTCCACTGGCACAAGAATTTGTTGTGACAAGTGCCCCTGGTGTCTTGTGCTCATCAACAGCGGCTTCCACATCCTCTCTTTCATCTGCCTTAGACAGTGCGATCGCGTCGTCCACTGTGCACTTGAAAACCCATTTCCTGACGTGTGAGGAGAAAGAGGCGGCAGATAAAAAACGCGCTGCTGTGCAACGAGGACTTGGCGCAATGTCAGCGACGGAGCGAAAATTTAAAGCAATGGAGCGCGATCCTGAAGCTGCCACCGCTACAAGCTAAGGCAAAAAATTTCTCCTTGCGCAAATGGATGCCCTAGGTGACCTGCTATCCGGGCCCCCGTGCCAGCGGTGCTTCGCGACTGGGATCAAGGTTCAAGGAGGCACTCAACTTGGACTTGCAACAAAGCTTGAGCTGCTATGTTTACATTGTGGAGTAGTTGCAAGCTTGTCGAGTTCTGCTCGTCAGGATGACTCAATGGCTTCTGACGTGAATATAAGAGCAATTGTGGCAACAAAACAGATAGGGAAGGGACAAACAGCCCTCAATGACTTTTGGGCAGCGATGAACGTGTCCCATTGTGGCCTGCATCATAAGACTTTTCAGAAGCACTTGAAGAAATTCAGGGAACCACAGACACAGCGCATAGACGAGTTCTATGCAGAATCTGCTTCTGCTGTGAAAACCACCTACAAGGAAATGGTTCCATATTTCAGCAGGGATATACCAGTAAACTTTGATGGAACATGGCACAAGCGTGGCCACATGTCCCATATTGGAGTTGGTGCAATAATTGAATATCCTACGGGCCTCGTCTTGGACGCTATTGTTTTATCGAACCAGTGCCTTGGTTGCCAAGTAGGACCAAAGCCTGGAGACCCAGGCTACACAAGCTGGAACGAGGATCATGTGTGCCAGAAAAACACTGACTCTAAGTCTGGGAGGATGGAGGTTGAGGCAGCTGTCATCCTTTTCTCACATTCGGTGCCAAAGCACAGCCTCCCTTACACAACGCTCGTGTCTAACGGAAATAGTGCCACCTTCTCTGTTCTTGTGCATGAAAATGTTTATGGACTGGTCCCCATTCCGAAAGAGGAATGCCTGAATCACATCCAGAAGAGGATGGGAACAGCACTGCACAACCTTGTGCAGAAAAGTGACAAGGCTTTAGGAGGTAAGGGCAGGCTGACAAAGGCCCTCATCGACAAGTTGACCAACTATTATGGCTGCCCCTTACGGAACAATTTCAACGATGTGGCTGCAATGCAGCGTGCAGTGATGGCATCTCTTGTGTCCGTGATTAGTTCGGGTTTCGGTCCTCGGATGCATACGGGCGCAGCCGCATAGTGGCAGTGTCCGGAACTACATGTGAACATTCCCCACTGTGCCGATGGGTGGAGCCACATCCCTGGCAAGCCCTGGTGTGGGACAATCATGCGGACAGTGTGTTCGCGCCAAGTGATGTTGCGTGGTCGCCATCTCACCGACAAGGCTACGTTCTTTATGTGTACTACGTGAGGAATAAAGTAATTCCCAGTATATAACATTGGCGACGAGGCGGATCACCCGTGGCAGGGAAGCTCAGAGGGAATCGTGGAGCATCCAGTGAGTGATGGCTGAGCGCCAGCATGATTTTTCTGCACGTTTGGAGGAGTTTACTGGCTCCAACTGGGCATCGTGGTACGGCCGGCTACAATTTTTCTTCGAGGCCAACGATGTGACTCACCCTGTCAAGCAACGAGCACACTTGCTTACACTGTGCGGTGCTCAAATTTACGACGTGGTTTGTGCGCTGCTTCAACCGAAGACGCCCAACCAAGTGAGCTATGCCGAGATCGTGGCCGCATTTCAGGCACACTACGACCCTCGACCGTCCGAAGTCTACAGTCGTGCGATGTTCCAAAAGCGAGATCAGCTTCCAGGTGAATCGGTAAACGACTACGTTGCCGCTCGACGCAAGTTGGCTACGAGCTGCAATTTCGGCACGCTGCCAACTGCAACAACAGCTACGGCGACGGCAGCTGAGGGAATGGCATCACCAACACAGCAGGGAGCTACGGGCTGCAATCCAACGCTTCTGCCGTTAGATGTGATGTTGCGCGATCGCTTCGTGTGTGGTCTCCGGGACCAGAATCTTCAACAGCGACTGTTTGCAGAGAAGGATCTGACTTTTTGCAAGGCTTATGATTTCGCTATTCGAGTGGAAAGCGCCGTCCAGCAGCAACGACAGATAAAAGCTGATCATGCGGAAGTCAACAAGGCGGCTACGCGCGCCGGCGACAATGTTTCGATCTCCAAGACGAATTCTCACCAAGGGCAACGCTGCTGGCGTTGCGACGGTTCGCACAGTGCCAAGACGTGTAAGTTCAGCACAACTATTTGAAATTACTGCCGGAAACAAGGGCACATTGCCAAGGCTTGTATTTCCAGGAAGAAGGCTGAGAAAAAAACATACCAGCGTAGCATCTCCTTAGAAACTTCACGGACTGCGGAAGTGACTAACGAAACCAAACATGAGGTTTCAACGTTGCATGACCTTTGTGCAGTGGCAGATGGATTCAGCACCGCGAAGTTTATTCTGACGCTTACAGTGCACGGCAAACCTGTGACTTTTGAGGTCGACTCCGGTGCAGCGTGTACCATGGTTAGCAGAGACACATTTAAACCGTATGGCATGCAAACCCACCCTCTCTGAGGCAGGACAACATACATCTGCGCACCTGGTCAGGTCAGCAACTGCAGGTTGTCGGAACGGTGACAGTAATGGTTCGTCACAAGAACACAGCTTGCAAGCTACCACTTCTCGTTGTCGAGGGCACTGGATGCAGCTTGTTGGGACGCAATTGGTTTGACAGGCTGGCCATCGAGCTTCACGGCATTCACCAGACAACGGAGGAAGGCAGTTTGACCGAGTTGCTACAGAAGCATGAAGACATTTTTCGTGACGACACCACAGGACACACGGGTGCGCCAGTAAATCTCGAACTGAAGGAGGGGGCAAGCCCCAAATTTTTGAAGGCACGGCCTGTGCCCTTTGCCATGCGCGCATCAACAGAGGCACAGATTGACAAGTACGTAGAAGACGGTATTTGGGAGCCGGTCCAACACTCAGACTGGGCTACACCGCTAGTATGGGTGCGGAAAAAAGATGGAAGCTTGCGCGCCTGCGGTGACTACCGCTGTACAGTAAATGAATCTGCGAAAAAGGCTTTATACCAGCTGCCCACAACAAAGGAAGTATTTAGCACTTTGAAAGGTGGCCAGGTTTTCAGCACCTTGGACTTGGCTCAAGCTTGGACTCAACTTCATGTGACTCCAGCGACAGCACAGATTCTCACAGTAAACACTACAAAAGGGCTGTACAAGGTAAACAGGCTTCCTTTTGGTGTTTCAGTCGCCCCAGCAATTTTCCAGCGGTTTATGGAGACCACTTTGAGCGGCTTGCCGGGAGTTTGTGTTTACCTGGACGATATCATCGTAAGTGGAGCAACAGCAAAAGAGCAAAAGGACCCCCTAGCGTCAGTTCTCCAGCGGCTGGCTCAGGCAAACCTACGATTGTGCAAATCCAAGTGTCAGTTTGGTGTGGCGGAGGTTAAATTCCTGGGTCACAAGATTGATGCAGCAGGGATTCACACATCTGAGGAAGAAGTAGAAGCTATGGTGAAGGCACCAGCGCCCACAAGTAAGCAGACACTGCAGTCATTTTTAAGCATGTTGGCCTTCTATGATCGATTTCTGGAGTGCCGTGCTACCGTGGCAGCAACACTGTATGAACTTCTGCCAAAGGACAAGACTTGGAAGTGGGAGCAGCGGCATCAAAAGGCGTTTGATGAGCTCAAACGGTGCTTGTTGTCGAGGACTGTCCTGTCACACTATGACGAAAACAAGCCCCTCTTGATTTCATGTGATGCTTCACCTTATGGTGTAGGTGCTGTGCTTGCTCAGCTGGACAGCCAAGGCAGAGAGGCACCGACTGCGTTTGCATCCCGGACACTGGGTGCTGCTGAACGTAACTATGCACAACTTGACCGTGAAGGTCTTGCTGTAGTCTTTGCAGCCACACACGGTCCACGACATTGTGGGTCGAGAAGTCACGTTCGTGACTGACCACCAGCCGTTACTGGGGATTCTCGGACCACGGAAGCCGGTACCAGAAATGCTTTCGCCCCGAATGAAAAGGTGGTGCCTTAAACTGTCAGCATACAACTATGACCTCCAGTATCGTGCCGGTAGTCGTCATCAGAATGCAGATGCGCTGAGTAGACTGCCTCTGCCAGACCGCATTGAAGAGCCTAACCCACCTGGAGACGTGCTCATGTTCGAGGCGTTACCACGACCACCGTTGACAGCTGAGGTTGTGGCCACACTAACGCAAGAGGATCCAATTCTAGCAGAGGTCTTTTCAGCAGTACACAATGGCACCGTGCAGCGTCTGCAGGGAGACAGTTTCACCCCATACCGCAGAAGAGCCACCGAACTTGCTATCCATCGAGGATGCATCAGCTGAGGCTCAAGAATTGTCATACCGGCAGGAGCACGAGAACAGGCCATTTCATTGGTTCACGCAGGTCATCGTGGAATTGTAGCCATGAAAGCTTGTGCACGCAGTTATCTTTGGTGGCCTGGCTTGGACGCTGAGATCGAAACAACTGTCAAGTCATGCGACCAGTGCCAGCACACCCATAGCGATCCAAAAAAGGCTCTAGTTCCAAATTGGACATCAGCCAACGACACCATGGCACACATTGCACGTGGACTTTGCAGGTCCGGTAGAAGGACATACCTTTTTGGTTGTTGTCGACGCTTTCACCAAGTGGGTAGAGGTGCGACCGGTGAACAGCCCAACGTCAACAGCAGTCACTAGTGTGCTGCGCTCTTTGTTTGCCACATTTGGCATACCACACAAGGTTGTGTCGGACAATGGGGCTGCATTTGTGTCTTTCGAGATACAAGAATTTTACCAGAGAAATGGCATTCGAAGCGTAACGTCAGCCCCTTACCACCCTGCTACAAATGGGCAAGCAGAACGTTATGTTGGGGAACAGAAGAAGGCACTGGCCAGAGAACCATACGGTTCACTCAGTGTTCGCTTGTCACGTTTTCTCTTTCGGCAGCATACCACTGTACATCAGTCAACCAGGCTAACACCGGCTAAAGCCATGTTTTGGCGGGAGCTGCCAAACCAGTTGGACCTCATCATTGCATCGGAAGGACAGGAGGCTGCACAACCTGACCTACCCAAGAGTCGTCAACTCATGCAAGGAGAAGCCGTATGGGTAAAACAATTCGGCAAGGGGCCAGATGGGACAGAAGGAACTCTGGTTAAAAGGATGGGCCACAGATCTTGGCTTGTGAAATGCGCAGGAAGAATTGTGAGACCAGCTCGGGAAGCGCACCGGCGAAGCTAAGCTGGACAGACAAGCCTCAGCAACGCTCACGTGGGGCATGGACAGTAATCCAGCAGGAAGCACACCAGCTATGCCTTCGTCACGTCCACTCGAATCCGAATCGAGCATACCGAAACGACCAGCACGGATCAGACGGCAGCCTACTTGGTACAAGGCATCCTTCTAAGGGGGGAAAAGTGTTGTGTCCGTGATTAGTTCGGGTTTCGGTCCTCGGATGCGGACGGGTGCAGCCGCATAGTGGCAGTGTCCGGAACTACATGTGAACGTTCCCCACTGTGCCGATGGGTGGAGCCACATCCCTGGCAAGCCCTGGTGTGGGACAATCACGTGGACAGTGTGTTCGCGCCAAGTGATGTAGCGTGGTCGCCATCTCACCGACAAGGCTACATTCTTTATGTGTGCTATGTGAGGAATAAAGTAATTCCCAGTACATAACAGCATCGTACCACCACGTGACATCGATGGATGAGGATCCTCACCACGACTTGTGCCCTGAGGGTGCAGACTCGTGGTGTCGTCATAACGCCAGCATGAGTGATGGTGTGCCACCTCCAAAGCATCGGTACAATCTTCCAGGCTATGTTGCAGAAGCACTGCTACCTGTTTATGAGCGCCTCTCACAGGCTTCTCTTCTGCAACGCTGCCTGGGAGCAGAGATGCAGAATGCATCAGAATCATTTCACTCCATGCTATGGTCCCTCATGCCCAAAGAGCAGCATGCGTCACTGATTGCTGTGGAGACAGCACTGCATGAGGCAGTTTTAAGATACTATAATGCTGACTGCCACAGGGCCACCCAAGAGCTATGTTCATCAGTAGGGTTAACACCTGGCCATTCAACGGGCAGCCGAGAAAGGTTCTCTACGCTTGAAAAAGCACCAAGAAGCGATCGCAAGAGAAGGTGGAAAGGCGGCAAAAGAAGAGAGTGCTAAGGACATCTCCAGTTATGCTGCAGGGTTATTTTAGATTAATATATGCGCTCAAAACATTCAAAGCTCATTTTCTCAAAATGACTTTTTTGGCTGGTGAGGCTGCTTGTTCCAGCCATATCTCTGTAACTGATCATCAGATTTCCAGAAGTTCTTGTTTTTATTGTGTATCTGAATAAATTTCTGAGGGCAAGACAAGCCCATTTTTCATATATATTGTGTCTGTGATTTGTGATATTTGATCAAAATTTGATTGATCATATCTTAATCACCAACACTAAATTTGGTGGTCTGCTAGAATTTTTTAGCAAGGAAATTTTAAAAAATGGCTCTGTCTTGCCCTGAGGTATCCATCTGGGAATCATCATAGTGAATTTCACGGTTGCAGCACCTTTTGAATATTCTCCAGGTCTGCATCATTCTGACATCAAGACGGCAAATTGGGCCAGTTGGTTGGGATTCATAGTAAGGTTCGTTACAGCGCAACACAAGACAAGGACAAAAGAAGGTATAAAACGACACAGCGCCGTGTCGTTGTTTTATACCTTCTTTTGTCCTTGTCTTCTGTTGTGCTGTAACGAACCTTACCATTCTGACATATTGCTGTAACTTGAGAACCAGTGAACATAACTGCATGAAATATTGTAGTTCTACTAATGATTTTGCTACGAGTCTATCCTGAAAATTTCGTTAGGATATCTTAAAGGGCCCCTCACCAGGTCTGGCCAATTTGAGCTAACAAGCGCAGAGCATACATTGCGCGATAACGATCGTGTCTGCAAAGTATTACATCGCTACGCACCACGGAAAGATCTGAAATTTCAAACCGAATGCCGTTTTTCCTTCTCCTCATGGCTGCCTCGCTCCACGCAGGAGGATGATGTACTCGTGTGCCTGTGCCGACGTACTGGTGTCCGCAGTGTGACGATGCTCATGGTGATACGTGACTTCGAGAATTATTCAAGACAACATCTGTTACCTGTGCTGTCTGTTGCTTGAATTGACGAATTTAGAGAAATAATAAACGGAAGGTCCGCATGTTTTTATTTTACTTCGCACCAAAGCAAGAGAGATGTACTTCCGCTTCGTCTGCTTGTTCTCATGGTCGTGCGGTCACATGCGCAGGTACCGAAAATATGCCATTTTCTAGCATCTTCCAGTGTGTGATCATGCTCTGTGATCGCCTTGTTCTGCCTCAATATTTGTGTAGCACTGAATTAGGCTAGTCATGTTTCCTTGTGCACAGCGCGTAAAATTCGTGCGCTGCATGAACGAGACAACAGCTCACATGCGACGCCGTCACAGAAGGGCGCAGCGCCCCCCGAAAAAAAGAGAAAATAGAAGAGGGGCCCGTGACGTAGACGTCACGCGATCCTCGAGGTCTGGTATGGGAGAACGTAGGGAAGGAATTTTGCTTGCGGAGGCTAGACGGGGCGAGTGGAGAGAGGGTCTCGCTATGTAGTGGAGCTCACCTTGTGAATCATGGGTTCGCAGCACGGAAATATTTCTATCTCGGCTATTAATGAGCCCATTTGAAAAAAATTTGCGGCAGAACACTCCCTAGAGGACACGTAACAACTTCCAGCATATAAATAAAATTTGCTATGGGTCCTGGTGAGGGGCCCTTAAAGGATGACCAGTTGGCAATATCACTTTCGTGGTTGCGGAACCACAGCTGAGAAACACCTGCCAGGCAAAAGTTGACATTGCTGAGTTTGTCGCCATCACCCCACTTATTGTGGGCACTTATGCACTCATACGAAGTGAGCCAGTCCTCAACATCGTGGTCACCGTTGGTGTTCAAAAAGACAAGGTCTCGCTGTCTTAGTACTACTTTGGAGCAGGCCACCACTGGTGTTGCGCTAGCACCCTGCTGTGGCAGGTCGGCAGGGATTGCCAAGGCTGGGTATAGAGTCCCGGTACTGAGTTCCAGGATGAAAAATGGAACCAGCATGCTCCACCAATTGATAGTACTCATTTAGGGTTCGATGTGCTCGGCATTTTATATGAATGCACAGAAACAGGCAACGGCCGACCAAACAACACCCCAACAACCACAGCATTCGTCTTCTGCTGGCGCCCATATTTGTCACTACAACCTAATAAAATTTGATCAGCAACTTTATATTTCAACTGCCTTTTCACTAAATAGCAAACCATGCCGGCTGCTAAGAGACAGTGCTGCCACGATGGACATTGTCCATCCGTCTTACGTGACGGTAGATGACTTCACCAGAGAAGTAGCATGGATCAAACAGGTTGTAGAAGAACACAGCCTGTGTCTGCCCATGGCCAAAGTCAAAATCGGTGGACCATTCGGAGAGCTAGAGACTGAAGCTGCAGCTTCCAAATTTTTGTCACTGCAGTACCCTTACATCTTTTCGAATCGTTCGAATCAGTTACTGCGTGACAAAGGGCTTAAACTGGGAGAGGGCATAGTACAGGCATTGACCCGCGGCCAAGCTCGTAAAATCGCGTCGCTTTCAGCTGAAAATGCACAAGCTGCTCCAGCGGAAGCAGAAAAGGGGATAACTTCAATACCCGATTCCGAGCTAGGCCCGAGGGACAAAAAAACAGTTGAGGAAACCCTGCAAGCTGACCAGCTCAATGAGAGCGGGTCACTAGGGTGTCAAAGTTCACACCTGCAGGAAGAGCCAGCTGACGCACTTCCAAGTGAGACAGGGTCCTTACTCTCACCGGCCTCAAAGAACATTGATCGGCTTTTACGTGTGGACAGAGAGTCACTGGCAGCCGAGCAAAAGAATGGTGACAGCTTAGCTAAATTGCATCGCACAGCTGAAGAAGGCATTGCTAGGCGCAACATGACGATACATGAGAGAGGAGGATTGTTGTATCGGCCCTACAGAGATCGAAAGGGTAGGATCTTAGATCAGTTAGTTGTACCTACTAAGTACAGGGAGGATCTTTTGAGTCTCTGTCATGGAAATGGGTGGTCCGGCCACCTAGGCATAAACAAATCAAAGGAAAGATTGCTTATGGAATACTACTGGCCCAGTTGTTTCAAAGACGTAGAAAACTTTGTAAGATCATGTGGCGCCTGCCAGCGCACGGGTAAACCAGGAGAGACATGGAAGGCTCCACTAAAGGTAGTGCCTTTAATAACGGAACCTTTCAGACGACTTGTGATAGACACGGTAGGGCCTCTACCAAAAACAAAATCGGGTTACAGGTACTTGTTTACCATGCTGTGTCCAGCTACAAAGTTTCCAGAAGCAATCCCTCTGAAAGAGCTCAGCTCCACCGAAGTAGTAGACACGCTTTTGACAGTGTTTGCACGAGTTGGGTTTCCAGCCGAAATTCAGGCGGATCAAGGGTCAGTATTCACCAGTGCACTGACTTCCACATTCTTGCAAAAGTGCAGGGTAAAGTTAATACACAGTTCCGTCTATCACCCTCAGTCAAACAGTGTAGAGAGGTGGCATTCAGTGCTTAAGCGAGTTTTGCGTGCGCTCTGTTACGAGCACAAGGAGGACTGGGAGAACTGTCTGCCGGCAACATTGTTTGCTGTGCGAACGGTTCCACATGAGGCTACAGGGTTCTCGCCAGCAGAACTAGTGTACGGGAGGACACTCCGTTCTCCACTGAGAATGTTAAGAGAGATGTGGGAAGAAAGAGGAGAGAGTCCAACAGTGGTTGAATACGTGCTAGATTTGCTGGAACGGCTAAGCGCAACCCAAGAACTAGTCGAAAAGAACATGGGAGAGGCGCAAAAGAACGCCAAATTCTATTACGACAAGAATGCGAGGCATCGTACGTTTAACACCGGAGACCAGGTAATGATCCTCAAACCTGCAAGAAAGAAAAAGCTTGAAGTTCACTGGGACGGGCCCGTTAAAGTGTTGCACAAACTTTCAGATACTAACTATGCTCTGAAAATGCCCGATCGCAGGAAAGAGGTGAGGATATATCACTGCAATTTGATGAAGCCGTATATAGAGCGGAGCGGAGTCATTAACTATACCATCAAAGAGCAGGATGGCACTAGTACCAAGTTTAAGGAGTATAGGGCGACCTCCAACTCTGAAATCGGCCTAGAACAAGTAGTAAAACATTCAGTAAGCTTGCACGCTCCAAGACCCGAGCAGCTAGATGAGCTAAAAGAGGTGTTAGGGGAATATCTCGACAGATTCAGTGATCGGCCGGGTAGAACCGAACTAATAACGCATGAAATAGAGCTGACATCAACCGAACCCGTAAGATCAAAGCCTTACAGGGTGTCTCCAAGACAGAGAGAGATTATGGAGGCAGAGATACAGCGCATGCTAGAGTTGGGAGTTATTGAGCCCGCTGAGAGTGACTACACGTCACCGCTAATACTGGTAGAAACCCCTAACAAGGACCCTCGTCCGTGTGTTGACTACAGGAGGTTAAACGCCATCACTAGGGATCAGCTGTACCCGATACCCAACATTGAGGAACGAATTGAAAGAGTTAGCGCTGCTAAATACATTTCAACTATAGATATCGTGCGGGGGTACTGGCAAGTTCCCCTTTCAGAAAGTGCCAGCCGCTATGCCGCATTCATCTCACCTGTAGGCACTTTTCGCCCTCTCGCACTCAGCTTCGGGCTGAAGAACGCGCTGTTTAGCTTCTCTAAGTTAATGGATATTGTCCTAAAAGACTTGCAGGTGTTCGCCTTGCCATATCTTCATGATATAGCAATTTTTTCAGACAGCTGGGAACAACACGTATCGCACCTCAAACAGGTGTTCTCACGGTTGAGGGAAGCGGGCTTAACGCTGAAAGCGGAAAAGTGTAGATTTGGGTGTTCGCAGGTTGCTTATCTAGGCCATGTTGTCGGCCAGGGCACGAGACGGCCGGCCGAGCTGAAAATAGCTACGATTGGAGAATTTTCTCAGCCGCGCACGAAAACAGACCTTCGTTCATTTTTGGGACTTGTGGGGTACTATCAACGGTACATTCCGAATTACTCCCAAATGGCAGTCCATTAACGCACGCTCTCCGAAAGGGAGCACCGAGTAGCGTACACTGGAATAAGGACAAAGAGAACGCTTTCCAAAGTTTAAAAACGCTATTAGTTTCTCGTCCTGTGCTTCGCGCGCCGGGCTACACAAAGGAATTCATATTTCAATGCGACGCAAGCGACAGAGGTATGGGTGTGGTACTTAGTCAGGTCGGCGACGATAACGAGGAGCATCCTATCCTCTATGCCAGCCATAAACTAAATGTAAGAGAGGAAGCCTACAGCGCTTCAGAGAAGGAATGCGCTTGTTTAGTTTGGGCCACCCAGAACTTGTCGTGTTACTTATACGGAGCGAAGTTCATCTTCGAGACCGACCACTGTCCTCTGACGTGGCTCAATCAAATGTCACACAAAAATGGCCGCTTGCTCCGATGGAGCCTCACTCTCCAAGAGTGCAACTTCTCCGTTAGATATAAAAAGGGAATGTTGCATAGCAATGCGGATGGTTTGAGCAGGCTAATTTGAATTATGCATTTGAGGGTCCCACCAAAATTTTAGGGTTACTAGTGTTAATTTTGTTAAGCCAAGAAGATCCCCTCTCATTTAGCAGGATTCCCTCCATGACTGCTGAATTTGTCAGCACAAAATTGCTTCAAAAATTGGCATAGCGAAATGCAGCATTTTTTGTTTCTGAACTTATGTTTTCTTTGAGGCCTAGCGGGTGTAAAGTGAGAGCCAAGGTACGTCATCTCGGCGCAGAGCCGTGTTGTGGGGTTCGTTTTGCAGTTGCCTGTCCTTGTTGGATGCTTTGGGGCGGTGACATCATTACACAAGTGGTCGCTGTGAGCCAAGGCATCACCCCCTGGCCACCAGCCGTTCTCTTTCTGCCCAGCGGTTGACAGCGCTGAACAGTTGTGAGTTTCCGGGCCATGGAGGCGCTGTTAAGAACGGCCAGCTGCAGTGCAAGTTTTGCCGGCCAGTTGTGACTGTGGCGGCAACTTTCCTGGAGCGTCGCCGCACACCTCTAACCACGGCGTGACTAATTCGACTGTGTGTAAACAACAATACGTGCGTCCTCGGCTCTCCGTCGCTGGAGCCGAGTTTGACGAAGTCGCCATTGTGACTAAATGGGCTCGGCGGACCAACTATTCTTAACGAGCCCGCGGAACGTCTACTGAGACCCCTTCCCACGCGTCGACCAAGACGCCAAACAATGGGCAGCCGGTGGGCGCGCTGCAGCTCGGGGAATAAATGCTCCTACGGTGCCGGGTCGTCTCCCTTACGGTGCTCCGTCTCCCCTACGGTGCTTTGTCTCCCCTACGGTGCCTGGTGAACTCGCCTACGGTGCTTGGACGGCCGTTTCCGTCACCTGGGTATCGGGGGAGGACCGAGTGTTTAAAAACCGCTGTTGTGCGGCTGCTCAGGACACTCTCTCTCAAGCAGTCATGTTAGACTGATGTACTTTCTCAAGCAGTCATGTTAGACTGATATAAATACTGTAAATAAACCCATATTCTTCGTTCTCGATGAGAAGCAGTCCTTCCCTTCATCAAGGTCCTCAGGGTGGATAGGTTGGACAACGACATGGGCCAGCTACCTTCTAATTCATGCCCGACTCCAATCTTGACAACGGATCACGAGCGATGGGATTCAACCCCCAATCATAACGGCAGGCAGCAGTAAACTTGGTGAAGCAGAATTACTGCCACCACCACAGAGCGAAATGAAAAATCAAGTTTTGGCAGAACCCAAGGAGTGGAAGCACGAACAGAATTTTTGCTTCAAGTCAGGGAAGGTAAGAGCATCTAAAAGAAGATACCTCCAAAGGCAGCGTCCCTCCGGAGGTATCTTCACTTTAAAGAGGCACGTCTTTCCAAACACGTCGTGGCCAGTGTGCATGTAGAGCCTGACCATATGGGGTTTGTTCCTACCCTCTAGGGGTCCAAGACCAGCGCTGATAAACACACTGGAATGTCTTCAGAAGAGCCACTTGACTCCAGCACCATAGCAAGGTTTACGCAGCAATGAACCATGATAGCAAGAGGCTTTGCCATTGCTAGCGGTCCTCCATGTTGTGTGAGCCGAGTCGAACACACCACGATTGTTTTGCCAGAGGGGTACCACGTGACCAGCACTCCTTTGTCCCACAATGTGCCTGCCGTGAAATGCCGAGCATGGTAAATGCGGGCCACATGGCTATAAGAACCAACCATAAAAGGTGCACCAATGGGCTTTTTTGGGGTCACAGGAGTGTAGGCAGGTAGACACCAGCCACACACTTACCTCTGAAAGACACGCAAAACAACTGCAGGAGAGTCGGCCTCAGTCAAGGCTCCCACTTTGAACAGGCAGCACAGGAACATGGCAAAGCTCATCTCATGACCTGCATGCAAGCATTACAGTGCTGCACACAACTGTGATCTAAATGGGGTTTGAGATGCATCCATCTTGCAGCAAGATGCAAAAAGAGTGCAGGCAATTCAGGGTTCTAGCAAAGAGGGATACAGCCTATGCCCATTACAAAGGATCCGCATACAACATATTCTTCTATATAACAGGCCTTTCTTAGTTTCGGCTGGCTATATTATTTTTGCAATAAATACTGCTAAAACAACTGCTATAACAAACTATGAGCTAGAACATACGAAATTTTCGGGCAATTTTTGTCTAGATATTGCACATACAACATACTATGCTGCGGTGATGTGTGTGTGCTGCGGTGTGTTGTATGCAACTTTTTGCAACACTAGTAGAAAGTATGAAAATGCACTTTCTCTTAAGAAACAAATGCACTAATGGCAAGCTTCCCACAATGACTTGCTGCACTGCACCTCGCCAACTAACAGCAACTTTTCTGGGCAATCATGCACATGAATTTCCATCGCTCGCCATAGTAGGCTCGGTGCCGAGGATGTCACTAGGCGTAGCCTACTTTCCTTCCAAGCCATAGCCGATAGCGCTTCAGAAACAATGGCTGATGATCACAAAATGTATTAGTTTGAGATCTCTATCCTCAAATTACAACAATTCACGCAAAAAAAGATTGGCTTCTATCTGCAGCATCCAGGCTGCAAAGCACGTGATGAGGTCCAGCCATCTCACATGCGGGCTCAGAGAGTAACTTAACATCAATTTATTCTATCGGCCATTGTTTTCCATGAAAAAAAAGAATTGTAGCCAATATGTCAGTGTTGGTGGCAGTGGCGTCGTGCTTTGGCCAGCTGGCATGGCAGGGAGCTGGCTGCAAGGGCAGAATTATCACTTAAGCCCATTTCTTCGCGAACAGGAAAATCTTGCCAGTCTACAGGGAAATCATGCAAAACTGCCATTTGTCAGCAGCCAGCATATGGAAATCAATAGACAGCAAGGTGCTATGCTGCTAGTGTGCTTGCACCATTAATGCACAGTAGACTTGTGTTAATTCGGCCCCGATGGGACTGACAAAATTGACTGAATTATCCAGCGGGTCAAATTAAATAAGATGCAGAAGAAGAGCCAAAACAATGCTTATTCATTCGACAGTATTGGCCCGGTCAGAACACGTCGCGTCCAAAGCAGAAAACTAATGTAGAAATGACATTAAAGCTCCTAAACAAAACAAAAATCTAATGCAGACCCGATTTTTTAACAAGAAAAATCGGCATGGCCCAATATGTGTTGCACAATGGCAGCCCGTTTCCAAAAGTCAGCTTCACAGAATGGTATTTAACATCAGCTTCGCCGCAATACATTCGTGTCAGGCGCATACAAACATCGCAAAGATGATTTTGGTTTTGTATCCAATTGCACCTCGGAGACAATTTTCGGCCTAATTTTCCTGAAGAAAAGAGAAAAGGTGTGCATCGGGTAAATACCATAATCGGACATTGTGAGCGACATGAAGACCTTCCTTGGGCAGGCCAAAGACGGTACATGTTCAACGCAGCCCCGCCGAGAGAGATGTTGCCACTAAAGGGGTCGCTATTGAGGTCATCACAGGGGTCAGGCAAGGTGCATGCTGACTGGTCATGTATGAATTATCCAACGAAGGTCAATATTACTATAGAAAAAACAAACGTTTGGGCCCATATCAATGTATGGGCACTGGCCAGGACCTTCAGTCGGAAACGAATTAACTCAAGTTGAATTAACAGAAGTGTACTGTATATGAATTTTTTTCCCTTTCTCTTTTTTTTATTCTCAATTTTTATTTGCTTTTATGATTGCCTCCAGCTTTTTATAATCAAACACTAGACTGTGGTATATATGAAGCTTCACTATTTCACAACTTACTGCAGCCCTAATTCTGGATAGAACAGACCTGAGATGTAATTAACATTTCTCATTGGATAATTAGCCTGTTGTAATGAGCATCGACTGCACTGTAAATCCCCTTCAGACACCAGTTAATTCTGCCGAAAGTCAAGCATTATAGAATAGAAAAACATTTTAAATATGACGTGGTTTAAAGAGAGAAATCGACAAAGTCTTGGGTCTCTTCCACATTGCCAGTCTTCACACCACTTTTCTGGCTAAATATCACGCGCCAACAAGCCAAGCAAGAAATCCTTTGAAGATAGGAGTTTTAACACATTTACTGCATCCTTAGTATCATTAAAGACATACAGCAGCCAAAGAGATACAGCAAACTGAATTAAATTGAGGGGGTTTAACATCCTGAAATTTCACACAGGGTTATGAGGCACACCACTCTCTGGGTTAATTTTGACCAACTGTGGATCTTTCATCTGTGCCCACAAAGCACGGTACAGAAGTGTCTTTGCATTTTGCTACAGCGAATTGTGGCTGCCGTGGCCGGGAGTCAAACCTGCAACTTCATGCTCAACGCCACAGCCACCGATACACAGTGTCAGTTCAAAGTGATGCCACTTGTGACCTATGCGCCACTTGTTTGAATTTCTTCATGCCACAGTGAAGCCACTCCTACCTGTGCCATAGTCGATTCGAGTTATGTTGCCAAAGCTGTCGTTGAAGTAGGGCACCAGCTCGATGAGGGAGAGGTGGAACTTGCTTGGAAGCGCCTCGCCCAGAAGCCGCACACTCTCCTGCACACCACAAGGTTTGGAATCACCCACCCGGTGACAGAACACACAATGTTTGCCAGAGCCCAGCTACAGCCCGTGTTCATGGAGGTGGAATCTGTTAGAGCAGTAGCAACTGTTCTTGATTGAATGGTGACAAGTATAAATAAAACCTGAATTCACTATTTTTGAAATGTAAAGCTTTCTTTGCTGTTCAAATACTACAAGGAATAACACACACTTATTGCAGTCTTGAGGAAGAAAGACCAATGTAAGTGATGGCTATCTGCACTCGTGTCGGGATCCCTAGCTGCCATCAAGTGTGAAATATCTTGATCACACTCGTGTGAGTGTGAGTGAGTGGGGAAAAGCCAGCAGTTTCAAAATGGGAAGAATTGTATGCAAAGGTAATGTAAGGTAGAGCCAGGTCCCACTCACGGTGGTCGTCTGAAATGTATTTGGATAGCATGTCTGTAAGGGTGCGGTTTAAACGCTCAGTGAGGCCGTTCGTTTGGGGGTGGTAGGAGGTGGTAAATTTATGCTGTATTGAGCAGGCACACATGTCGTCAATGACTTTGGCCAAAAAGGTGCAGCCGCGGTCTGTAAGCAATTGACGCAGAGCACCATGCCTCAAAATGATATCATGTAGGAGGAAGTCCGCAACATCAGTTGCGCAACTGGTCGGAAGAGCACGGGTTATGGCATAGTGGGTCGCGTAGTCCGCCGTGACTGCAACCCACTTGTTTCCTGATGTGGATTCTGGAAATGGGCCGAGAAGGTCCAAGCCGACACGATGGAAGGGCTCGGCAGGGATTTCGAGCGGCTGCAGGTAACCAGCGGGGAGCTGGGAAGGCTTCTTGCGTCGTTGGCAAAGTTCACAAGTGGCGACGTAACGTCGTACGGAACGGGCAAGGCCCGGCCAGAAAGAACGCCGACGTACACGGTCATAGGTTCGAGATACGCCGAGGTGTCCTGCCATTGGTGCGTCGTGAAGCTCTTCTAGAATGGTGGAGCGGAGGTGTTTAGGTATTACAAGCAGGAACTCAGAGCCGTCCGGATGAAGGTTACGACAGAGTACCGTCGCGGAGGACGAAGAGACGTAGAGCAGCATCGGCTGGAGAGTGTTGAAAACGGTCGATGAGTGGTCTGATGTAGGCATCACGGCGTTGCTCGTTGGCGAAATGAAGCAGCTGGGATACAGAGAATACGCAAGAAGCACTGGAAATATTGGAGGAGTCAGAGTCGTCAACAAGGTAACGCAACAAACTGTCAGCGTCTTGGTGCAGGCGGCCAGACTTGTACATCACGGTATATGAAAATTCCTGCAGCCTCAAAGCCCATCGACCAAGCCAGCCTGTAGGATCTTTTAGCAATGAGAGCCAGCAGAGAGCATGATGGTCAGTGACTACGGAAAAAGGGCGACCGTAAAGGTAAGGACGGAACTTTGCAACCGCCCAGACAACAGCAAGGCACTCTCGTTCCGTAATGGAATAGTTGCGCTCCGACGGTGCTAGGAGGCGGCTCGCATAAGCAATAACGCGATCCTTGGCACGCTGACGCTGGGCTAAGACGGCACCTACGCCATGACCGCTGGCATCTGTACGTAATTCTGTAGGGGCCACCGGGTCAAAGTGGGCGAGAATGGGTGGTGAGGTTAGAAGAGTGACGAGACGAGAGAAGGCGGCGGCTTCTGCAGTACCCCACGAGAATTGTACGCCTTTGTTCAAAAGATTAGTTAGGGGCCAAGCAATTATCGCAAAATCTGGAACAAAACGACGAAAGTACGAGCACAGCCCTACAAAACTTCGAATGTCTGCGGCTGTCTTCGGAACCGGAAACTCTCGGACAGCACGAGTTTTGTCGGGATCAGGCTGTACTCCGGAAGCGTCAACAAGATGGCCCAGAAGAGTAATTTGTCGGTGGCCAAAACGACATTTGGACGAGTTAAGTTGCAGCTTCGCCTTTTGAAATACATCAAGTATAGTTGTGAGACGCTCGAGTGTCGAACGTTGGCGAGAAGACGATGACGTCGTCGAGGTAGCAGAGGCATGTGAACCATTTGAAACCTTGGAGCAAGAAGTCCATCATACGCTCAAAGGTGGCAGGGGCATTGCATAATCCAAACGGCATTACTTTAAATTGGTATAGGCCAGCAGGTGTGATGAACGCAGTTTTTTCTCTGTCCATATCGTCAACAGCAATCTGCCAATATCCCGAACGAAGATCAATAGACGAGAAATAGCTGGAACCATGCAGGCAGTCAAGGGCGTCGTCTATACGTGGGAGCGGGTAGATGTCCTTCTTTGTAATGCTGTTCAGATGACGGTAATCTACACAGAAGTGCCACGTGCCATCCTTCTTCTTAACCAACACCACAGGTGACACCCAGGGACTCGATGAAGGCTCAATGATGTTTTATTGAGCATTTGTTCACTTCATCTTGAATTACTCGGCGTTCCGACGCAGAAACTCGATACGGTCGTCGATGAATAGGCGCAGCATCGCCAGTAAGAATCCGATGCTTGACCGCGAGCGTCTGGCCTAAAGGGCAGTCGTCGAAGTCGAAAATATCACGGTAGGACGATAATACTTCGCAAAGGTCTTCAGCCTGCGTAGAGGACAGGTCCGTCGCAACCATTTTCTTTATGTTGAGATCGACGCCCGAGGCGGGGGCGAGGGGGCATGCTAAGCTCGTGAGAACCATCGGTCGATAACGCTGCCACGTATTCGTCGCCGAGACAATCAATGGTGGCAAGGCAAATACCTTGCAGTAGAATTTGCTTTGCCAATCCAAAGTGACAGGCAGGCATGCGAGTGTGATTCGCAGTAATAGTAAGTATACTGTGAGGCACGGTGATGTCATACTGTATTGGGATGCCGGGCAGAGGAGTGACGAGGTGGGAAAGACAACAGTTCAATGTAGGCTATGGACTATGGACTTTGGCGGCAGGCAAAGAAAGCCGGTGGAGCATAAGCGGCAGTGGGGTGCGTCAGAAGGTTCTGCGAGCACCGGCAACTCAAGGCGAAGGGTACTGGAAGAGCAGTCAATAAGAGCAGAATGGGCGTAGAGAAAATCGAGGCCGAGAATGAGGTCGTGGGGGCAATGAGCAATTATGGTTAAGAGGACAGGAGTGTGGCGGCCGGCGATGCTGACACGTGCCGTACACATGCCGATGATAGGCACAGTACCACCATCCGTAATGCGGACGACGCGTGTTGACACTGGGGTGAGGAGCTTGTTCAGTCGTCGTCGGAAGGCAGCACTCATAATAGAAAGGTGTGCTCCTGTATCGATGAGTGCCGTGACAGGATGGCCGTCAACGACAACGTCAAGAAGGTTTCGGTTAGTAGGTAACGTGAGCAGAGGATTTGAGGGCAGGGTCGACAACGCAGCTTCACCTCCAGAAGCTGCAGTGCCTAGTTTTCCGGCTGGGTCCGGGAGGAGATAGGCGGTGAAGAGAAGCGACGGGGTTGGGGCGAACGAGACTGATGGCGTCGAGGTGAGGGCGAGCTGCTGTACCGAAGGTTCGGAGCAGGAGCATCAGCGGCAGTGGATTCATGGCGGGTGGTATAGGGAACGGAAGGTCCAAAGGTGCGGGAATAAGCGGCGGTGTATGTCCGAGGAGGTGGTGGCCATTGGTTGCGGCACTGACGAGCAACGTGGCCGATGCGACAGCAGGGAAGCAGATCGGCCGGTCATCAGGGGTACGCCAATCGAACGGGTTGCGGCGAGATGTGGCGGAAAAGGACTGCCGAGGACGAGGAGGGCCGCTAGAGAACTGGGGAACACTGGGTTGAGACATTGAACACACGGTGTTCAGACCCATGTTTTTAAATTCCTGTCTGACGACGGCCTGAATCATCGCAATGGTGGTTGCTGGCGGATCGGGAGGCATCGTGGAGAAGGCTGGCGAACAGGCGGCCTCGAGTTCGTGGCGAACAATGCGGATGACGTCGTCACAGGTGGTGGTCTGACGCGGTCGACCCTTACATGTCGACGTAGCAGCAGTGTTGGGTAGCCGCGCAATTTGGTGTGAGATATGGCGGCTCTTAGCCTTTTCAAGGCGACGGCATTCTTGTATAATGGCGTCGATAGTCGAGACGTTGCCGAAAACAAACAAATTGAAAGCGGCGTCGGCAATGCCTTTTAGCACATGTGCCACTTTATCTGCTTCGGACATATTGTCAGCTTTACGGCATAGAGCCAAGACATCGAGGATGTAGGAAATGTATGGCTCTGTAGGTGACTGAACACGAGACGCAAGAGCCTTTCTTGCGGCAGCCTTGCGGCCAATGGGGTCGCCAAACAGTTCCCGTAGCTTTTCTTTAAAACTGTCCCAACTGGTTATTTCGTCATCATGTGTTTGGTGGCACACGCGTGGGGTGCCGCCGAGATAAAAGATGACATTGGCGAGCATAATCGTTGGGTCCCACCTGTTATTAGCACTGGTGTGTTCATAGAGCTTGATCCAGTCGTCGACATCCTGTCCCTCCAGGCCAGAGAACACACCTGGGTCACGATGTGGGGCAACCATGACTATTGGAGCAGTCGGACAAGCCGAAGCCGTTGCAGAAGCGGGCTCGTCACCGGGAGGCATGGTGACAAGCTCGGTGTGCCGACCACTTCGGAGTTCCGTGGTGAGGACGGGGATCGCTGACCTCCACCAGAGATGTTACGTGTGGAAAGACACAGACGAAAGATGCTATTTACACGCTATTTACACTGCAGCCAGGCAGCCAGGCTGACACTCGCTCGTGCCAAGGGCACCGACCAACTTCTCCGTCGTTCTCGCGGCGGCTCGTCTCTTGAGCATCGCTTGATGATATCATAATATAATATAAAAGCACAGACAATAGAACAGCTACTGCCATCAATGTTCTGATAGAAAAAACACCCTTTCACAGTCTCTTTTCATTACCAGCTGCTCGGAAAGTGGTGAAGTACTAATGATAAGATCAGCTCATCATAAGGCAAAAAGTGGTAGTCGCTCCTTATCTGCTGAGGTTACCAAGAGCCCGTAAAGGGTTAAAACAATGTGTGATGTTGTAGCACCACGAGTATTTCCTTCAATAAGCACAACACTTCAGGTGCATCTGGTGATGTGCCATTTATATGTTTTATTACTGCCATTGTCATGGTGGACCACGTAAATGAAACCAGTCACTTCTCCTTTAATAACTCCACAGTTGTCCGAATGTCCAGTTGTGAACACTGTTACATGCATGTTTCAAATAATGTAAATTATCTTTTCTTTTTAATAAACTGACTCTCCACAAACTTTACATTTCACTTAGTTGAGCAATCATGAAATATTCTATATTGGGCTTGATGTTCACAGGTCATTTTACTCGAATGTTTGTATTCAGTTAAATTCAGATATTTCAAAATGTACTTGAACACCACTAAATTACCTCTTTCGTTACCGCTAGAAATGTGCTCATTTTCGGTGATTTTATGTTCTAACATGTTATTTCAAGACATAAAAGCCACAATGTATACTTCGATACATAATATTATCCATGATCACTTGTGTTTTGAATGGTTGTAAAGCAAGTAATAATTGTTCACACAGTTTTTTAGAATTCTTATGTGAATTAAAAGGGTGATGGTTAGGGCTAGTTGATTTTCCATTAGGCTGCGTGGTGGAGTGCAAAGCGGGACAGGTGACACAAAAAAAGCACTTTTCCTTGTTTTTCTGTCCATTATCCCGCTTCGCACTGCACCAGACACTCTTATGTGAAACTTCAAGGAACACGAATGGAAGTAATAATTTGCTATTGTAAGTACTGAGAGTAAAACAATATTAACCGACGATTAAGATACTGCTTAATGCAAAATTTGAGCACAGCTTTATACGGATTTTCATTTCACGATATATTGAGGCAAAGAATTTGAGAGAGACATGTAGCAGAGTTGTCAATTAATCGAAAATCCGACCTGCGGGTCAAGCAACTCGGCTTTTATACATGACTCGGCGAAAGTTCCAGTGTAATCACTGGTGCCGCTTGGCTTTCAGAAAGTACAACACAACTACAGAATTCGCGCCGCGCATGCAATTGAATTACAAAGCAATCACAAACCATGACATTGAAACAAGTACAAACGAGACCAAAGCAAGCAAACCAAACAAGTGCGAGCGAGAGCTGACGCGAGCAGACGATAGTACGAAATGAGCTGTCCGGCTGAGACCAGATACAAGTACGCATTGAGCAATCGGGCGCGTACGCATGAAACGACTTTCCTGTGTGCACCCTTCCCCCCCCCCCCCCCCCCCCCTTAAAAAAAAGAGTGATTCTCTGTTCACTCTTTTCTCACCAGCACAACAGAGTGACAATACATGTGTCCAGGCAAAACAGGGAAGCTGGTTCCTCAACAAAGAAATCTTCAGAGAAAAATAAAACTGGGATGGATAGCACGCGTGGATTTGTCTCTTGAAAAGGAATCAGAGGAGCATTCTTGCTTAATAAGCTACACAAGTAGTGCGGTGGTCTCAATCCAAGCATTTTGCAGTGCAGTTGCTTGTACGGAATAACTACTTCATGTATTACAACTCTTGCATGCAAGGTTACGTCAGATCACATATGATTTGCGCACATCTGTGTTGCCAGTGTGTGGCATGCAGATACTATGTTCCTGTTTTGAGTGCAAGTGATTGGCTGTGGCTGCTGGTTGCACAAACGTGTCACTCCGCTTGTTTGGCAGTAAATAAGTTAAAATTATGGTGCCTTCCAGGTAATAATTATGACTTATGGTACACCATGTAAACCTCTATCTTTTTTTCATATATGATGGGTCGTGAATGCAAGGAAGTGAGAGAAGACTGTTTTATAACCCTAATGCGAGAGTTGTCTGCTATTCATGAAACACATAGTAATAGGGGACCAATACTTGGAGGATAACAAAGGAACTTGAGAAGAAACTACAACTGTGCAACAAGCTATAGAATGATAATTGTAGGTGTAGCAGACAGGAAGAGGTTAGCATGGATAAAATAGGCAACTGACATTTACATATAACTTTGCCACACTATGTTGTGTCATTTGTATGTATTGTTAGTATTTTATTACGTAACTCTAGCATTGTATGTTGTCATCGTATTTAATTTGAGTTTTCCTCATGATGTATATCACACCATTGTGTCTACTCTCTTTTTTTTAAATTTATTTTTACTTATGTCTTTCCTACCTTACTGCTGTTCTCACATGTCTCTACATTTTATCAGTACCAAGAGCTATAGACTGACTTTGGCACCCTTGTTTGTAGATTATCTGTAACCCATTCAGTGTATGTTAAACCAAAACTGCTGTTTCACCTTTTTCCGGTGATGCTTTCATCAAGTTACTACTGTTATCACTGCACTCCAGCCTGACACCCTCCCAACCGTATAAGATTATGGTGCCAACGTTACAACATAGTGCGACGTTCCCGGCGCACGGGTGAGCATTGCTTGCAGCCAGTAACACTATGCTGCTTCTGCTGCGTCCACCGAAATGCCGTCCCCTCTATAGACCTCTTTATCGGGCGAGGAGGAAAGGGCGGGCAGCGAGCCTTTCCTCCTTTCTGACTTGGGCGATCCAGCGCGGCGCTGCTTGGAAGTATTGCTGTCACTTGCTGCGGAAAGATTTCTAGATGTTTCAGATCATACTCTGAAATTTACGCAATGTTTGTTCATATAAGATCGTCAGAGGAGCCTTTCTATGCATTTTACTGATGCATAGTACGCGGAAATATCTCTTGAGGGCACAAACATGTGACATGCATTATCAGCCGGGGTGTGTGTATGTGTTGTGAACCTTTTTGTCTATATTCGGTTTTAATTCAACGAAGGAAACCGGTGTCTCTGTATTACCAGCATGAAATTATAAATATGCTCACTATCTGATCGCTTGGCATAGGGACTAAAAACATGAAACATAAGAGCGCATGCTCGTGTACAGCCAACCTAAGGCAACTACGAAACATCTAAGCGGCAGCCGCTATCAAATATTTGTTATACACCGGCATCGTTCTCATGCATTTCAAATCTAGTAGGCCTGAAATCACTAGATGTCTACGCTAGCCTACCTGCATGAGGCCGATGGCGCTGCTCAACACAGCGATCACTGCAGCTGGTGAACCAGCATGATACATATATGAACTACGTGATTCGGCATTGCCTCTTTGTCCTGTAAAGACATAATATATGAGAGGGATTGCATAAAAAGAATGCGATGGCTATATTTGAGTACAAAATTTCCATAATACGTGAGAGTGCTTAGTAGAGAATGGAACGACGACAACCGAAAAAAAAAATTGGATATCATCCTCTTTCTTGAAAAAAGGAGAAAACGGGCTAACACCGCTATACGAGCTCACATAGTCACGCCGCACAAGGTTTATAGATCTATAAACGTTGATGCCACATGCTTGGACCATGCGCTATATAGAACAAAGATATCTGTAATCCAGACCCTACCACTACTTAGGACGCTCGCACAGTTTGTAAATGGTCGCTTTGCTGGACAAGTATAGTTCACACTGTAGGGTATACCGTTTTTACTAGCCAAAACTATTTTATTCATGGAGGGAAACCTCATCCACCGAATCAAGTAGTAACGCAATGTAATCTGCAGCTAACAGTTTGAACGCTTGTCAAAGTATAACAGCACAGCGCCTATCGTAGCAGAACGGTACCCACGCTGTTACGATTGTCGCATATGTTTCATTGCTCCTAAACCGCAGCTTAGAACTAAAGGATAATACTGCAATAAGGTCACATTAGTGAATGGAACAATGGAACATTCAGAAATGCAGAATTGATCTCCGAGGCTGATTGTAAGCTCAAACATTCACGCATACATCGCGCTGCGTGCTCCGTCCGCCGTGCTCCGTCCGTTATGGGTTTCAGCCCCCCCCCCCCCCCCCCCCCCCGAAATTTTTTCGTGCTGTCCATACACCGCTGACCAAAGCAACCCCCAGCGCCAGAAATAATTCTGGATTTTGTCTAAAATGTCTTTTTCGCACTCGAAAAAACCTTTCACCGCGAACATTGCGAACTCGGGCTGGATTTCGCGGCAACGCCCCTGCACCGGGAGTCACATAACGCAAGCAGCCCCATCAGAGCACAAAGTTTCAAGGACGTTTTGATGGCGAACGGGGTCGCCGCGGCAACTCGGAGAGTCCGCGGAACCTACGGAGCGCACGGATGTCAATTCCGAAGCTTTATAGGTATAAAGTTGTCATAAACTTTTGATGTGAAAGGTGCATTGGCATTTCCAAAGTTGTGCTTTAGATTTTCAATTGTGGAACTTTGGGGGTTTAATGTTGTTATAAACACTTGACACCAAAGATGCATTGATTTTTCTAAAGTTGTACATTGGAACATACAACGAGACAAGCCAAATCAAAACACTATCAGACAAGCTGCCAAAGCACGCAGCGAGGTCCGATGAGACGGAGCGTTTTTGTGGTTCATTTGTGCCGTCATGTCACAGAAAAAAATATCAACATTTTTTTTTAACCTACGCCAAAGCATTCATGTCAAGACACTAAAGCCAGCAAAGGTAACTATGATCTTATTTATTTTTTCTACTTTGACTTTTATTCGCGAGGGCACATTGAGCCTCTTCAATTTTATTGTTCTCGCTACCCTACCCACGGGCTGCCAGAGCCAACCAGAGTGCATGCGTTTTTCTCGTGTTGCCTCAACCACCGCGCGGTGCATAGTCTTTGGTGCGCGTTCGGTTTTCTCTGGCCGAGTGGATTTTCGTCTGGCAGTTTTGGACGCTTTGTGGCTAGCAGACGAGAAAAAGAACCAATGGTCGCTCGCTGCCATCACTGTGGGGACTCAATGGATTGCACCGCGTTCGCTGGAGCGCAACCTCTCCGGAAAGTCTTGTATCGCCGGTGCAGGATTACAAGCAGTATGCGTAAGGTTTTCGGTGGACCAAGCGTCTCACGTTTTCTTCGATATGTCCATGGAATTATCATGCACCAGATGCACCCCACCAAATTCTCATGCCTATGCCAATATTGTGATGTATCAGACACCCTCCAACACATGGTGTTCGTGCGCCCACACCACGAGAAAAACAGTCAAGATGATGCCTCAGAACCACTACAAGCGACCGCAGAAACGTGGGAGGCAATGTTAAAGGCACAGAACCTGGAAGATCAGCAAAGTCTGGTGCACCAAGCCCAGGCTGCGGCATTAGCCAGCGGCTTTCTGGACTAAGAGAGCCGCCCACCTAGGGCGAAGAAAGAACACTTTCTCGCTGTTTCTCACAATAAACGTTCATTCCTCCTCATTCCTCCTTCGGTATCCACATTACGAGCCCAAAGTAGGCATTCGATTGTGGCCAAGATACTTTCCCTTGCGTTTTATTTATTTCGGTGCCCCCCACCCCACAAAAGGAAAAAAAAAAGACATTGTTGCGGCGCAGCGAATTGCCACATAGGGAAAGTTCGATTTTGTTACTTCTTTTGCGGAAAGTAATAGGCCACGGGACACTTCAGTTGCTGGACACTCTTATTATATTAGTGTGATAGCAATTAGATGGACACTCCAGGCACACTCCTGTTGTCGCCCTCATCTTCTGTATAAAGTCCAAGGGCGATAACATTGTGACCGCGCGCCGCATGCTGTATGTGCGAGTGAAAGTGTGTGGGGGGGGGGGGCACAGTTGAGTCGACGATGGTGGCTCAGTCTTGTGTGCGCAAAGGAGAAAAGCGGAGAAGAAGCGCGCCGCCTTCCGTCACACGCGATTCAACAGGGGGAACGGATGGAATAGGGGCGGGATCTAGGATTCTGTGAATCTGTGATTGCGCAACATGTTTATTTGCCTTGTTCAACGCGTTATATACAGTGACTTTTTCTTAGATACGTAGATTTATAGGAGACTTACACGTATATTTAAATATCTTGTTGCGAGTTTTTGTGTATACGTGCAGTGAATTTTGTTTCCAGTGGCGCATTTTTGCCCTTTATCAAGCTGTATCTTCGCATTTGTATGTTCTGTTGTATCTTCGCATTTTTAATGTACGAGGGTGAGTCAAATGAAGGTGAGCCTACCCATCCCGCGTAATAATGGTTTGGTTCATTATCTGCGAGGCATGAGGGTAGCACACAGGCATCTCTCATTTACAAAAGTGACACGCAGGTGTAAGGATAAATGTTCTTTAATGCTCTCATACACTGGGTTGAACACTATTGCGTGACGTAATGCACGCTCCAGAAGTTGAGTAGCGTGGTGTCGTGAGGTTTTTGACAGCTGAAGGTGTTTGCCAGAAAATAAATTAGTCACCGTATGGCTGCCATATATGTTGAACATTTAATTTCATTGGCCACTGTGAAGCGTTGGAGCAAATGGTTCAAAGAAGGACGTGAAAGTTGCAAAGACGATCCAAGACCGGGCCAAAGCCACTGTGCAATCACCCCCAACAAAACTGCAAAGGCTGAAGAGCTGATAGCTGATGAGACAAGAACGGAGGATAAGCATCGATGAATTGGCAGAGCGTGTGAACATCAGTCATGGTTCGGTTCACGCCATAATTTATGAACATCTCGGTTATCGACTCTCGTGTGCGTAATGGATGCCCAAGATTTTGAATCACCGCCAGAAGACTGAGAAGTTCGGCGCTGCCTTGACTCTAGCAGGGAAGAAGTTTGGCCATGTTGGTGGGATACATACAAACTGGATACATAGCGCAAGACAAATCCCTGTGTCATTCTTGCGCTATGTATCCCAGTTTGTATGCCTTGACTCATCTGATCCGGTATGAGAATGAGGATGACGATTTCTTGTCTGCAATTGTGATCGGAGGCGAACCATGGTGCCACTTCTTCGAGCCTGAAACAGGACGGCAAAGCTTACAGTGGAAACATTCGAATTCGACCCCCCCTCCGCCCCCCCAATAAAGAAATGGCCGTCATTTCCGCCGGAAAGGTGTCGACTTTTTATTTTTTTCGATCATCAGGGACCATTACTGATAGAATTTGCTAAATCTTGAGAGAGTATCAATTGTTTCCGATATTGTGAAACGTCGGATCGGCTGCGTGTCACAATCATAACAAACGACGTGGAAAATTGACGAACAGGGTCATCTTGTTCCACGACAATGCCTGTCCCCGTGTCGCTTATGTGGTTAATACAAAACTGGCAAAGTTTAAGTTGGAAACGTGGCAACATCCACCATACACCTCAGACCTGTCGTCTTGCGACTTCAACATTTTGGGGCACATGAAGAAACAGCTCAAGGGAACCAGATTCGTGTCAGACAATGACTTCGTGTTGCAGACTTTTTGAAGCAGCAACCCAAGGAACTTTATGAGAGGGGGATCACGCGACTTGTTAGTCAATGGGACAAATGTCCAAATGCTCATGGAGACTACTTTTAAATAAAGTACACCGTTTGTCATATATTCGCATTGGCTCACTTTCATTTGACTCACCCTCGTATATTAAGCAGAACTTCTGCTTCCTATACGTGCTCTCTGTTGCGACTATAATTTCGGTGCAATTACTCACGATACACGACTTGTGAAAGCTGCTCCTGCGTAATACATTGGAACAAATGACAACGTCATTGAGCTTTTTCACTGCCCGTTGCATGTGTAAAGGAATGTAAACAAGGTTCTTCAATGACAAAGTTTCATTACCATATTTGTTCTCAACTTGTTCATTTCATGGCCTTTACATTTTTCATATCAACGGCATGCACTGTTTAGCTGGTTTTGAACTGATATAGTTCTAAAGTTCGTGTGATATTTTCTTTACTTATTAAATAGACAAAAACATGGAAGCATTGATATCAGTTATCTTGGGCACAACTTTTTGCACATACGGGTATATTCCTTTATGAAAAAAAATACATATTTTACTTGTTTTGACAGTGCGTAGCGTTCAACAGTTCGTTTGCAGCATCTTTGGCAATTGCAATGCAGTTATTATTTATGTATTTGATCCCTCGACAAATTGTGTAAGCGGAAGCTTTAGCTCGGGCCCAGCTCCGATGCGGCCTTTCAAATGCATGTAAAACACAGAAACGCTTTTCTGAGATAACCTCTGGAGCGCTTCTAATAAAATTTGTTGCATTTGAGAGAGAAAGTTGAATTCTAGTGTGAGTTGAAAGCGGAATTTCGATTTAGGGCCTGAATTTTGTTTAAAATGTTTTGAAAATTTCGAAAGGTTGAAAATAATGGAAGCATGACGTTTACAAACTAATAGCTCTGCATCAAGAACACATATCGCACTTCCGTAAACGCCATCTACTATAACAGTCAAAGCGGACAAATTTGGTGTGTCAATTTGTACCTTACGTGAATTGGTTATGTTGTGTGCAAGGGTTCTGCAAAAGCCGTATTTCCGTAATACTAAATTTTTTTAGATTCATGTGTAACATATAAATTTTTTCTGTTGCAGATGTACTATTATATGCAATTCACAGAATTGTGATATCATTTTTCATTGTTGAGTTAGAGTTTTAAACTTGATAGTTTCGTTTACTGAAAATTGGCGATTTTTGCCAATTTTTAATAAAGAATTGACAACCTAAAGGAAAATTAAAAAAAAAAAACAGTCACTAGAATTAAAGTTTTTTTTTTTTTAATGCAACCAACTTCGTCATACTTGAAGCAGTGGTTGCCGAGAAAAACTAATTCTCCTTCTACACGCATTTAGATAGGAGCACCCGAGCTAAAGCTTCCCCTTAAGGAGGAGGCCGAGCTACAATGTGAGCCTCCCGCGAACGAAATTTCTGACTAAGCCACTGCTGATGTGCTCCCATGCATTTGCCTTTCGCTGCTGGTCTCGGAAATCAAGACGCATAAACACAGGCATGCTGCCTAATCGCTTCAAGCAGCCGCTGAACAACATTACCCAACACACCACTCATATTTGCTCTGTCTATGCTACTTGCGCCATTCACACAGGCATCCACCATTTTTCTGTGTGCAGTGTATTGTGGGTCGGTGCAGTCGGTGCACATCGGCAGCCGCCAGTTGGATGCACTACGTAGTGCATCCAACTACAGACACTGTTCTCACCAACGTGACGTGCGTGCACTCATGCCATGTTGGACTATACATGCTCAAATTGACATGAGCGCCATCAATGGCTCAGGAACTTATGATCATGCTCGTACAAATACAGTCTACGCTCGTTACAACAGACCCATGTACAACAGACTTTCGGATATAAGGGACCAGGTTTCAGCCTTAGTTTATTCTACCTATTTCACTAATGCAATGAAGTTCGCTTCATTGCATTAATGACCATGCTGCAACAGACCATCGGCTACAGCGGACGAAAATAGCAGCAATATTTTTCAAAAATGGGTGTATAAAGATACTTTTACCGTGTCGACACGGACTGACAACTGACTTGCGAGGGTCAGCCAATGATCGCAGCTCAATACTGTGTGCGCGAGGAAGGGAGGAAGGCATGGCGGAAACACGCAGCACGAGAGGGGGGAGGGGAGTCTACTCCGGCGGCGGCTGCTTACGGCGTGGCTGCCGTATCTTCAAACTGATCTGCGATGTGGACAAAGTGCTCACCCACCGTGGGTGCCGTATCTTTAAAGCGATCTGCGATGTGGACAAAGTGCACCCAGTGCCGGTAGCTTAGTTTGTGCTGAAGTGAGAGACAGCACGAAGGTCAATTTGTTCGCTGCTGCTGCCACACTTATCTTGCTTAATTTGCTGTAGCAATTGATGTTCCACCTTTCAGGCAAAATTGGTTTTTTTTTTTTTTTACTTTGTACGTTCGTCACTCACTCTTTGCAATAAAGTTGTTAGACATCACAATGAAAGTTTTGGAAGTGAGGCGTTTCGGATAATATGGACTTCAGATAAAGCGGATATTTTTTGTTGGATTATCAGGGTCCGTTGTAACGAGAGTCGACTCTAGTGGACAGACTTGCATCTAGTCATCAGATCCAAGAATAGCCGACTGCACGGCCAGTGTTGCAGCTACTACTACTAAGTTGTTTTGCGGGCACAAGTTCACTCATCTCTTGCAAGTTTGTTGTTTGTCTGCCTGGTGCCGAGGGTGCAGCCACCTACAGTGTTACAGGCAGCTGGCAACTCCGTGCCAGCCCTGTGTATGTAAGTGCTTCGTTTAAAATAAAGGTTGGTTCATTGTCTCTTACACACATCATGGCCTTGACGATGTGAGGAGTTAGAATAAAAAGTTGGAGTGAGAATGTGAGGAGGATATAAAAAGGGGAGAGGAGAAGCACTCCCCTTGTCCCCATTCTTTTTTATTTCCTTTTTTTTGCACTAAGTGGCCATAGGTTTTATGGTCTGCGATTGTTGAGTATGAACCAGCTAGCCCAACAACCAGCACTACTTCAATTCTGGCAGTCAGAAATAAGATGAAACCTGCAGTTTACCTTTAGAGAATGTAAATTTATTTACAGCTAATGTCCATCATTATCTCAGACAGCTTTTCATTGCTGTCTACGAACAAGAACATGTCACCCTCACAGCGGTCCAGCACATTTTATATCCTGCATTTCTTGAACACTATACTCACAAACGAGATCCTTGCCTAGACTAACCACTTCACCAGTTCCTCCTGCGATGCATAAAGTGCTGGGAACACATGACCCGACTCCGTTGCTGCTAGCTTAGCACGTAAAGAAACTGAGCTTTCGAATGAGCTTTCTATTCAAACACTGAAACCGGCATATCATCACCATCCTACTCTAAAACTTGTTTTGCCACTATCTTGTGACGACACTGGCAAATGGCTCTCATAGTAGGCAGTTGCTAATGCCATGAACGCAGTTTCAGTTTTGTACCTGACTGCAATACGTCTGCAATTTTCACACTAATTTTTCTTTGAGATAAAAGCATGTGAATACCAACAATTCGTTGTGAGCTGTAGTTCTAGCTTTGAAACATGCTGAAGGCCGGCCAAAAAGTGGCATTTTCAGTTGTAGATTGCGCACCTTCAACAGATTCACTGCCACCAGGCACCACCAAAACTTACACAGCAGCCATTGGGGTCACAACTGGGGTAAGGCACATGTGTGCTGACCAGTTAAGTTCAAATCATCTAATGAGGGCCAATTTCTGTATTTAAAAAAAAAAAAAAAGGTTTTGCTCCACAGAAACGTATGAACATAGGCAAGGACTTTTGGTCGCAATCCAATTAACCCAGAAATCAAATTAACTGGAGTTGAATGAATGGAAGTCTGCTGTTTATCATCCGAAGTCATGAAGGGAGCTCAGGGACATAATTACTTTTTAAGACTATTTGATACAAGTACGGATGGCTGGGGGTAGTTGGTGACTACTGGGAACAGAAGTATGCCACCAGGCCCGCGAATCACAAAGGAACACACTGAGCCGTCAACCCAGAACAAACCGACTATTTTCTCAACGGCCTCTTGCCGCTATTGCCAGGAGTGGCGCAGCAAAACACAAACTATTAGCACTTGCATGGGGGTGCTGCACTTCAGCTATTATCACATTGTAACACTGCTACTATTACCGACTGGCCCGTTAGGATTGTGAATAATCCAAAAAAAGATACCATGGCTGGATGCTGAAAACAGCACCTCAATGTACGTGGACAAAGTAACTGTCTCTTCATGTTTGAGTAAAAAACATTCCGTTTTTGTTTAAACACCAAGACGAAGATGTAGCATCGTGTGGTGGGTTTCCATGTTGACGCTGCATCATGGATGTCATCTTGCGGTATTCTAAATGCACTTCATGGGTGCTGTTCATCATCTGTGACAGAAGAAACGTCTAGGTCAAATTACTGTCAAATTTCTAAAACGCTGACGACAAGAGTGACTAAACTACTTCCATACAGTTCTGCAGGCATCCGACTTCCTGTATGAGGTGAATGTGATACATAATCATTCTCTAGCAAATTTTTAAACGTATGCAAGACAATATGCAACTTAATGTACGAGGGGTCTCGGAGGTTATGAAACAGTGCAGTTTCACAGACGCATCCAGCAACTGGGCAAGACAGTGGGCAGTTACTATACAAAACATGCAGCTACTGATCAGCAGAAGAAGAAGAATTTGCATACACTTCCTCGTGGGCATGTGGGGCCCTCAGCTTGTCGATCAGCCATGCCACAACCTGAAGCCAATTTTGAAGGAGGTGCGTTACAAGGAAGACACGTTGAAATTGTCAAGAAACAGTGGGATCTCTTGTATCAAAATGGTGTCGCATGTGGTCAGCCTCGATGCCACCAACGTAATTGCAACAGTCATGACCATGTCAACTCATGACAAAACAAACACGGCCACCACCACCACCACCACCACCACCACCACCACCACCACCACCATCACCACCACCATCATCATCATCATCATCATCATCATCATCAGCCTGGTTACGCCCACTGCAGGGCAAGGGCCTCTCCCATACTTCAACAACCCCGGTCATGTACTAATTGTGGCCATGTCGTCCCTGCAAACTTCTTAATCTCATCCGCCCACCTAACTTTCTGCCGCCCCCTGCTACACTTTCCTTCCCTTGGATTCCAGTCTGTAACCCTTAATGACCATCGGTTATCTTCCCTCCTCATTACATGTCCTGCCCATTTCTTTTTCTTGATTTCAACTAAGATGTCATTAACTCGCGTTTGTTCCCTCACCGAATCTGCTCTTTTCTTATCCCTTAACGTTACACCCATCATTCTTCTTTCCATAGCTCGTTGCGTCGTCTTCAATTTAAGTAGAACCCTTTTCGTAAGCCTCCAGGTTTCTGCCCCGTAGGTGAGTACTGGTAAGACACAGCTATTATACACTTTTCTCTTGAGGGATAATGGCAACCTGCTGCTCATGATCTGAGAATGCCTGCCAAACGCACCCCAGCCCATTCTTATTTTTCTGTTTATTTCCTTCTCATGATCCGGATCAGACGTCACAACCTGCCCTAAGTAGATGTATTCCCTTACCACTTCCAGTGCCTCGCTACCTATTGTAAATTGCTGTTCTCTTCCGAGACTGTTAAACATTACTTTAGTTTACTGCAGATTAATTTTTAGACCCACTCTTCTGCTTTGCCTCTCCAGGTCAGTGAGCATGCATTGCAATTGGTTCCCTGAGTTACTAAGCAAGGCAATATCATCAGCAAATCGCAAGTTACTAAGGTATTCTCCATTAATTTTTATCCCCAATTCTTCCCAATCCAGGTCTCTGAATACCTCCTCTAAACACGCTGTGAATAGCATTGGAGAGATCGTATCTTACTGCCTGACACCTTTCTTCATTGAGATTTTGTTGCTTTCTTTATGGAGGACTACAGGGGCTGTGGAGCCGCTATAGATATCTTTCAGGATTTTTACATATGGCTCGTCTACACCATGATTCCGTAATGCCTCCATGACTGCTGAGGTTTCGACAGAATCAAACACTTTCTCGTAATCAATGAAAGCTATATATAAGGGTTGGTTATCTTCCGCACATTTCTCTATCACCTGATTGATAGTGTGAATATGGTCTATTGTTGAGTAGCCTTTACGGAATCCTGCCTGGTCCTTTGCTTGACAAAAGTCTAAGGTATTCCTGATTCTATTTGCGATTACCTCAGTAAATAGTTTGTAGGCAACTGACAGTAAGCTGATCGGTCTATAATTTTTAAAGTCTTTGGCGTCCCCTTTCTTATGGATTAGGATTATGTTAGCGTTCTTCCAAGATTCCGGTACGCTCAAGGTCATGAGGCATTGCGTATACAGGGTGGCCAGTTTCTCTAGAACAATCTGCCCAGCATCCTTCAAGAAATCTGCTGTTACCTGATCCTCCCCAGCTGCCTTCTCCCTTTACATTGCTCCCAAGGCTTTCTTTACTTCTTAAGGCGTTACATGTGGGATTTTGAATTCCTCTAGACTATTCTCTCTTCCATTATCGTCGTGGGTGCCACTGGTACTGTATAAATCACTATAGAACTCCTCAGCCACTTGAACTATCTCATTCATATTAATAATGATATTGCCGGCTTTGTCTCTTAATGCATACATCTGATTCTTGCCAATTCCTAGTTTCTTCTTCACTGCTTTTAGGCTTCCTTTGTTCCTGAGAGCATATTGAATTCTATCCTTACACTCAGAAGTAGTCAGCACACCGAGCTTGTCACCATGCCTCCCGGTGACGCGCCCACCTCTGCAACGGCTTGGGCTTGTCCCACTGCTCCAATCGTCACAGTCGCCCCACATCGCGACCCAGGTGTGTTCTCTGGCCTGGAGGGACAGGATGTTGATGAATGGATCAAACTCTATAAACACGCCAGCGAGTGGGACCAACAAGTGGGACCCAATAACAAGTGGGACCCAACGATTATGCTCGCCAATGTCATCGTTTATCTCGGCGGCACCCCACGCGTGGGGCACCAAACGCATGACAACGAGATAACCAATTGGGACAATTTCAAAGAGAAGCTACGGGAACTGTTCGGCGACCCTATTGGGCGCAAGGCTGCCGCGAGAAAAGCCGTACGTTTCCTACATCCTCGACGTCTTAGCTCTATGCCACAAAGCTGACGATGCTATGTCTGAAGCCGATAAAGTGTCACATATTCTAAAAGGCATCGCCGACGACGCTTTCAATTTGCTTGTTTTCGGCAACGTCTCGACTATCGACGCCATCATCAAAGAGTGCCGTCGCCTTGAACAAGCTAACAGCCGCCGTATCACACACATCACGCGGCTACCCAACACTGCTGCTACGTCGACATGTGAGGGTCGACCACGTCAGACCACCACCTGTGACGACGTCACCCGTATTGTTCGCCGCGAACTCGAGGCCACCTGTTCGCCAGCTTTCTCCACGACGCCTCCCGATCCACCAGCAACCACCATTGCGATGATCCAGGCCGCCGTCCGACATGAATTTGAGAACATGGGTCTAAACTCCGTGTGTTCAACGTCTCAACCCAGTGTTCCCTAGTTCTCTACCGACCCTCCTCATCCTCGGCAGTCTTTTTCCGCCACATCTCGCCGCAACCCGTTCGATTGGCATACCCCTGATGACCGGCCGATCTGCTTCCCTGCTGTCGCATCGGCCACGTTGCTCGTCAGTGCCGCAACCGATGGCCACCACCTCCTCGGACATACACCGCCGCTTATTCCTGCACCTTTGGACCTTCCGTTCCCTATACCACCCGCCATGAATCCACTGCCGCTGATGCTCCTGCTCCGAACCTTCGGTACAGCAGCTCGCCCTCACCTCGACGCCATCAGTCTCGTTCGCCCCAACCCCGTCGCTTCTCTTCACCGCCTAACGCCTCCCGGATCCAGTCGAAAAACTAGGCACTGCAGCTTCTGGAGGTGAAGCCGCGTTGTCGACCCTGCCCTCAAATCCTTTGCTCACGTTACCCACGAACCGAAACCTTCTTGACGTTGACGGCTATCCTGTCACGGCACTCATCGATACAGGAGCACATCTTTCAATTATGAGTGCTGCCTTCCGACGACGACTGAACAAGCTCCTCACCCCAGCGTCGGCACGCGTCGTTCGCGTTGCGGATGGCGGTACTGTGCCTATCATCGGCATGTGTACGGCACGCGTCAGCATCGCCGGCCACCACACTCCTGTTCTCTCCACCGTAATTGCTCATTGCCCCCACGACCTCATTTTCGGCCTCGATTTTCTCTCCGCCCATTCTGCTCTTATTGACTGCTCTCCCAGTACCCTTCGCCTTGAGTTGCCGGTGCTTGCAGAACCTTCTGACGCACCCCACTGCCGCTTATGCTCCACCGGCTTTCTTCGCCTGTCGCCAAAGTCCATAGCCTACATTGAACTGTTGTCTTTCCCACCAGTCCCTGATGGCGAGTACCTCGTCACTCCTCTGCCCGACATTCCAATAAGGTATGACGTTACAGTGCCTCACAGTATACTTAATATTACTGGGAACCGCACTCGCATGCCTGTCTGTAACTTTGGATTGGCAAAGCAAATTCTACCGCAAGGTATTTGCCTTGCCACCGTTGATTGTCTCGGCGACCAATACGTGGCAGTGTTATCGACCGATGGTTCTCGCGAGCTTAGCAGGCCCCTCGCGCCAGCCTTGGCTGCCGATCCCAATATAAAGAAAATGGATGCGACGGACCTGACCTCGGCACAGGCTGAAGAGCTTTGCCAAGTATTATCGTCCTACCGAGATATCTTCGACATCGACAAACGCCCTTTAGGCCAGACGCTCGCGGTCACGCATCGGATTCTTACTGGCGATGCTACACCTATTCACCGACGACCATATCGAGTTTCTGCATCGGAATGCCGAGTAATTCAAAACGAAGTCAACAAAACGCTCGATAAAAACATCATTGAGCCTTCTTTGAGTTGAGTCCCTGGGCGTCACCTGTGGTGTTGGTTAAGAAGAAGGACGGCACGTGGCGCTTCTGTGTAGACTACCGTCATCTGAACAACATTACTAAGAAGGACGTCTACCGACTCCCACGTATAGACAATGCCCTTGACTGCCTGCACGGTTCCAGCTATTTCTCGTCTATTGATCTTCGTTCGGGATACTGGCAGATTGCTGTTGACGATATGGACAGAGAAAAAACCGCGTTCATCACACCTGATGGCCTATACCAATTTAAAGTAATGCCGTTTGGATTATGCAACGCCCCTGCCACCTTCGAGCGTATGATGGACTCCTTGCTCCAAGGTTTCAAATGGTCCACATGCCTCTGCTACCTCGACGACGTCATCGTCTTCTCGCCAATGTTCGACACTCACCTTGAACGTCTCACAACTATACTTGATGTATTTCGAAAGGCGAAGCTGCCACTTAACTCATCCAAATGTCATTTTGGCCACCGGCAAATTACACTTCTGGGCCATCTCATTGACGCTTCCGGAGTACAGCCTGATCTCGACAAAACTCGCGTTGTCAGAGAGTTTCCGGTTCCGAAGACAGCCGCAGACGTTCAAAGTTTTGTAGGGTTACGCTCGTACTTTCGTCGTTTTATTCAAGATTTTGCGGCAATTGCTAGACCCCTCACTAACCTTTTGAAGAAAGGAGTACAATTCTCGTGGGGTACTGCAGAAGCCGCCGCCTTCTCTCGTCTCGTTACTCTTCTCTCCTCACCACCCATTCTCGCCCACTTTGACCCTGATGCCCCTACAGAATTGCGTACAGATGCCAGCGGTCATGGCGTAGGTGCCGTCTTAGCCCAGCGTCAGCGTGGCCAGGATCGCGTTATTGCTTATGCGAGCCGCCTCCTGACACCATCGGAGCGCAACTATTCCATTACGGAATAGACCACTTCTGAATTCTATACTTCCTTATGTCAGCTGTCTTACGCTTGTTGATTAACTTCGAAAGTTCTGCCAGTTCTATTCTAGCCGTAGGGTTAGAGGCGTTTATACATTAGCGTTTTTTGATCAGATCTTTCGTCTTCTGCGATAGCTTAGTGGTATCCTGTCTAACGAAGTTGCCACCGACTTCTATTGCACACTCCTTAATGATGCCCACAAGATTGTCGTTCATTGCTTCAACACTAAGGTCCTCTTCCTGAGTCAAAGCCGAATACCTGTTCTGTAGCTTGATCTGGAATTCCTCTATTTTCCCTCTTACCGCTAACTCCTTTATCGGCTTCTTATGTACCAGTTTCTTCCATTCCCTCCTCAGGTCTAGGCTAATCCGAGTTCTTACCATCCTATAGTCACTGCAGTGCACCTTGCTGAGCACGTCTACATCTTGTATGATGCCAGGGTTAGCGCAGAGTATGAAGTCTATTTCATTTCTAGTCTCGCCGTTCGAGCTCCTCCACGTCCACTTTCGGCGATCCCGCTTGCAAAAGAAAGTATTCATTATCTGCATATTATTCTGTTCCGCAAACTCTACTAATAACTCTCCCCTGCTATTCCTAGGGCCTATGCCATATTCCCCCGCTGACTTGTCTCCGGCCTGCTTCTTGCCTACCCTGGCATTGAAATCGCCCATCAGTATACTGTATTTTGTTTTGACTTTACCCATCGCCGATTCCACGTCTTCGTAGAAGCTTTCGACTTCCTGGTCATCATGACTAGATGTAGGGGCATAGAGCTGTACAACCTTCATTTTGTACCTCTTATTAAATTTCACAAGGCCTGCCACCCTCTCGTTAATGCTATAGAATTCCTGTATGTTACCAGTTATATTCTTATTAATCAGGAATCCGACTCCTAGTTCTCGTCTCTCCACTAAGCCCCAGTAGCACAGGACGTGCCCGCTTTTTAGCACTGTATATGCTTCTTTTGGCCTCCTAACTTCACTGAGCCCTATTATATTCCATTTACTGCCCTTTAATTCCTCCAATAGCACTGCTAGACTCGCCTCACTAAATAACGTTCTAGCGTTAAACGCTGCCAGGTTCATATTCCAATGGCAGCCTGTCCGGAGCCAGGGATTCTTAGCACCCTCTGCTGCGTCGCAGGTCTGACCGCCACCGTCCACACGGCCAAGCTTCCTGCAGCCATGCACGTCATATTCATTCCACATGGTGTCACACAACGCGGTGTGCAATTGTAAGAAAAAGAAACCATTCAAAGGCATCTGTTGTATCCGGAAGGGCCAGACATCGAAGGTGACAATGCTTGAGCTACATGCTGTCCATAGCGTAGAGCACAGGAAATGTGTAAATGCAATAGTCAATGACAACACAGAAGTGTTAAAGTTAATTTTCAAGTTGAAGTTCCAGCTATCGTGGGTACTTTGCTATCTTGCTGCCATCTACCAATAACATCATTGTCTTTTCAGCACTAGGACAGCAGGCACTAGGCATTTCAAGCTTTTTCATAGCAACGCCACTATAGAAAAGAAGTCAATGCAGAAGCGTCCATACATTGTAAAGTCCCTGTCAGTGCCATTTCTAGGTTTTCTAGTGATCCAGGCATTCAAAGTGGTCAGGTTTGTTGACAATGTGCCTTAACACAAAGATGCCTCAAGAAAAGGCATCCTCTGGAAAAAAGAATAACAAACAGGGGCTCTCTTGAGGGAAAAGCTCCCTCCAACAATGAGGCTGCTCTTTGAGGAAGGACTTTTTCTGAAGCCAAAGACAGCCTATTTGATGGCTCTCTTCTGAAAGAATACAGCGGAAGCCAGATGGAACCAGAAGCTGCAGAAGCTGGAGCAAGGAAATGTGATTCGCCGAGTGATTTGCTAAGGTGACGCATCAACTTCATGATGCGCTAGTCTAGTAGTGGTCCCAAAAGCCTCTTAATGATCATATATTGTGCATGGCTCTCATAAAGCTAAACCTCGCAATCAGGAGAGAGCGCTGTACCATTCCCACAGTCAACGAAGTCATTGGCCTTCTGGAGATGTCACAGTATTCTCCAAGCTAACACTACACATGGTTTCTTCCTAAGCAGGCTCTCAAAAGAATGGCAAGAACCTACAACATTCATCCCTCCATTCGAGCACTACTGTTCCCATCAGATGTGCTATGGCATCATCTTGGCACATGAATTCTTCCTGAAGCAGATGGCATAGATTTTGGAGGGTTTGGAAGATGCTGCATGCATGATGGAAGACATCTGACCACACTTTGGAAGAGCCCAACTTTCACCCTCAACAAAAAGTACCAGTTTTATCAAAATGAAGTTTTCTCTTTGGATGTGATGGTGTCTCCAAGAGGCATCCCACCCTTATCTAAGTTAACTCTAAGCCATCAAGCAAATGAATCTGCTAAGCTGGGGTTGAGCACCTTTTGGCAATAATCAACCACCTTGGATGCTTTTTCTCCAGCACTCATCAGAACTAATGGGTGCCATGAAAGCATTCCTCAGCAAGAATGCTTCACGGTTCCACAAGCAAGAAGCTGCTATTATGAAGTTAAAAAAGATGCTCGCCTTGGACCGGCCAAATGTCATCTGCAATAACCTACAAGTGTGTCAGCGGGTGTAAGGTCCTTTGGCTCGGAAGTGGTTTTTCTCCAAACTTTGCCCTCACACTTTGAAAAAACACCTGTTGCCTTTGCTTCTCCGTCTTAAACAGCTACCGAAGCACGCTGCAGACAGAAGTAAAAAGGAGCCCTGCCATTCAACGATTCAGCGAATGTATGCGAAGGCTGGTTGTGGATACAGACCACCCTGCCAGTTTATCACTGTTCAGTAAAATAGACCTGCATGTATTGCCTCCCCATATTGATTGCAGAAACTAAAGGTAGTGTGGTACCCCTTCCAGATGGCACATGTTCCTGGAAAACTTTGTCACAACTGATGCACTACCTTGTCTCCCCGCAGAACCTGCTAGTGCATCACATTCCACAGAAACAAAGTCACAGCATAAACACGTCAGAGCTTGTCAGAAGCAGCAGCTCTTCAGTTGGAACGTCATAAAAAGGCCCAAGCAATCGACGGAGAGTGTCGTGCACTAGTAGCTACCATATTTACTTGAATTATTGAATTTTGTATAATTGCTTGCTCTTTATACTGTGTAAAATTTTTGTTTCCCTTACCCAATGCCCATTCTTCGGGCCTGTAAGGTATTTTGAATAAAATGATCGCACTCGCGTAATGATCGCACCCCTGAATTTTGTCGTCAAAATTAGTTTTTTTTTCCCAAGTAATGATCGCACCACGAACTTGTCGCAGAGATATGTCGTGTGCCAAGTCTAGCTAATGATGATCACGCTTACCATCCGTCGAATGCTGTTGAATCCTACGTGAGCGACTCTTCAAGACATACCAAACAGTCTGCACGCACCAAACAGATTCTCAAGCAGATTCCCCATTTCATTCCTTTCATCGCTTTCTGCATTTCCATGAAAAAAAAAAAGAAATGTAGAACCAAACTTGCCTTGGCCTTTATTATTTGTAGGCTTTATAATGGTTGTGGTAAACAACCACAAAAAAGGCGCCTTTCGATTCCTCTTGTTTGCACTCGTGGGCACGCAACAAATCACGAGCGGCAACGATAGTAGACACATTTACGCTGATACATTAGAAGTGTACCCTATTCATACGCTGACGCTTGTAACACAGCTAAGATGTTTGCCTACCCTTAGTGGAAACGTGCCGTATTAGGATAGTAGTGAAGACAAATGCTGCAGTTTTCGCAGCATGCCCACCATGTGTTTCTATGTCACTGGCAGCTAAGCATGCCCATCTGTTTCTGTGCCCTCAAAGTGGACATGGCTGCATTATTGCCACAGACTTGCCGATATTAACTATATTATTAATTACTGATACGGAAGGAACTGTTTCAATGCACGTAATGTACTCAGGAGAAGCAAAAAAATTGCGTTTGGCACATTCGGCTTGCTCCGCCGGCTGCCATTTTTGTTTTGGTGTCCCGCACTGTTACAGTGGCAGCTGCCTGTTTGTTGACCTGTCGTCTTTCTGCAGCAAAGCAGGATGAAAAAAAAATTTTTTTTTGCGCGGAAAATTTAACCCGCGTAATGATCGCAACCCTGAACTTACGTCAATTTTTTTTTTTACAAAAAAGTGTGAACATTATGTGTGTAAATACAGTATGTTCCCCACAACAGATTTCCAAAGAACTGTACCTAAGTGAGCATCTACAAGTTGTTACGACTCGGTGTCCGAGTGGCCATTACGGTTCCGTGGCTGATGTGCCAGGTGGCGGGCGATCGAGAGGTCTGGAGCGATGTCCAAGAAACTAGAAAAAGGGTTTATCTACAAATTTACATGATGACATGTATGAGCACGAGTATGAACACCAGTACGAGCATGAGCACACCTCCACAAAACTAAAGATCCACTTTTTAAACACTTCTTTTTCCCATTTCTCTTGCTGGGGAAATTCACTGTTCTTCTCGGCCAACCACAATTGTTGAACTGTTTTAAAAATCCCGCCCATGTCGTCGCACCATTCCACAGGACCCCATCTCCAATGTTACGCGATCGCCCCCGCATACGAGGCAACGACGTGGCAAACTGGGAACATGATGTCACATGATTCCCATGGAAGTCCTCGACGTTGACCCCTTCTGTTAATTAGTGGGCCATTCGTGATGGTCTGCTTGTCAAGGTCAACTTCAGGAAGAGCGGTCTTCACGGTAGTTATTGCTTCCACAAAGGGTGGCAGCTGTTGTCGCCTCGAAGTGAGTTCTTTTGTTTGCATGTCACAGTCTATGTCAGGTCCAGTCTAGTCTAGGCGGGTGCCTGTCTCACCCATCAGCTCTGACGACACTGACTTAGTCGCCGGCTCCCTGGTCCTGAGAAAATGACGATGCAGTGTGAAAGGCCTTTTATAGCTGCACGCTCGCTGGTGAAGCACTAATTGTCGAGAAGGGATGCCAAGTATAACAATGCTAAATGCCAATCGTAACAGAGCCTTGGATGAGCTCCGAGTTTGCCACGGTCTCCTTCTGAAAGGCACTCAGATGACTGTCTCAGCCACACAATGTGCTGCTGATCGATATGGTGGCGAGGAAGCAGAGAAAACATAGCATCACTTGCAGCCCAGCGTGAACAGTGCACATCATAGTACTGGGAAAACTCTGCTGCCCACCCTCTTCGGGGCCCAGGGCCCGCCTTGGGAAGCCCCGAGTGCTCACTTGTTTATCTGAATGGGCAAGTACATTTTCGGGAAGGTTATCCCTATGTGGTCAGCAATTCTACAGCTGCACAGAGCATCATTCCAAGTCCTCAAGAAAGGCACAGACTCGCAACAACACTGCATTACAACAATGGGCCACTGTTCCAGTCTTACAACTCTGCCCACATCATGGCCTAATATGGCATCAAGCACAGTACAAACAGTTTAAAAGCAAGGCAAAGCGCCATTTAAAAAAAAATGATGGGTTTTTATGTGCTAAAACCACGACCTGATTATGAGGCTCGCTGCATGGGAGACTCCGAATTAATTTTGACCACCTGAGCCTCTTTAACGTGCATTCAAGTCCAAGTACACTGGTGTTTTTGCATTTCGCCCCATCAAAATGCGGCCGCCGTGGCCAGGATTTGATTCCACCAGCTCGTGCACAGCAGCCCAACACCACAGCCACTAAGAAACCACGGCTAAAGCCCCTCAAACTTTGCAAAGTAGTGACACGCTTTGAAGAATGCCACCTCCGTGCCAAGGCCGCATCGCTATTGGCCTAATAGCATCACATGAACCCTCACACCGGCTTCATTTGTTTACAGTCATGCTCCACCGCCATTTTCACCCGAGAAGCATCAACTGACTGGCAAGGAGCACATGTTGGTGCAGTTGTTCTTCCGTGCTGTTTTGGGTTGCGAATGCCTTGAACTAACTCTTGTGGCGATGTTGCTTCACGGCATTTTCCATCACCATGACTTGCTGTGCTTTTGGATGCTAAAATAGTTTCAGCTAAGGCAAGAAGCTCTTCTCGGTACCATCCGTTAAGTGCAACAGGTTAAGAAGAAAAACATGGTTTCATCGAATTAGGAGGGAGAAGCTCAGACCAACATTCAAAGCAACTATGCGAGGCAATTAAGTTGCAAGTCTCTCATAGTATGGTATAAGACAGGCTTGCGTAACTTATTGCATGTCATAATGTAGTAGATATTGCACAGTTCACTGAGCATGTTGCCATTTGTCTGCACGCTTTCACACGATTCCTACGCGACACGTACTCAGTTTATAAGAGCCCTACGTGGTCGTATTTGGTGCGCTTAATCGTTTTGTACGCCAACAGGATTGAATTCACGGGCATGCGAGGCTATGCACGACAACGTGATTACGAAACTTTTAAGATTCAGCACAGTCCTTTTGAGAAAATTTGAGGCTCGAGCGTGAAAACTCATCTGAGCAAAGCAACTCACTGCCTTTTATTATTTTATTTTATTTGTACGTACTGCAGTCCCATAGGAAGGCTATTGCAGGAGTGGGTTAATACAGTGGTGAACAAAAAATAAAGTGAAATCAACATTGAATCTTACAACACTTACAACTGTATTTGTACGATAGCCAAAGAACTGGAAAATTGTTTTCTTCTATTCTAAAAGCAGCGAAACAGTGAAATGCATACACATAAAGCATAAAATAAAGCTAATTTAAGCAGTTACATATACTGGTTTTCATAGAGAGCACTTTCTAATTCACTTATCGGGAGTAAACAAAGGCAGCCGGGTAAGCAATTCCATACTTCTGTCGAGCGGGGAAAGAAGCTGTACTTGAAAGTATTTGTACAGGCATAGAAAGGGTTAAGATTAAGCTCGTGGAAGTTACGCGTCCAAGAAGGCTTGGTGAAAGATATACAAGCTGTGTTCGAAGTATGATAGGACACGTCAATTATGTTGGGTAAAAATTTTAATTATCCCACGTCACATCACATCATCAATGATCTATGGTTACTTACTAGCCTTCTTTAGAGCAAATAGCTTTGTTTGCCTCATTTGTTCATGTTTGTCGTTGGAAGCCAAGAGCATGGAGGAGAACCCCACAAAGTCACCCGGTGGATTTGCGACACAAAGGCACCGATGAAAGGAGTGCGTGCTCTCCCAAAACAGTGTTACGGGGCGCGTTCATAGCTAAACAACAGCGTCATAGGTCTTCGAGACATACGTGCTAATTCGCATGAGCTTTAAAATGTGTGAAGGCTAAGATGCGGCGGTGAAGCAGTCGCAAAGAAAATGTGTGGTCAGCCGCTCGTTTACTGGCTGGTTTAGTGGTTTGCTCGTTCGTTTAGTCGTCCGCTCGTTCGTTCAACTATTAGTTTGTACAGCCACTATGTCTCTGAGATGCATTTGCTGTAATGTAATGTAATGCATTTGCATTATGTAATGAGACAACAAATGGTGCCTAAATATAATCGACTGCATCATTTCACTTACCGCAGTTTCAGCTGAGTCATAGTGAGGCGATTCATTGCAGGGTCATCACTTCACTATAGTCGGATACAACTTTAGAAAAAGGAGGCCCCGCCCAAATGGCCGAAGCATGACAGCCGATTGCCTATGCGACTAAAATAATCCCACTCAAAAAATCGTGCTTCTGAAACGTGCACTTCTCTGTATAAATAAAGACTTTTGTATTTTGATGACTGGTGTTGATGACACAGCATGGAGGCCCCAACCAAGTTTGTCGCCGAGATGCTCAGTGTCAGCGAAAGCACAGTGTTCAAGGTGAGGAGGGAAGTCAAACCATCGCATATTTCAGGTGGCAAACTGTCGACGCTCTCGCGAAAGCGCCCACAAGATGCGGAGAAAAGAAGACGCAGCACGAAGTACGACAGCTTCACGTTGTGCACGCTGAGGTCATGTGTGCACAATTTCTTTCGCCGCAACGAGATACCAACGGTCAAGAACATAACGAGTTCTCGAAGCATATGGATCTCCCATCACTGAAGCAGTGTACTGTGCGTCGCCTGCTTGTCGAGATCGGATTCAAGCATGAGAAGAGGAGCCGCAATTCGCTGCTTATCGACCGGGATGACATCGCTGAATGGCAGAATCGCTACCTTCGTGACGTGGAGCGCTACCGGGCGGAAAGCCGAAAGATCTTTTTCCTGGACGAGACATGGGTGACAGCGGGACACACTCGGTCGATCGTGTGGACAGATACCGTGGTGCAGAAGCGCGGACGCCTATACGCTTGAGCAAATGTCATGTCAACGGGTTCGAAACAACCTTCTGGAAAAGGTCAGCGCCTGATTGTGACGCACATCGGCAGCGAGGATGGCTTCGTGGACGGCTGCTTAGATATATTCCGAGGCCAAAAAACAGGAGACTACCACGAAGAAATGGACGACAATCGTTTCGAGGGATGGTTTAATGGCGTTCTGCAGAAGTTGCCTGCTAGTAGCGTCATTGTTTTGGACAATGCACCTTACCATTCCCGGCGAGAAGAGAAATTGCCGACGACTGCTTGGCAGAAGGAAAAAAAAAAGGAGTGTCTCAAAAGCAAAAACATCACCAACAGCGAAATGATGGTTAAAAAGCAGCTGCTTGAGTTGGTAGCGTCTGTAAAGCCACGCTTTCTAAGCTACATCGGAGACAATGCAGCTGAAAGGGCCTGTTGCATTGTACTCAGGCTCCCACCGTACCACTGCGAATTTAATCCTATTGAGCTTGTGTGGGCAAAGGTAAAAAATAGCATCGCTGCGGACAACAGAGACTTCAAGCTGTCCACGGTCGAATACGTCTTGAGGGAAAAAATCAAGCCCGTAACGGCGGAAGCCTGGAGGAAGAACATTCACCACATGATGAACCTGGAGACAAAGTTCAGGCTTGATACGTCTGGAAGTGACCACATCCAGCCCATCATCATCCAGCTGGGTGAAGATGACAGTGAAGAAAGCAACTCCGACTGCGAGCTGTCCGGCATTGAGCCACTCGATGAAGCATAACAGCTTCTTATTAACGAAAGAACTGCCCTTATTAAGGCTACCAAAGTTTTGCCGGTGGGTTCGCAGCAGCCAAGCATTGTCCCATGACCTCTCAAATAAATAAGCAGTTCATTTGGTGACATATTCCTTTTAATGGAAGCTCAATTCTGAAAAAGCAACGTCCTGCACAGATCGTGCTCAATATAAGTATTCTCATGGAAACGTGCTGAAATGCTGGAAAATCTGATTGCAAATATAGTTATCAACCCTGAATAACTATGTGGGGCCCAAAATGCTCATTCGGGCAGCCACTGTTGAGCTTCACACAAAAGCAGTAGTCAATGTGAAATTGACAGCCACTCTTAGCAGCCTGCACGCCAAAGCACATTGTGCTTTGCGTGCAGTTGTGCTGCCCCTACTGTTTTTTTCAGCCTGTTGAGATGAATAATGCCAATGTCAGAAGGCCCAAAATACTCTATCGGGCAGCCACCTACGAGCATGACGGGCCCTGTGATGTAATAACAAGTCATTGGGGCATGCTTGAAAGGCACCATTAGCAGTCTGCACGTCAAAGCGCAGTCAAGCCATCACCACTGCTGGTGAAACGGCAGCAATCAACGCGAAAATGACAGCCACTGTTGGCAGCTTGCATGCAAAAACACATTCATATGGTGGCATTGTTTAACTTGGTTATCTGGCCCAGGCAAGTAATGCGAATAAGAGAACAATTATCAAACATCATTAGCGTAATGAGGCCCAGAAACCTCATTAGGGTAGCTATTAATAGCAGTAGTTGAGGGCACTCTTAAAAGGCACTATTTGCAGTCTGCACATCAAATCACAGTCATGCCGGAGCCATTGTTGTATTTGTTTATCTGACCGGACAAGTAACACCAATGTAAGCCCAATTATTCACCCTGAATAGCTCTGCTAGCATTGTTTGTACTAAAAAATGCTGAGTAAAGTTGAGAGTGTTTTATTGAGGCAATTATTTAATTCACAAGCCATTGGCATAGCGAGCAACGGCCAGGTTCAGACAATGACATTGGTGAAGTAATAAATGGTTAAAGTTGCAAAAGCTCTCAGTGCACTGCTTTGCTGGGCTCCATTCACTGAAATATGTCTTTGTAACGACGAAAGCATCAGACAGGAAATGACACCCCACTGCACAATGTTATTCGTGCTGAAAATTTTGCCATCATATGTGATGGGCAGCGAATCCGTCTGTTTACTAAGACTGAACGCACGAAAAATGCAATAGCATAGCATGATGTTGTTTCACAATATGCAGCCTTGCATGTGCACTTCTGGCGAGCTGCCACATGCACTGATGCATAAACATGAACAGAGGTAAGAGGCAAAGTTACTGTGCAACCCACATGACGCTTTTAAGAAAATGTATCTCTAAACCTTTGTTTTCATAGGCGATAAAAATTTGTTTTGAGCAAGTTGGTTAATCACATTGCAGCAACAACACAAGAAGCAAGGACAGAAAAGACAGCGAGTAGGCAGATTGAGAAGACAAGGTAGACCAGTGAGAAAGGTTTTAAGGAGATGGAAGAGGCCAGCCCTGCAGTGTACAGGAGTTAGTGCTTTGAATGAGATTGGTTAATGAAAATGTGTTAAAAGACTTTGCTGAAAGAAAAATAGCAATAACAAATGCTAATATAAAATAAAAGGACAGAAATAAGAGTAAGTGCAAACACGCATGGAAGCAGGAACGTATTCACACACAAACGCAAAAACTAAGAAAATCTCAAATATAAAGAAATGTGGGAAATGAAGAAAAATTGGCAAACGCAAGAAAACATACACACATTTACAAACAGACGCGGGTAGAGGTATTATAGGAGTGGGTTCACAAGCTGCTGTGCCTACCTTCTCGTATGTTTTCTTTTTTCTTAACCGTTATCTTAACACTGTCTTGGGAATTTTTAATTGCAACATATCACGAGAATCAAAAAGCAGCATGAAGCTATGTTGTGGGAAACCATATCAAGCGCTGGCAACACAACTTATGCATGACTGTGCCACAGCACGCATTCTACAGCTTGCACGCGCGGTGAGCACTGGTGGAAAGCAATCAATCGACGGTGCTACACAACACACGAACACCGCCACTCAGCTATCTCACTGCCGACAACGATCGTTCACGCTAAGTTGACCGTGACGAATCTTTGCGTTGGAGGCTTTTTTTGCAAATATTTTCTGTTGAGAAGCTCGTGAGTTTGTTTCACACGCACACACTTTTCTCATTTCTCCTGAGAATGGTTTTGCTCCATCACTTCACCTTGTCCGACAAGAAACGCAGCGACACAGTACATGAACACACCCGTTGCTGACAGTAGGCACCAGACTTTGGCAAACTTTTCTCGTCGTAACTTCAGTCGAGAGTGAAACAAAAAAAAACATGGAACAGACTTGCAGGATGTGTGTTTGCAGCGCTCGCCGTAGGATTCTGTTTTCAGGCAAAGCGTAGAGCAGCGTCAGCGATGCTCGCTGCAATGTTTCTTCGCCTGATCACAGCTTAGAATTAACGCACGCGGCACAAATGCTGCATTGTAAGCTTGCAGTAATATTTCCAGCATGATAGACCATCACAAATAGTTTGGGAATTCACCGTGACAAGGAGTTGATGTGCACACCCGCCGCTGACAGTAGGCACCAGACTTTGGCAAACTTCTCTCGTCGTAACTTCACTCGAGAGCGAAAAAAAAAGAACGTGGAACAAGCACGCAGGATGTGTGTTTGCAGCGGTCACCGTGGGATCCTGTTTTCAGGCAAAGCGTAGCGCAGCGTCAGCGATGCTCGCTGCAATGTTTCTTCGCCTGATCACAGCTTAGAATTAACGCACGTGACACAAATGCTGCATCGTAAGCTCGCAGTAATATTTCCAGCATGATAGACCATCACAAATAGTTTGGGAATTCACCGTGACAAGGAGTTGATGTGCACACCCACCGCTGACAGTAGGCCCCAGACTTTGGCAAACTTTTCTCGTCATAACTTCACTCGAGAGCGAAAAAAAAAAAAAAAAAAACGTGGAACAAGCACACAGGATGTGTGTTTGCAGCGGTCACCGTGGGATCCTGTTTTCAGGCAAAGCGTAGCGCAGCGTCAGCGATGCTCGCTGCAATGTTTGTTCGCCAGATCACTGCTTGTAATAAACACACGTGACACAAATGGCACATTGTAAGCTCGCAGTAATATTCCCGGCATGATAGACAATCACAAGCAGTTTGGGAATTCACTGTGACGAGGGGTTGACGTGCACACCTGATGCAACTTGGCCCAGTACGAAGCGCGGGCGGCCATCTTCTCCGACGGCGGGGTCACCAGCCGTCCGGCTCATGACATCCATCTAGAGTGCGCACCCATTGGTGGATGCTCGTGGGCATCCGCCTCGGAGGAGTAAACGCCCCTTTGTTCTGAAGTTGTATCCGACTGTAGTCATATCTCGCAAATGTTATTTTGGAGCGAGCACAACTGTCCTTAATACGTGCACCTTAGTGCAACTCGGTTTGCGACAAGTACATCACTTCGTGAACAAACGGCTAACGCACAATGAAATGTTGTTCACGATAAATCACTAACATGAAAAAATATTTTACTCAGTGTAAGCTCACTATGCTTCAGTTTGAGACTTAGTGAAGCGCTGATACCGCGTTCCCACTTCACATACAAATGCTACAAACTGATTTCATTTTCTATGTACACAGAGTCCTGACTCGATCGGCTATGAATATTTCTGATCGGCTTTGAGGCATGAGAAACATAAAAGCACCAGCGCCCACCTCTGGGCCTTTGCACATGCCTAGAAAATTTCCAAGCACGCACGTTGGCGGCACTGTAGCGTGTTAGGCTCTAATCGAACCTTCAGGACAGCAATTGTTCATGCCTTCTGTCAGCCTTTGTGCGTCATAGCTAATACGCACCGCAAATTCACATGTTGAGGACGGCGCTGATTATTTAGGTTACCGAGAGCGCGCTAGAAGCTAGGAGGTTGGCACTTGATCGTAAACATGTTATTTACAACCATTCGCAACAAGATCTTGCAACGCGCGCTTGACAAATGCTGCATACTTAATTGTAGCACAAGCAATACATTCGGAGTTGTCATGGTATGGCGTTAATGCTCGTTTAGGTATGTTTTTAACGAACAGTCATCAAAACAGGGGGAAAATGCTGCCGTCATTCAATTTGTATAACCCTCCGCATGGAAATCCTATGCTGTACACGAAGTCACTCTGAGCTAGAAAGCCAACGCGAACGCTTAAAGCACACCGCCTTGCTATGCGTACATTCACTCTACAAAAGGTCGTCTGCTATGCCCAAGCACAGTAGGCGGTGCCATGGTCGAGGAGAGAGTGCGAAAGAGAGGATAAACGAGGAGTGAAGGTGGAGGAGGAGAGTGTCGCTACTTTATGAAGCTTCACGGGCTTCAACCACAGCGGGTGACCCCCTCCTCCCCCGTTTTTCAGCAACCCAGTCAGATTAACATTAAATCAAGTGAGAGGAAACCTACTTTTGCTTTGGAGAAAGTATCTGGGTGTATCACTCACATTTTGTACTTTCTTGAGCCAAGTGCGGAAAGCAGTGTTGCCAAACCGTTGGGGTTGATCAATGGGTGGCGTCTCATGAACCCAGGTGTCCAAAGTCTCCAACACCGACAGTAGTTTTGTCGTCACCTGCACTCAAACCAGAGAAAATGGGAGTTGTCACTTCACCATAGCTTCCTCTTAAAATTTAATCCAAGGAAACTGGCCGATCAATATGTTACAACCCCATCAACACAGGTGATGCCCTGTGACCTTGACTGGACCACTGGCTTAGATGCAGATTCAAGTTTGTTGGTTCTAGGCATGCCTCAAGGCAATGTGGTGAGTGGTATAGAAGCTCTTTCGTATTCCATTAGAGTATAAAACTTTGTGTGTTACTGAAACGTAGGCTGCAAAATTCGGCAGAACCCATCTTGTAATGACTATCGATGGTAATGCATATAGCATAGAATCAATATAGCAACACAACATATTGCCACAGCCGAAATGAGTTATGTATGAGGCGTTTATAGCAGCGGGATTCCTCTTTTGCACTTCCCTAACACTCGGCGCCACCTCTGTGAAGCCTGCGCATGGCCTCCAAAATGCATGTACGTGCGTGCAAGCGCTTAGAAGTGCATCTTGCGGCAACCAGGCTCCTCTCTCATGCTTCTTTCTGGACATGCTGCACCATCTAGTGGCACTGCCGAGAAGTCTGCACGGCACACACCCAGTGCATGTGTGGCACAGCCTGCTAATGCATCTGGTTGCTGTCCTTAAAGGGACACTAAATGTTAATATTAAGTCAACGTGGACTGTTCAAATACCATCCCAGAAATCTCGAAACGCCTGTTTCGTGCGAAGAAGAGACTTATTTTAAGAGAAAATGCGTTCTGAAGCGTCCGCGTACCTCTAGCGCAGTTCAAATCACCTGCCCTCCGATCGAGGAGTATTGACGTCATGGTCTCATAGTGACGTTGCGCCGTCGGTGAGTAAAACGGCTCCCGCAGACGGCACTACGGCTTTTCTGCGCAAAACGCAAACGCACGGCCAGAAACAGAGCCAAGACAGAACCGACAGCAACGCGAAAGTGGAACTATGGTGGCTAGCGGAAGGGAAAGCGCGCGACGATAAGCTTGTACTTTATTTTATGACGCCAACTTCGTCGCTCGTTGCAATGGGCGACCCTGACAATGACACATTGGCTCGCGATGGTGTGCTCGAGTTCAGCGATTTAAGCACTGATGAACGTGACCCGCTGCTGAGGGCTCGCGCTGCCGGCGTCGTTGCGTACTACTACGCCGGCAGCATGCTTTTAAAGGCACTCCACGCGACTTCAGTAAGTCGGCGTTGAACTCGTAATCCTCTGGACGAAAGTGCAGCAAGCACACTATGTGATTTTTCGGCTCTTTGCCAGCGCGCCGTGGCAGAGGTACGGCACTTAAACATTTCGAACGGAGAGGTTCACTCGTTGGCACACGGTGATAAGTAACGTTGGATTCGCCGCTGCAACTTCCCTTGGCCAAGTTCCACGGACCGTTCGCGCATCCCACGACATCATATAGACGTGGCATTCTCGCTGCTTGTTCCAAATGCAAGTTTCGCAAGTCAGCAGCACCACCGCAACACGACGCGATAAAGAAACAACTGAAACTCCAAAGCGCGCGCGGCGCAACGTCGAGCGCGCAGAGTCGAGCGAAAACGAAACCTTTCGATCACCCATACTACTCAAGGGTAACGTCAAAATGTTATTTTTTCTTAGAATCGAATAGAAGTAGGCAAGCAGCATTTTCTTCCGTCTTATAATCTAATGTAATGATCTTTTTAATACGAGTAGTTAAGTACTAGTGACAAATTATGATGAGGAGTGCTTTCGTCATCGGGCTAGTACCGGAATGTCGCTGGGGGGTCTCAAATCGTGTCATGCATTTACCTCAATTTCTCGGTTACTAAAGCTCTGTTCGCAATAATATTGACGCCTTAGACGTTCTAGAGCATTGCTTTATCACTTTAACATGACTTTCTGGTAACCTTTAGTGTCCCTTTAAGGGGACACTGAGGAGAAAAGTGATCCCTTCTGCATCAGTGAATTACCTCTCTAGGACACCCCAAAACACCACTTTTACCACGATAAGACGCTTGGTAAAACAGAAAAAGTGCAAGAACAAAAGACGGGTTGTGACGCCTCCTTGAAGTTCCCGCACCTGGTCGCTGTGACGTCATGGATTTTGATGGCATCTTCTAGGGCCAACTTAATTATATAGCAGTACAGATTGACTACATTGTGTTCTGAAGGAACCAAATATTAAACATGGCAAGTTTCGAGAACCTTCACTCAGCCAATGCGACCCAAATGCGAAAACATACTTTCGAATCCCTGACGTCACACTGACATACCGGCATTGGGGTTTTGGTGCGAAATTTAAATACTGATGCTTCGACCTTCATTTTCTCATCTAATAATCGAACTATTATTTTGAAAGAACTGCCTACAGGGTTCTCAAACAATGCTTTATTAGTCTCAACTGATTTATTGTTTCACTTTAATGTCCCTTTAAGGAACCCTTGCGACATGGATTTGATTCCGCTCAGCATCGGAAAATTTTAAGGGATCTTTTTCATCATCGCAGAGCGGCACATTCTCAGTGGCACATACCTATTTACTCAAGTTGACATCAAAGACGTTCATTGAAGAGCGGCAAACACCTACAGGCACATACCCAGTGCCCCAAGTCGGCATCAAAACGATCCTTCGAACAGTGGTACTCATGTTGGCGTGAAAGAGGTTCGTTGAAGAGCGGCACATATGTACACATTGCCACATACTCAGTGACCCAAGTTGTTCTGACGAATGGTTTCCAACTCTGTTCCGTCGGCACAGCAGCATGATGAGCTAAACATTCGACCAGACTACCCACTGACCCAGGTAGGCGGGAAAATGGTTACATACAAACGTGCATAGATAGTTGGGACTTCTCCCTTTTGAAAACAGCGTGACATCACAGGACATGTGCAAAGCGAAGAGCGAGTTGTGTACAAAGAGCTAGGGAGCAAAACTTTTCCCTCGCACCATGGCTGTCATGGCAATATGCTGCAATGGATTTGTCCGAGTATGTGAGTTCACTGCCAGCAGCTGCCAGTCAACAATGCATCGCAAAGATCTTCACCTATGGCAAGGAGTACCCTGATCCTCTAATCATAGACAGCTGCAAAAACAATCTTAAGTGCTGTCTGAATGTGGAATTCAGCTACATATATGTCTAGCTCATGAACACACCTAGACCATAAACTACGGAAGCTATGAAATCATACTGCTCACTTAAGGTGTATGGCCTTGCCATATGAAGGGACATGCACGGCCGTTTAGTTGAGCTCACTGAGCATTGACAGTGCAGACGTTTGACATCTATGATCGCAATCGGGAAGCGCGATCAAAATTTAGTGAGCATAAAGAGACAAAGAAATGTGTTTTGTAGATACACATGCATTTAGGATAAAAACAGGAACAGCGCAACACAGGACGAGCGAGTAAGGAGCACAGGACAGAGCACTGACTAGCAACCGAATGCTTTATTTGCGGAAGCAGCATATAAAGACATCATTGAATGTGACATCAAGAACAGAAAAAGAAGGATAAGCGTCAGCCACGGAGATAATCCAGTTCTTTTGTTGAGAGCTTGAGGGACGCAGAACTGACGCGCACATCACCACTTTTGAATATGAAAAATGCCTCAAAGATTTCCCATGCACGCTTTTCACTACATCTGCCAATTATTTCGCACTTCTTAAAGATCGGGGCGCAACCACACGTGTTACAGTGGGCAGCCAGATAACTGTATGGGTTTCCCTTTTGGTGAAGCGGCATGCTCGCGCAGGCAATCATTAGTGCACCTTCTTCGCCCGATGTAGCAACGTTTACAATCAAGCGGGATATTATAGACGACCTGCGTTGTCTATAAAATAATAAATATAAATAATAAATATAAATAAAGACGACGCTCATCCTTCTTATCCTTCTTTTTCTGTTCATGTCACATTCAATGACGTGTTTATATGCTGCTTCTGCAAATAAAGCATTCGGTTGCTAGTCAGTGCTCTGTCCTGTGCTCTTTACTCGCTCGTCCTGTGTTGCGTTGTTCTTGCTTTTATTCTAAAGATGAACCAACCAGCCCCATTGAACACACTGCACAAGTATTGTTTATTCATAATACAGATGAGCTTGCATAAATACTTATTAAAAATAAAAATATACCGTATTTTCCGGTCTATAAGTTGCACCTTTGTACAAGTCGCACTCCCCCCTCGAAATGGCAGTTTTTCCAAAAAAAGACATATGCAAGTTGCACTGGTGTATAAGACGCACCTGTTCATTCGGTAAGTGATTTAATAACTTGCCAAGGAGCAGGTTGAGAGAAAGTGTGACAAAAACACATGCTTGCAGTGGCCGCTGCCTTTGCATGCATCCTGTGGTAGGCAGCGCTGACACACGCGCAAGCGCCTTCCAACGTCTAGACAATACTTTTCAGAAGTATTTTATTCCGATTGCATGAACAATGCTATTGATAGATTACACGACGGCGTTTAGTCAAAGCCATCAAAGTTGTCGTCCTCCTCCGAGTCGCTTACAAATAATGCAGCTCTTTCAGGTTGGACTTCCACTCGGACATCACTGTCGTCTTCCGACTCGCTGGTATGCAATTCATTAGTCGTGAACGAGATTAACCCAGCCCTGTGAAACCCTGCCACAATAGTTTTCCCAGAAATTGAGTTTCATGCCTCACTAAACCATTTGGCCACTTCTCCAAAGTTGTAACTTCGCCGACTTTGCTTTGCATGCGGCATCATGGTTAGCAAGGCTGCAACGACACGCAAAGTGCACAGCAACAACGGCAATAAGTGCAATGAAGTGCAGTTGCTGTGCATGGCAGACAGTGACGTGCGAGGAGCATCATTTGATGCTCGCTCGATACAAAGGGTGTGGCGTTAGCATCCAATCCAATTTTTACAGTATATACGTCACCGTTCTACGAGGCGCACCGCCGAATTAGGAAAAAAAAAAACACACTTATACACCACAAAATACGATAGATATAATGAAATATATATATTCCGTTTCAGCACTTGGGCAGTAGTCCACATCAGAGGAATCATGCTCGACTCGCTTGCAAAAGAGTAACTGGCATGTACGTACAGGTGTGGCCACTGCTAGTGGGAACACAGAAACATCGCTTTGCAGAGCGGCCCACCACCGATGCCTCATGAAGTATTGCGACAAAGGCACAATCAAAGCGATTGGCGAAAAGCCTGGGGAGTCGCCTGCTATGGTAAGTCGTCTGCCAAGACTTCAGGAGGCACCAATGCTGGTGCTGCGCGGAGCGCTGCCACGGGCTCTCATGTTCCCACTAGCAGTGGCCATGCCTGTACATAGCATAATCGAACCATGTATGTGAGCACATGCAAGAAAGCTCGATGGTTGTGTGGTCATCAGAAAAACGAGTCAGAAACTTGCAGTGATCCTTTATCCCATCGCCAACAAGGGGCAATAATTTTTCGAGTCTCAAGAAAAGAAATGCAGGCCTGGCAGCATTGTTTCTATATGGCATCATCGTTTGTACATAACAGCACCCACCTGTGAACAGATGTAATTGCAACCTTGTGAGCAATAAACGAGCGAGCATCTGGTAATGACGCTTTGAGAGATTAGAAACCAGATAGACATCAGTTTTTACGAGCGAAAAAAAATGGGAAGGGCCCATGAGACGAAACCAAAACTAACCGTCGCATGCCCTCACACACGCAAGCGGTCACTGAAACGCCAGTGCAAGGAAGACCTGGAATGAAAACCAAGAAACTACAGAGCGATAAAAATTCCTTGTATCCACACAGGGTGGCAGCACTTCTGGGCAACAATGGGTTGAAAAATTGGCGTGTTTTTCAAACATACAAATGGTATTGTAAATATACGGCATCGACCATTTGGGACTTGTTCGCGGCGCCTTACATTTACTTTTTTAATCTGCAAAGGGTTAAATTTTTTTTTTTTTTTTTTTTGTAGGAGGTGTCAGCTTGAGCTACTCTCATCCAAGATATAGCAAGATACAGAAGGATAACAGATCAAAAATGTCTACAACGGCTACAAGGCTGTTTCACCACATCTGAAATTGCTGGACCCATGCCAATGAGGTTGGCCTCCCAGTCAAGCAACCACCCCCTAACAACTCACCTCGGACAGGAGAAGGTCATCAGTTATCTTCTTCCCTTTGATCTTCTCATTAAGGGCCAAAATGAAGCCGACATACTCGCTATATGCCTGGCGCAGTAAAGAAAAAAGAATGGCATGTTTTCCATACAGAATCATTTCAACACAAAGCTGTCATGTCAACATACCTGCAAGTCATAATTTATCAAAATACATGCAGCCTAAAAGCCGTCAATAACAATGGAGCTTCTCACGTTAGATATTTATTTGAAAAACTTCATGCACACACCGCACTTGAACATAATACAGCAAAAATATGCTATAGCTTCCAGCTGTCAAACTGTCTCAGGAAAAATAAATACAGAAAAAAAAGAGCCAACTTTAATGGAAGTAACAGGCTAAAGCAGTATATAATTCAGTCATTATATTTTGCTACCAAAAAAGAAAAAAAAAAGGTCCCTCACGAGGTAGTGCATTTCACACATCTTACCTCTGCCAAGTGCCAAAATGAGACCACAATTTGAATTTTTTTACTGCAGGGCCTAAATTTAACAAACCTCAATTCACCTAAATTATATTGTCACGTGGTAGTGACGGTGAAGAAAGCAGCAATACGGTGGAATACAAAACTAGCTTTTATTGGGCGAACCTGTGCCCACAAAAACAGGCTACACTTATAGCACAACGATAGCGGCGAACACGGTCGGCGATCGTCGGAAATCTGCCCAGCGGGTCAAGCGCGTCGGCTTTTACAGAACAGTCGTCGAATGTTCCAGACTAATCGTTCGGACCCGCGTGCCTTCCATAAAGTTCTACACCATTCGCGTCAGGTGATGAAATCGGATAACATAAGGTTCGGCGACAACAGACAGCGGATAGAAGCATCGATAACTTTCCAGAAACTTCGGATACATGCAGGCGCGTCCCATGCTGTGCGATTACATTTGTTAGGCGGCAAAACGTGGTTGCCCGATAAAGATAAGTACACGTGTCAATATAAATGAAATTCTTAATTTCCGTAAGAATGCTACAGTGGAGGAACCACGCACTATTTTGTTTTGATTCAGTGAATGAATCTTGCACTGACGTCCCAATTTCATAAAATGTTCACACATATCAATGTACCTTGGCAACCACCTCTAAGTGAAAGTATAGCCACCATCAGACATAACCCAAACAATTAAGACGCCTCTACAAGTGAATTTAAGCACACACAGGCCGTAAGGAGCAAACACTGAAGGCTTTGGATGGAAGACGTATTAAGTGCCTGCACCAGAAATTTCAAGCACCACTAGCAGCAGAAATGAAAAGGCACTGAAGGCGTGAACCAGGGCTGTAGATGCAAGAGTGGCTCAGTAGCTATGGTATTCTGCTAAACACAAAGTCTCGCGGCTTCGACTCGTGGTCACATCGACAGTATGCAAAGACACTCGTGCGCCACACTTTTGGTGCACACAAAAGAGCCCTATGAGGTCAGAATTATTCCAAAACCCTCCATGACAGCATCTCTCACAGCAACAAGTGTTGATACTTTGCACAGTTAAAACACTAAACAATCAATAACTCAAGCACTGAATCAAGTTTATCAGAGTACCACTTGTTGCTGGCATTGCGTGCCCTGGAGGAGCAGAGGGAGACATGCAGCAGGACAAACTTCCATGGCCAACATACGAGAGTAACTGTGTATTAATACATATGAGTAGGGATGTGAAAATATTCGAAACTTTCAAATAAAGAATCGCATAGTGTCCTATTTGATTCAGTCCTCGAATTGAATAGTCACTATTTGATTAACCCGTTTGGGCCAGGAATATTTTATTTCTACCTATATATCTTTAGACATAACTTTTAGCTTCTTTATCGCATAACAAGCCCAAATACATGAAAAAACTTAGTGCTTCGTTTCGTGTAAGGTCCGGAAGCATGTCCACAAATAAGGACATCAGTGCCCAGTAGTTGTAGTAGAGGCAAAAGTAAAGCTTTACCTGACAGTTTATTTTCCAGCTGGTAGATGAAGTTTGATGCAGCCAGTTCAAAAAAAAAAAAAGAATGCCCTTGAGCATGTAGCAGGAGAAATACACTATTTGATTCAGTCCTCGAGTTAAAGAGCTACTATTTGAAAATCAGAATATTTTTCAAAATTCTTTCAAATACTTCACGTTGTTGACTGTACAGGATCAAACATGAAATTAAAGAAAAAATATGGAATAACTTTCAGCCCATTTACAGTATACATAATAGAGCGCTCTGCACCCCTAAGACCACAAGACTTTTTGAGCTAATCATAATCACTCACAATAAAATGTTCTTGGATGGGTTGGTAGTGTCATCGGCAGTGGGTATGTCGGCAGTGGGTATGTCGGCAGCGGGTACTGTTTGGTACATTTTATAGATGCAGAACCTATGCACCAGGTCAACCTAGGTCAATTACTCACAGGAGATCCCAATCATGAGAAGAAAATTTACAGAAGAATAAAGAAGAGTTGGAGCGCATACGACAGACATTACCAAATCATGACAGGGAGCGTACCACTGTTGCTGAAGAGCAAAGTATAAAATCATTGTATTCTACCGGTACTAATCTATGAGGCAGAAACTTGGAAGCTAACAAAGAAGCTTGAGAACAAGTTAAAGGGATACTGAACAAAACTTTTGTCACCGAGATTTTTAGCCCAAATGAAAGCTTGGGTGATGAAATTGGTTGACACAACCTTCTTTCCAGGCAGGAACTAGCAGAAAATAATGAAGTTATTGCATTTTTCGCAAAATACCGCATCTACCTGCCGCGCCGTGAATTGGAGGAAGTGACGTGTCTGTGACATCTGTGCCAGACGCCTGAAGGCCAGCCATTGCATGCATCTGTCCACCCCCGCATGGACGACGCCGGACGGCAGCAAACAACATCTGAACGGTGCAGTTGCTCGGGGCCGCATACTCGTTTCCGCAAGCAAAGCTTCTGCACAAGTCTTCAAAATCATCATTTGTGTTGTGTGCTGCTTCATAATGGGATCAGCACAAAAACCTAGCACAACGCAGGAGAATGCCTCTACGCTGCTGCATGCAAGGGTGTGAGAAAACTACTGTCAGGCGAGACAGGCCATGTCATACCTTTCCGGCAGAACCGAAGCTTCGAAGGATATGGATTCGCGCTGTGCTCCCATCGCAGCCAACACAGGTGCAAAGAGCAAAGCACACGAAAGTCAGCCAAGCACCGGCTGCCCACCTCTGCTGCTGCCATAGCGTTTCGTACAGTAATTACTAAAGAGAACTCTGGCGCTAGTGTCTACGGGTACTGCAATGGGAGCGGTTCAGCCAGCATGGGAATGGTGGGAAGTACATGGATTTGCCTAAACCTCGTCCTTCCGACTTCAAACGGCTTCGTGACCTTATAAACTTCTAATTTTTCAACAAAGAACTGAGTAATAATTAATCAAACAAACATTATTAAAACTGTCCAATGGCAGGATTCGAACAGGGGACCTGTAGCACAGAGGCCCTATATTGAAACAATTATGCCACAGATGCATGCATTGATAAGCACATAAAACGCCCTTATGAATTTATCACGGGCAAGCCAATGCCTCAAGACGCTTGGCGCGTTTAGATTTGGCCACCTCGACAAGCTCAGATGTTGCAATTAGCAGCAATTGTGCGTGTTCGCAGCATTTTCTGCACTTCGAAAAGTATTGACTGCTCGGAAAATTACGACAATGAAGGCATATAAAGCGTAATAAACAAGGCCACAAGAATGTCTGAATCCATAAGCATGAACATCAGACAAATCCGTGTGCTTCCCATCATTCCCATGGTGGGTCAATGACTGCAGCGCCAGTTCCCTCTAGTAATTATTGTAGGCAACTCTATGGTTGCTGCTGCTGCTGCAAGCTGGCACACATGACATCACGGCAGTCAGCGCGCAGCCCCACACGTGCCGGCGTGCAGCCACTGTATGTTCACAATCCTCCCAAAATACAGCCATCCATTTAAAAATATACGAAACAAACACGGTGTATAGGAACAGTCGCATTTTGCTAGTTGAATTTCGATGCTTCCATTTTTTTACATTTTTGTTCAATGTCCCATTAAAGGGCCCCTCACCAGGTCTGGCCATATTGAGCTGACAAGCGCAGAGCATACATTGCACGATAACAATCGTGTCTGCAAAAAATTACGTCGCTATGCGCCGCAGAAAGATCTGAAATTTCAATCCGAACGCCGTTGCCCTCTTCACTCGTGGCCACCGCGCTCCAAGCCGGACAGCGATGTAATCGTGCTCCTGCGCCTACGTAATCGTGTCCGCAGTGTGACGTCGCTCGTGGTGGCACGCGACTTCGAGAATTATTCAAGACGTCTGTTATCTGTGCGATCTGTTGCTTGAATTGACAAATATAAGTTTAGAGAAATACTAAAACATATAAACGGAATGTCTGTGTGTTTTTTGTTTTACTTAGCACAGAAGCAAGAGAGATGTACTTCCGCTTCGTCTGCTTGTGCCCACGGTTGTGCGGTCACGTGCACAGGTACTGAAACTGCCATTTTCTACCGTGTTCCAGAGCATGATCAAGCTCTGCGATCTGCTTGTTCTGCCTCAGTATTCGTGTAGCACTGAATTATACCGCTAGTCATGTTTCCTTGTGCACAGCACGCAAAATCCTGCGCTGCGCGAACGAGACAACTCGCGCGCGGCGCGGTCAGCGGAAATAAGTAGCGCAGGAAAAAAAAAAACGCAAGGAGTGAGTGCGTAAAGACTATTTGAAAACAAGGTATTGACGGATGACCTTGTTGTTGGGCAGCCACGAGCCCCTGGGCCCGGGCGGCTTCTTCAGCTCTCTTGATGACCTTGGCCTGAAGGTCAGGGCCAGAGCTGAGCAACACGGCCTCCCACTGCTCAGTATTACTTATTTCGTGATTTGTGTGATTTTCCGCTGGGCCCGACCACATAATATGGAACAGATCCGCTTTTTTTCTTACAATGGTTACATGTATTAGGGTATTGGTCCGGGTAGTAATAGTGATAGGCTACGGAGTTGGGATATGTGTGCGTCTGAAGTCGTCTCCAAGCTACTTCTTGTCGCTTGTTAAGCGATTTGTGTGCTGGCGAGTACGCTGCCCTGGCTAACCTGTAGTGCTGAGCTATTTCCTGTTAACTAACCATGCGATCCTTCTCTGATCCTAGCTTGAGCCGTCCGGGTGCTCGGTTGGCGAGTCCTCAAGCGGCAGTGTGGGCAGCATCGTTGCCGGGTAGGGAGTAGTGTGCTGGTGCCCAACGATCTGGATTGGTCGTGGGTGTTGGTTAGTGTCTAGTATGTGTTTTACGGGAGCCAAGACCTGACCTTTCGCAAAATTGCGTACTGCTGCTCTGGCATCGCTAATAATGTAATGACAATGTGTGGAGGCAATTGCCAGAGCAATAGACACCTCTTCCGCTGTTTCAGAGCTTCTGGTACGGATTGAACCACCAGCGCGTATTTGACCTGAGGAGTCCACCACTGCGAGGGACAAAGAGTTGTATTCTATGTATTCTGCTGCATCGACGTAGACTACATCTTTGAAGACATGGAATTTCTGATTTAGGGCTTTGGACTGCTCGGCCCTCCTTTCCTTGTGGAATTTGGGGTGCATGTTTTTAGGAAGTGGATTAATTTTGAGATGGCGCCTCTGATCGTGAGGAACGTCTACTTTAATGCTCTGCATTGACTCGTAGTTGACGCTGAGATTCGGGAGGATGTTTTGCCCGGCGGCACTCTCAGCTAGCCTTTCGTATTGAGATTTAAGGTGTGCTTCCACAAGTTCCTCGAGGGTGTTGTGGACACCTAGGGCTAGCAATTTAGCATTGGCTGTTCTTATAGGTAGCCCAAGAGCCTGTTTTTAGGCCCTCTGGATAATTCCCTCTATTTTCTCTCTCTCAGCCATTTTGAGGCAGAGGTATGGGGTGATGTAGGTGATGCGGCTGAGCACGAAGGCTTGTACCAATCTTATGAGGTTGGCTTCTTTTGTGCCAGAGTGTCGGTTGGCAATTCTTGAGATGAGTCACATCGTCTGTTGAACACACGCTTCTAGTTTATGAATTGTGTTGCTGTTCCCCCGTGAGCTTGCATGAAGAGGCCAAGTACACAGATGGTGGTCACCATCGGGATCACGCCTCCTCCGGCTCGCACAGTGATTTCTTGGGGTGGTGCAGTGTCAGATTTGCGGTTTGTAGGGGTCTGAGTAGGAAGAGTTCCGATTTTTGCGGGGAGCAGGCAATGCCTTTGTCAGTCACGTACTTTTCAACCGTGTCTACAGCTTGTTGTAGCGTGGTTTCTATATCTCTATCGCTACCTTTAACCACCCACAGGGTGATGTCGTCGGAATACAGACTGTGGTGTAGATCTGGAATCTGATTAAGTTGTTCCAGTAATCTGATCATTGCTAAATTAAAGAGGAAGGGGGACAAGACTGATCCCTGCGGTGTGCCACGACTTCCAAGAGGGATCTTGTCCGAGTGTAGTTCCCCTATTCTTAGTTCTGCTGTGCGGTGGTTGAGGAAATCTTTGATGTAGTTGTAGGTCCTCTGGCGTACACCTATGTACTGCAGATTCTCCAGTATAGCATGATGCGCTACAATGTCAAAGGCCTTTGCAAGATCAAGGCCCAGGACAGCCTGGGTACCATTCTTGGATATGTGATCCAGAACTTGATGTTTAAGCTGAAGCATGATGTCTTGCGTGGGAAGTTTAGGACGAAAGCCAATTATGGAGTTTAGGAATAGGTAGTTGTCCTCCGCAAAATTGTGGAGGCGGTTAAGTATGATGTGCTCCATGAGTTTTCCTACGCAAGAGGTCAGAGAGATTGGGCGTAAGTTCTTGAGCTGTAGTCGCTTACCATGTTTAGGTATGAATACTATTTGTGCATGCTTCCACTGCGAGAGGACAGAACCTGTTTCCCAACAGCGGTTGAAGTACTCTGTTAGGGCAGTGATAGATGCGTCGTCTAGATTTCGGAGGGCCTTATTTGTTATGCCATTGGGGCCTGATGCAGATTTAGTTCGGAGTTTCAGCAAGACGGCTCGTACTTCAGCCTCTAGAATAGGTGCATGTAGGTTAAGATTCTCCGGACCAGCGTATGGCTTCTGGGGCATTTGTGCATTTGTGCCTATGTACCGGGTTCTGAGCTCTGTCAGGAGCTCGTCGTTCGTGCCCTGATATTGGTGAGTGATCTCATTGAGGTCTTTCCTCTGCTCAGATTTACTCTTACCCGGGTCCATAAGATATCGGAGCAGAAAAAATAATGAAAGCGGGGCCTGTGACATATGCGTCAAGCGAACCTCGAGGTCTGGTATGGGAGAACGCAGGGAAGGAATTTCACTTGCGAAGGCTAGACGGGGCGAGTGGAGAGAGCGTCTTGCTAGGCAGTGGAGCCCGCGTGCTGAAATAATGGGTTTGTGGCACTGAAATATTTCTATCTCAGCTAATAATGAGCAGATTTGAAGAATTGTTGCAGCAGAACGCTCCCTAGAGGACACGTAACAACTTCCAGCGTATAACCAAAATTTCCTATGGGGCCTGGTGAGGGGCCCTTTAGGAACAAGAAGTGTTCGGCATAACATTAAGAGACAAAAAGAGAGCATTGTGGATCAGAAAGCAAACAAGGGTAGCTGAAATTATAATTGACATCAAGAGAAAAAAATGGAGCTGGCAAGACCATGTAATGCATAGGGCAGATAACCGGTGGCCTATTAGGGTTACAGAATAGGTGCCAAGGGAAGGGAAGTGCAGTCGAGGATGGCAGAAAATTATGTGGGATTATGAAATGAGGAAATCTGCCCATGCAACTTGGAATAAGCTAGCGCAAGACAGGGGTACGTAATTGGAGATCACTGGGAGAGGTCTTTGTCCTGCAGTAAATAAAAATAGGTTGACGATGATGATGATGACACATGCCCTAACATCAGATTAAATCTGAATGCTTTTCATTGCAACATATTTTACTCAACTGTGGCACCATCTGACACGACTATTCAAACTAGAGAAAAAGTGCTTTTTTCCACTCTACTATCATTGCAGACGGCATACATTTGCAATTTCGTTGTGAATGTATACGCAGATGTTAATTGGCCAACAAGGCTGCCTTTCTCAACCTTATACAAGAATGCTTGACCATGTATGCTTCGAAGAGCCTACAGTTTGCAAACAAACTGCTTAGTTGTTACGAATGCTCCGTTTGCGGTTTTAATAAAGCATGTTTTATAATTTGCAGTGTAATGACAGAAAACTTGTAATGTGAATGCTAGGATTTATTTATATATATATATATATATATATATATATATATATATATATATATATATATATATGGTGAGAAGGTCGTGCAGTATTTGCAAACTATTTGATATTCAATTTGATTTGCATCTGGTGCGATTTCATTCGGTCTCAATGCAATGCACATGCACCAATGCCTTCTGCCTGTCCCTACCTCTACTCGAAGATGCACAGCTACCACACTTTGGGACCTGTGTGTCAAGCATAAAACATACGTAGGCTGCTGGGCTCAACATTACTATCCATAACACACACGTGACATTTTGTCACCCATTCTGGCGCCTGCTGCCCAGCATCTATGCCCTGGGGAGCCGATATCAAAGAACGTTTCGTAATTGGCTCTCGACTACTCATGCCTTTTTGTTGTTATAGATTTGGTAGAATGAGCTCAGCTTTTACCATGAATGTCTACTCATGCCCGCACATTCCATTAGTCAGAGGATAAGCTATGACACTGCACTGCACCGAAAGCCCAGCCTTTGAAATTAAAAGGGCTGCACTGTTGCAAACAGCACAATCCCAGATGCCATGCAGAGCACTCAGAACTGAAGTTAGATAGTGCTTAAAGAGGCACTAAAGAGAAACACAAAACAAGTTCAGACTGATAAAGTAGTCTCTGAAAGCTCAATTTTATTTACTTTTGCAGCAATCGGTTGAGCACTGGAAGAAAAAAATTGAAGGCAAAGGTAAATCTTTAAAATCCTATGCCAGAACCCCCAGTGCCAGTACTGATCAGTGCAGATTTCAAAGTATTTTTTCATATTTTCGCTGTTATGGCTCAAAGTTCTCGAAACTTGATAAGTTCATCCTCTTAAAATACACTCCAGTCAGCTGTTCCTAGACAAAGTGTATACTGCTCCTTCTGCCCCTTTCCAAATGTGCATTGCATCAGTTGCCCTTCCACAGAGTGCCTTCTATCAGAGTGCCCTTTCTCCCCTATCATCCTGTTGCTTTGGCAAGATTATCAATATGCAGCATTGGCCACTGGACCAACCAACCCATCACTGACCCTTCTTCCTCCTCTAGTTTTATGTGTAGAAGCACCCTTGCAAACACATCCAACACTAGAAAGCTGCACTAAATTTAGTGCACATTTTGAATTGGCTGTATTAAGAGAACACTATTTGTTGTCACACAATATATTTCACCTAGGTCAAATCATATATTCAAAGTAAAAGTGCAGGCCTGCTGCCACAAACCTGTTCAACCACTCTTGTATTCCCACAGCATGCATTGACTGGAATCGCTTTCCCAACTTTATCGTTCACATACCAGATTTTAACTTTAAACTGTCATATACCATGCTTATTGTGCATAAGTTCTATTTCTTTAGAACATTCATCCCTGTAATGGCCTCAGGCGTTGACTATTCTAAAAAAGAAAGCAAAGCAAAAACTTTGCGCCAGTACTCCTTTAAGAGAAATACCAAATTAGCCATCAGTAATGATTACAGCTCAGGTATGACATGGAAGCCTCAACAATTTTTTTTTACTAATGTAGGTCAATCACAATGAATTTTTTTTGCTTTCCTATAAGGGGGAGGAGTGTTGCTAGCAACATGTGGACCTAGCCTTACAAATGCTGCTGGCGATTGCACCACCTGTTTATTCTATGAACGCAATATAGCAATGCCAGTTTATTAATTAGGTTAGGTTGTACATCTGTCTGGAGGCCCACGTGTATATGTTGAAAGGGTGGCAGATTGGGCTGGCTGGTATTTGATCAGGTTGCAAGGTTGTATAACGCAAAGTGGCAGCAAAAGGACGACAGTACCAGTCGTCATCCTGTTGTTACCACTTCATGCCACGCGCTCTTGCAACGTATTGTATAATGCAGCCTGCGTGAAAAAAAGAAATTTGGCAGAACTCATGTCACAATGACTGTCGACAGTGGTGCGCTTAGCATTCAATCAATATAGCGACACAATGTATTGCCACCATCAAAATGAGTTATGTGTGAGGTGTGTACTGCAGCAGGACTCCTCTTTCACCCTTCCCCAAGAACCATTGGTGCCATCTAGCAGTGCCGCCATGAAGCCTGCTGCGCATGGCCTCCAAAATGCATGGCACACTGGTGCCTGCGAACGCTGTGGTTTTTCGTCCTGGGCAGCTGGGGCCCCTCTCTCATGCTTCTTTCTAAACATGCTGTCGCATCTAGTGCCGCTGCTAAGAAGTCCACGTATGGAATCTGAGATGAGAAGCGTGGTGCACCTGTGTGTGCAAACGACGAGAATTGTTCCCTCACTTGCCACACACCCAGTGGCATATGCACAATGACCCACGTTGGGAAGAGGTTCAATGAAGAGCTGCACATATCCAGTGGATTCATGGAGCAGCTCGCTATAACATTGGTGTGAAAGATGTCGCGGGTATGGAGGTGCGCCCTAGCGCCTTTGTGCAGTCATTCACCTGTTCTCTCATCCCCAAGCGTCTCCCTTTCCACCCGCGATGGCTGTCAGAAGTGGCCTTTTTCACGGACTGGTTTGCGGCAGTGGCGCTTTGCCCTGCCTACCATGGTGCTAGCAACGGCACGACTGACGCTACTGACAAAGCGAGCGCGAGGAAGACCTCGGCTGGACAGCATTCGGTATGTACATGTTTTCCATCTCATCTGCCAGCCCCTTTGTTTGGGCATTGCACTTGATCTTGTCTGTGGTGCCTTACACCGACAGCGAGCACATACCTTGCGATGTTCCTTTTTCGAACACTAAGGCCAAGAGCAGTGCCTAGCGCTCGTGCATCACACTACGCTGAGCCGCACGTATCGAAGGTCTATGCTGATGAAGAGTGCCTGAGCTCTTGTGAGTGGGCCCATTGATTATCCCAAGAGCAATCAGCATGACACCTTTTCCTAGCAGTGTGTCTCAGGAAGCCATCCCCCACAGTGACGCCTCTTTCTGTACTTCTCGCTTTTAGTGCAGCAGCCCCTTTGATTCCTGCGCCGACTTGGGACCAAGCGTTTGTGTAGTGCCGAGTGTCGCGGGAGACAAGTTGCTTTTGCTAACTTAGGGCCCTACTGTGTTCTCATGCGTGCGCAGTGCCCTGTGCCCCCTTTTGCGGCCTGAACACACAAGCTAGATTACGAGACCAGCGGGTGATGTTGGCCCTTTGGCTTGATAAACCCAAACCTGTAGTGTGCGGTACGCGTGTGAGATACCAGACCCCCCCCCCCCCTCAACGTTAAGGGGGGATGCAGGACTAAAATCACGATTTTTGCCAGAAAATCTCATTTTCCAATTTTGTTAATTTTGGATTCCTATACATGTAAAGAAGCTCATCCCCAAGTCTGCTTGCAATCTGCACTGTACTAAAGAAAAACACGGATTCTCTTCTCGGAACGGCAGCGCACGCTTGCCATCGAGAGCACCCATGAATGCTGTATTGAAGAACCAGCCACAGAGTGCTGAAGAAACCGAACACGAGAGAATACCTGCATTAGAAAGATTGTTTTTCACCCATTTTACTCAAGGCAGACTTTTCAGAGTAGAGCAGACTGTAAAGTAAAAACTAAAAAGGAAATGCATAATTCTTGCTGCAGCACCCTTGTCTGCAAGCGCAGATTAGGGAACTGGACTGCTCTAGCTTCGAATGAATATGAAATCAATTGCTGCAAAGTGCAGCAATGTGAAGGCTCCAGCTCTACTTCTCCATCCTTGATTGTCGTCTTTTTTCATGGTGCAATACTACACTGATAGCAAGAACTGACACAAAGCTTTGATTTAGATTCACCTATCACATCAAACTTACACCGAAGCCCTCTCCTCGCCACTCCACACTGTTTTGCACAGCCCAGGAGTCTGCTCAACAGAGGACAGACATGCATGTTCAGCCCATTCCTCGTTTACAACAGTTGACCACAGGAGAAGGCGGGCGTGGCGAGCATTCACTGTGTAGAGCGCAAACACTGCATTTCACTGCACTCGTATAACAGAAGCCTGGAGATCAAGAGTGTTTTGGAAAATCCAAATAAGTGTTTCACAGATATCTTTGCTAAAATTGTTGCGGCCATCAGTGAACCCATCTCCACCAGCAATATAGGCGTAATTCACAGGGGGACAACACAAGACAAAATGAAGGATGTTGTTGTACAGTTGATGAAATGCGAAAAGCGACACAAAGTTTTAGAGAAGGCAAAGAAAACGAAACTTATGAACAGAAGCCTGGGTTTGTCACTAGAAGCGCCCAAGACAGAGGCAGATATTCCTGTCCTTGTAAATGAGCACATGTGCAAGTTCTTGAAGTCATTGCTTGATATGGGAGCATGCGAACATAGCAGGAAATTTGTCTGGGTAAGAAAAGGTGGCATTTTTGACCATTGCAATGAAGCATCAGCTGTTGTAGCAATAAAGCACAAGTGATTTGGACAAGACCAACGCAACAGGATAAGGGTGTGCATGTTTGGAGCGATCCCTACAATTTGCCAGCATGCGGAAAGATGGCTACCAATTGCTTGCTATCCGAGGACGTACGTGATGTATAAAAGAACTCGGACAAGTTTGTTTTTGTGTTTTTTTTTTTCGCCTCAACATCACATCCATTCTGTGAAAATTTGATAAAATAATCACCCTTTTAGAATCTTGCAATATTACATTTGATACGCTCATGTTCACCGAGACTTGGAATACTGAAAATTCAGACAATTTGATTTTACAACATTACAATCATTTCTGTTTAAATCTGAAAAGCTCTAGAGGTGACAGAGTTCCTATACAGGTTGCTGTACCAGGTTTTGAAACGTTGCGCAAATTCAGTGCTGTTACCAGTGATATTGAAAAAACAAGAAGGTATTCGCTGTCTGGTACACACCACCGAGCGGTGACATTTTTGAAGTTCCTTGATTCTTCACTTTCTTGTGCCAATGAAAATAGATGGTTCTGGCAATAGGTGGTGGTATGAATATTGATGTTCACAAGGGCTCGAGCCCAGCAAATGACTTATGGTTGAGCTACAGAGTCAGAACGTTATGGCAGCATCAACACACCTTACTCTTTCAACTGCCTCTGTGCCAGACTTATTCATCACTAACTCAAATGCTAATAACATCTTCTGTGGCATTATAAATAGTGACATCCGTGATCACTTACCTATTAAGCGTAGCAATGCTTTGAAACAAAATGAGTGGCCTGAACTCACATATCGGTGAAATATCGTACACATTAGAAACATTTAGGGATAAGGTCACTCAAATAGACTCGAAGGAAATGCTTACTCTTGAAGAAAGCAACAAATGCTACAACTCATTTCTGAACATCTTTAAGAAACATTATTTTGAGTCCTACCCATTGCATACCTATCGTAAACAATATCTGCGCCCGCCATGGACCACACATGAACATATTAAGCTTATTAAGCATAAGAAGAAGCTTTTTGACAACTTTTCTAACTTCTGCAGCTCGGAAAGAAAAATAATTTAAAATGTTTCAAAATAGGGTGAAGATATAAAAAGATAAAAAAAAAGCATTACAAGCTTGTATTTGACAACAATTGCTTACATAATAGTGGCACCATGTGGAGTAAAATTAACTAAACAAGAGCTTTAAGGATACCACGACTAACAAGCTCGTAACATATGACAAAAACTTAGTAGGGCTGAACTAGCTAACCTTTTTAACAACTTTTTCATTGAAATTAGCCCTAGTACTAGTTATCAAGTTACTAATTTGGGCATCAAATGAACTGAACCAATAATACTGCAAAATAACATTATTTTTGCTCACACCAAAACTGAACTGGAACGTTTTTCATTACGGAGTGAAACCTAAAGAAAAAAATTATGGTTTTTGGTGCAGGTTGGCCACCTTTTCTGGAGATTTTCATCCATGCATTGCCTGTACTTGTGGGGAAGGAGGTGCCTTCTCACGCCTCGTCCCCAAGCTTGCACGTTGTGCTTAGCTTGATCTCCAGGAATCGCCGCCGTAACGGCAACATGGCAGACACGACTAGCATGCCAGAGCTAATTTCCAGCACAAACTGCGCTTCTCTCTTCTGAGGTTGAATCACCGCGCGAGCTAGTGTCACCAGGAAGCACCCTCTACACCTGAGCTCTCTTCCGCTGAGCGCTTAATAGCCGCAGCAGGTGCTCACTGGCCTACAATGAGTTGATTACATGGGACTTTTGCTCCCACGACTTCTCGTCCTCGTGCTTGGTGGACAGCTACTCGGTTAGCCGTAGCGCAACGGGCGCGCAGGCTCTATTGTTCTTGCGGTGAGCCTTTGCCCATAAGCGCTGTGACTGTCGCACTGTGCTGTATCTTGGGTGAATAAACCTGTGTTTGTTGGCGATCTGACTCTAGAGCCTTCTCGGCGTTGTGTCGGAGAGTCGATGAACCCTGCCGTAGCACCTTTATGCGTTGTGGAGTGGAAGAGCGTCGTGCCCTTTCATGACCGCCGCTTGTAGGGTGAGCTTTGTGCAAGCCCATCTCCACATAACTAGTGTCAGAAGGGCCTGGGCCCCACGTTGGATGCTTGGATACCACAGGGGACATTTTGGTCTCCATTCGGTGTGGGCCACACCATTTGGCCGACATGGAGGCAGAGACGCCTTTGGCAGCGTCACTCAAGACATGGCTGCGTCTCGGGACGAGATCAGCAACACCATAGTGCACGTCCCTATGTGACCGGTCATATTGGGCCTTCTGTCCAGCTCGGTTGCCAGGTTTGCCAGGTTGGAACGGGCCAGGTCAAGGGCCGTGCCCATCTGTGAGCACAGTTCCGCCTTGTAGCCGAAAAGGCCAGCTTTCATGGCACATGCCCTGCTGCTGGTCTGCAGAATGCGGTCCATGGGATTTGGCAGCTCTCTCCCGAAGTTGAGGAAAGTGGCCATGTACTCAGTCGAACGGATCACCATGGACTGCAAGGAGAAGCCCATCTCGTTGAGACAGACATCCCTATCCCTGTGTTGCCGGGCAAGGGCCACGAGCAAGGGCTTGAGGTTCTGGTAAATCCGCTCTGTCGGATTGGCCTGTGGGTGATACGTGGTTGTCTTGCAGTGCTTAATGGCAAAGGTGGCACACACATCCACAAACACCTTGGCCGTGAAGCAGGACATATTGTCTCATATCAGCTCCGCTGGAAAGCCGAAGCAGTTAAAGACCTTGGTCAACTTGTCCGAGATTGCGTGTGCCATTAACTTCCAAAAGGGAAAAAGTTCAACCCATTTCGCGAAGTGAACTGCGATAGCCAGGAGAAAAACGTAGCCTTGCCGGCTTCTGGGAAAGGGTCCCATAATATCACAGACCGTAACTTGCCAGGGGAACTGGCTGTCGATTGGCTGCATGAGTCCACGGGGGTTTGCCAGTGTGACGCTTCACACATTGGCACACGCGGCACTAGCGGGAGTACTGAAAAGCGTCAAACTTCATGTCTGGCCATGTAGCATAGCGGAACAACTTTTGGAAAGTTGGAACAATTGACATGTCCGGCCAACTGCGAGTTGTGAAAATAGCTCAAGGTAGCTTTCCTTAGACTGTGGGGCATCACCACCTTGAAAGACTCCTGGGGAGCCTCCTCATAGTGCAGGAGAACTCCATTGGCGTCAAGCAGATACATATCCAATGTGCCCGCAACTACCAGCTGCACCGCACTCGACACCAACAGCAATACCAGCTGGCCCCGCTCCTCTTGGAAGCCCGGCTCTTTGAGCCCCGTCAATGATTTGTTGACAAAATGGATGGCTCTGCTGGGCCTTTAGTAGTTCTTGCCTGCTGAAGACGATACCAGAGGAGGTAAACGTCCCCTCCCCAGGCTGGCAATCCTGGGGTTGCTGTGCCGTCGGGGATCACGCCGTTTCAGCCATTGGAGACAAGCTAGTCTCTACAGAGTGCGAATTGGCGCCTCTCGAGTCACTGGAGACTGAGGATCCGGTCTCTACTTGGTACGAACGCTCATGGGAGTGATGGGCCAAAGGATCAGACGCCGAAACGGGGGCACGCGACAGGGCGTCAGCCACCACGTTCAAGCCCCCTTTCCGGTAGCGCACAACAGTGTTGTACCGCTGCAGTGTCAACGCCCAGCACGCGAGGCGGCACGAGGGCTCCCGTAAGCGCTTAAGCCAGGCGAGTGTCATGTGGTCTGTCTCCCCTACAAACCGCACTCCGCCGACGTAGCAGTCAAACTACGACGTAGCAGCCCATTAGGGAAATGAGAGTCTCAGCTATTTGAGCTTTCTTCGGGTATAGAGTCAACCTGATGGCATGCAACCTTCCGAGGATGTCCTCCAGGTGATGGAGTTGCTCCTCGAACCTTCGAGAGAAAATAACAATGTCTTCGGCATAAGCCAGTGCATAGCACCACTTGGCATCCTTGAGAATGCAGTCAATCTCTGGAACGTAGCTGTTGCTCCAGAGCAGCCAAATGACACACGGCTAAACTGGTAAAGGTCTCGGTGAGAGGTGAACGCAGTTTTCTCCGCATCAGCCGGCTACATCTGAACCTGCAGGTAGCCGTGGCTAGCATCCAGGGTGGTGAAGTAGCATGCATCACCACATTAGGCATAGAATAAGCATCCTTCCTCGTGACCTCGTTCAGCCGGCAGTAGTCCACACAGAGTCGAAAAGAGCAGCCTCTCTTGGGGACCATTACCACCGGCGAACCCCAGTGACTGAGCACTGAAAAATAACAGTCTCAATAAGCTCATCCAATGCCTAGTCAATTGTTTTCCTCTTGGCCACACTAATGGGGCGAGGATTGCACTTCCATGGCAGTGCGCCGCCTGTGCCGATCCAATGTCGCACAAGGGAAGTTTACCCTTCGCATCGCACGCGTAATGTGAAGACGTACGATCATTCCCCACCTGTGGCAAGTTGTTTTTTCATCCACTTTCAATTCCATTCATTTATCATTTCTTTATTTCATTTAGTAAGTACAAGTAATTTCCCCTGTGTCGTCCTTGGTGTCTGTTGGTTGGCACCTTATGATATGATTAATAAAAATCGGGCCCCTCAGTTTAACCCCCTTTCTTCTCGTTCAGTGCTAAATACAGTAATACAATCTCGGCATGTCTCGACACGCATCGCCACAAGCGAACTTAAGCAAGCCTGCACAGTTTAATACTCATAATTATTCGTGGATGGAAGAAAACAGCCTGTGACTTCACACTTTTTTATTTGAATTACATTGTCTGTACTCTTTCAAATGTTCCCATTGGTGACGTATTGGATGCATAGTTTTCAACAACTAGTGCTTTGCTCCGCGAGATGTAGTCGCGCATCAAATGCACGACCATAATTGATGTCGCTGCTCACTGGCTTGTAAGCGCACTTCAGCCTCGCTTTCGCGACCATGTAAATTTACCTTGCTCACGAGAAGGAAGCTTGGGTGGAAAGGGTGCCTAGGGGCCACCACTCGGGAGGCCAATCAGGGTGCATCCTGGTGACAATTGCTCGCGCTAGAAATCAGCTCCAGCGCACTAGCTGTGTCCACCAGGTTGCTGTTATGGCGGCAGTTCCCGGAGATCGAGCGAAGCACTAAGCGCAAGCTGGGAGACAAGGTGAGGGAAGGCATCTCGATCCCCACACGATATCAAGAACGAAAAATGATATCATTATAACCGACCATCACTATATCTGGATTGCCACAAAAAAAAAAAATGCGGCTAAACATACCTTTGTAGCCCCCATACCAAATTTGCCACTTGTGCTAAAAAGAGCCATAGAAATCAGGCTGTGAGAAAGAAAATGTTTATACCTCTAAACAATGTTTCAAGCGTTAAGTCCATTTCACATGGCACAGATTTCCCTGCATTTTCGTACTTGCAAACTCGCAGTTGCAGCAAATGAGCCGTTGGACTTGTTGTGCATGCGATGTGGCAAGGATGGGGAAGCAATCACAACATGGATCGTAGACACATCACTGTGGCCTGCTTACTTGATTTTTTTTTGATAAAGTGATACACTCAAACACAAGAAACTTTCATGAAAACCGTTTCTTAAGCTGTTTTATTTTGCTTTCACCGAAGCATACTGACACCATGAAAAATTCAGTTCTCCTCTAGATGCTCTCAAATGTGAAAATTGCAGCTGCCGTGCTCAGTGTATGAGAAACTGCAATGCAAAGTTCACATTTGCGAAAATCATAGCTGCGAAAAACGCAGTGTACGATTGCATCCTGTCAAACAGGCTTTAGGCGTGCTGTAATAGTCAGAAATCTGCACTTGCTTTCGTGGGAGTTTCAGGTTCACTACAACGGTGTGTGTGCATGTGGGCACTTTATTAATACAAGATCCTCTGCGTGTTTCAATCCCGGGTGGTGCCTTCCGGCAGGTGTGCATCATGTCCAGCTGCAGCGCAAACACTGGTGGCAATAAGATAACGTGCATGAAATCGATGAGTAACTCGATCGACGATAGTGCACTTTGCGTGAACATCTGTGTCAGATAGGCCATTGTCACTCTCGTCATCACTGCTGCTGCTCCCGTCACCTCTGCTGCACAATGCCACCGCCTGTCCCGACGATTGTGCCCGTCAGAGATCTCTTCACAAAATGAGGCAGCACTATCTGCAGTCAAACTCCTTTATCAAAGCACCACCTGTTTCATCATCAGTAGTGATGTGCTCCCAGAGCTTAGTAATGTCAGCGGCTTCCACAGTGTTGGTTTCACCCGTGAAGGGTTTCGCCCTGGCGCACGAAGCCTGCCTTTTTCATTTATCGGCCTAGGCACCGGTTCCAACCTTCAAGATCACAGCACTCCCGATTTTCAGAATAGCCCATATCATCGACGGCATGAGCTCATACTACTTTGAGTCTTGCAAAATTTGCAGCTTTGTCTCAAGCGACACAGCTCTGCGCTTTGTCAGTGCTATCTTCCACTAACTGGAGTGTCCACTGCTTCAAGGCTGCTTCCACAGCGCATTTCCAAGCGAAAGAGTGATTATCAAAAGGAAGAGACGCTATTGCATTTCTACGCTTGAGATTGTGGGAAAGGTGGGCGTCGCATTGCATCTTTTTTCTCCCTCTCGCTGGGCTGGAGTATGCATCAGGAGGAGACAGGTGCCCCGAGCCAATCAGCACTTCAGCAGCAGACGAAATGGACATGTCCACTAGGTAGACACTTGCAGGATACACCCCTCTGTTGCTGCTACAATAGTTTCTGCTACAGTTGTATCACCTATCGGTTTTCCTCTTGGCTACGTTGTTTATTGTTCCCCTTGCAACACCTGTGTTCTCCAGGAACAATTTCATTTCTTCTTGTTAAAAGCGCTAATTCTTACCTTTTGTCTTGTATGCCACTTTTCTTCATACATTTTCCTTCTCAAGCTTTCGCATGCCCTATACTAGTCAGCAATGCAAACACACGCTGCACTTAAAGTGTTCGTTCTTCCATCTGTATTGTGCTGTAACCCAAGAATGTGCTGCCAATGCATACACATGTGAATTATCCCCCTCATCTGCAATATCCTTAGTTTGTATGGCCTAACACTTGCATTCTAATCTTCTAGTCACATTCTAGTCGCTGTTTCGGCCGAAAGGTGAAGCATCGATTGTGACAGCAAATTAATAGAAAGCTATATGAAGTAAGGATACTAGTTTTATCGGCCATGTAAAGGTGCTGCGCACTCGCAAGCAAACATGCACACATCTCACTCAATGACCGCGGAAACTCGCTGTCAAAATTCCGGAGTGAGGAAGCGCAGCAGCAGCAGCGAGCGAATTGACCTTCGTGCTTCCATCACTGAAGGTACCACTGCGCTTACTGCGTCAAACTGTGCTAACAGGCGAACCATGCTACATCCTGCTACATTTCAGGAAAATATGACATGTCTGCCCCGCCCTGCACCTAAGGGGTGGCTTGGGCTTTCAACAACAGAACTAAGTCCTCAAGAGCCGTTTCTCCACACCATCGAAAGAGGCATGGCGTGAACCCGCAGCTGCATTAACCCTTTGAGGGTCAATGACGTAAATATACGGCGCCGCGAACAAGTTTAAAAATGGTTGATGCCGTATATTTACGGTGCCATCTGTACGTTCAAAAAGCACGCCAATTTCCTAACTTTTTCTTTTCTGTCATGTGCTGCCACTATGTGGGAATACAGGGAATTTTTGTTGTGCACCTCCATCTCTCAGTTTTCGTTACATGGTTTGCTTTAGAGCCAGTTTGCTACCGCACGTGTATGTACTACCGCTCGCGCATTGGCGCGCGTGCGGGTGGCGGTTCGGGTTTTGTTCCGCGGGCAGTTCCGGCTTCTTGCGCTTGCAAAACTGATGGTTATCTCGTTACTAATCGCTCAAAAGGCAACCGCCTCTTTCTCGCTCGTTTAGTGCTCACAGAGGTGCGCATAGGAAGGATGCCGCCATACATGCATTTCCGTTGCTTTTCTTTTTTTTTTTTGACACTCGCGAAAACTAATTGCCTCTGGTTGGCAATAAGATGAAGATTAGTGGAAGTTTGTCACACGTTGTGCTTTTTTGACGGGCACTCAACCACATAGTTTTCTTGAGTGTGCACACCTACGCAGTTCGATTATGCTATGAATGTACATATTAGATATTAGTGTAAGAGCAGGAACATTTGAGTCTTGCAAAATATTCTCATGTGCGCATTTTCAAGGCCTTGAACTATGTGTATAAATGTGTATCAAATTTTTAGTTCTTACAAGTTTATATCCTTTTTTATTGCTGTTATTCATGAATGAAGAGTACATATATACCAACACAAAATATTTCTTTCTCACTTTACGGTCACTCTAGAAAAATTGCGGTAAATTTTTTTCGAAATAAGTCCCAGAGAAGAATTGGAATCTGCAATAAAAAAATCGACCCTGGGTGGTCACACAGGGCGAAAAAAATCGACCCTCAAGGGGTTAACTGCAAGGCAAACCGAGCCAAGGCTCTCCAGTTAAACTTGGATATCACCTCTGTTTCTTCAGTGGTCTGTTTTCAATATTTTTTGCCCCACTGCATGCGGGCTACTTAAAGGGCCCGTCACCAGGCCCCATAGCAAATTTTGATTATACGCTGGAAGTTGTTACATGTCCTCTACGGAGCATTCTGCCGCAAAAATTTTTCAAATCGGCTCATTAATAGCGGAGATATAAATATTTCAGTGCCACGAACCCATGATTCCACAAGGCGAGCTCCACTACATAGCAAGGCCCTCTCTCTTCCCCCCCCCCCCCCCCCCCGTGCTGCGCATTTCCGCAGATGGCACTGCGCGTGCACTGTAGTGATGGCTAATTTCATGCAGCGCACTAGGGCACGTGACTAGCAGTATAATTCGGTGCTACATGAATACCGAAGTGGAACAAGCCGATCGCAGAGCATGATCACGCGCTGTAACGCAGTAGAAAATGGTACAGTTTCGGTACCTACGCATGTGACTGCATGACCATGGAACAAGCAGACAAAGCTGAAGTACGTCTCTCTTGCTTCGGTGCAAATAAAACAAAAAAACATGCAGACATTCTGTTCATGCGTTTTATTATTTGTCTAAACTTACAATCAATTCAAGCAACAGAACACACAAATAACAGATGTTGCCTTGAATAATTCTCGAAGTCACATGTCACCACGTGCAACGTCCCACTGCGGACCCGACTACATAGGCGTAGGGACGCGACTAAGTCACCGTATGGCTTGGAGTGTGGTCGCCGCGAGAGAAAGGGAAAACGACGTTCGGATTGAAATTTCAGACCTTTTCACGGCGTGTAGCGATGTAAGTCTTTGAAAACACAATCGTTTACGAGCATTGTATGCTCTGCGCTTGTCAGCTCAAAATGGCCAGACCTGGTGAGGGGCCCTTTAAGCAACAGTACAGCATCGATTTTCATATGGTAGCGAGCGATTGCGATAGTGCTGAGCCTGAACCTCTGCTTCTATCCTTATGGCCACTGTAAATCGGATGACCGAAGCTCCAGACACTGTATGGTGTTTTGCTCGTTTGTTTAAACATATCGTGCACAATGTCACAGAAATGGCATCCATGAACAAAGTTCTGCCATTCAATTGGGCCCCTATCCTGCATTTTCGTTGACGAGGAGACTTTACGGCTTTAGGAATGCCATACAGCCTTTACTAAGATTTTGGTCGGCTTGACACAAAACAGCAGCTTGCACCGTGGGATACTGAAGAAGCGGTGCTGGTTAGGCCTAGCTGCATTGTACGGCTGTGAGAAAAATTCGCTGCCAGCAGACTGTTGCAGCAAGGCGGTTGTCAATACATTCAGACCAGTAAGCTACCATGATGATAGGGCACGAGATCACAGGCTAGACTGGCGGCTGGGAGCCGAGGTTTGGTCTGTGGCTGACAAGCCGGAAACTACTGCAAAGGCTTTGTTTGTTCTCTATGCTTAATGGACGGAACAGCAAAATCTCGTATGCAGGCAGAAAGCTACAAATTCAACTCGTGCATTAGAGCTTAATCTTACAGCATTGTACAGTAAAAGGTCGTGCACGAGCATTGTGGTATTTTAAATAGATGGTATATCAGTGAAGCACGCCACTAGGGCATTCAGCAAATCTTTCATACTGCTGGCATTGAAAAAAGCAACAAAGTTATTTTGCTACTAAAGTTTATGTGGTTGGACTGCCCAATTATTCAAACGTTTCTATTGCGAAAAATTTTTTTTATTTGGTCGGCGATTGTCTTTACCATGAAGTTTTACACTCAGTACACTAATTTTCACATTCAGAGATGAAAGTCTCGGCACAAAGATGAAGCCACTATGTGAAGTAGGCGATTATGTAGCACGCTACCGTAGAAGCCTGGCAAAACTGTAGCAACTGCACTATTCAGCTCTCTCTGGGTGACATTCGCTCGCAATAAGCTACATAGGTTTCAGGAAGGGGGCCTGTGTATAGACTCCAACCTATGAATGTGAAATTATCTTACTGAGTGTCAAATTTGATTAATATTTCGTAATAGAAGCGTTCTTGAAGAATCAAACAAACTGAAGTTGCCTTGGAATCAATGACTCAAGCTTTGAATTAAAACGCATACTTTAATTCGTCAAAGAAAAAGAACATTGTTTGCCAGCTCTATTTGTTCACAAAAAAAACGTGCCTGCCAAAGGACATAAGCGACCTATGCAAGCAAATATTTGCATAGCTGGCATTAGAGTTTATTCATTTAAATACTCTCAATGCCATTTCGGCATTAGAGAGGAGTGGTTATACATGCTCAAAATGGTAGTCTTGAATGTTGCATGCTCAGGGTTGCTGGTGATGGAGGCAGGGAGGCGATTCCATTTATGATCTCCTTGGCACATAGGAATGCAAGTACATGTTGGTCTGGCAGAACGGCACTTGAACTTTGAAGTTATGGTCGACGCGGGATGAAAGGTAACAAGGTGGCGAGAACAATGTGCGTTTCAGTTCCGGATAAGTAAGGAAGTTTTTACGAAAGAGACATAGGCGGGCCTGCTTCCTTCTGATATTAAGGTTAGGAAGGTCCAGAGAAGTCTTTATTGAAGTAATACTGGTGGTGTGAGAATAATTAGCAACAATGAACCGAGCTGAACAATTTTGGATGGCTTCTAGCGTGTTTACAAGCGTAGAGGAGTGAGGGTCCCAGATTGAAGAAGTGAACTCGAGTTTCGATCTGATTAATGTTTTATAAAGCAGCTTTAAGGAAACAGGAGCCAAAGCAAAGTTACGTCGCAAAAAAAGAAAGAGTGCGATTCGCATTGTTAGTGACGCAGTTAATACGAGTATTCTATGATAAATTGTTATCTATGTGGACACCTAGGTATTTATAAGTATTGGCAGATTGCAACTGAAAATTAGTAATAAAATAAAGAGGGATAGTACAGTCAGCAGTTCTTTGGGAAATCCTCATTCTGCATTTGTTGACATTCAATTTTATGAAGTAGAGTGAACACCAAGAAGTAATGCTGTCAAGATCAGATTGAAGTCGAGAAGAATCATAAGGGTTAGATATTACGTGGTAGAGGACACAATCATCGGCAAATAGCCTGACTGTTGGTTTAATGCAGGTGGGGGAGGTCGTTAATGTAAATTAAAAACAACAGGGGCCCGAGGACGGAGCCCTGGGGTACACTGGATGTGACAGAACAGTTATGGCCGTCAGCAGTTACATGGTGGGTTCTGTTAGATAAGAAGCATTTAATCCACTGCAATAAATTCAAGTCAACATTTAGCATACTTAGTTTTAGTAAAAGCAAACGGTGGGAAACGGTGTCGAAGGCTTTTTGGAAATCAAGGAAAATACAGTCGATAATAGAACCATTGTCAGATGCCGAAAATAGATCGTTAGTAATGAGAAGTAGTTGAGTTTCGCATGAGTAGTGTTTCCTAATAGCTGACTGTTGTGAAAGAAGTTATTTTGTCCGAGAAATGCAATTAGATTAGAATAGATAACATGTTCGAGAAGCTTACATGGGATACTAGTCAAAGTGATGGGTCTGCAATTAGAAGGACTAGATGTGTCACCTGGTTTGTGCACAGGAATCACCTTTCCCGCCTTCCAATCGCTGGGCGTTGAAGCATGTTGCAATGACTGTGAGAAAAGCTGTGAAAAAATGACGAAGCACTAAATGGCAGTCTGCTTCAGGAATTGAGGAGCGATTCCATCCATGCCAGGTGCTCATGTTTTCACTTTAAGTATGAGATTAAAAAGCCCTAATTGATCAGTAATGATAGGTTTCATACAAGAAAGTCCATGATCAGCTAGAACTGGTAAATCATAGGAGTTGGCTGTAGAAAATGAGTTTATAAAAATGTCCTGCAAGGCTTCACAGCACCTGTCACTTGCAATCGCTGAATCAAGTTCATTACAAAGTTCAATGTTTTTATTTTTCGGACCATTAACAATGCTCCAGAACTTACAAGGGTTAGACTGTAAAAGAGAAGGAAGTGTATCACTAAAAACAGCATGTTTAGCAATTGCATATGCTTGTTTGTAATGTAACATTGCGCTGTGATAAGCCACCAATCTCTCCGTGGTATCAGAAGATATAACGCTGTGGTACAATCGCTTCTTTTTATTACGTAAGTGAAGAAGTGATGACGTAAACCATGGAGAGCGGAACGCCACTCCAACAGTTCGCAGCGGAACATAGCAACCTATTAATGAGTTAATCTTATTTCTGAACAATACCCAATTCTCTTGCACAGAGCGACCTGAAGCGCATTCCATGTATTGTTCAGTAAAAACTTCTAATTCCGAACATATAGAAACAAAATCAGCATTGACATAATCTTTTATAACTTTAGATGCACGCAGAGGACGCTGTGCCTGAAAAGCACAAGTGTACAATGCGATGGTCACTAAGGCCAGGTAAGCAATAAATCGATGAAATGACAGGATTTGTTGTGAAAACCAAGTCCAGTGTATTACAAGAAGATGATGTGATGCGCATGGATTCAAAGACTGCTTGGCTTAAATTAAAATCATTACATACATTTATAAAAAGTTTGCTTTCCGCTGTATGACAGGCAACTGATCCATCCGATTTGCTCTAAGTAATCTCTGGAAAGTTAAAATCGTCCATTAAAAATATCTGCGAGTTTGGGTATCAAATAGATACTGCATAGAACAGTCATGCAAGTTCTTGCAGAAGTTCGGGGAGCAGTGAGGCGGACGGTAGCAAGCACACAAAGTAACATCTTGATATCCAAAGCGAATGCATGCGCATACCAGTTCAAGTGGCGAAGGTGTACGAATTATGTTAGAGTGAAATTTATCTGATATTACTATGAGAACACTCCCACCTGCCCCTGTTATTCGATTAGACCAGTAAAATTTGTAGTTGTTCTCAGTGTAAAATTTCAGTATCGCGAACTTTACTCGACAACCAGGTTTCAGTTAGTACTATGATGTCTGCGGAACAGTCGTCAATCAAGGAGGATAACTCATCACGTTTGATATGCTTCTAATATTTGTAAAAAATACAGAAACAGATTGCTAGGAAGTGGGTGGAACACTGTTCATATTATCGGAAACTGAGGGAGAGGGTGAAGACACAAAACCATGGTTAAGTTCATATATTCTGTCAGTCTCACTGCAGTAGACGAAGCATTTTTTGTTAATAAATAGTTTGTCGTAAAAGACTGCGTATTGTTGGCCAGTCGACTTTCCGTACTCGTGAAGTTTCTTGCGTGTGTTCCTCGTTTCTTTGCAAAAATCTTCACTAAACCTGACCCCAGTACCTTTTAATTTGGCTTTCTCTACCATAATTCTTTCCTTAATCTTAAAGGTATAAAGCTTTACAAGTATGGGACGGCACTTGTTATGCACGTTGTTACAAACGGCCTGCAAGGGTACCAACCTACAAAATTTTCCCAGCCAGCTGCAGCTGCAGACGTGGCGAGCTTCCGAGAAGCGACCGTGGAACCCTTCCCCTCCTGCTGCGGCGACTCGTATTCTAGGGACGACGATGTGCCGCGTCAACACCCGCTCGGCGCTGCTATGACTAAACACGGTCGGCGGACGAAGTATTGTTAGTGGATTCGCCGTCGCTGTCACAGCTTGTTAGAAGCGGTGGAAATCCTGAGAGATGTCTTGCGGCCGTCTCATGGGGCTTAGAAGTCATGGACAGGCGTGGCGGCCAGTGTCTGCAGGGTCAACACTGGGATGAAGAGGCACCTGCTCGGGGCAGGACCCGTGTCTATGAGAACCCTCTCACCTCGGTGTGGTCAGTGAAACCTGTGCGGAAGTGAGTGCGTAAACCCTCCCCCTTAAAAGGCGGGTCGGCTACAATGACATTGGACGCTCCGTTTGGTCGAACGGCCGTTTTCCCTCACCTAGGGATCTAGGGAGGACAGAGTGCATTTAAGGAGCCATTGGCGGCTCCTCAGGGTGCATTCCTCTTTCAGTCATGTTAGACTGATGAACTGTAATGTCCTCATGTAAATACTGTAAATAAACCCATATTCCTCGTTCTCGATGAGAACAAGTCTCTCCCTTCGACAACGTCCTCAGCGTGGATAAGTTGGATGATGACATGGGCCAGCTACCATCTATTTCATGCCCAACTCCAAACATCAGAACGTATGAACCAAGTCTGCGTGCACATGAAGTGCCATCAGGCGGTAGCTGGGCACCTAGAGTTGAGATAATTGAGCGGATCTTCAGACTGCGACCAAGTTTCGGCTGCAGCGTCAGTTATTCCGAAAAATATAAAGTTCTCTCGTAGTGATCTATCTTCAAGATCATTGAGACGTGAAGACAGTCCAGCATTCACCTCTCGAACAGCATCACATATAGTTTGTTGCAGATCACTTGGCGGCGTTTTATCTAAAGAATTAACGCGAGCTTCTACAGCAACCAATCTTCAGTTTATATCTGAGACAGTTTTTTCCAACATCACTTGACTTGACTTCACCTCATCAAGGACTTGTTTTAATTCGTTATGGCGTGCATCAACATGTGCATTAATTGCTTTGACAACTTTAGCCAGCTCTTCAGGAAGAACATTCGAACCCGGATTAGATTCAATGTCTCCACTCATAAGCAACAGTTTGACAATGTGAAAACACTCACAAATACATAAGTAAAGAACACGTGGGCATGGTACAAGCAGCAGACACAGGTTATTAGATTTTTTAGAGTAACAGGAATGACATTTACCAACCCGGATTAGAAGAAAAAACGTGTTTTTAGTTGACTGCATTGCTGCTGCTCGACTATGCCCACTGAAATTGCCCAGGCGATGACAGCTGCTTATAAAGTTGCGGCTAAATGACGACGTTGTCGATGAGAATCCGAAGATTGGAGGCACTACTGCAGGCAGGCTCTACCCAACGTAGACTACCGAGCTTGATCTGTATCCGAAGCCGAAGAAGACTACAGAAACGTTGGCGGTCCGCCTTGAACAACATGCTCCCGTGGACTGGGCACCAAGGGGAGGACGTCGTTGCACCACTCCTGGTGGGAACAGCTATTGAAGGTAGGAGACCACCGTAAGCTCAAGCTTCTTGGCGGTAAGTGTGCGAAGCCATTACTGTCAGCAACTGGACTAGAAGCAACTGGTTGACTGCATTGCTGCTACTCGACCATGCCCACTGACCATGCCTTCCTTTGCACATACAGCATATGGCGTGCGGCTACAATGTTATCGCCCTGGACTTATCAATATTACTGGTACTTGAACTTTAGAGGACTTCATGATATATAAATTTTGCAATCGATTTCATTATTCCTGCCCCAAAATCCCAATTTACTGCTCCGAAATGCATTTTTGGCTGCTCCAAAATGGCATCACTGGCTGCCTCACGCTTCAACGCGAACTAAACGGCAAAAACACAGCGCACATGAAGCTATCAGCAGCCCACCGCAAATCGTCCCCACCGCAAATCGCTTTCAAGATGGGGATGGGACCCACGCAGCCGTGCCATACACAGCAACTGCCTGAGTAGACCCCCCCTTGGTACCTTGCGTGTGACAGAAAACAGCGCACTGCCTCCCCACTTTCATTCCTTGCGCTTGCAAGATCGAGCTGCCATCGTGCACTAACCCTCACATGCCTTCCTTTGCACATACAGCATATGGCGCACAGCGACAATGTTATCGCCCTTGAACTTTACATGGAACTTCACAACGACGACGATGGCAGAAATGTGCCTGGAGTATCCATATAATTTCTGTCGCAATAAAAACCCCAACAGATCACGGAAATGAAATAGGTTCAGTTTAACCAACTTATACTTGCCGTCTGAAGCAGGAACTTCTACTAAAGCTACAATTTCTTTATGTAGCTCCAAATCCTGCAACAAGTGACTGAATAAATTTAAGAATTACTCAGCAAGAACACCGAGCTTAAGTCATCTCATATGAAGTAGGACTGGTCACACTAAAATCGACTTCTGTTAATTCGACCCCAACGGGACCGAAAAAAATTGAATTATCAGGCGGGTCAAACTGAAAAAAATGGAGAAACAGTGCCTTTAACCTTTAAAGCCAGTTTTCATTAACTCTGCTAAAATATTTTCCTGGATATGCCTGGATTTCTTAAAAATGTGGTTGTTCAGTTTGCCAATATGACTTCTCTAATAATATTTGTCTGTGTTATGCAAGCAGGCTGCAAGTTTTATACTTCCAATTTATTTCAAAGCTGTTCTAAAATATCAAAATAAATTGCTGGACTCGAGCTGAAATGATGTCGCAGAGCAAGCCGTTATGCTAACACAGCCTCCTGCTTTAAGCCATATTCACAGAAGATGGCCGTAATTGCTTTGTTGTTGTCCAAAGTTGTTTTGCACCCAGAGCAAAATGCCAAGTTTACACGGAACCTTATTTGAATTATAAGGAAAATGAGCACCAGAGCTCCCTCACAGAATGTGTCAAACAGTGCGGCATTCATATTTTGCTGAAATGTAGCAGGATGTAGCAGGGTTCGCCTGTCAGTGCATTTGGGGGCAGTGGTACCTTCACTGGTGGAAGCACGAAGGTCAATTCGCTCGCTGCTGCTGCTGCGCTTCCTCACTCCGGCATTCTGACAGCGAGTTTCCGCGGTCATCGAGTGAGATGTGTTCATGTTTGCTTGTGAGTGCGCAGCACCTTTACATGGCCGATAAAACTAGTATCCTTACTTCATATAGCTTTCTATTAATTTGATGTCACAATCGATGCTTCGCCTTTCGGCCGAAACGGCGACTGGAATGTGACTAGAACATTAGAATGCAAGTGTCAGGCCATACAAACTAAGGATATTGCAGATGAGGGTGATAATTCACATGTGTATGCATTGGCAGCACATTCTTGGGTTACAGCACAATACAGATGGAAGAACGAACACTTTAAGTGCAGCGTGTGTTTGCATTGCTGACTAGTATAGGGCATGCGAAAGCTTGAGAAGGAAAATGTATGAAGAAAAGTGGTATACAAGACAAAAGGTAAGAATTAGCGCTTTTAACAAGAAGAAATGAAATTGTTCCTGGAGAACACAGGTGCTGCAAGGGGAACAATAAACAACGTAGCGAAGAGGAAAACCGATAGGTGATACAACTGTAGCAGAAACTATTGTAGCAGCAACAGGGGGGTGTATCCTGCAAGTGTCTACCTAGTGGACATGTCCATTTCGTCTGCTGCTGAAGTGCTGATTGGCTCGGGGCACCTGTCTCCCTCCTGATGCCAAACCCCAGCGCAGCCAATCAGAATTTCACCAGCGGACAAAATGGACATGCCCACTAGGTGGACACTTACAGAATACTGCCCCAGGTCAATTTGCGAAAATTGTGGAATTACCTTTTTTCGCTTGGGTTGCCAGGCAGCATAATGTCAGTATGAAACTAAATATAAGCATGCAGGCCCATTTCATAGAGACACTGCAATGGCGACTTATAAAATGTGTTGTCCACAATCCATCTGTCATAGTCTTCAGCTTGATCACTGCTCAATTTCACACCTTTAAGTACACCCGTGAGCAAAAGTGTTTGGACCAGGGATTGCACGATAAAGCTATTTTTTCCCTGTCTGTGAATGCAACTTGGAATTGAGGACTGCAGTCCAAACTTGGCATTGTGTAGTTTCCAGTGTGCTCGTCAATTTCAGTTTATGCATGTTAATTACAAAGAAATTGTTTTTTTTTTTGGCGACCCTGTGGTCTGTATGCTTTTGCTTACGGGTGTACACTTGTCTTTGTCTCGGGGCATGCACAAAGTAGACGACGGGCAACCATTGCAGACACAGGAGCGGAGCATTTCGTACACTGGACAATGTTTTAATTTTGTTGAACCAATGCACAAGTGATTGCTGGTGACTTACCATTTCATACTATACTTAAACTCACAAGTTCTTTGCAGCACAGTGGAAGCTGTAGGCCTGTTATCCAATAGAAAGGCCGAGTGCCTTCCAGATGTGTTAATCCGCACCACATTGTCTGCTTGCCATCCTGCCAAGACATGCTCCCTGGTTGGTGGATTGGCATAACAAATGCTCCAGCGTTGCGACCATAAACTGTGTTTACACGAATGCGCCAGTGGGGCTTTGCCTCATCTATACGCTTTCTCAGCACTTCCTTGCTGCCTCTTTAGCCAGTAGTACAAACACCCTTATAAATGTTCACCTGTGCCAGATCGTCTGCTAGGCGTCTATTTGGCCTTCACTCGCCACCATCATCAGTTACCACAACAGAGCATAGTAGTAAATCAATGACTCAGGGAACAATTAGGCCTTCATAGCACTCTGCATTCTCAACGTAACGCCAGTGCTAAGGATCTGGCACCATCTGCTAATCAGAAATCAAACCACTTTTACGGCTCGAAGCCTTTGCAGTCTTAGCAGCGCAATAACAAACAGCCAACCGCAACAATTGCGACAGCACAACCCTAATGCTTTGCCCTCAGCATGAGATGAGGCTAAGCGATGATGGCTTTACCACTTATTTCTTGCTGTCAGGGTGAAGAGCCAGCAACAGGTGTATATTCGAATCGAAGAGGGCGCTCTGCAGTGTATGGACGCTGCCCCGTAATCACGGTTAGGGTGAATGCTGCTGCAATTGCCGGTAACCACCACAGTAATTCACAGTATAAGATATGCATGTGCAAAGGTCCTAACATGTCACACATCACTAACATATCATATACCAAGTAGAACTCTCTAATCCGGCCAATGATCAGAAAATTACAGCAGGAACTACATTCTGCTTGGCAATGATATTACCTGTGTATACCTTGTACCTTCAGCAGTGCTGCAAAGAACCGGTGCAATGGAGTATAAGGCTGCTGCATGCTTAGCACGCCTTCAAATCCATACTTAAACTTTTGTACACTAGTCAATGTCTCCGTTTTCATGCTAGTTATAATAATCTTGTATAATTCAGCACGTAGCCACATTGTTGATATTTCTTTGCAATTATGTTTCAAACCTTTCAGTGCCAGGTTCTTTCGGAGGTGATGCACCCCCAGTGTCAGGTTTTTTTCCTCTGATATTATAAAATAAACACAGCGGTTTGCTTTTGCACTCTTGGGATCCAAGGAGAGAGTGTGGATAACGTACGGGTACACCAGTGACATGGGGGGTCAGAAACGGGGAAATGTACTGAAAGCGTTCATAGGTAATATAAAGTGAACATGTCAGCTAACTGGTTAAACGTTTTGAATTAGGGCGCAGTGTGAAAGCCAAGAACACAGAATAGGCGCAAAACGTAGAGGCAGCGCTACATGTGGTTGTTTTGTGCCTCTTCTGTGTCCTTGTCTTTCGACTGTTCCCCAATTCAAGGTAATACAACACGAGGTCCCATCACAGTGGCTCACACTACGGTTCTTTTCTGCCTGCCAGCAGCTAACAACACGTTGTATCACACTTGAACCTAATCACAGATCATAGGCCACCCTTGGTACTGTGCTGTGAAATTAAGGAAGTTTTGCCTCTGAAGACAACTTTCCACACCGATCCCTTTGCATTAGAGAACTGCCGAGACTGGCATAAACTAACCCAATTTATGCCAGACTGGTCACAATGAGCAAGTGCACTTGACAGAGTGCCCCTTTGGTAGACACATGTTACATGGAACTGTAATTGGGAATCGATGGCAGTGACAGCTACAATAGCACTTGAAATTATTGTTAAATTTTCATTATGAATAATACACCTTAAATGACGTTCACAGAAACTGCATGGACAGGAACACCACGTGCACCTGAGCAGTTAGCTGCAAATAGCAATGCATGCAGGGCAAAGCAGCAATAGCGGCAGCCCCTGCAACTGAGACAAATGCAGTTGAAATTGCGCAAAAATACCAAACTACACGTTTTGCTGTATTCAGAATAGGGATGAAAAAATTTCTGTAAATATTGAGCAAGTGGAAAAGAACCGCTTCTTCTTTCCTTTTTTCTTTTTCAGAAAATTGAGAAAGACTGAAATTCCAGCAAAAAATATAATTATTACGCAGAGAAAGAAGACAATAAAAGGAACACCTTGTTTTCATCTGCAATATATTGCTAATATGATAACCGAGAAAAAGGTCACTAAGTGTACCAGCCACTCGCTGGACACACATCAGAATCGATCGTGGCTGCTTCCACATTTAAATTTGATTGTATGTAGATGAGTCTCCAAAACACAATTACTTGTGAGCCCGTTGCAAAGCTTGTCACAACATTTCCAAACAAAAACCAGTTTAAGTGAGAACTGGCAGATGAAGGTATCTGCAACAACCTAGAAGTCAGCGGCTGGTTAGCGCAAAGGCCTCGCGCCACCACGTTGACGGCTGCCCACGTGTTTCGGGGAGTCCCAGATGTCAGTTCTGGACCAAAACCCAGAGTGCCTCCTGTATTCCACTATGTTTGAATGCTATGCTACATTTTCAAAAAGCATACAATGAACACACTTGAAAACTGTGCTACCGTCTTCTTATCGTATCTAGAATCGTATGCAGCACAGCAGAGACTGGCATTTATTACTGCGTATGGAAATTTTACTCTTTTTTTTGCCACTTTCCCTGTGCTGAAAAAGAAAAGAAATAGAGAAAAAAAGGATGGCTTCTTTTTCCCCAATGTTTCCTGGATTTCCCTTGGCCTCTCTAATTCTGACAATTGCCATACTTTGATGAACAAAAGTTGAGAGTTTGGCAAGCACACTTACCAATGAGAGTGTGCTCAGCAGTGCGACAGCCACTGAGCAGCACTTGGTCAAGTTGACAATGTTTGATCAGGGGCGCTCTAAGCTGGGCGTGCAACTGATATCTGCCCGAGTCACGGGACAAATTAAATTACAATTATGGGGCTTAATGTGCCAAAACCCCGATCTGATTATGAGGCATGCCGTAGTGAGGGACTCTGGAATAATTTGGACCACTTGGTGTTCTTTAGCATGCACACAATGTTCACCGCCCTTGATTAAGGGTATCTGTGAGTCGTGGCACAAACTCGGCACCTGTGTATTGGGCATTGCTGGAGTAGAGGCATATTGTTCCTGTGGTGGAACACAGATGTTTTTGCATTTCGCCCCCATTGAAATGCGACCACTGTGGCTGAGATTTGATCCCACGACCTCATGCTCAGCAGCTCAACACCATAGCCACTAAGCAACCATGGCAGGTGAGTCGCATGACAGCTTGTGCACCAGTAGTTACACGTGCCTGCTATCTTTGTTCACAACAGCTGACGTGTTTTCACTTCCGGCTTCTGGAGAGCTGCTCAACAGTGAGATCGGGCACACTTTCCTTGGTTCCAATCTCCATCACAATCAAAACTGGAGCAACCAGTCGAAAGTGCCATAAATTCGCCATGCGCACAGGGGCTTCTTCAAAACACTGCTTCGTGCAAAAAGCAGAGGTGGTTTCGTTTTGGTATCCCCTCCACCACAGGTACAATGCTGTGCCCTGACCTTCAATCAATGGAGGCGAACCACGAGGGCCACTGGTGAGGCTCAAGTAAAAAAAACATTATGGGGTTTATATGCCAAAACCCCTTTCTGATTATGAGGCACGCCGTAATGGAGGACTCCGGAAATTTTGACCACCTGGGGTTCTTTAATGTGCACCTAAATCTACGTACACGGGTGTTTTCGCATTTCGCCCCCATCGAAATGCGGCCGCCGTGGCCGGTATTCGATCCTGCGACCTCGTGCTCAGCAGCCCAACACCAAAGCCACTGAGCAACCACGGCAGGTGATGCCCAACTCGAGACAGTTTAGCAATGGGCCACAAACTGGTGCCTTTGACAAAAAATGAAACTGGTTCTAACTGAAATTTAGAGCACTGAATTTCCACAACACTGCAGGAGTAAATGCACACTTTCTGAATGTTGTTGAGCTTGATTTGCTCCACCGAGGTCACTGCTAAAGAAGTGAAGCCCCGGATGTGTTTGCAACTCACCAATTAAACTACAGCGCTGACCACACAGCTTTTCCAGTGCTACCGACAAGCCTGTTTCGCAATGCACGTCTTTTGTCATTGAGTTTACCTGGCCATATTGCAGGTGAGTTTATATGCAGGAAAGCTCTCCCTTCCAAGCCTCACAGTACTCAGTAGGCAATGCACTGCAGCGAGATGGCCAGGTGGTGGAGTTGGTTAAATGGACATTAAAGAGAAATGTTAAATCGGTTTAGATTGATAACATATTCTTCCAAAACTATTTTTGTCAATTTTGAGATATTCAGTTGATCATTACAAGAGCAAATAAAGGTCAAAGTCCCATTTCGTGAACTTGCGACCAAAACCTCAGCACCGGTACGTCACTGTGACATCACAGATTTAGTATATTTGGGTCGTTGTAGCTCAACAAAAGTTGTAGAAATTTACTATGTTCAGTCTTTTAGAATTCAATATTTACTCCATTTACGCAGCCAAAGCAGACGCCATCGAAATCTACCTGATTGTGAGCCAGGCCGCGATTTTGTAGCAATGCCTTCTCCAATGCTATTCCTTCTCGTGCTTCGCCAGTGGTCAGAGTGACGTTATGATAAGAATGGCACAGACTGTAGCGGAAAGCATCATCTGGTTTGGGAACTTCAATGCAGCATTGCCAGCAGTTTTATATTTTGCGTCTTTTTGGCCATAACAGCATGGTAATTCACTAACATAGCTCACTATTTTTCTCCTTAGTGTTCAAGGTCCATTTTAAAGGACTCAAAACAGCACACTCAAAATGAAGTTCAAGGATGGAATCCAATTAAAAATCAAAATTAAATAAATTCTGGGATTTCACGTGCCAGAACTACAACATGATTATGAAGCATGCTGTAGCGAGGGATTCTGGATTAATTTTGACCAGCTGGGGTTTCTTAAATGTGCACCTAAATTCAAGTACAAGGGTGTTTCTGCATTCTTCCCTCATCGAGATTTGGCCGCCGCGGCAGATAAGTGAACCCACAACCTTGTGCTTAGCAGTGCAATGCCATAGCTGCTAGAGCAGGTAAGGACAGAAAACACTAGTGCCGATTTTCGTAAGCAAGACCAGACGCTTAATCTTGTTTCACTTTTCCTTTTTATGCCTGTCCTTTTTCTATAGAAGAGTCAGTGCTAGTGCATTCTGTCCTTTGTCCTTCTTTGTTTGTGCCATTTGAAATCTTAATATGAACACTGTATTGCAGAGCGCCTGCATGTGCAGGAATTTAGCAAATGTGTATGTATGGTTAGGTGTGAAGTCCATTTCTGAAGTCCAGCACGTATTGACGGCACATGTGCTATGGGCACCAGACACACAAGCTTTCCACGTACCAATAGCAGCACCAGATCACACAGCCTAGCGAGCAGGGGAATCGCATCTTTCAGAAAATGTACATTCCCAATATCCTCTAGTCAGCGTTTATTTGAATGCAAGCATGTCGAGATAGTAAACTGTGCATGTCAGTCTGGAGTGCACGTCTGGCATCTAGGCAGACACATGCTCCAGATCCAACGATGGTCGTATGTACTTGAACATTGCTGCGGATCAGGCAATGCTTTGCTTATGAGGTTCGAAAAAGCACAGAGTTGAAGCAAGGCATTAAACAGGTGTGCGTTTGTTGTTCAGAAAATGATCTCGTTTTCACTGTAGCCCAAGCGGCTGGTGTCAGCAGACCTTGTAGGAAGCTGAACCCGCCGCAATGACATCTGACCAGTCCCCGGTGCTCATGCTTACCAACATGCAAAAAAAAAATTGGCAGAGATGTTCACTCTTTTTGTACATAAAGCAATTGCCCCCCCACCCCCTAATAGGTATACAACAAATAAAGCAACTGCACTGATCTATAGCCTGCTCTATAATGTTTCGAGCACAACTATCCCACAAAGCAGCCAATCTGCTGGGCCTGTTGCAAAAAAGTAATGACTTCTCTACGACTGATTGATTGATGGGGTTTCACGTTACAAAGCAAGAGTATGAGGAGCTATGAGAGACGCCGTAGTAAATTAATTATGACAACCTGGGGTAGTTTAACACGCCCGGTTTTCCTGTATGCACCAGACTAACAGTTGGTGTAGCATATGGCATTTTTTCTTATCCTACTTTGTGCCAATATCGTTTTTTCAATACAAGTGTGCGCACAGTGCCCTCATGCTACGCAAGCACTTAAGCGTGAAACGGAAGCTGCTAAACGCCGCATGAAGGCCATGCGCTAACACACGTCATCTCACGAATTCTTTGCCCCACAAGGAGGATCAATACTACCACAATTGCAGAGTGTTAAGGGCTGCGAAATCTGACAAAGCGCGCGAGAAATGAGAAACAGCATGATCGCTGAGGGCATAAAAATACATACACACAGAAACGCCTTCAATAATTACGCCGCGTCAGGAGCTTTTAAATACTGTTTCGACAGGCACAAGCATTTGCCACGAGGGGTGTTCCATCCGAGACACGGCTGACGAAGTACTCGCAAACGCTCGCAACGGCCTTTTCCATACGAGATGTTAACTACTAAACGACGACGAAGGAGAGCCACCTGTGCAGAGGAACAACGTCAACAAGAGAAAGCCTCGTACCTCGCTCTTGGTCCAGCGTGCCATATCGTCGGGCATGTGGACCTGCCGCCTCGGCTCCACATATTCGGACACTTCGCCGCTGCCTGCGCCGAAGGCGTCGCGGTAAAAACGGCTGCAACACACCATGTGAGTGGCCTGCAAACAGCCGAGCATTTCTCTTACCTGACATGACGACCTCCAGCCTGTTGACGCGTCGCAACCTCGGTCACTGCCACCGCTGCTGCTGGACGGCACTCATGCTGCCGGTGGCGTCCGTCTTCAACCGCAGTTAACCGCAGTTATTACCACAGAAACGGGCAGTGGCTGCTACCACGCTGTTAAAGGCCTGGTGGCAGACCATAGAATAAAGAACCAGCGATAGACTACAGTGATGCGACGTTTCTGGGTATGGTTCAAAGCAGGAGTAGGAGGTCGTGGTTTAAAAAAAGCCTCATTTGGTCTTCTGTCGATTTCACTACCGACTGGCAGGAAATCGGCTAACAACGTAGTACTGTACGTCAACGACACTACGGTTCAACCGTTCAACCACAACGGAGAAGTCGGAACATCCGAGACAGCTGCCGTCCGCAAAAGACAACCAATCACATGTAGTTTCTCCACTACCGGCTGCTTACGCTACGACGGTGGCGTAAATTTAGTGAGACGAATAATAAGTACGCGTGGTCGCTGAACCTCTACGGTGGCCATAGAGCACTGCAGGCGCAGTTTTCGAACAAAACAAGCAAATCTTTGTCACAAGGGTTGTTTGCATCATGTACGCGAAACAAAACGCACAGCTAGAGTGTACTAGAATGCAGTTGAGTAGGACGAGTTGGCTGGGGCGGCGCATGCTTCACAGTGAGGCGCGCGACGACGAAAAATACTGTGACGGCGCTGCCATCGAAGTGGATTGGGCCGCGTCAAGGGCGCGCCGTTGGAAACTGCTGGCGATTCTGCTCGGCGGGATCGTTCGTACTGCTGCTGTTTACGATCAGACCGCTCAAATGGTGCTTATAATTGGATATGGCATGTATTTGTGCCTTAGGAACAGATGACTTTATTTCTCTTCTTTATTCCATTTTATTTTTAATGCCGCTCGGTGACTGCGCGTGCATTGCGGCGGCAGTGTCCCGATAGCCAGATACATCCATTAGATGTGCATAATATGGTACACCTTGCACATTCAGAACGTCCATTAGATATCCAGATTTATCCAGAAAACATTGTATGGATGTACTATGAATCACCGCAAATGCCTTCCAGGACATATGTAAGTGGTATATGTGCAACATCTAATAGACGTCCACAACATGCTGAAGATACATTTAACATATATCTAACAGACATCCACAACATCCAATGAATATTTACTATATCTAATGGATATCCACATTAGCCACACTTACATCCACAGGACATCCATTGTACTAGATGTCGCTGTTTCTGCAACACCTATAATTATATCCACTGGGTGTGCCTTGTACTATTTTTGGCTGTTTCTTTTATTCGTCATGCATGCATGCACTGGGCCTTTTCAATTTGTTGTCCCAGACTGCCCCAGACTGCTTGAGACGCTATTACAGCCAGTGTTTATTGGCGTACGCAGCTTCTCGGACAGTCCTGGACTGTTTGGGACAACAAATCAAAGTGCCACTGTTACTAAGCGAAGAAAAAATCCGTTGTCACCACCAGCATTTTTATTGTGAAACTTCTTATTGGTATCAACCGTTTGACAAGTACGTAATGATGTACACAACATTAACAGTGAAATACAATGGCAAGTCTATATGGCTGTCTTATGAAAATAAAGTGAACAGTAAAAATACAACATAATGCCATCTCTTGGTGTCTGAAAGGAACAATGAACACTTAACGCGTGAACCAATACAATACAAAAATACCACGTATGCATAACAGCTAAGCATAAACATATGAAGGATAAATAAAATGAGACATTAAAAGCAACGCGTGCAAAGGAACACTTCTCACAGCGCAGTGTTAGTTGCATTCTCTTCAGTAAAATAAAACACAAATTGCACATTATGAGACTTCATTCTCATGAACAAAAACAATATTCACATATGGAATTATCAAAGGACTATTTGACTAGCCTTGTATTCAGCAAAAGAAAAAAGAATAGAAACACGTACGCAGTGAAACATAAAGGAGAGCAACAGCTGAAGGCCCAAAAGAGCAACATATCCTATAGGAAAAACAATCTCAAGACCACCAATACGTTAGCACAATGATAAATTCTGTAAGAGAAGCAGGTAACCCCTTGCAGCAAAAGCGTGCCAAATTAGCTTCTCCATGAAGGCGAAGATCGAATTCGGAACACAGCTGCTGCATAAAAAAAAGTTTTAACATATTGTTCTCACTCTTAGAAATGAAGAAATGAAGCGCTCGGGACAGAACACCAAAAAGGCACCGGGGCGCTGGTTCGAGTCGACGGAAGAGGACTTCTACCGGCACCGATCTAGATCCAGATCTCCACACGGAAGCAGAGCGAAGAGCAATACCCCCTCGAGGGACCCCTCCAGCTCCAGGGCTTCACAGCGGTCGAATTCGCCACTGCCTAAAAAACAGCAGGTGAGCTGGGCGAGGGTTGTTTCTCCCACTGCTCTAAAACAGAATAATGGTGAAAATGATAAACGTATTCAGAAATTGGAAGAGGAAAATGCGCGACTAAGAGGACAGCTCTCAGGAGAACACAAACGACAATCAATTGAGAAACAAATGTCAGAGTTAGAGGCGCGCTTCAATAGCACAATACAACAGCTGGAAACGCCGCGTCAATCTGAAGAAATAGCCAAAACGAAAGCGGCGGCAGATATATAAACTCAGTCTCCGTGCAGTCTCCGACAACCCAAATCTCAAATAAACGCGCAGATAACGGCAGCGCAGATCCATACAATTTATGATCGCGGAAAACTTGAAAATATTTATGCATGAAATGATGACGTTATAAGTTACCCAAAGGTGAACAGAATTTCAACAACTATGCACGAACGACTTCGAGAAACACAAGGTATTCGTGGCGGAACAGCTTAAGGCAGTCTCGAAGGCTGTTCCCACCAAAAAACGCGCAATTGCGATAGGAGCGGGTTCGGCAAAAACTAAAATAATTGCGTAACAGAATCCGACGGCTCGGACACGGAAACGTCACGGGCTTAAAATAAGAGTGGGCAACATGGCTAATCACGCTAAGAAATCACAACGAATACAAAATTCAGAACAATTAGAGATATGGCAATGGAACTGCCGCTCCTTCTCCAGGAAAGCGGCAGTGTTCCACCAGTTTATCAAAAACTCCGGAATCGCTCCGGACGTGATATGTCTGCAGGAGGTCGGGGCCAAGCCGGCCAAACTGCAAGGATACTACACTCTGAGCGATCCTCAAAATTCGAAGGTCGCCACGCTGGTGAGCAAGTCGATAAACGCTCAAATTAACACTTCCGCAAACTGAGGGAGACTAATTCCATAGTTATCAGTGTGATGCCAAAGAAACGAAATAAGGCACACACATTAATCACAAATCTGTACAGTCCTCCCAAAGGCAAAGGGGACGACCTACCCCGCATTCTCTCAGCAACAAAAGATTTAGCGGGCACCAGGGATAAGGCAATATTGTAGTAGGTGACTTTAATGCACCCCACATACTATGGGAATACGCGAAAACGTCGCCCAAAGGGTTCCTACTCGAGCGCACCGCAACGGCCTTGGGCTTACGGGCAATCAATCAGATCGGCAAACCGACGCGCACGGGTAACAGCGTCAGCAGAGACACGGCGCCCGACCGTGCCTTTACAATTAACATCAGAGACGCACAATGGGTTTCCTTTGAGGAAAACCTGGGAAGCGATCACGACATAATCCGAGTAGCGCTCTCTACGCTCAACATACGGAGAACAATAGGAATGACTAAATTAACTGACTGGCCTCGTTGTAGAGAACTCCAGTGAGCGCTGGAGGAGTCGGATACAGCCCTGACCAACATACGAGAATGGACTGAATTCCTTCGACGAGCACACGGGGACACCAAAAAGCCATTGAGCGTACAGCGGAGGTGCCGGTGATAGGCTCTCACCTGGTCAGCCTATGGGAAGAGAGGCGGAAACTGGCCAAGAGGTGGAAAAGACAACGTCTAAACAAACACCTGAGACAACGCATCGCTCTCTTGGCAGAGCAAGCCCAAGGCCACGCCAACGAGCTTGCTAAAAACGAGTGGGCGACGTTCTGTGGAACCCTATCAGGAACTCTGGGAACGACCAGTACGTGGCGAATACTACGAAGCATGCTAGACCCGATGAGCACGCGTACTGAGAATAACAAGAAGCTCCAAATTATAGCAGACAACTTCGAGGGTACAGACCAAGATCTGACGTAGTAGTTCTGCAGAAACCCGCAAGGTGGAGAGAAGTAATTACTAAAGGGAAAATCAGACATCCACCTGTTCGTAGCAATTGCTACAAAGGAAACCCATACGGGTTCCTCGAAAGAAAAGCCTCATAGTTGAAGAAAAATTCGTCCTGGTCCGGGACTCGAACCCGGGACCACCGCCTTTCCGGGGCAGCCGCTCTACCATCTGAGCTAACCAGGCGGCTAGCAGATGGCAGGGCGAAGTCGAATTTGTCGACAACACGAAGCAAGGTTTCCTTTGTAGCAATTGCTACGAACAGGTGGATGTCTGATTTTCCCTTTAATAAAGACCAAGATCTAGTCCATGCTCTTCAGAAAAAGTACATAGGATCCTCACCTGCCACGGGATCGTCGTATGCGAAGAGACAATACGCAGGGGAGGCGAACCCTAAATTAGACGAAGAAATAACGTACGCGGAAGTGTATGAGGCGGCACAATCCGCAATTAAAAACTCGGCACCGGGCCCAGACTCGATCACAAATGCAATGATTCGAAACATGGATTCGGTAGCCCTAGCGAAAATAACAAAGATTTTCAATAGCGAGTGCTGGGCCAAGGGAGACTTGCCCCAAGAGTGGAAATTGGCTAAAATAATCATGATCCCCAAACCAAAAAAGAATCCCTCGGTTGATACACTACGGCCGATGTCACTCACGTCCTGCCTGGGTAAGCTCTATGAAAGGGTTATCCATAGCAGATTGCAGCGATACCTGGAAGAACGGAGCTGGTTCCCGGACTCCATGATCGGATTTCGCACGGGTTTATCTTGCCAGGACGCGTTCCTCCTACTTAGAGACGAAATTCTAACTAATATATCGTACGGCGACGAGAGGCTAGTCCTAGCACTAGACCTCAAAGGAGCCTTCGACAACATCTCTCTCGCCGCAATATTAGAGGAACTCGAACTCGTGGGTTGTGGTGAGCGCACATACAATATACTTAAGAGCGCTTCTTTCCAACCGCGAGGCGAGCATCAGTATTGGCCAAATCACTTCGGATTTATTTAAAATGCGTGACAAAGGAACACCTCAAGGAGCTATATTATCTCCTAGCTCTTCTCTTCAACATGGCGATGTGTCGCCTCGCGCGCGATCTAGATCGGATACCCGACCTAGGTTACACGCTCTACGCGGACATCACGCTGTGGACGAGCAGAGGTTCACTAGGGGATAAGGAATATACGCTCCAAAGCGCAGTGTTAGCGGTGGAGAAATTTTCTACATGGAGTGGCCTGAAGTGCGCACCCGAAAAATCTGTGGTCATCCGGATACACACGAAAGGCTACAAATCCAGAGGATTGATTAACATTGTGGTTGAGGGCCAATCAGTACGAGAGGTACCCACGATGCGAGTCCTGGGTTTGTGGCTTCAGAGCGACGGGAGAGCAGTACAGACACTCAAGACCCTCAAATCCACAGCCCACAACATAGCCCAAATGATACGTCGCGTGACATATCGAAAAGTGGGAATGCGAAAAGACGATACCCTAAGGCTCGTACAGGCCTTAGTGGTTAGTCGAATCACGATTGGCTTACCGTACCAAATCCTGAACAGGGAGGAGGAAAAGCAGGCTAACACAATAATCCGAACCGCTTTCAAAGCTGCTCTGCCATGGGCCTGCCTAAGTGTACTTCAACGGAGCCCATGTTAGCTTTGGGAGTGCACAATACTTTCGACGAACTGAGGCAGGCCACCCTGATGCGACAGAGGAAGCGCCTCAGCTTCACAAAAACTGGTAAGGCAATATTGGCTAGACTCAATATCCCAGCATTCCCCATTTACCTCACAGAGCAGGCCGTACCTCTCCCTCCTTCGATGAGATCCAAAATTACAGTAGCCCCAATTCCAAAGAATATGTATCCCGAGTACAACAAAGAAAGGCGCAAAGCACACGCACAACACATTCAATCAGCGTACTCTAATAACCATAGGTACAACACGTACTACACGGACGCAGCTATGTATGCAGAAGCGACCGGACAGCGCTAGCAAAGGAGGTACGCCCTGGCAGTCGTGAACGCGATCAGCCAACAGCAAATTACCGCGTCGGCCGCGGCGGGATCCCCCACCTCGGCTGAAGTATTAGCAGTGGCGATCGCACTCGCTCACGCGAAGCGTTCGCAAAGGGACTCGGTCGTGGTCACGGACTCCCAGGAGACATGTCGCATGTTTCTCAAGGGGCACGTGACTGCGGCTAGCCTCGCGATAATCCCCAAATCCTTCAACCACCATCACCGCCTACTCTGGTGCCCGGGCCACGCGGGGGTACAGGGGAACGAAAAGGCTAACGTGTTAGCTCGAGGGTTCACTAACCGAGCGAAGGCGTCCTCTTCTAACCCCAACCACCCGCACTATCCCTCACAAAATTCCACCAATTTAAATGCCAAAGACATCCTTGCTCATCAGCGCGGAGTCCGCAAAAAAATACCCGCCGCCTCACCCACAACTTAGCGGGGAAGAGGCCGCCGATTGGCGTAAAATACAGACCGGGGTATTCCCCCATTTAAAACTGCTAAACGCCGTGTATCCCACTTATTATAGGGCCAACTGTCCTTGGTGCGGTGTCATACCTACCCTAATACATATAACCTGGGAGTGCACTATGCACCCTCATAGCCCAAATACCAATAACACAATGGAGCAGTGGGAGGCACAGCTCGCCCGCTCCAACCTGGCAGGACAGAAGTCCTTAATTAGCCACGTCAGGCAGGCGGCAGAGGTCAGTGGGGCCCTGGACTGAGGGGCTCCGACCACCCCTCCTTCAAATCTTTTCCATTGCAATATATATATATATATATATATATATATATATATATATATATATATATATATATATATATATATATATATATATATATATATATATATATATATGTGACGAGGAAGCCATTTTCCTCAAATAAGTAAGCATGCAGTACAAGTACAAAAATGGTATGCTCTATAAGTTATTTGAGTATAGTAACTATACCAAATTTCCATGCAAGTGAGACTACAGCCAATTCGTGTGTAGATTCGTGGATCATAAGGAATGTCAATGTAGTTGCAGTTAGTGGTTACCTGGTACCACAGCACACTTGGCATGCACTAGTCAACCAAATGCAGTGGCACCAGGCCACACCATGCTGCTGAGAGTGCTGAGCCACTTTGTAGCAGTATGAAATCAGCCCTTTCCTTTTAAACAGTCTCACTGCTTTCCGTACACTCAGCCTGACATCATGTAACAGGATTCTATATTTGTCACATTTTTGAAAACATACAGCACTACTTAAAATGCAATCAGGTGCCACAAAAGGCCAAAGCATTGATTCAGCTGATGCTGAAGACGAGCTGCTACATCTACATATCTGTAGCGTTATCTGGTTGGTGTTCGTACACTGGGCTCAACATAGCAGCAGTGGTTGCATTGGCCCCCGCAGCAGTACTACCAAGGAAACATGTTGCAGTGAGTGCTCATCTTAATGTTGCCACTTCAAAGGGAACAATATTTTTGGGCGTTGAATATAGTGAGGTTTAGCCTTGTAGTCATTACCGTGACTGCAAGTTAGACCACTATCAGTTTCAAAAGAGGAAGAAAATTTGTCAGCACTCCTAAAGGCACACGGTATGATGTTATGTGAGGCTGGAGGGCGAATCGTACTTGGAAGATTGCTGGCTGGCTTGAGCATCCTAAACATGAAAAAGGACACAATCTATACAACTATGCAAACACATCACTTATTACTTACCCTGAAATCAGATATTCACCCTTACTTGAAGCCCATGCTTGACTTTGTCACTAGAACGACATGCGTGAAAGTGTCCAAGACACTCATTGCCTTTCCTTGGGCGCGTTCGATCGCATCAGGCTTTATCTTGGCTTGACCAAATCAAACATGGGCTTCCGGTTAAGGCACATTTCTTAATTGGGGGGGGGGGGGGGGGTAAGACATTCAAAGTAGCTTAAGACGCCTAATGTAACCGGTTTTCAGCTTCTCTAAATTCAGTGATTAGGTTAAAATCCCAGAGTAGAAATCTATAGCTAGCACCTCCTTTATCATGGAAGCAGATCTGAGGCATCTGGTTAAATAGTACCACTGAATGAAATTTGTCCTTACAAGCAGTAGAGCACAGCGAAGCTTTACATAATGTGTGAAAAGACTGACTGGTCAAGAACACGTGAAAGTTCATGCCTTGTGCCTATAAATGATACAAGCACGTAATACTGCGCGCTAGGAGCTATGTAAACGTACAGAGGTGCAACAAAGCGCGCAAAAGATCTCTTAGCTCTACAGACAGCCCTTAATACAAAAGACCTCTACCGGCAAACAGAACAAAAGCAATGCATGAACGGTGACTACCTCACAACATCGAGCACCACTATCGAAAACATGTGCCAGGACCACAGAAACCATTATGCCGTTGTGTACAAAACCTGCAGACCGCAAGAAGCACAGTACAAGAAAGACCAAGACGAGTATGAGAAGCTGAACTGAAACACGGGACAAAGGGAGACACACAAGAACATCGCTTGTCTATCGTTGTTTCGGGTTGCAGTTCAGCTGTTGCAAACTCGTCTAGCCATGCACCAATTGGTTCAGGTTAATACTATTGCGACAAGAAACACCGCCGACATCCCTTGAAGGGTACCGCCGAAACTGTTGTGCATTTGCGTTGTGCATCAGCTCTTCGGCCCATGCTAAGCACTCATTACGGGCATAAAAGAGAAGAAAGCAAAACCAAACTGCCGACATACCTTGAAAAACATGTGCCTACTGACGACCGGACACCACTGCAGACATGGCGAGAATAAATGAAGTGTCACAGCATCAGGCACTACAACCTAAGAGTGGTTCGTTGTGAGAACGGAAAGGCTGGCGCTATCGTCTATCTTGCTATCTAGTGCAGCCCTTCAGGGAGCACCAGAACACGGCTCAGCGCCAGCACCGAAACCTGCCGCAACTCTACCATAGAATACAGAACCAACTGACATACTCTCTAAAAACGTTTACACCCTTTGGGGTGTAGATCTGCCACACAAGAATAATCGTAATCTGCCTTGCTTGCATTTTCTTTCTTGAAAACGCCGTGCCCGCTACTTTCCTGTCTGCAATGCTATGTCATGCTGATAACGCGCATGCCGTTCGTTACTGGGAAGTACCGGGCTCGCAGCGTTAAAGAAAGGAAATGCGGATAAGACAGAAGACGTTTATCGTTGTGTGGCAAGATACGATTCCAAGGGTGTAAACTTTTCTTAGGGTGTAGCATTCTTGATGGGAAAGAAGCGGGCGAGGCGTTTTCAAGAAAGAAAACGCAAGCAAGGCAGATGACGCTCATTGTGTGGCAGATATACACCCCAAAGGGTGTACCTTTGTCTACACTCCTAAAACGGGTGCACCCTTTGGGGTGTATATTTGTCCGACAACAACAATCGTCATCTGCCTTGCTTGCGTTTCCTTTCTTGAAAACTCGGCGCTCGCTACTTTCCTGTCGAGAATGCTGCGTCACACTGATAACGCGCATGCCGTTCGTGACTGGGAAGTACCGGGCTAGCAGCGTTAAAGAAAGGAAACGCGGTCAAGACAGATGACGATTATTGTTGTGGGACAAGATAAGCCCCAAAGGGTGTAAATTTTTCTAAGAGTGTACACTCTAAAAAAGTTTGCACCCTTTCGGGTGTATATATGCCACACAACGATAATCGTCATCTGCCTTGATGCGTTTCCTTTCTTTAACGCTGCGAGCCCGGTACTTTCCAGTAACGAACGGCATGCGCGTTATCAGCATGATATAGCATTCCCGACAGGAAAGTATCGAGCGCAGCGTTTTCAAGAAAGGAAACACAAGCAAGACAGATGACGATTATCGTTGTGTGGCAGATATACACCCGAAAGATTGCAACTGTTTTAAGAGTGTGTAGCATCGTCCACACTCTAAAAAAAAGTTTACACCCTTTCGGGTGTATATCTGCCACACAACACTCTTAGAAAAATTTACACCCTTTCGGGTGTATCTTGTCCCACAACAATAATCGTCATCTGTCTTGTCCGCGTTTCCTTTCTTTAACGCTGCGAGCCCGGTACTTCCCAGTCACGAACGGCATGCGCCTTATCAGTGTGACGCAGCATTCTCGACAGGAAAGTAGCGAGCGCCGAGTTTCAAGAAAGGAAACGCAAGCAAGGCAGATGACGATTATTGTTGTGGGACAAATATACACCCCAAAGGGTGCAACCGTTTTAAGAGTGAACGATAACGTCATCAGCCTTGCTTGCGTTTCCTTTTTTGAAAACGCCGCGCCCGCTACATTCCTGTCGGGAATGCTATGTCATGCTGATAACGCGCATGCCGTTCGTCATTGGAAAGTACCAGGCTCGCCGCGTTAAAGAAAGGAAATGCGGACAAGATAGATGACGATTATTGTTGTGTGGAAAAAGGGTGTAATTTTGCTTAAAGGGACACTAAAGCGAAACAACAAATCAGGGTAGACTAATAAAGCATTGTTTGAGAACACTGCAGGCAGGCATTTCAAAATAATAGTTTGATTATTAGATGAGAAAATGAACGAAGTATCAGTATTTGAACTTCGCGCCTAAACCCCGACGCCGGTACGTCAGTGTGACGTCAGGGATTCCAAAGTATGTTTTTGCATTTGGGCCGCGTTGGCTGAGTAAAGGTTTCCCAAGCTTGCCATGCTTTATATTTGGTTCCTTTAGAACACAATGTAGTCGATCTGTACCGCTATATAATTATGTAGGCCGTAGAAGATGCTATCAGAATCCATGACGTCACAGCGACCAGGTGCGGGAAGTTCATGGAGGCGTCGCCACCCGTGTTTCGTTCTTGCGCTTTTTCTGGCTTACGAAGCGTCTTATTGTGGTAAGAGTGGTGTTTTGGGTATCCTAGAGAGGTAATTTACTTATGCAGAAGAAATCATTTTTCTCTTTAGTGTCCCTTTAAGAGTGCACGTCTGATGAATGAACTAAATGGATCTCCAATGGACATCCAAAACTTTGATGCCATTGTACGTCCCTTAGATTTGTGTGCATTTAAAGGATGTCCATAGGACACCCCATTTTTTGCTGTATGTTTGGATAAATCGGGCACATCTATTGAATGTTTGTGGCTGCCTGAGGCGTAGACAATGCGAAAGCTATGGGTGGCCTACAATGCACGTCTAAAGTACAAACTTTATGGACGTTCAATGGACATCCAAAATTTTGTCTGTTGTACGTCTGATGAACGAACTAAATGGATGTTCATTGGACATCCAATACTTTGATGCCATTGTACGTCCCTAAGATGTATGTGCATGCAAAGGATGTCCATAGGACATCCCCTTTTTTGTTGGATGTTTGGATCAATCCGGTACATCTATTGGATGTTTGTAGCTATCTGGGGTCGGCCTTCATTGTGTTATTGTACGGTTCCCTATAGAGAACAAATATTTTTCTTGTTCTTCAAGCAGTACATATCACTCCTGTGCATTAATTTTTTGCGCATAGAGTTTTTCATCAGTAGGTCTTGCGTAACGCAGACGGGAAAAAATATATATGCAAGCTTCCTGCTTGCCGCTTCAAACAAATAAAACATATCGGCCCCTTCCGGCGCCCTGTACTCAGATTTAAGGAAAGTATTTTTATAGAAAAAGAACAAAAACTGCAGTGCAACGTTCAATTCATGCTTCCGTCCTCCTCGCGTAACAGAACGCGGAGTAATTGGCACGGGTTCTTTTATTCCGGCCAGCACTCGAGCGCCGAAATCAGTTTTGGGTAGCTTATACATGCTAATCTTTGGCCCGCAAACCGTGTGAAATTTTTTGTCCAGTCCATGCTTCACAACAACAACAAAAGAAAACTCAGTTCCCTTCCACACTGTGAAGAAGGATGACCAGCGAAGTTGTACGTGTATGTGCACGGGCCCCTAAATGGCGAACTGCACCTCCACCGCGGGATCGGCACTATCTTCGGGATTTTTTCTACACGCGGACACGATTACTGGGGAAAGTAGCCCTTAGAAGCTTCGCTGTCAAAAAAAAAAAAAAAAAAAAAAGCGGCGCGGTAGCTTAATTAGTGGCTGCATAGTGGATATGGCGTTGCGCATGCTAAGCTCGAGTTAGCTTACGGGTTCAAGCCAGGTCGCGGAATTCGATGGGAACGAAATGGAAAAACACTCGTGTATTTCTGGTTAGGTGCGCGATAAAGAACCGCAGCTGGTGAGAACTGAACAGGGTGCCTCATAAGCATATCGCCAGACCTAAAATGCTAGAATATGTTCAATGAAAAAAAAAAAAACAAGAAGGTAGCGGCGTCCTCTGGATTTTTTCTAAGGGTGTAAGCGAAAGAAATTACTCTCGAGTCTGATTTCTGAGAAAAACATGTTACGCTTATCCTATATTTCATACCTTGATGTAATCCCGTTCGAGATTGTACGTTCGCCCAACTAAGCAGCTTCTGTATTATATAGACGGCTGCTTTCAGTTATCCGGTGCACTATAATAATGACAATAATGAAGCATTTAAAGGAATTGCATGCCTCACATACACGTAGAGATATTTGTAGATCTGCTGGGTTCGTTCAAGAAGATAAGTGTGGTACCACATTGGACACCCAGTTTTAATGGGTTGCAGTCTTGGAACATGGCGAGACTGTAAAAAAAAAAATGTTTTCCTTGCCTGAATCAAGTTTGCAGATTTACAGGCTGTCCCAAAACGGGACGTTTATATTGAATGACAGCTAAGAACTTGTTCAGCAGAACCGGTTAGCACCCGTGCGTTAATTATCTCAGGAACTGGCGCGCCTCTGCGCAACAGCCACGATTCTTCAGCAGCAGCAGCAGCAGCGTTGGAACGGACGCGAAATGTGTGATCAGTCACAGCAAAACTGCCATACAAAATTTTAGCAATGGAAGGATCTCGCCCTTAGCGGCCATAATCATAGGCCAGAGAAAGTTAAATCATCATCATCATCGCCATCATCATCAGCAGCAGCAGCATCAGCCTGGTTACGCCCACTGCAGGGCAAAGGCCTCTCCCATACTTCTCCAACTACCCCGGTCATGTACTAATTGTGGCCATGTCGTCCCTGCAAACTTCTAAATCTCATCCACCCACCTAACTTTCTGCCGCCCCCTGCTACGCCTTCCTTCCCTTGGATTCCAGTCTGTAACCCTTAATGACCATCGGTTACCTTCCCTCCTCATTACATGTCCTGCCCATTTCTTTTTCTTGATTTCAACTAAGATGTCATTAACTCGCGTTTGTTCCCTCACCGAATCTGCTCTTTTCTTATCCCTTAACGTTACACCCATCATTCTTCTTTCCATAGCTCGTTGCGTCGTCTTCAATTTAAGTAGAACCCTTTTCGTAAGCCTCCAGGTTTCTGCCCCGTAGGTGAGTACTGGTAAGACACAGCTATTATACACTTTTCTCTTGACGGATAATGACAACCTGCTGTTCGTGATCTGAGAATGCCTGCCAAACGCACCCCAGCCCATTCTTATTCTTCTGATTATTTCCGTCTAATGATCCGGATCCGCGGTCACTACCTGCCCTAAGTAAATGTAATCCCTTACCACTTCCAATGCCTCGCTACCTATCGTAAATTGCTGTTCTCTTCCGAGACTGTTAAACATTACTTTAGTTTTCTGCAGATTAATTTTTGGACCCACTCTTCTGCTTTGCCTCTCCAGGTCAGTGAGCATGCATTGCAACTGGCCCCCTGAGTTACTAAGCAAGGCAATATCATCAGCGAATCGCAAGTTACTAAGGTATTCTCCGTTAACTCTTATCCCCAATTCTTCCCAATCCAGGTCTCTGAATACCTCCTGTAAACACGCTGTCAATAGCATTGGAGAGATCGTATCTCCCTGCCTGACGCCTTTCTTTATAGGGATTTTGTTGCTTTCTTTATGGAGGACTACGGGGGCTGTGGAGCCGCTATAGATATCTTTCAGGATTTTTACATACGGCTCGTCTACACCCCGATTCCGTAATGCCTCCATGACTGCTGAGGTTTCGACAGAATCAAACACTTTCTTGTAATCAATGAAAGCTATATATAAGGGTTGGTTATATTCCACACATTTCTCTATCACCTGATTGATAGTGTGAATATGGTCTATTGTTGAGTAGCCTTTACGGAATCCTGCCTGGTCCTTTGGTTGAAAGAAGTCTAAGGTATTCCTGATTCTATTTGCGATTACCTTAGTAAATACTTTGTAGGCAACGGACAGTAAGCTGATCGGTCTATAATTTTTCAAGTCTTTGGCGTCCCCTTACTTATGGATTAGGATTATGTTAGCGTTCTTCCAAGATTCCGGCACGTTTGAGGTCATGAGGCATTGCGTATACAGGATGGCCAGTTTTTCTAGAACAATCTGCCCACCATCCTTCAACAAATCTGCTGTTACCTGATCCTCCGCAGCTGCCTTCCCCCTTTGCATAGCTCCCAAGGCTTTCTTTACTTCTTCCGGCGTTACTTGTTGGATTTCCAATTCTTCTAGACTATTCTGTCTTCCATTAACGTCGTGGGTGCCACTGGTACTGCATAGAACTCCTCCGAGCCACTTGAACTATCTCATCCATATTAGTAATGATATTGCCGGCTTTGTCTCTTAACGTATACATCTGATTCTTACCAATTCCTAATTTCTTCTTCACTGCTTTTAGGCTTCCTCTGTTCTTGAGAGCATGTTCAATTCTATCCATATTATACTTCCTTATGTCAGCTGTCTTGTGCTTGTTGATTAACTTCGAAAGTTCTGCCAGTTCTATTCTAGCTGTAGGGTTAGAGGCTGTCATACATTGGCGTTTCTTGATCAGATCTTTTGTCTTCTGCGATAGCTTACTGGTATCCTGTCTAATGTAGTTACCACCGACTTCTATTGCACACTCCTTAATGATGCCCACAATATTGTCGTTCATTGCTTCAACACTAAGGTCCTCTTCCTGAGTTAAAGCCGAATGCCTGTTCTGTAGCTTGATCTGGAATTCCTCTATTTTCCCTCGTACCGCTAACTCATTTATCGGCTTCTTATGTACCAGTTTCTTCGTTCCCTCCTCAGGTCTAGGCTAATTCGAGTTCTTACCATCCTATGGTCACTGCGGCGCGCCTTACCGACCACGTCCACATCTTGTATGATGCCAGGGTTAGCGCAGATTATACAGTCTATTTCATTTCTAGTCTCGCCATTCGGGCTCCTCGACGTCCACTTTCGGCTATCCCGCTTGCGGAAGAAAGTATTCATTATCCGCATATTATTCTGTTCTGCAAAGTCTACCAATAGATCTCCCCTGCTATTCCTAGTGCCTATGCCATATTCCCCCACTGACTTGTATCCAGCCTGCTTATTGCCTACCTTGGCATAGATGTCGCCCATCATATAGTGTGCTTTGTTTTTACTTTACCCATCACCGATTCCACGTCTTCATAGAAGCTTTCGACTTCCTGGTCATCATGACTGGATGTAGGTGCGTAGACCTGTACCACCTTCAATTTGTACCTCTTATTAAGTTTCACAAGAAGACCTGTTACCCTCTCGTTAATGCTATAGAATTCCTGTATGTTACCAGCTATATCCTTATTAATCAGGAATCCGACTCTTAGTTCTCGTCTCTCCGCTAAGCCCCGGTAGCACAGGACGTGCCGGCTTTTCAGCACTGTATATGCTTCTTTTGTCCTCCTAACTTCACTGAGCCCTATTATATCCCATTTACTGCCCTCTAATTCCTCCCATAGCACTGCTAGACTCGCTTCACTAGATAACGTTCTAGCGTTAAACGTCGCCAGGTTCACATTACAATGGCGTTAAATAGAAAATTTCAAATAATATGGAGTCCGGCGCACGAAGCCATCCCAGGCAACGAAACGGCCCACGAGCTGGCTCGAGATGTATACCGCCGAGCCACTACGGGACCCCTCGATGACCGACGGAGCGGAGAGCGCATGTTAAAATGTGGGGAGATCACGCAGCATCATAGACTGCATCGTAAACTGGCACCCCCGCCAGACCCGAAATTAAACAACAGAAAAGCAGTCGTGTGGAGACGACTGCAAACTAATACGTATCCGCAGCCTGTTATGGCGAACCACATGTTCCCCGAGACCAGGAGCGATAGGTGTAATCTTTGTGGGGCGAGAGGGACCCTCGACCACATAATATGGGAATGCCCGTACTCTCCCGGAGGGACGCACAATATAAAGCCCCTTGATAATTTGAAAGTAGCGACGCTCTCCTCCTCGCGGCGCTTTCCTCCTCGATGCTCCTCGTCCGCAGGCGGCGCACGGCACGCTTTTTCTCCTTGGCTGCCGCGGACGGGCCGCAGCATTCTATGGATTCGTGTTACTTTGGGCTAGTTGCGCGCACCAGTGATGTTGAAAATGTTGAGAAATGCTGATAACAGCATCGATAATGCTGAAGGCAACGCTTATGAGGAGGTTAGTTTTTCCTTAAAGCCGTATGAACGGGGTATACTAATGTAAAAGGAGGGTTGATGCGAGTTCTGTACTCCAGACAATTTTTCTGCCACATGACGAGATTCTTTACTTTGTGCGTCTGATCTAGTATCGCTTCTGGCACATCCCTTTGTGTGTGGCTTATTAAGCGAAAGCCTTAGATCTCTGTTTCAAGGTCGCGTTGTGATCTACAGAAAATATCACGTGACCGAAGGAAGGCCGGAAGCGAACCAAAGCATGTGCAGCCGTATATAAGAGAAGACTGCTGATTAGCAAAGTTAAGTAATGATTGATTAGTGATTAGATTAAGATGAATTAAGGTGTATTGAGGAGAACTCAGGTGGGTTAAAGTCGATGAATGTGGATTAGGGTGAATGGCGGTGGATTAAGATGAATTAGGGAAGATTATGGTGGATAAAGGGAATGAAGAAGGATTAAGGTCATTAAGGTCGATGAAGGTAGATTATGGTGAATTAAGATGGATTAAGGATGATTAAGGTGGATGATGAATAAGTGTAGAATAAGGTTCCTTACAGTAGGCTTTACAACCTTAATCCTCCTTCATCCACCATATTTCTCCATAATCCTTGTTCATGCACCTTAATCGAACCTAATTGATCCTAATACTCCTTCATCAATCCTAATTCACCGTATTATACCCTAATCCACATTAATCCTTTCTCATAACCTTAATCCTTATTTGTGCACCTTAATCCGCCTTACTCCTGCTTAATAACCCTAATCCACCTTCATCAACCGTAATCTATCCTAATCCGTCTTAATCCTCTTTTATCAACCTTATTCACCTCAATCGTGATTCATCCACCTTAATCCTCCCTAATCCGTGGCCATGTACCCTAATCCACCTTAATCCAACCTGATCTGTCTTAACACTCCTTCATCAACTCCAATCCGCCTTAATCATTCATACACCTTAATCCTCCTCAATACACACTAATCCTCCCTAATCCATCTTAATTCAATCACTAATGAATCATTACTTGGTTAAACTAGAAGAAAGAGTGGCGGTACTAATTAATTTAAATTATGGGGTTTTACGTGCCAAAACCACTTTCTGATTATGAGGCACGCCGTAGTGTCCCCCACTACGGCGTGCCTCATAATCAGAAAGTGGTTTTGGCACGTAAAACCCCATAATTTGGCACGTAAAACCCCAAAACCCCAGTCCGGAAATTTTGACCACCTGGGGTTCTTTAACGTGCACCTAAATCTAAGTACACGGGTGTTTTCGCATTTCGCCGGTACTCATTAATTGGCTAATCATTCTCTTATACAGGGGTGGACATGCTTTGGGTCGCCACTGGCCTTGCTTGGGTCACGTGATATTTTATTTTCACAACGCGACCTTGGCTTTCGCCATAAAACATTAAAAAATGCAATGTGGACTAGCTAGCGCTCGTCACCTGCAATACCACGGGTATACTTGCCACTATTTTTTTTCAGGGCTAGCATTCATTGTATCTGTATTATTGTATGCACAGACAGACGTACGCTAGAAATAATAGCTCCTCTACAAGCCGCTATTTCAATTTTCAGTAAAACAGGCAACGGATCCTAACAATCGAGAAAAGTGCGATCGAGAGGCCGTATCTTCGCACATAATTGTTCACAGCGGAAAGCAGAATCTATATGTGCTGCGTTTCCGACTGAATAAGATCAGTTGGCGACGTGCGAGGTGATGGAGCATTTTTATGCAACATACAAATTGCCGCAGCAAAAGCGCTGGCGAGCAGGCCGGAAGAATGAAAAAAAAATGCAGCATGACGCGATACTTTGCTACGAGCAATAAGAAAGACGCCTCACCTCGCAAACAACGCTGTTCTTTGTCGGAACAAAGTTCTTTCAGCCAATGTTATGCAGCCACTGCTTCCTGCGCAAGCCATCAGGCTTTCCCTGTAGTATCATAAAAACGGCATAACCATCTTCAGGCTTCTTGCTGCAGTTATATGCACAACAGCACGGCATAGCGCTAGCACATAGAGCAGGAAACACAGCGTACAACGTTCGCTACGCCGAGCTGAGGAGAAAAATGGCGCGAACGAAAAAGAAAAACACAAGCAAAACGCAAGATCCGCGCGTTTCCAAGGGCAACGGCAGGGAGACCAATCGTCATGCAGGAAAACAGGGGCAAAACTGGTTGCCGCGGGGGGGATGGGGACACGCAAAGGGCAAGGAGGTCGCGCGGCGGCGGCACAGTTCAAAAGGGGGCGGTACTTTCAAATTATAAAGGGACTTCAGCACAATATAGGCAGCGGAGACACCTGGGAGACCCTGCTGCGGAGCGCGGACTCTGAGCTCCAGCTCGTCCGACTGGCTGAAGAGGCTGCTGGGACCCCGACCCTGCATCTGATGCGGCGGCACCCGCCCCCTGAACATCCTGTCGGGGGGTGAGTAGATAACCTTATCCGTTGGACAATAAAGTTTATTCTATCTGTCTATCCAGCAGCACAATCATTCGGAATGAGTCCTCACTTACATCGGCCCCTCACCTTCGAGGCTTCAAAAGTGCTGTTAACCCTTACATTCGAACGCAAACGGCTATTCAATAATTTTTAATGGTCAATTCTGAAGTCGAATACAATCTGAATGGCGAATACCATTCGATTAGACTATATGTTTCTACTTCATTTCGCCTGCTGGCACGTTGAAGGAGATCGCCAGACAAACCCCGGAGATTACTTTCGTAAAGACTTCCCGGCATCTCGCCTACATTGTTCAATCTGGCCATGGTCGGATTGGCCAGAAGCTCTTGGAGTTTGAGGGGATTAAGCACACCATGTATGCAGATGACGGGACCATATGGTGCCCCGGGGGGTAGTAAGGCCTATATCGAGAGTGTTTTGCAGGAGGCAGTAGATGTAATCGAGACTTATTTGGACCCGACGGGGTTAAGGTGCTCCCCCTCCAAGTCGGAGCTGTTGCTGTACAGTCCCACTAGAAGGGGACCCAAGCCAAGGGGATGGATCCGCGTGGACAAGCTGAGCATTCAGCTTCGCACAAGAAATGGCGATCTCATACCGAGGGTAGATAAGATCAGGGTTTTGGAGATGCTGATTGAATCGAATGGCGCCAACACGCTGACGATCCAGAAGATCATTGCCAAGACAGAAAATGCGGTACGCCTAGTGAAGGGGGTGGCCAACAGGCAGATGGGGTTGAAGGAGGATATAGTCTGATTAGGCTTATGCACGCATTTGTATTTTGTCACTTTAGTTATGTGGCGGCCATGCACAAGTGGAAACTATCAGAGAAGGAGAAGATTGACACGCAGATTAGGGAGATCACCAAGAAAGTGTTCGGAGTGCCAATGTGCACCAGCAACGACCGACTTCTCCAGCTGGGCATTCATAATACCTTGGCTGAGATAGCTGAGGCTCAGGAGAGGACGCAGATGGTGCGTCTCTCTACGACTAGCGCGGGTCGGCAGATTCTGAGAGAGTTAGGTGTTCCTCAGGAGAAGATTTCGCAGCTTCACGTCGGTATTCCCTTGAAGGTCCGTAAGCGGTATCACGTCAAGCCTGTTCCCAGGAACATGCCTACGGAGCGAAATGTGGGTAGAAGAAAGGCCAGGGGGGCTTGCCTGCTGAGATTCATTCGTGATGGGAATCAGAAGGTTGGCTTCGTCGATGCTTCTTTTAACGAGGAGAGGGAGGTGTTTACCGTAGTTGTCGTGGACAATGAGGGCAGTGTCGTTAACGCTGCTACCGTTCGGACTGATAGGCCAGAGGTCGCGGAGCAAGCGGCCTGGTTAACAGGCGCAGGCCTTTTGTATATAGCGATTCAAAGTCGGCCGTTAGGGCCTTTGAGAAGGGCTCGGTGGCTAAGGTTGCTTTTAAAATTATGCAGACCTGTGAGATCTCTCAACACTACTTATGTTGGTTCCCTGTTCACCTTGGGATGATTGAGGGAGCCCCTCCGAATCTCAATGAGTCCGCTCATGAGGCAGCGCGAGATCTTACACTCCGCTCTGCCCCGCGCCACGGCGTGGCTGTACTGCCTGAGAACAGAGACTCCCCTTCCACATACAATGAGATCACGAAGTATTACCTTCTTAATCGCAGGGTTTACGGTTTGCCGCATCCTAAACTAAACAGGGCTCAGGCGCTTACATTACGCTTACTACAGACTGGTACTAGTCCTTGCCCACGGAGGCTGAACATGTTTTATCCTGAGACGTATACAGAGCCAGGATTGTGGTGCTTTAGCCACGCTCGAACACATGCTCTGGTCTTGCGAAAGAATTGAAGACTCGGCGATAAAGGACGCGTCTAGGTGGGAGGCTGCACTTCGCAGCCCGGACCCGGATGAACAATTCTGGGCTGTCCAGCAAGCTCACGACGTGGCCGTGAGGCTTGGCCTTCCGGTCCGGGAGCGTTATCACTACTTGCAGGACCAAATAAAGTTTTCCATCGATCCCGGTCTCCCCAATTGAGTCCGAGCACATAGGCAAATATCTTGTCCCTAACGCTGTTGTTCATATTAACGTCCAATAATTGCCTTGATTCCTTTTCTCGGAAAGTCTGTTGGTTCACCTGGGGCTGGAGCAGCTTCTAAAAGAAACACGCTTATTCCGTTCAGGAGTTCTCACTTTTTCAATCAGTGCTTTTAGAATATTTGATAATTTTCTCTTGCATATATATGTCGTGGAGATATATGTATATGTACCGGCCCTTAGACTTATCTAGAAGTACTTTGGTCATCTGCATCTCTTCACGCCACGCAGTTAATGAACCTGATTTATTTCACTATAATATTGTTTACTTTGATCATTGTCACTGATCAATATTCCACTAACAAGTGCGCGTAAAATGACACGATATGAATAAAATTTTCTTGCCTAGTAAATTCATGTTGCAGATAGGCGCTTTTTGTGGCAAAAATAACGAGTTCCGTTTAGAAAACAGTGTTAAAAATAGCAGCTAACCTGGCTAAAACTACAATTGATACCGGCCGACAAGGGTCGCGGGCGCATCAAAGTAAGTAAAACCATAAAACAATTTCACTGCACAGACTTTTGGCGAGAAAAACTGGGCGTCCGCCAGCGTCCGCGCAACAAACGCGCGCTAGATAACCCATGCCTCAAATACGTATACGTAGCAAAAAGGTGTCAATATAAATTTGCAGTGGAAATAAAACACTATTATAATAGCGTACGCGCGCAATCGGTCTCAGGGCCTGCAGCAAAATTTTGTTGAATATGCCTCGAAGCGCGTCTCCGCCCCAATTTAGTTCGCTTACAGCGCCCTCGCAAAATTTTTCCACACGCGGCGCCTCAGCGAGAGAGCGCTGTTCGGCCCACTTGACAATACCCATTCTAGTACACTGTAGCACAGCTATCCATAGCACAGTCAAAGTTATTGCGATAATGATGATACGGCACATGGCGCTAGTGCAATAAAAAAGTACGTACATTATTTTAACATGTATGCTGCCGACAAGTGCACATGAGGGCGGTCATATAGATTATGTGGCAGGGTGACGGTAGCGATGATTGTGAGCAGCGGCGGTATGCAACAATGTTGCCATCATCATCATTCTTTTGCAAACGATGTTTTCTTTTTTTGATACCCACTACCTTTCGAGATCAAGCCAACCCTCCTCCCTCTTTCTAGTTGACCGCCATCCGTAGAGCAGCTGTTGCAAGTCGGCCAAGTTGCGCAGTCATTGTCCACGACATGCGGATGCATCACGACCCGGATTAGACCAAAAACCTATAGAGTGGGCTTTCAACTGTCGAAGAGAAGCGCTGTACTAACCTCGACATTTCTAATGACACCTGCGTGCTACTCGCCAGTCAGCAGCTTCGGAAACAAAATGGCGCTAATATCTGCTACAAAACACGGCATCAAGGAAGGTTGGCTTTGAGCACGCCAGCTCTCGAAATCGATGCCGCAAAGCTTGTGGTTAACCACACAAGCTTTGCGGCTGAGTACAACAAGCCAAAGGCACATGCACTGCTGACAAACATTTATTACAGACACAATAATGACCACAATGTGTGCGTATAAAAATATGTTACAGAAACAGGGGTATCTGTACAAGGCATAGCGCGGGATCCGCGATGCATTCGTGTATGAGTCCTCTATTTACAGGCGAGCGATGAGAGACTCGGCAAACCTCAGACTGTGAGCGCCAACACGGGAGGTGAAAACGCGGTCCTGAGCACATCGGACTGTGCCGAACACAGGTCGGGCAATGAGGAGCCCCGTCGCAGCTGGGGTTCCTCCATGGACGGCTGGCAGTTATCCCACGATGAAGAGAGGCCCTTCAAACCAGAGTTGAAGGCCAAAACCAAGTTCGATATAGACTCGACTTCCATCGCGTCCGAGCTCACTTCCTGCGGTAGGTCGGTCGGCGCAGGGGCACAATCCTGCTCAGATTCGTCAGAATCGCAGGAGGATGACCGTCTCCAGAGCCGGCTGCGCTTCGCACCACTGTCCTCGTCTTCCGAGTGAGTACGGCGACGCTTGAGACAGCGGGCAGGGGTCGTTGAGGGTTCGGACCCGTTCGGCGGTTCCACATTCTCCTTGTCGTCGCCGCCGTCCGTGCTGGCGCAATCCTCGTACGCTGACGTCACGGGCGACGTCACCGTCCGGTTAGGCTTAGCGAGAGGCGACGAGTCCTCTTCGGCGTCGATTTGCTCGGGCTCACAATCGGCTTCCTCGTCGTCGTTTTGGCACGGCGCGCACATCACGGGTGAAAATGACGCACCGTTCGTCTGGAGAGCATCGTCGAAGTAGGTTGTACGCGCCTTGTACAGCACACTGGCCACGAGCAGGCTACGATGCAGGCTGGGTCCACCACGCTGAACTCGAGACGTCGCTATTTTCCCGAGAGAAATCGCGATAACCTTCTGGGCGTCGTTGTCCATAACCATGTTCCCCGAGCGGACGATGTCGGATGGCCGCGGGCGACTCTGGTCTTGAGATTCACCAGCGATTTTTACGCGCCGATGTAAAGTACGACGAGGGGAGCACGATTAGAACGCAGCCGTACCCCCCGGAGACAAACAAGAGACTAACCGTTAGGGGAAGTGGCGCGGCAGCCTTCCACTATGCTTCCACGGCCAAGCTGGAGGAAGTGACGTCGACGATTAAGCAAGCTGGCCAATGGCATGCATCGTGTGTGACCTCCAGGAACCGTGCCGGGTTTTTCTCTCCAATGGCGACCGCGTGACGTCAGTGCTCGGCGGTGACGAGCGCGTTTTTTTTTGGCTGTGTATTTTCCATCCACAGGGGGAAAGAACTTGCGGCGGGCAGAGGTAGCGAAGGCGAAAGCACGGATGATCGACAAAAAAGCAAGAAAAGGGCCGTCGGCGGCGCGACGCTAGAGCAGCGCGTGCTCGTTCGCCCCGTGCGCGTCAGTGACCGGAGCCGACCGGTGCCTTGGACGCGATTGTTGTGCCCTGTCGCGCGTTTTTCCTTTTGGTTTGTACTGATTCTTAAGAAAAGGAGGGGGCGCTCGGCAGCCGCGAATTAAACGCGCCGCGCACTGCTCACTGGGACTGATGACAGATGCATGACATATCGTACTGTCATCTGCTGCTCGTGTGGAACATGTAATGACAGCGTGACGGAGACCGCTGTAGCGCTACCTAAGGCGAATCTTGCGAGGTACACCTACGCGAGTAGTGACTTCCTCGCACCGTGAATGACGCAAGGAGCGACGACATTTGCCAGTGTAGGTTTGTTGACTGTCTGCCGCAGTTTTGATACGCGATACGATTGATGCCCTTCATGTGAGCTTGCCGAGTCAGGCCATGGTCGACAATGCTTGCTTGACACAGGCCCCATTTGTGCGCTTGGGTATTTGCGCGCCTAAAGGCGAACGGTAACGGTTAACTGCATTTAACACTGGAACACTATCAAGTCCATCTGATGTGCCAGTTAAAGTCACGGTTGTTTTATTTTGTAAACCGAGAAGGTGATCGACTAATTGAGTACGGTGAATATTTTGTCACCATCAAGGTGGAAGAATATGTGGTCTCCTTGTAGCACGACAGCTCTTTTTTCACGCTGTATCGCTACAAGCTACGAGTTTGCGACAAGTAAAACCGTAAAACTAGGGCGACTCCTCTTCGAACTTGTCACTCGGTGGCCCCTACGTGACACATCACAATGTGTCCCCTGTCCCTACTTGCACATCAGGCTTGCACTCTACCCATGTCTACCCCATCGTTTCAATAAGTTGTTTTATGGGTGTTTCTACCAGTTTTTATTCTGGGTGTACTTTCCTTTGCAGGGCTAACGGCAGTCCTACAGCGAATATAAACATGGCCTCTGAGATCTCCGCTTTCCGTGCCAATCTTTGTGGCTGTGATGCAGTAAAAAAACACACACACAAACATAAACTGATGGACTATCAGAAAATCGCCACTAACAGATATGTTTGTTGACTAGAATCTGGTCAGTGAATAAGACAGGGCAGCAGACCCGCTCAGTTTGTTGACGGCTACTCTCGGAATGCGCCGTTAAGTCTTCGCGTGTATGTACTACACCCGTGCTCGCACGGCTCGTGTCGCAAGCAGGTGAGGCAACCCGTCACCAGTGCCAACACGCCGCAGCCGCGTCCACGAACGGCAAGTTTGAGCAATGACGCCGGGCGGTTCGCTTGGAGTGCTGACTTTGTGGCTCTCGTTGACAGTGGTCTGTGGCGACAGGAGGGGATACATTCTCTATTGTCCCTGCATGGGTACGTTGTCCGTTTGATATTCGGCGCTGAGGCGTTTGTTATCGGGCCCGAAAAACGCGAGGCTGCGGGCCTTGCTTTGTTCGCACCGGGATGCCACAAGGGTGAAAAAGTGAGGCAGCTTTCAAACTCCCGTTTAGCGAATTAGCCACTAACCTCGCGTCGAGGGCACCGGATCTGGTTTTTACCACGGCAGATGTTTGCTTCGATGGAAGACGGCATTGTGAATCGGAGCATGCTTCCCTGCAGCTAACGGCGGTGCATTGACGCGATCGTCGTTCGGGTGTTCCGTCGCCGCTTCGGCTGGGTGGTCTCAAGTGTCGTTCTGCTGTGGGCAGCGTTTGAAAGCACCACATTCTCTACTTACGTACGTGGGTCTTCCTCCGTTCACAAGTGATTTCCGTCGGCCCGTTCCGGATGCGCGGCATGTTTGAAAGCGCAGCGATATCCACCGGAGAGACATTTCTGCGAAAGCTACGTGCATTAAAACTTTCAATGTGGAAAAAAAAAGAAAAGCCTTGAGCTTAAACGTCTGACTCGATGCGGCCATGTGCGTAGATGTTTGTGTGGCTATCCGTATGGCATGAATATTCATAAGTAATGATGCCACACAGTTTAGTACATTTAAATGTTAACGGTGAAGGAGCTACAAGTTTGGGGTGATCTGGTCGCTGATGTTGCCAGGTGGGAAGCATTCTGTCTCCTCTTGTATTCAGGGCACTACTAAACAATGCCTAAATGTGCTTGTGGAGATTAACATTTCTTTAGTGGTGTGGAATGGTAACAGTAGCACAGTGTGGAAGATGAGGACGGACAAAGGCAAACACAAGGACATAGCAAATTCCAATTGATTTAATTGTGGTTGGTACGCACAGAAACTGTGACATTCATGGAGGATTTTGTTGCAGGACCGCACACTTAGTTTATTACCGCTTTCACAGAGCCATTTGTTGTTGTCAGTTGTTTTTGTCGGGGTGTAACTTATGGTCTAAAAAGAACGAGAATACACTTTACTCCTGAAGGTGCTTCATCCCTTAAACCTAAGAACAAAATTTTCCTTTGACATAATCGAGCCTTTCGTCATCACCACGCTGGTTTCCTTCATTGCAACAATTCTGTAAACTGAAGGAATGGAGCTGCTGCGAAATTGCCATCCTTAGCTTTCAGTTTGCCTCGGAGTGGAGGTGGTGCTACTGGAATTCAGGGATGGAACAATATGGCGATTCTATTGCAGTGCCTGTTGCGCTTCGTCAGTGGTCATAGTGGTGTTCCGCCCACATTATCTGTGGGATCAGCTGGCCTTGAATGATGGATAAGAGTGGTATAAAAATGATTGGAGTGGATCGCTGCACTATACTGACCCAGTGGCTCATTCTCAACCTAAAAAACGCATTTAAGGAGGCAACAGCCTTCCAGTTATTGTGCTCAGCAGGAGCAGTACATATTTTATTGTTGGACTGAAAGCTGCCATTTTAAAAGCCTTAAAAGGTTACGACTGCAGCACCTTTCCTTGAACACTGAGAACACACGGGAGTGAGGGAGATGCTTCTTAATGAATATATTCCCGAAGAAAGTTTGGAAAAGGACTTAATATGAATGGAGGTATAAGCAGCGCAATGTTTGTTTTCATCCTCAAAACAGCATGGATAGCGATGCCCTGCCTCTGTGACTCCTTTCTTGCCTTCTGTGTTGCACTTATGGTTGGCGTCTGACAAAAGTGCCCGAGAGGGACCAAGGAGCAGTACGGGCAGGATGACCACCACTTCCCCATTTGCTGGAAGATAGGAGGAGTGTGCCTTCTTTAATTTTGAATAAACAGGAGGTGGTGCCTGTGGGCTGTCTCTGTGGTGTCATAGACCATGGGAAAATAGAGGGGGCCTTGAAAGCTGCAGATAAGAGCTGACAATCTTTTGTGCGAGAATGTGGGCTCCTTGTTGTATGCAGTGGAATAATATTTGGCTCGCATGACAGCATTGTCGACAGATTGCAAACATTTTCTTACCATATTCAAAAAGTGTTGCACAGCCCCTCTAACACATGGAGTGATAAGGGAGGACAGCCGTACATACATGGTTAAACTAGTAGTGCGTTTTTGCTGCTGCAAAGTCATCTTGACAGCTGCCCTGTACACTCAATTTGGTAGCAAGCTAGGTACATGAGTTGCTGACATGTCATTGGGATACTTGCTTCCCTCACTAGGCCCTAGCAGGTATTTTGGTTAGATGCTGGAATTTGTAAACAGCACTATACAGGGTGTCCCATGTAACTTGAGCCAAAAATATTCAAATGCCACGTAGCTAGATAGAACCAAGTAATGTTTCCTGTCGCTTGGAGATACTCGGATTATTTTTTAAAATTCCGCCTAGTTAGATAATTACTTTAATTAATTGACTTCTCAAATATTGTAATTAGATGAAAAATGACTGAAAATTGTAGAGCAACATGAAAAGCTCCTCATACAGCCTTCTGTTGCTCGATACGTGCTACGTAAAAGTGTTTTTTTTTGAGCGAGAAAGAAGCCCACGAACACACACGAAATTGCCGTGTGAATGGCCACTCGAGGCCCTCACAGCAACAGTCCTTTCAATAAGCTTCTGTAGCTAAATTCACTTTGGACAGAGGGCGTGCTCATGCCTACATATCGCTGCTGTGTGCAAGCCTTTCAGGTGGCCACGTTTTACCCACAGGCAATGTCAGGATGTAATTTCTTGAGGTGAAGGATTGGCTATACTTCTGGGCTGCAGCAGAGGGTGTGAACTGGTTACTTATAGCAGAGCGTATTGTGCTTCATTCACTCCTGCCGAGTAGGAAGGCACGAGTGCAGTGTGTGCCGGCACACAACAGAGCAGCACAGCTCTTTTTTCTTGTTTGCCATTTTGACTGCAGCGTGTATTTTGTAATGCTAAAAAGGCTACCTACAATATGAACACATATTGCCTTATGTGAAGCTTGCAATAGTAGACGTCCAGCTGTAGCACTTCTGTGGCCTTGCACTTTTGCCCAAGATAATTTTTTTCAACTTGACAAAACAGTTTTCATGGCAGTATCCTACACGAAAAGTCCTGAACTTTATGAGAGGCACGTAGTATTCCAGTCCATTGGCATCATTATTAGTTTGTATAGCTGCCAAGCTTCTGGAGAATGGTAGTGACAAAAATAAGTATTGATACTCCTTTTCTACAGAGAAAATTGTACGTATGTTGTTTACCGACAGCGATGTTTGACAAGATACGAAAGCAAATATTGGAACTAATCTCCACGGTTTCGTTTCCCTATGTAGCTGGCATTAACATAGATCAAGTCACTGAAGCTACATTTTGTGATGATCCCTTTTTCATGTCTGTGATATAGGTGAGGCAAGTGTTCAATCCCAGTGATAACAGCAGCATCCCAGCCATCGATAAAGGGCAGCAATAGTACGAATTGAAATCAATTATTGATCACGAAACACAGTCCCAATTGTATGAATTCGTCATACAAAGCATGGGAAAAACCTATCAGTACCTTTTAAAAATCCCTGGATATTGTCACAAAGATGCCAAATTCCTAAGTTGGTTCCAAGATCCCTAGATCTAGGGATAACTCCAGAGTTGGCATCACTGGTAACAGGTGATCCTCATGAGTGAGCTGTGGTGCTCCCAAAGCCTGCTGCTCCCAAAGCCTGTTGCAGATGAATGGGATGTCGTGGATCACCCCACATTTTCAGGAAACAAATTTCGTTCCATGCTTAGTAGAGCAGTGGGCCTCTTCAGTTATCCGTCCCTGGCAGTCCCAGACTGCCCGAGACGGTTCTTTCAGCCCATGAGTATTGATTATGCAGCATCTTAAGCAGTCCTGGACAGTCCAAGACGACAAATGGAAGAGGCTCAGTGCCTCTTGCTGCTCAGGTGCTTTTACAAAGCTTAGTCTTGGCTGAAAAGACCGACATTGACATTGTGTCTAGCAGCAGTCAAGGCAGTTGGCACCTTGTCACCTCCTGCTATGACTGCCTTGCCAAGGAAGCATGCAGGTAAAAAAAGGCCTGATAAATGCATGTTAGTGCGGAAGAGAAAGGGATGTAACTTGTCCCGTTCTCTTTCGTGCTGGCATGCATGCAGTACCAACTTGCCGTGATAACAACCTTGCTGAAAAAGGGTCATTTTGTGGTAATTTATGGTGTTGCACTGTCCTTTGCGACACCGTGTTCCTATGGTATCGCAAAAGTGGTGGCCTCCATGATGTGGCCATCGTACGCAAGAAAGGCAGAACATTAGTATAACTAACTATTAGTTACTTATACTTACTCTATGCAGTACAAATGAAAATGTGAAAGGAAGTTTCCGAACAATGCCAAGGTTGCAGTGCTCGGCAGCAGGCAAGACCAAGACAAATGATGACTCCGTGAACTTCGGTGTTCTTGCGAAAGTTTCACATCTTTTCTTGCCATCGGCATGAACAAAATGTTTTTGTTATACACTTGGGGTGCATTTTCAGCTAAATAATTTTGATACAGAGTAGCTTACAGATATGGAAATGAGTGGTTTCCCAAGATCAACTTCTTTCTCAATTCCCCCCCCCCCCCATTAAGTGTTGCATGCATCATGCTGTGTCAATGTTGTGTATGTCCAGGCACTCAGATACGGTGCACTAGATGTGACCTCAATGGAGAACTGTTCCTATTAATTGTGAGCACCTAGTGCAAGTATTTTCCATTCTCTTGCTCAAAAGCAGCCGTGGCATAGTAAGGAGACTGCTCGGCTTGAAAATGCACGGTTGTTTCGAAACCACGCAAGATATATTTTTCTTGCATCCCATCAGAGGCTCACAGGCAAAGAATAAGTGCAAGAAATACGAGGTCAAGTAACAAGTCAACCAAAGGCTTCCAGAGACTGACGTCTGCATCGCAACATGGACAGTTGCCATCCACAGCACATGTTGCAGGCATGTCAAGCAACACCAAAACAGCTTGTTTCTTCTGTAACTGTGGGGACCACCTCTTAGTAAATGTGGTAAAGAATTATCACCGTGGGAGAACAAAGTTGTACTGTGCCTTTTTCACTGTTGAACAAAATAGCACCAACCCAAGAACTACCATATTGACTGCTAGAGATGTCCTGGAAGACACTTAATGTTTCATGTTCAATGAACCAGGCAGGTTCTCTTTAGCTGGCTTTTTGAACTTGGTAGATGTGCAAGTAACAAGTGCTGTGTTAAAGGCCGATCAAACGATTCTCTTCACAAACAGTAAATATATGAGTTCATGGCTTTCCCAATCACTCCCTTGTACATTGTCTTGGGGATGGTGGGAAAAAGCATATATGGCAACCAAGGTGGCATTTCATATGTATTTCTGCTTTCTACAAGAAGAAAAGAATTAAGTCCACTTTTGGGGAATATGCACATCCAACTACATGTTTAAAAGCTAGATCTGAGCTTAAGAACTAGGAGTGTTCACCGAGTGTGAACCATTTGAGTGGCACTGTCAATTCCTGTGTCGTGTGTTTCAAAAGCCATCTAAAACCACTGAAAATATTGAAATTCTAGTTGGATTGGACTGTTCACGCAACCGTCGTCCAGAACAAAACATTAAGGATGCTAGAGCCTTGTTTATTTATTTATATTATTGTAAAGGCAAAGAGTACATTACATAGGGGACTTGGTGCATGTATGACAAAGTAATACAACAAACAGCAGCAGTGCAATTATAAAACAAGCCATAATTACAGAGTAGTGCAAATATGAGTATAATGCTATGTACAAGGCAGGTTAGATAAAAGCAGTTCTAAAGTTGTCTTCAGCAACAATGCTGCATGGCAAATCGTCCCAACCAACAAAGGTGGGTTGTACTACAGAATCTTGAAAGCATTTGTGTTAGCATAAGGAGTACATGCGTTATAGGTTGGGCAATGCATGCTGGAATGTATTATGGCATCTGTAGTAGTCTGTCTTCTAGATGGGAATTGTGACAGCATGTCTTGTGAAACAGGCACAGTCAAGATATTTTATTGTGATATGAAAGAGCGGTAAAGGCGAGCTTTCATTGATGTGACACTAACAATGCGGTGGCAATTTGGCTCTTGATATGTGGCTCTGCACTGCCTATAATTCTGAAATGTGTGAACTAGCATCCAAAATGGATGCTCCATACTTTGTAACAGCTACAGCAATCATTTTTGGACACAAAATGTGATTCACAGTGAAGATGAGAACCTATCAGGATGCAGTTTTGAAAGAATTCAAAAGAACTGTGATAATGACTGTTGAATCATGTGTCGTTTGTTTTATATTGTCACGAAGATAACTAAGACGGGCTCACGGAAGCAGAACAGCCTTTAATGATGGCCGACACCCAAAAAACCCGGTGCACAACTGTGCCCTTCGTCGTCTTCTCTCTGGCAATCGGTGCCTGTAGTGGGCAGCTTACTTTGTGTCATTACTCCCACATGAAAAGCGACCGTCCCAGTCGATCATTGGAGGGAGTAAAGGGAGACAAAGGGCACGGGAGAAAGTTTATCAGATGGACGCTTCTGCGCGGGCGTAGTATGATTTGATCTGTACTATGTGGACAATCTTGGCTCATGGTCGTCGTCGGCTCTAACTCATAGTAGTACTCTGAGGGATGACCTCGTAGTTCACGTCGATGAGTTACTTGACGATCTTGTATGGGTCAGAGTATCTGCACAGTAATTTTTCCGACAGCCCCCGATGACACCCAAACGTAGTCGCCGGTCTCATACTGGATGTTCCTTTGGCCACTGTTGTAATGGCGGGCATCAGTACTCTGCTGGAGGCGGATGCGGTTGCAAGCAAGCTGTCGAGCTTCTTCGGCCTTCTGGATGATGTCATCAGCATTGTTGCTTCTTGTTTCGTTGTCTACTGAGAGCATGGTGTCTAAAGGTGTTGTTATGCAGCGCCCATAAACCAGTTCAAATCGAGTGAATCGGGTGGTTTCCTGAACAGCCGTATTATGTGCGAATGACACGTATCATAGAATTTGGTCCCATAACTTGTGCTCCAAGTCAACGTACATCGAGATCATATCGGCGATAGTTCTATTGAGGTGCTCCGCAAGTCCAATAGTTTGTGGGTGATAGGTTGTAGTTTTCCGATGATTGGTGTGGGTCAGCGTGAAGATCTCCTGGATTAGGTCGGCAGTAATTGCAGTCCCTCAATCGGTTATAAAGATTGAAGGGGCCCCGTGACATGACGTAATATGATGTCGTGGACAAAGAACATGGCGACTTCTGTAGAGGTTCTGCGGGGTACAGCTTTTGTTTCTGCGTATTGCGTTAAGTAGTGCATTGTGACTATCCATTCGTTGTCTGGGGACGGCGTAGGGAATGGACTGAGAAGACCCATTCGAACCTGTTGAAACGGTGCTGGAGGATGGTCCAGGGGTTGCAGAAGACCAGCAGGTTTCAAAGGTGGAACCTTGCGCCACTGAAAATCACGGCAGCTTGTCACGTAGCGCTGAACGGACGAGAACAGCTGTGGCCAGTAATACTTCTGGCGTATGTGCGCTAACGTCCTGGCGAAGCCTAAGTGTCCGGCACACAGGTCGTCATGACACGCTTGCAACACTCAGCTCAGTGAAACTGGGACGACGAGAAGGAACGTTTCTTGGCTGTTTTCGAAGTTCTTTTTGTAGAGAATGTTGTTGCGGAGGCAGTAAGGCGTCGTACCTCGTGACATCGGTTGTGGGACAACAATGTTGGCTCCCTGGAGGTATAGGATGAGGGGAAGCAATGCACTATCTGCAGGTTGGAGGTCAGCCATCTCGACAGTGTCTACTACACTAAGAAATGGGAAGTCTTGCTCTATGTCATTGGCTTCAAAGGTATAGGTGCATGTGAGAGGCAGTCGGCATCGCGGTGCTTTTGTCCAGATCGATAAACCACTGTGACATCGTACTTCTGAAGGCAAAAGCTCCAACAAACGAGGCGGCCTAAAGGGTCCCTAAGACTTGCAAGGCAGCACAGTCTGTGGTGGTCACTTACTACTCGAAAAGGTCGGCTGTACAGGTATGGGTGGAACTTGCCGATGGCCCAAACAACGACGAGACGCTCCTTTTCAGTTTTGGAATAGTTGACCTCCAACATTGTCAGACTGTGGCTCGCATAGGCTACCAGCGCGTCAGCTTTTATACAGCAGTCATCGAATATTCCAGACTAATCGTTGGGACCTGCGTGCCTTCCACAAATTTCTACACCATTCGCGTCACGCGATGAAATCAGATAACACAAGGTCCGGCGACAACAAACAGCGGATAGAAACATCGATAACTTTCCAGAAACTTCGGATACATGCAGGCGCGTCCCGCGCTGTGCGATAAGATTTGTTAGGTGGCGAAACGTGGTCGCCCGATAAATATAAGTACACGTGTCAATACCCCCCTCTTAAAAAGCATCGACCCGATGCTGTAAACAAACGAAAGTAATACGGAAAAGTACTCGTAGCAAAGAAGACAACAAAATAAGGAAGTTCGTCAGCGTCCGTAAAAGGGTTTAAGGCGCACCACGTGGACCACTTCAGATCGTGCGCGGCGCCGCTGTGAATGCGAAATGCCGTCTGGCACGACCTCATAGTCCAGTGCGCCAATACGTCGGATGATCTTGTACGGTCCGAAATAGCGACGCAAGAGCTTCTCGCTCAGTCCTCGTCGGCGTATAGGGGTCCAAACCCAAACACGGTCACCGGGCTGGTACTCGACGAAGCGTCGTCGGAGGTTGTCGTGTCGGCTGTCGGTCCTCTGCTGGTTCTTGATTCGCAGGCGGGCGAGCTGTCGGGCTTCTTCGGCGCGCTGCAGATAGCTAGCGACGTCAACATTCTCTTCGTCAGTGACGTGGGGCAGCATGGCGTCGAGCGTCGTCGTCGGGTTCCTGCCGTAAACCAGCTTAAATGGCGTGATCTGTGTTGTTTCTTGTACCGCCGTGTTATAAGCGAATGTTACGTACGGCAGGACCGCATCCCACGTCTTGTGCTCGACGTCGACGTACATTGCTAGCATGTCGGCGAGGGTCTTGTTCAGGCGCTCCGTGAGACCATTCGTCTGCGGATGGTAGGCAGTTGTCCTCCTGTGACTTGTCTGGCTGTATTGCAGAATGGCTTGCGTGAGCTCTGCTGTAAAAGCCGTTCCTCTGTCGGTGATGAGGACTTCTGGAGCACCATGTCGCAGCAGGATGTTCTCGACGAAAAATTTCGCCACTTCGGCTGCGCTGCCTTTCGGTAGAGCTTTAGTTTCAGCGAAGCGGGTGAGATAGTCCGTCGCTACGACGATCCACTTATTTCCGGAAGTTGATGTCGGAAACGGTCCCAACAAGTCCATCCCGATCTGCTGAAAAGGTCGGTGAGGAGGCTTGATCGGCTGTAGTAATCCCGCTGGCCTTGTCGGTGGTGTCTTGCGTCGCTGACAGTCTCGGCATGTCTTGACGTAACGGGCGACATCGGCGGTTAGGTGCGGCCAGTAATACTTTTCTTGTATCCTCGATAGCGTTCGGGAGAAACCGAGGTGCCCAGCGGTCGGATCGTCATGTAGGGCGTGCAGTACTTCTGGACGCAGCGCCGACGGAACAACAAGAAGGTAGTTGGCGCGGACTGGTGAGAAGTTCTTCTTCACGAGTAGGTTGTTTTGAAGCGTGAACGAAGATAATCCACGCTTAAATGCCCTAGGGACAACGTCGGTGTGCCCTTCCAAATACTCGACTAGGGCTTTTAGCTCCGGGTCCCCTCGTTGTTGTTCAGCGAAATCTTCCGCGCTTATTATGCCAAGGAAGGCGTCGTCATCCTCGTCATCTTGCGGCGGCGGGTCAATGGGGGCGCGTGATAGGCAATCGGCATCTGAGTGTTTTCGTCCGGACTTGTATGTTACAGTGATGTCATATTCTTGTAGTCTGAGGCTCCACCGTGCCAGCCGTCCTGAAGGGTCCTTTAAGTTAGCTAGCCAACACAACGCGTGATGGTCGCTGACCACTTTGAATGGCCTGCCATATAGGTAAGGGCGAAATTTCGCTGTAGCCCAAACGATGGCGAGGAATTCCTTTTCGGTTGTAGAATAATTGCCTTCCGCTTTTGACAACGACCGGCTAGCGTAAGCTATCACGTGTTCATGTCCATCTTTTCTCTGGACTAGGACGGCACCGAGGCCTAGGCTACTGGCGTCAGTGTGAATTTCGGTATCGGCGTGCTCGTCGAAGTGCGCAAGTACGGGCGGCGACTGCATGCGTCGTTTGAGTTCTTGAAATGCGTCGGCCTGCGGCGTTTCCCACTTGAATTCGACATCACATTTGGTTAGATGGGTTAGCGGCTCCGCGATGCGTGAAAAGTCCTTGACAAAGCGCCTGTAGTAGGCACACATGCCAAGGAATCTACGCACTGCCTTCTTGTCGATGGGCTGCGGGAACTTTGCGATGGCAGCTGTCTTCTGCAGGTCGGGGCGGACTCCAGATGTGCTGATGACGTGGCCTAAAAATAGAAGCTCCTGGTAAGCGAAGTGGCACTTTTCCGGCTTCAGAGTAAGTCCTGATGACATGATGGCCTCTAGTACTGTTGCAAGCCGCCTAAGGTGATCGTCGAAATTGCTGGCGAAGACAACGACGTCATCCAAGTAAACGAGACAGGTCTGCCACTTCAATCCTGCTAAAACCGTGTCCATCACGCGTTGGAACGTTGCGGGCGCCGAGCACAGTCCAAATGGCATAACCTTGAACTCGTAGAGGCCGTCCGGGGTGATGAAGGCGGTCTTTTCGCGATCTCTTTCGTCGACTTCTATTTGCCAATAGCCAGACTTGAGGTCCATCGAGGAGAAGTATTTAGCGTTGCAGAGCCGATCCAATGCGTCGTCTATCCGTGGGAGGGGGTATACGTCCTTCTTCGTGATCTTGTTCAGACGACGATAATCGACGCAGAAACGTAGGGTTCCGTCCTTTTTCTTCACCAGGACAACAGGGGACGCCCACGGGCTTTTCGACGGCTGGATGATGTCGTCGCGCAGCATTTCGTCGACTTGTTCTCTTATAGCTTCACGTTCTCGCGGCGAAACTCGGTAAGGGCTCTGGCGGAGTGGTCGAGTGCACTCCTCGGTGATTATGCGATGCTTGGCGACTGGTGTTTGTCGAATCCTCGATGATGTCGAAAAGCAGGCTTTGTATCGTCGGAGCAGACTTCTGAGCTGTTGCTGCTTGCCCATGGGGAGACTTGGATTAATGTCGTAGTTTGGTTCGGGAACCAAGGTCGTCGGGGCAGATGCGGCGGAATCCGAGAGGACAAACGCATTACTGGTTTCCAGAATTTCCTCAATGTACCCGATCGTCGTGCCCTTGTTGATGTGCTTGAACTCCTGGCTGAAGTTTGTCAGCAACACTTCAGTTTTCCCTCCATGCAGTCGAGCGATCCCTCTTGCGACGCAAATTTCACGGTCTAGCAATAGACGTTGGTCGCCTTCGATGACGCCTTCTACGTCAGCGGGTGTTTCTGTGCCGACCGAAATAACAATGCTGGAGCGAGGCGGGATGCTCAGTTGATCTTCGAGCACACTCAAGGCGTGGCGACTACGAGGGCTCTCCGGCGGTGTCGCTTTATCTTCCGACAGCGTTATAGACTTCGACTGCAGGTCGATGATTGCGCCGTGTTGGTTCAGGAAGTCCATACCGAGAATGACGTCTCGTGAACACTGTTGGAGGATAACGAAGGTGGCAGGGTAAGTCCGGTTATGAATGGTTATTCTTGCCGTGCATATTCCAGTCGGTGTGATGAGGTGTCCTCCAGCGGTCCGAATTTGAGGGCCTTCCCATGCGGTCTTAACCTTCTTCAACTGGGCGGTGATGTGTCCACTCATTACAGAGTAATCGGCCCCTGTGTCCACTAAGGCGGTAACTGCGTGGCCGTCGAGAAGCACGTCGAGGTCGGTGGTTCTTTGTCTGGCGTTGCAGTTAGGTCTTGGCGTCGGATCACGGCTGCGTCGCGTTAAACTGAAGCTGGAACGTCGTGTCGTCACGTAGTCTTTTGTCGGTGTAGTCTTGGCTTTCTGACTTCGTCGGGACGGCGGCGTGTCATTATTATGTCGTGGAGATGGTCTCTTCGGCGTCTCCGTCGGCGTCGGAGGATATTCGTCAGTTCAACGAACAGCAACCGCACCTCCATCGGTTGCTGCTTTTAGTTTTCCGGATATGGGCTCGCAGACCGGCCCCGGGCTGGGCCAGTGTATGGTCGGCGCTGCGGCGACAGGTAACGGCCTGGTGACGGCGAACGGGACGGTCGTCGAGGGCTCCACTGAGTGGCGGCGAGGTAGTCGGCGATATCGCGAGGTCGTTCGCCAATCTGTGGTCGCGGCGCGTTCACGACGAACCCTCGGAGTCCCATCTCCCGGTATGGGCATCGGCGGTAGATGTGCCCGGCTTCTCCGCAGTGATAGCAAAGCGGGCGATGGTCAGGGGCGCGCCAAACGTCAGTCTTCCTTGGAATGCCGCGTGGGGTGACGGGTTGGCGTGCTGGCGGCGGGGTTGGTGGTGGACGACGGAACTGTGTCGTCACTGGGCCCTGCCGTGGGCACGGGGGGGGAACGGGACGGCGGGCTACAGCGGCGTATGTCATCGCTTGCGGCTGAGGCTGCGGCGATTCAGGGGCTACTCCGAGTTGTTGTTGGAGCTCCTCACGCACGGCGTCGGCAATCGAAGTCACTTGAGGCTGTGATGACGGGAACAGCTTCTGTAGCTCCTCCCGCACGACCGCTCGGATAGTCTCGCGCAGGTCGTCGGTGGCCAGTGACTGAATTCGTTCGTAGTTTGTAGAGCTCGTGCGGCGGTTGAATTGCCGGTTCCGCATTTCGAGTGTCTTCTCGATGCTGGTGGCCTCGCGAAGGAATTCTTATACGGTCGTCGGTGGGCTTCGTATCATTGCGCCGAAAAGTTCTTCCTTCACACCACGCATAAGTAGCCGGACTTTCTTCTCCTCGGGCATATTCGGTTCGGCGTGGCGGAAGAGACGGCTCATTTCTTCCGTAAAGATGGCAACGTTCTCGTTAGGTAGCTGCACTCGGGCGTCCAGCATAGCTTCCGCCCTTTCCTTGCGCACGACGCTTGTAAAGGTGCGCAGGAAGCCGGTACGGAACAGGCCCCATGTTGTCAATGTCGACTCCCTGTTCTCGAACCACGTTCTGGCGGCGTCTTCTAGGGCGAAGTATACATGCCGCAACTTGTCGTCGGAGTCCCAGTTGTTGAAAGTCGCGATTCGCTCGTACGTCTCCAGCCAGGATTCCGGGTCTTCAGTTGCTGCTCCATGGAAGGTCGGTGGGTCCCGAGGTTGCTGTAGGATAACGGGGGACCCTGGGGCAGCCATTTGGGTTGTCTTGACCACGATCTTCTTTGTCGTTTCAGGCAGAAGTCCATGCTCTGGGGGCAGTCTTTGCAGTCTGCGGCTAGCACGCTGGTCTTGGGCGATGTTGGTTTTGTCCTCGGGCTTCGGGCTCGGATCGCGGCTTTGCGGGGGCGTTCGGTACATGAACGCACAAGCACCTCCACCAGATGTCACGTGGTGGTGGCGTTAAGAACACAGTAGCATTACTGTGAAAGGCAAAACTAGATTTTATTGGGCGAACCTGTGCCCACAAAACAGGCTACACTTATAGCACAATGAAAGCGGCGAACACAGTCGGCGATCGTCGGAAATCTGATCAGCGAGGCAAGCGCGTCGGCTTTTATACAGCAGTCGTCGAATGTTCCAGACTAATCGTTCGGACCCGCTTGCCTTCCCCAATGTTCTACACCATTCGCGTCACGCGATGAAATCAGATAACACAACGTTTGGCGACAACAGACAGCCGGGTAGAAGCATCGATAACTTTCCAGAAACTTCGGATACATGCAGGCGCGTCCCGCGCTGTGCGATTACATTTGTTAGGTGGCGAAACGTGGTCGCCCGATAAAGATAAGTACACGTGTCATTACCATGGTCAGTAGTCTGCTTCTTGGCGGTACCGTTATGCTGTCATCAACAATGCACAAGGCGTTTCCGGTGTGGTTCTCGTTGCCAGCGTCGCTTGCTATGGCTCTTACCACAGAGAACATCACACTCAATATTTCCAGGTTAGTTATGGCTCCATTCACCTGTAGAAAATCCATGACGACTATCAAGTTCCACAAGCAACTGGGCAGAATGATGAAGACCCCGACGTACGTAAATCCGCGAATATTTACTCGAGCAGTGCATCTGCCCACCGGAATTAGTAGATGACCTCCAGTAGTAGTATGGATCTGTGACCTAGTCCACTGTGTAAAAACTTTTAACTTTGATGCAAGCTCTCTGCTCATAACCGAGCTGTCCGCACCAGTTTCAATTAAGGTGGTGACTTCTTCGTCGTCTATGGTAGCCGTATGTCTGATGTTACAACTTATCGTTGATCACTGGAACGTGCCGGAACGTCGGTTCATTGTCGTCATCGTGATGCAGGATATTTGATGCACTCGGCGTCAGTGGCCTCACCTCCAGAGGTCATTTGACTCAGTTTTCCGGGTTTGTAGGGCTGGGCGAATGACGCCTACAAGCGTTATATGGATACTCCAGGCGCATTTCTGCCATCGCTGTGAGGTTCCGTATGAAGTCCAAAGGTGATTAAATTGTTGCCGTGTGCCGTATGCTGTATGTGCGAGTGGAAGTATGCGAGGGTGAGCCAGTGATCGCGGCACAATTTTCTGCACGCAAGAGAGGAAAGCGGAAAGGCAGTGTGCTATTTTCCGTTGCACACCAGGCTTCTGGGAAAGGAAAAGGTGGGGGACGTACCTGGCCGCTGTATCTTGAAAGCCATCTGCAATGGGGACAGAGTCCACTGCGCGCTGTGTTTCCGTGGCTTATTTCGCGTTGATACGAGATGCAGCATGAAGGTCAATTCGCTCACTGCTGCTGCCGTGCTTAGTCTCCAGCATTTCGACAGTGAGTTTCCAGTCATAGAGTGAGATGTGTTCGTGTTTGCTTGTTTGTGTGGGACACCTTGCTTGTTAATTTAGTATGTCTTTGTTTACAAGGTTATACGGCTGATAAAACTACTATCCTTACTTTGTATAGCTGTCCACTAATTCGCTATCGCAATCAATGCTTCACCTTTTGGGTGAGACTGTGAGCTTTTTTTTATTTAGTTGCGTGGAATCGATATGTATCGGTCTGTTATGGTACATCCACGTGATGTGCAGTAATGTTGGCCTGTCCCTGCACCACGGTGATTCGTCTGTATCGTGTGTGGTGAATATGGCTGTGTAAATTTGGGTGCATGTGTGTTTGAAGTTGGCGCCAACTTATCACCTGATGACTAACTTTTGGTGCGCATGTCCATATTGCCTTCTCTCTTCTCTTTGGTGTTTGAGGATGTCGTGCAGTGTAGAGTGTGGGCCGTCACTCGGTCTGCAGTTCGGATGCTCAGCCCTTTGAGGGTAGATTTTTTTCGCCATATGCAACCGCCCAGGGTCGATCTTTTTTAATGCAGATTCCAATTCTTCTTAGGGACTTATTTCGAAAAAAATTTACTGTTAATTTTTCTAGGGTGACCGTAAAGTGAGAAAAAGAAATTTTGCGTTGGTATATATGTACTCTTCATTCATGAATAACAACAAAAAAAAAGGAAATCAACTGATAAGATTAAAAAAATTTGATGCATTGTTATATTTCAAGGCTTTGAAAATGAGCACACGAGAATATTTCGCAAGACTCAAATGTTCCTGCTCTTACACGAATATGCACATCCATAGCGTAATCGGACTGCGTAGGTGCATGCACTCGAGAAAACTGTGTGGTTGTGTGCCCATCAAAAAAGCAAAACATGCAACAAACTTCCGCTAATCTTAATCTTATTGCCAACCAGAGGCAATTAGTTTGTGTGAGTGTACAAAAAAGAAAAAGCAGCAGAACCGCATGCACGGTGGCATCCTTACCATGCATACCCCTGTGAGCACTAAGCGAGCGAGAAACAAGTGGTCTCCCTTTGAGCAATTAGTAACGAGATAGCCATCAGTTTTGCAAGCGCAAGAAACCAAAACCGCCAGCAAAAACAAAACCCAAACCGCCACCTATGCGCGCGCCAATGTGCGAGCTGTAATATATAGACGCGCGGGAGCGAACTAGCGCTACATACAACAAACCATGCAACGAAAACCGAGAGAGGGAGGCACGCGGAAAAAATTCCCTGTATTCCCACATAGTGGCAGCACATGACGGAAAAGAAAAAGTTAGGAAATTGGCGTGCTTTTTAAACGTACTGACGGCGCTGTAAATATACGGCATCGACCATTTTTGGACTTGTCCCGGCAACATATATTTATGGCATTGACCCTCAAAGGGTTAGTACGCTAGCTAGCCGTTCCGCCCTTGTGTCGCCCTCTTTGTGTGGGGGGAATCAAGTGAGGTTGTGGAATCCAGTAATATGATTCCCTAGAATTTTGAGTACTAATCAAGGCACTGTCCCGGAGAAATACAGGTGATAGGCGGTTTGTGAGTCCATGAGTATGGCTGCAGATATGTCCCTATTCTTCGCATCCCTAATTGCAAGTGCAATTACCCTGCCAGCTGCGGCTTACGCCGTGCTGGCAGGTTTCGCCCTGACCGATGCTGCTATCATGCAATTTTGATTCGTAGCTACCACCATATACTTGCCTTGTCCTTGCCTGTCTAATTCGCATCTGTGTAGTGCACGTCCGGTTGCGCTCTGAAATTCCAGTGCAAGGCTTTTGCTTGGGCCTTTTGGTGCCCTGCATGATACCTCAGACCCATATATTTTGGAATTGGGGACACCACTATGTGCTGCCTGACTTCCCGTGTCGACTTCACTATCTCTTCTGCACTGAACTGTGGCTGGAGTGCAAAGCCGAGTTTGGTTAGTGCGGCCTGACGCTGCGTTGTTGGGCACAGCCATTCCGTTTGCACACTGAGGGTGGCCACCGCATACTCCTTGAAGGTATTATGGATTCCCAAATTCTCAAAATGTTCTGTCCTGGTATGTTTCGGGAGCCTTAGAGAAGCTTTAAAGGCCCACTGAATGATTACTTCAAGCTGTTTGAGCTCCTGATTGGTAGTGCTTTGGAAGGGGAGTCCGTACGCAATCCTGATGACAAAGGTGCGTACCAGTCGGATTGTTTCCCCTTCCAAGAAGCCCTCGCGGGTTTGCGTAACCGCGCAGATCATCATAGGTATGTTCTGGGTAGTACATTTGAGGAGATGGAGCGTTTCTGCTACTGTGGCCGTCTGTTGGATCCATAATACCAGGACGCGCAGTTTATCCCCCTGTCTTACGCGTTCCCCATTCAAAAACAGTTTGAAACACAGGTGATTTTTCTTGTCTCGTGTACTTTGCTCTTATTCGAATAAATTCGGACTTCTCTGGGAGGCATGTCATGCCAACCCCTTACGTGAAGGTCTCAACTTATTTGATTGCTCACTGCAGAAGCTCCTGCTTATCCCCGTAAGATCCCGAATTTTCCCACAATGTAATATCATCAGCATAAGTGACGCACCCTAGGGCATGCTTCGTCCTCAGTTCCAGTACCTAAGTTTCGCTTCTTATATAACTGTTCACTCAGATGGAGATGAGTTACTGCTAAATGATTTTCTATCAGCACTTTGACTCGGATCATTCACGGAAAATATGCTTGAATATTCATAAATGTGTTAAAAAACATTCAGAAGTAATGCCACCAGTCCACATATGCAGTTGCCGCCCGACTTAACCCAAACAAGAAGGGACATCTGTAGCACCTTCAACAACGGCACTGTGCAGGCTCTATCTTGAAAGCGATCTGCGATGAGGACAGAGTGCACCGAGTGCTGATAGTTCCGTTGAAGCGAGAGGCAGCACGAAGGTCAATTGCTGCTGCTGCTGCTTTCGACAGCAAGTGTCCGTGCTCATAGAGTGAGGTGTGTTCGTGTTTGCATGTATGTATGACACCATGCTTGTCAATTTAGTTAGTAAGTGGATGTTTAAAAGTTTATATGGCCGATAAAACTACTAGTATCCTTACTTTGTATAGCTATAAACTAATTTGCTATTGTAATTGATGCTTTGCCATTCGGGCGAAACTGTGACTTGTTTCATTGGACGACAAATGTTGTCATTCACATAACTGCTTGCCATAACTACATTGAAATTCAGCAGTGCTATCATTAGTCGCAAGTAGAAAGTATGATCATGTTATTCAAGGCTCTTTGTGTTTTGAAGTATCACCCAGTATTGTTTACACAAAGCAGAATTTGTGTGCACTCACATAATGCACATTGTCCTAAGTGCACAAGGCATAAAATATGCGATGTTGTTCATTTAGCTATTCGTGGAGATATTCTTTAGTGAAGTGCAATTCATATTTGCCTATGGTGATTGTGCTGCATGATGATTGTGCATATGAAACTAGATGGGTCACTGTTCATAATTATTCAGTGACAGCTCATTAATGCTTACCTGGCGGAACGCCGCCATGTACAAATTTGCTTCTCTTGATGTGCGCCGCCGCTAAGAAATAAATAAATGCAATGCCGCAGTAAATGATGCCTAAAATTTTCATTGTGAGGTTTTTTTTCTTCCAAAGCTATGAGAAAATTTCGGCTGTGTTGGACTATCGTTTGTATGATTTTTCTTGAGTATATAATTGCTTGTCATCCCTTGGCACATAATATAACTGGCATGAGTTCTCTTAGTTCACCCTTTAATTTCTCAATCTCATCCTCTAATTTCTGAATTATGTACCATAAAGGTACATGATTACCACTTGGAACAATTTTTCATCAAATTGTAATTTGTGCAAAATCAAGATTAGTCATATGTTTATTCAGCACCACAGCATTTTTCATGTTTACAATATAAATATTGTGCTTTACACACTTGTTAAACTTAATAATAATGTTAGGACAAACATATTATTAAGTTGTGATGCATCTGACACAAAGCATTAAATGATGCGTGCCTCGTCGCAGAGCACTGTCATCGGGTGCCTTATCACATAAGTTTTCTGTCTTAGTTGCAGTAGTCATTCACACGTGTTCATGAAGCCTGGCTTTTCATGGGCAGCTTGAGGACTCGCTGTGCTTGCTGTAGCTATGTAACATTGGATTTATATCCCTATGAGGCGCTGCAGTAGCGAGCAATGATGAGAGGACTGACGAAGATGACGATCGCCAAGAGTCGTGTACACGGGCTCCATCTGGTATGCCTGTCTTCTGCCCGTTGTATATATCTTGTAAATATATTGTCAAGCGTCTTTTCTCCCCGTAACAATATGCTTGAAATCACCTAAAACCTTGTCTTGTCACCTATGTGCCAGTGCAGCCATCTTGTGTGCTTTCCAATGAATGAATGAATAGGTCATTTATTGACAGAATAGCTCATTAGCCTAAGTGGGGTAGGGGATAGCAGAGGTACAAAGAAACTCTCTAAATAAAAAAAACAAGATAAAGTATGCTCGCACAGACCAGTGGCCTCTGTGTATTGCATCATGTGACAACGTGGAAGGCTGATAATCAAGTGTACTGCACTAAACCAGTTCACAAACCATTTTGGCACTGTCAACTGATTAATAAATTGTTAATTTATTTCCCTGAACTGGCATGAAAGTGAATCGCCTTCAACCCAAACGAGGCTTCTCTTCTTTTTCTTTCCTTTTCTTGTTTTTGTTAGACACTGGTTAAGTCTAATTATTGAACCAACGGAATTAATTGGTGCCTGGAGGTGATATTATGAAAGCAGCCATGAGCTAATGGTGTTCCATTTTGCATTGTTTGGTGTCTATGCATTGGTGAAGAAACAATGCTTTTGAACAGGATAAAAGGACGAGCATGTTGCTTGTCTGTTGTTTCTTGTTTTGCTCAAAAGTACTGTTTCTTCTGCATGTTGCTTGTCACATTCTTGGTTATTTTCCTTTCTTATATTTCCATTTCTTCCCACCAAGGTCACTGAGAAGTGTAGTTGATTGTTAGACATGCATGCGAGGTGCTGCGATTTGCCACAAATGATAGCTGCTCACTGCCTCACATCCACATTAGAACCCATTAAAGAGAAACATCCAAGTAGGTTTTGCTGTAGGAGACCGCAACACAATTTTTATACCATGGGCCCAGTGTGAACCTGGAGGCTTTCTGAAACCTGCACAACCCCAAGAGCAGAATTGTCAGTGAAGTGTTTAGATTTGGTCAGCCCCTGCATAGAAAGAGGAGGACTTCTTGGCTGTCTGCCTCAAGCTAGTTGTGGGTTGTCCATGTTGCCATGATCAGTTGGGCCCTGCTTCTCTGACATTACATATGTAAAGAAGCACATCCAATTTGCGAGGCACAAGGAAATGTCTCTTAGCAAAGTACGATGTTGGGCTAGTTGATGCATGGCTGTTGATGTTTATGGCACAAAAGTAAAAAAAAAAGAAACGAACAGAAGGTCAACCAAACTCGTAACTAACTTTATGTCGTGAAAATGCGTGCATATATAAGGTATCCCAGCTAACGTTAGCCAAGCTGTTAGCCAAATGCAGTGCAAGATACAATCGTAAGACCTGTTGCCAACCGAACGCCACATTTTATAATTCTATCTTATTGTGTTTTCTAAATAGTATTTTTTGTTAAGCAGCTTGGCTAACATTAACTGGAACGCATGGTATACAATGCTTCGACATGCAAATCCAAAGGAATGCAAGAAGAAATTCAAGTACATGTGTGTGACCCAGGATGCTATTGCACACTCTTATCGAGCAACCGAAACTAACTCATGTAAAGAGAAACTCAAGCAACTGAAATTAATTCTTTACAAGAGGGAGCTTCAGCTGCTTGATATGGCTGTGCAATAGCATCTTGGGTCGTGCATGTGTATTTAAATTTGTTCTTGCGCTCTTTGGATCTGCGCATTGAAGCATTGTATATATGTGCGCACTTTCACGAAATGAAGTCAGTTGTGAGTTTGTCACTCTTTCTCTCCATTTCTTTTCTTCCTTTCCTAAACCTTTGTGCCACTAACACCGACACTTTGAAAGTGTACTTCTATTGAAAGTCTATGTGGCTTTTGCCATTGCTTCGATTTTTCTGCCTTTCCCCATAGAATTGCAGATTGACAAACCGCTTGTGTTATTAGATGCAACTGATTGTGATCGCCTTATAAGCAAGCTGTGAGGGCAAAATATGGTAATTATTGGACACAATGATATTTGAAGGGTGGGCACTGAAGATTGCAACAACGACAGAACATTTTAAAAAAAGAAAAAAGGGAAGTTGGGCACTCAGCTGAATGGCTTCTCAAATGATGCAGACAGAGAAAAAGGTCTATTTCCTTTCAGAATGTGAGGTAAGGAAAATTGCTTATTCACTCATTTCTTTACTGAACCCCAGGCAAATGTCAGTCACTACAAATATGTGAAAGGCCTGCCGAAAGTGTTTAAGGTCGCTTACTGCAGCACAGGGTAAGTGGCCATAAATGAGTTCCTGCAGAAGTGCAAGCATAATCGTCTGCTACCCGATAGGACTTAACACGCCCACTGCAAGTTCTTTTATGACCCCTTGAAGTTTATGATGCACTAAACTCTGGAAAGTTGACTAGCTCTTGATTATCATGTCACGGACATGCTAGGGTAGGAGGAGGCTCTAGGGTCAGTTTCCAGGTCTCTGAAGGTTTGAGCAAAATTCGTTTGACTGCGTGGCACTTGTAATGACTGTACGCTTCACGACACAATCGAGAAAGCCAAGACAAAAATGTAACGAGGTTCCATGAAGCCAACAAAGTCACACTTGCAACCTTATTTGCAATTGCTACGTAGTGCTTCACTTTCATTGAGCCTAAACAAAGACAGCTGCACACCTGTAAATTCATTGACTATTGTTTATTATAGTTATTACAGTTAAAGCTCAATATAACGAAGTTGGTAAAGTCAGTAATTTGCTTCGTTATATTGAAATTTCATTGTACTGAAATTCGACCTTTTATGACAAAAAGTGCAGACGCCAATCGATGTTTCTTACGTGGAAAGGGGCCGCAGGATTTTCCAAATTATTGGGCAATCGAAAAAACCAAATTTGAGTGAGAAAACAATTCAGTTTGATAAATTTGGCAGTCAGCGACAAATGTTATAGTTTCGTGCCACATACGTCGACAATGTCTTGTTATAGTTTGTTATATCGAGGTTTAGCTGTACTCTGTGATAAGCCATGCTTCCTTAGCCTCACTTCAGTATTCCTCTTGCGTGGGCACATGATACTGCTGTTCGCAGATACAGATGTCAATGGTACAAATCGGCCATTGATATTGCTTTTTCAGGAAACAACTGTGTCATCTCTCTAGCTCTTCAAACTCACTGTTTTCTTTAATACTTGTTTAGAAGGAGTGTGCAGGAGGAGGTCTTTTTTTTTCTCATTATGTTTTATGGAGTGTGTGTGTGTGTGTGTATAATCTGATGCTGTTTCAAATAAATTTTGAGTTCAGCACTCATCCCATTTTCTTCTTTGTCTTTGTGCTTCGTTTTGCGCTGTTCAATTTCAATATTCTAACCAGCCCAGTTTTCCCTCCTTCCGTATTACACAAGTTACACAAGAGCAGGCCTTAGTCAGGTGTGAATAATACCTTTAGCCTTGCTCTTTATGGTTTGTTTTCTTTAGTTAATGAACCAAAATAAACTTCAAGTTCAAAAAGAAAAAGCATTTCATTCATTCACTCATGTAAATAAACATGAGTGAATGATGATTGCATCATTTATAACGTAATTAGCTCTTCTCTAGATCATAGTGTCCTCAACAATGCCTTAATATCAGTGTCAGAATGGTGTGCGAAATGGCAGATTACTTTAAATGTAAGAAAATCAGCCTTGCTAAGAATAGCACATAACCAAAGCATCAAAATTTTCCTACACCATTGGTTACATGCAGCTAACTACAGCCAAGGAGCACAAGTACCTTGGATTGACGATTTCAAATGACTTTAGGTGGGAGGCACACGTAAACTATGTTACGTCATCTGCCTTAAAAAGATAATTCTTCCTTAAAAGGCAGCTCCAATCTGCACCACCTAAAACAAAGCTCTTGGCATACAGTACCTTTATTCGACCTATACTATAATATTTTAATGTAGTTTGGTTACCTGCCACAAACAGTTTAGTGAACAAGCTGGAAGGTATGCAAAGAAAGACCGTAAGGTTTGTCTACAACAAATATGGTTTATTCGATTCACCCTCAGAATTTATTAAAAGATCTGGACTCTTAACCTTAAGTAATCATGCTAAATTCGCACGCCAAGAAATGCTGTTCCAGCTCCTTCATAAACAGTTTAAGATCTAGGTTCAGTTCCGTGTTTACATCCAAGTCTGAAACTAGACAATCGTGCCACAAACATCCACTAACCTTACAAAAATACCGTTTCAACACAAACTGTCTCAAATATACTTTCTTCCCACAGGTAATTAGAGAATGGAATAGATTACCCGCATGTATAACTAGTAACGATTTGAATAAATGTTTAACATTACTTAAAAATCACTTACCTCCGACCCACAGTTAAAATCTTGTGTACTTTTCTTATGTACTAGGGTAAGTCTTGCATGGAATCATTATGTGCTGTGTGTCTGTTTGTAATGTTTTTGCCATATGACTGTTGCTCCCTCAACCCCAGATAATATTGCATAAAATCTGTAACTGTGTATTGACACTTTCTCTATCTGTAATTGCTTTCATGTTTTTTGCCCTCCTGTAATAGTCCCCATTAAAATTAGCAGTATGTAATAAATAATCAAATAAATAAAAAAAGCAATTAAATATTGAGCAGAAGGTCCCAAAGATCTGGGCTGTAAGTAGTGTTGCCAACTCTTGAATGGACGGAATGGGGGCTGGGGAGTGGGGGCAACGACCGACCCTGTCATTACCCTGTCTGTAAATGCAACGAAATTTCAGAAATTTTTTCAGCGCTAGCATGTTGTCAATTACAACAAGAAACTTGCTGAAGTTGCCAGGTTAACACGGCTGCCAATACAGAAGAAAGTACTGTGAAAGGTCAGGGCTTACATCAGAACAAAATCAATGACAAACTAAACCACCTTTATGTTTATGACAATGCAACAGAAGACAAAAGAAAAAAATGTGTATCCAAGCTGTCAGCATTATAAGAAAAATCTAATTTATTGGTTGTTATTCAGCACAAAAAAAGCAAAAGACAGGACATTTGGCTGTCCCGACTGGGTCAAGTCTCCACTCGGGACATTTACTTAAAAGTCTGGAGTGTTGGCAACTGTAGCTTTTAGGGGACCTTGTGTACAAAGTTTAAAAAAACAAATTGTGAAGGAGCTAGATGAGATGTGTTGCCCCATGACTCAATGCAGTAGGTGAAGTGACGTGAATGAATGCATGATAGAGAGAAAGCAAGGGTTTTAGGCTGAAGTACGAGCGGGCTTATATAAGTATCCGGCTGCCATATGCAGTTTCTTTTTTTTTTGCTTTAGATGTGAGAGATGAGAAATGGACTTGCTTCAGGCTAGAATCAAGAACCCCCCAAAATTGACAAGGATCACTTTGATGGGGTAATTATTGAGACTTATGGTTAGAATCTCTGACTTTCTTAGCTACAACATGCTGTTTTTTAAACCCCCTTCGAAATAGTGTGCATTGGAGTGGTGCGTAATGTTGCTAGGCTTACTCTCTTTATCCTACGAATGCATAGCAGTGGAGGGATATACGTGGCCTTTTCATGCAATTTTCTGTCAAGGTAGAGGGGAGAAGATGTGACAACAAAGAGAGGGATGACTTGTAGCATGTATGACACAGATTGCTTTTTTTTTTTTGCATTATGACGTGGTACCATTAAGTTTATCCTGAAGTTTGCATATTGTAATATTTGTGACATAAGAGAAGCGAAAAAAGAAACATTGCTGGCTCTCCCGTAATCAAGAGTAAATGTAAGCATGAAATGGCAACTAGCAAAGAAGACTGGTTGGAGGCGATGCAAGCCACAATCTTAAAATGGGTGTAGTGCATGTTCGCAACAGCATACCCCTTCACACCACACCACATCGCACCATGCCATACTGTGCATTGGTCCATATGGACGCTGCATAGCTAGAAGAAAACCGGCTGAAGAAGGCACGACAGGCAGCGAAAAATGCCAGGGAGACAGAGCGCGCTGCCTAGCTAGAAGAAGAATGAATTCTGCGGTTTTACGTGCCAAAACCACTACTTGATTATGAGGCATGCCATAGTGGGGGACTCCGTATTAATTTGGACCACCAGGGGATCTTTAACATCCCCCTAATGCACAGGACACTGGCATTTTTGCGTTTCGCCTCCATCGAAAAGCAGCCAGCACGGCTGAGATTTGATCCCGCGACATCGTGCTTGGCAGGGCAACACCATAACCACTAAGCCATCACAGCGAGTAGAAGCGCCTGAAGCAGATGCCATGCAGCATGGTGCTGTCTTAAGATGACACGAAAACCACGCTGCGGAACTCATGGGCCACTGGCATTCGGCACTCAGCACCTAAAAATTACAACGAAATGTATGCATCTGCCCTGTATCTGCCTTTTGAGCATCGCTATTGTAAATGACAAATAAAACTTCAGCGTACTAGAAGTTGCAGCTTGAGTGATATTGTGAATAAATATTATTGTGAACAAACTTTCACTTGGAAGCAATATTTAAAAAAACTTGTTTGGGCAGTAACTAGCCTATGTAATGCGGTCCTGCACAGAGGGTTGTGGGCCAGAGACTGCATTATTTTATGTTTTGACTGGTTGCCCGGATGATCTTGTTTTGTTCTCGCAGACTTGCCCGGACATTCCCGTTTGAGTGCCCAGATAACGACTCTGGCTTTTGGCTCAAGGTCACTTGAAGGTCGCCGACTATGGGAGCTAAAAGCATTTCATGCTTAAAAGCCCTTTAATACTTTTTTAAGGAATGTGTAGAATATGTTATGTAATAGAGGGCATCATCTTGTGAATCTTTCAAGCAAAATGTTTTTGAGTTCGCCTTACAAAGTTGGCAATCTTTAGCTGAGTCACCATGCCTTTCTAACCTTACCCCTGTTTTTTTCGTTGTTCCTACTGTTGCTGTGGAGGTTGTGCCACTGTGCCATGTGTATGGCTGTAACTGCATGGCTGCTTCTTAAACTTGTGCAAGTTGGTATGGTTTGCTGTACATTCTTTGGCATATGGCATGACGGTGACATACACAAGAGAACAAATAACGCACATAGTCACTGCTATCAACTGTGTTGGTAGTGGCACTTGTGTATTTTCTTGCACTCTCCTGCCATTAGAATGTTTGCTGGGCTGTTTATACCAGGTCACATATGCTGAGACAGTGCATCAAGGTGTTGGCTTGGGAGGAGTTCTTGTAGCAGGAGCTGCACTTTTAAAATTCTTGCCACCTATTGTGTTGTGCTTTGTATGCGACTTTTATTCCTTGGATGACAGGGCGCTTTGGGAACCAGGCTGACCACTTTCTTGGCGCACTGGCCTTCAGCCGAGCACTCGACCGCACCCTAGTCCTTCCGCCATGGGTGGAATATCGCCCGGGGGAACCCAAGTCCGTGAGTGCATTTCACTGTCTGCTTCATACTGCTTCTGATTCTGGTTGGCTGTTCCTGCTGGACATATAACTTGCAATTCAGAATCAGTGAAACCTGCCACAGTGATGAGTGAAGAATAAATAACCACACCTCAAGGACAAATGTGCTGACAAGAACTCGCCGTGGTTGCTCAGTGGCTATGGTGTTAGGCTGCTGAGCACAAGGTCGCGGGATCGAATCCCGGCCAGGGTGGCCGCATTTCAATGGGGGCGAAATGCGAAAACACCCGTGTACTTAGATTTAGGTGCACGTTAAAGAACCCCAGGTGGTCGAAATTTCCGGAGTCCTCCACTACGGCGTGCCTCATAATCAGAAAGTGGCTTTGGCACGTAAAACCCCATAATTTCTTTTTTTAACCTATTCGCTTTTTTCCAACCAGACGGTGCCATACAAATCCAACCAGACAACCTCTGCTATAGAGGAATACCAGATAAGAAGCTGTTCGGAGTAGGATTCCTAATCCATAAGGACATAGCGGGCAACTTTGACGAATTCTACAGCATTAATGAGAGGGTAGCAGTAGTCTTAATAAAGCTAAATAGGAGGTATAGAATAAAGGTAGTACAAACCTACGCTCCAACCTCCAGTCATGATGATGAAGAAATGGAACAGTTTTATGAAGATGTTGAATTAGCAATGCGAAAAGTGCAAACTCAGTATACTGTAGTCATGGGCGACTTCAATGCAAAAGTAGGAAAAAAGCAGGCTGGTGAACAAGCAATTGGCAACTACGGCGTGGATTCTAGGAACACTCGAGGAGACATGTTGGTAGAATTCACGGAAAGGAATAAGCTGCGGATAATGAACACCTTCTTCAGGAAGCATTGGAACAAAAAGTGGACCTGGAAAGGCCCTAATGGTGAAACAAGAAATCAAATTGATTTCATACTTTTTGCCAATCCCAGCATAGTGCAGGATGTAGAACTGTTGGGTAGGGTAAATTGCAGTGATCATAAGTTAGTGAGGGCTAGGATTCACCCGAATTTGAAGAGAGAAAGAGCAAAATTGGTCAAGAAGAAACACGTCAACCTAGAGGCAGTAAGGGTAAAAGCAGACAAATTCAGGCTCGTATTTGCAAACAAATATGCAGCCTTAGAACAGAGATATGATGATGACATAGAGCTAATGAAGGAAACCGTAAGTCGGTTGGCTTCAGAGGCAGCAATTGAAGTGGGAGGTAAGGCACCAAGGCAACCAATAAGCAAGCTTTCCCAAGTAACAAAGGGCCTAATAAAGAAACGACAAAGAATGAAAGTGTCCAAGTCAGGAGATCAGATAGAATTCGCGGAACTGTCAAAACTAACCAACAAGGAGAAAGTAAGGGATATTCGAAATTATAATGTGAGAAAGACTGAGGAAGCAGTAAGGAATGGACCAGCATAATACCAGTGAGAAGAAAACTTGGGATAGGACAAACCAAGATGTATGCACTGAAAGATAAGCAGGGTAATATCATCAGCAATCTTGAAGGTATAGTAAAAGCAGTGGAAGAATTCTATACTGACCTGTACAGTACCCAGAGGAGCCACGATACCTTCATTCGAAGTAGTAATGAACAGGTTACAGAGACCCCTTCTATATCTAGCGAATGAGGTTGGAAAGGCCTTGCAAGACACGAAACGGGGACAAGCGGCAGGAGAAGATGGAATAACAGTCGATTTAATCAAAGATGGAGGAGACATAATGCTTGAAAAACTGGCGGCCCTCTATACGAACTGTCTATTGACTGCAAGGGTCCCAGAGAGCTGGAAGAATGCCAACATTATACTAATCTAGAAAAAGGGAGACGTTAAAGAATTGAAAAATAATAGGCCCATTAGCTTACTCCCAGTATTATATCAAATATTTACCAAAATAATCTCCAGTAGAATAAGGGCAACACTAGACTATAGTCAACCAAGGGAACGGGCTGGCTTCAGGAAGAGATACTCTACAATGGATCACATCCATGTCATTAATCAGGTTATGGAGAAATTCCCAGAGTACAATAAGCCTCTCTACATGGCTTTCATAGAATACGAAAAGGCATTTGATTCAGTAGAGATACGAGCAGTCATAGGGGCATTACGTAATCAAGGAGTACAGAACGCTTACGTAAATACCTTGGAAAATATCTACAGAGGTTCTACAGCTACCATAATTCTCAACAAGAAAAGTAGGAAGATACCTATAAAGAAAGGGGTCAGACAAGTAGACACAATCTGTCCAATGCTATTCACTGCATGCTTGAAAGAAGTATTTAAGCTATTAAACTGGGAAGGCTTAGGAGTGAGGATCAGAGCCAAATATCTCAGCGACCTTTGGTTTGCAGATGACATTGTTCTGTTCAGTAACACTGGAGACGAGTTACAACAAATGATTGAGGACCTTAACAGAGAGAGTGTAAGCGTGGGGCTGAAGATTAATATGCAGAAGACAAAGATAATGATGAATAGTCAGGCAAGGGAAAAAGAGTTCAGGATCGCCAGTCAGCCTCTAGAGTCCATAAATGAGTACATTTACCTAGGTCGATTACTCACAGGGAACCCTGATCGTGAGAAGGAAACTTACAGAAGAATAAAAATGGGTTGGAGCCCATACGGCAGACACTATCGGCTCCTGACTGGAACCTTACCATTATTATAGAAAAGAGAGGTTTACAATCAGTGCATTTTACCGGTGCTGACATATGGGGCAGAAGCTTGGAGACTGACAAACAAGCTTGAGAACAAGTTAAGGACCGTGCAAAGAGCGATGGAACGAAGAATGTTAGGCACAATGTTAACAGACAGAAAGAGAGCGGTTTGTATCCGAGAGCAAATGGGGATAGCTGATATTCTAATTGACATTTAGAGAAAAAGATTGCGCTGGGCAGGTCATATAATACGTAGGTTAGATAACCGATGGACCATTAGGGTTACAGAATGGGTACCAAGAAAAGGGAAGTGCAGTCGAGGATGGCAGAAGACTAGGTGGGGCGATGAAGTGAGGAAACTCCTGGGCACTAGTTGGAATCGGTTGACGCAGGACAGGGCTAATTGGAGATTGCAGGGAGAGGCCTTCATCCTGCAGTGGACATAAAATAGGCTGCTGATGATGATGATGAAAGTCATTGTTGAGGTATCCGTAGCTCTTGTGTGCTCCCCTTTTGTTTGTTTATGGGTCACGCACTCTTCGAAGAGTATGTTGTGTATGTGAACGACCCATTTAATGCCTGTTTTGGTGTTGCTGAGGGGGATAATGCAAAGACTGACAAAAAGGAAAGTTTTATGGCAGCTGCTACAGTGCAAGCGTGCTAAAACACCTAGGGGTCACTCCTTGACATTTGCTCATGGCAGGTAAAAAGAGCGACTTCAAGCTGAAACCCGAAGCAAAACAGTGATTGAACGTCTACAGAAACAAAGTGAAAGGCTACAGTAATGTAGACTACAAAAACTGTAATCCTTGGATGCGTTAGTAAATCAAGCAGTTTGACACCACTTTATTTACATTTTTCTCAGAATGTGCTTTTTGGACACATTTGTACCTTTTTCTCAAAAACTGCTGTGTGTATGGGAACGAAATGTTACGAACATGTCAGTTAGTGCCTTGTGCAACTTTGGAACTATAATGAATATCTGCAAGCTAATGGTAGTTTACTAAAGAAATAAAAAGCATGTCATAGTGGTAGTTGAACAATGTACAGGCGCGGCCACTGCTAGCAGGAGTGTGGAAGCCTGTGGCATTGCTCCGTGGAGTGCCCCACTACTGGTGCCTAATGAAGTCTTGTGGTATAGGGGCGCAAAATTCGTCCGCTATAGACAGACGCATGCAGAGAGAAGAGAACGAACTTTGAGTGCAACCGACGAGCAGCTGAGTGGCGGTGAAACTGAGCCTTTATTGTATGCGCCTTCCGCGCCGCCGAGGAGGTCAGTGCTGCAAACATAAAGATCCGCTTGTTGTGCAGACGTTCACGGCCGCGGTGCCGAAATCGGATCCTCTACAGGGCTCCCCCTCCCCAGTAGATGCAAAGGTCGCTGTTGTCGCGCTGATGCCCAGGACACGTGTTTACTCACGGGGCAGGGTACGGATGGGGGAGAATCGGGTGGCGAACGAGTGGGGAGTACAAGAAAAACACACAAGTTTGCCATGTACGTGGGTTTCACTTAATTGATTGCAATCACATTTTCACGGCCATTCACTGAAACAGTAAAAGTCTTTTCTCCGCGCTGTAGCACTTCGAACGGGCCATCGTACGGTGCAGTGAGGGCGTGCCGGATGTCTTCGCGGTGCAAGAAAATGTGAGTGAGACAGCTAGGTCTTCGCTTACGAAAACGTCGTAAGTGGAGGGCTGTCGAGCTGACGTTGGTCGCAAGCACTGAAAGAGTGACTGAAGTCGCTCAACGTAGGCAGGAGGCGAGAGGCTGGAGACTGCAGGTGGTGCGAAGAATTCACCGGGTAGATGTAGTGTCATCCCGTAGACCATTTCGGCAGCGGTACACCCAAGGTCCTCTTTTAGCGCCGACCAAATACCTAGTAGAACTAGCGGCAGGTCGTTGACCCATGAAGTTTGAGCATCGCAGGCGATGAAGGTGGCTTTCAAGTGACGGTGAAGCCTTTCAACCATTCCATTTACTGACGGATGGTATGCAGTTGTGTGGATGTGGCAGATACTGAGGATGCATGTTTACACTCCGAAGCGCTCACTTTCAAAGTGTTGTCTGCGGTTGGTTACCATGCTGTGGCAGCCGAAACGAGATATCCAACCGGCTACGAAAACGGACGCCATGGTGGATGCCGTAATATTGTGTACAGGAAACGCTTCAGGCCAGCGCGTGTGGCGGTAAATGCAGGTGAGGATGTAGCATTTACCACGCGATGAAGGCAGCGGACCGACAATGTCGATGTGAACGGGGTCAAAGCAAGAGTCAGGCGGCCGGAAGGGTTGAAGTGGTGACTTGGTGTGGTAAGTCGATTTTGCACATTGGTAGCGCTGACATTCTCGAGCTCAGCGGCAGACATCTGCATTGATTCCGGGCCACACGTAACAGGAGGTGATGAGGCGCTGAGTGGTACGAACACCAGGATGGCTCGAGTCATGTAGCTTGCCAAAAACTTGATGGTGCGAGGAAGGCACAAATGGACGGGCACAGCCTGTTGACATGTTGCAGACAATCGTACCGGAGGAGGATGGCAGTGGCACCTCAGAAAATGAGATGTGGACCCTGCACGCAGGTCACACAGCTTGTCAGAATGTTGTGCCTCTGCGATGATCTCGAAGTCCACAGCAGCAGTGGAAAATGCGTCGACGCATGACAGGGCGTCGGCAGCCGCATTAATGAGTCCTTCGATGTACCGGAGGTCGACCGTGAATTCTGAGATAAAAGGCAGGTGCCGAATTTGCTGGGACGTGTGGTTTCCATGGAAAACAAATGTCAGTGGCTTGTGATCCGTCAGTACGTGGAACACTGTACCTTTGAGAAGGTGGGGAATGCCAAGGTATACAGCCAGGAGTTCGTGGTCAAAAGTGCTGTATTGAGTTTCTGCCGGCTTCATCCTCTGCGAAAAGAAACCGAGTGGACACCACAAATTCTGCTGGAATTGTTGCAGAACTGCACCAACGGCACCGGAGGAGGCATCGGTGATGAGCCACATGGGCGTGTCGGTTAGGCGATGCACTAGGAGGGTGGCGTGTGCCAGGGCTTTCTTGGCTTCTTGGAAGGCGGTGTCTGCTTCTGATGTCCACTCCAAGATCGCAGATGGTGCCTTTGGAGCCTTCAGCATGCCGGTCAGAGGTTCAATGATGCGTGCTATATTAGGCGGGAACCGACAGTGGAAGTTCAGAAGCCAGAGAAATTCGCGGAGCTTGTGAAGTGACGTTGAGCATGGAAAATCCCACAGAGCTTGAACCTTCCTGTCTAATGGCTTGATTGCCTCAGGTTTGACAAGGTGTCCAAGAAATTTGACATTGTCAACACCAAAGACACATTTGGCTTTGTTGATAGTCAAGCCATGTTCCTGGAGTCACGAAAACAGCAACCGCAGATGGTCAGCGCGCTGCTTTGGTTAAGAACTTGCCACCAGCAGATCATCAAGATAGGCGACGACGAAGTGCAGACCACGTATGACTTCATTGATAAGCATTCAAAAGTTTGGCCTGCATTCCGTAACCCGAAAGCCATGCGGACGTACTTGAATAGGCCAAAAGGTGTTGTGATGACAGTCTTCGGTATGTCCGCTGGTTCCACAGGAAATATGGTTGTTCCAGCAAGAGCGGTAACAAAGTCGTGAATGTGCGGAAGCGGGTACTGGTCGGAGGTGGTGCGAGCATTCAATGCACAATAGTCTCCACAAGGGTGCCAATCTCCAGGGTCACGCTTGGGCACCATGTGCAGGGCAGATGACCAGCTGCTTGACGATGGGAAGATTATGCCTAACTGCAGCATGTGGTCAAATTCTAGGCGAGCTGTGGTGAGGCAGTGTCCAGCAAGATGTCGTGGCTTGCAGGACACGGGAGGACCTGTGGTGACAATGTGGTGTGTCACAGTGTTCTGCACCGGAAGTTCCAGGTTGCTAGGTTTGGTAAGTTCAGGAAATTCACTGAGGATAGAGGCAAATTCTGATGATGGTGAATGCGGAGCTGCATGCGTAGAGGCGGACAGCGGTGCGAGGATACCTTGCGCGGAGAGGCTGGTCATCCAGTCCACAAGTTGACGGGAGCGGTGATTCACGTTTAAACCAAAATGGGTAAGAAAAACCGCACCTAGTATGGCGAATCGTACCTTGGCGAGGATGAAAATCCACTGAAAAATGCGATGCAGGCCCAGGTCAGTGGTGAGGGAGCATTGGCCATATGTTGCGATTGTGGATGTATTCACAGCTTACAAAGGCGCAGTCCTTGGACAACGGTGTCGGTCGAGGCGGGAGGCAGGAATGATGCTCACCTCTGCACCAGTGTCCACAAGAAAGCGATGGCCTGCAATCCTGTCTGTGGCAGCTTCGCATAGCAGTTGAGTCACGTGCCATCATTAGAGACTCGCTTCCATGTTTCCCTGCCAGCGACAAGGCTGTCGACATTTGTCAGTGCTGGCGCCGAACCTGGTGTGGTACCAGTAGAAGCCGTCGGAAGTGTGTCTTGGGCCGGAACGAGAACACGAATGTGAGCCACCCCTAGCCTGTGGAGAGCGACAAGACATATCCATCTGCATTGCTGCCATGGTGTCCATGCCGGTCAATTCTCTCCTTGAGGTGAGATTGCCGGGCCTCGAGGTCTGATGTGACAGTGGTCGAGGACAACGCGGAGCTTGTGCCGCAGTAGTTGTTGACGCAGTCTGCGAGCTCTGCCAGTTTGTCAAGAGGCATATCATCCGCAGCTACCAAAACCACGACAAGTGTCTGAGGCAAGCGTTTCAGAAAGAGCTCACGCAATAATGCAGTTGCAGAATGCAGAAAGCTCACGCAGTTGCTGCAAGCAGCTTCTCTCTGACACGGTTTTTCGTGTGAGCACTATGGCCTTGAAATGGTCGTAGGGTGCGGCCGGATGTGGGGCTTTCATGACGTTATCGAGCTCATCAGCTACCAGGCAGGAAAGTGCTGAGGCGACGTAAAGGTACATCACACATTGCGATGTGATGCGCTGCAGATCGAAGAGGGCTTCTACTTGCGGTAACCACACAGTGGGATTCTTCGGCCCAAACGGTGGCAGCCGCAGCTGGGCATTGGAAATTGCGTCCATGGCAGCGTTGGGGGCAGGGATGTTGGCTGTCACTGTCGATTGCGGCTGAGGAGTCGGGATGTCGTTGCTGGACACTGTAGTGTTCATTTCGTCTTCCATCGTGTGTGCTTGCTATGTCTGGGTCACCAGGCTATAGGGGCACGAAATGCGTCCACTATAGACAGACGCGCGCAGAGAGAAGAGAACAAACTTTGAGTGCAACCGACGAGCGACGGTGAAACTGAGCCTTTATTGTACGTGCCTTGCGTGCCGAGGAGGCTGGCACTGCAAACATAAATATCCGCTCGTTGTGCAGACGTTCGCGGCGGCGGCGAAATCAGATTCTCTACATGTGGTGCAGGTGCAATCAAAGCAATTGGCAAAGCCCGGCAAGTTGTTTGCAATGGTGAGTCTGCCAAGACTGCACGAAGTGCCGGTAGTGGCACTCTGCAGAGCGATGCCATAGGCTCCTGTGTTCCTGCTAGCAGTGACCGCGCCTGTACAAACAGAATTTCTTGTTGTATTTTTTTTATGGGCCTATACAGTTCTAGTTTCACTTATGTTACTTGCCATTGTCCTTTTTTTCTATAAAGTTCGAAAGCTCTGCTATACATTTATGAAAAATTTAAACTAAAACTAAAAATATTGAACTGCAATTTTTAAAGGTTTTGTGCTTTATAGACAGTCTAACTATAACTAATGCCATGTGAAGAATTTAAAAAGCACCACCACGTTCCTGAATCCTTTGACTGATATACTTCTTGTGACTTTTTAAAGTCTAAAGTGCTCCCCACCAGGCTTGGCCATTTTTAACAAACAAGTGTAGCGTATACATGACGTGCTGACAATCGCGTCTAGTAAGTATTATGGTGCTGCGTGCTGCGAAAACAGCAGAAATTTCCAAGCGAATGCTGTGCTCCTTCACTCTTGATACAGCATGCTCCCAGCCAGAGAGCCACTGTCTCACACAAATGCCTCTTGGCAGTGTGTGTTTCGTCACTCACCATGACTAATCAACCAATATGGAAGGCGGAACGCCGCAAGGAGGGAGGCAGGGCTTACGCCTCTATATGTCCGTCGGCTCCGGTGTGGGAGAAGACAGGGAAGGAACACCACTTGGTAACGCTACTAGAGGCAGAGAGGGTCTCAGCCAGCAGTGATACTTACTTCCTGGTGGCATGGTAACAGGAGAGTTAATTTCTTCTATCTCCTTTTAATTGTGAACCGATTTGAAAATTTCTTTGGGTAAAATGCTCCTTTGATGGCGCTTTACAGCTTCTAGTGTATAACCAAAATTTCTGATGGGGCCTGGTGAAGGGCTCTTTAAGGGAGCTCATGAATATGGGGCATGAGTGAATTTGTCTCTCTGGCATGTCTACAAATGCCCAACTTCTCACAAGACATGGAGGAAGCAAAAAAATCTTTCAGCCAAAACCATGTTAGGATTGATGTTAACCTGATTAGAATTTAAGAAATCTAGTGATACACCGTATTGACACCTCCAAAATGTGTCAGATAAGAGGTGCGTAGTGCAACTGAGCTTCTCTATTGCACTTTTCCCTGTGGACACCCTGCTCCATCTACGCTGTGTGTGTGAATATATATACATATAAGATTGTCCGAATATTCAGTTAAACCTCGATATAACAAACTTCAACGTAATGAAATGCTTGATGTAATGAAGTATTTAACTTTTTTTTAACTTCTTGTCTATAGAACACCATTATAAAGCAATTTCAGTGCTGCCACAAAGGTATACTGAGGCAATAAATGGAAACTGCTGTGGATGCAGACGGTCAAATGGTGGACTTACATGCTGCTGTTTGTGAATCCACCTCTCAAATCACATGCCACACGACAGAGAGCAGCCGCTGAAGCGGAGCAGTGGAGCAGCAAGTCCCTCTCGCTGTGCGATAAGGTCCTTTCGTACCCTGCATACCGTACTATGTTGTGGCTGTAAACGAAAAGTGTGCGAGGGTGAGAGAAAAGGATGGTGGCTTGGTGCACGCCGTATTCCTGCACGGTAACATGATCAAGCTTGAGCAGGGGGGACAGGAGTGGAAATGGCAAGCATATCAGCGCCCCTCTCCTCTTCTAACTTGGCCGCATGGCTCTAAGCACAGTACACTACCTGCTCGTCCTACGTTGGAGGTAATCTGTGGTGGCTTCATGTGCGCTGTCTTCCTGCGAATTTAGTGCTGGAGGTCGCGTAATCTCGAGTTTCGGAGACATGTTGAAGTAAGAGGCAGACAAAGCGTTCATTCTTGCATGCGCTCTTCATGATAGCATAGTCGCCCACTGCAGGTATCATAACCAGTTGCGATGGCGGAGGGGACGCGAAGGCTTTGCAGTCGTAGCTTCGAACCGATCAATGTGAAGAAACCTTTGACACGGCATGAAACCGTGTTGACTGTCAAGTTCAACAAAATATTTTTTCTTATTGAAATTCGCTTTTTCCGATGGCCAGATAACCTGGAAAATTCTTTTGCCCCTTTTGTGAAAGAAAAATTTGTTGGTGACTACTTATTGCATGAAAGGTCGAACTTCAATATAACAAAATTTCCATATATTGAAGTAAAGTGCCTATTTCACTGACTTTGTTATATCGAGGTGAACTCTGAACCGTCAGTGTTCGTCTGTTGCTGCTTACTAGTCTGATCTACCACCTGGCTGAGCTTGAACCAAATGAAGGATAAATGAGGGCCTAACGTCAGTGCAAAATGCCGACTTGGAGCGGGAATACATCTTTTGTCAGACGCCCACATGGTTATCTCGTTATGTTCTTCGCACGAGTCGCAGATCAACTAATGACATTGCAGTGTGTTTTTGAAGAAACAGAGCAAATTATTTGTTTGGTAGATAAAGCAACAGTGTCTTCTTTTATTTGTTTTTTTTTATTTATGCAAATACCTGCAGCGCCACAAGGGCATTGTAGCAGGGGAGCACTACAGATACATTGGTACAGAAAGGACTGACTCCAGAAAGAAAATATACGTATACAAAAAGCTTAAATAAAAAAGAGTAAGACTAACATTATCAGCATAGGTAAAGACAACTGAGAAAACAGTAAAGCAAGAAGGTAAGTGGTTGCAATAGGCAAACCATAAACCAAGACACAAGTGAAAAAAATAGAACAGGGCAATATGCAGCTATGAAAAATTTAACAATAAGAAAGATTTAAGCTCGGAACAGGGTTTACATTGAACAATGCTCTTAGGGAGTCTATTCCATAGAGCTGAAGTGTGCGGGAAAAATGAATTGTGGAAGACTTCAGTGCGACAGCGCATTTCAAGAACTTCATTATCATGATCGCGTCGCTGAGAGACAAAGTGGGGAGGCAAAATGTACAGTTCTTTGTCTATTCCAGTGACACCAGAGTATATCTGGAAAAACTGTTGCAGTTTTGCAAAAGTCATAATTGCCAGGAACAAACTTGGCAGCACGGTTTTGAATTCATTCGAGGTTTTCAACAAGGTATTAGGGTTCCACACTTCACAAGTGTATATAAAAATTGGATGCACATTTGTAACGTGAAGTTGTTCTTTTACATTTAAAGGGGTCTGATAAAAATTACGTCTGATAAGGTTAAGTATTCTGGATGACTTTAAGGCGAGATATTCAATATGTTTATTCCACTTTAAGTTTTCTGAAAAAAAGACACCAAGATATTTATAATGCTGAATCATTTAAAGGGGAAGGCCATCCAAGTTATACCGTGATCTTACTGGCAGACACTTTTGGGTAAGTCGCCTTAACTGACATTTTGAACTGTTCAAGAACATGTCCCATTTTTGGCACCATGCATGAGTCCTGTTGAGGTCATTCTGTAAGCTGGAGACATCCCGTATGTTTTGCACATTTCTATAAACACGATCATCTGCATATAAACACACTTTGCATTCAAGGCCCTCTACAATATAATTTATGTAAATTAAAAATAACAACGGCCCCAGAACTGAACCTTACGGTACGCCTGATGTTACGGCGACTTGAGTTGATGAAACTCCATTGATGTGAACATGCCAAGTGCCCACAGTTAGGTAACTACTAATCCAATTGATTATAGTAGGGTGTATCGAGAGGCAGGATAATTTGTGCATTAGTGAAGCATGAAGAACGGTATCAAAAGCTTCCTTAAAATCCAAAAATATGCAGTCAACTTGCAGGGCCAGTAAATGCAGGGCCATGGCCAGGATTTAACTCAACATCACCTGAAAAGATTAAACACAATGATGTAAAAGCATGTGAGGCCAGAGCATGTAAACCATGGTGTAAGAATAGGTTAGGTGAGAGAATGGTGCGGAGGCAAATTAAGTTCTGTTTAGGAGACCCCCCAAGAGGTGTTGCGCTAAACTAGTGCCTGCCTAAAGCCCCTTCATCCATGCCGCTCGCTGCACCTGCTCTTGTGAATGTGCACGCGTGTGTTAGTGCTTCGATCTGCTTCGTTGTTTAACGTACTGGTGGGCTACGCGATGGGAAAGTGCTTTGTACCGTGGAGCAACATGGGTATAAGTCCTGTAAAGAAAAGTTATCGCTTTTTACGCTGCCGCATGACCAAACCAGGCTTGACGCATGGAGACTGCAATCCCTCGCAAAGACCGGGTACTGCAATGCACAGGCCGTGCTTGTGAAAAAAATTTCGCTCCTCACTTTATATTGAAAACGTGGTCCGCAGCTATTGATGGCCGCATTCTGATGTCGGGCAACAGGAGAGCGGGACTTGCCAAGGATGCTCTGCCAACTATCTTTGAAGGAGCGCCAAGTTACCTGCCAAAGAAGATTAAGAATCCTCACAAGCAGTCAAGGCGGTAGACTTGCCATACAAACCCTGCGGAAACACCAGCAGCTCAGAACACCGACAGCGAAGTCAACGAGAGCAGCGATGTCATCGGGACAAGTGACCTCTGCACTTCGTCACCATTCGAAGAAATGTTCTGCGCAGCATCAACTCTGTGCCTTCCGACACCGTCCTGGGCGATGCATCGCATCGATGCGGAAGGGTTCCGTGACCTCGTGTTCCACGATGCCTCTCTGCTATGCACAAGTGACGGTGCATGTGTGCCTTTTAACCGAAAGTCTGTGCATGTGAAAAGTGACATGGCTGTGCAAGTGTACATATTTGGCAAACCGGTTGAATGCAGTACGCTAGACATAAATAATTTTGCTGTGTCAACTTCCCAAGTTGAGGATGTTCTGAAAACCGTTCACAACTTACACATTTCCAGCGGGGGACCTAATATGAAGGACTTTCCTTCTGTGGCTCCTGAATGTGCTTTCGTTGACTGCCAAAGTAAATGGAGGCATAAAATATGCCCACTGCTGTTATCTGCGGGAGATATATGTCGTGCATGCAGTAGCCTATCTGATGCTCTCAGAATCCATGCCAACTGGCAAGCTGCTCGTGCGAAACAGTGGCAACCACTGAGGTGTATCAGGCTGTCTGTGTCACCTGCCAAAAAATAGAAGGTTGACGCCTTGCGTCACGTAGGTGTATGTCGTTTTGACTTCAGTGTCGAGTCCTTCATTTGCCCATATCTCCTTAAGGATAGTTAACGGACCTCTAACCGTGCATCCATATAGCATCTCGAACGGTGAAAAATTCAGGCGTGCTTGTGGCACTTCTCTGTAAGCAAACAATAATGCTGGTAGGTAACGGTCCCAATCCGTAGGTCTTTCTTGACACATCTTCTTTATCATGTTCTTCAATGTGCCATTAAATCTTTCTACCAGGCTGTTCGCCATAGGATGATACGGCTTTGTGAGCAATTGCTTTATCGAGAGCAACCTGAGCAACAGGTCAGATGTGAAGTTGGATCCCCAGTCACTAAGAATTTCTCGGGGAAGACGACACCTAGAGAACATCTCTATTAGAGCTTCGGCAACCTGAATTGAATCTATGCCTTTTAAGGCAATGGCTTCTGGATATCTTGTCGCCATATCGACCATCGTGAGAACATAGCGGTTTCCTTTTGCTGATACCGGCTTTATTGGTCCTACGATGTCTATCACTACTCTCTCAAATGGCATATCAATGGTTGGCATATTCCCAAGTGGAACTCGATTCACTCGTCCTTTTGGTATCGTCCGCTGGCAAATGTCACAGGATTTTATATATCTTTTTACTTCGCTTTGTAGTCCTGGCCAGAAAAATTCTTCTGTGATCCTAGCCACCGTTCTTTTTATGCCTTGGTGCCCGGCCATGATGCTGTCGTGTCCCAAATTCAAGACCGTCCGTCATAGTGATTTAGGAACCACCAACTGCATCACTTCTGTGCCCGAGGTAAACTTGCATCTCCTGTACAACAATCCATTTTTTCCTCTGGAATTCAAAAATGGTTCTTCCTCTTTTATTTGTCGTTGACTCTCCTTGCTTCTCAAAGCAGGCTTGTAGGGAATCATCCTTTCTTTGCATTTCCACAAATTCTGTTGGCGTCACCGCAAGTACTTCGGTTGTAGGTACTTTCAACGCCCTTAACGTTCGCTCTGTACTTGATCTTGTAGCTACCGCCGACGAAACTGCTGGACTATCCTCCGTAGTCTTAATTTTTTGTGTTGCCATGTTAGGATCGTGCTCTTGCTATTTTTCTTTCGCTTTTCCCGTTTCGGTGCAGCTGCTCTTCCACTTGATATTAGGGTCATCCACGCTTCTTACCCCTGGTAGATTGCCCAATATTAAATCATATAGCGGCTTATCTACGCACTTCACTATCAGCCATCTGGAGTAGTAGGGAGTAGAAACTTGAATTCTGGCCTCAGGTAAACGCCTAACCGTGCTATCGACCATGATAACCGCCGCTGTTTCTCCTGTTAGTTCTTGCTCCCGAACCAAACTTCGTCTCACCAAGGCTGTGTTAGTTCCACTATATCGAAGAACCGAGACTCGTATTCCGTTGATCTCTCTGTCAGCTACAGGAAGACCCAGTGATAGTCTCGTCTTCTCGAACGCGTCCTTGTTGTCCGAGACCATGGTTTTTGACGCATCAAGTGTATCATGGGTATCCTTGGTCGATTCTTGCGATGATGCTGCCTTTCCACCATTTAGGGAAACCACGCCTGCTGCCTTTTCTCGGTTCTGTAGTCTGCAGTCTTCTGTGCGGTGTCCTTGTCTCTTGCAGTGCTGACACATGATATGCGCCTGTGGTCGATTCCCTCCTACACGACAATCTACGGCATGATGACCGACGCGGTTGCACGAGAAACATCTAAGTATCTTGGGTACCGCACCTTACCTAACTTGGATTACATCATTGTCTCTTTTATGAGTTTCTTCTTCATTTTTACCTAAATTCCTCAAGCCTTGCGCTTCCAGAAATTGGTCAGCAGATTCAGCAAAGTCATCTAGACGTTTTAGTGAACGTTCTTTAAGAAAAACATTGAGTTTTGGGCTACAAGTCCAGAACTGCTCAATCACAATGCGCTCCCCAACTCCTTCATACGTCTTCTCTGTGTTTGCCATTTCCATCCATCTATCAAAATAATTTGTCAAACGGCAAGCAAACTGTTTACGAGTCTCTGATTGTTGTGGTTTACTATTCTGGAATTTGCCATGGAATCCTTCTGCAGTTAGCCTGAATCTCTGCAGTAATGCTGACATGAATGAATGACATTCGATGCAACGAATGCCATTTGACCCATGGTGGTGCTACACAGGAAAAGGTAATGTCATTCGGTCATGATATCAATGGCGATCATTGCAAAAAAAAGCGAGAAAAGTAGACCAAGCATTTTGTAGAATGTCTGAAAAGTCAATCTATTTACTTTAATATAAATATTGGGGCGTCGCTTCACTGAAAAAAACAAATATATAAAACTTCTAATTCCAGAATCTCTGGCCACTATAAGCCAAAACAAGGCTTAACCAGCTGAATAGCCATAGCCGATAAATTGCAGACGAACAATATGACTGACATGGCAGCGCTGAACAATGATGCTCAATTGCAGTAGGTGAAGCGTTTAGTTGATGTGTGCTTTCCATGCGAGCATTGCATACTAAACAGAGGCTCGATCATCAAATAGATGCGGATGCCATTCGAGATGCCAAAAACACACGCACAAAGGCACCCAATTGTTTACAGTATGGCCGACTAGTAAAGCGACGGCCGCCACGCCACTGAGGTGGAGAGAAAAGGTTTTTTGACTGCCTGCCGTACAGTCTTTGTGTAGTTAAAATTACAGATTCCTTAAACAATGCAAAATAATTGCCTCTTTACACGAGTGCTTCTGACATGACAAAGGCTCAATGTCATATTTTGCCTTGTCTCTGGGGTGGAGAGTATAATTTCGCTTCGACTGCAAAGCCGAATGAGTCTCTCGAACTCATTCGATTGCAGAAGTCATTCGATTCTAATGGCATTAAATATCGCTGTGTAGCAGCCGAATAATGTCATTTGATGCTAATGCCATTCGATTCGAATGACATTAAAATGTCCAGTGTGACAGGGGTATAACACACATGCACTCAATCTAGATCAATGATGAAAAAAAAAAAACAATGAACAGTTAACAGTAAATATAGAAATTAACACTATACAAAACACACTTAACGGTGGTCAACTAAACAGAGTTCAAAAGAAAACAAATGATGGCATACGCATGGCCGGGCAGCAGCAGCAAGTCCATAAAGCACGGAGTCTACGGCAGAGCTTTCCCGAAGAATGCTGGCAAGCCGATCTCGTTGCAGTGGATGTGATTGCTGGGCTGGGATTCCCGGGAGTCTAAGTCTGACGTCCTCCCCCGAGCAGGTTGAGCTAACTTGAGGGGAACTACCGTGAGCTTCGTTGCAGACGTTGGTTTGTCGTCTCTTACGTCAACTAGTAATTCGCAGTTCAGATGCGGCTACGTGGCCCAGAAGATACTGGACGGCACTAGCTCCTTGACGCTTTTCAGCAGATTGTAGGCTCAGCTTCTAGACTGCTTAGCTCGGTCTAAAACCTTCGTTATTCTCCTTTTCCTAGTTCCCTGTGTTGGGGAACGGCAGATATTCGTGACGATCCAATCAAGTTCACCCAATTGGATCCCGGCTCTTCGCAAGGTCTTGGCCGCGACCATCTTAATTGGGGGCGAGGGAATGGGTGCTTTCCCCCTGCATTTAGAGGTCGCGCTCTCGTATTGCACCACACACATACCCTTGAGTCCATGGTGGGCCTCTGTTGTTCGTTCACAAACACAGGAGAAACGACGGTGGCCGGCCATATGGCGCTGTCGGCACATATACGCTGTCAGCAATTCATAGACATGGGATTGCTCAGAGGCACCACATACTCTGCCAGTACTTCGTGGACACAGGATTGCACAGACACCACATATTTCTGAGTATTCACGCCCCCGCCTTCTTAGTAAGCTTCTCAATGCACGCCCGTGGCAGAGAATATACAGAGGTCCCTACAAAAAGCTGTCGGGGCGTCACGGTCGCACCGACGACAAAAAGACAATAATCTCTGAACCTGCCTTCAAGTTCTTTTGGCCGCTTGCCCGAGTGGCTGGCAATAACCGTCTTGCTTGCCAGTCTCTATTTCCACGACCTTTTGGCGACCATTGATCAGTGCTTCGCCGAATCTAATTATGCCGCACCGTGACAGTGCATCATCTTCACTTCGTGGTGTTCGTCTTCGTCATCACAAACCTAAATTAATTTTAGTTAGCCTCGTAGTTTGATTACTAATTAGTAATTAATCTCCTTAGGCTTCTTGCCCTTCGTTAGTCTTACAGTCTTATTTGGATTTAATTAACCTTTTCATAATTACTCTTATTAGTCTTTAACCTTAATTATTACTACTACCTCTTCAGTGCTCACTATAGCCACACTCATAAATATCAGCAGTTGTAGATATCCATAAGGCATTCTCGTATATACCCCCATAGGACCCCAGGTATACCTATGGAGCACATTGTGTCGCAGACGGACGGATAGATAGATTTCCGAGGGAAATAGCCCCGTAAAGCTTACGCATTAAAAAATGTTATTCTCGGACTACTTGTTTACCATTTCAAGCAGTTTTTTGTGCCGCATGCCCTGAAACACTCGGCGCTGTATGAAGAGGTGGCCTCGAAAATTCACCGACGATTACGATACTCCCTAATGAGAAATTTGAGTGCATCTCTATACGTTTTTTTATTTCGCAATATATTGGGTGGCGTGGACGATCTGTCTCATGCGGCATGTTGCAAACGGTGTGAAGTGTGGCGTGACTGCGTCGATAATCTGGAGATTGCAATAGGCAGTGCATGGTGACACGTGGGTGCGATTCACAGCAGACCTCCCACGCTGGTGTGCTATTCTGGCACCATCTCGTAGCCATTGTCGCCACACTACACTTTTCTTCTCATGCTTTCGCCTTGCCCTCCTCCTCCGCTTTCTGCCTTATGGTTCCCACTGCACCGTTCTCCTCCGCGTTCCTCCTTGCATCTTTCATCCCCCGCTGTGCTCAGCGTTCGCTCTTTCATTCTTTGCTGTGCTCATTTGCTCGGTTATGCTGGCGTTTGCCGCAGGAACAGGTGCGTAAAATCTGCGCTCTAAAACGGGCGTTTGTGCACCACAATGCAAGCAAAGCTACTGCACCTGTATCAGGTGAGGCTTTGCGCACGCTGCCAGACTAGAAGATGACAAGCCATAGGCGCTGCCTCTGGCTTTCGACATGCCTGTGCAAATTGTTCTCTTGGCAGGCACATGCTCGTGTGTTTCCCTTATGAGTGGACGACTCTGCACATTTAACATATAAACTAGCACAAGCTTGCACTGTCTTTAAAGGGGCTGACAACTGGCCAATGTGTGTTGCGAGATGTTGAGAGAAATGAAATGACCCCAGTTTAGAGTGACAGAATTGACTGTGCTGTTTGCAATTTAAGCAGGCATTATAGTTTTAAACTGGTGAAGAAAATCTCAAAAACCAGTAAGTGGTGTGAACTGGCCTTGGTTCTTCTGATACAGTATATAAGATTACTGTATGTAAATTGGCTGTTATTAAGTACCCCATACTTATTGCTTAAAATGACAGTTTGTATATTATTAGGCTTTTGCGCGTTATTCTATACGAATTACAAAGTAAAAAGATTCCACCCTAACAAGCAGTGCTCGCGTCCCTCATGCATGGCAGTGCACATGATTTCTGTTGTACGCGCGCGAGATTGTGAGCATGCATGCGACCTAAAATCATTTGTTCCAGCATTGTCAGGTCTTTGAGAGAAGACATGCTTCGGAAGTCAAAAACGCATGAATGGCTCCTGCAACATGCTGAGCTGCGTATCACATGTATAAAAGCATTATTTCACTTTAGAGAACTTAACTTGGCTTGCCTAAAAACACTCTTGGCTTGTTAGGCCAAAGCTGTTGGACAAGAGATCACGAAAGCACATAGCTATTATTGTAGAAATAATTTACACTTTTGATAACATGAAGCTCTGGAAAATTGGTCGGATTAAAGACAAAAAAAATGATACTTTCTCAGCTACATCCGTGCTTGTCGTCTGCCTCCCATCATTGTCGGTGTTTAGTCGCTATCGCATTCTTCTATCACTATTTGAAGCATGCCTACAGTGAATGACTACATCCTCACTGCAGATAGGAAAATTCTAATAAAAAATGTTCCACTGCATGATTCGAAACTCTGACTGGTAAGCTTTCAACTGCACTAAAAAAAATGGGTACCATAAAGATTGGTTGTCAGTCCCTTTACAATCGAACTCACTTATAATGACACCGGTTTTAACAATGTATCGGTTATAACAATGAGAACCTGCTGCACTGTTGACTTTTGTATGTTTTTCATGGTGAAATAACCCGCTTACTACAATGCCCTGATGCCGCATTATCGGTTATAATGATGAAATCTGGCTGCTGGGTGTCCGAGCCGAGAGGTAGTAAATGCAAAATCCTTGAAAATAAAAAAATAAAATGAGAAATTAGAGCCGCTGCACAATGGTCCAACAGCTGCCACGCGCACATTTTCCAGCCATCTCCGTGCGGCTCTCTCCAGTCGCCCTTCCACCCCTCCGAACACGAACGGGCTGCGCCCATAGGTCTACACTGCCCCAGCCTCTGAAACACGACTGGATCGTGCCAACTGCACCGCAAGCTGATTGCTTGCATGTTGCTCGCTGGCTCCTTATTCAGCGCAGTTCTGCGAACAGCTTAATCGCTCGTGTTCGTCCTTGTTGGTTGCGTCGAAGTCGTTCCTGGCCACATGGTTTCTCAGCTTCGCTTGACTCACCACTGAAACGGATGATGGCTGATCTGCCTGCTGATCATCGGCAATGCACGACGTTGCTGGTGGAAAGAAGTGCACGGCTATAAATTTGGATACTAAGTGCTTCTAACCGATGAGACGATTGTTGCAAACATGCTTGCATCAGATAGCAACGGCGACGACGGCAGCGAGGATGTGGTAAGGCAGGCTGCCTCAATGTTGTCCTCACATGAAGCCTGGTAGATGATTCACTACCTCCGGGGCTTAGTTTTCGCAAGGAATTTTCCACTGCACTACGTGGAGCACTTGGATGCCTTGGAGAATGATGTCGGCAAGCTTCGCGCAAAGCATGCATGGCTGAGGGACATAGGCTTTTCTCGTGCAAGCCACTGAGAAGTATGTGGTGAGATGCTTGTGGCGATCTCTCCTCGGCGTTTCTTCTGGATTTTTCGAGCTGACAGGCTGCTACGGCAGCCTTCTCACAATTTTTAAAAGGCCCCTTTTGGGGCCACCAAAACAATGCCTCAGTGGTGCTCGCATATCGCTTGCCATCCATGCAGTTATAGTTTGCAGTTGTTATAGCAGTGCCATTGTTTAACACTGACAGCTGTGGCTTGTTACACGCGATTGGAGCGCCCAGGAAGCAGTTAAACGACTGAACACAATCAGCAGCTGGGCGGAGGAAGGTGGTGGGTAGGGGCACTGGCCTCCCCGCCTATATAGTTTTCTCACATCAGCTCTGCCGTCCCCCTATTTTGATTTTTTCATGCAACCCAGTTATAACAACGGAATTTTCGTGGCACTTGAATATTGTTATAAGTGGGCTCGACTGTAATTGTCAAAGGGCAGCTGACTAAACATAATTTAATATTTGTTTATTTATCCATATACTTATACAGGTTCTTAAAGGACCTTTGTACCCACTGCGATGGCTCAGTGGCTATGGTGTTGCACTGCTAAGCACGAGATCGCAGGATTGAATCCCCAGCCAAGGCTGCATTTTGATATAACAGTGGTGGTGCGTGACTTGGAAAAAACAAACAGTGCTAAAAACGGTACCAAATAAAAAGACAGTGCATTGTCTTGTGTCTTCTTGTTGAGCCCTGTTTTTAACTCTGTTTTTACAAGCATTCATATAAGCAGCAGTGTTTACAAATCCACACTGAACAGTGCAACCCATTGTGGCCCACGCCTCCCCTTTAGGCCTGTCGCGGTGGCTTAGCAGCTAAGGTGATGCGCTGCTAAGCACGAGGTCGCGTGATTAAATCCTGGCTGTGGCAATTGCATTTCGATGGTGATGAAATGCAAAAATGCCCATGTCCAGTGCATTGGGGGCATGTGAAAGATCCCCGGATGGTCGAAACTTCTGGAGTCCCCCACTATGGCGTCTCATATTCATATTGAATGAGAAGAAAGGAAACCGAGGGCCCGATTTTTATTAGTCATATCATAAGAAGACAAATCATATTGTGATTTTGACACTTAAAACGAAAGAACGTAATTTTTAAAGGACCTTCGTGAAACAATAATGAAAGGGGGAACTAAAGAAAAGCAATCACTTCCAGTACACAAATATTACAAGAAATAAGGACAGTGCCTCACATAAATTGTGGGGTTCTCAACCGTGCTCTTGGGACAAAGGAACGACAACACAGTAGTGCAAACAATCACAAGGGCATTTATTGCACCTTTCATAGATCAATGCGTGCTAGCCGAGTTGCTATCCCCAAAACATGCTGGTGGGCGCGCGACAAATCGCGGAAGTCGGACTCACCGCGACCGGATAGCGAGCGAATATGTTTGCCCCATGCTGGATCCCAACGCCTGGTCGTTTGCGCGTACGGTCACGCGAACGGTGTCGCGTTCGAACGAGCTCTCGCGAGACGGTCTCGCAGAAGCAGAAGCAGCGCGGCACGTCCGCGCTGCTTGCTGATCTCGAGCCAAAGGGAAAGCGCCTTCTCACCTTTCCGCGCCCAACTAACCCCGCCGTTAGGTGGCGTTAGCAGCACAACACTCGCGCCATCTCTCGTACTGCGCTGCAACCACACCGACCGCCGCGTGCACCAGGCCACGTGGCGAAGCCGGATTACAGGAGATGGGAGCTATGCGGAAAAACAACATATCAGGGGACGCATGAGAGTCGCACATCCCCACAAAATACAACAACAAAGCAACCAGAAGGCAGTTAATGCAAAAACAGTGAATTCAACGTTTTCCCAGAAGTACAAATTTATCGCAATACATTTTTTTGAGAAGCCTATGTAGATGCAGTGAACATCTCTTTACAAGCACTTCCCGATGTCTGAACTTTTTCAGTGTGCAGAAACCACGAACACAAAGTGGGAAAGACAAACACCTTGTCCTTATGTTTGTCTTTTCCATTTTTTTGTACATTGTTCCTGTGCACTAGAAAAATTTGCTCATGGAATACCAACTAGCTCAATCTCTCACTTCGTTAAGCATTACTACTGCATTGTTAGTGTATTGTTACATTGTACTTATTCCTAGAGGGGTATTCTATAAGAGTCCACCTAGTGGACTGTCCATTTCGGCTGCTGCTGATTTGCTGATTGGATGGAGCTGTACGAGTGAGGAGGAGACGAGCGGCCCCAGCCAATCAGCGGCAGTTGAGATGGACAGTCCACTAGGTGGACTCTTACAGAATACCCCCCCTGGTCAACTTTGTGATGCCACTGTAGGAGGACATGTGGATAGAGGAAGTGCCATGTGAACAGAATGCATGTTTCCTGCTGACGTGTACCTTGGGGTCTTTGTGTGCCTTGGTGACCTTCCAGGTGCAGGTGCCCTTTGACACATACTTCAAGGTGGAACCGCTCACCAAGTACCACCGGGTGATCATCATGGAGCGGTTCATGAAAGATCTGGCACCCTCCATTTGGCCTCCAGGAAACCGCACTGGTGAGTAGTGCTGCTGCCCTGGATATGTAAGTGGCTGTTGATGACCCCTGAATGTTAAAGTGCAATTTTCTTCAAGGCTTTAAATTCTCTTAAATGTAGTGAAGTGCATAAAATCCTCGAGTTTCATCTTTGGTTGGTGCAGTCTGCAAGTTAATAAAATCTAGTTATCAAATTTTGGGGGTTGATGCTGGTCAGGGAGGTTATTCGTGGTTGGTACACTCACTAAGTCCTTTTATTTGTCTTTTTTTGTTTTTGAACAGTTAATACACATACGTGCATTGCTGAAGAATGTTTTCAACTGTTCAGCATGATATTTCTGTAGTCCTTGAGCAGGCTTTATCAGGGCTTTGGAAGTTATTGAATAATCTCTAATAATCTTATTATGTAAAAAGCATTTTAATCCCTGCATTACCTAAAGATGGTGAACTTGCATGTGATTCTGAATTATGAAATTAGAGGGCTGATTTTTCGGTTTCAAATGAGGTCATTGGTATTTCCAAAAAGTTTAACAGTCTGAAAAAATGAATTTATGGTTAGGCATCATTACACTGCTCTGCTAGCAGCCATTTTCTTGGCTTTTACTCCAGGGTGGCAATATCTGCTTGAATTTTTGTCTTACGAACACATTTTGCATTTCCCCGATGCAGAAATTGACTCATCTTGGGATGTGGCAAGTGTACAAGCTGCAAATCCAGCTGTACGGGTGCATCACTGCTACTGAAATAATTCAGTCAGAAGGTTGGGATGATTTGTGAGGTTTATTGATAAGGCTTTGGAAGCACAGTAGGTGTATTTGCTTCTATACTTGTTATGTCACAGTCCGATGTGTTACTTGTGATGAGCCACAACCAGCTGAGCATACGCTTGTAATCCCTGACTCAACTTCTATTGCCTGCTGGCTGACAGTGCAAAAATAATGGCTGCTGGCCTACTTGCTCAAGCAAAAACTTCTGTTTTACACAGCTTCAATGTTATGGTCTGGAAAAATTTGTAGGAGAAGTTGTAGGTCATGTTCAGCAACAGCCAATGATGTCTCTGCGAGGTTATCTCTTATGTGGCACTCTTTCGTGGTCTTAGAAGAAAGCATGTGATATATGAAAACATAGCTGCATGACTGCTTGTTTTCACACCTGGAATGTTGCCCTGCAAATAAAAGTGAACCACAGTGTTTCCTTTGACTTTGAGTGCCTGCCTATCGTTAATCTTCTGCGACCATGGTGTCGTTCCATCTTGACAAGAAAGGCTGCCTGAATCCAGGGGCTGATAGCTTTTTTTTTTGATGGGGATGCAAGCTTTGTTATTTTAGAGCGCAAGTGCATTTGATGCCATTTTTTTATCCCACACACTTTCTTCACAAAGAAAAACCATGTTAAAGATAACATTGTTGAAACAACTTCAGCTGGTGTCTTAACACACTCACTTTTTCTAGAGAGGACTTATGACCTTAGGGGAATAATGAAAAATTTAACATAGGTGAACCTAATTAGCAAACTAATTCTCATTACGCAAATGCTCGGAGTAACTTGACATGACTGTGAACGATATGCCACTAGTAAGTTCACAATTGTGTATCACTTTAAACAGACACGGACTTTCAATGCATCTGTTTTGTTCATATATCTGTTGTCTCATCATGTTCAACAATATGCCTAGGAGAGCGTACAACACAGAACAGTACATCTAAAGAAATTACCGGAGTTGCTTTTAGGCGCAAGTTTGTCCATTGAAGACGTAGATTCTTTCTGTTCATTATTTGTACCAGTGTGTGTGCCTGTCTACCATTGCTTACCTCATGGCAGTAGAGTGTCTGTGTGAGAATAAGGTGGAAATTTCAACAAGCCATGTGGTGTGTTGTAGTGCCAAGTAAAGAGCTAGGACTGCTTCATCTTTCATGCCAAACTGCGGCAAAGCGCAATCCACACATTCCGTTGCTGCCAAAAGATGATTTTGTGATTTCTGCATCTGAAAGGAAAGGTTCTCATTCAGCTGATTGTAGCATTATGTAGGTACAGTCGACTCCCGATGATTCGAAGCCGCTTAATTGGAATTTTTGGTTAATTAGAAGTGGTGCTGGTCCTGTCAGTTTTGCATGTAATCCTATGGAAGGAATCGCTCGATAAATTGAAGCCCTCATCCAGTAATATTGTTTAGTTGGAAGTTAATTTTCAGCCGGGATCCTCGAGGTGACCGTCATTCTTTGGTAGAATGTGCAATTTTTGCAAGTGCTGCAACAGCTCCATGTAATGTGTTGGTGTCTTCGTCACCGCAGCCGTCCGCAACGCCGCCCTTCTTGGAGCGGCGCGATTATTCATTGCTACAGCTGCCATAGCCTCTGCGATCAGCTCCGGCGGCGAAGCGGCTGCCGCGCATCGCCGGAGCTGATGGCGGAGGCCACGCGGATGCCATAGGTGCACGCAGCGCTGCATACTGGCTGTGGCGAGATTGTGCGAGATTAGGCTTGCAGCGTGCGGCGCGCGCAGCGTATGTCGAGGCGTGTGCTTCTTTATTCTATGCGTGTGCTGTGGGGTGTGTTGGTTGAGGGCCTTTGTGCGTGGAGCTCGTTCGCTAGGTTGTTCCGCGGGTGATCCTACTCTTCACAGTTGATAGCCATGGCAAACCGTGGCTCTTATCGTACGCTCGACCTGGCAACGAAAGTCGAGGTTTTGAAGGAAGTTGAAAAAGGAGGTGCCGCTAAACAAGACATAGCGCGGAAGTACGGGATGAAGCCGAACACGCTCTCAAACTACATCTAGAACAAGCGCACAATAATGGATGCATTTGAGAACGACAAGTTCAAGACGTCTCGGAAACGAATGCGCACCGGCGCTTACCCAGAGTTGGAGAAGGCTCTGCTGGTTTGGATTAGGGAGGCCCGGAGCAACAAACTTCCTCTCAGCGGAGACATCGTGCAATGAAAGCCCGAACGCTTGCAACAATGTTGGGGATCGATGACTTCGTTTCGTCAGATGGATGGCTGACGCGCTTTAAAGATCGCCATGACCTGGTCTTTGAGAGCGTGTGTGGTGAAACAGTGTCCGTTAACCAGGAAACATGTGCCACGTGGAAGGACGGAAAGCTACGTGAATATCTCGGCGAATACAGACCGCAAGACATCTTCGATGCAGATGAGACTGCACTCTTCTATCGGCTTCTACCAGAGAATACCCTGACATTCAAGGACGACGACTGTGCTGGGGGCAAACGCAGCAAGGAGAGGGTGTCGGTGCTGATCGCGGCAAACATGACTGGCACGGAACGATGTCGCTTACTTGTGATCGGGAAAGCCGCCAAGCCGAGGTGTTTTAAAGGCATAAAGGCGCTGCCTGTGGACTATGAGTCGAACAAGAAAGCGTGGATGACGGCCGATATCTTCAAGAGCTGGATAACGAAATTGGACCGCAAGTTTGCTTCTTCGAACCGCAAGGTGTTGTTCCTTGTGGATCACTGCAGTGCTCACGTGAATGTGCCAGCCTTAAGTGCAATACGCCTCGCATTTGTGCCTGCAAACACAACAGCTGTTTTGCAGCCAATGGACCAAGGCATCATCAAGAATGTTAAGGTCCTGTACAGGCGGCACGTCCTCGAGCGCATGATTTTGTGCATGAATAATTCCGCAAAATACGAGGTGAGCCTGCTCAGTGCCATTGACATGTTGGCGCGAGCATGGGATCGTGTGAAGCAAGAAACAATCGCAAACTGCTTCAGGGCTTGCGGTTTTGTGACAGCTTCTTCGGAGAATGCCTCTGCAATTTCATCGGAGGAAGCGTCAACAAGCGAGCTTGACAGCACTGATTTTGGTGATGCTCTCGGGGACGTCAATTTTGAAGATTACGTCGCCGTAGACAAGGCAGTCGAAACGTGCGGTGCACTAACGGATAAAGAGATTGTGGAGATTATTCGGCCCCAGCAAAGCGACTATGACGTTGAAGACGAGCCGCCACCTAAGGCTGCCGATGCAGCTGTGGGCCTTGCTCTTGCGGAGCGCTTCTTTGCCACTGAAGGTAACGCGGAAGAAGCGTTCTGCCACATCTACAGCCTGCAGAACTTGCTTTCAGCAGCGCGATTCGGCAAGAAGAAACAGAGCAAGATGACCGACTATTTTTCTTAGGGAAAATACGACTATTTTTCTTAGGGAAAATACTCAATTTCGCTACCAATAAAGTGCTGTTTTTGTGCTTTGTGCTTAATTGGAAGTTCGTTTAGTTCGAAGTTTTTAGCGGTCCCCGTGAACTTCGTATTAACGGGAGTCGACTGTAGTAGTCAGATGCATAGCAATATATTATTTCAAAAAATTGTCCTTCACCTTGGAATTTTGCAACTTGCTTGGTTTCTCACTTGTGTACCCATTATGAGTGAAAAATGTCCAGATAATTGGTCAACATTGTCTTATTTTCACTGCATTTTTTTGGCCAGCCTGCACACAAAAAAAAAAAGTGCATACAGTCAGCATCCAATTTTTCAGACCCCCTAGGGGCCGCGAAAACGTCCGGAAAACTGGGAAGTCCGAAAAAATGAATGCGTGCCTTCTACTGCCCCCAAGGGCTCAAATCACCTCAGGCACGTCTGAAATAGCTCTGAAGACCTGCCAGTTCACTTATTAGGCGCATTGGTGCTCGTACTGTGACAGGAGATGCGCTGCTGAATTTCGTTACTGCATCTTGCTGCTGCATATGATCAAGCTTCTTCCTCGGATTAGTGTACTTTGTTTGCAATGCAAAGTACACAGCAACTTACTGCTTCGCCTGCTGCAACTGAGCACCGTCCAGCGCTGCCATGTCAGTCATATTGTTAGTGATCAATTTATCGGCTATGACTACTAAGCTGGCTAAGGCTTATCTTGGCTTATGGTGACCAGACATTCTGAAATTGATGGTTTATGCGAGTGTTATTCTGGTGAAGTGATGCCTCACGTTTATTTTAATATAAATAGATTGAATTTTCACACTATACACATACCTTGCTCTACTTGCCAAATTTTTTGTGATGATCGCCATTGATATCATGATCGAATGACATTAACTTTTCCTGTGTAGCACCACCACAGGTTGAATGGCATTCGTTGCGCCGAATGTCATTCGAATCTGATGACATTAAAACATCCAGTGTAATAGGGATATAAGATGTGCACACATTCCATTATTGTCTATTTGCAAGAGGCTACAAGTAAACAAAGTAAACATATGCCTGTAAGAGAACTATGCGACTGAGCGTACCATGGCAACACTTTGAATGATTAGAATTAGAAGCTAGATAGAAATCGATCTTTGTGACTCATGTAGTTGGGAACTGCATAATGCACAACACCAAATCTAAAGTACTGGTGCGAATTTGAGCATATGGCAGTAAGTGAGGTAAATTGTGATTGTCACAGATATTAATGCGAGAGCAATAAGGGTCTGGGCATCCAGCTTCTGCAAAAAAGAATTTCGAATTAAATTCCAAACCACGCATACCTAATCACTCTTCTACCATGAAAGTTGCTCATACCTTGTCTTTCATTCTTTACAAAGTTATTCCTCGGAATTTTGAGAGCAGCAGCCCACAAACAAGTGTAATGAAAAAAAAAAAATACCAACAGCACATATCATTTAATGTTGGCTCTTCGCAGACTGAAATATTATAAGTGTGAAACAATAACAGGAGATTGACCCATGCAAAAGGTCATGTTTCTACCAGGAAGTTTGCCTTCGTGCATAGCGTTCGCTGCCAGCGTTTTCTGGTAAACATTATGGTTACATAAGCTGCAGTTGCCAGGAAGCATGAAAAGAAGGCACGGGTCTTTGAATGCTATTGTGTTTCACTCTTAAAGGTGAAGCTTAAGCGTCCTCCAAATTTTTTGTACTACTAACCATCGTAGTGCGAAACAAAAGATATTTGTTCTGTACGGAAAGAAAAAAGTGCCAGCACAATAATTTTTTTTAGAACTGACTGAGATAGCACCTCCAAGGTGATGCTAGGCCACTGTTAGTTCAAAAAGGTGTTCTTTCAAACATGCAGTCGCTGCCATACATGTCCGCCTTAGGGTGCCTTGATGCCCACGCGCGCCGCTGAGGGTGAGGACATCCGTATCGTCTGCTACGACAGCCGCCATTACATCACCCGCCGCAGCTGGGTAGCATGCGAAATGCGCTACCGCTTATGGTGCACCGGATACGTTCGGAAACAAGTGCACATTAGCGAGCTTCTTTTTTAAGCTTGGACAGCGCTTAGTGCTGTTGTTGCCTAAATGTTTATGAAGGGAACGATGTACTTTATATAAGCTGACAGCCTGCACATGTGTTATGTGCTAGAGGTTGACGTAGACTTTGTTATATTAAAAACGAATCCCCTTTCTTAGGCTGGAAATGGCAGGGTGTTTCGATAGGGCTCTTACTTGCTTTCCCTTGCTTGCTTTCCTTGTAAACTCTGCATTCCAAATACACAAAGAATCGTTTGAAGCACTTATATACATGTCAGCAGCAGCAGTATATGTACCAGCTACCTAAGTGCGATTACGGTGGCTTATTTTGCTAAGTTTGCAAACAGTTTAATTATTTATTATATATGGCATCATACGTATTGTACACAGGCTAAAGTGCTGAGGGGCAGTATGGTGCAAATATCCTGCTAAGATAAAATGACAACTTCTTTATCATTATTATGCTTGCTCAGAGCTATAGGCTTGCTATATATATATATATACATACACATACATACATACATACATACATACATACATACATACATACATACAGTTAAACCTGCCTATTAAAAACCTCCATACAACGAATTCCTCGATATTACAAAGTTTTTCTATTCCCCGCCATCACTCCATAGAAGCACATGTGTTTGTGACCTCTATGTAACAAAGTGGCGGTGGGAGACACCCTGGAAATAACGAATTCCCTTCGCCGACCACCTATTGGATTTTTGGCCCAAATTTTGTTATTCTAGCGCGAGCAGCAGCCGTGTGCATTTCGTACGGATGCCCCACAGACGACAGAGCATGAAGCGGTGTCATTGTGCTTGGCGTGCACGTAGTAGCCCCGGCAACAGCGAGGTTTCCGTAGAGTGCTGCCGCCGCAACACGCAGGGAAGCACAGCGCAACACGCCCCGGCGACAGCAAGGCTTGCACAGAGTGCTGTTGGCACAGAGAGTAGGGAGGGACGATGCTTGTCCACGTGTGTCTAAGCGCGCATTGATGCATCCCCTGGGTCCCTTGAGCCATTCGAGAGAGAGTGTGATTATGAAGAGGAAGAGGCGCTAAACGCCACACGCGCATTGAGGCACCCCCTGAGTCCATTGAGCACGCCAGCAATGCGATTCTTGATGATAGTGATCTAAAGAAGGGAAAGATGCTTTATTCTGCAACCCATGAGGGAGCACAGCGAAGCGTCGCCACGGTCGTGTCCTTATTTCCTCCTCTCTTCAAACATCCCGCCGCTCGTTTAAGTAACGTTGCTGCTGCTTGCAGGTTGCCGGCGGCTGCCAGTGGCACGTCGGCAGGGCCACTCTTTGGTAGCTGCAGAGGTCTCTGCACTTCACTTCGTTAACCTGACACCCGGTGACACTACTAAGAAGAAAAGGACTGCTTTTCGTGTGTCGTGGAGTCGTGGTCACTCTGTCTCTTCGTTTTGGATGCCGTGCGTGCGTGCTAGTCGGCTCCTGTTTCTACTTATCCAGTCACTTCGGTGTATCATTCCAAGGATGAGTGCCTCGAAGAAGAAACGTAAAATATTAATTCTTGAAGACAAAATGGCCATCTTACAAAAATGGCCACCACATAACCAGTATCTCTGGGATCGGTCACCCAGCATAGAGTGGCCAGTCTCGGCAATAACGGGGGGCAGCAGCTTCCTGGTCATATTGGACAGCATGCTTGGCACGGGGCCAGGAGGATACTGTCACCAGCCATCGACGCCGACAAGTCAGTTGCTAGTTGCGCGAAATGTTGGGAAAGCGATTTTATCTCTGAAAGGGAATGACCGAGGATACTACCCTTGCTGGCTGACTTGCAATACTGATGCATGGCATAACGCTTGTGTTTCTGTCACATAGCCGCAACCTTGAATTTTTTGTCATCTGTATTAGTCTGTACTTTTATAAGGAATATTAGATGTAACAAAGTATTTTTTGTGGCAGCTTCAACTTTGCTATAGCAAGGTTCGACTGTATGAAAGTTAGGAAAAAATCTGGATTGTTAACAATGGAGGCTGTCCTTGGAAATAATGAATGTAGAAGTAAAGTTAGGTTCAGCAATGTGGTACCTGTACCTTGAGGTGGTGTTTAATTTGTATACATGCAAACTCTCCCAAATGTTTTGTGAAGTTTATAAATTTGGGCTCATACGATGTCACGAATGCTTTGTCAAGTTTTATAAACAAGTTGCAGTTTTGCCCAAAAGTTGACGTATTAATAGTGATAGCAGTGTATTAGACAATTACACAAAGTAGGGGTTGTAGTTTTATTGGCTGTACGACTTACAGTAAACATTTGCTTACTAATTAAATTAGTAAGCATAGTGTCACGCGCACAGGCAAATACAAACATAACTCTCACTCAATGATCACGAACACTCATGGTCATGACACTAGCATGGGGAGCAAACGCTTCATGCTGCCTCTCGTTTCAAACCATCTTTGAAACTAGAGATTCTGCAACGTCCAGCACTAAACGAGCTGGAACACGGTGCACATGAAGCCACCAGCTGTCTTGGCTCACCCCTAGCCTTTTTACCTGCAGTTGATTATGCCTCCACGATACGATGCATGGGGTGCATAGCAGTGAGACAGCTATGCATTGCGGTTGAGCTGAAGAAGTAGACGTGCTCACTTCCCACCGGCTTTGCACATGCTTTATCACATGACCTCCAACATGGGGTGTACAGTCAGACTGTGTGCATCAAGCCACCATCCTTTTCGGCTCACCGCCACACGCTCGCACCCACAGCATTTGGCATGATGGGTGCGATAGAATGTTGTCGCACTTGAACTTTATATGGAGCATCAAGTTTCCGGCGTTGCCGGTGATGTCCGCCTGGAGTGCCCATATAATTGTGATCGCAATAATAAAAATAAATTTTGTTGTGAAAAAGCCGTAATTGAAAGAGGGGGCAGTAGAAGCTTGTAAAAAAGAAAGAAAATGTGTGCAAAATACAAATTGTGGTAATACCTGCACCACTCATTTGTGGTTGTGCAAGGTGCCACATACTGCAAATATAGCCTCCTCTATGGTGCGATGGTTATGATGTGGGCCCAGGTCTTGAGAGACACATGAAGGCTCAATGAACAAAGAAACATTTTATACAATGGCAAGACAGGATTGGGCATAGATCTGATGCTTGCATGTGAAGTCTGCAAAGAAGCTATAGTCCTGCACGGCTTTGTTAGCATGCAAGTCCTACGGAGACATGATGCTAGCACGCACTCTTGGCTTGTCAGGCCGCGCCGATGTGAGGACCGTAGCAGCAGTTAGCAGAGGCCAAGGTGGATGCATAACACTGGAAAGGGGCATAGTACTGCCGACCACAGCAACAGACCGGCACGCAAATAAGCTGGTTCCAAGACCTCGCATGGCACAGGCCATGCTGTTCTTAAGTTTCAGGAACACAGGCCTGCTTGTAGACGGCTGCTTGGCTTGCCCAAGATCACGAGGCCAGGTCAGGCAGCGCGAATTGGTGTCATGGCCACTCATCCAGTGCCAGAGAGGGACTCGTCAAATTCTTTCACTTCCACCACACCAACACTCGCGCACACTCCACCACGAAGTTCAGACACCTTGTGTTTCTATCACAATACTAGTAGTTCTGATGGTCTTTTCTGATGGTGTATAAGAAGGGAACTTGCTTCGAGTAAGTTCATTCAGTCAGATTCCTTAAGCAGGCAGAATCGGTAGTAGTAGTGTCACTGAAAAAGTCACCATGATCTACTAACAATGTGAAATTGTTTTGTTTGTCAGTATTTGCTGTTACGTAGTTTGTGGCTGCTTGTGTGCTGGGTCTAAATGTAAATAATTGTTAATAAAGTGCGTGTGCACCTCACGTAAAGTCTCGCGAGGGCAAATAGAAACAAGTAACCCTCCCCCCCGCCACTCCTTCTCGGAGTCATGACCATGGAATTTTTTCTAATTTTAAAGCTCACAAATTGGCAAGTATGCACTTGTGATGAGGGGTAAAATGGCTATAAAAATCGGGTAATGTTTTATTCATGGGTGTGGGAAGTAAACTTTCTTATAAAGAAACAGATGATTATCCTTTTTGTTGACCAGTACAGTCTATAAAGGTAAGCTTTGATTTCGATGTGCTTACAGTGTGGGAATAATTTGATACAATTAAATGTGCATATCAGTTTTGAATGGCGATCGATAAGAGCTGTGCTGTAGGTGGACACCAGATTAATGGAGCATATTGCTCTTTCATGAATAATGGTTGTGCTATGGGGCCTTCAAGTTGATTATGTGGGTGCATGTGTGTGCGAACCCTCAACATGGTGGTTTTCTCTGGTGCAGTGTTCTGCTACCAAGCCCGTGCATCGGGCCAGGGCTGCCAGGCCAAGGAGGGCAATCCATTTGGACCCTTCTGGGACACGTTTGGCGTGGAATTTGACAAGTCTGAGTTCTACATGCCTCTCCAGTACGATATCCACCACCATGACATGGCGCGCAAGTGGAAGGAGAAGTGAGTGAGTCTAATGGTTCCTACAGCGTAAAAAACAAAAGCGTGTTGGCATGTCGACTTATGGGATGACACCTTCGGTTTCCATGTCATCTAGTTCCTTTTCTCATGCTCGAGCAGAGGGAGGGGTATTCCCCTTGAAACACTCAGTGAAAAGGGACAAGCATCAGGAGAAAGGTAGAAGCTGTATTCCTCCTGCACTTCCCCCAGTCCACAAAAGATTTTGGCCTCATTTGGCGGCATGCTCTTGATCGAGTCCAAGAATTGAATGACACCTAACTCTTCAATTGTTGGTAGTCCCAGAAGGTGTGTCATCTGACTCTTCATAACATACAGCATCTGCACAGTCACCCTGATGGGCCACTTTGAAGTGCAAGTAAAAGTTCCGAGTACGCGCAACCTTAGATTTCCGGGACCAGATACCTCGGATTTCACTTCATGCAACCTGCAAGGCAATCCAGGGAAGGAAGGTGAAACTGCAGTTACTTTTGCTTCAGAATCCATTTTGAACTGTGCAAGGCAGCCATTCACGCGTGCTTGGTGGATCTTGCCCAATGCATACTGAGCACCTAAAGTTTAACAGAACCCAACAGCTCTTTTTGCTGCTTGGCCTTGCTAACGTCAGTGAAGTGACCTTGCACCTTACAGAAATTGCATGTAGCCTTATGTGCGGGACATTCTTTCCATGGGTGTAGGTAATGGCCGCAGTAATCCCAAGTTGACCGAGTTGGCTGTGCTGACTTGCTGCAGCATGACAGTGTGCATGGCGCTATCTTCTTGTGTCTCACTGCGTCGACGTTTAAGCTGCCAAAAGCTGCACTGTTGTGGAAGCCTGCGCTGGAGAGACACTCTTTCTCGGCTTACTTGTGCACGCGTGCTTGGCATAGTGTTCCTTCTGCTGAAAGTTTTGTGCATCGGTACAACTGGTCAGATAGCTTTGCATCTCGCAATCCCATAACGAACTTGTCACGAACAAGGTGCTCTTCCACTTTGAGATTTTGTACTCGCAACATTTGACAAGATGATAAAGCGCCGAAAAAAATTAATAGATTGGCTCCCCTTGCAGCTGTATTTGACAATGGAATCGGGGGCTTTCGTAAATTTCATTGACTGGGTGGACGAAATGTGGCGCTACTTACTCTAGATATCCGAAAACGAGAGGGTTTCAGGAGTTGATGCTCCCAGTGACAAGAAGATGCTGCGTGCTTGAGGCCCCATACAATACAAAAGCGCGCACGCCTGCACCTCCTCAGTGGCCACGTTCAGACTGGCAGCAAAGACGGTCTTTGGATGTCGCTATCCATGTTGGCCACTTCCCCGGGCTTGTGAAGGTAAACGGTGGTGAAGGCTGAGGTCCAGGCATTCCGACACGCAGCATGTTGACCTTGGAATCGCCGGAGTCCGCGCTGACTGCCACATCCATAACTGCCGTGTTAACCATATCCCTCTTCTGACACCATGTTTGGTGGCGGTTAATTTGCACCGCGGCTGTACTATAGAGAACGTGTCGCACCTAGTGTTCACATCAGCCATTAGCTGACGCGAGCATCGGAAAAAAAGTATTTGAAATGAAGTTAACAGGTAATCTTTTATCTTCTTTTATTCTGTCCCACTAAAATGAAAACGTTTTGCATATAAATCAAGTTATACTTTGTGACTTATTTTTCTTGAGTTACCTAGCAACAAACCAATGACATGCCAGATGCAAGGCCAATACACCTTTTTTATTTCTTGTGCTGCCCTCTGCCGCATGCCACTGGAAATGTTTTGGAAGGGTGCCGGTACTTTTGCCAGTTGATTTTTTTACCTGCACCCATGTTGAGTGTGCGTTGGTTGTGCGTTTCATGGATCATGATTAATTGTGAATGGCTTCTCTGGGACAGCCTGTCGTTCCTGGAAGCCATGTAGCACTCACCGACTAGTACTGGGTGAGCAGGCCTGAGTAACAGTGTGGCTGATAAAGGCACGCTGACTTCCATCTGCCGATGTGGCTGCCTTGGAATTGGTTTTCACCGATTTCTGGCACTTGAATCTCGCTTTTTTTTTTCCTTTTACACATTATTTACACATTTCTCATATTCAAAAAGTCTTTGACTGCAGCCTTCCACATCGGATTTACCAAAGTGGAGAATTTATTTGCATTAATATCGGCAACCACAGATTATTAGCTTCAGATATTGTGGAAAAGGCACATCGCTGATATAAGTAATGTCAAAACATAGCAAAACATACATATCTGCTCATATGTGAGCCACGTTGTTCCACCCTGAGACAAGTCAATATGAGTGGCTGAGCCACTTAAACAACGGCAACTGTGATCCAGACACATATATCATTGGCTTTTATTACTGTTTCTCGCTTTTCTTTGTTTAACTTCATCATACTTAAAGTTTGCACGTTCCATAAAGTATTATTATAGAAACTGTGCTTGGCATAAGCACTCATTCATAGGATGCGTGTAGTTCTCTTGCAAAAACACGGATGCCGTCGCTGACACCGTTAGTAACTGAGCGAGGCGGTTGTTTGTTCAGCTGCTGCACTGAATCCACCATATCTTGTTTGACACAGGGATACACAGTGCATCCCAGGAATTAAGAAATGTGTCAGTATAACAACACGTACAGACCCACAGCGAATACGACCGGCAGCCTTTGGGAAAGGTGACTTAGATGTTGGCACAGTGCTGTGTTGCCACTTGCCGCTTATTGTGTACGCGCCATGTGAAGAGTAGTTGATTTCAAATCGCCAAGGTCTAAATTGAACTATAAAAGCAGTTTCCTTTGTCCTAACTGCTTATATTTAAGTTCAGGCCCACCGGTAGCGGGTGCACAAAGCCAAAGGAAGCTTTAAATCCCTGTAAAAAATATCTGCTCTCACAGCAGCTTGTTGCTTTCTGGGAGCCCAATCAGTTGAAAAATAGTGTTCACATGCTTTGTTGAATCAGTGTGCTGTGAAGGGTGCTCTAGTTAAAGTGGACAGTGGCGGGCAAACCTTTCGCTCAAATACAGATGCCTTGATCTTGCAGTTAGCCTCTTGTAGCCTTTCTGGTGCATCATGCAGAGACAGAAGTTTCTTGTTCTTCTTTCTCAAGGTGTGTGAAGTGCGTTTAGCTGTTGGGCAGCAGTTCTTGCTAGTGGCTGCTGAGCCCATTTTTTCAAACGCAGCAGGCGAGCCACAAGAAGGCTTCTTCTTTTCCTATAAGCAAAGCATCACTGATTTGGGTAACTGGAGGTGCCTGAAAAAAAAAAAAAAATGTGTGTGAAAGGAAACCACGACTTGGGCATTTATGTTCTATCCGAGGGTATCATCTGAGTGGGGCATTTATTTGGAATGCGTACTTGTAAAACACCTAGTAAAATATGGGTGAAGAGGCAAATACCTCGTGGTGAAGGTGACAAGGATCCATTGCAAGCCCTGGAGAACAAGCGTTGCTGAGATGTCTTGGTGATGTTGGCCAGCTGTAGTGCTTCAAAGTAGCATACTTTTCCAATTCTACGGCATGCTGCAAGGCTCTCTGCATGTGCTAGAAGGTCCTGCGCTTCTTGCTGTGATTGGAAATTGCATCTCTTGGGCAGAAGTCCAGCAAGTAAAAATGCTGCAACTGGGAAATGTCTTGCCTTCCGCCTTCTCAAAGACGACTATCTTGTTGTAAACAAGAGGGGGCATTGCCTCATTGACCAACTCTGCTGTTTTATAAGCAAGGACATTCTGATTTTCGAATGCTTGCAAAGACCAGAGCATGGTTGGACAACGAAGCGTTGTGTTGAAGGATCTGAAAAGACAGGAACTGGGTGATGTTTCCACTTGACAAGTATCTACTGTTTCTTCCACCTGCAGGCTTACTTCCGACCTCTGGAGTATTGCACCACTTTTATTGAATGAAACGGTGGCTTCTGCTACTGTTCCTCACCTTTTGCATTCTTTCGGCAGTTTCTTGCTCAAGTACTTCGGCAGGTTTGGGAAGACAGTCGGCACTGCGTCTTTTGCAAGTGTAGGGACATCGTGTAGCACAATAACAACACTCCAATTTGTACCATGTTCAAAGTCTCGCAGTATGAACCTGTCGAAAGAAAACAATTTGTTACAACTTAGTCTGATATGCCACACAAACTAACGCTGCCAGCTCTTGCAAAAAGGAAATGCTGATATGAAGGCTGAGTTCAGTTTTCCTGTGTTCTTGTGCTGCAGTGGCACTTAAATGGAATTTCTAAGCATACAGGGTCAACCACATGTTTAAGCATGTACGTACCCTGCGTTGAAATGCTTCTCGCATACCGCTGAATTCTCTTGGAGTTGCCTGTCAGTGCTCAGTATTGCACGAGCCCACTTTTGAAACACGTCTTTGAAACCGGTGCTTGGAACAATGGTACTTTTTTGGTGGACAACCTGTGCCCAGAGTTGCAGCCAGGAACGAAGCACCAGCATTCAGTTTTCCTCTTTATTTTAGAGGGCATCTTTACCACAGCTCACAAGTGCATGCCTGCACAAACGACACAGCCCCTGTGATGACGCTGTGTTATCTTACGGGGAATCTATGACGGCGGCACGGCACAGCGCCCCTGCAGCAGCGCTCCTATTGCCATCAGTGCGCCAAGGGACCCTGTCTGGCAAGCAAAACACAGCGTGCTTTTCACTCCTCCCCATTCTAACCACTCTACCCCAGCTACAAGGTGCCTTTACACGGATGACAGATGGACGCAGACGAAAAAGAAGGGGGAGGGGGGGGGGTGTCGCACAAACTTGCCCTGGGCTTCCTGATATGAGAACTCCTTGCAGTTGGCACCGATGACTGCACGAAGCAGTGCCAATCGTCCGTTGCACAGATTGGTCTTAACAAGAGGTTTGTTTGATCCAGCCAAGTTTCACTGCACCTTCTATACCTAGGCCTTTGATTCCCCGAGGTGCAGCGTTGTGCCCTGCACCCCCGTGCTCGATTGAATGGAGTGCAAGGCAAGGTGCCGCCGCATTGCAGTGCACCCTTGAGCCTTGCAGTGACTGTGTGCAGCCCGGCACACCTTTAACTGGCACCACCTGCACGTATTCATTTGTGGTGCTGTGTACCCTTTCTGAATCGAACAGACCTAAGCTGATAACCCACAGAAACCACCTGCCATAAAGATGGTAAACCCTCCTGTGTTCTGGAAGAAAACTGGAAAACAATACTTTCCAAGCAATAGAAGATTGTCATTAAGCACAGTATGGCCCACTATTAAACTGAAAATCCCATTGGTATTTAGGACAGATTTGCTATTTCTTCAGCTTCAGAGGGAAAAAAAGCACTTGCTTTTTTTTTTGACTGAAATTAGGTCGAGAAAAATATTTTCCAGACCTTCACACACAAACTGAGTTATCAGTGCTGGCATATTAATTTAGTGTTCCCTTTAATAAGAGTCGAGCATACTATACATTTCGATTCTTAAGTACCTAAGTTACTGATAGCTAGCTATATTCTTGTTACGTAATGTGAGTAGCCTCTTGAGCATGTGCATAACTGTGTCTTTTGCACAAAATGTGTAAGCAAAAAGGTTTGTGTAAAATTTTTGCACTGTTCGATATTTGATTCGATATTCGGTTTTTTTTTGCTTGATTTGATTCGAAATCTACTACAGTAAAAAAGCTCGTTAATTCTAATTCTGGGGGGATGCTACGAAAGTTTGAATTACACAAGATTAGAACTAATTTAGGTCAGAGAAAAAATTCACTGACGATTACAATACTCCCTAATGCGAATGAGCATGCGTGCTCACGCTATGTCACATTGGCGAGAACAACAAGTTCAATGCACTGGTGCAGCCAATGAAACTGGACGTGGCCAACATGGGCTGACGTGCCCGACGTTGAGATGGCTTTTGCTCTATCTGTTGCTTTCGTCACTCCGACTGCAGCGACTCACAATGCATTGTGCGAAGAAAAAGGGTGCCCATGCTGCTTTGCTGATGGTTGCAGAGAGCTGTTAAAAGCAGCACACACGTTGGGAATCGTTCTGCGCATGCTCCAAAGAGAGCAGCTGACGGCATGTTCGTCGAAGGGGACGACACTTTGGCTGGCGCAACGCAAGCAGTGTAGCGCAACTGGCCGCAAGCAACGCTTACCCGTGTGCCGAGAACGTCGGACTATAAACACACCTTTATGCCACCCACACTCGCCTCAGGAGCGGGCGCCTTAAAATGCACTCGCAAGATGCACCGCAACCTGCTGCAACTTTGGTCTCCATTATACTCTTGTAGCTGCACCAGCTGCATGCTGCCGAGGTCCACAATATGTGTAGGTGTCTTCCAAACACGTATCCCAATGATGCTTTTCTTTGAGTAACAGCCATGAATCTCAAAGGCTATGTTTTTTGGTACTGCGAGCGGCAATAAACGTCACAGGTGCCATGTAATGTGGAAACATGGGGATAAACCACCATGTAACATGGTGCTTTATCGTCGGTTTTGGGGGCTCAACGTCATCTATGTGACAAGGGAACACTTCTGGTGGAAGAAAAAAATATTGTGAGGTCAAATCTGTTAAAAACAGAAGTGACGTGATTTTCTGTGTGGAAGACGCGAAACTTGTTTTTGGGGCCTGCCATTAGAAGTGTATTTTCGTATGCCGCACATTTCGACTCAATGATCGTTTCGAGCATTTAGCATGTATGTCTGTGCAGTAAAACCATGGTGATGTCAGCTGGTATACCTTCCAGGTAAACAGGAATTGCCTTATGAGTGCCACTTTATCTCATAGTGCCTGGTAGGCTATGCTTCTGAGAAAAAAAATAATAAGAAAATATGGTTGATCCCACTTTCATAGGAATTGGTAGAACACGAAAGTGAAACATGTCTTCACAGAAGCTGTTTCATGTTTATTGTCCGTGAAAAAGTTACAAGTAGCTATCCGGCACCCTACCACTGAACAGGGATCCTCGACAATTGCCACACAAGCAAAAGTTGTCGAATGACTCGCGACTGGAAACATCCCCCGGAGACACTGCATTGCACGCGCGGGAGCATTGCACAAATCCGCCATAAACCACAGCCGTTTGCAAACCAAACAAGTTGTTAATAAATCGCTTCTTGAACTTGCAGTCCGCTACAGTGAAAGGTGCACTATTTGGGGGTCAGCGAATGTGTTGCAGGTTCGCTTGGCGCATGGCGTCCTGTTGGCGAGCAGCTTCGGGGGAGGTGTGAGCATTTTGGTCCGGCTTTGTAATGTCTTGGGCAACCAGTTGAGTTTCAACGCGTTCAGCGTCAGGAATGTGAGTGGCAGAGTTTGCAGAGTGTGCTGTGAATGCACAAAGGCACTTCGCGCTGGTGTGTTTCTCGCCAGACCAAAGCGAGATTCACCTGTCAACGTTGTTGCCTTTCTGTGCCGCTTAGTGGAGCAGTTTTCTTAGTTGGTGCCATCGCAAGCGAAACAGGCAGCGTGTAAGCCCTACTGATGCATGTTGAAGCTGCACACCGTAGGCGACGAGGCATCACAGGCTAATGCGACGCGAAAGACAAACCATGTGCGGAAACTGCATCCTCACCTCAGCAGAAGGCCCTACACTGCCTACACCAGGCTACACCGTGTTGGAGCCTCCGCTCCGCTGAAACTACCAAAGTGTGTTCACTGTCGGCACTGGTCAGTGTCATGATGTAATACTTCACCTCACCACTCTTAGATGGTGGCGCCATCCCTGTCAAGAGAGCATATTTTATGCGTTCGCTCCAACGTCACTTCCATTGCAGGAAGTTGGTCATGGACCCCGGCATAAAACTCTTTCATGTTTAAAAAAATCAAGCCTGCTGTCGTTGCATTGGTTTTGTCAATGCTCGAGGGGGAAACGTCATCCTGCTTGTCATCTGCTATGTGCTCAATGAGTGTGCAATTTTCTCGGCAGACATAAGACAAAACAAGCATGAGTTGTGTTTGCTGTTGCAGTCTGTTTTGTTCTATCTTTCTTCTTGTAATGGCATTTTTTTTGTGTGTGTGGTTGTTCACATATTAACTGCCAGCAGCGCAACCGTGCTTCGTAAAAATTTGCCCTATTCCGTTGAAAATACGAGATCCAGCATGCCCTAGCATGCAGCTACTATTGCATTTCGACAGGAAATTAACACAGAGACATGTGTTTCATTTCGCATTTTCATTAGCAAATTTTCCCCATCAAGAGATACAGTGCACAAAACAATATTACAGAGCTGAGTATCTCGTATCTACAGTACAAACTGCACGTTCTATAGGCGCATCAGTACGTAACAAAGCTTCTTACAATACCTGAATAGCAAAAGTTATTTTTTTTTTCTTTGCATCTGATAATCTTACACAAATGAATCTTTTGTCGCAACAGTTACTTGTGATTACTTATGCAAAAAATTATCGGTAAGCAGAACCAGTTGAAAGGCAGCACATTTCGAATATGCAGACACAGCTGAGAGAGATTCAGGGGAGGTGGAGTTGTCTGTGCTGGATCTTTGGTGTGGAAAAAAAGGAGCTAATACCATATTTACTCGATCCTAACGTGCCCTTGATTGTAACGCTTACCCGTTTGCTGTGACCTAAAGAAAGAAAAGCCCTTTACAGTACTGCGCACCTCATTCTTTCATTCAGAAATACAACTTTCTCTCAATTGCAAAAAATAATGATTTACACCCAGTGCACTAAAGTTACGATAAATAAAAAAAAGTCGAAGTTTTGCGCGAAAGGCGAAGCATCGATTACGATAGCAAATTAGTAGACAGCTGTATGAAAAGTAAGGATAGTAGTTTTATTGGCTGTATAAACTTTTAAATATTCGCTTACTAACTAAATTAACGAGCATGGTGTCGCGCACACACAAGCATGAACGTGTATCACTCAATGATCGCGGAAACTCTTTAAACGCTGGAGTGAGGAAGTGCGGTAGCAGGAGCGAGGGAACCGTCCTTTGTGTGGCCTCTCCCTTTGATGCGAACTAAGCGACGAGAACACAGCGCGATGTGCCTAGACTCTTATCTTGCAGCGGATCGCTTTCAAGATAGGGGCTGCGTGGCCGCGCTGTGCGTAGCAGCTGCCGGTGTAGAACGCCTCTCCTGTTTGCGCCAGTCCTGCACGCAAGTTTCGGGAACTCAGAATGTCCATGATGTGGCCCGATTTCCCTCCGTCTCTGCACACATGATCACTTTCCTTTTAATTTGCAGTCGGCACTTCTATGCTGATAGAGCAAACGCAGAAAACGGGAAGACAGACGGTGCATTAACCTAAGCCAAAGGAAGCATTGCCTAAGCACACGCACATGGAGAAAGCTACAGCAGTTAGGCTCGAAGTGCCTACGAGGCGGCCGTTTTGAAATGCTGATGGCGATATGGCGACGCAGATTTATGGTCGTGCTCGATTCTAACATGCACGCAATTTTTGGACCCGTTTTATCGGAAAAAAAGTGCACGTTAGATTCAAGTAAATATGGTAAGTTATATGCTTACATACAACACAATTGCTGGAACAAATTTCAGAACTGGTTCTGCAAAACAGTGCTTTCAATTCAGGTAGGTCAACTCTCATTATATTTTGTTGTGGGATTTGTGCTAAAAATATAGCACAAAAATTTAACAAGGCAAATTCTTCTTTTAACTTATACTATGTTGATGCAACAGGTTTGGTAATGCTGCTTTCTCAACAACTGTCTGAAAACACTGATCAGTTTCAGACAGATAAATTATCTTGATCCATGAATTTCTTATTCACTTGTAACTAGCATATATAAGGCACTGACTGATTAGTTAGTTCCTTCAGCCTTTTATATACTCCCTGTTTTCCTAGTTCTGCAGGATGCCTATTACAGGAAGACTAGCTTCCAAAAGTTGGAAGCCGTTGATCATCTGTGTGTGAACCTTTTTCGCTCGAGAGGAATTTGTGCTGCACAGGAGGGACAAAATGTTGCGGCAACGCCAAAGCGCACGGCTCACTAGGCGCCAATGTAAGCACCTTCGTAAGCAATGCACAGCAGTGCAGCTTGCCGCAACGGTAAATTCACTTGTTCTCAGCAAAATCTGCTCGGCTGCTTAGCTCTCAGTTAACAACTGCAAACATTGCACATTGCAGATTCAATAAAGAACAAGACAAGCTGGCTGTTTTTTAGCAACACACAAGAAATTTCACTTCGTAACTTAAAATGCACCCGCCGTTGTAGCAGACAACATTTCTTCTCTTTTCCTTACTTATCTGGAACGTTGGCTGATGCAGAAACAAAATCTTGCAGTGCGCAGTAGATGGCACCTGCTTGCACGTGCGCAGAGAGCGCCAGGAGCAGACGAACAGAATGGCTGCTGAAGCGATAAGCTCAATGGCACCGCCTGTCGGGGCAATGAAAGCTATCAAGTACATAATACTACACAAACGGAAAAAAGAAAATATGAGGGAACACATTTTTCTTCTCTACATAATTCCATGATTTTACTTCAGTTATACGTAGATTCCAAAGGTATAGCCAAATATGCAAAGTGTATTTAATTTTCCATTGGCCACCAGAAACACAGCTACTCTATTTGCCAGCTACCGTGACTAGCTCAGCTGTTCACCCAGTGGCGAAACGTCAGCCGTGCGATGCACAGAACATAGTTTCTTTGTAGGCCAAAGAAAGCTTTGGGTTATTTCATCATGTCTTGGAAACTCACCCAAGCTTCTGTGCTTTTAAAGCTTTGGGTGTTCAATGCTGGTCGCATCGTCAGACGTGAAGCACATCAGCCAACTCAGCCGCACGAAGACAACTGAAGTTAACTCATCTGGTAGTCATAACTAACTACTTTTGACTGAACACGTAGAACAGCAGTGTGCATTGTATTTGCCACCAGCGTTTCCCAGTAAAGATTACAGTTACACAAGCTGCAGTTGCCGGGAAGCATGACAAGCAGCCAGGGATCTTGAACGATATCGTGTTTCACTCTTAAAGGCGAAGCCTAAGCATCCTCAAATTTTTTTATTGTGAAGCAATACTACTTTAGGTCGCACTTCAGCCCGTTCCGTGGCGAGGCGCTGGTAGGCACCATTGACGTTTAGCATGACCTCGCTGCGTGACGTCACACCACGTGACCTAGAGTGACGTCACACCAGCTGTGTAAAAACGGGGCCCCATCTCACGCCGTCGCGAGGCGAGGCGGTAGCCACCAACGGTGGCCTAACTCCCGCTCCTCTCACCAGGGGCGCGGCGCCCAAGTCATCCTCGCGTGTCGCGACATCAGCAGCGGCCTCCTCGCAGCCGCCGACGTTCGGCGGGTGTCGAGCATCGAGAACGTCATCATGCGCTACTTGGACCTCTCGTCCTTCAGCTCGATACGGGCGTTCGCCAACGGCGTGCTCAAGTCCGAGATGCACCTGGACGTGCTGGTGCTTAGATGATTCACTGTAAGCCGTAGCGCTAGCATAACCCAAGACTACCACCAGCCATACTACCAGCTGATCCGAGAATAACACACTATTGCTTCGCAATCACCAGGCTTAACCAAGCTAAGCCACGGCCGTTTTTATGGTTAACAATAAAGTAAAAGAGTTGTTTCTTGTTTTCCTCGCTACATGGATGTAACCTTCTTTAAAAATTTTATTTCCATTGAATGAAATCAAACTGTGTCTTGTTTTAACTAAAGGATGGTTCTTGTTTGTCAATGTTTGTTCCCTCCTCACATAGTCATGCTTCAGTTGCTGCTCCCATAACCAATGTTTGTCAGTACCATTTTAGTTTTGCAACTCCTCTTTTCGAGCCGGGCGTGACCTGTTTCTAGGGACTGTGAGAGCGCTGCAGTCGGGTTTGTCAAGTGAGGTAGGTAGGCTTGCTTTGGGGGCACACAGAAATACTCCAAATCGGGGGGGTGCAGTGTGCCATGGGATGGACATCATTCGAGGGCAGGAAAGCTAGCAGCAAGATAGAATTTGAGGAGCGATTGAGAGAAATGGTGGGAAACCGGTGGGCTAGGAAAATTTTTAGTTACTTGTACATGAGGTATTTGACACAAAATGGAGGAAGCGAACCAGAACATTGTCAAGCAAATATTTATACAGTAGGGGGGGGGGGGGGGGCGAACCAAGAATCATCGGTTAAGAAAAAGGTTAAAGAAACAGAGTGGGTCTGTATCAGCCACAGACAGGCTGAAGAGACTGAGACAGTCACCGAGGAATCCGACAGCAGCAAGTATGGCTGTGGGATTTATTGTCATCGTTTATATAGGCCATCATAGGTCGATGCACACACTGTTGTGCATCGACCGATCTGCAAGCCCGTTGGAACGGGGAAACTCCGGGCTCGAAGTCACATGTTTGAACTCGTACCATCTGGCAAAGGCGGTGAATTGGTGGCTTGAAAACTGGGGCTTGTTATCCATGCAGACTTTCACTGGGATTTCGTACCTTGCAAAGATGGCTGCCAACTTGTTGATGAACGCAGTTGCAGATGCATCCTCCTGTTTGTCGACTTCTGGAAAATTCAAATGAGTGTCAAAGACTGCAAGGTACATGGATCCACTATGATAGAACAGATGTACGCCAACTCGCGACCAGGGTTGATCAGGCGGAGGTTGTAGCAAGAGAGGCTTGTTCGGCTGTTTGTATGCATAGGTTTTGCAGACCGCACATTTCTGTACCATGTCTGCAATGGCCGAGTCCAAACCAGGCCAGAAGACTAAGCACCTTGCCCTAGCTTTGCACTTATTTATACCCAGATGGCTCTCGTGAATGCGCCTGAGCGTTTCTAGTCGCAGCTTTTTCGAATAACTACTTTGCTTCCTTTCAGTAGAATTCCATCAAACACTGAAAGTTCCGAGGCAAATGGTTTGATTGTTCCTTCGTTGTCTTTGCTTGAGGACAGGCTTTCTGCAGCCGCACTCAGCTACGGGTCGTTATAGGTCTCCTGTGCCAAGCGCTGTTACGTTCTTTCGCTTACTAAGGACGACAGAACGGCAACTGCGTGTACGTGAATGTTGCCGAAATCAGTAATGTCTCCAGACTTTGCTGGTGTGGCTCTTGAAAGCATGTCCACAAGCTCCATTTCTTTGCCTGGCACAAACTGCAGAACATACTCGTATATTTGCAGACGAAGAAAAAAAAGTTGAAGCCTTGGGGGCATGTTCCCGATGTCTTTGGATGCAATGGCTATTAATGGCTTGTCATCGGTGTCTATTACAATTTTCCTGTCATAGACAGACTGGTGGAACTTCTCGCAACCGTATGCAATTCCCATCGCCTCTTTCTCGATCTGAGAGTAACGTTTTTCGACTTTGGTTATTGCTCGTGACGTGTAGGCGACGGGACACCAGCCGCTGGTGTGTCGCTGAAGCATTGCAGCCCCTACGCCATTCTTAGAAGCGTTTGACGTTATCTTAGTTTCTTTTGCAGGGTCGAATATAGCAAGCAGTGGGGCAGTGCGCAGGGCTTTGCAGATTGTATCCCATTCTTGCGCATGCTTTTCTGTCCAATTGAACACGGTGTCCTTCCGTATCAGACTTCAAAGAAGCTTTGTTTTGTCAGCTAGTGTTGGCAGATATTTGCTGAAATAGATTATTACACCCAACATGCGCTGAACGAGAAGTTTATTGTTTGGTACGGGAATTTGGCTTAGACAGTGTACTGGTGCTGGATTTGGATGATTTCCCGCTTCACTGATCACATCGCCCAAGAAAGCTATTTCATGTACAGTCGCCGACTGTTTATTCGGACCTCACGGGGACTGCGGAAATGTCCGAATAAGCAGGTGTCTGAAAAAGCAGATTAATAAAAAAAAAATGAAGTACTTTATTTCCACGCACTTATTCGGGCTCGGTAGTAGGCTTGAAGAAATTGTGAATGCGCCGTTGCACGCTGTTCTGTTTACCCGCAATCAGATAAGCCTGAATCTCGGAGAGGATCGTACGGTCACTATAGGCGGCTGAAAGCACAGTCACTGCTTGTACACGCTCCGCATGCGACGGCAGCGTAGCACATGGTACATCATCTTCCGACTCGGAGTCATCGTCCGGCAGTGCAGCAGAAACCTGACGAATTATCTTGCCATCGTTGAGTTCTGCGCATGTCAGTACAGCATTGTCAGCACCTGTGAAACTGTCAAATGAGACGGTGTCCGGAATCGCAATGCAACCACTGCGCAGGTCTCGGCAGAACATTTTCGGCGTCAGTAGGGAGCACATCGGAAGGCGACAAATCCTAGGCCTCCCGGCACCCGCTTGCCGGCATTCCCTAGTGCAGTCTGCGTGGGCACTGTTGGCGCCATTAGACACTTGACGCGATGTTTCCGTATGCCGTGTTGGATCACCGCAACTTCGACACAGCACACAAAGCAAACACCACCATGCCGTCACGTCGACATCAGTCGCACAAACGAAAAACGTGGCCTATTCGCAGCGTCATGCACTAAGAAACAAATCAGCTGCTGGATTGTATTGACATGGCTGCCTAAGCTGAGACCGGAACTGCTGTGGAGACTCTTTCGAACCAGGCAGAAACGATGATGATGAGTGGGCATTTGCAGTAGCGCCACTTCGTGGGGCAGCAAGGAGGCTCCGTTTAAAACTAAAATGGCGTTCAGCAAGCTGAACCGTGCACCGGTCAGAGTCGGCGCATGGTGCTCTTGATCGAGTTGGCTCAAGGAGTGTCCGAAAAATCAGATGAGAGGTTGCAAGGTGTCCGAAGTTTCGGCAGTTGTTATACATTATGGTCCATGGGGAGAATGGCGGTGCCGCGAAGCAGACCGAATAATCGAGCATGTCCGAATTTTTGGAGTCCGAAAAATCAGTCGGCGACTGTACTCCGAACTTGCACTTAGCCAAGTTGAATGTTAGCCCTGCTCATTATGCTGCACAGAGAGCAGCTTTAAGGTGATCATCATGCTCCTGCTTCGAAGGTCCCCACACCAGAATGTCATCAATGTACGCCCTTACTCCTGGTAAAGGGTCGAAAATCTTGCTGAGCATTTTCTGGAAGACTTTGGGTGCAGATGCGATTCCAAATGGAAGTCTAAGGAAGCGGTAGCGACCAAAAGGCGTGGCGAACATGCATATCTTTGAAGTGGCCTCGTCGAGTGGAATTTGGTGAAAACCCGCCTTCGCGTCTAGGCGACTAAACAATTTTGCGCCTGTCAGCTCTGCCTCAATATCTTAGCGTTGTGGCATGTGGTAGTGCTCGTGTTTCAAGCATGCGTTTACGTTGGGTCCGTGCATACCCTGAGGCTACTGTCTTTTTTTTCTCACAATAACCAGCGCACTTACCCAATCAGTTGGTTCATCCACTTTGCAGATGATATTCACCTTTTCCATGCGCAGGATTTCTTTCCGCAGGGGTTCCCGTAACGCCAAGGGGACACTACGCGCTGCATGGATCACTGGAACTGCATCGTCACGAAAGCACCATCCGGTACTCTCACTTCACACAACCAGTGCCTTCGAAGAGGTGGTGAAATTCCTGTATGGCCGGGGCAACCTTGTCCGTGGTCATGGAATCGACAGCCCGGGACAGTAGTGCTACAGCCAGTTCCAGACCTAAGATGGGCGGGCTCCGTTTCACAATGAAGTAGTCTACGGGGCACGTACGATCGTTGATAGAGACCACCTGAGTTGTCACTCCGTAGTGCCTGATCGCATTTCTGCTATAGGACTGTAAAACGGAATTACTTGACCTTGGGCGTGGCTTCGTTCGGAATCTGTTGTACACCACCAATGATAACAGGTTGGCTTGGGAACCAGTGTCCACTTTGAACGCAACCTGTTGTTTTCCAACTTGGGCCTTTAAAATCCAGTCCGTTTTCTGGATTCTGTATATGGTGATGTCCAAGATTTTGAAATCCTCACTTTCATGTTGCACTTCGCCGACCTCATGCTTTCTGTAGCACACTGTGAAAGGATTTCAGCCTCCACAAGCATGGCAAATTTTGCCAAAGGCGGGCCGCTTCCCTGGCTCATGTCTTCTATTCCATGTGGAGCACTGGGACATGTTTTTCAGGCTTTGGCTCTGGTGTGGGTAGCCTTTTTCGACAGCGTCCACTTTTGCCTCGTTACTTTGCCATGTTTCATTTTGTTTTCTCGCAACCTCTGTGGCCTTGCAGATTTGTTCTGCCTTTTGGAGCATCAAATCCTCCTCTCTCAGCTTTTTCTCCCTTAGTTTACCGTTCCTGGTACCAAACTTATTTGGTCGCGAATCATTGAGTCAAAAAGTAGACCAAAGTTGCAGTACCTTGCTTGCTTCCGTAGGTCTCGTATGAAGTGTTCCACTGGTTCACCTTCGTCTTGCGTCCTTGTTCTGAAGACGTATCTTTCATAGACTTCGTTTTGCTGCTCTGCCCAGTACTCCTTGATTTTTTTTCCCACAGTTTTATAGTCTTGCTTGTTTTCGCCTTCAGCGAACGTAAATTTGTTGAAGACTTCCAGTGCATCATCCCTGGCAGCAGTCAGGAGCCTGGCAATTTTAGCAGCTTCTGTCAGCGGTTTTGCTGGCTCTATTGCTTGTACATACAGTTCGAACTTTTGCTTGAATAGCTCCCAGTTCTTCTGAACCTTTCCTGTTATACGAAGATGGTCCAGTAGCTTCAGCAGCTCCACGATTCTCAGTACGGATGAAGCGTTATAGCTGCTTCCGTCATGGGCCCCACTTTTGACACCATGTATCAGCCACAGACAGGCAGAAGAGACTGAAACAGTCACTGAGGAATCCGAGAGCAGCAAGTGTGGCTGTGGTGTTTATTGTTATCACTTATATAGGCCATCATCGGTCGATGTGCAACAGAGTGCACACCACGTGGCATGGTTGGCATGACCCAGCACGATACAGGGTCTGTGGAAAATAGGGATGCAGATGAAATCAGCACTGGGAACATGCAAAACTTTCAAGCAGGAAATTGCCAAAGAAAATATCTATGATAATTCTAGGGGAAGCGCTTTGTTGTTTGACGCCAGGACAGGAGTACTGCAGACTAATACGTACCGAGTCAAGTACCAAGGGCGAGGAGTGCGTGTGGAGAGGAGGAGGAAACGGCTGAACACCTGATACTTTTCTGTAAAGGGCTTGTCCTTACAGTTCAAAGCAATGAGGCAGACTTTTTTAAAGCTTGGGGTTTAGGGACAGTGGAGGAAAAATAGACTTTAAGTGGGTGGAAATAACTAGAAATAACCGAATGAAAGTTATCTCAGTGGTGGCTAAAATCGAGGCAGGAGTGAAATCTCACCCGGCACTAAGTAAAAAGTATATTATTACTCATGGCTAGGTGGCGTGTGCTGCCACCCGGTTTAAAGGCCTTATCCCTCCATCCATCCGTGCCAAATGAGCAGCGCTGTTCTGCTGATGTGGTTGCGGTTGTTCTCACTGCATCTTGTGCTGGTAACCATTTTCTCACTGTGTGTGCCTTGCCACTGTCCGCGTGCACGTGGCCGACTGCCGAGCATTTCAGTGACGGTCATGTCTCCGCTACGAGTACCTGCAATATGCGGATCACCACGTGTTAATGATATTGCACGCGTGCTTTGATTTGGGGGTTGACTTTTTTCCCCTCCTGAGATAAACTTACTCCTGGGTCCATATTCTACCTCTTGTCATGAAGTTCTATAGAACTACATAACAACATGCCAACATGTGTCATGTCTGTTTTCACTAGCAGTTAGAGAAAAGGTCCTACAAATGGTACATAATTTCTCTTCCATCAGATCCATGTAGTCACTTTAGAAGTGACAAAGCGCCATTTTCTGCTCGGAGAAATGTTTGGGGGGAAATCATGCAAAGTTTTTGATGTACAGTTCCAGGAAGGTGACATGATCAAGTCACATGTTGCATGTCACATGCCATAAGTGAGCACGGTGCATGAGCATACATAAAGAAGTGCAGAGTTCTTTGCTTCCTGTCGATCCAGTCTGCTCTTATACCCGCTGAAAAAAATAGAATCATGTCAAAATAAAGGGAACTCGCACATGGGTGAGCACTAGAACCATGTTGCGGCCTTTCTGGAAATTCTCCGCTAGAGTCATCCAGGCCCATCCTCCAGACGTATGCCTTCAGCTCAAAGAAGGAAACAGAAGAGGGGTCAAGCCGAATGCTGAGCCCCGGCTTCTCTGAAATTCAAAGTTGGTGAATGGGTGACCTTCTTCATTTTTGGAATGTGCATTCACTTTTCACACGAATCTAATTAATTAATTGCATGGTAATGTTACTGGTATTTCATTTGTGTGAAAGGGACTGACTTTAATGATATACTTGGGGAGAACCACTGACTGTTGTGTGCTAGTGATGTGCGCCTTGATTTAATAAAGGTGACATATTTCTCTTTTGGAGTACTCCTTAACTTGTACGTGAATGGCAAAGGTGGGATGCATATTTTTTCAACATGAACTTTGGAATGCTGTTGAACAAAGAACTAGCCATAGGCATGCAGCTGGCACAAAAAGGGTATCTACGCGACTTTTAAAAGATCTGAAGCACATTCGGTTCGGAGGGTTAACTTTGACCGTATTTTACTATAGGTGAGTGCACCAATTGAGGGCTGGCACATGTACCAGCCTTCAAATTTCGACAATAAAAAGCAGAACTCTAGTGCTTCTTCCAGTGCTTGGGTATAGCTAGCTGATGTCTGAACAGCACAACAGTACAGCGTGAGTAGGCATCCTTCCTTTTAACTGAATGTTGTGTTTTGGGCATAAAATAGCTGCTTATAAGCGTGCATGTAAGTTGGCAAAATGCTGCGTTCATCAAGAAAACTTGTAAATAGAAGTACATGAAAAATATGTGAGCTTGAATCTTTTGAACTTCACTCAAGCCATTTTGCCAGTGGATATTGATGATGCAACACTTCTGGTGCACCACCAATTATGTGACAATTGAAGATAGCTGTGTGTGTGTAACTACGCGACTACAAAGGCGCAATTTTAGCTGCCTCATGTCACGGCAATATGTGTTTATCTGCATCACACGGTTCATGCACGGAGCGTCCAAGATCTCTCCAGGAAACTGCTCTCATTTTAATAAGAAGGAGGGCGCTTTCAGGACTCACCTTATTCAGACGTCCACGAGACACAACTTGTATACCCATCCTCCCAAGCAATTTCTTTGTATATAAGAGAATAAATAGTTGTGGAGCAAAATGGCTCCTTTAATCAGCGAGTCCCATGCAGTTGCCGAGCGCCACCATCGACATACAACCATAGCTGCACCAGGATATAGCAGACGCTTGCACGCTTGGTGCAAAGGTAGACCGTAGCGCTGAGGTGGAGGGAATGGCAGCGGGCCGCCTACTACCCATAGGCAAGGCGAGGAGTTCGGAAACTAAAAAACGGTTTAGAAGAGTTAACTGCTGGGCTAGTTGGTGATCTTGCATACTGAAAAGATTTTGCGCCAAAATACAACACACACAAGAAAGACGACGACACCACGGGTGCCCGTGGTGTCGTCGTCTTTTTTGTGTGTGTTGTTTTTTGGCGCAAAATCTTTTCAGTTGAAAAAACGGTTGCCCATAATCCTGGGAGAGTGTTTTTGCAGGTTGATCCGATTCACCCACGTAACAAGTGAAGTCACGGGATCACTGTTGCCAGTTTTTGCTTTCTGCTTGAGGTCAAGTCAAGACTAAGTCACCAGAGCAAGCCTCCCCCTGATCACTTGCATTTTGTTGTTGCGTCGACACGTCCGTCTTCCATCTCATCGCTATGACAGAAGCAGGTAGCGATGAAGAAGCTGTTAGATATAGCATGATATTGTCGCATATACCCTGCTGGAGTATACAAGCTGAATCAAGATACAGGCGGTTGCACTTTACGAAAACGCAAGCGGGGACGCGCGATGCTGAGATGAACCTCGTTCTCCTCTTCTTCAGTCTCTTGCTGCGTCACACCATGTGGCATTACCCCCTCTTCAAAAGAAAGACATAGGCTTGACCTGAGAGCGCCGAGATGGTCTAGGACGAACACATAGGCTATATTCACAATCACTGTGGTGTGCGATATAGTCACAAGGCACTGATGGATGAGCAACCACAAAACTAACCGAAGCGGCGGAAAACATCGAATATTAGGTGCTATAGTACGGTTTCAACCGCACAACGTGCACAATCTCAGATTGCGGTTGTCGACGTCGAGGAGGCTGACTTCCGTCAGGAAGGACTTCGTAATTCACGTCACTAATTCGCTGCAACACTCTGTAAGGTCCGAAGTAGCGACTCAAAAGCGTCTCGGATAGTCCTTTTCGGCGCACGGGAGTCCAGACCAAAACTTGATCACCAGGTTGGAACTTGACATGTCGATGGCGGAGACTGTAACGGTGCGCATCGATGCTCTGTTGTTGCTTTATGTGCACTCGGGCAAGCTGACGGGCTTCTTCCACGCGTTGCACGAAAAGTTCGGCATCTTGGGCGAGGTCGAGATGATCGATGTTGTTGCACGGCAGCATTGCTTCTAACATAGTCTGCACTTCACGGCCGTAAACGAGGTAAAACAGCGTGAAGCGTGTTGTTTCTTGCGTAGCAGTATTATAGGCAAATGTTACGTAAGAGAGTATCTCGTCCCACGTCTTGTGCTGTACGTCTACGTACATAGACAGCATGTCAGTCATCGTTCTGTTCAGTCGTTCGGTCAAGCTGTTTGTCTGCGGATGATAGGCAGTTGTCCTTCGATGGGTCGTGCAGCTGAGTTTAAAAACGTCTTCAATGAGCTGTGCTGTAAAGGCTTAGCCTTGGTCTGTGATGACGTGCAATGGGGCGCCATGCCGTAGGACGATGCTCTGTATGAAAAGCTGGGCAACCTCGGAAGCTGTGCCTCGAGGCAGCGCCTTTGTCTAAGCATATCGCGTTAAATAGTCCGTGGCGACAATTATCCACCTGTTGCCAGAAGACAGTGGAAACGGGCCCAGAAGATCCATGCCGACCTGGTTGAAAGGTTTGCCAGGTGGGTCAATCGGATTCAGCAATCCCGCAGGCTTCACAGCTGGCGACTTTCGGCGCTGGCATTCACGGCAGGCTTGGACATACCGTTTAACACACTCGGCAAGTCTCGGCCAGTAGTAGGATTTGCGCACTCTATCAAGCGTTCGCGTAAAACCCAAATGGCCAGACGGAGGCTCGTCATGACAGGCGAACAAAACTTTGGCACGGAGGTCTGCTGGAACGACCAAAAGATAGATCTTGTTGGTGGCAGCGGAGTTCTTCTTGTATAAGACGCCATGTCGTAAACAAAAAGACGACAATCCTCGAGTGATATGCCGGGGTATTGATGGGTTTCGTCCTTCGAATATAGGCCGTAGTGCGTCATCTGCGCGCTGCCATGTGGACAAATCATTAACGCTTACGGCCCCAAGGAAAGCCCCGTCATCCTCAATGTCATGGTCGGTAGTGTTGATAGGGGTGCGCGAGAGTGCGTCAGCGTCTTCGTGTATGCGGCCCGACTTGTACACGATGGTCACGTCATACTCCTGCAAACGTAAACTCAATCGTGCCAATTGTCCATAAGGGTCCCGGAGATTTGCAAGCCAGCATAACGAGTGATGATCAGTTACAACTTTGAATGGGCAGCCGTAAAGGTAAGGTCGGAATTTGGCCAGCGCCCATATGACGGCAAGACACTCTTTCTCCGCGGTGGTGTAGTTGGTCTCTGCACGCGATAGTGTGCGACTTGCGTAGGCGATCACTCTTTCAATACCTTCCTGCCATTGTATGAACTTCTGTGTCCGCCTCCTCGTCAAAGTGGGCCAAAACTGGTGCTGACACCAGACGCTGTCGAAGCTCGGTGAAAGCAGTCTCTTGCTCCGAGGACCAGACGAACGATACATCGTCCCTCGTGAGGCGAGTCAGCGGCTCCGCCATCTTCAAAAAATTTTCTATGAAATGCCGGTAGTATGCGCAAAGGCCCAGGAAGCGTTGGACACCTTTCTTGTCGGTCGGGGTGGGAAACGAGGCTACAGCGGCAGTTTTCGCGGGTTCGGTGCTGACGCCTTCCGTACTGACCACGTGTCCGAGAAACATCAGCTCCTTGTAGCCGAAATGACACTTCTGAGGCTTAAGGGTGAGGTTAGCCGATCGGATGGCTTCGAGAACTTGCCGCAGTCGTTTCAGGTGGTCATCAAATGTCGCCGAAAAAACAACCACGTCGTCAAGGTAGACGAGGCAGTTTTGCCACTTCAGACCAGCGAGAACGGCGTCCATCATTCACTGGAAAGTTGCTGGTGCCGAACAGAGACCAAAAGGAAGTACTCTGAATTCGTAAAGGCCATCTAGAGTGACGAAAGCAGTTCTTTCGCGGTCTCGTTCATCGACCTCAATTTGCCAGTAACCGCTCTTTAGATCGAGAGACGAAAAATACTTAGCTCGCCGCAACCTGTCTAAAGAGTCATTGATACGTGGTAGTGGGTACACGTCCTTCTTGGTAACATCGTTGAGGCGTCGATAATCAACACAGAAACGAAGCGTTCCGTCTTTTTTCTTGACTAGAATGACCGGGGAGGACCATGGACTGTGCAAAGGCTGAATGACACCATCATCTAGCATCTCCTTGACTTGGGCTTGAATTGCCTCACATTCTTTCGGTGAGACACGATAAGGCTGTTGTTTGATGGGACGTGCGTCAGCGTATGTTGTTATTCGGTGCTTCGTGATTGGCGTTTGGCCCACCTTAGTAGCCCGAGCGAAGCACACGCGGAATTCGTTTAAGAGTTCCTGCAGTGCGCTCTTTTGGTCGTCCGTAAGCTCGGAGTTTACATCGATGTCTCTGAGCGAACCGTCGTCTGTGTCCACCTCAGAAGCAAAGCACTCGACAATGTCCGTTAATGATTCGGTGTAGGCGATGGCAGTGCCATGAAAAATGTGCCCATGCTCAAAGGTAAAGTTGGTAATGAGGACCGTTGTCTGGCTTTCACGAAGTTCCACAAGGCTTCGCGCTACACAAATACCTTGTGCCAGCAACATGGAAATGTTGCCTTCGACAATGGCTTCAATGTCTTGTAGTTCGTCGGACTTGACCGGAACCATAACACTTGCACGCGGCGGTATCGTGATGCTCTCGTCCGAAACGCGAAATGCGGATCTGTGTTCAATGGCGTTGGTTTGTGTTGTTGCCCTTTGCGTCGAGAAAGTGATGCAGTGCTCGCGGAGGTCAATAATGGAGCCATATTCCCGGAGAAAGTTCATCCCAAGGATTAAATCGCGGGAACACTCGCGTAGAACCAGACAAGTGGCGAGAAAAGCAGCACCGCGAATTTCTACTCTGGCCGTGCATAGGCCAAGCGGTGGGACAACGTGGCCACCTGCCGTACGAACTGGTGCCCCGTTACAGGGCAGCCTAACTTTTTTTCAGAACGCTCGCCAGTTTTCCACTAAGAATAGAGTAATCGGCACCGGTATCTACAAGTGCACACACTTTTTTTCCGTCGATCAACACAGGTATGTCCAGTGAAATCTTGTTCGCGGAAACTGGTTCTGGCGTCATCGTGTTTTCTTTATTCTGCGGTCGGCACGATACGAGGTCTTGAGCGCGTCGAGTATCAGCAGCCCCGCCTCGGAAGGTCGCTGACATCAGTTTTCCCAGCGTGGACTTGGTGATTGCCCTTGCGTCGTCCTCAAGGTGGTATCGCGAGGAGGGAAATATCGCCGCGGTGAGGGGGAGCGTGACTGCCTCTGCGATGGGCCCGGTCTGCGCTGCTGTTCGAGGAATTCTGCGATGTCGGGTGGCCTTTGGCCGAACCTAGGTCGAGGTGAACCGATAGAAAAACCCCGCAGTCCGAGTCGTCGGTAGGGGCACTCCCGATACACATGACCAGCTTCGCCATAGTGGTAGCACAGCGGTCGTCTATTGGGTGCTCGCCAAACCTCTGATTTCCTCGTGGGTGTTCGGCGATCGTCGAAATACGGTAGCGGAGTTGTCGGAGCAGCTTGCGCCGATTGCAACGCAACTGGCGGCGCCACATAAGTAGGTGCGAAAGCGTGGACGGGGCTCAGTAATGTTTCTGCGTGTCTCTTGCGCCGGGATTTGCTTGACAGAGGTGGTGCTTCACTGCTGGAAAGAGATGCCTGCAGTGCCTGCTGTACTTCGTTGCGTACGACGCTGGCGAGGGAGCTGACTGGAGGTGGCGCCGTACCGTGGTGCTTCTGCAGCTCGTCGCGAACCACTGAGCGAATCAGCTCGCAAAGCAAGGCGACGTCGCACCCTAAGCCTACCGGCGTATCCGGAGTGCGGGCGGCATTTACTTGTCGGTTGTAAAAGTTCAACCGTTGCTGAAGGGTCTTCTCCATCGCGGTGGCTTCGGTGAGGAACTCCGCAACAGTCTTGGGCGTATTCCGAACAAGACTGCCAAAGATCTGCAACTTTACGCCTCTCATCAGATGACGCACCTTCTTCTCTTCCGACATGCTCGGATCAGCACGCTGAAAGAGACGCGTCATGTCCTCCACGTACATTGTGACGCTCTCGTCGGGCTTTTGGACGCGTGACTGAAGGGCCCGCTCCGCTTTTTCTCGGCGATCGGGGCTGGAGTAAGTCTCCAGAAGCTTGCGCTGGAACTCAGGCCAGGATGACAGGGCACTTTCGCGATTCATAAACCACGTGCGAGCACCATCCTGGAGGCTGAAGTAGACGTTCCTGAGTTTGGCGTTGTTGTCCCACTCGTTAAACGCAGCCACGCGCTAGAACTCCGCCAGCCAGTCTTCCACGTCTTCAAATGTGTTGCCGTGAAAAGCCGTCAGCACTTGGGGGCTCAGCAGCGTTAGATAAGTTGGTGTCACCCGTTCCGTAGAAGTCGCAGTGGTCGCAGTCATCACTTTTTCCTGGAGGTTTCCAAATTCTGGGGTGAGGCCTCGGATTCGCCGGCTTGTGTGATGAACTGGAGTCAACTCCAACTTTGGGGTGAGGTGCTTGCTGCCCAGTGGGGTCTCCTGTATAAGTTGAGTGTACCCAGCAAGCTCCACCAAATTGTGAAGATGAAGCATAACTACATTGAGTCATTCTTTGTACTCTCAATTGCGATGTTGGCACCGGAAAATAGTACAAAATGGGATCATATCGATGAGGTTCTACTGTACTGCGAATGCCTACCAAGTTTGTAAGTGAGCTTGCTGGACGGAAAGGCCTAAGCTCGTGTGTGGGCATAAAGTTCCAAAGTGGTTTCGCTCAACACGGCCTATACTGACAGCATTGTGGAGGCAAGGTCCCAAGTGATATCTCAACTTCGTGACAGTGCACTTCAAGCTGTGCCAAGGGCGAACATTAAACGAACCCGCGGCCTCGCCCACCACAAGGTGTTCTTTCAGCGAAGCAGAACATAAAGCGAAATTCTGCAAACAAAATCTGAAGGGTTGCAGTTGTAAAAATGAACTAAATTGATCTTACTGTTGAAATTCGATTGCTTAGACAATTTCATAGCCCCGCCTGTATCCGAAAAATCTGTTCGCAATGTTCCCGCAATTCTTCGCGTGTGATGATTAAAATGTAAGAGGCTGCCAGAAAAGGCATGTAGGCCCTGGGTTCGATGTGCCATGTGCGTAATGTACGAGATGCCTTTGATATGCTTCAGAAGCTACGTCAGGTAGACGAGGTGTTGCATTAATGATGGTGCACATATTTAAGCACGCTTGTCCTGCATGCGATATGAACCATGGCTTCGCGAGCTGTGAATTTTGCGAAAGGGTTACTATCTTGCATGAGCTACTAGAGGCCTTTCTTTAAGAAAGGAGCCAAATATGTGACACATCTTTGCAACATCCATGGCAGGGTACAGTGAAATCCCAATAATTAGAACTGCTCTGTTGGTCCCGGCAAGGTTGTATGTATTTGAATAGAGAAAAAAAACACTTGGTGCCCTTCCACTCTGTGAAGAAGAATGACCAGCGAAGCTGTGTATGTGGGCCCCTTAATGGTGAACTGCACCTCCGCCGTGGGCCGGTCCGGCATTGCACTATCTTTGGAATCGGCCCACGTATGGGGAATGCTTAACGCCTGCTTCACCTCTGCCGCGAGTCGGCCCGGCATTGCACTATCTTCAGGATCGGCCCACGTATGGGATCGGCCCACGTATAGTAACGCCTGCTTCACCTCCGCCACAGGCCGGGCCGGTATTGCACCATCTTCGGAATCGGCCCACATATGGGGAGTGCTTAATTAACGCCTGCTTCACCTCCGCGAAGGGTCGGCCCAGCATTGCACTATCTTTGGGATCGGCCCACGTATGGGGAGTGCTTAATGCCTGCTTCACCTCCGCTGCGGGTCGGGCCAGTATTGCACTATCTTTGCACGTTAAGCACTCCCCACGTATGGGGAGTGCTTAACGCTTGCTTCACCTCCGCCACAGGCCGAGCCGGTATTGCACTATCTTCAGGATTGGCCTGCGTATGGGGAGTGCTTATCGTCTGCTTCACCTCCAACGCGAGTCGGCCTGGCATTGCACTATCTTCGGGATCGGCCCACGTAAGGGGAGTGCTTAACGCCTGCTTCACCTCCGCCGCGGGTCGGGCCGGTATTGCACTATTTTTGGGATCGGCCCACGTATGGGGAATGCTTAACGCCTGCTTCACCTCCGCCGGGGGTCGGGCCAGTATTGCACTATCTTTGCATGTTAAGCCCTCCCCACGTATGGGGAGGGCTTAACGCTTGCTTCACCTCCGCCGTGGGTTGGGTCGGTATTGCACTATCATCGGGATCGGCCCACGTATGGGGAGTGCTTATCGTCTGCTTCACCGCCGCCACGAGTCGGCCTGGCATTGCACTATCTTCGGGATCAGCCCACGTATGGGGAGTTCTTAACGCCTGCTTCACCTCCGCCACAGGCCGGGCTGGTATTGCACTATCTTCGGGATCGGCCCACGTATGGGGAGTGCTTAACGCCTGCTTCACCTCCGCCACAGGCCGGGCTAGTATTGCACTATCTTCAGGATTGGCCCACGTATGGGGAGTGCTTATCGTCTGCTTCACCTCCACCGCGAGTCGGCCTGGCATTGCACTATCTTCATGATCGGCCCACGTAAGGGGAGTGCTTAATGCCTGCTTCACCTCCGCCACAGGCCGGGCTGGTATTGCACTATCTTCGGGATCGGCCCACGTATGGGGAGTGCTTAACGCCTGCTTCACCTCCGCCACAGGCCGGGCTAGTATTGCACTATCTTCAGGATTGGCCCACGTATGCTTCACCTCCGCCGTGGGTTGGGTCGGTATTGCAGTATCTTTGGGATCGGCCCACGTATGGGGAGTGCTTATCGTCTGCTTCACCGCCGCCACGAGTCGGCCTGGCATTGCACTATCTTCGGGATCGGCTCACGTATGGGGAGTGCTTAACGCCTGCTTCACCTCCGCCACAGGCCGGGCTGGTATTGCACTATCTTCAGGATTGGCCCACGTATGGGGAGTGCTTATCGTCTGCTTCACCTCCACCGCGAGTCGGCCTGGCATTGCACTATCTTCGGGATCGGCCCACGTAAGGGGAGTGCTTAATGCCTGCTTCACCTCCGCCCCGGGTCGGGCCGGTATTGCCCTATTTTTGGGATCGGCCCACGTATGGGGAATGCTTAATGCCTGCTTCACCTCCGCCGTGGGCCGGGCCAGTATTGCACTATCTTTGCACCTTAAGCCCTCCCCACGTATGGGGAGTGCTTAACGCTTGCTTCACCTCTGCCGCAGGTTGGGTCGGTATTGCACTATCTTCGGGATCGGCCCACGTATAGGGAGTGCTTATCGTCTGCTTCACCTCTGCCGTGAGTCGGCCTGGCATTGCACTATTTTCGGTATCGGCCCACGTATGGGGAGTGCTTAACGCCTGTTTCACCTCCGCTGTGGGTCGGGCCGGATCGCACCATGTTTCAGATCCGCCCACATATGGGGAGTTTTTTGCTTACCACGCTAACGACACGAAAATTTCCTTGGACGCTAGAGGTATACAGCTTCGCTGTAAGACTCTCACAAATTTGAACTCCCTAAACCTTGCAACGATTATTTCGAACAAAATCTCTCACTCCTATCTGCCACTCTTTGAACAAACCCGAGCCAGTCGACGGTTTGATGTGGGACTAACCATTGTATGACAAGGAAAGCACAGCAGCGTGTGCCCGTCTTTCTCATCCAGCTTAAAAGGAGGAGGAACGAGCCCCTAGAGTGGACACGCTCACTTGTCTTGTTTCTTTCCCTCCCTCCTAGCAAGCGCTTGTTCACGTTACTGCATGCTCACCTGCCCTCTCCCCTTGCCCCCCTTCCTCCTAGCGGTCACTTGATCACGTTACTGCATGTTAACCTGCCCGCTTTTCCTATCACACATTTGATCATGCTGATGCACGTTCACCTGCCCCCTCTCTCCTAGCGCATGCTTGATCACGTTACTGCGCATTCACCTGCACTCTCCTTTGCTCCCCTTCTAGCGGGTGCTTGATCACGTTACTGCACGCTCACCTGCCCCCTCTCTCTTAGCACGCGCTTGATCACGTTACTGTGTGCTCACTTGCCCCCGCCCGCGACCACTATCGACGGTATCATGGATGGTGACCTTGCACTTCTGAAGGCGTGCAGCAAATGCGCACCCAGTCAAAACGGAACTACTGCTTGCTGCAAGCGCTGCGGAAGAAACCGCGACCACTATCGACGTGATCATGGACGGCGACTTTGCACTTCTGAAGGTGTGCGGCAAATGCGCACCCAGTCAAAACGGAACTACTGCTTGCCGCAAGCACTGCGAAAGAAACCGCGACCACTATCGACGTGATCATTGACGGCGACCTTGCACTTCTGAAGGCGTGCAGCAAATGCGCACCCAGTCAAAACGGAACTACTGCTTGCCGCAAGCGCTGCGGAAGAAACCGCGACCACTATCGACGTAATCATGGACGGCGACCTTGCACTTCTGAAGGTGTGCGGCAAAGGCGCGCACCCAGTCAAAATGGAACTACTGCTTGCCACGAACGCTGCGCAAGAAATCGCGACCATTATCAACGAGGTCATGGACGGCGTCCTCGCATTTCTGAAGGCGTGCGGCCAATGCGCGCAACCAGTAAAAACGAAACTACTGCTTGCCGCAAACTCTGCGAAAGAAACCGGGACCATTATCGGCATGATCATGGACGGCAGCCTTGCAGTTCTAAATGTATGCGGCCAATGCGCCCACCCATTCAAAACATAATGATTGTTTGCCGCAACCGGCACGGAAGAAACCGCAACCACTATCGATGTGATCATGGACGGCGACCTTGCAGTTCTGAAGGCATGCGGCTGACGCGCGCACCCAGTCAATACAGAACTACTGCTTGCCGCAATCGCTGTGGAAGAAACCGCGACCGTTATCGACGGGATCATGGGCAGCGACCTTGCAGTTCAATATGTGTGTGGCCAACACGCGTACCTAGTCAACGTGAAACTACTGCTTGCCGCAGCCGCTGTAGACGAAACCGCGACCACTATCGACATGATCATGGATGGCCTCCTTGCAGTTTTGAAGGCACGTTGCTAATGTACACTGAGTCAAAATGAAACTGGTGCTTGCCGCAACCGCTGCAGAAGACACCATGACTACTATTGACGCAATAACAGACAGTGACCTTGCAGTTCTGAAGGCATATGGCCAACGCGCGCATCGAGTGAAAACGAAACTACTGTTTCATTTTGAGGGGGCAGTCCCACCCCTGTAGGTTGCTCAGAAGGCGAAATTCATTAGTTCTTTTGTTATAATAAACAACCGGCTGAGTTTTTCCTTTTATGTTTCTTTTGAGCACCCCTTGTTGCCTGTGTTTTCGCACATGTGCATTCTATGAACTCTCCTTTCATCATTTCCTGAAATACGTGAGCTGTTAGTGAGCGCCTGTGCTGTTATGTCTTGTCGGTGCTTTTTTAGCGCTCTTTTAATTATTCCATACAGTTTACAGAATTGCGATATCTGTTCCTGGTGCATAGTTACAGGGTTGTAAGCTGTGTTATAGTGCATTTTGAAAACAAGGACAGAGTAAGGTACACAGATAAGCAAACGGGAGCGCTTTTAACATTGAAATATACTGAAACATTCCGTGTTAAATTTTAAACTTCTTGTTTCGAAGTGCATTGCCATATTTCATATTCTATTATTCCACCAAAATTCAGATTGGCCTGTTCCAAACCGCTTCAAAGTGCATTTACAACCTCAGTATAATGAAGTGTGTTTATGCACGATTTCAATATAACAAAATTTCACTGCCTCTGCAGAGGAATACCGAAATAATAAACAGAAACTGCCACGTACGTAAAGGTCAAGTGGTTGAATTAGAAGCGACTGCTTGTGAATGCATCTTCTCTAATCACGTGTCGTATGACCATGAGTGACCAACAAAGCAGAGCAGTGTCATTTTCCTTGCAAAAATACAAGTGCAATATATATATATATATATATATATATATATATATATATATATATATATATATAAACTTTATTTGGCAGGAAAAGATTTTAAGGAGGGGCTCACTCCAGGGCCCCACTTGCTTCTGCCGCCTGCCTTACCTGGCTAATTAAGGACTTTTGCCCTGTCAAGTGAAAACGGGCGAGCTGTGCCTCGCACTGCTCTTTTGCGTTATTGCTATCTGGCATATGAGGGCGCTTAGTGCACTCCCAGGTTACCTGTATTAGAGTGGATATGCCACTGCACCAAGGGCAGTCAGCCCCATAGCGAGTGGGATACATGGTGTTTAGCATTTTTAGATGGGGGAATACCCCAATCTGTATTTTGTGCCAGTTGGCAGCCCCTTCCCCGCTAAGTTGTGGGTGAGGCGGCGGGTATTTCTTGCGGACTCCATGCTGATGAGCAAGGATATCTTTGGCATATAAATTGATGGGATTTTGTGAGGGATAGTGTGAGGGTTTGAGGTTCAAAGAGGACGCCATCGCTTGGTTAGGAGACCCTCGAGCTAGTGTGTTAGTCTGTTCGTTCCCTCGTACCCCCACAAGTCCGGGGCACCAGAATAGGTGATGACGGTGGTTAAACAATTTGAGGAGCAAGGCTAGCCTCAGTCATGTGCTCCTTGAGAAACAGGCGACACATCTCCTGGGAGTCCGTGACCATGACAAAGTCCCTTTGCAGATGCTCTGCGTGAGCACCACTGCTAACATTTAGGCCGAGGTGGGGGATCTCGCCGTGGCTGACACAGTTGATTGCTGCTGGCAGGTCAAGTTCACGACTTCCAGGGCTTACCTCCTTTGGTAGCGCTACCCAGTAACTTCTGCATATACAACTGCGTCCGTGTATTACGTATTGTACCTAGATTTATTAGAGTCTATCGATTGAATATGTTGTGCGCATTTCTTGTGCTTTTCCTCGTACTCGTGATGCATGTTCTTGGAAATTGGAGCTATTGTAATTTTCGATCTCACCGAAGGAGGGAGAAGTATGGCCTGTTATGTGAGATAAACGGGGTATGCTGGGATATTGAGTCGAGCCAATATTGTCCTACTAGTTTTTGTAAAGCTGAGGCGGTTCCCTATGTCGCATCAGAGTGGCCTGCATGAGTTTGTCGAAAGTGCTATGTACTCATCATGTGGAAATCACCTCTGGCTGTTCCCACAGAGACCCTGGTCCCACCTGCATGTGAATTTTGGGGGGCCCTTCAAGGGCCATTACTTCCTGGCAGTGATGGATGCCTTTGTTCTACCTGTCACTACTCCATAAGCAGGCGCGACCATTATGACGCTGCAACAGGTCTTCGCTGCCCAGGGGTTGCCAGACGTCATCGTGTCCGACAATGGTCCTGCTTTTACCAGCACAGAGTACCTGGCCTGGCTGACGTAAAATAGAATCCGCCAGATGATGGTTCTGCCGTACCACCCTGCTTCAAACAGTTCAGCCGAGCTGGTGGTGCAGACCTTCAAGGACAAACTCAATAAGAGCCAGGCTGGGGATTTCCAGACGCAGGTTGCCCGGGTACTGTTCCAGTACCGGACCATGCCCCACAATGTCACTGGGCATGCCCCCTGTGGGCTCCTGCTGGGCCGGATGGTCAAAACACCCTTGGACGTCTTGCATCCGGACCTCCAATTCACAGCGCTCCTGAAGCAGTTGAAGCAGAAGCTGGCTGCTGACTGGGGGTGCTGTCCCGGGCCTCTGCCAGAGTCAGGAGCTGCAGTCTTCGCCAGGAACTTCTGTCCTGTCCCACCCTGGTCCGCCGGACAGGTTGTATCTCCTGCCAGCGCCTCATTGTTGCTCGTCTGCCTGCCGGACGAGACCACATGGCACCAGCACACCGACCATGTTAGGCCTCGTCTCGGGACCTCGCTAGCACCCTCGACTGCCACTTCAGATGTCCAGCCCACAGGAGGACCAGCGGCAACACCAGTCGTTTCCAGCGAAGCACCGCCCACCTCAGAGGCGGCAAGCATTGCCAGTGGTGTGGCGCCCATTGAGCCGGTGTCAAGTCCAGCACCATTCTCAAGGCCGGTCACTGCAGACCCTCCAGACGTAGCGAGGCTGGCTCAGGCAGCACCCGGCGTTGCCACACCCAGCCCGTCAACACCGGTGCCCAGGCGGAGTACTCGATTGCGGAGGGCGCCAGACCGTTACTCTCCTGGATAACAGGCACCATCAAGCAGGCTGGGACAGCGGCAGAGCCTCAACCAGGCGTGAATTTATTTTATATATCGAGCCTGGATGTATTTCATTTGTATAGAACAAACAAACGGGGTAAGGGTTGTAACGAGCATGTGATGCCCCCTCGGGCATAATCTTCATTGGCCTGCCAGGCTCGGTAGGCAACATTGGTCACCACACCAAATAAACACTGACAAGCACAGCTGCTCGGCGGTCAGTGATCGTTCACCACCACCACGCTGCGGAATGTCAATCTCACGGAGCGTGCCTCATGCCCTCCCTTGTTCACGAACCCGGGTGGATTGTGACACCCAAAGCGATAGAATCTTATTGCACTTGTCTAAGTGTACCTCCATGGAACATAAGTGCAATAATATCCTATCGCACCCCGCACACTGTGTGCTTTGGGTATGAGTGAAAGCTTGCAATGTGAGCCGAGGAGGATGGTGTCTTGATGAGCTGTTGAGCGCCATCTTCCCGCACGAGCAAGGGGTAAGGGGAGCAAGCTTGTGGTAATGCATTGAAACACGTGCTTGTGGTGGCGAAGGAGTGGAGGGCAGGTTGTTGTGCATCTCCTTTTCTAGCGTGGCTGTGGCTGGGCATGGCTGTCAGCGCAGCTGAATGCACACGCAGCCCGCGCGCCCTGTTTTAGAGGTAATCTGCCACATGGGTAAAGAATGGCTGTGTTGAGGTAGCGTGGCATCATGTGCACTGCCTTCGCCCATATTTGGTACCGAAGGTTGCGGGATCTTGAGTTTCAGAGAGGTGTTGAAGCAAGAGGCAGACGAAGCATTTGCTCCCTGCTGCTCGCGTGCGCTTTTCATGATAGTGTTGTCCAGCCGCAGGGGCGGAGTGGATGCTTAAGCGTAGCTGGCTTCACATTGTTCTGCCGATGTGAAGATATCGTCGACACTGCATGAAGGAGACACTCAAATTCAACAAAATTAACTTCTTTCTAATTCAAATTTCTTTTTCTGATTTCCCGATAATTCAGAAAATTTGGCGGCCTTATTTGCACAAGAGAAATTTATCGGTGAGTGTAGTTATATCTGTATAAAAGGTGGAATATGATGAAGCATATGATGAGCATATGATGAAGCAGATTGCTAATTTTATCTGCTTTGTTATATCGAGGTTTCACTTTACATCATTGCACAGCCGCATGACATTTCCTAGCTATTTTACTGATGAATTAAGAAGCAAATCTCTTTCCGTCAACGAAATGGATGGTGTACCGATACATTTGGCCCCTTCGGTGATTATGGGTTTCACATCTATAAGTTCCCGCATGCGTTTATCTTTATAGTGGCTGATTATGCAGCAGTTTGAAAATGGTGGAGAGCAACCACAGTTATTGCAATGACCTGACAGGTGCACATATTTGCCATGTTCAATGTTTTGTTTTGCTATGAAAAGGTTAGAGCGTGCCAAAAGAAGCACTAGAACCTATTCGTGCCCAGGTTTACAGTGTACCACTGTCATGTGGTGGAAACTACATCGGCCAGATGGGCCGCTGTGTAAAGTCCGGCTGAAAGAGCACAAACAAAAGGTTGCACGTTACAGAGATGGGCGCCTGTCAGTGCATTGCAATGACTGCTTGCTCACCACTGTTTTCAAACTGCTACATAATAGCTACCAGAAAGATAAATACGAAAATGAAATTATAGAGGCAAAAGCCATAATGAGGAAAAAGGCCAGGTGTGGCCAGCACACCATCTATTTTGTTGAAAGAAGAGGAGATTTGCTTCTTGACTTATCCATCAGATAGATAGGACATGTCACATAGTCGTGTGATGTTGTATATGTGTTTGAACACAGGCAATGTTTCAGTAGGCGTCAGTTAGAAGTACTCTTGTTTGTTTATCTGTGTACCTTACTCTGTCCCGTCTTAAAAGCGCACCCCGCACCACAGTATGCAATTCTAGCTCGCACAAGAAACAGCACTCTTAAACGGCCCCTCACCAGGCCACATAGGAAATTTTGGTTATACACTGGTAGTTGTTGTGTGCCCTCTTGGGAATGTTCTACCGCAAGAACTTTTCAAATTGGTTCATTAATGGCTGAGATAGAAATATTTTAGTGCCGCAAACCCACGATTTCAGAAGGCGAGCGTCACTGGCAGCATAGACACTCTCTCTACTTGCCCGCGTCTAGCCTACGCAAGCGAAATTCCTTCCCTGCAATCTCCCATACCAGAAACGGAGCATCGCATGACATATACAGCATGGGCCCCACCTTCTATTTTTTTCTCTTGCTTTTTTGCGCAGTCTACTTTCGCTGATGGTCTCGGGTGTGAGCTGTTACATTAGTCTCATTTCGCAAAGTGTACGATTTTGCGTGCTCTACACGAGAGCACCTGATTAGCAGTATAAGTTGGTGCCACAGTCACGAGCAATGAGGCAGGCACAAGAGGATGAAAGAGCATGACCGCGCTGGAACACGGTAGAAAATGGCATCGTTTTGTTCTCTGCATGCGCGACTGCACAACATGGGAACAAGCAGATGAAATGGAAGTGCATCTCTCTTGCTACGGTGCAAAGTAAAACAAAAACATGCAGACATTCGGTTTCTTTTATTATTTCTCTAAACTGTAATTCATCTATTGAAGCAACAGATTAAGCAAATAGCTTATGTTGCCTTGAACAATTCTCGAAGTCCCGTGTCTCTATGAGTGACATCGCAGCACAGTGAACTACGTAGGCACACTTGTGTGATTGACATTGACTCTCCAGCTGGGAGGGTGCCACCTGCGAGAAGAAGGGTGCAGGGCATTTGGTTTGAAATTGCAACTCTTATTGCTGCATGTAGCGGTGTGATACTTTGCAGGCACAATCGTTAGTGCGTATTGTATGCACTGCGCTTGTCAGTTCGAAATGGCCGACCTGAGAAGGGGCCCTTTAAAGGATTATAAGCTTTGTGCCTTATTCTATCTGGAAGTTTTGGTAAAAATGTCTTCGTGTGATAGCTTTGATGTCCTAAACCAAAATTCTTCTTCCAACAGCCATTGTGGTTGAGCACAACGTTACTAGACTAGGTTCACTTTTCAAACTCCTGTGACTGCGGGGGCCCACCACTGATCCTCGCATCTCGTGGCACTGTTGTCGCACTTTGCTCGGTAAGCATGGGGTGGATGAGGCAGTGAAGCACTGTCTGCGGCTGTTCACGTGTTTTGGCAGTTTGTATACATGCGTGTTTTGCTGTAGTCTGTCTGCTTCTTGCGACACTATTGTGCGTTTTCAATGCCGTGTGCATTCTGACAAGTTTATGGCCCGTATCATCCAATTTTATTTGACGACACGAATGAATATTTATGCTCCATTCCTGCAGTGAGAACCTGCCTAGAATGTGCAAGTCTGCTCGCAAGCAAGCAAAGCTCACATAGGTTTTAACATTGCACTTGTGAATGTGGTGCTCTGATGAAAAAAATAGTGCTAGCTTCATTTTTTTTTTTTTCATCCCGAAATGAAGTGCTGAGAGTGTATATGCAGGGTGTCCCAGCTAACTTTAAGCCAGAGTTTAAAAATATGCGAATGCTACGTAGCTGGACTGAACCAAGGTAAGGTTGTTTGCCGTCGCTTGGAGATATTAAAGCGCTTTATTAAATGCAGCAAATCTTCATTCATATTGGTCTAGCGAGGGTACTTATATTTGAATGGAAAAATCGGTTAAAGCTTCATTGTAGGGCACAGCCTGCCCTGCATGAGTGCTAGTTGTAACTGCTCTCCTCTGGTGCCCCCAGATATCCGGCCGACAGGTACCTGGTGTTGGCGTTTGTGGGCGCACCAGCCACCTTCCCCGTGCAGAAGGAGAACCTGGCACTGCAGTCATACCTTGTGTGGAGTGACACAGTCCTCAACAAGGCACGCCACTTCATCCGCACTAGCCTGCGTGTGCCCTTTGTTGGCATTCACCTGCGCAATGGCATCGATTGGGTCAGTCAGTCCTGGCCATTTATTTATAGAACACACCACTGTATTGCCTCTTTAGCGGCACCATCAATGAGCTGGCTGATTCCGCTTTCTTTCTGGCTTGGGCGAATGCTGTGTGTTGTGTACAGTCGAACCTCGATATATCGAACAGCGCGGTGATCGCAAAATAGTTCGATATAGCCAGAATTCGATATATAAAATCACGTAGAAAACGCGTCAAAAACTAGCACAAATCAATCAATGAACCAATCGTGGCGCAATAGATACTCACATGAAGCTTCAAACAAAGTATTTATTTTGTTCGCTGAAAGTACTGAAGCAGCGTAGCCTACTTCATATTGGCAACCGCGTGCTTGACCACGGCGTCCTCAACATAGTCCAAACGGTCCAGAAGAGACGGTCCAGTGCCTTCTATTGCGCCGCAGTAGCGGCGTACAACGGCCAAAGCAGCTACAGCCTCAGTTGCAGTCGGGAGCGGGGCAACATCAGCGCTTGCTGGATCAGCCTCGGCAGCGTCTTCGTTTGGCCGCTCAGCAGTCACTTCTGCCGCGATCTCGCGTCTGTTAGGGCCGATTTACGCTCGAGCCGCCAATCGCCGCACCGCACGCTTGCGGTCGCGCGAAAAATTGCACGTATACAGCACTTGTGCACAAATTACCGTTTACACTGTGTGCACAGTGTATACCTTACACATCGTAAACCGAAATTTGTGCACAAGTGTTTGATACGTGCAATATTTCGCGCGACCGTACGCGTGCGGTGCGGCTTGCGGCGATGGGCGGCTCGAGCAAACTCCGCCACTGTTCCGGTGCTGTCGTCACCGCCAACGAAGTCCTCAATGCACATGCTGTGTGGCTCAGCACCGACAAAGCGCTCCAACTGGCTCCATGGCCGCCTCGATCACGCGCGCACGGCGGGGCTTGCCCCCGCCGTGCGCCCGTGATCGAGGCGGCCGTGCTGGCTCCAAGCCGCCGCGTGTGTACGCCGCTACGTTCAAATGGCGCCCTCGGCGCAACCGATGTGGGCAGCTGTCGTACGCAGCCGTCCGGAATAGGGTGTCTCGAAGTCCTCCTCGCCCGGAGCGGCGGGCGAGGAGGACATCAAGGCACCCTAGTCCGGAAAGTCCGGAACGCCCATCGCGCCGCCGCTATCTTCGAGAGTGTTGCGGGAAAGCTCGCCTCCTGTCAACAGAGCGCACTTGGTCTGGGGCGGCGGAGTTCGATATATCCATTTTACATCCGGCCCCGTTCGAAATAAAAAATTAAAAATGCATGCGATTTTCAATGTGATATAGAAAGTGTTCGATATACGCAATAATTCGATATATCCGTGTTCGATATATCGAGGTTTGACTGTACAAGGCATACACATTGCGGCAGTTGCTGGTGGTTATTGGGCTGGCATCGTCTAATTAGCATGACACGAAGTCTTCAAAGTTGGAAATGATTCTCTGAGGCATACTAAGTGGCGACCAACTATGAAGAACACATTTGCAATTGCCAACTGATTTGTCAGACATGGACAAAGCCACGAAAATGTATAAATAATCAGGCAGTCTAAAAAGCTGATTGCAGTCACAAAATTGATTTTGTTGTTTTTAGAGCACCTTCACAGCAGAATATTTGGCTGTCCACTTTGGCTCACTGTTGCGCTGATTTAAAATTAAGTTTAATTGAGATCTTGTGATAGCTGTGGGTGCACTTTGCGTTTGCCCATGGTGCAGCCCGATGTGCGTCATATATTGTGAAATGTAAATACCACACACAAAATCTTGACTTTGTGACACTGTTAGTTTAGGCTGTGCTGTGCAAAATCAATATGGAGCTTTATTGGCTTTATGCCTGCACGGCGAGTCTATGGAATTCCATCCTGAACGAGCACACACCAACTTGGTAGTTGCCAGCTGATTGCCCACAGATCCAAACTCCTCTTCCCGCATGTGGCCATCAGTTCAATGAGTGCACGGGATCTCGCACCCAATTGCCGATGTGGTCTACTGGTACAAACATTTTAAGTAAATGCTTGCAACGACTTGCTGTGCACCACACATGCCGGTTAGGCCTAACCAGTGCCGCTTCATCCAGGTAGGCGCTCAAAAGTATGGTTTCATACGTTTGGTGCCAAGTGTGCATTACAGTGATGCAAATGCCATCGTTGTCTGGACAACTAGTGCCATGTATTAGTGGCTTGTAGATACTAACTAGCAGACTGGTATGCACGTGGCACTTAGTGAAACTGTTTTTCCAAATTTTCGCTCTCCAAAGCGTGGTTGCAGAACGTACACGAAAGTGGACCTTGCACAAGTAAATATAGTATTAGTACCTTACTACCTCTACCTTACTGCAAAATGGTATTAATGTGATTAGCATTTTTTGGGAATTTGACCCAAGTTGTCTGCTAGCTTGGGCCACTAGGTATGTGCCGCCTTGCCGAGCAGACATTGGTCACCCATCCACAACAGACATTTCTGTGTCGAGCGTGGCTGCTTGATGGATATCTATTGCAATGAAGCTGCAGCCAGGACACTAGGAATAATGGTGGTTGCTATGGGGTTTAAATGCAGTCATTACAAGATATGCTGTGTCGTGTTATCATTTGGAATTGTGGTTAGCATTGTGGATTTCAGTGGGGGTGAAATGCAAAAACACCCTCATACCGTGCATTGGGTGCACATTAAAGAACCCCTGGTTGTCAAAATTTATCCTGAGTCCCCCACTATGGTGTACTTCATAATCATATTGTGGTTTTGGCACGTAGAACCCCAGAATTTAATTTAATGTTTGTGGTTGGCAGCCCGATTGCCACTTGTGTGTCTGCTGATGTGCCCATAAGGTGTTGTGATTCACGGATGGCATGAGGATACAATAATCATCATAACATATGAAGCAAACAATGGATGTGCTGCTAATTTTTGTAAATACGCTGTGCAACTAAAATGTGGTTAGTTATTGTGCCCAAATAAAATAGTTTTGTTTAGTAATAACAGCACACCTTACAAGCTGCAAGATGATAAAGCGGAATTTTCTGTTCGATCTTCTTCAGCTTGTCCTCTTTGATGCACCCACTTGTTGCATGGAAATAATGTCCTTGCAAAGAGCTGTCACATTCTTTTTGTGCTGTGCCCACTATAGATATTACTCCTTTACAGGGCAAAGAGCTGTGCGCTAAGTTTTCGTGTCTGTTGGTTTGCCAGCAGGAGTGATCGCTGTGTTGATTCATGCCGTCGGCCTCGTACAAGAGGCCAGGGTTCTCCCTATGGTGGGCGGCGGTGCAAATGCTGCCGACCACTCCTGTTGACTGCCCACCACTTTGAAGGCGGGAGACACGGCAATTCGAATAGTTGATTTGGTCAACATTTACGATTCTTTATTTTTAATTTTTTTTCTAGAATTCTCAGATTTTCCTTTATCATGTGGGGTTATAGTAAAAGAAATCTCAAATAGAAGTTGAGAAAAATCACGCTTTTCTAACATGCTGTCAACAAAATCAGGCTTTTGAATGCGTTATGGCGCTACGGATTGCACAACTTTCCATTAATGCAATGCCAACATCTTGGTATCATTGTAAAGAGGAGAGATTGGACCTTCATATAGCCACAGCACTGGCTTTCACCTTTCAAAACTAAAACACAAGAAGGAATCAGAAAAAGGACATACTACTGCCGTTGCAATTCGTTACTGCTGCCACGGGTGCAAAGGAAGTGCTCTTAATGTCTGACGCAGATTTCAATCACTGGCGTACATTTTGCACGCATTTTAACAGTGGTGAACTGGGCCTGTCTTTATTCCAGTGATGTTTGGCGATCGTGGTATGCTGCATCACTATCTAGCATTTGTTTTGTTAACTTGTTCAGAATGCAAAATTGTTGAATTTGCCATTCAAAATGGCAAAGTAATCGTATCTAAATAATAATTCTGGCAGTACCCATCTCTAGATGAATGTCGGCGCCAATGCGATTAGCATTGAAGCAATGTAGTGTCACCCCACCACAGCACAACAAGTCATGTATGAGGTGTGTATGCAGCTGAGCTCCACTTTCATGCTTCCCTCAGAACATGCTGCGCCATATAGTGGCACCGTTGCAAAGGTTGTGCATGGCACATGTGTGAAGATATATTTAAACAAGGTCGCCTAAATATATAAGACACAAGTCCGATTCCAACCTGCACCAGAGAAATTTGGTACAATTATTTTTGTTAATAAAGAGTGGCACATACCCATTGACAGAAGTTGTTGTTGAGGAGCCCTGAACCACTTTTTATCGTGGTCTAGAAATACATTTGACATTAAAACAGACTATTTTAAGGTTGCATGTGATCCCCTTTGCGGTGCTCCCACTCCTTCTTTCATGCCTTGCACTGCGAAGGCTATGGCGGAGCTGGGTGGTGCCGACAATGCTCTGCCTCCTGAATGTCGCCATGGCACGTAGTTCAAATTTGATTTTGGGTATTCACGTAGATGAAACTACTTCTGATTTTGGCACCTACACAGTGCCAAACTCTGTGGCTATCCCTCAGCTTTTAGTTGAGTTCACAGTATCTTCACAGGTGCCTCATCCCTTAGCTGTGCTATAGTGTAGTGGATAGCTATGCATGACTGTGTTTTCTCGTGCCAACTGAAATGAGTAACACATTTCCTTTCACACTGTCAAGACAGGTTCTTGTGAAGATATCACGCACATAAGGGCAACCTTGGTGCAGATAAAAGACAAAGGCAAAGCTGTTTGTAGACAAATGGTGTCCTGGCCATGAGATTACTCGCAAGAGGGTGCCACTCCAACTTCTCGCCACTAATAGCTAATATCTTTTAGTTCAACAGTATTTCAAATTCACGCTGAAAAGGAATGCATCCCACCTTTACCATTTGCGTGCAAGTTAAGGAGTACTTAGAATGGAAAATATGTCGCCTTTATTAAAACAAAGCACTCGTCATGAGTAATGACACTACAGTCAGTGGTTCTCCCCAAGTATATCATTAGAGCTTGGCCTTTTCATGCTCCTGCTGTGCTTGAATTGCGCAGATTTTATTGGTATTTCATTCTTGTGAAATGTGCATGTGCGTTACAAAACAGAAAAAATTTCCCACTTGCCAACTTTGAATTTCAGGGTAACTGGAGCGCAGCACTGGGCATGATCCTTTTCTTTATTGCTAAACAGTAGTTTTTTTTAAGCTGAAGGCATATGCCCGAATGAAGGGTTGTGGAGATATTCCAGATAGGCTGCAATGTGATTCTACTGCTTGCTTATGTGCAAGTTCCCTTTATTTTGATGACGTTCTATTTTTTCTATGGGAATAAAAGCAGACTGGAACGAATGGAAGCAAAGAACTCTGCACTTCTTTATGCATGCCCATGCACCATGCTGACTTTCGAGGACCTCGCCGCTTATGGCATGTGACGTGCGGCATGCGACTTGATCATGTCACTTTCCTGGGACTGTGCACCAAAAACCTTGCATGATTCCCCCCAAACATTTCTCCATGCAGGAAATGGCTCTTTGCCACTTCTAATGTAACAATGCGAGTCTGATGGTAGGGGAAACTATGTGCCATTTGTAGAACCTTTCCTGTACCTGCTGGTAGAAACAGACATGAAACACGTCAGTATGTTGTCTTGAAGTTCTATAACATGACGTAGAATATGGCACCAGGGGTAAGTAAGTTTTATCCCGGGAGGCAAAAAAAAAAGTGGGTCTACAGACCCAAGTGTGCGCTGTATCAACATTTGTTGACTCACACTTCGCAGGTACTTGTGTCTCCGTGAGCGCAGAACTTAAACTGGATGCAAAAAGCCTTAGCACGCGAACAGTGACGAGGCACACACAGTGGGAAAATAAAGTCAGCTACCAGCACAAGACGCAGCATGAAAAACTGCAAGCAGCATATGCATGCCAGCAGAGCAGCGCTGCTCAATTGGCACAAAGCTCGACTGCAGCACCATCACAGTCGAACAGGTCATGCCCGGCTTGAGAGAAGGAGTTAGCAAACTGAAAAAGTTACTATAAAAGTTGGATTGCCATGCTGCAGTGGGCCATGTTCAACACACCGAACTACATGGGGCAAATTTTAGGTGATCCTGACGTCGCCGGCGTGATGTAACAGACTTTGCCGGCTGCTGCCTGCAGGCACGATGAAAATGCCAGACTATTTGGGGCGAGCTCCACCACTGGAAAAGCTAGCACCACCGTCGGCGTGACGTGGCATGAGGGATCACGTGGATACAGCAGCCGCGTCGGCTGCTTCGGAAGCGCCGAAGCGAGCTGAAAACGAAAGTTTAAAGTCCCACCTGCGCCGCGGTTCTGATCAATAAGTGGGGAGGCTTTACCGCCTTAGGTGTCTGCTTGACAACATTTGAAAGTACTATAATAGGTAGTGGCTGCCTTTGGAGGTGTGCAGCATGGTAGGCTACTGCTCGGTGTCGCAGTGCCGGACGTATGCAACGGAGCCCGGTGTCAGCCTTATTCACACGTAGCCGCAGGGCAAGGAGCTGCATGAAGCTTGGCTGGCAAAGCTTACCGCCGTATTCAGAAATGCATCTTAACTTGAAACTCATGCTTAACTTAATATAAATGACTCCTGGTGCGGTCGCGCCCAAGACGCTCATTGAGTTTCTTTTGGTGCGTTCACGACAGGCGACATTTAAATCAAGTCAAGCATGGGCTTCAAGTTAAGATGCATTTCTGAATACGGGGGTTAGAACGGCAGACAGCCATCGGCTACAACTTGGGTATGCAGCAAGCACAGAGGCGATGAAGATTTATGGTACGGCGCTGGGACTGCGCGATGTTCGGTGAGTAGCAGAAAACACGCACTGAGATGCTCGCCCGCGCCCGCTGCCCGGCTAGTGTCATGATGGTTTGGTCTATGAACTTGTTGATGCTAGATACTGGTAAGTTCACTGGAACGGAAAGGGAGCAGTAAGACGCACTTTAAGACAAGGCATGGCATATGGTCATGTTTGTATTGTGAATTAATGCACTGGATTACGAAAAAGAAGCAGAGGGAAATCGCACGCTGAGAAGACCGATAAACATACAGTGCGATGCAACTTGAAGAATAATATTGAAATGTCCAAGAATTTAGAAGAAAAAAAGATTGAATCGTCGCGACGGCACATCACAGTCGCCGTAGGCGTCGAAGTCTCTATAACGAAATTATTTTTGAACAATTCTGATAGCGTCCTTGCAACAATGGTTGCTAGTGTACTGTCAAATTCTCATATGCTGCGGCCTAAAGCTCATGGCACGGTGCGAAAACACGCTCACAGCAAAAGCAAAGCATTGTGCATGGACATGCATGAAAACGCGCAGTCGGTCGCTGCGAACCCGTGCGATTGCTGCATTGAGGCTTCATTCTGTTATGCCCCATTTGCTTATACTGACAGCCCACTATAAGAACATCTTTCACATAGTTTACTCTTGAGGTTTGCCTACCTTTTACGTAAGAAGCCGGTTTGGGAGACTCCATCACGGCGAACGCGCACAGTGGCATTGACTATACGTATTCGGTAAAGAGATAGTGTCTGTAAACGATTCTGTGCTTTCAGTTTGCCCAAGATTATTATATAGACAGTCAAAAACTTCCCTCATTTTGAGTGTACTTACATAAATGTCCAGGAGGGCTGCCGCGTGGTATTTTTATCGAGCGTCGTGAGCGAAACCTATGAGGAGCGCGCCGCTTGATCCCTCATACTACGCAAGGGAGGCGCTTCCGACAGATGGTGACTCCGTAACTCCTCGCCCCCAATATCCACGATTTTTAAGCGATGGATATCGCACTCCGGACTTGCGTTAAAGGGACACTAATACTAAGTCGACGTGGACTGTTTGAATACCATTCCAGAAACCTCGCAATGCTTGTTTGGTGCCAAGAAAAGACTTAGCTTACAAAAAGAGTGCATCTGAAGGTTCCGAATACCTTTTTCGAAATTCAAATCTCCTGCCACCCAATCGGGGGAGTGGTGACATTGGATATGCCATCACCACCCTTTGCTGCCATCGATGAGTAAAACAGTGCCTGACAGACGGCGGTACCGAGCCAAGACAGAGCGGTGGATTCATCGCTGCAGCTGGTCAAGTGGCGTAGACCGTTCGGGCATCCTGAGGCATCACATGCAAGTTGTATTCTCTGGTACTTGCAGTTTGTGCGAGTTTTCCGAGCCAGCAAATCCAGTGCAGCACTACGCAATAACGAAACTACTGAAACACGAAAACATGGGCGGCGTGGAGTCGAGTGAAACTGAAACTTTTCGACCGCTCGCATCGCTGTCAAGGGTAATTTTGAGTTCCTTTTTTCTAGAAATGAAATAGAACAGGACAAGTAGCATTTTATTTCGTCCTATAATACAATACAAGGTTGTTTTTGCAATGAGTGGTTCAGTACTAGTGACAGAGTTTAACTGAGGAGTGCTCTTGTCATGAGGCAAGTACTTGAATGTCCCGGGGGAGTCTCTAATCATGTCCTGCATTTACCTCAATTTCTCCATTATTAAGGCGCTGTTCACGATAATATCGACGCCTTAGAGATTCTCGAACACTAATCTATCACTTTAGCTTCACTTAATATTTGCCTTTAGGGTCCCTTTAAAGGAATTCATAATGTTACAAGCTTCAACCATGATGGCGAGATGACGACACACCTCAGAGGTTGCTACTCGGGAAGCAGGCAACCTGTTTGAGTCAGATGTTCGCTCTCGGGTCAGCTTGCCATTTGCCTGGACACACTTTACCCACAGAGTACCCGGTTTGCCTCAGCGAGCCACCGCAAGCTAAGGTACGTCCTAGATAAAACAAAGAAACCTTTTTTTTATCTAGGGACTTTACAGCGAGCGGGCTTATCACGGCACCCCGTGGCGGCCAGGGTACCTATGCTATGCAGCATACTCGGCTACATGCAACTGTAGTGTCCAGCCGTAGTGTGTACGATAGGGCTGGAGTGCGCGCTTGCGCTAATGTGCTCCAGTCTGGCCTTGCTGTGTGGTGTGGATCAGCTTTGTCCTGCATCAGCTTGACCGACAGATAGTAGCCGCATCCAAATTGCGCATTTTGATGCGCTATCAATAGTGCACTACGAAGCGATATTTGCCTAGGTGTCTAACCAGGACTGGTCACGAGTGAGCGGGGGCTGGCAAGCGTTCGTGTGGTCTGACAAAGTTTCACATGGTTTGAAGTTATTTGAGTGCTCAAAACTAATAGAAATTAGTGAGAAGCGACTACTACTACACCGATAAGTAGGGGTGTGCGAATGTAGACTATCACTGAATCCTGTCGAATCGTGAACGTATGAATAATTCGATTCACGAATTGAATATCTACTATTCGATTTTTCAAATATTCAAGATGGAGACCCTTGCAGTGCCATATATTGTGTGTGCCATGGAGCTCCTCGTGCTCGATACAAACCAAGCGGGCGTTTCACTTCGTTTTCAACACAAAAGGATCGCCAAGCACGCTGTGGACGGGTCGCCCCGGCTGACGTGGTAACATACAGTGCTACTGCGAGCGCTCTGCGACATCAGCCCGATGCGGGATTGCACACACAGCGCGTCAGCCAGGGCAGTCTGTTGGTACAAAGTTTGTTCGGGTTGACAGGACTGATTGAAATGATAACGCAACACGGTCAGAGGGAACAGCAACAATAGCAGCTCGTATATCGTAAAAATGCGAAAGCATGTGCGAAGATCGGGCGGATTGGCTGCCGGTAGGCACGCGGATCGTGTTGAATACGCGATGGTGAACTTCACGCCATTCTAACAGCCATCAATCTAACCTGCATGTGTGATCTCGGGACCAAGCACAGCTGATGAGCCACCTGTACGAATATACTAGCGGCAAGTGTTCTGCCACAGCTTGCAGCCCATTGCCAGATTGGCCAGTTGTGAATTTGTAGTGAACACTGCCTAGGCTATTAGGCCTAAACAGCACTGTTTCATCGGGCGTCTGCAACTGAAGTTACAGTTATTTGCCAGATCGACTCAGGTGTATTCGCAGCAGCCATGCAACACTGGGAAAGGCGACAAACTGCCTCGCAAGCGAAAGCAAGTGTACGGAAGTTGTTCATGGTCGCCATCTTTGCGACGTACCGTACACCGGCCTCTTGTTCCCGGTGCTGTTCGGAGACGGACATCAGTGTCTTGTAGCTCCGAACAATCCGTCTCAGGACTAGCTTTGAATTTACACAGCAGGCGCGAAAGTGTCATGACCTGGTTGCATGCATTACCCGGACAGCCGATGAACGGAGGATAGGCCTTCCTCCACCCCCCTCCGACAGAGCGCTGGAGGGAGGGGGGGGGGGGGGGTGGCGTTGTGCGCACATGCCGTGCAGGGTTGATAATATTGTTACGGAAGTATGAACGAAAAGAGCAAGAAGAAGATTGCGAGACGCTGGCTGCTGCGGGTTGTTGGTGGTCAGCCGTCTTAACTACTCAGACTCATTTTGTATATATATATTGTAAATATAATTTTCTATACTCCCAACATGCCCGTAACATATTGGTAGAGGTGCGGCCCCGAGTTGCTCCTTGTCCTCCCTCGTCATCTGCGATTTGTCATTTTTGAACAACTTCACGATGCACCCACAGCGGGACATCTTGGAGTTTTGCGTACGTACGACTGTGCATGACGCCGGTTCTTCTGTCTGGGTCTCTACCGCTCTGTATGTCGTTGTGTTGCAACTTGCGAATTGTGTCAGCGCCGGAAGAAATCTCCCCTGCCACCTGTCGGCCGACTCCATCCAATTGAAGTTCCCTCTGAACCGTTCTTTCGCGTAGGCCTTGACCTCCTTAGCCCTTTTCCGACGACGACTAGAGGGAATAAGTGGATCGCCGTCGCTACTGATTACGCAACACGCTACGCGATAACAAAGGCGCTGCCGACTAGTTGTGCAACAGACGTAGCCGATTTTCTCCTTCACGACGTCATTCTCCAGCATGGTGCACCTCGACAGTTATTTACAGACCGCGGCTGCTCGTTCTTGTCTCGCGTTGTCGACGACCTCCTCCGCTCTTGTGCCACTGAGCACAAGCTGTCCACCGCCTACCACCCACAAACGAACGGTCTTACGGAACGTCTCAACCGAACACTCACAGAGATGCTGTCGATGTACGTTTCCAATGATCACCGTGACTGGGACGCCACGCTGGCCTACGTGACATTTGTGTATAACTCGTCTCGACATGACACTGCAGGATATTCACCCTTTTAACTTTTGTATGGTCGCGACCCCACATTGCCCTTTGACACCATCCTACCTTCTGTGCCCCGTGTTGCTACTGAGTACGCTTGCGAAGTCATCGATCGCGCTCACATGGCGCGTCAAGTCGCCTAATCTCGCTTATTAGCCTCGCAGAATCTGCAAAAAGAGCGTTACGACAGGTGCCATCACGATGCTTAGTTTGCCCCAACTGCTTGGGTGCTGCTTTGGTCACCATATCGTCGGGTCGGCTTCTCCCAGAAGCTTCTCTCTCGCTACATAGGGCCTTATGAAGTCCTACGTCAAGTTAACGACGTCAATTATGAGAATGCACCGTTACAGTTTGATCAATCCTCAAGTGCGCCGCCTGTTGACGTCGTCCACGTTTCGCGGCTGAAGCCATACTTCGCTCGCAGTTCTTCACCTACCATGCGCCAAGACAGCGCTTCACCACCCGGGGGTCCTGTTACGGAAGTATGAACGAAGAGAGGAAGAAGAAGATCGCAACACACTGGCTGCTGCGGGTTGTTGGTGGTCAGCCATCTTAACTACTCAGACTCATTTTGTATATATATATATATATATTGTAAATATAATCTTCTATACTCCCAACATCCCCATAACAAATTGACGTATGATCAATCAGTTAATCAGTGAAATCTATCCCGCAACACGATTAATCTTCATCTATGTCCACCTTTCATTTAATTGACTTAACCCTTTGAGGGTCGAATTATGTTGAAGAAAACTTTCCCAGGTGGTCAAATTACTTTATTGCGGATCTTGAATGTACGAAATGTATAAATTCAGGAATAAATAGTAAAAAAAAATTAGGAACAGTATTTTGGTATCAGCATCACTCAGAACTGCAAAATGTTCAATAGTATTTCAGAGTGTGCTACTCCTTGAAACACGGGTCTACGCACAGTGCCTTATCGCAGTCTGCACACCTAAAATGCATGTCTGTTCTCCTCTTGGAGCGACGAGTTGTGTTGGCGCACACATGATATCTCCCCTGCGTGCGGCTGCCTTGGGCAGCCGCACGCAGGGCAGCCGCACGCAGGGCAGCCGCACGCAGGGGAGAATTTTCGCGGCACTTGAATATTGTTATAAGTGGGTTCGACTGTATTCCAATGCACACCCAAATTTCGCAGGTTGGAAGTAAGAAAATAAAAGTACACCTGAACATAGCATTCCTTTGATTTATAAATGAAAATTATCGCATGCCCTCCACATGCGCGATCAGAAAAACAAAATGCGCAAAATTTACCTTCACAGAAGGGAACATATTTTAAATGAGCTTTCATAATGAAAGTGGGGCATCATCATCGCCATTTACGCTTCATTGGCCAGATCCCAAGCACACTGGGCCAGTATTTTCAAGCAATCATTTTAAGAGATACAACTATCGCTTTCTCAAGATTTTACGTGGTTCTGCATCAAACTTATCGAAGTATGTGGCTGACAGTGTTCCTGGCACTGTGTGCAGATGGCAAGTTTGGCACAGCACCATAAACACTGGCAGTGGTATATGCATCTGGTGCTGAGGCAAAAGGGATAGCATCTCTGAATATTGTTCATCGAGAATACTGCTCCAGATTGTAATCGAGTATAAATTGAACCTACAGCAGCCTTAACGTAAATGTGGTCTGCTTCCATTTTGTAATGGCAATGACGCTGCATCTGATGGCAGGCTGTTGCCAATACGGCAAAGGCGGTTTTAGTTTTATATCTGATTGTAATGCTCAAGCAATTTTATAACCCATTTTCTTGGAAAAAAAAGGGCGCTCATTAGATTTGTTTAAATACCATAGTTTAGCATAGTGCACTTTATCCTCCACCTCCCAGGTGGTTGATGGGCGGCACAAAGCACATGGTCATGCATGATAAAACATGTCGCATCACTAGTGTCATATGTTGATTCTTTGCTTTCAGAGCAGCGGTGATAAGAAGGAAGCACGTTCACTTCGGCACTGACCTTTTGCAGCCATTTGAGAAGTGTTGACATTGCAATGGCTGCTTGTGTATCTCTGTCCCACATGCTTCACAGGTGCGTGCCTGTGAACACTTGGAGTCAAGTCCACTGCTCTTCTCGGCACCTCAGTGCGTGGGCTACATGGGTGAGCGAGGCCCACTGCCTGCATTAGCCTGCCTTCCCACACCCGAGGTCGTCACACAGCAGGTAGTAAGAGTAGTTTGCATGCGGCCTCTTGTGTTCTTTGCATGATCACCGCCATTAAACCTCTCATAAAAGTGACCCATGTCCTGCACCCAACCGGCCCATTTCACTCCGTCTTACTCCCTTGGTGCGTGCTCTGATAAGCCGCCAGTTGTTTGTTCCATGCATCATATGTGCTGCCAGATCCATAATTGAACTTAAAATTATGGCGCAAACACCTAAGACGGACCACCAAAGGAAGGGTTTGTCATATCTTCCTTTTGTGGTCTGTCTTAGGTGTTTGAACTGTAATTTGAAGTTCAGAATTATGTACCGACTAGGCCCAAATGAAGTTTTACAGATCCATAAGTCAGCTAGAGTGTCAATGCACGTTTACTTCATAATTCATGCTTCTCTCTTTTTCTTGGACCCTTGTTGTTAACAGGGCCAGCCATAAACGTCTTATGAGATAAGGGAGCATAAAATTTTCTAAAGTAGTTCTGTCTCCAATGACTTGTGGTCATAACTTCCGAAGGTAGTGTTGTATCTCTAAAGAGTTGTGGTTGTGTCACTAGGATAAATTTGTAGTTTTGTCACATGACCACATCTCTTTTGAGGTATCTTTTGAGGTCTGTTGAGGTCATGTTGGACCGCTTTTGAGGTCATGTTGAAAGGTAAATTTGACATGTCCATACCTTCATATGTAAAACTCTTAGACACCAGAAAGACTCGACACAAGCATGACCATGCACTGACACTGATATTTGCTAAGGCCAATGCATTTAAACACAGTTTCTGTCCCCAGACAACTTCAGACTGGAACGCTCTTCCTAAAACCATTTTTGAGGAGGCTGATTTTCAAACGGCACTGGAAAAATTGTTGTTCTAGTTTTGTTTTTTTCTCTTTTGTTACCAAGTACGTATTATATGTGTAGTGATGTAACCCTGTTTCATTGTTAATGGCGTTATTCATTTGTAATCCCGATTTATACTAATTATGTTTTCATTTCCCATTCCTGCTTGGGCCTGTCATGGCCTGCAGTATTGTGAAATAAATAAATAAATCTCAAGGGGGATCCACACCTGCCCAGTTTACAAGTGTGTGAAACCTTTAAGGTGCTAATTACTTTAATAGTCAGCTTTAGTCCGTTAAATTTGCCACTATGGCAATGTGCACTTGGGAGATGGATGTACTGACCACTGAGCTATTGCATAACCTTTGTGTTTCACAGTTTGTGCAGTGTTTGTATAGTTTGCATGATGCGGACTTCAAAAGGATAGTGGCAGACTTTGGTGTCTCGTGGAAGACCCGGTATGGCCCATTGTAGAAGGGTGTAAGAGGCGCTTTACAGTGTCTCGTCCAAGAAAAATCTACGTCGAAGATTCAAGGTGTGGATGCACAAAGGTGCTGTGGTGAGAAGATTAAGGCAGAACGAGGCGCAGTTCCTGAATGCAGTCCTGTAGGCAATGGAGGTACTGCAGCGGCTTGGGCGAGAGGGCCGAAGGATTGAACAAGTCTCCAAGAAGGCGCAGGGGTGCACCGTAGACGAGTTTGGCTGCTGAACAGTCAAGGTCGCGACGAAGGACGATGCATAGGCCAAGAAGCATCGTAGAAAGGTGGTTGATTCAGGCGCGCAGTGAGGACAGTTTTGAGCTGACGAGGAAGCCACTCAACCATGCTGTTGGTACAGGGATTAAAAAAAAAAATTAGGTTATGGGGTTTTACATGCCAAAACCATGATCTGAGTATGAGGCACACCGTAGTGGGGGACTCTGGAAATTTGGACCACTTGGGGTTTTTTAATGTGCATCTAAATCTATGGACACGGGTGTTTTTGCATTTCGCCCCCACCAAAATGCAGTTGCCATGGCCAGGATTTGATTCAATGTTGGGGCATCTGAAGCTGGAAATTCATGCTGAAACGAAGGCTTTGGTGACTGTTTCTGCAGTGATATCTGGAATGGGCACGGCTTTAGGCCAATAGGTAAAGCAGTCAGTCATTGTGAGCATGTATCGGCAGTCGTGATAGGGAAGTGGTTCAACTAAATCAAGATGGATGTGGTCAAAGCAACAGCCAGGTAGCAAGAAAGACTGCGCAGGAGTCTTCGTGTGGCGGGTCACTTTGGTCACTAGACATTCCCAGTCCACAGCAAATGTAGAAGTGCCGAGGGAGGTGATGCGTGAAAGTGCATCAGCTGCCTCGTTGTCGGCACCTTTTATGTGTCGGATATGCATTGTGAGGTTTGATATATAGGCCATTTGATGATGTTCACGTGCAATGTACTTGGAAGAGTTCGTTTGGAAGACGTACACCAGAGGCTTGTGATCAGCTAGAATGTAAAACAGCTGGCCTTCCATGAAGTCTCCGAAGTGCTAGATGGTTGAGTAGATGGCGAGCAGCTCGCGCCCAAAAACATTGCAGGGGGCCTCGGCAGGTTGGAGCTTCCGAGAGAAGAAACCCACTGGTTGCCACTCAGAGTCGATTTTCTGTTGGAGAACAGCTCCAATGGCCACACTGGAAGCATCCACCATGATGCGAGTAGGGACATTAGTTCTCGGGCGGATGAGAAGTACCGAATCGGCGACGGCTTGTTTAGCAGCCCTGAAAGCAGCTTGAAGTTCGGGAGACCAGGAAACCAGGAAGAAGGTCAGTCAGTGGGTGCAGAAGCTCAGCACACTGCGGAATAAAGTGGAGTGAAAAATTCACTGGGCCCAGGAACTCGCACAGCTGGCATAGGGTAGTAGGTGCTGGGAAGTCTTTCACAGCCTAGACGTGAGAAGGCAACAGACGAATTCCCAGTGCTGAGATGTGATGGCCCAGGAATTCGAGCTCTGGAAACCCGAAGATGCATTTCTGGCTTTTGACAACCAATCCATATTGTTGAAGGCATTGAAAGAATTCCTGGAGGTCGTGATCTTGTGGAGTGGAACTCGCGACCAGGACATTGACGGTGTCGGCAAATATAGCAGGGAGGCCGTGTGTTACCTTGGCAACGAATCTTTGGAACGTTTGAGCTGCATAGCATAGCCCAAAGGGCATGCGCACATACAGTACTCAAACCGGCCAAAGGGTGTAGTAATAGCCACCTTCGTGATATCGGCAGGCTCAATGGAAATTTGGTGATATGCCTTGACAAGGTACACTTTGCTAAACATCTTGCGTCCTTCCAAGTGGCCTGTGATATCTTGGATGTGTGGAATGTGATAGCTGTCGTGGTTCGTGCGAGTGTTGAGTGGCTCGGTGGTCGCTGCACAAACACCAGTCACGTGGTTCTTTCTTGGGCACCAGATGGAGTGGGGAAGGCCAACTGCTGAACGAAGGACAAATAATACCCAGCTGGAGCTTGTGATCGAATTTCCATTAGGAATCGCTAGATGCTCACCGAAGTGGTGGCTCGTACAAGCTGCGATGGGTGGACCACGTGTGACAATGTGGTGTGTTACGCTGTGCTTTGGCGGCCGAGTTAAATTGCAGGCCTTTGTGACCTCGGGAACGTCTTCGAGGATTCTAGCTTACAGGCATGGTGGGATCAGTGTGCAGATGCCAGTGGGAGCGACAGCTGACAGAACACCAGGGATGAAGAGGTGCATCTTGCTGTCAATCAGGCAATGGCAGCGCAAGCTGACGTCGAGGTTGAAATGGATCAGGAAGTTGTAGCTGAGGATGGGCTGATTGACGTCTGCTACGATGAAGACCCAGTGGAACATGTGCCGCAGGCCAAGGTCAATAGTGAAGGACCGCAGACTATACGTGGTGATAGAGGTAGAGTTTGCCACACGAAGCGTAGGTCCAGGTGGCTTAGAAGTGAGGTCACTCGTTGAGGACGGCAGTACGCTGACCTCGGCACACCTGTTTGCGAGGAAGCACAGGCCAGAAAACATGAGAGGATGTCCATAGGGCGTCAATGGAAATGGTGAGCTGGTAGAGCCGGAACTCTAAGCAGGAAGTGACTGAGGACTCTGGTGCTGAAGAGAGGGCGGCGACTGAAGGAGAAGTCGCGTCGTGGACTCGATCAGTGAGCTGGGCAAGGCTGTCGAAGGTCAAGTTCCCTGCAGCGACCAAGCCAAGGCGGGTGGACTGTGACAAGCACTGCAGGAATAGCTCCCTCAACAGTGCACCACTCAAGTTGACGTTGTTTGTGCCTAGGAGCTGCACACGCTGTTGAGCAACTGGGAGGGGCGACAATCTCCAAGCTCCTTGAAAGGGAGCAGGTGCTGGAGGTGCGCACTCTTAGATGCCATTGTGCATTCTAAATATTCAGCTGTTGCTGGTAAAGGGCATCGCCCAGAGGTGCAGTGAGGACGTCCGCCACCTCTTGAACCATCTCAGGAGACAAGTTGCAAAGTAAGTGGCACATCACCTCAGAGACTGAGAAGTCTCTGAGGTGATGTGGTGCAGATTGAAGATGGATTCTACCTGGGCGAACCAAACTTCTGGGTTCTTGCACCAGAACGTAAGCAGGCAGAGCTGGAGAGCTGCGACGTCCCGTGGGCGCAAGGTAGCGTCAGGCAGAAAGTTGCCTGAGGGTGGTGGTTTGCTGGGGTCGGTCATCTCTTAGGCCAGAGTCACCACTGTCGGGAACTGAGGGGTCGCAGCAGAGTGCCAGAACAAAAGGACCAGCGTACCAGGCTTCTAGAACAGAACTGCTCGTGCCGTGCTTGCGCATCGAGCATGCACTGCTCATCGTTATTTTCCTCGTGTTTCACAGCTGGCACCAAGGCGCCGGCTGAGAGTGCCGACCTTACTGTCCGCGTGTTGCGGCCTCGGTGGGTGCTACAGCAGCATTAAAGGACACATTCTAATTAAGCCAACTGCTTTGTTGTGATGGTCAAGCACAGGCACCAGTGGCACTCTTTATCAATGAAATGCAAGCTTTTCAGGGCAGGGAACATATATCATGCAGCATTACACGGACTGGCGCACTCACCTTCAAAGATGTGTGCCAGTTTGAGTTCACTGCACACTACATGTGGAACCCGCAGTCATTTGTTGCAGGATGTGCTCAGTTTAAGTTATACACAACTACGAAAGGGAGGTGGTACCCAGTAAAACCTTATTAATGTGTACATGCTTAGAAGATACAAATGGTTAACACATAGTTTTGATGAATCACTGACCCAGTTTCCATAGAGCCAATGTATTGGCTGACCACGGGGAGATGTGCCTCAGAAATCTATTTTCATTAATAAAGCTAACTGGATGAAATTTATGTATTGTACAGAGTTTCATCCTCCATTTCTGAATATTATTTTTAGTTTATCAAAATAATATTTAATTATTTTTCCCGTGCCTCCTGAAAGTTGGAATAGTATGATCTGTTATGCAAATTTCAAGCTTCATATCATGAGTAAGAGAGCGCTTTAACATAGCCGACATTGCTCTACATAGAGCACAGATTACAAGAAAGCTAAAAAATAATTTTGTTTCTCTTTATTATTAAAAAAGAATTATAATTTCGAGAACATTGTCGAGTGGTTTCCTAAAATGGACATAACCAAAATTGCCGAAAATTGTAACTGTAGAGAGGTTTATTGACTGGGAATTGAGAGCGGCTAATGTAGCGGTAGAACAGAAGCAAGAGTTCCAGCACCAGTGGCGAATGCGCGCCTAGCGCTGGTGATGATGATTTGCCAGCATTTGTCATCTTTACTACAATTACCCCCTGGAACAAAAAGGAGCCATCCTGGCGACCTAAGAGCTCACCACGATGAGCAAGTCATAGTATGACTTGAGGCGCTGCACATGGAAAATATCTCATCCTCGGCGGTGCAGTTTCTAAGACAGCATGACAGCTTTTATGACATAGTTCGCAGGAGATGTGCGCTCGATGATGCGGTAAGGGCCATCGTACTTGAGTAGTTTCAAAGACAGACTAGTTGCATTGGCAAGAACTGACAGCTACACAAGTGTGCCAGGAAGAAGAGTGGGCCGGTCGGTGTTGTCCGTGCAGCTGCTCTTCTGACGCTGCTGGTCAGTTGAAGTTAAGGCCCGTGTGAGTTCATGGCACTGCTCAGCATGTGTTGCAGCAGCAGAAACGGGCACACATGCAGATGAATCCAGCCTGTAAAGGTGAATTGTGTCGATAGGGTTCGACAGGTGACAGCCGTACAATAAGGAAAAGAGAGAAAAGCCAGTGGTACTCTGGGTGGCGGTGTTGTATGCGTAGGTGACGAAGGGCAGAATGAGGTCCCAATTTGTGTGGTCAGAGTTGACATACATTGCAAGCCTGTCGCCAAGCATACAGTTGAAGTGTTCAGTAAACCCTTTAGTTTTAGGGTGGTACGCAGTAGTTGTCCGATGAAGAACTTGGCTGTGATCAAGGGTGGCCTCAATGGCTTCAGACAAAAAGACGTGACCACAATCGCTGAGCAGTTTCTGGGATGGGCCGTGACGGAGGATAACACCGTGAAGAAGGAACGAGGCAACATCATGTGCTGTATCTGCTGGGAGGGCGGCAGTTTCAGCGTATCGCGTGAGATGGTCAACTGCGACTATGGTCCAGCAGTTGACAGCAGTTGTCAGGGGAAGTGGTCCATACAAATCAATGCCGACACACCCAAATGGCTGGGCAGGGCAAGGTAGATGCTGTAGACCACCTGGCAACTGGGGAGCTGAGGATTTGCAGCATTCGCAACTGTTGCAAGAGCGGGCAAATTTTTGAACATACCTGTACATCCCTCGGCAGTAGTACCACTGTTGAAGACGTTTGGAAGTTTTGGAAACTGCTGAGTGTGCACACTGTGAATCATCATGGAAGGATGTGCAGATTTTGGAATGCAGGCTTCGATGTATCACCAGTAACTACAGATGGCCGTTTGAGGAATAATTACATTGGTGAAGCAGGTCGCTGTGAATAGTGAAATGGTGAGCTTGACAGCGCAGCGTGCGAGTTGTCGGTTGTGTTGAGGAATCAGTGAGACAGTCTATAAGCGACGCAATCCAGTGCTCCTTGCGCTGCTCAGAAGTGGTGGTTCCAATCTCAGTGGACGAAATGGTAGACTGGGACGCTGAGGAACAGGAAATGTTGTCGGGCTAGGGAGAGCATGACAAGGCATTGGCGCCAGAATGCTGGCGTCTGTTTCAGTACATGACACAGATGTCAAAGTCTTGCTGCTGAAGTGCCCAGTGAGCATGGCGGCCTGAGAGACCTTTCAATTAAGAGAGCCAGCAAGCATGATGGTTTGTGACGACATCGAATGGGCGCCCATACATAACCAAATTTTGCATGCATATGCAAAATGGGGTGTAGAATGCAAGTACCTAGGTCTTATATTTATTCCAAGCATCGGTTAGAAACCACAGGTTGTCATGTTTTTGATTCAGTAACATGTTGTTGATGTGATATGTCAATACATTTTTTACATTACATTACAGTTTTTAGTAGAAAAGTTGATTAAAGTACCTAGATTACAAGAAAAGTAGAATGTTACCTATCAAGAAAAGGGGGTCAGGCAAGGAGACAATCTCTGCATGCTTACAAGAAGTGTTCAAGCTATTAGTCTGGTAAGGCTTAGGAATGAGGATCAGCGGCAAATATCTCAACACCCTTCAGTTTGCTAATAGGATGGTCCTGTTCAGCTATACTGGGGTTGAATTGCAACAATTATTGAAGACCTCAACTGAGAAAGTTGAAGAGTATGATTGAACGTTAATATGCAGAAAACACGTAATATTCAGTAGCCTGGCAAGGGAACAAGAATTCATGATCGCCAGTTAGCCTCTAGAATCTGTGCAGAAATACATTTAGCATCTAGGTCAGAGTATGTTTGTCTAGTTGCCAGAAGAGATTTGCTATAGGAGCACATGCACATTTGTCCGCATGACGTGACATGCTTTTTAAATTGAGCACTGTGAGAATGTGTGGACAATTTGCTCATTTTTCCTTGGGCAGGTGGTGCGCGTTGTTCGAGCTTTGCGGGCACGCTCTGTCTTTGTGGCCACAGACAGTGATGCTATGCTTGACCGGCTAAACCGCGCCCTCGAGCCTCTGCAGGTGAGTGTGTGTCAAGGATCCTTTAACTAGGCTTGTGGAGCCAAGGTTCAAAGCACAATGAGAACTGTTTTGAATGGTTACAGCATTCTCTGATTTCTATATTTTGCTCCCTAGCTTTCGTGGGTAACATTTACATTGGCATTTGTTAGCAGCTGAACTCTTTCGGATCCTCTAATTTTGATTCATAGGTGGCATTTGTGTCATTGGGCCACATTTATAATTTCCTGTGAACTTAGGCAAAGTTAGTGGCAGATGACACCAGTTCTCAGACATTGTGCATTGATCTCATGCTGCAAAATTTCAGGAGGTGTAACATTAACCAAACATGTCCTTTAGAAATCTTCACGAAAGATGCAACATTTTCCTTTGAATATCAAGTCCAAAGAATATGCCCTGTGCAAGAATTGTGTGCTTCCATAGAGTGAAATCTCATTGTTACGAACACCACAATAACAAACTTTTCAAATTATCGAACTTTTCAGAAAAATCCTGCTGACTTCTTATAGTTTCAGTGTGAAATATTTCAGTACTACGAACTTCAGAATAACTAACTTTTCAGAATAACGATCATTATTCAGTTTCCCTGTGATGCTAACAGTGCCTCAGTACCACAAACAAATATTAAAAAATCCGGGGATTCTTAGATTTCCGTGTATCCTTCACGGCAGCCGAAACGGTAGGCTAGCAGACAACAAAGCATAGAGAATGGACGTTGTGGCGCATGTGTTCGGAAAACCTAAGACAGTGCCCAAGAAAAAAAAGAATACGGGCGGGTGGAGGGCGACGGTGCATCATGTTTTGCAAGTGCATGCTCCACACAGAAAAGTGTCGCCTAGCAACAAAAGTGCATCTATTCTTTCTTTTACCCTTTGTTCTGCACGCGCCTCTATCTTTCACACTTACTTTGCGGCCCTACTAACTATGCATGCTGTGAAATGTAATTTCCGTACTCGCAGGAATGCCACGCAGTCGCACTTTGTACTTTCCTGACGCTGTCGTTTACGTGTGCTTGTGCTTTGGAGTAGTTCAGGTGTCTGTCTCAAGTGAGACAGTTGCAGTGTCTACGGCAAGAAATGTGAAAACAGACAAACAAAAAGCATTGCAACTTGGAAACTTCAGATTTCTCAGCGTCAGTGTCTCCTTTGCATGCGTCACTCTTGGAGCTTCGGTGCTTTGGTGGTGCGTGGCGGCAGAATCTATGGAAAAATGCCAACAGTGCGGGCCAAGAGCCAACAGCGGCGTCTTCATGGATAGCTCAAGTGGTGACAACTCATGAACTGATGGGTTGATAGGCAGAATGGTTAATTTTTGGGCTTTCACTATAATGACCTTTCAGAATAACGAACTATTTTTGGCAGTCCCACATGATTCGTTATATCGAAATTTGACTGTATTAGGTGCTGCAGATGGAACACAGAGACAATAGGTGCTGTGCTGTCTATTATGGTGTAGCATGCTTACATACTTATAACTAGGGATGTGCGAATACTAAAATATTCGATTCCAAATTGAACAGGGAACATTCAAATAATTTGATTCGTGAATCAGCTATCTAATATGTGATTTTTTGAATATTCAATTTTTCTAATATCAGTACCTTCGCCGAATGACCCAGCCATGGTGGGTGTCATGACATGCACAGCGTTCCCATGGTGCACAATCTCTATCGATGCAAGGTTCGAGCAAGATGACCGGGCCGATTGAGACAGTTAATGCTACGCGAACAGACGGAACAACGAAAGCAGTGCATGTAGAAAGCACAGAAGCATGTGTGAAGATCGGGGCAATTAGCCACTGGAAGGCATGCTGATCGTATTGAATACGCGAGTTCCGTGTCCAGGCACGCAGTTTTACGCTGTTTGGAACTTTCTACCCGCATGCGAGCACAGAGGAACTTAAAACATGTGCTCTCAGTAGTTGCCGGTTGGTTGACTGCGGACCCGTATGCTGCTTCAACGGCCACCAATCTAACCTGTTTGTGTGATCTTGCAACTGATCACTGTTGAGCCACCCGTAAAAACATACGAGTGACAGCCTTTCCAGGACAGGTTTGCGGCCTGTTATTACATGTGCCGGCAGTGAATTTTCGTCATGGGCACATCATTGGCTACACTGTCAGGCTCAATAGGCCTAATCAGAGTTGCATCGTTGATTGTCAGTGACTAAAGTTACGGTTACTGAATCAATGCAGATCTATTCACAGTGGTGGCACTACCCTCAGAAGGCCAACAAATCGCCTCACCAATGAAAGCGAGTGCATAGAATGATCGTTGCATGTTCACGACCGCCATCTTTACGAAATACAGTATGGTGGCCCCTAGCTCATTCCGAACGCCGTTCGTAGGCGCACAATAGTCTCTGCTTAGCTTTGAGTGACCCGTCGCAAGGCTACCTTTGGACTTATGTGCCAAGCTCAAAAAAAAAAGGGGGGGGGGGGGCTAATGTCGCACAAACTTGCCCTGGCCCTCTTGATTTGATAAGTCTTTATCACAGGTGCTGATGATCATGTGGAGCGGTGCTGAGGGACGTGATGTGCATTCCCAGCTTTTGTCTGTCATGCAAATCATCCTTAAAAGGGCCCTGAACCACTTTTTATCAAAGTTGAGAAATGCGTTTGAAATTAAATTAGACTATTTAAGAAATACTTTGCCGCAAAAAGTTCGTCAATGCATTCAGCAAAATCGGAGTTGTTCGCAATAAAACATGATGTTCCCGGTGCTTCTGCTCCTTCTTCAGTGATTTGCACTGTGAAGGCTGTGGCGGAGCGGGGTGTGCCCACAATGCTCCGCCTACTGAACGTCACCATGGTGCGCAGTTCAAACTTGATTTTGGATGTTCACGTAGACACCAATATTTCCGATTTTGATGCCTACGACACGCCAAACGTGGTTGTCCTCAGTGAGCCTCAGTGCCATGCTCAATGCGCTTAGCCTGTGGACTCGCCGCAGCACCTCACAGCGGCCGCGTTGTCTACGCTACATAGGAGACCACAGCTACATGCAACTGTAGCATTTGCTTTGTGCACAACAGGGCTAGAGTGCGCGCTTGCATTCTTATGCTCCTGTCTGGCTGTCCTATGTGGTACAGACCGGCTTTGTCCTGCACCTGCTTGGCCAACGGATAGTAGCCACATCCAAATTGCACATTTTGAAGCGCTCGTTACGAAGCGAAGCCTGCCATGACGTCTAACCAGAAGTGGCCAGGGTTGAGTGTGCGCTGGCAAGCGTGCGTGTGGTCTGTCCATAAGTTTTGCATGGTTTGACGTTATTTGAGTGCTCAAAACTAATTGAAATCAGCGAGATTTGATGGCTTTGACACCGATAAGCAGGGTGGCCAAAGTTTAATTCTTACTCAGGCAGTCACGGCCGAGCGTGAGCAGACGATAGTTGGATTCTTCCGTAAGTACGCAATTATTATCAATTCGAAAGCAGGTTTTTGCTTACTTCAGCCCATTTATTAAACTTCGTCAATAAATACACACAGTAACAGTAGGAAGAAGCGCTGTAAACATCCTTCTTGATTAATTTCAGGTATTGGCCAATAGCAGCCACATATAGGAATCTGCCATACTATGAAATAATAGTCCTGCATGTGACATTTGTGTTGCATTTATATACTTCAATGATAATTTTGTGTACTTTGCACTTACGTGTGTTGCTGTTTTTCAGTCCTAGCCCTGTGCAATACTTTCCCTTTTTTGACCTGTATATTTTGCATTTTCTTATAATATCCTTGTTCGTCCCTCTTGGCAATGCCTTCCCGGGTATGAAAGAAGCTGACTTTGCACTCTTCTTCCGAGATCCACGCACCGCACATGACTGCCAATTTGGCTGAGATGTTCACAGCAGCGTATGCTATACGTGGACTGTTCTTTCACCAAGCCGAGAGGTGGTTCAGGGCCCCTTTAACGAGTAGGCGATGACCTTCAGAAACTACCTGCCATAAAGATGAAAAACCCCTCCTATCCTGGAAGGAAACTGGAAAGCAATACTACATTGCCATTAAGCATGTACGGTATGGCCCACTACTAAACTGAAAGTCCCATTGGTATTTAGGAAAACTTCACTATTTCTTCAGCTTCAGAGGAAAAAAAAGAACTTACTTCTATTTGACAGACATCTTATCACGCAAAAATTTTTCCACAACTTCGTGTACAAACTAAGTTGTTATCAGTGCTGGCATACTAATTTGGTGTTCTGGCAATTTTTTTATGTCAACAGATGTCAATAAAATACATTGGCTACGTTCTTCTGCACACTTCTGTCATGTGCTGAAAAAAAGTAGGTTTGATAGTTGTGGAAATTTCTTATGAATAAATTTTGTCAATTCTTTCAAACCATCTCACTTACCCGCTCCTCAGCTACTGGCCATATTGTGTTAAGACGTAAAGGGCAGCATTGCAGAGCATGCTGGGAACGAATGGCAAACGAGAGTGTAGAGGAACTGGTGATCGTGCTAGTGTTTGGCTCGAGAAGTTGCAGTTGCGAGAAGTTGCATTCTGTATGGACAGACAAGCGGTATTGCGTTATTCGTTGCACGAACTTCACTCTCGCCACCCACACTTACAGTTTGAACTGATGTCAATTGCGCTCAGCCGGGGTTAGGCCTATTACAGTCGCAGAGTTTCTGGGGACGGCCCTGATCAACTGACCTGACCTCAAGCTAATTAAGCCGTTTGGATGAAAAAAAGCTGTTTCTGTAGTTCAGTTTTGACGATACGAATTTCAAATAAACTATTCTTCATTTTGTACAGTGCATACAAAAAGCGATGTGCACACTGTAAGCATTGGTACGTTGCCATTCTCAAAGAATGCCACTCACACTCACCGGCATTTCCCTAAATTAAATCATTATCGCACATTGATGTATTTTTATATATTGTTAACTCATTATTTAACTTATGTCATGCACTGTTTGCCTCTTATCCCAAATGGGCAGCAAGCGGAGGTCCCTTCGATACAGCAGCATAAACAACTGCCTTGTTCAGCTGCCAATGAAGTCAGTACTGGCATCGGTGTTTCCGCAAGAAAGCTATGCATTCTCTAAATGAATGATCATGCACATAAAATCTTCATCTTCTGTCTACTTTATGGAACACATGAATTGTGTGCACAAAAGGAGTATGAAGAATGATACGTAGGCAGCGTAACTTATTATACAACGGTCTCCTGCTTGCTTTTTTTTAAGGTGTCCAGTCGTTCACACCAGTGTGACTCAGAGTGATGCGACAGAGCTTACCTATGCAAAATCTGCATGTTTTGCTATGTTCTAACATTATGTGATGTCACTTATGTATGGCTTGCATATATGTCAAGCGAATAATGAGCGGTCGCTGTACCATGCCGATATAAATGCGCCGATCAGTGCTTTGGACGCTCAGCGGCGTTCTTCCGGGAATTTATGCACTCTGTAAATCGGCAAACAGATGCGGAAAGCAGTGCTCCACAACATCTTATAGAATCCATGCAAACCATTTCCCAGAAAGTGGTAAAACACTTCAAATAGAATGTATCATATCAATGGTTAGGGCTACCCTTGGTCTTCATATTGCGGCGCGATGTGTTGTGCTGAGCGCTGGCTCTCGTGGTGGTGGGTGGTATGCGAACGGCGCTTCGCTGCTATTGAATTCATCGGAATCATAGCTGTCACTGTTTGACAGCTAGAAAGGGCTGGTGCAGCGGGCATTGTCACCTTAAGACAGCCAATGGTCCGGCGCGGTGACTAATCAACTGAGTGTCTGCTCTTCACCGCTTTTGTTCTCCACACTTGCGGGATGGCATGCCTTGTGCGCTTTCCCCGCTGGTGTGCCTTTCGTGACGTCGCACAAAGATAGTCGATCGGCTGCTCGGTCAGGTTTAGGTTTCGTTTTTGCGCATTTCTGCTTATTTAAAATTATTTTTGAATTTCCGGAACAATTCTACCACCAGACGTGTGACTGGAGGGGAGGGGTCAGGCGGGTGATTTGACTTGATATTCCATTAGAAATCAACTATTCAGCATTCGCGGACTCCTACTTATAAGTCGCCGGAGTTGCCAATTTTCGTATTGCAAGCAGTATTGCGCTACGGCCAAAATATTTTTCAATAACAAGTGGACCAAGCAGCCACGGGTATCTGTCAATCGAAATGTGCCACTGGGATGTTTGACTCTGTTTAAGTTTATAAGCATTCGAAGGTTAAAACCCGGGTACTTTTGGTCATCGCATGAATCTAGAATAATAATAATAAAAAAAAAAACGGCGACCAAAATTTGAGACTCAGTATTGGTCTTGCTAACTTTTTCAGATTGATACGCATGAGCATTGTCAAAAAGATGGCAGCCACAAGTGAAGCTTATCACCATTCTGGTTGTTGCTTGTGCCCTAATTTCGTTTGTTAAGGGTTCCTCCACTTTGCCAGTGCCAAATGCTTAGGATGACATCCAAAGGCCATGTCTTCTCATGAGTGACAGCTTCTAGTTTTTACAATTAGCAGGGCATTCAAATCCCCAAGAGGTGCACAAAAGCATGTACATACTATCACAACCCAAAGCCAATGTGCAAAAAACGTTGCTTGATTATCAACGTAGCGTGTCAACAAATGTACAGAAATCATAGAACCGAAGCTGACCTACATGTTTTTATCTGCCTTTTTCGTGTGTCAGTGCTGATGGTACGTACCACTTGCACAATCCACGGCTCCACTAAATTAGTTTCACTGTTCAGTGCTTGTTGAGTGACACACACCATTTCCAAAAACAAACAGTGAAATAGCTCTCTTGGCACAACTTAAACAAAAAATAGCAGTGATCTGTGCGATGTGTGACCAACCGGTTGGTCGCAGTCACAAAGGTGGGGGGGGGGGGGGGTTGACTCCTGCAACTGAAGTCGCACTTTGGGTGCAATGAAAATTACGTCATGTCAAACAGGCTTCAGATCTGCAGCTAACTATTCTGAACATCGATGACGTGGACTTCGCAACCAAGCACTTCGTGTGTGGAATCATTGGACACGCGGATAAGCTTTTCGAGCATCATTGCTTCGGACTTCACTTCAAAGTACATTGCGCAAGCAGTCCTTGGACCCACGGCTAAGCCTTTGGAGCATCGGCGCTTCGGAGATCGTGACCAAGCAATCGCACACGCAATTCTCAGACCCCGACTATACATATTGCACGCGCACTCCCCGGACCCGTGGCTAAGCATTTTGCACATCGGCCTTCGGACTCTGTGGTTGAGCACATTGTGTGCGGAGTCCTCAGACCCACGGCTCAGCATTTTGCACATCGGCCTCTAGGACACGGCAATCGAGTGTAGGCGCACTCCTCAGGTCCGTGGCTCAATATTTTGCACGTGGGCCTCTAGGACTCGTCAATCGAGCACATTATGCGCGGAATCCTCAAACCTAAGGTAAGCATTTCGCACGTGGGCCTCTTGGACTAGGTGGTCAAGCACATTGTGTGCGTACTGCTCAGACCTGTGCCTCAACATTTCGCACATCGAACTTGGTGATCGAGCACATTGTGCGCGGACTCCTCACACCTGCGGCTCAGCATTTCGCATATCGGCGTCAGGACTCTCGAATGGAGCACATTGTGCGCGCACTCCTCAGATCTGTGGCTCAGTATTTCGCACATCGACCTCTAGGACTCGGCGATCGAGCACATTACATGCGGATTCCTCAGACCTAAGGTAAGCATTTCGCACATTGGCCTCTCAGACTCGGTGGTGAAGCACGCTCCTCATACTTGCGGCTCAAAATTTTGGACATCGGCCTCTCGGACTCGGTAGTCAAGCACATTATGCATGAATTCCTCAGACCCACCGCTCAGCATTTCGCACGTAGGTTCTAGGACTCAGCAGTCAAGCACATTACATGCAGACTCCTCAGATCTAAGGTAAGCATTTCGCACATGGGCCTTTCGGACTCGGTGATCAAGCCCATTGCGCGCGCACTCCTCTTACCTGCGGCTCAGCATTTCGGACATCGGACTTCGGATTCAGTGGTCGAGCACATTGTGCACAGATTCCTGAGACCCGCGGCTCAGCATGTCGCACGTTGGCCTCTAGGAGACGGGGGTCGAGTAAATTGTGCACGGACTCCTCACTCTGGTGGCACTCAGCATTTCGCACATCGGCCTCTAGGACTCGGCAATCGAGCATGTTAATGCGTACTCGCACATCGGCCTCTCGGACTCGGTGGTGAAGCACGTTGCATGTGGACTGCTGAGACCTACGGCTCAGAATTTCGCACATCGACCTCTCGGATCCGCAGTGATCGAGCACATTGTGTGCAGACTTCTCACACCTGTGGCTCAGCATTTTGCACATCGGACTTGGCGATAGAGCACATTGTGCATGGACTCCTCACACCTGCGGCTCGCTATTTCGCACATCGGCTTCGGCGATCGAGCACAGGTATTGTGTGCGCACTCCTCAGACCCTCGGCTCAGCAATTCGCACATCGGCCTTCGGACTTGGTGGTCGAGCACATAGTGCGCGGACTCCTCATACCCGCGGCTCAGCGTTTCGCACATCAGCCTCTAGGACTCCGCGATCGAGCACATTACATGCGGATTCCTCAGACCTAACGTAAGCATTTCGCACATCGGCCTCTAATACTCGGTGGTAGAGCACATTGTGCGCGAGCTCTTCAGACCTGTGCGTCAGCATTTTGGACAGTGGACTTGGCAATCGAGCACATTGTGTGCGCACTCCCCAGACCCCCGGCTCAGCATTTTGAACATAAGCCTCGGCGATCTACACATTGTGCACAGACTCCTCACACCTGTTGCTTAGCATTTTGCACATCTGACTCGGTGGTTGAGCACATTTTGCGCGGACTCCTCACACCCGCGGCTCAGAATTTTGGACATCGGCCACGGCGATCAAGCACATTGTGCGCAGACTCGATCCTCACACCCGCGTCTCAGCATTTCGCACATCGGACATGGCAATTGAGCACATTGTGCACAGACTCCTCAGACCCGCAGCTTAGCGTTTCGCACATCGGCCTTTAGGACTTAGTGGTAGAGCACATTGTGCGCGGGCTCCTTAGACCTGTGGCTCAGCATTTCGTACATCGGACTTGGCAGTCGAGCACATTGTGCGCACACTCCTAAGACCCGCGGCTCTGCATTTCGAACGTCGGTGTTCTGACTCAGTGGTCGAGCACATTGTGCACGGGCTCCTCAGACCTGCGGCTCTGCATTTCAAACATCGGTCTTGGCAATCGAGCACATCGTGTGCGCACTCCCAAACCCGCGGCTCAGGATTTCGAACGTTGGTCTTTGGACTTGGTGGTAGAGCACATTGTGCGCGGGTACTTCAGACATGCGGATCGGCATTTCGCACATCGGACTTGGCAGTCGAGCACATTGTGTGCACACTCCTCAGACCCGTGGCTCTGCATTTCGCACATCCGCCTCTAGGACTCAGCAATCGAACACATTACATGTGGACTTCTTATACCTAAAGTAAGCATTTCGCACATTGGCCTCTCGGACTCTACGGCCATGCACGGTGTGCGCGAACTTCTCAGACCCGCGGCTCAGCATTTCATACATCGACCTCTCGGACTGTGTGGTCAAGCACATTGTGCACGGACTCCTCAGACCTGCAGCTCAGCATTTCGCTCATGGGAAATTTCGCACATCCGAATGGGTTTGAAGTCATGTAATGCTACTATCTGTGAGCAGAAAGTACAGATTTGCTTAAATAAGTTGTCCAAGTGTGCAGACAAGAGTTTGAAACCAAACCCCCCAAAAAGCTATGTGCGTCCCCTCCTCCAACAAGAGAGGTGTGCTACCAGACCCTGTTATAGACCTTTATGTAGAATGACTATCTTTGAGCTCCGAACATCAATTCTTAGGTATTATGTTAGACAGTAAACTAACCTTTATCTCCCACCTGAAATACCCGAATAGTGCCTCAAGATTATGAACCGGTTGAAACTGTTATCCAGCACATCCTGGGGAAGCAATGGCAGATGCTTTATAAGCTTGTATAAAAGTCTAATGCAATCATGCTTTGACTACGGAGCCATAGTTCATAATTCTGCTATGTGTATTGCTTTGAATATGTTAGATCCTATCCATCACTTGGGCATCCACCTTGCTACAAATCCCGCTTCCATCACTGCTTCCATTAATCAGACTCCGGTTTATTGGATTTTTCTATTCATTCGATCCAGGCTGGCGATCTCAGCCGGCGCTCACGCTATGGGCCCAAATTTTGATTACTTCGATCCTAAAGTTGGCCGTCACCGCATAATTCGAACTTGACCACTCAGCACGCATGCACCTGGCCTCCTTGACAGCATCCGTCTCGGCAGAGCATAGGGGAGGTGAACGCCTTAACATACATCACTCCACCAAAACGGCTATTTTCGGCCAGTCCTAGGAAGATTTTCAAGCAATAACTGTACCTCACAATGTCTAAATACAGTATTTACCCTATTCTGATGCGTGCCTTTTTTTTTTTCGAGAAAATTGGGCCAAAAATTGCATGCGCGGTGCAATCGGATACCAAAATAATCGCCTTTGCAGCGTTCGTATGCTTTACCGCATAACAAAAGTGTACTGCGGCGAAGTGAACTTTAAACTATTTAGCGGCAAAGCTGACTTTAGAAAATCGGCCATTATTGTGCGAAACGTATATTTTTCTTGCTTAAAAATAGGGTGCGCATTAGATTTCTTCTTTGCATGGGGACTTTAATGTAATTTCTACGTTACTTTTTTACTTTGGACACATAGAAAGAGGGTCCACATTTTTATTTATTTATTGTACCTGCAGGCATGGCTAATTCAGAGCGTGAACTACTAAGACAAAAGCAAAGGCACAAAAAGAGACGAGACACAGCACTGTATGTAATGTGTGCCCTTAGGGTTTACCCATTACAAAGGGGAGGGGTAACCAGTACAAAAGTATGCATCAAAAAGGTATACAACATAGACAATATACAAAAGCATAAAGTTCATAAGGCAACACATGTCAAAGCAATTCAAAATTACCAAACAGTCAAGCACTGTCATACATATTCCATAAAACAGATTTGAAAGGGGGTGTATCTTTGATAAAAGGGACTGACTGTGGGAGGTTATTCCATCCTATGCAAGTTCTCAGGTAGAAAGTGCATGAGTATATTACCGTATTCTAGCAAAGGACATCAACCTTTTGTCTGTGGTCAATCCTACTTGAGATAAATGGTAATGGGTGAATGAAATGCTGAAGAAGGTGGTTATTAACCCTTTGAGGGTCGATTTTTTTTCGCCATATGCGACCACCCAGGGTCGATTTCTTTTATTGCAGATTCCAATTCTTCTTAGGGATTTATTTCGAAAAAAATTTACCGCAGTTTTTCTAGGGTGACCGTAAAATGAGAAAAAAATATTTTGCGTTGGTATATATGTACTCTTGATTCACGAATAATAACAACAAAAAAGGAAATAAACTTATAAGGGTTATAAATGTGATGCATTTTTATACACATAGTTCAAGGCCTTAAAAATGCACACACAAGAATATTTTGCAAGACTCAAATGTTCACGCTCTTACACTAATACGTACAGTGCTCACGGAATGAAACGCGTCAATTTAGGGCTAAGTAATGCGCATACTTCCGTTTCAACCGGCTGCAGTTCGTGTCACATCAACGTAATTCTGGCGCGTACACTTACATCGGAGTCCTCGTCACCTTTGGTGACCAAATTCTTAGCGACATGACATGGTGCTCTCGCGTACTTTGCATACATGTAGGGTTCTACTAAATGCTCCGTGTCCCATTTCATTCCGTGAGCACTGTACATCCATAGCGTAATCGAACTGCGTAGGTGTGTGCACTCAAGAAATCTGTGTGGTTCTGTGCCCGTCAAAAAGCACGTGTAACAAACTTCCGCTAATCTTAATCTTATTGCCAACCAGAGGCAAATAGTTTTCGCGAATTCCAAAAAAAAGAAAAGCAATGTAAACGCATGCACGGGGGCATCCTTCCTATGCGCACCCCTGTGAGCACTAAACGAGCGAGAAAGAGGCGGTCACCCTTTGAGCGATTAGTAACGAGTTAGCCATCAGTTTTGCAAGCGAAAGAAACCGACACCGCCCGCGGAACAAAACCCGAACCGCCACCCGCCCGCCCGCCCGCGCGCGCGCACTAATGCCCCAGCGGTAGCATGTAGAGGCGCGGGAGCAAACTAGCTCTAAAACAAACCATGCAACGAAAACAAAGAGAGGGAGGCGCGCAAAAAAAAATTCCCTGTATTCCCACATAGTGGCAGCACATAACAGAAAAGAAAAAGTTAGGAAATTGGTGCGCTTTTTAACCCTTTCACTGTCGGACCTTTCTGGCCGTGACGCACCCCCAGTGTCGGCTTGGTTTCAGGGAACGAGCGTAACAGGGAATGAACATAGCAATTTATTTTTGATCATGATTGGTATACAAATAACATAGTCAATGCAACATGCACATTTCAGTGTTCTGCAGCTGTTGTTAGTAAACATCATCATCATCATCAGCCTGACTATAACATCCGTTCAACATCCAAATCTGACGATGCGGAACTCATCTCTTCCTCGCATGAGACGCTGTCCGAGTCCAAATCCGAGCTCGGCTCGTATTCTGAATCGGAAGAGCCACTGCTCCAAAGAGCAGACGAAGGTCCCGCGCGCTCAGCCATCCGAAAGTAACCGCGCGCAGGGAGGATGCGCTTTCAGTCACCCGCATAACGGAGAGAAATGGGACGTTGTGTGATCAAGAAGAGCGAGATGAAAAAAAGGCTAAAACAAAGTTCGAAGGGCTTTACGTTTACTGCTGCAAGTTGGAAGCAAGGGTGCGACGAGAGAGCGAAAGCAGCAATCGAGTCACTCTTTTCGGAGAGGCAACGGCACGTGCGCCTGAACTTGACGCGCCGTAGCAGACACACCAACAGAAGAAAAATAAGAACCTTCAAACCAGCGGAGATTGCAGAACAAACTCTTGAACCCATAACCACACGTGCGCGACGCATGATCCCGCGAACGCGGAGCCACCGCGCCACTCAGCAAAGAGAAAGTGGGGAGTGGCAGTCGCACCGTACTCTTCAATACATGGACTAACACAGGTTGGGGCGAAAATACGAACTTGTAGAAAGAGTCAACAGATGGCGTGGCCAGTCTAGGAGCGCCAGCTTTGCGCTCAGGCGCGAAATTTTGAACGCACAATAGAGAACATACCGGTACGTCAGTGACACTGTGGGGGGGAAGCGCAAAGACGTACCGGTACGTCCGTGACAGCGAAAGGGTTAAACGTACAGACGGCACTGTAAATATACGGCATCGACCATTTTGGGGCTTGTTCGTGGCGCCGTATATTTATGTCACTGACCCTCAAAGGGTTAAGATTGCAAATTTTGGGGAAAAGACAAATTTGAGCTATTTCACGATGGGTAGGAAGTAAGGCAAGATCAATATTTGATTTGTAACACTTGCAGTGCAGTGATAATTCGATGAGATAAAATTTATGCACAGTTCTGCACTGCCTCAACTTCATTCGCTAATGTATCTTGTCCAGGATTCCATATTGTTGATGCATACTGTAGTTGTGGCCGAATGTAAGTGATATGAAGTAACCTTATTAAAGAACTGGAACCATAAAAAAATTTGTTCTAAAGTAACCAAGTGTTGTACTAGCTTTCGGCATGATCGTTCGAACTTGTTGTTTCCAAGAAAGGTTATTTGAAATGTGAACTCTGAGGGACTGGCAAGATGAAGCAGATTCTAGTGGGGCGTCATTCAAGAAGTATTCGGGACTGGTTAATGAGCAGTGTGAAATGCATATAGATTCACATTTAGTCACATTTAATTCCATCTTCGAAGAATGACAAGAAGTCAGAACTTTATTCAAGTTGCACTGATGAGCAGCAAAGTCATCATCATTAATTATGTTCTGATATATAATAATAATAATAATAATAATAATAATAATAATAATTTTTCATCGTCACACTGATGAAGGAAGCTATAGGTTAAAGCTTCTCTTCATAGAGGCAGCTTGACAAAGGCCTGCAGCTACCTTTGTACAAAACAGTCAGTAGCGGCAATTGCAATAACATGCAACATACAGCAAGAAAAGAAAAACTAATAGAGAGGATATCTTAGTTTCATAAACAGGCAAAACACGGAACAAGTCTAAAGGTGGGACCAGAGAAGCAATGCAATTTAAAAACCTAGCATATGCAGTTTTTGTATGCAGTCATCAGCAAATAAGCAAACTTTTTGAGGAAATATTAGTTGGTAACTTAATAATGAAGTTCAGAAATAATAACGGTCCTAGTACCAAACCCTGCAGAACTGCTGAGAAAGGTTCAGTTGACGAGTCAAAATCGTTAGCAGAGACGAACTGAGTATAGTTGGCAAGCAAAGCTTTAATCCACTTAAAGATGTTAGGGTTGAGATTAAGATGGTCAAGTTAAAAAAGTAGTAAGGCTTGACTAGTGTTATTGAACACCTTTGAGAAATTCAGGGAAAATACAGCCTGTTATAATTCCAGAATCTAGTGCCTGATGCAAATCATTAGTGAAAATTAGTAGCCTAGTTTCAGGAAAAGGTCTTATAGAAACCATGTTGGGGGGGGGGGGGGGGGGGTGAAAAACTGATTATTTTCTAGAAAATTTGCTAAGTGTGAAAATATAATATGCTCTAGAAATTTCCCTATAGATTCCCTCCATTTCTTTTTCCCTCCAGATGTGAGGGAAATAGGAAGATAATTAGCAGGATCAAGAGTTAATCTGGATTTAAGCACTGGTGTTATTTTAGCATTTAACCAATCACTCGGAACAACTGCAGATTCTAGTGACTGAAAAAAAAAAAAGAAACAACTTTCAGTGAAAGAGAAGTATTCAAGCATATTTGAAACATTTTACTTTTTATTCTGTCAGTACCACTAGGCGATATGTTTTAGTGTCCCTTAATAATAGCACGAGCTCCCTTTGATGTAACGACTATGTAGTCCATTGGCACAATGGTAAATGATGTGAATGAAAGTGATCTTTTATTACTTGATGGATCAGAGAAAACTTTGATAAATGTTTCAGTTAATATTGTAGCGTACTCCTGATCAGGAAATGAATTTCCGTCACAAGTTAAAAGTGAGATTGCTTGATGTTTGTCGCGCCGTATAGTGTTCCAAAACTGCTTTGGGTTATTTTTGAGCATGTCCAGTAGCATGTGGTTAAAAAATTTCAAGTTAGTCAGCTTTAATTCAGCATGATAAGTGGCATTAGCAGTTTTGTAATTAAGACAACGTTCAGCTGACCCATATGTGCATGCAGTTTAAATGCATGTTATACCATGGGGCATTTTTTGCTCGAGTATACTTGTCTAGTGGGAATATATTTGTGTTAATTCTAACACCTCCTTTTTGAACAGGACACAGTTCTCTTCGACTGTTCGGTTAGAATATTCATGCTAAAATTAATCTAAAAAATGACGGGTTTATTTTAATGGCATCAAGGTTGGCCTTGCCAACTTGATTGGATTGCTCTGGATTTTGGATTCTTTTAAGTGTTTACACACCCTAGAAATTGGCAGCGACAATATAGCAAGAACTACCGTGTGATCGCTAAGGCATGGAATGGGAATAATCGAAGAAATTATATTGGGGGATGTATTTACGATAAGGTCAAGAAGCGATGATATGGGGGCCGTCGCACATTTTGGAAAATTGACAATTTGTGTCAGTCCAAAGTTGTTACAGATGCGAATGAAATGGTCAGATTCAGCAGAAGAGGAGTTAGGAACTGGAAACGAATTTTACCACACAATATTTCGAAAGTTAAAATCGCCAAATAGCAGAACAGGCATGCTAGGGAAAAGGACAGTGATTTCATTGAGGCAGTCATGAAATTCGTCAAAGAATCTATTGCAGTTAGATAGTGATTGATAGTGTACTCCCAATACTATTTTCTTGAAGTTCACATTTATGCTGCACAGCAATATTTCTAACGCTGTTCTAATGACAACAGGGAACACTAAATTTGATCATTGGCTGCTATCAGAACACCGCCAATTTGGTCAGGTCTGTCATGACAAAATATATTGTATTTCTTTACACAGTTGAAGAGTTCACTGTTATCAACAGTACTACATAGCCATGTTTAGTTAATATAATAATATCTGAATTGCAGTCATTCATGAGCGCACATAAGTAATCTCTTTTTGACATCGTGATGTGAATGTTAGTAAATAATACGACTGGGTTAGAGAGCACATGGGGGAGGCCATCACCCCTCGCACTTCTCTAGGTTCTTGCGCACCAGAATCAATGTGGCATGGTGACAGACTGTTTCCGTTAGGTACAACCTACAACATGTTATTAGAGCACAGCTTTTAGGCAGCCGTTCCTGTGCTTCGTGTTGGCGCCGGCCCTCAGCGTCCTTCCTACAACAAAGGATAAAAGCGAACGCAGAGTGTAGAAGGGGATGAAAGATGGCGATAGCGAAGAGAGCGCGAGGAGGAAAGCAGAGGAAGAGGGTGCAGCGGAACCACGAGGCGGAAAGTGTAAAAGGGAGGCACGGTGAGAGCGCGAGAAGAAAAGCGTAGGGCCACGCAAGATGGGCTCTACAGTGACGACCACTATAGGATGGTGCCAGAGTAGTGTGCCATCGTCTGTTCACCAATGGCATGCAGCGAACATGTTGACTGATGCCATATATGGAAACAAAGCGCTGTATCAATGGAGGTCTGCTGTGACGGCTGCTGTGAATTGCGCCCATGCATCACTCGCGTGCTGCCTCTCGCGATCTCCCAATTAGTGTGTTAGTCGCGCCACACTTTGCTCTATTTGCAATGTGCTGCACAAGACAGATTGTCTGCACCAGGCAGTATATCGCGAAATAAAAACACATGTAGAGCTGCGCCCAAATTTCGCATTAGGGGGTATCGTAATCATTGGCAAATTTTTTTGCAACCGTGGACGCTGCTGCTTCAACTTCATAGACAGTGTCATTAGTGACATCGTAGCTGTAGAATTTTTCATTAGCAAGCAAGTCTCTTGTGGTGTAAATTGAAGGCAAAATCAGGACCCTCGTGACCTCTGTTAAGCGTTGTTGGGATCGGTGCATTCCTGTGGAGAAGTCTTCCTGCATTACGATCCGGCTATCTTTCAGCATTTTTTGTTTGGAAATAAATAAATCCCTAGCCTTGTAGGCAACAAACTTGACTACGATAGGCTGAGTCTTGTTTGCTAAAAACCTTTCGATTCTGTGTGCATGAGCAATGCTTTCAGTGGATAAGGACATCTCAAGTAAAGAATTCAGCGACTTTAGAATTTGTTGTTCTGATTGCGGGGCTTTCTTCAGAGGCATTTTCTGGTACAGTATCCCAAAAGAAAAACTAAATTATCTCTTTGAGATTGTGTCTTGGTATATATTAAAGAAAACGAAATTATCTCTTTGAGATCGATCCTTGGCATCATCTAGATGTGCGCAAAATACAACGGTTTCTTTTTGCGATTGTTCAATTACCTCACGAGCAGAACCAAGATCCTGCTGCCATGTGTCTATCTGCGATGTTTTAGTTTCCACACTTTTTGTGGCGATTTTTTAATGTCGGCAATGTCGTATGTCAAAGCCTAGCACTAATTCTTTAACACACTGATATCGTTGGCCATTTGTTGTTGGCTCGATTCGATTTTAATGGAGCATTAGTTCACTTTCTTCATCGTTGATATCAATTCCTTTGGGTTAGAACCAGGATTACGCTCAGCACTAACAATGATTTGGGGGGTAGGGAATGACTCTGGCAAATACTGCCAAATGATATGTGTTTTATCATTTTTTATGCATCTTGTTTAATTCGACCCGCCAGATAATGGGATCACTTTCAGTGGTACTGGTCGAATTGACGGAAGTTGATTGGACTGACAGAGTGCTGATGCATGCATAACCGATATGCACTGTACGTGACACACCACGGAAACTTGCCTCATGATCTCGTTTCTCTACTTCATTAACACATTGGTATCTTTGAGCACAGGGAAACAAGCCCACTCACAGCAACAAATTGGCAGGTTTGAGCCCCTCTCAAAGACGAGAAATATTGTGGGTCAGACCAATTTAAGGGAACATATTGGATACCTTTCCAAGTGTGCAGAATGGGCAACAAATGCACAGCACAGATGGTCTTGCAGCATGAAGGGTGGTACTGGTGGAGTGAAGGCGTAACAACCCTTCACATGATGCATGGTGCAAAGTCTGGCTGTGCAACAGGCACATAGGGAAAAAGTCACTATACACTCTTGTACATTTGGAAAATTTCACCTTTCCAGAAGAACACATTGCCTCCTAGGATCAGGTGTGTCAGTATAGGACCATGCAAATGTATAGTTAATATATATATATGGGGAGCTCATTTTTAAGCTTTATAAAAATTTTTAATATTGCCTGTAGCAGATAGCATAATTCTTGTCCTTGAGCTGTATTATTCGAATAGGTGGACCTCACTAACACGAGAAATTGAAACAAATATTCAACTAATTAATGAAAAGTGAATCATTGGCTTCTTAATTAATTATGTAATGGTACATATTGCAATTTTCAAATTGTAGCCTGTGAGCTTGCAAGACGTATCCACTTGAAATGAATTTACAGGATTACACCATTTTCGTGATATTATTTCCCAAAAATGTGGCACGAAATACATTGATGTTCCAGTTACTTTTGTGCTTCAATGCCTAAAAGAGCAGTTTGTCAGAAGAGTAAGTGGAACAACAGTGCATTTTTACGGAGAGTTTGATGGCGCATATCTCCAAAGTGGTGTCATTCTGGAAATTCATTCCAAATGTATTCACCTTGCTATCTGACAGGCTACAATTCATAAATTGCAATACATGCTGTTAAGTAATTAAGAAGTTAATTAGTGAATTTGTTTTATTTGGATGAATATGTGTTTCAATTTATCATGCAAGTAATGTCCACGTCTCTGTGTAACTCAGCTCAAGGACTAGAATTATGTTATCTGCAGCAGGCAATTTAAAAAAATTCTGTAAAACTTAAAAATTATCACTCTATGAGCATTCCCACAGGAAGCAGGGTTGTGCAAAAGTTTGCCATCATGCAATACTCTTTTATTTGAGAAAGCCACTACAGCGCTTGCAGGAGCCAGGCTAGCGGGTGTCGTAACAGCCTTTGGGGCTTTATCGCTACTGTTATAGCGAGGATAAGATTAAAATTACTGATTGCACACATAAAATTCACTTCCTTAAAAAAAACGTGTTTGATGATATCGGACTGCATGATATATGCTATACTACAAATAAATGTCTCTGTATCAATGGTGTCTTTCCTTGCCAATAGATGGTACGGCTACACTTTGCACTGGTGTTTTCATGTGTTCTACTTTCTTGCGGTTGTACTTTTGTTTATGTTGAACAGAACAAGTAAACACCATAATTAAAGGGCCCCTCACCAGGCCCCATTGCAAATTTTGGCTAGACTATGTTAGTCATAAGGTGTCATCTAGGGAGTGTTACACCACAATAATTTTTTTTCAATGTTGTTTAATACTAGAGGAGATACGAGAAATTGAAATGTTGCATTGGCGTGCTGCCAGGAGGGGCAAGCTTCACTGCTAGTGGAGACACTAGTGTCTGCAAGTCGCATTTCTTCCCTGCCTTAGCCTGTACCGTAGCCAAAGGAACACACCACATTTACATCACGAGTCCTGCCTCTTCTTTCTTCTCTTTCGCTGTTCAGCGAATTTCCAGGGGCGATATTGCGCATTGTGCTTTGGAAGAGTCACTGAAGTTGCGTGCCATACTCAGCGACGTTGTAGGCGGTGTGATCGAGGCATGTGTGCGTGTTGGCTCTCCAAGAAGAAGGGTGTGCAGGCTTTTGTTTGAAATGTCAACCATTTCCATGTTGTGCAGCTGCTTGATACTTTGCAGACACGATCGCCACTGCATGATCTACGCGCTGCACTTGTCGGTTTTCAATGCCATAAGGTAGTGAAGGGTCCTTTAAATGTAAAATAATTTAGAGGAAGCATGCCTGTGATGGTCATCTCTATGCTAAATCACACTGGAAATGAGGCAGAGTACAACAGAGGAACATTTGTATATATGTTCCCGATAGTGACGCAATGAACTGGGGCATTGCACAGCACCGACAAGGATTTTATGTGTATACAATAGTGCGAACTCTAAGGCAAGCTTTTTAAATGTTTGTGGTTTACGTGTTTATGATATGATTATGAGGCACACCGCAGTGGGGGACTCTGGGTTCTTTGGCATGCACCCAGTGCACGGTACACAAGTGTTTTTTTGCTTTTCGCCCTCATTGAAATGCAGCCGCAACCGTTCCTGCGCCCTCTGGCTTAGCAGTACAATGCCAAAGCCACTACGCCACCATGCTGGGTCTAAGGCAAGATTATTTTATGGCATAAGGGAATACAACAAACAATATTACAAGTGTTGGTGCTTTCATCGGTGCTGAAGCCACCAAAGCATGGACAGTGCGATTGTAGAGTTAGCTGCTTTGCTGAACTTTGGAGTTCTGTGTGACTGCACTTGACGAATGGCTGCGCGAGCAGCACATAGCAAACAGACACACAAATCGGGCTCCCTGTGGCAACTTATACAGTAACTCTAGGATCAAGCATTGTCTGGAGGGGGTGCAGCATCACGCCACCTCACCACCGCCATATCATAGCATCATCGCCAGTCAATAGCTGAGTCCAGTGTTACGTAGTGTGCTGATAGGTCACTCGATGCCTTCACTAGCTATGCATTTTCCCATGTGCACTCGTGACTTGTGTTCACAACCTCTGGGTCCAACTCTGCTGACATTGCATGAGCCTTAAAAGCTGAAAGCGATTGTCAGGGACAAAAAAAATTTACCGCCGATTACAATACTCCCTAATGTGAAATTTGAGCACAGCTGTATACGTGTTTTCATTTCGCAATATATTGGCTGGCATGGACAATCTGTCTCGTGCAGCACATTGGAAACGGAGTGAAGTATGGTATGACCGTCTCGCTAATCTGGAGATGGTGAGAGCCAGCCTGTGGGTGACACGTGGGCGCGATTCACAGCAGCCGCTGCTGCTGAACATCAGAGACGATGCGCACTACCCTGGTACCATCTCGTAGCCATCATCACCGCACTACACTTTTCTTCTCGCACTTTAACCGTACGCTCCTCAGGCCTCGTGGTTCCGCTGCACCCTCCTCTTCACTTTCCTCCTCGCATCTTTTATCCCCCGCTGTGCTCCACATTCGCTTTCATCTTTCGCTGTGCTCGTTCGCTTTGTTACGCCGACACCAACACTTGCTACAGGAATGGGCGCCTAAGAGCTGTGCTCTAAAACAGAGAAAAATCATGTTAAATGCTTCTCAGGAGAGACTGTAAATTCTCAGTATAGCATACTAAAAGGTTCACATCCATAGGTACCGCCCATTACTTCAGAATAACAAACAAGCTTTGCCTCAAGTGTAGGGCTCAATGGCAAACGGATAGTTGCTTCCAGTACCTGTAGCTTAGGTATTATTATTGCACCCTGTTTTAAAGTTTGTTGTTGAGCATTCCTAGGCCAAATTTTGGAAACAGCCGGTTTAGCGATTGCTCAATTTCAAACCAGAAGACACTTTTGGGCCCTGCGAAAAAGAAAGGGGAGATGGGCCGACGTGTGAGCAGTGTGTTATCATGGGAGTGTTTGTGTTGACAGTAGCTGTGACCATTTGTGCTGGCACTGAGTGCAGTTGATACTCAGGGCTGTATTTTGTAATGATTGATTTGAGTCCTTCTTTTCTCATCATGCTGAATGCCAATCCTGGCAATGATGAATGCACGGCAGTATCCGAGCCAGTGACAAAGGGTGAAAAGAATGCTGACGCTTTGTTATAGAACACAACCCTTGCTGCAGGGTGGTAAAGCACTTCCCCTGAAGCCATTGTGAGTGATGATGTGTGTTCTTAGGCAATGCTGCGATTCTGATTGCAGAGATGATGAGGCCTGCAAATGGCTTCCCAGTCTCTGATTTCTGCTCGAGGGTTTGATGGATGACCTGTTGTTTGCAGGCAGTGGCCATACAGCGCGAGCCCAGTGATCCGCATGTGGACCTCGCCATTCTGGGCCTGTCCAACCACTTCGTGGGCAACTGTGTGTCGTCATTCAGTGCCTTTGTCAAACGCCACCGTGACGTGAATGGCCTGCCCTCTTCCTTCTGGGCCTTCCAGCCGTTGGCCGGTGATGGAGGCATGAGTGCCAGTGAGCGCATTCACCAGGAATTGTGATCGATGCTAGCACGTTTGGTGGGAGTTGCAGCTCTGCAGAAAGGTTCGTTCGATTGCGAGCTGCTGTTATAAAACAAAGCTGTGGTAGTTATGAGTTACGAGTGTTGCGAAATGGGATTTACTGGTACCAAATTCAGACAGGACAGCAGAAGATACTTATAGGACAAATGCTGAACTAGCATCCTTCACACATGTGAATGAGGCATGAATTGTGCTGTCTTTTCTGGATTTGGTGCAAGTGATTTGTTTCACAGTAGCCATTGTTATACAGGGAATCTCACAAAAAAGAACTGATGCACATTTACCAAGCTGGTGGTCACCACAGTGGCCGAACAAATCTTGTTGTCTGAGCGTGGGCACCATTACGTTTATGCTGGCTTAAAGTTGATGAAACTTGTTGACCAGTCCAGACACACATGTGGTCCATAAAGAGTACACTAATTCACTGCTTTTGTGGCAATGTGCTGTTTTCGCCAGGTTTCTGTGTGTAATTACCTACTTGCTTTCATCAGTGTGTAGCATTATACTGAACTGATTGTAAGGTACAGAGCTACTGTATATATGTTGCTCCAGAAAGCAGAGTTGCGTGCAGGTCTGCAATCTTGCATGCAGATGTTGTGAGGTTGTGAGGGGTTGTGAACCAAGGTTGCGAGGGGAAGCCACACTCCATATTCGTAGGAGCCAAGCTCGTCGCAACACAGTGACAGTGGTCAACACCGCGCAATTTACCCATTTTATCTGGGACACTCAAGAACCACTTTATTATAAACTGAACGCGTCTGAGATATGCCATTTGTTCATCTTCTTCGTAATTAATAGAAATTTACCTTTGCATGTGCCGAAACGCCACCTAGTGAATTAATCCTTTGTTGCACACTGGGGGGGTGTCACCTGTCTAAACACATGGCAATCAGCAATCCTAATAAATTTAGTTTCTTTTGGCTGATGAGTTTTTCGGACTGTTTGATTTCTCGGATTATTTTTCAGACCCTGCGAGGTCTGGAAAATCGGTCGGTGACTGTATTGTGAAGTACTTTGGGAAGATGTCATCGACTTATATGCTGGCATCTCAAGACGTCAACTTATACGCCAACAGCCTTGACAACTCTACTTGTCAACCACCTGAAACAGCATTCAGCCATGATTAAGGAGTACCAATAGATTGCTGTAGGTGTGCCAGAAGAAGATCAGTCGACGATAATTGATATTGTATGCCGTACCGAGTCATTGTCTACGAAGAAGACTCAAGTACTAAATACTAAGGTGGCTGCCATGGTAGCACTTTGCAGCCCTACAGCGTTGTTGAAGACCGCAGGTTTATTGAACTTATGGCAGAAGCTATTCCAAATTATCATGTACCAACAGTCACTATAATTTTGTGTGCGCTTGTTCAGAACTTGTATATCGATATACGAAAGAAAGTGAAGGCAGAACTCAGCAGTGCTTTTAAAGGGGGAAGAACAGCTATGTATAGCCTTTACCAGTGACATGTGGATATCACGCACCAATCAAAGCTATGTGAGCTGCACTTGCCATCTTCTTACTCTGAATTTTTAAATGAAATGGTTCATGCTTAACATTCCTCACATGGTTGTCAGCCACTGTGCTGAGAACATAACAGAAATGCTTGATGAGATGTGCACAGAATGGGAGATACCCATGGACTGTCAAAAGTGCATTATAACAGATAACAGACGTAACACCTGTGCCACTATCAGGAGGCTCCCATGGACTGAGCATTTGTGCTTCGCCCACACCCTGCAGCTTGCTATCAATTATTCAATACCCTGTACACTGTCCATTGATCGTCTGTGCAAGAAAGCTAGGCACATTGTTGGTCATTATAAGCACAAAGAAGGCTAGAGGAATATAAAAAAGAAGTTAGGCAGCATGTTACACTCCTGTAACACGTGAAGGCGAAAGCCTGCTGCACATTTGTTAATGCATTAAGTTATATACGATTGGAGGGATCATACTTCTTGCAAGACATAACGAGACGCAGTGTGAAGTGCACGTGTGGCAAGCCATTGTCTGCAACCTTTGGCCTCCTCTCTATGTTGCCATCTCGTATCATCGCATCGCTGCCTTTGCATTTTGGCTTTTTCGGCTCGTTTTTGACGCTTAGCTGCAGTTTTGCGTGCTCGTATAGCAGGGTCAGACTCACACCAACGACGTTTATCTTAGACGTTATGTTGCAACCACCCGGCAAGGGAAAGCAGCACTCGCGGTCGAATACCTTGCTCCCGCCGCTTCGCACGTCGCACCTCGTTTCTCGCTTGGCGAGCATCCTCGGTTGTAGTGTACTTCTGAGGGAGGTATGCAGTGCTGTATTGATGGTTCGGATGCTTGTTTTGAGCTTGTTCTTTATTGAAACGTATGCTGTTCTGTGTGTTGTATGGATGATTTCAATGAATGTATGAGCCATTGCATTTTTGCTTGCTTATGGGGGTATGAGCCATTGTTGACGATAACTTTTGTAGCACTCGACTAGACGCAGCTATAAGGGGGTATGAGCCATTGCAACAAGGCGCTTAAGGATTTTGCCTTAAAAAACAGGCGAGCATCCCCTTCATCTGGTGCAAGATGTGGAAGCGAGGTGGAAAAGCCAATACCTAATGCTGTCCCACTTCTAGGACTTGTGGGAGGGGCGTGTAGAGGTAGCCTCCGTAGCCACGGTTTATTTATGTCGGCCAGCCATGGGGCTGCGTGATCTCTGGAGCGGCAGCTACCGTGGCCACTCAGAGAGAAGTGGTTCTTGTGGGAAAGGAGGAAAGGCTGGCACTATCTTGTGCAACCCATGCGGGAGCATGGCTCAGTGCCAGCAGGGTGGGGGAGATGGGATTAAAAGAAAGAGAGGGTAGGAGGGAGAAAGCTAGAGGGTCGTCCCAGCAGCATCAGAGCAGCCCGGCCGAGAGGACCCAGCGAGTTTGACCGGAGGAGTAGGCTGGAGGTAGACCGTATCGTAGGTGGCCCAGTAGAAGTGAAATAGGGGCGGATCAGGAAGCCCGAGGTGGTGGGATGGCCGTTAGGCCATCTGTCCTTGTAGAAATTTCCTGTAGTCTTGCCGAGAGCCCCGACGAGTTGAGGCACTCGACGACACTTAGGAAGGCTGGTAGCTGATTACGACAGGGGAAGAGGATATCTTCCTGTCGGGAACATGGGAGCCCCAGGTAGTGGAACTCTTGCAGAAGTCGGCCGCGGTGCTGCAGGTGAGCAGGGCAGGCCAGCAGGAGGTACTCCAGAGTCTCTGGTTCACTACAAAAGGCACAGGCTGGCGAGGTGGCTTTTCCAAGGTGATGCCGGCGGGCTGCCGTCCAGTAGCAGCCAATTTGCAGTCGGAGCAGCTACGAGGCATCCCTTCATAGGAGGCCGTGCTGTGGAAGAGGCCGTGGAGGCTGGCCCAGGGATACCCGTTTGTCCGGGGGGCAGGCGATGATGTGCTGGCGGAGCCTGTGTCTCGAGAAGTCTGCGGCCGTTACAGCAGGGCTGAGGGGGACGCTTGAGTGGTGGGCACTTTTTACAAGAGTGTCCGCCTCTTCATTGCCCGGGATCCCCACGTGTGCCAGTAGCCAATGCAGGGATAGTGAACATCCTGTGTCCTGAAGGGCCGTCAGTCTTGAAGAGAGCAGCGCAACCCCAAGGCTAGCCCTGTCAGGGTTCTGCAGGGAGAGCAGCTCCGCCTTGGAGTCGCAGAAGATGGCTGCCGGGGTCACTGGTAGCTGCTTTGCAAGTAGGTCCACAGCAAGGTGGAGTCCTGCTAGCTCTGCTGCGGTAGAGCTTGCATGTCCCGGGAGATGGCACAGTTTGCTCTTTTGTAGGGCCGGTGCAACGCAGGCTGCTGTGGATGAGTCGTCTCTGGTATCCCGGATCCATCGACGAAGATGTGAAGATAGTCCCCAAGTCTCTCTTGGAGGAGAGAGGCTGCCGTCTGCTGTAGGGCGCATGCTGGGGAACGGTTCTTCGAGACACCTGGCAGCTCCGTCGAGATAGGGATTGGTGGCCGATGTGGTGGCCGATGCTGTACAGCGTTTGCAGGCGTGTCCCCTGTGACTTCCTTATAGAGGGCACACAGCCGTCCCATGTGTGATGCTGGCCGGGAGCGTAGGCGGGTCAGGAGTGCTTGACCATCTGCAGCATAGTGTAGGCGATCAATGTGTCGTAGCCCCTGTTGCAGGAAGAGTAATGACAGGGGCCAGGCACCTGCCTCAGCCAAAGTGGCGGCCACTTGTGAGGTTTGGGGAACGCCAAGACAGAGCCGTACTGCTGACCGGTGCTGCAGCTCCAGTTTCCGCAGGCGAGATGGGGGCAGCGCCACAAGAGGGAGGGCATACAGTAGCCGTGAAGTGGCTGCAGCTTCAAATAGCTGCAGGGCCCACCTGCTGGTACAGCCCTGTCCACGGACAAAGAGCTGTGAGATCGCCTTGTGGACCTGAAGCGTCTGGGCGCACAGGGCCTTGGTAGCCGGCAGCCAGGTCAGCCGATGGTCAATGTGCAGCCCCAGGTAGGTGACTGCCTTGCTCCATGGGATCTGGACGCCCTCCAAGCACAGCCGGGCAGCTGAGCGGTGGGCTGATGCTCTGGGATGCAGTAGCAAGGCCTCGGTCTTCCTGGCCGAGATCGTAAGGCCGATGCTGCACAAGTAGGCAGCCGCAGTGTCCAGGGCTCTCTGTAGGGCTGCACGTGCCTTGCAGATGTGTTGCGGTGGTCCCCGCACCCTAAGGGTGATGTCATCCGCGTAGATTGAGGACTGCATGGGGAAGTGAGGGTCGATAGGCAGGGCAGCAGGCAACCGTGCCATGGCCAGGTTGAAAAGGAAGGGGCTCACCACTGACCCCTGGGGTACAGCTGCAGCGACTGGACGGGGGGTGCTCTTCGATTGACCCACACGAACCCTGAGGGTGCGATTGTGCAGGAACGACGAGAGGGACCCCCGCAGGTTGCCACAGATGCCGAGGAGGTCCAGGCCCTGCTGGACAACTGCGTGAGGGAGGCTGTCGAAGGCACCCTGTACGTCGATCAGCAAGAGCATCACAAGGTCCCCGCCGGCCTTGGCGTCCTCCAGGGTGGACACCATGTCAGCGATGGAGTCTGCAGTGCACCGCCGCCGCCGGAAGCCCGTCTGTTGGTCTGCCAGGAATCCGCGAGCACGGGCCACCCAGTCCAGTCGTGCTAGAGCCATGGCCTCCATCACCTTGCAGGCAGCGGAGATGAGGGAGACCGGTCGATAGGATGACAGTTCCCTAGCCGATTTTCTGGCCTTGAGGATGGGTGCCACAATAGCTGTGCGCCATGCCTCTGGCACCTGCCCTGACTGCCAGATCTCATTGAAGCACTCGAGCAGGCGCTGTTGCTCGCTGTCGGCCAGGTTGCGGAGCATCTGTGGTGTCTGCTCCTGGTGCGCTGCGGTGTTTCCCTCGCCTCAGAGCCGCCTGGAGCTCATGCAGGGCAAGTGGCTCTTGGCAGAGGGCAGCGACCTGGCTGGACGTCCAAGCAGGGTGGATGCTGTGTAGACAGGTGGGCAGCTGGGCAGGGGGGTGTTCGACCAGCAGGATGGCTGCTACTCAGATCGAGCACGCTAGCATGTTCTATTCTTGCACCACATGCATGTGAGCGATCTTCTTTTTCTTGTTCACCAACTCTGGAGGCGATAGTCGTGCCACTACAGGGCCCCCCTCCCAGTGTGAAGCACGATTGAAATATGTGCAAAAGGCATTGAGTTCAGGACATTGAGGGGTACAACCCTGAGGACGGTGTCGTCGAACGGCATGCAACGATGGCAGTGGTGTTGGCAGTGTCGTTAGTAGCGTCGGGTTCCGCAATCCGAGAGCGATGTACCAGGCAGCACCAGCAGTGTAGGTTATGAGCGAGGCACAGCCACAGTGATGCCATAGTGTGAAATCGCGACCTGCCGCAGCTTCTCGTAGATGCTACCCGGGCCTGTAGAAGTTGGAGCTTCGAAAGATCATCTGGCAGCTTGCAACTGTCGTGGAGATAGCGCAAGTGTTGGTCGCTCAGATTGTTGACGTAGAAGTGATTCTCGAGCTGAAAAAACCAGATGGCAAAACTGCTCCTGCAAAACTTCAGTAAGCCATGCATCCACGAAAGGTGCGAGCACAGAACATCGGAAGGCGAGCCTGCTGCTGCATGCAGTGAATTCTCGAATGCTAACAGCATCAGAATTGCAGTGGTCGCTGAAGGCATTGCGAAGGTTGTGCTTGTGGCATCGCCGTGCTTGTGAGAGTGAAATTTGCACTTGGTGGAGCCAGTGGGAGAGCCTCTGAATCGGCGATGAGCCATGTGCCCTCGAACAGAAAGCGGACAGCTTGTGGGAACGTCCAAGGAAGGAGAGCGGTAGGCCGTAGAGTAGCTGAAAGCACTTATGTTTACCCAGTGAATTCCTTAAAAAGAGTCGTTGCACAGCTGCCTTTGAAATCGGGAGGAGGCTCACGGATCTAGTAGGGGTTTAATGGTGGGGCCAGCGTGTGCTGACGATAGGCACGGGTGGATGCAGGCGATGTGGGACAACAAGATGCTGAATTACGTGACGGTTGAAATGGCGAGAGCTGTTGTGATTGGGCACTCGAGGTGGCGTAGTGAGCAAGGACGGCTGCCTGCAAGTCCTCATAGAAGTCGGGGCTGGGGATGGCAGGCGGAGCCTGGAACACAGTGGGAGCCTGGAACTTTGTTGATACGGAAGTGGCTGTCCATCTGGATGAACCAGAGGTCCAGCATGTTGATGTAGAATTCCTGGACATCCTACAACCGCAGGACGTCTGCCGGACTGCGAAATGCCACATCACTCGCGCCTTGGTAGAGTCGGTGCGATGGCATGGCTGGGCTCTGTCGTCCGGGTCACCAATTTGTGGGAGGCAGTGCAAAGAGGTAGCCGCTGTAGCAACGGTTTATTTAGGCAGGCCGCTCAGGTTGAGCGTGCCAGCGTGTTCTATCCTCGCGCCACATGCACGTGAGTCATCTTCTTCACCTACTCTGGAGGCGATAGTCGCACTGCTACAGACTTAAAGGAGGCAGTCACTGTTGAGCTAGCCATATCAGACAGCAGCATTAATGGTCATGGCTCACTAGAATGGAAGGAGGCGTCTGAATACGTCGAAGCACTGAAACTATTCTATGATGCTACTGTTATTGCTAGTGCAGAAAGATATCCGTCACATTCTGTTCAAATACCGATTATTTTTGGAGTGCTTAATTGTCTCAGCAGTTTTAGTGGAATAACTAAATTCCCTAGAGAACAGGCCTGCTCCATCAAAGCAAGATTCTCTTTGTATGCAGAGGATAAGGAAGCATGCTTGGCCATGTTTTTGGACCTACATTTCAAGTCCACAATATTCAAAGCCAACAAACAAACAAATAAATGATCTCGTGCTCCAGGAGCCGGCCTTATGTCTTACTAGGGAAGCGACTAACCCGGAAGCTAGAAAAGTCCCAAAACAGTGCTCACAGCCCTCCTGTGATGTCTGTAATGCTTTTGACAATCTGACAAAAAGCTTAGCAGGAACTAGAGCATTTTCTTCTTCAGAATGGAAAATTGCTTCATATTCCTAGGAGGCATTGCTAAAAAAAGGCAGTAACAATGTGGCTGGTGGGAGATTGTGGGCTCCTTCAGATAGCTCAGTCTGGTCAAGCTTTGCCCCAAATACCTTGCAATACCAGCTACTTTGGTCCCGAGTGAACAAGCATATTCCATGGGGGCAGGCAAGGGGGGGGGGGGGGCGGCGTTGCATCTACCAGAAGGGAACGCCTGCTGCTTGACTACATAAAGTAACTCGCATTTCACCACGACAACTTTTAATGTTTGTTACCACTTGTTTTAAGCTGTGATATCTTGTGTGCATCAATACATTTCTGATCTGACTAGTCTGTCGTCTTGACAGTAACTGTGTTCTCAATAGGGATATTTTTTATACAGTCACACATTTTGTGTTAATAGCTTACTAGTGAATTGTTTTCAACATAAATATGTGGTAAAACAAATGTTCATTAGTGAAAAAGGCAACTGTCTTTGATTATGAGGTATTCGAAGCCAGGTATTTGTACTCAATTCGTATTTGAAAATTTTGATATTCACACACCGCTACTTGAAATCTATATTGAAACAAAGCTGCGCTTGACAACGATGACACAAAAGTGCCTAAATTTTACTAATGCTCATGAGCAGCTGCCGTGCCTGTCAGTTGTCACCATGCAACGCAGTTACATGCAACCATGCAGTGCAGTTAGTCCCAAGAAGCTGCCACCACGTTGGAGTGACCTTCGTACTGCTATTTCCCTTATCGAAGTTAATGCGAATAAACATAAAGGGTTATCGGGTATGTTGCACTGTGCTTTTTCACGTGAACTTCCGGCTTTTCGTTTCATACTGAGCGGAGTCTAGTGTCACTTCACTTCGAATAATCTGGTCTAAAATGCATGCACTGATTTCGGGACCATGATAATCTTTGGGGAATGAAATATTTTCAATGAAGCAATATTGTTATAACGAGGGGTTACTGTGATACAGAAAGACTTTGTTTTGCATGTGTTGGGGGGGGGGGAGGAGAGAGAGGGGGAGGCCATCAAACTAGTCGTAGTTAAGACGCGAGGGAAGGAGATTGCAGTTAAATGCTACAGTGAAGGTGTTAACAACAGCACCCGGTCCGTAACATTGTCTGTGTTGGCCAGTGTTTAGCAGGCACATTGATTTTGTTCTCTTGTGTTGTGCCCGCTGCTGGAAAAAACAGGTCTAGGTTGTTGCTGTGGATCTAACAGTGGAAGACACCCCAAAGCAAGGGCGAAAGCAGCAGCTATGTGTGTAGCTATGCTATCGAATGAGCAGTTCCGTCTTGCTTTGCCTTAATTAAGACGTTGGATAGCACTTTGCAGCAAGTTGATGGATGGCACTTGACATTTTGAATATTCCCTAGTTACTGATTGGAAATTGCTGCATATTTCTAATGCAGTTGACCCAGAGTTGCCCGTAAATGAGAAGAACAATATTATGTTTATTCCGACGTTCAAGGAAAAATTACTTGAAGAGAGGCAAACATTGTCACTTAAAATGACCACTCGTCAAAATAGCAAGGAAGGAAAACTGATTATTGTTTTCATATCCTTATGAGTGCTCTGTTCACAACCTGAGGCCTCTGACATTGCCATTGGTGCAGACACGTTATCACTGTGATTTTTGTTGTCATTTTGATCAATCTGGTCATATAAAGAAGTGCCTGTTTTGTCAAGGTTTCTGACATTGTGCAAGCTTGTCACCATTATTTTTGTGCTCATATAAGACATGCCACAGTTAGCCCAAAGTGCCCTTTATGCCTTTAACTATGTTCCTACCGCGCCCATTGGGCTTCATTAGCTGGCTAACGATACTTTTAAATGCAGTGTTCGAAACCTTCCACACCGCTCCTGGACACACTGCACCAGCTGACTCATAGTAGGAGAACTAAACTTTTGTGTTTTATGGAGTTCATTTTTTTCCGGCTTGGCGGAGATTTTGGAATGATCTCCAAAGACATGTGCACTTGTCAGAGTTCGAAGTGGCGTTTGCACTCCGAAACATTGCAGATCTCACTATTTCGCTGTATCTGTGGCTGGTTTTATCGATGGCTCAAGGCAGCAGCAAGTCAGATGATGCTACCATTTCACCTGATTTTGAACTTTGAACACTGGAATGATTGCCATATTAAACAGCTGCATTTTAGATGTGGCATTTTGTAAATAGCATTGACACTGAAGAGAGCGTGGGCTTAATGTGGTCCTTAACCCTTTCGCTGTCGGACCTTTCTGGCCGTGACGCACCCCCAGTGTCGGCTTGGTTTCGGCGAACGAGCATAACAGGGAATGAACATAGCAATTTATTTTTGATTATGATTGGTATACAAATAACATAGTCAATGCAATATGCACATTTCAGTGTTCTGCAGCTGTTGTTAGAAAACATCATCAACAGCCTGACTATAATTATTTAGTTAGTTCAACATCCGAATCTGACGATGCCAAATTCACCTCTTCCTCACATGACACGCTGTCCGAGTCCGAATCTGAGCTCGGCTCGTATTCTGAATCGGAAGAGCCACCGCTCCAGTGAGCAGACGAAGGTCCCGCGCGATCAGCCATCCGAAAGTAACCGCGCGCAGGGAGGATGCGCTTTCAGTCGCCCACACAACGGAGAGAAATGGGACGTTGTGTGATCAAGAACACAGAGGGAGATGAAAAAAGGCTAAAACAAAGTTCGAAGGGCTTTACGTTTACTGCTGCAAGCCGGAAGCGAAGGTGCAGCGAGAGAGCGAAAGCAGCAATCGAGTCACTCTTTTCGGAGAGGCAACGGCGCGTGCCCCTGAACTTGACGTGCCGTAGCAGACACACCAACAGAAGAAAAATGAAAACCGTCAAACCAGCGGAGATGGCAGAACAACCCTTGAACCACACGCGCGCGATGCATGATCCAGCGAACGCCGAGCCACCGCGCCACGCAGCAAAGAGAGAGGGGCGAGTGGCAGTCGCACCGTACTCTTCAATACATGTACCAACACAGGTCGGGGCGAAAATACGAACTTGTAGAAAGAGTCATCAGATGGCATGGCCAGTCCAGGAGCTCCAGCTTTGCGCTCAGGCGCGAAATTTTGAACGCACGATAGAGAACGTACCGGCACGTCAGTGACACTGTGGGGGGGAAGCGTGAAGACGTACCAGTACGTCCGTGACAGCGAAAGGGTTAAAGAGCGACGAGAAAAACCACGAATCTGACGCTCTTCGCTTCCAAACTGCCTTCCGAACAGTCACTTCCCAGCTGTTCATGTCTGGGTAATGCCTGCATGTCACATGATATGATGTTGCACTGGAAAGCTGATAGCCAGTGCCTTTAAAGAGGGTAGGGGATAATGCTTCTCGTTATCAACTTTTTTGCTCAGAACAGTTTTCAATGGGAGCATCAGCCTTCCTGTGCAACGGCATGCACGGGATGCAGGCTTGCACATTACTGCTTAGAAGCATATTTCACAGCGGGGATGCAAGAAGGGTGGCGCCTTCCACATTCACTCTAAATGAGCTCGGAGCCGCAATATTGTAACATTGTGTAATGGTGGAAGAAGAGGATTTGGATTCTGGTTTGAAAGAACAGAGAATATTTTAAATTAATGCTCTTCAGCGTGTGTTGGCTCAGCCATTAAAGAGCTATTTAAATATGCCTGTGCTTCTTCCTGCAACATTTTTGGTGGAAGTGTGGGTAGTCACCTGTGTAAGACGGAGCTCCGCAGTAGACGTAACCTGGCCGCTATGTCATCTAGAGGAGAACCTGTCAGTGCCACCGACAGTCATCCTGTCCCAGCCCCACGACCCTGGGGTGTTTTGTGGGATCGACAAGATTGACGTTGAGGACTGGTTGCAGAATTACGAATGGGTCACCTGGGATGCTTATGCTGGCAAACATAATATTGTATCTAAAGAAAAGTGCACGGGCCGGGTTTGAGACTCGTGAAGAAGGGATAATGAGTTGGGACCAGTGCAAGAAGAAGCTTCCAGATTTGTTAGGCAAGCTCATCAGCTGCCAACATGCTGCTGAGAAGGACCTTGTGACCCGTGCAAAGATGTACACTGACTCATACGTGGCATGTACCAGGTAGATGATAAGATGGCAAAGGCAGACAAAGTCAGCGACGTCCTAAAATGGCTTTGTGGATGACGCATTTAACCTTCTGGTTTCCAAGAACTTAATGATGGTCAGTGAGATCATAGCCGAATGTCACGGCTTTGAAGACGCAAAGAGCCGCCGCATCATGGTACAGCAGTTTACGTGTCTACTGAATACCGTTGCTTCATTGACGTGCGAAGACCTTCATGTTCCGTGTGAGCCCTCCTCCTCCAAGAATGTCGTACGTATATTCCGGTGAGAAATGGAAGCAACATCTCCTGTCGCTCCAGCAACACTGTGTTTTGACAACTTCCAACAACTCATGTCTCGAAACAAGCGTACTTGCTTGTTTCTTGTTATATTTGCTTTTTTCTTACATTGGATCATCATGTAAGCCGAACGCGCTTAGGAGCAAGAGCTCCTGTCAGGCCAAATGGCCTTTAGCTCTTGTTTCCTCTCTCTGTAATGAAGAAAGCAAATAAACTTCAAACTTCAAACTTCATCCAATGGGTCATTTGCCAAGGGTTAGTCATTGTGGGTCTGCCGTCCATCTGCTCCACCAACCATTCTGACTTTGCTTCGTGCGCTGCCTGTGTCCCCACTCACCAAAGCCAGTACTGTGCCTACCGAGCTGAGGCAACCCGGCTGAATGTCGAACACACGAGGATAAACCCACCTGCTTCTATTGTGGACATGTGGGCCACATCTCTCGCCACTGTCAAAGTTTGGGGCCTGTGCACTCTCGACCAACCTTTTCTACCTACCGTCACTCCCCACTGAATCTTTGCCCACATGCACCCTATACAGATTTCGAAGATGCACCTGACAATGCTTGAGCCACTGAAATTAGCCGTTCACTGTCGCCATATAGTCGCCGCTCATGTTCGCCCCAGCTGCGTCGCTCCCCGTCCCGAGCTTACCGTCGCCACTCTACGACGGGAAACTAACTGGGGCACCTCCTGGAGGTGACGCTGCTTTAGCATCCCTGCCTGAAATTCCTGTTGACCCTGCCTACTGATCGTAACCTTCTGGACTTGAATGGGTTCCCAGTTTAAGCACTAATTGACATCTTGAAGTCGCAAAAGCGCACAGACGAGAACGAAGAGAGTAGACAGGACGAGGCGCTTTGACACTGGTGCACAAATTTCTATCGTGTGTGGAGCTTCGAACCCACCTGCAGAAAGTGCTTACTCCAGCTCCGACTCGTGTGCTACAGGTTGTGGATGGTAGAACTGTGGCTGTGCTTGTGATGTGTGCTGCCCGTGTCATTGTGTCTGGCCATTTTGTTTAGTGTACTCGAACGCGGCCCTCACGATGTGATCCTTGGAGTTGACTTTTTGGCTGCCCATTCGGCTTAGATAGACTGTCCTGCTCATGTTTTACAGCTTGACCTACCTCTTTTCATTGACCCTCCTGTTCAAGCCCCAACTCAGCTTTGCTACAGATTTTATTAATCTCCCACCTCAAGCAGCAACATGCGTCACTGTTTTAGCTTTTCCACCTGTACATGACAGAGACTATGTGCTTAGTCCTGCAGCTTCAGTCCTGCTTTCCCACAATGTCTCCTTCCCACACATTGTCGTTTCCATAGCGGCCATTGAGACATGTCTTCAACCAGTGCTCATTCTGTGCCTTCTGCATCTGCTTTGCCCAACGAATATGCAAGGATGATTTTGTGCTGGACCTCCCACCCCAGCAAACTGCAGAGCAAGCCGAACGCAATTTTTTTTCTTCTGAGCACATTACGTGCATTGAAACAGTTTGTTCCATATCAGTAATAAATAATGTAGTTAATATCGGCAAGCTTGCGGCAATAACATAGCCATGTCCACTTTGAACGGACAGAAACAGAAATGAGCACACTTACCTGCCAGTGATATAGAAACACATGGTGGGTATGCTGCGAAAACTGCAGCATTTGTCTTCACTACTATCCTAATACAGCACTTTTCCGCTAAGGGTGGGTCAATATCTTAGCTGTGTTACAAGTGTCGGCGTATGAGCAGGGTACACTTCTAACGTATCAATGTAAATGTGGCTACTATTGTTGCCGCTCGCGATTTGTTGCATGCCCACGAGTGCAGACGAGAGAAATTGAAAGGCGCCTTTTTTGTTGTTGTTGACCACAACCATTATAAAGCCTACAAATAATAAAGCCAGGGCAAGTTTGGTCGTAGATTTTTTCTTTGTTCATAGAAGTGCGGAAAGTGATGAAAGGAATGAAATGGGACATTTGTTTAAGAATCTGTTTGGTGTGTGCAGACTATCGTATGTCTTGAAGAGTAATTCGCGTAGCATTCGACAGCATTCGACAGATGGTAAGCGCAATCAGCATTACTAGGCTTGGCATACATGTCGTTGCGGCAAGTTCGGGGTGCGATCATTGTGCGGGAGAGCAAAAAAAAAAATCGAATTTTGACGTCAAATTTCAAGGGTGTGATCATTACATGAGTGCGATCATTATGCAAGTAAATATGCGATCTATTCTTTCGGTTTTCCGCACCGCTCACCTGCAGCTCAACTTGCCCAACTGTCAGGTCGGTCACCACCAAATAACCATGCTTGGTCATCTCATCAATTCGTCAGGCATTTATCCCGACCTAGCTAAAGTTAGTACAGTGCGGAATTTCCCCTTGCTGACCTGTATCAAAGTTTTTCTAAGGTTTATTGGCCTATGCTCTTACTTCTGCTGGTTTGTGAGAAATTTCGCGCACGTTTCCTGTCCTCTGACTGACCTCCTCAAGAAAGATGTTGCTTTCTGCTCAGACTCTGAACGAGCTACTGCTTTCTTGGATCTCATCACACTACTCGCAACGCCTCAAGTTCTCGCAGATTTTGACACCTCTGCTCCCACAGAAATTCGCACTTATGCCAGTGGTTACGAAATCAGCACAATTTTAGCCCAGCACCAATGTGAACATGACCATGTTATTGCCTACGCCAGCCACAACCTCTCTCCAACCGAGTGCAATTACTCAACTACTGAGCGTGAGTGTCTCGTGCTCCTTCTGGCAGTGGGCAAGTTCCGACCTTGCTTATATGGTCAATCATTTACAGTTACCACCTATCACCATGCCCTCTGTTGGCTTTCTTCACTCAATGATCCCACCGGTTGTCTCATTCGCTGGGCCTTACACCTCCAGGAATACGCATACACTGTGGTCCACAAGTCGACACTGGGAGCCATGCACCAATTTGACAGCGTCCCTACCGAGTAGCGGCGACTGAAAGACGCGGTATCAATGACCAGGTGAACGATATGCTCAATTGCGGTGTCATCCAGCTTTCTAGTAGTCCCTGGGCATCACCAGTCGTCCTAGTTTAAAAAAGAAAGACGGCACCATACGATCTTGCGTCGATTATCGAAGGCTTAACAAGATTACCCGAAAGGATGTATGCCCGTTGCCACGTATTGACGACGCACTTGACTGTTTGCAAGGAGCGAAGTTTTTTTGCTCCTTAGATCTCCGCTCTGGCTACTGGCAGGTGCATGGCTGACGCTGACTGTTCTAAAACCGCGTTTGTAGCACCAGACGGCTTGCATGAATTCACTGTAATGCCGTTCAGTCTGTGCAACGCGCCCATCACATTTGAACGCATGATAGACGACATCCTATGCGGCCTGAAGTGGCATACTTGTCTCCGCTACCTCGATGACATTGTCGTCTTTTACCCTGATTTTCCGACCAATCTTTGCCGTTTACATCAAGTTTTGATCTGTCTCCGGAATGCTGGTCTCCAGCTTAACTTAAAAAAGTGCCGATTTGCAGCTCGAAAACTGACTATTTAGGCCACGTTGTCTCCCAAGAAGGCATTCTTCCTGATCCTGCTCAACTTCGCGCCGTATCCGAATTTCCGAAGCCCATTAACTTGAAAGCACTACGCAGCTTCATTGGCCTATGCTCCTATTTTCGACGTTTCGTTTGCAATTTCGCTACTGTGATCGCACCACTAAACCAACTTCTCCAAGGCGACAATGAACTTTCTGCTTGATTGGAAGCCTCTGATGATGCCTTTACCACTCTTCATCGCCTACTCACGTCTCCGCCAATCTTGCGCCATTTTGATCCAAGTGCACCTACAGAACTTCACACTGATGCCAGTGGTGCTGGCCTTGGTGCCATACTCGCACAACGTAAGAGCACTAATGCTGAATATGTGGTCGCTTATGCTAGTCGTGCCCTCATAAAACCTGAGGCCAATTACTCAGTAATAGAAAAAGAGTGCCTGGCTATCATATGGGCTCTTCAAAAATTTTGCCCATATCTCTACGGTCGACGCTTTGATACGGTGATGGATCATCATGCTCTTTGCTGGTTGTCTAACCTAAAAGACCCGTCGGGCCGCCTCGCTCGGTGGGCCCTCCGAATCCAGGAATATGATATCCATGTCGTCTATCACTCTGGACGCAAACACTCTGACGCCGATGCCCTCTCGCCCTTTCCAGTTACTTCAGACAGCAGTACTTCTACCTACAGACATGACATCTCACCACTTGACATCCTGGACATGGCCTCGGAGCAACGAAAAGACCCATGGATCGTCATGATATTCGATTTTTTGTCGAATCCTCCGGCAGCTTTGGCACCTCGAGCGTTACGCCGATAGGCGCAGCATTTCACAATCAGCGACGGACTTTTATACTGCCGCAACTACCACAATGACGGCCACCAATGGCTCTTAGTAGTGCCCCGCCAGCTCCGACAAGATTTATGATCCGCTTTTCACTCTGACCCGCAGTGTGGTCAAAGCGGAGTGTCAAAAACCTACACACGGCTTCGCCTTCGATATTATTGGTGAGGGAGGTACGCCTTCGTCCACAAATACGTACGCTCCTGCATTGCCTGCAAGCGACGCAAATGTGTCCCGCATCTCTCCGCCGCACCTCTCCAGCCATTTCCCTGCCCAGCCCAGCCATTTGGCCGTGTCGGCATTGATATACAGTCGAACCCGACTATATCGAACTCCGTTTACATAGAATTATTCTATATATCGAACAATTTCTGGACACGGTATAGTTACAATGAGTATATATAGCAAAAATTACGCTTACATAGAACAAGAAAAGCAGCGACTCCCGATATATTGAACGTCAAGCGGCAGAAAATGCCCCCGGAAGTTGGTTTTCCCTCGCGGTGGCGGGAAAACCCGGTGGCGCGGCTCCATCTAACCGCTCTCCCTACCGTGACCGCCCTACCTCGGACGAGCCACCGACACCCCCCTGCAAAAAATGATCCTGGCCCGCCCGCAGCGCTTGCTCAGACAGCCAATCAGAGGCTCTTGTGCGCTCGTCGTGCAAGATAGCGGAAGTGAGAGTTGGCTTGCTGCGTTTCTGGTTCATTGTGTGTGCGCCTTGTGGGCCTTCTCCCGCAGTGTTGCCGTGAGGAAGCGACAGAATTCGCCTTTCGTCGTGATGCTCGAAATCAAATAGGATCGAACGCGGTGAGAAGTCGGATGTCCCCGCAGCGTACAAGATTCCGAGGAGCACTCTCAGCATGATCTTGAAAAGGGAGATTATGGCTAAAGCGGCCCAACTTGTGACCTGGTGCCCCTGGCACCCGACGCATATGCATGGCCGTGTGCGAGTGGTTCATCCGAAATTGCTTCAGCCGTGCCGACTTTCGCGTGCTTGGTGATGACTAAATTCTGATGAATGCGACGAAGCCGCTGCCGATGTTGCCGAAGTTCGGAGCAAGCTGTCAGAATTTCCGGAAGCTGTTGACGAATCAACGGTGGACGAGTTTTTGAGCGCAAATGATGGTGTCGCGACCACAGGAGAGCCCGAAAACGAAGACTACATTGCCGACATCATACCGAGCACAAGTGAAAGTGGGCACACTGAGCAAAGCAACGACGGTCCTTGGCCCACGTCCTCCGAAGTGATTGGTGCACTCGCACTAGTCGGTGCTTCTGCGCGAATGCGGAAGGTTGCAGCCTCAGCTGCTCCGACACTTTAGACAATGTGGAAAAGTGCGTGCGTCGCAGGGAGCGAAATTGCCCAAGCAGAAGAAAATGCAGGACTACTTCGTGCGAAACTAAGCTAGTTTCACCAATAAAGTGATTTTATAAATGGTATGTGCTTTTATGACATCCAATTATTTAGCAGGCTTATATTGAATTATGCTCTATATCGAACTGATAGGCGTTTTTTTGCGAGTTCGATATAGCCGGGTTCGACTGTATACGACCTCTTCCATCTACTGGCGCTGGCAACCAATGCATTGTTGTCGCCGTAGATCATTTGGCATGATATGCTGAAACTGCTGCCTTGCCTGCCGCATCAGCAAAAGACGTTCCCTCGTTCATTCTAAACAACTTCGTTCTCCACCATGGCGCACCTCGTGAACTGTTGAGCGATTGGGGTCGCGTACTCCTCTCGGAAGTCCTGCAGACACTCCTATCTGAAACCAAGATGCCAAATTATTCACCGTACTACTACTGCTTATCATCCACAGACCAATGGCTTAACAGAACGATTTAACAGAACTCTTGGTGACATACTATCAATGTATGTTGCATCTGACCACTCCAACTGGGATCTTGTATTTCCATTCGTCACTTACGCATATAAGACTGCCTCTCGAGCCACTACCGGATTCTCACCATTTTTTTTTTCTATGGCCGCCATCTCTCCAGCACCATTGATACGGTTCTCCCATACTGGCCGGACCCTGCTGAATGCTTACCTGTTTATGCGGTCGCTTAGCACGCCGAGAAGTGCCGACAACTGGCCAGTTCTTTGACGTCTGCTCAACAGTGCCGCCAAAAAAAGCATCATGACCTCAGCCCTCCCCCTCACCTCTTCCCCATCGACTCACTCGTGTGGCTTTGGGCCCGCCTGTTGCTGCTCCTGGCCTTTCGTCCAAGCTCATGCCGAAGTACCACAGGCCGTACCGCGTGGTTGTGCAAACATCACCAGTTAATTATGTGGTCGAACCCGTATCGCCATCTCCCGATCTGCGTTATCGGGGGCGAGATACTGTGCACGGCAACCGGCTGAAGCAGTATTACGATCCCCTCACCTCTTCCTAGGTCACCAAGATAGCTACTCTTCAATTCCGGGGGTGATTGTGACGAAGAAGATCGGCATGCTAGAAAGCCCCGTTGCCATCGCGTGGCTCGTACCCAGTTCGCTCTCTGGCTGCGCCCTACCTGCTGGTGCTGAGTTTGTCGCTGCTGCTCTACAAGCCGAATAAACCCCCCTTACAGCTCCTTTACTTTAAGTAATGCTAGCTCGGCAGATTTGTTTTTTTGAAAGCCAGATTGGACATCATTTATAACATTATGCTTATCAAAAAAATTCTGCAGCCAGACATTTATTGCGCTTTGATATACTTTTAACAAAACAGGCAGAACTGATATTGGATGATAATTCGACATTTGTTTTGGGTTGCCTCCTTTAAAGATAGGACATACTAGAGCAATTTTCAAATTATCTGGCCGTAGTAAAGGATAGGTTAATAATATGGGCAAGAGGAGCTGATATTACGTTGGCTATGTACTTTATCGGTGCAGGTTTTACTCTGTCGTATCCAGCAGCACAGTTGTTCTTGATTTTGTTAATTTCGTCTATTTCATGATGACATGTGACAGGGTTTAGTAGAATGGTGTTGGGAATGCTGTAATGCTGTAAGTTCATCAAAGTTATGACCTACACGAAGTCAAATCTAGCTTCACTTGTACAAGTTCGGATGTGATTTATATGCTTGAATTTTGCTTCTGTAAGAAACAATATATCGGTGAAATGAGAGAATCAGTGAACATCAGATTAAATGGACATTGCGCGGACACAACTAAACAGCTTCCCAAAGCCATCACCGAGCATTTCAACCAAACAGGTCATAACTGTGGTGAACAAACTCTACATCTTACAGTCAAATTTCTGTTCTATACGAGAAAGAAAATACAGAGAATCATGCCTTATCCATAAGTTCAAGACATTGCAACCAATAGGCATAAATGTTTCAAAGAGAGCTTTAGAATCTATTCGCCATGCTAAATTTTAAGCTATAGGCAACAACACTTAGTTTGGTAGCTTAGATTTTTTTTCCTTATTTATTTATTCCATTTCAGTATTTTCTTAAAGGGACCCTGAAATGATTTTGACTATTTTCTACAAACGTACTGAGTCGTTAGAGTAGGTCCTTCTGATCATTAATTAATGCATCTAAGTGCTCTGCGTAAAGCATGTAATTTATTATAAGGCTTTAAAAATGCACATTGCTCCAGATCGCAGTACACTGCTCAGTGGAATTTTTAACCGCCCCTACCCATATGACATAAATCACCCATACGACGTCAGTGGGGCGAGCTATCTGATTGGCTGACCAGGGCGTGTGATCAATAATTTTTCCAACTTTATGGTAAACAAATGATGGTCGTAATAGTTGGAATGTTAGTTAATTTGTTTTCATAAAAAGAAAGTGACATAAAGAGAATGTGCAAGAACAATTTTTCAGTACACTTAAGCACTTCCGGCACACAGCAAGTGTCGTCTGCTTGTGTTACAATGTGCTCCGTCTTTGACGAGAGCTCCGCCGTCAGTGTCGGTCTCAGTCTTTTCGCGAACACCATGATTCGACTTTGTTGTGTTGTGGACTGCAAACGTAGTGACTGGCAAAATGTCAAGCTGTGACATCCTGCGCCTCTGCAAGGCAGCAGACGAGCTAATTGGCTGCAGTGCATCGGACTGCCTCTATCCGATCGGCGCCAGGATTTGTGCATTTGCGGCCGTCACTTTACACCGGAAGATTACTAACGCAATTGCGTTTCGTGAGTCCGGTGTTAGGGCAAACACAAGCGCAAGGGGACAGGGCCTGGCCGCTTGACTGTGCCATTTAGCAGTAGCGCAAATGTGAATGGTCTGCACGGTGCAGCCACCAGGTGGCACAGAGCTCAACTAAAGCAGTAACGAAATGTATTCTTTGCTGCTGGTGTAAACTTTTTGCAGGAGTGTAATCATCAAAACGTTGTTTTTGTAAATGTTTAAAATGTTTTACACTTGTTTAGAGCAATATTAGCACTTTGTTTGACTGGTTAAGCTCTGTGACAACAAGTGGCTGGACCGTGCAGACCGATCAGGCTGCTCACGTTACATCTACGATAAAGTTCCTTCACCAGTTTGAGTTTATGCATCCAGCCATCTGCCGAAACGCCGAGCTTGCCTGTGGTTACCGGAATACCAGACATGTTCGGCGCTTCGACCAAATGCTCGCAATGCATGCTGCTTTGATAGCTCTCGCTTGGGGTCGACTGCCAAGCAAGCTGGCAGAGAGTTTGGAGAGGCTTCGCGCGCGCGCTCCTAGAGAACCAGAAGTCGACGACACAGCGTGCTATCATGACGCAGAGCCAGTGAAGGTGGAGCTTAGCCCCGATCACTCGGCGAACAAGTTCAGGGGAAAATGCATGACTGGAGGAGGGTAACTTGTAATTGTCAATAGCTCTCTTAATATGAAACGTTTCAAACTAATTGTGGTGCGAATGATTAACTTTAGCTGTACCCTACACGTCTACAAAATTTGTTCGAACCATTTCAGGGGCCCTTTAAATTTTTTTTTTCACGAGCACTGGTTTCTGCTGCTCCTTTTATTATCTCTTTCAGAGACATGATAGCCCACGACCACCAGCGAAACAGGTAATAGAGGGCTGCTGTACACGCTGTTGACAGGCCGGCTGACACACGGCCGTTGGCACGTGATTGACAGATGGCCGTGTCACTGGCCTTGTGCACAGCACTCCTTTATTCTCAATTCTACACCCTCGCCGCTAACACACCTTCACTTGTTTCCACACCCACCCACCTTACGCCCTCTCCCCTTTATAAGAACCCCACCTATATATACTGTGGCAAGGAAAGCATAGGTCGCCTTGAAGAAGACAAGTCCACATGTCAAAACGTTGGCTCCCGCTTTCACCTTGTTGTTGTTTTGCTCATCGTTTTGAATTACCATCTCCTGACTTCCCCCTGTTTTTCCTATTTTTCTAATAGTTGCATGCCCCTATTTTGCGGGCATGGGTATCGCGGGCCCCAATTTGAGAACCACTGTGTTAAAGCATTGAAAGGTACTTCTATAGAACTTCCAGGGAGGACTGCATTTGATTCTTTTACCCATTACAGTCTATGCTCATTACAACGGACCCGCATACAACAGACTTGCGCATATAACGGACCATATTTCAGCATTAGTTTGTTCCACCTATTTTATTAATGCAAAGAAGTTAACTTTTAACAGACTGCGCTACAACGGACTACCGGCTTACAGCGGACGAAATTAGCGGCAATTTTTGCCGTGTCATACTTTTGCCGTGTCGACATGGGCTGACAACTGACTTGCGAGGGTCAGCTGACTATTGCGGCTCAATATTGCACGCGCGAGGTTGGGGCAGAAATGCGCCGTCTTCTTTCGCATACGAGGCACGGGGGGAGGCAAGAGAGAGGTGGGTTTCACTTCAGTGGCTGCTGCTTACAGCGCGGCCGCCGTATCTAGCGATCTCTGTTGTGGACAAAGTGCACCCAGTGCTGGTCGCTTTGTATGCGCAGTGCTTTCAACGTTTAGTTCGCATTGAAGCGAGAGACAGCACAAAAGTCAATACGCTCGCTGCTGCTACCGCGCTTATTTTGCTTAATTTGCTATCGCAATCGATGCTTCGCCTTTGGGGCGAAACTACGACTTTTTTGTTCGTTTTTTACTTTGGACGTTCATCACTCACTCTTCACAATAATGTTGTTAGACATTGTGACGAAAGTTTCAGAAGTGAGGCGTTTCAGGTATTAAGGACTTCGGATAAAACGGATGTTTTTTGTCGGAATATCAGGGTCCATTGTAATGAGAGTCGACTGTAGTATTTTGTTATGTCCATGTTTGTCGTAAGAAGTTTGAGCTGATATACCACATTTGCTAGCTAGCTTTGTAACCTGCTAGCAGTGAGAAAACAAATCTACTGTTTTTGCACATTTCCACTCATCATTTATCTTTGAACAAATTCCTTGCTTTTCATGTTGGCATCTTTCCCTACATGTGAATTTCTTGTTTTCTTAATTTTGTGCTCTCCCATGTAGTTTTTGGCTTTCCTTCTGCCATTCAAGGAGTGCTTTGCTAGCAAAAATGGCAGAAATGTGGCTGTTGGCTACACTTAGAATTGGCTTGTTGCTTGTTTTAATATCTGATCCAAAACAGCTGTGCTCACATGTGGCACTTTTGTTTGGGCATTTCCCGATCTCGGCTGCCAATATATCTGGAAACCATTAGGCACATTCCCGAGTTGAGGACATCTGGAGTTTAAGGTCGTCAGTGCCCTCATGCAAGCGCACACAAAGGAATGCCACTTGTACCTCCTGGTCACCGTTTTGTGCAGCATTTGTTTGTTCGTTTGGCCTTACATCAATCATCTTGAGTGGGGGGGGGGGGGAGAGTGCATGTAGCCAGTAGGCAGGGCTAGTTTCTATAGCCCTATTTTCAATGGGTGCCGCCGTATTACATAGGCAGTGGCACCATCTTAGAGCTGTCGGCATGCTGGCTTGGACGAGTGCTGCGTGTAGCAAGGAGGCATACACTCAATGGCAATTTTTGGTAATTTCTTTTGCACTCGCCCAGTCTATTGACATGGCACCTTCTACATGGCAAGCAGTCATGTGAGATGTACTAAAATGAAGTCTGCAGGGCTGGAGTTTCTGCTGGTGTTCAGGTGGACGGATCACTCAGCACAATGTGTGTGTGCATATTTAAGCCTACAATTAGCCTCAAAGATCAGTTGCGTATATTTCTAAAAAAATTAGTTTCAGAAGTGTTACAAGCTCACTGCTACATTCTTATTGTAACTTTAATTAAAGCTGTGGCTTAGCAGCAATGAGTAGCTAAGAAACATGTGATGATTGTAACAGCATGGGTACCATTCTGCTACAGAATGAAGTTCTACTGTTTGCTTCCTCAGGCATTCAAATTGTTATCTGCAGGTACATTCTGTGACTACCTCGTTTGTGAATGTGGTTGTCACCCACCAATAAAGTAGTTTTGGTTAGAAATGTATCGTACCGTTCAGTGTGAATCACACTTGTCGAGTGGTCGTGCAGCCAGTTTGGGAACTGCTAGCGTTCAAAGCAGAGGTAGATGCTGGGCCACTGACCTGTTTGTTCTGTATAGCGCATGGCCTGAGCATGCAGCATGACTATACGAAGCCCTATTGTGGAGTTTACGCTTTTTTCTTTTGCTAGGGAAGGTTATCAAATTGACCAATTGGTCAATTTAGACAAGAGTACATTACTCAGACTACAAACCCTAAGAGGATGAAAATCGCTTTCTTTTTTTCAGTCTTGTTTGTTCTGTCCTCTAAGACGCACTCAACCATGTTATGGAAATTGTGTCTTCACAAAAAATAACTATTGAATTCTTTTTATGCAATCCCCTTTGTTTTGTAGGGTAGAAAGGCAGTGCTACAGCACAGAGCTTATATGTATCGTACTGGTTTAGCAACTGCAGTGATTGCTGTGTTGAGCAGTGCCACTGACCTCATACAGGAGACTAATGTAGACATAGCTTAGTGATTTCAAGTCTACTAGACTTGATATGCTTGAGAGCAATGCCAGTGGCTGACGCAAGTATTTTATACTGAGGGGTGCTTAGATGTTTCGGGGTTGCATTGGGTTGTTTGTACATGGGTACTCTTATGTCTTAGTTCCCACGCCAAGCGATCAGATAGTGAGAAGATTTTCCAATTCTCACTGGCAATTCACAGGCACCGCTGCTGTTTGTCAAGTGGAAACCAGTATAGCCAAAGTATTTCAGAACACATACACACACCGCGGCTGATGATGCACATTGCTTGTTTATGCAGCGAACAGAAATTCCCGCATACTGTAGTTACTACTGCATTCAAAGGCTACACAGTGGTTCCTCGATGTATGAACTAACATCTTGTGAATTTCTTGAAAACGAGCTAAAATAACTCCATCGTTCTACGGCAAGCAACGGCAGCACATTCAAGCTGTTCCATGCTGACTCGCACAAGCCAGAGAGGAGGAAAGGCTCGTGGCACGTCCTTTCCTCCTTGCCCAGTGAAACGGTCTATAGCACAGCGTTCTTGGGAAGTGGTAGAATGAAACTTTGTCAAGAATACTAAGTACAATCCACTTATTTTTTTGTGCTCTTGCAGGACACATCGTTCGCAAGTCACCACTGTTCACGTCAATTCTGTCCAGAGACTGCAGAATCCAAGGAAGCCTAATGACATTTGCTGCCTTTGGTGGACCGTTCTTTGTTGTGAACACTGTGCAGGCTGTCAACAACAAAAGGGAAACACAGTCGAGTGAGATGAGATTAGCAGCCACAGGTTGTAGTTGATGATGCAAACGGGTGATCACCAGGAGAGGCCTTTGTCTCGTAGTGGACCTAGTAAATAGGCTAATGACAATGACAGGCTTTCACTTGTACGAGAGTGTAAGATGCATTGTACTTTACTATGCAGCAGCTGCAAAACGTGGCCTCTATAGCGGTTTGCATACAATGCAGAAGTTAGTAAGTGGTCCTTTATTTTCGTTAATATGCTGCATTCCCAGGACCAATGCTTGAAAAAAAAAAAAAAAAAAAAAACCAGAGCCTGTCTTGCCTACGAGGTTGTTGAAATACCCATTGTGGTTGCAGGTGTAACCCTTATCCAGTGCTTCTGTTTTTGCTACTTTAAAATATACCAGTGGTCATTCTGTGCACTTTTGTCTGTTTGACAAATGATATGTACTTATGCTTTTAGTTGAAATGATCTTTTTTTTTTTGTCACAAGCCTGTGATGTGAAATATCGGGTGAAGCCACCATTGACTCATTAAGTGGCATATTTTTTCACACTTATTTCAAGTCTCTTGCCTAAAGGTGAGAGGCATTTTTGACATACATCATGCAGCTATCACATGCCAGGAAAATGCTGTGTCAAGCTAGTGGGAACCAAACCCACAGATGTCCTCATTGTTTGTGTTGCTTCATTATTTGTGCTCTCATTTCATGCTCTTTATTTCACTGGGTACTTGTAATCTGGTTTCTGTGCTGTCATGACTTGAAGCATTGGGCTTCTACTGCTTGCTACGACATTGCTGCAACTCATAGTCTGTTGAATGACGGCAGTCTGTTGGCTAGTTTCAAGTGGCTAACTGTGCCAAGAGAAAAGAGTGGAGCAAAGGACAAAAATAAAGCAAGCATATTACTGCACTGTGCATGGCTTTATTTGTGCTTCTCATTGCATCCTCGCCTCGGTGCACAGTCAGTCACCAGCTGGCACAAAATTAGATCTTTTCTCCCCCCCCCTTTTTTTCTGCCGGTTTTCGTACAAAAAGTCTGCTACACTCAGGGCCAACGTCATCCACTGTCTCTCCATTCCAATGCCATGGTGCGTAAAGCACTCGTAAACCAGCAATGCAGTGGAAAAAAATTTAGTGATACAGGTGGAATACGTGTGGCGTCTAGCTTCTCAAGGTTGCGCAAATATGCTTTCTGATGAGCAGTCCACATAAAGCAGTAGGGACACTGGCCACTGTTGTCATTGAGCTCAGGATAGCATGCCTGGTTACGTTATTGCTTTCACAATTTCTATTTTCCTACTTAGGTGGTTGTCTGCATAGAACGGTGAGATGGCCACACATGCTTTCGTGCTGGTGCCCTTCATAATCTGGCATGAAAAGAAATTGTGGCAAGAAATAAAAGAGGTGCTCTGGCCAGCCACTCCTCTACATAATAGAATGAGAGACAGTGCCTATGACAAACACAAGTGTGCGTGACACAGCAAGTATTACTGAAGCTGTCAGTCATTAAACAATGCTGTGTCATTGCATGCATTGCTTGCCCATTATAATTTTATAATAGCACCCCTATCTCAGCTCTAGTGCACAAACAAGCAAGTAAACATGCTCTTAGGCATGAATTATATAATGCACAAGTCAAACCTCATCATAATGAAAGGGATTAGAACAAACTAATTCTAATTCCCCGACAAAGTTCCATAGAAACCCACAGAATAAAATGTCATTTTACTGAAGCAAACATATCCCATAAATGGAGGTAACAAACATTTCTTTAGTTCGTAGGGAAGCATTACTGATTATTTCGCATCGACTAGGCCGAAATGTGGCGGCACGTGATGCTGCTAGCAATTTCTCTGATGCAGCGGTTCAAAACAAAATCCTGTGAGCTGCCGGTTACCTGGCATCCAGCAAACCGGCTGTGAATATGCATAAGTGTTGATGACGGCATTAGAAACAGCGGTAGTCTGGGTCACCAAAGACAAAGCAGAAACCAATTGCGGGCCCTTCGGCGGTGCACTGCAAGTTTTTCATTGGTTTTGCAGTACTAGTAAATCATAGCAACACTCCCCAGGGTGACCGTGGGAGGGGAGCAATGTTTACAACAATGTCATAGATATAAACTAATTTCGGCTCCCTCTTCTATTACATTATAATAGTCAATTTTTACTTATTCTAAATAGAAATGGAAAGCACATCTTAAAATGGGATGCAACGTCTGTGTTAAGAGGTGCATAGTAAGATTTTCGTTTAAACATCAGAATGTTATTTAGTGTCAAAAGGATGTGGCTAAGGAGCACTGGCATGTCAATTGCTCATGAGCCAGGGTGATACTTTGTCATACTGCCATATCATTGCAGTTTCAGTAATGTACAGTGTATGCATGGCTGTAAGCATTTTCAGCTTTTGTTTTTTACTACTTTTCCAACTTGTTTTATTTTTCTTCCTGAATGCATTTTTGTCCTTCAAATAAAAAAATGCTTTCCTTTCATCAGTGATCATTTCTTTCAAATGGCATTTTGTTTGTTCTTTTCCTTTGGAAATGTGGAGGCAAATACATATTCACAGAAAAGGTTACTTATTCTTTCAGCAACCTTGCCAGTATTTATAGCTGGGATTATAGGCCATGGCATCTGTTTTTATCACTTAGTGTAAAATTGCTGTAAACATATATGCTGTACAGGATACTGGGGTTGATCTGACCCATTTATGAGGCCTATGCACTGCAGTGTAAAATGTAGCAACATGCATTTCTAAGAGCAAAAAACGTAATTACCATGGTTAGGAAAAGGTGTTTTGACATTTACTAGGCATTTCCATTAGATGCTCACCGAGTGAAATAAAAGGTTGTGTATTCCTACGTAGCCATAACCATAAATAAGGCGGTATCTTAATTGCTGAATGCACTTGTGTTTTATGTTGCACATTAACATAAATGACTGCCATTTGTGCACAAAATCTCTTCTATTCTCAGTGCACCTTCTAGCCAATGAGGGCTCCTGATTCGAGTCAGTTTCATAATAGCGTAATGGCCACCATAGAGCTTCCGCAGATGCACCGTTAGAATCGGAGTCGCTTGAGTTTTGGACAAGAACATGTATGTTTATCATTGTATGCAGTGCAATTCTTGCAGAAACTCGGATCACGCCATGCTTTGCATATGTGGTGGGCATGCATATTTCTTGCAACTTTATCTTATGCCAATAATCGTGAGTCTATCTTGCGTGCATTTACATTCTTTGTACAGCTGCGGTACTTTTGCAAATGACATGCGCGCATCAGCATGATGCAGCTTCCCAGACAGAAAGAGTGTTAAAGGAAATGTACACGAGAACACAATTATTCTTTTAGCAGTGAATGATTCTGCTGCTCTAAAGGCTGCAGATGCCGAGTTCCCACTTATTCAAGCTCCGTCCCTTCTCATCGCACTCGCTGCCTTTTTGTTGTGGCCTCCCAAAGGACACAATGCCATATTCACGCCAAAGTGTTGGCGTGAATAGGTTCATTGGAAAGCCTCACAAGCCAAGTGCATTTGTGGCGCAGCCTGCTAAAGCGTCAGCTTATTGCTGTTTTGTGCCGTGAGCTTGCTTCCAACCAGCATAAAATACATTTAAGGAATCTTTCTCGTCATTTTAGAGAGGCCTATTTTCACTTGCACATACCTATTTACCCAAGACGACGTCAAAAACGTACATCGAAAAAAAAAAAAAGCACTCACATAATGGCACACACCCAGTGACCTAAAAAGGCTCACAGTGCTTTATTGAAGACCAGCACCGACAGAGTATCACATACCCAATGCATTTATGACGCAGCTCGCTAAAGTGTAGGTATGAAAGCGGTTCATTGAAGACCGGCACATGCCACATGCATATGTGGAGCAGCCTGCTAATGCACCAGTTTACGGAAGTTGAGGAATATGTGGCGTGGGACCGATTCCAGCCGGCAGAAGTTAAGTTTAGGGATCGTTTTCGTCATTGTGGATTGGCACACAACCGGTGGCACATACCTAATTACCGAAGATGACGTGAAAGACATACATGGAGCAGAGGCATTCACCTACTGGCACACACCCAGTGACCAAAGATGCTCAAAATGCTTTATTGAAGACCAGCACCGATAGTGTCATATACCCAATGTATTTATGGTGCAGCTCGCTAAATATATATCAAGAAGTTTATTTAAAAGAAAAAAAATGCAGAAACGAGTGGGTGGAGCCCCTGGTCCAGGGCCCCACTGGTTTGAGCGGTCCGCCGTGCTTGGCCGAGGAGCGCCAGTTGCATCTCCCGATCCTCGCTGGCGAGCCAAGTCTCCCACTGCTCCCTTCCGGAAAGTTTGCCGGCAATTTTTGGTGTATTAATTTTGGGTGGCCTGTTCTGGCAGTCCCACGTAAGTGGGCGAGAGTTGGCCGGCGTTGGTATCAAAGCAGTTCATTGAAGATCGGCACATGCCACATGGATATGTGGCGCAGCCTGCTAATGCGCCAGTTTACTGAGGTTGAGGAATCTGGCGTGGGATCGATTGCAGCCGGCATAAGTTAAGTTTAAGGGATCTTTATCGTCATTCTGGATTGGCACACTCCAGGTGGCACATACCTAGTTACCCAAGATCACGTGAAAGATGTACATGGAAGAAAGGCATTCACCTACAGGCACACACCCAGTGACCTAAGAATGCTCAAAGTGCTTTTTTGATGACCAGCACCGAGAGTGTCATGTACCCAATGTATTTATGGCACAGCTCGCTAAAGTGTTGGTATCAAAGCGGTTCATTGAAGACCGGCAGATGCCACATGCATATGTGGCGCAGCTTGCTAATGCGCCAGTTTGCTGAGGTTGAGGAATCTTTGCGGCGTGGGATCGATTCCAGATGGCATAAGTTAAGTTTAAGGGTTCGCTTTCGTCATTGTGGATCGGCACACTCCTAGTGGCACATACCTAGTTACCCAAGATGACGTGAAAGACATACATGGAAGAAAGGCATTCACCTACAGGCACACACCCAGTGACCTAAGAATGCTCAAAGTGCTTTTTTGATGACCAGCACCGAGAGTGTCATGTACCCAATGTATTTATGGCACAGCTCGCTAAAGTGTTGGTATCAAAGCGGTTCATTGAAGATTAGCACATGCCACATGGATATGTGACACAGCCTGCTAAAGCGCCAGTTTACTGAGCTTGAGGAATTTTTGTGGCGTGGGATCGATTCCAGCTGGCATAAGTTATGTTTAAGGGATCTTTTTCGTCATTGTGGACTGGCACACTCCCGGTGGCGCATACCTGGTTACCGAAGGTGACGTGAAAGACGTAGATGGAAGAAAGGCATTCACCTACTGGCACACACCCAGTGACCTAAGAATGCACAAAGTGCTTTACTGAAGACGTGCACCGACAGAGTGTCATATACCCAATGTATTTATGGCGCAGCTCGCTAAAGTGTTGGCATCAAAGCCGTTCATTGAAGACCGGCACATGCCACATGCATATGTGGCGCAGCCTGCTAATGTGCCAGTTTACTGTGGTTGAGGAAGCTTTGTGGCGTGGGATCGATTCCAGCCGGCTTAAGTTAAGTTTAAGGGATCGCTTTCGTCATTGTGGAGCGGCACACTCCCAGTGGCACATACCTAGTTACCCAAGATGACGTGAAAGACGTATATGGAAGAGAGGCATTCACATACTGGCACACACCCAGTGACCTAAGAATGCTCAAAGTGCTTTATTGAAGACGAGCGCCGACAGTGTATCATATACCTTATATATTTGTGGCGCAGCTCTCTAAAGTGTAGGCATCAAAGAGGCTCATTGAAGGCCGGCACATGCCACATGCATATTTGGCGCAGCCTGGCAATGCGCCAGTTTACTGAGGTTGAGGAATCTTTGTGGCGTGGGATCGATTCCAGCCGGCATAATTTAAGTTTACGGGATCGTTTTCGTCATTGTGGATTGGCACACTCCCGGTGGCGCATACTTGGTTACCGAAGGTGACGTGAAAGACGTAGATGGAAGAAAGGCATTCACCTACTGGCACACACCCAGTGACCTAAGAATGCTCAAAGTGCTTTATTGAAGACCAGCACCGGTAATGTCATATACCCAATGTATTTATGGCGCAGCTCGCTAAAGTGTTGTCATGAAAGCGGTTCATTGAAGACCGGCACATGCCACATGCATATGTGGCGCAGCCTGCTAATGCAGCAGTTTACTGAAGTTGAGGAATTTTTGTGGCGTGGGATCGATTCCAGCTGGCATAAGTTATGTTTAAGGGATCGTTTTCGTCATTGTGGAGCGGCACACTCCAAGTGGCACATACCTAGTTACCCAAGATGAAGTGAAAGACGTACATGGAAGAGAGGCGCTCACCTACTGGCACACACCCAGTGGCCTAAGAATGCAGAAAGTGCTTTATTGAAGACCAGCACCGACAGAGTATCACATACCCAATGCATTTATGGCGCAGCTATCTAAAGTGTTGGCATCAAAGAGGTTCATTGAAGGCCGGCACATGCCACATGCATATGTGGTGCAGCCTGGCAATGCTCCAGTTTACTGCGGTTGAGGAATCCTTGTGGCGTGGGATCGATTCCAGCCGGCATGAGGTAAGCTTAAGAGATCGTTTTCGTCATTGTGGAGCGGCACACTCCCAGTGGCACATACCTAGTTACCCAAGATGAAGTGAAAGACGTACATGGAAGAGTGGCGCTCACCTACTGGCACACACCCAGTGGCCTAAGAATGCAGAAAGTGCTTTACTGAAGACGTGCACCGACAGAGTATCACATACCCTATAAATTGTCGCCGGCGGTATCGCTTGATCTTCCGACAGCGTTATTGAATTCGACTTCAGGTTGATGATTGCGCCGTGTTGGTTCAGGAAGTCGATGCCGAGAATGACGTCTCGTGAGCACTGTTGCAGGATAACGAAGGTGGCAGGGTAAGTCCGGTCATGAATGGTAATTCTTGCCGTGTAGATTCCAGTCGGCGTTATGAGGTGTCCTCCAGCGGTCCGAATTTGAGGGCCTTCCCATGCGGTCTTAACTTTCTTCAACTGGGCGGCGATGTGTCCACTCATGACGGAGTAATCAGCCCTTGTGTCCACTAATCCGGTAACTGCGTGGCTGTCGAGAAGCACGTCGAGGTCGGTGGTTCTTTGCCTGGCGTTGCAGTTAGGTCTTGGCGTCGGATCGCGGCTGCGTCGTGTTGAACTGAAGCTGGAACGTCGAGTGGTCAAGTCGTCTTTCGTCGGTGCAGTCTTGGCTTCCAGACTTCGTCGGGACGGCGGCGTGTCATTATGTCGTCGAGATGGTCTCTTCGTCGTCTTCGTCGGCGGCGGAGGATCTTCGTCAGTTCCACGAACAGCAACCGCAGCTCTATCGGTTGCTGCTTTTAGTTTTCCGGATATGGGCTGGCAGAGCGGCCCCGGGCTGGGCCGGTGTATGGTCTGCGCTGCGGGGACAGGTAGCGGCCTGGTGACGGCGAACGGGATGGTCGTCGAGGGCTCCACTGAGTAGCAGCGAGGTAGTCGGCGATATCGCGAGGGCGTTCACCTTGCTGCGGGCGCGGAGCGTTGACGGCGAAACCTCGCAGTCCCATCTCCCCGTATGGGCATCGTCGGTAGACGTGGCCGGCTTCGCCGCAGTGGTAGCAGAGCGGGCGGTGGTCGGGGGTGCGCCAAATGTCCGTCTTCTTCGCGTAGGTGCGCTGGGCGACGGGTGGTCGTGCTGGCGGCGGCGGCGGCGGTGGACGACGGAGCTGCGGCGTGACAGGGCCCTGGCGCGGTCGCCGAGAGGGACCTTGACGGCGTGCGACGGCGGCGTAGGTCATTGCTTCTGGCTGGGGCTGCGGTAATTGAGTTTGCACCGCAGGAGCTCCCAGCGATCGCTGGACCTCATCTTTCACGATGTCAGCGATCGAGGCTACTTGAGGTTGCGACGAAGGCAAGACCTTGCGGAGTTCTTCGCGCACAATGGCCCTTATGGTCTCCTCGAGATCAACGGAGCCCAGCGCTTGGATGGCGCACTGAGGCGTGAGCACTTGGCGGTTATATTGCCTAGTGCGCATTTCTAACGTTTTCTCAATCGTCGTAGCCTCTGTCAGGAACTCAGCTACGGTCTTCGGTGGGTTTCGGATTAGTCCGGCGAAAAGTTCTTGCTTGACGCCTCGCATCAAGAAACGCACTTTTTTCTCTTCGGACATTTCCGGGCCGGTGTGCCGGAAAAGACGGGTCATCTCTTCTGTGAAGATGGCGATGGTCTCATTGGGTAGTTGGCCTCGGGTTTCCAGCAGAACTTCGGCCCTTTCTTTTCGGGCAACGCTCGTTAACGTCCCCAGGAAGTTACTGCGGAACAGGTCCCATGTTGCTAGGGTGGACTCCCGGTTCTCGAACCAAGTCCTCGCGGCATCTTCCAAGGAGAAGTACACGTGTCGTAGCTTATCCTCAGAGGTCCAGTTATTGAAGGTCGAGATCCTTTCGAAGGTTTCGAGCCAGGTTTCAGGATCCTCCGACGTAGCTCCTCGGAAGGTAGGGGGCTCTCTGGATTGTTGAAGTACGATGTGTGAGACTGGGGCAGCCATTGTGGTTGTCTTGGCCGCAATCTTCTTGGTCTTCTCAGGTAGAAGTCCGTGCTCCGGGGGCAGGTGTTGTAGACGATGGCTTGCTCGATGGTCCGTGACTACGTTGGTGCTCTCTTTACGGTCCGGGCTTGGATCACGGCTTGTCGGGGGCGTCCGGTACATGGACGAAAAGCACCTCCACCAGATGTCACGTGGTCGTGGCGTCAAAGAACACAGTAGCAATACTGCGAAAAGCAAAATTAGCTTTTATTGAGCGAACCTGTGCCCACAAAACAGGCAACACTTAATGCACAACGAGAGTGGCGAACACAGTCGGCGATCGTCGAAAATCTGATCAGCGGGTCAAGCGCGTCCGTTTTTATACAGCAGTCGTCGAATGTTCCAGACTAACCGTTCGGACCCGCGTGCCTTCCACAAAGTTCTACACCATTCGCGTCACGCGATGAAATCAGATAACACAACGTTCGGCGACAACAGACAGCCGGATAGAAGCATCGATAACTTTCCAGAAACTTCGGATACATGCAGGCGCGTCCCACGCTGTGCGATTACATTTGTTATGCGGCGAAACGGGGTCGCCCGATAAATATAAGTACACGTGTCAATATTTATGGCGCAGCTCGCTAAAGTGTTGGCCTCAAAGAGATTCATTGAAGACGGGCACATGCCACATGCATATGTGGCGCAGCCTGCTAATGCGGCATTTTGCTGAGGTTGAGAAATCCTTGTGACGTGGGATCGATTCCAGCTGGCATAAGTTATGTTTAAGAGATCGTTTTCGTCATTGTGGAGCGGCACACTCCCACTGGCACATACCTAGTTACCCAAGGTGACGTGAAAGACGTACACGGAAGAGAGGCACTCACATACTGGCACACACCCAGGGACCTAAGAATGCTCAAAGTGCTTTATTGAAGACCAGCACCGACAGAGTGTCATATACCCAATGTATTTATGGCGCAGCTCGCTAAAGTGTTGGTATCAAAGGGATTCATTGAAGACCGGCATATGCCATATGCATATGTGGCGCAGCCTGCTAATGCGCCAGTTTTCTGAGGTTGAGGAATCATTGTGGCATGGGATCGATTCCAGCCGGCATAAGTTAAGTTTAAGGGATTGTTTTCGTCATTGTGGAGCGGCACACTCCCAGTGGCACATATGTAATGATTGTAATGAGAATATCTAAGCGTGACCAACACAATTCCAGGTGTATAAAAATCACCAAGGAGGATTGCTCTGTACTTTCAATAGAAGAGGTGACCTCAGCAAACAAAACAGGGGAAATATTCGGCTGTACATAGAAAGACCCAATGACAGCGTGCTGGGCTGACTTTTAGCCGAGCCGTTTCCTGTACAATTTCTACGTCGTTGTGCTGAACGCATCTTAGTGAACGGTCAAGAGCAATCAGTGCGACACCAACTTTTTGTTTAGATCCACTGAAGTCCCGGTCACTACGGAAGACGTTTTAGTAGTAGTAGTAGTAGTAGTAGTTGTAGTAGTAGTAGTAAAAGTAGTAGTAGTAGTAGTAGTAGTAGAACGCGCAGGAAAAGGCACATGTAAAGGGGGAAACGCCTGTGGCCGAAGTCCAGAGGAGAGGCCTCAAGACAACAACGATTCCTACTAGCAAGGTGAGAAAATTAAAGTGGAAAGCTTTCAATATGGGGCTCCGTAATCCTGTAAATATAATATGCTATTGATGTAGGGCAGACCATTCATTATTCCAAAGGAAGCTCAGATGTCGAAAGTGAAAAAACCGATAAACCTGCGCACATCGTTAGGCGAAGTAGCAAAATGAAAGATACGGAGCCAACGATAGATGCTAAGACAAGAGGATCTGCCGTTTGATTCTAGCTATATTCATTCTCTTTACCTTCATTGAGGTTATAGTGTTACCATGGTTACATATCTGTCGCCTACGGTGCTTTTCGTCACAATTCCAGAAATAACTGAAAAAGAAAGAAAAAAAAACTTCCTGCTTCGATTTGAAAGCCTCCGTGACCATTCGTAAAAACACGTACACTTCTGGGTTCACACAAAACAGAATTAACGCAAGTTTATTCGAAATTTATTGTGCCCCTCAGAAATATTTTATCTTATACGTCCTCCAGATTTGGCCCTCGTGAGAAATAGGCCTATAATGTCTCTTACGTGCACCCAATCAGCAATATGCGACCAATATATATGCTGTGTATTATCTACGATACCGCTAAAAGTTCTTTGAAAGGTAGTTTACAAAAGTGTTTACTATTGCATCATAAATTTCTTGTACTGATCTTTTTTGCTCAGCACGTATCTGGTACAGAGATGGAGGGGGAAATTTCACTGCTGCATTAGGCCGGTGTTTTTGTCCTCTTTGCCGTCAAGCTGGCTGCACGCGCAGTTTATCGCCTTCGCAACAGTCGCGATTGGCAGTCGCGCGTCCCTTGCATCGTGCGTTCCAGTCGGTATGCATTTCTATTCCATGCGAGTTAATTTGCACTGCGCCTCTTGATGAAGTCAGAGGGCGTGTTCTACGCAGCCGTCCTGTTGGCCCTCGCGCCTTTCCTTCCCTCATATCGATATGCCCTAAGCTGGCGAAGGTGTCCTAGTGCTAAGCGCGAGGTCACGGGTTCGAATAGCATGCACGGCAGCCTCATTCGGATAGGCGAGGAATGCCAAAATGTTCGTGGGCTTTAGCTCTATACACGCACAAGAAGATTAATGAACACAGGGATGTCTCACTTAATCTAGAGACAACACCTAACGGCGTCTCTCAGGACCGCTTCAGTCGTTTTGGGCAATGTCGCTTCAAACATTATTTGATGGGAGAGTCACGTGTGAATAAAACCACATTATAATTGTGGTTAGCGATAAATGATGCATATGTAATCGTATTGAAAGCTATTGGAGACAGATATCCACTGATACAGGAAAAATAGATATCGTTGTTGCAACGAGAAGTACACGAGCAATATGTTATTTTTGCGATGTCATTAATGCAAACAGGAAAAGGTACAGTTCTCCGTGAGAAGCCGCGAAGTATTTTCACTTTATCACATATGCAGTCTTTGCACGCAAGTATCTGAAACGATTCGTGGGGTATGATTCCATTAGAGCTAATGCCCTACTGCGAATGCGACAGGGTAAGCACGCCTCAATTATTTATGGCTTTGAGCCCACTGTGAGCAACTTCTTTCAGTTTATTTATATGTCTCCACATTTATCTTACAACTTGAAGTTACAGACGCTAAGCGCTTGAGTTTTTCGCAGAAGAGGGTGTTATCCCACAATTTCATCATCGGTCAAATTTCGCTGTCCGAGATGTCAGCAGCGACCATAGTCGCCAACACCGAAGAGGTACATGCGGCACCATGATCTTAGATGCCATTTGTCGTTTCATGTAAACAAAAATAACAAATATGTTTTTGAATTTTTTTTATTTATAAATAGAATAATTATTACTTCAAAATATTAAGTAAAACTTAAAGTGTGGGCATAAGCCATATTATGAGGCCATCATCATCGTCGTCATCATCGCCTTTCACGCGCCGCGAGCCAGCACTCGAGCCGTGCGTTCTAAGATGACCCAGAATCAGGAGGAGAACAACGCGACCATGACCAATGCAGAACAGCCGCTACGATCAGCGTGGAAGACCTGCCCGTCGCCTCCCGCTGTGAATGTCCGAGATAAGGCGAGACCGTCGCGGATAGGCTGCGGGGGCCGCCGATCGTCGCCGGTGCACCGAGGAGACGGGGCGGCGTCCTTACCGCAGCCGTCGTGGAGCTGGCCTGTCTCCCAGAAGCCGGTGGCGGACCAGGAAGCCCTCGCTGGCGACTACGCGGCTACAACAACACCCGCGGGCGATGTCGGGGTTCCGACGGCTGCAGAAACTTCGGACCTCCCGTGCGGACCAACGTACGACGCAACCCTGGTGTTAGGGCACGAACCATGCTGTGACAATGACTGCGCCAAGGCGAGCATGGCCACAACCGTGCCTTCGGACGACCTGGTGGCTGCGGACGCTTGGCACGGACCCTCAAGTCCGTAATCAACCGGACCCCAGTAGCGTGACTGCTGCCTCGACAGATGTGACGCCGCGGTCACGTATCGCGCTGCGTCGATTCCCATCGCGGCAAATCATTGCGGCGTGATAACAGCGACTTCACCCACTCTCATTGTAAATTGTGCAAATATACGTTGGGCATACGAGCCGCCGCCTCGTTTTCTTCACTCTTTAGGCGAGGCACGACGTATGCCACATTTTAAAGTACGGTCGCGGGAATTGGCTGATTAACTCCTCTGTCAATCCCGCCAGAGCCATCGCGAGACGGCGCTCTCCATTCTGGTTGTAACATCACAGGTGACCGTTTCAGGCAGCGCTTGAGGCTATACAGACATTCAGCGCAGCATGTATGTTAAAAGCAAGCAGGTGATGGAGTTAATCTGTAAACATAGTTACCGCTTGGTAGAATGTGAATGTGTAAATAGGGGTGTGCTGATATTAAACGAGGACGAAGCCTGCAACTGCGGTGTAGACATAGCGCTTACACCAAGCCGCCTCAAATGAAACGAAAGAAACGGGAAGTGAAAGTCGACGAGTGTTTTCACCAACAGCGAAAACGACCTCTACTTGGAAAATTAACATAAGTGAATTCTTTAGTAACTTGCCCTAAAACAGCGTGCGCGCCTTTTAATTTGGTGAAGAATAATTAAGAAAAACACAGTAAGAAGTTCAAGACGAAAGTACATTTAACAGAGATGGGTAATTTAGTATACCTTAAAACAGGTATCATATTTGAAAATGTTATCAATCCCATTATCAATCACGGCAATAAACATTCATTGCAATCTAATTTACGAAGCCCGAGTACAAAGCTTATCAACTCTAAATTCTAGATTCCGTCGAAATCGCCCTTCTTGAAAACAAAGACAAATACACCCACTCTGGTTGCTCGTTGGCTTGTGCTGCTAAGCACGAGGTCGCGATACCGTATCCCGGCCTCGGTGGCCGCATTTCGATGGGGCCAGAATGCGAGAACACCCGTGTACTTTGATTTATGTACACGTTAAAGAACCCCAGGTGGTTCAAATTATTATGGAGTCCCCCACTATGGCGTGCCTCATAATGAGATCGTTATCTGGCACTTAAAACTCCATAATTAAAAAAAGACAAATAGAGGGAAGCTAAGGCAGACATTCAATACAGTGGAGCGCCTTGCAAACAACGCCTCACATCGAAATCACCTGTATTACGAAGGAATAATTCTCTCCTTTTTCGAATGTTCGATATGCGGCGCGTGTCTTTTACAACGATGTTACATTTATAACAAATAATTTCAGAGGCCCCAAGCACTTCTTTATTAATGTGTTGGATTTATACCCGTGAACACACTTATGCAAGAATAACAGGTCCCGGCCTTTACGGCGTCAGTTCAGTGATCTCACCTGTTAAGAACCCGCATGAAACTGTCACACCAGGAAAGACCGGTGTACTTATCGAAAAGTATATTCACAAGATGTTTTACAAGTCATTGAAAGACTGCAGCCTGTTAACTGAAGTCATTCAAAAACTGATGACTGCGACTAGCCTTATTTTAAGAAGTGCGTAATACATATCTGCTGACTGGCTGAAGCCATCAAAGTGGCCTTCGCGTACTAACAAAACATTAACGTTGAATAAGACAGTGGGGGTTCGAAGCACATAATTCGCCAAATATTCAAATACGCTGTTACTCATGGATTCTGGTCTCCTGGCATGGAAGCAGCCTGTTGATTCCTATATCTTCGTAAAGTTCAGTTTTCACCGGCTGCTTTGGAGTTCATAACAATAACGTCTGATTAAGCTTGTAATTTCTTTTATTACATTGTCTTAAGAACACACGAGGCGCATATCTGCTACCAACATTTGAAGAGAAAGAAAGCTTTCTTCATTGTGGCTGTTACAGAATCTTATATTAGCGTCACGCTTGATATAAATTCTAAGTTTCTTTATCTGCTGAAAATATTCTTATCAAATAAATTAATTGTGGCCCAAATGCCCTTACCTGATCTAAGAAAATGAAAAGTGATGAAGCGGATTCACATAATGATGATGATAATTATGTTGTAGAACATGCTGATGACGACGATGAATTTTCAGATCATGCTTGATAAAGGCTTTGGTCAAGTATAGGATGGTTGATTTAAACTTAAATAAGATTACATGAGTAAAAAAGAGGCAACAAAAAGTTAAAGGATAAAAAGAAAAGAAATCATGCAGTATTGCTAGAACGCGAATAATTAAGAACTCGGGATTCGTATGATAATTTTCAAGAAGTAGAAGGACAATATTGTAACCAACAGTTACAACAGCCGTTTCTACGAAAACTAATTTATGCTGGGAGAACCTGTGTCCGTCAACAAAAACCGACTGAACACTCAACAACAACAAAAAACGTCCCTCGAGCTTCGCTCCTTCGAACGTCGTTCTCCTCTTTGTCGCCTCCTGTCGCGTGCCAATCGTCCGATTCTCGCGCACGAGCCGCCAGCCTGTCAGCACCGGCTGAGCGTTGCCTTGCGGTGCTTTGCTTGACGCTCGCGGTGTGGCGGCTACGCAGTTGGGATATGTCGGTCGTCTTTTTCTTCTCGCAATGCTGTTAATTATGGTCTCAAGCAAGTTTTGCCACAGCATTGCCACAGCAGTTTGCCACAGCATTAACAGCATTGCTTCTCGCAATGCTGTTAATTATGGTCTCAAGCAAGTTTTGCCACAGGGCAAATATATCATTCCAGCTGATGTCTCCAGAGTGTGAAATTCTAGCAGTAGAAATTACTCTCCCTGGCAGTAGGCCTTTCTCATTAGTCAATACATACTTTCCCTCGGGTGTGCAGGATACACACCCACTAGACTCGGTTATGGCGAAATGCGGTAAAGATATAATTTTGGCAGGTGACTTCAACTCTCATCGTGTATCATGGGGATCCAGGACAGACCCGTGCGGAAAGCGTCTATGGGACTGGGCAGTCACAAATAACTTTTCGTGTCAAAATTCGGGATCAGTTACGTTTCTTCGCGGACAGTTCAGATCTGTGCTGGATCTTACATTTTCAGGTCCAGGTATTCCCACATCCGCACGGGAAACGGTGAATGTCGGGACGACAAGCGATCATTTGCCTGTTGTGTTTGAAGTGGTAGGTCCGCAGTCCACCGTGCAGGCTCGAATCCACTCTTTTGTGGATTACCGTACATATAAAAATTGCTTGCGGACTACTTTCAAATCAATGGAAAATTCTCCATTGAAAGCCGAGGATATTTGCTCAATAATTGATACTTCGCGCAAAAGATCAGAGTTCCAGTTAAAGGCATGTAAAAACACTGCTGCTACAAATTGGTGGAATGACGATTGCTCGCGGGACTACAAGCGACGCAAGGCTGCATGGAAGCAACTCATGCATAACCAATCTCCGAAAAACTGGAAAAACTCTTAATTTATTGCTGGAACACTTAAAAGAACGGTAGGTAAGGCAAAAGACGATTACAATGTCCGACATTTCGAATTCCTTTCGAAAGCAAATAATAAGCGTGCATTATTTCGGTTTTTAAGATCCCAAAAACTGATTCCACGCCCCTTGAACTGGGAGTCGGTAGTTTTAACCACAAGGGAAAAAGCTGACTCCCTAAATGTAATCGCGCAAGGGTTAGAGACCCGCTTCGCTACCTCTCTTCCCTTCTCTCCTTACGCGCAGGACACTTCAGAAAATTTCGAAGAGTTTTTCATGGCAGAATTGTCCCAAGCCGTTTCCTGTTTACCAGCAGCAGCCCCAGGTCCCGATGGGGTCACTACCAAGATGATTAAACTTCTCTTTGAAGTCGCTCCTAACGGCTTGTTAGATACCATAAATTACTCAGTACAATATGCATGGTTCTCTCCTGTGTGGAGAATTGCGAAGGTGATTCCTCTGCTGAAAGACCAAACCAAAGGGTATGTCCTAGACAATATTCGGCCTATTTCTCTAACATCAAATTTCGTAAAATTAATAGAAAGATTATTAAACGCACGTATGGTTCAGTTTGTGACCACAAGAGAATTATTGAGCCCCTGCCAAATTGTATTTAGACCAGGGATGTCCATTTGGTGCGCACATATCGACCTAGAAAGCCGAATTCAGTTGGCTCGTTACCAAAAACAATATGCTGCCCTAGTCACATTAGACATTTCTAAAGCATACGATAGTGTGGAATACCCTTTATTAATAAAGAGGATGCAAGATATTGGATTGCCAGACTACTTCGTGAGGTGGACTGCAGAGTTCTTGCAGGGCAGGGAGTTTTACTGTGCACAAAGCGGAATTTCATCGGGAAAATTCAGACAAACACGCGGGGTTCCTCAAGGGGCAGTTTTGTCCCCGCTGCTGTTTAACATCCTACTCAGCTCCATTCCTCATCATCAAAATGTAAGTACGTACGTTTACGCTGATGATATAGCGTTTTTTGCATCAGCAAGTGATATTCAGTCACTGTACGAATGCTTACAGGAATACTTATGCGAGCTAGAAGCATGGCTGGACAATATTCGCTTGTCCCTTAATGTGAATAAGAGTGCCGTTCTTGTCTTTCCCCTACAAGACCCAGTTACTATATCCCTTTCATACCGCCACTCCACTATCCCACAATTGGAAAAGGTCAAGTACCTTGGAATTATTTATGATGGTAATCTTGATTGGCGTCAGCATATTGAACATATAACTTCAAAAGCTTCTCGTGCAATGGGGATATTACGAAGGATAAGTAATTATCGATGGGGCATGCGCAGAGACACACTCATAATGATTTACCGCATGTATATTCGACCTATACTAGAGTTCGGTTGTGTGTTATTCTCCGGCGCCGCGGCTTACAAGCTACGCCCACTAGTTTTGCTGGAACGGGAAGCGCTTATTTATTTTATTTATTTATTTATTTTACATGTACTGCCAGCCTTGTTACCAGGCCTTAGGCAGGAGTAGGCATGTGAAATAAAAAACATATATGAAATAAGATCAAACAAGATAACAGACACTGAACAAAAATCTGCATAAAAAAACAACATAAGACTTCGCTTATGTCTGGGGCTACCAAAGTTTGTAGCCAACGCTGTGCTCTACAAGGAAGCACGATTACCTTCCCTTGAAATGAGATTTAAGATACTTACCGTTCAAACATTTATAAGGCTCTATGAATCCCCACTAAGAAGATCCCAGTCCATCTTCATCAAACAACGAGTCCAATTTTTTGGAGTCAGATGGCCACGGTTTCACACGCCACAAGTCATTGTATCGCAATCGTTATTGAATCCGTTAGAGGTAAATATAAATGATATAATCACGGAAAACAGCATCTCAAATTCACTAGTTATTACTTATGATGACCTATACCCAAATAATGCAAAGCAGCTTCCCTCGCATATTCTTAACGGCTTACTCCAGGATCACTTGAATCAACTCCACACTAACGTAATTATAGCAACGGATGCTTCGCAGAGTGAAGAAAAGGCAGGAGTTGGAATCTTCTCATCATCATTGGACTGGTCTTTTTCTATTCGGCTTCCCGACTTCACTCCAATATACCTAGCGGAATTCCTAGCTGTTGTCCTAGCTTTACGAAAGCTACAATCTTTCAGGTCAACGGCGGTAATAATCACAGATTCTTTGTCGCTGTGCACCTCACTTACTGCTCCCGGCGAGACACACATATTGAAAACTTTGTACTCACTGGCCCCAAGTCATTTGAGAAGTTTACCATTGATATGGGTACCTGGGCACAAAGGCATATTTATGAATGAGGTGGCAGACAGCTTGGCCAAGGCTTCTATCAGCGGCCCAGTGCTTCCCCTTCTTCCAACGATGGGCTTTATCACGTCCGCCAGGTTCAGAAGATACATCCTTTTAACATCTCAATCGAACCTCAAATCATCCTTGAAACTACGCCACTTACAATTCCCTTGGAGCAGGAAGTTTTGCAAAACAAGACAAACTGAAGTTACATTAACGAGACTACGTTGTCGAGTCCCATCTCTAAATTTTTACATGCACCGATCTGGTCTGGCAATATCCCCATTGTGCCATTTTGGCAATGCATTAGAGACGATTGAGCACTACCTACTGGAATGCCGGCGTTTCTCCTCCATGAGAAAAATGACATTAGAAATTACAGTGCGACAGCTTGGCCTGCCATTGAACACTCCGGTACTACTGTCTTTCGGAGCGTCTGTGCTTGGGTCACACAGGAATGTGTGCTTCGCCTTAGAAAAATTTATTATTGAATCAAACCGATTTCATTGATGACCGTATTATTCTATTCATTCCTCCTCTATTGCCTCATTGATATATTATAGATAATTATTTTTTTTCCTCTACGTAGCATGACAATCTACTGAACCGTTTCGATTTTCCCTCACCTAAATTCATGTAACAAAATTTTAAATTTTTACCTCCATTTTCTGAACACATAAGCAGTCTGCCCGACTCTTGGCCAATCCCCGCGAGTGGGTAAGCGCCAATCTCATCAAGGACATCATCATCATCATCATTAGCCCCCTCCGAAGAAGCATCGTCCCGATGCGCAGGAAAGGCCTAGAGAGGCCAACTGCTTTAAAAGGACAGTGGTCAGAGGATGGCCGGTGCTAGGCTTGATCGTATGTGCAACTTCTGTTAATCAATGCCTTTCATAGTATGGCTTCATTTGTACTACGTGTACAACCTCTGGGCGAGTCCTGCGTCGTGTGGAGCAGACTTGGCCTTCAGGAGTTACCTCGTAATTTAAGGGACTTAACCGGCGAAGTACTTTGTAGGGGCCAAAGTAACGGCGCAGTAACTTCTCCGAAAGACCGGGCGTACGTATAGGCGTCCATACCCACACTTTGTCTCCGGGGTTGTACTGTACCTCTCTTCGCCCTAGGTTGTACCGGTTTGCGTCGACGTATTGCTGTTGTACTATACCGGTGCCTTGCCAACTGCCGTGCTTCTTCTGCCCTTTCTATGTACTCACTAACGTCAGGGTCGTCTTCGGTGCTGTTGTCTACAGGTAACATCGCGTCTAGTGTCGTTGTTACTGTCCGACCGTAAACAAGTTCAAATGGCGTGAAATGTGCCGTTTCTTGTACTGCAGTATTATACGCAAAGGTGGCATATGGTAAAATACTGTCTCATGTCCGATGCTCGACGTCCACGTACATTGAGATCATGTCAGCGACCGTTCTATTGAGCCGTTCAGTCAGGCCGTTTCTTTGTGGATGGTACGCTGTGGTTTTTCTATAAGCAGTATGTGTTAGTTTCATAACAGACTGCATCAAACGGGCCACAAAAGCTGTTCCTTTGTCTGTTATGAGTACCTTAGGTGCGCCATGTCGTAATACTATGTGTGTGACAAAAAACTGAGCCACTTCAATGGCGGTTCCTTTTGTAAGAGAAGAGGTCTCAGCATACCGGGTCAGATAATCGGTTGCTACCACAATCCACCGCTTTCCTGAGGTTGAAACGGGAATTGGTCCAACTAAATCCACTCCTATTTGTTCAAATGGCGCTGTTGCTGGCTGTATCGGTTGCAGAAAACCTGCTGGTTTGAGTGGCGGTGTTTTGCGTCTTTGGCAATCTCGGCACGATTTGACATAGTGCTGCACTGAATTCATCAACTTCGGCCAGTAATATTTCTGGCGGATTCTCGCCAGAGTCCTACTAACGCCTAAGTGGTCAGCTGCAGGGTCATCATGGCAAGCTTCTAAGATCTCACCTCACAGCGATGATGGTACGAGAAGTAGAAACGTCTAACCACTGTGCTCGAAGTTTCGTTTGTAGAGGACGTTGTTCCGGAGGGCATACGAGTACAATCCGCCAACGAAAACTCGAGGCACTTTCACTTGTCGACCCTCCAGGTACTCGATGAGCAGGAGTAATTCCGGATCAGTACGCTGATGATGAGCCACTTCCGTCGTATTCACAGCCCCAAAAAATGGGAAATCTTGCTCGTATTCAGGTGACGTAGCCTCGATTGGTGCGCGTGATAAGCAATCAGCATCATGGTGCTTGATACCGGACTTGTAAACGACCATGATGTCATACTTCTGTAGACGCAAACTCCATCTAGCGAGCCTTCCAGAAGGGTCCTTGAGGTTCGCCAGCCAGCACAATGAGTGATGATCGCTGATGGCTCGAAACAGTCTGCCATATAAGTATGGCCGGAACTTACTGATGGCCCATATAACCGCCAGGCATTCCTTTTCTGTAGCTGAGTAATTTGTCTCGGCTTTCGATAAGGTACGGCTTGCGTGCGCAATGACTTTTTCTTCTCCATTCTGCCACTGAATAAGTATGACACCGAGGCCAACGGTACTCGCGTCGGTGTGGATGTCCGTTTCGGCATTTTCATCAAAATGGGCAAGTATAGGAGGACTCTGCAAACGCCGTCGTAGCTCAGAGAAGGCGTCTTCTTGTTCTTTCTCCCACACAAAAGGGACATATTCTTTTGTCAATCGCGTTAGTCGTTCGGCAATTTTAGAAAAATTTTCTACGAAACGCCTGTAGTAGGCCCACAGTCCCAGGAAACGTCTAATAGCTTTTTTGTCTCTTGGCTTCGGAAACATTTCTACTGCAGTGATCTTCTCAGGATCGGGGCGGACGCCTTCAGCACTGACAATGTGTCCGAGAAAGCGGAGCTCGCGAAAGCCGAAGTAGCATTTTTCGGGTTTTATGGTCAATCCCGCCGTGCGAATAGCATCCAGAACTGCTCTCAGTCGCTGCACGTGCTGCTCGAATGTAGTGGAGAAGATCACCACATCATCAAGGTAGACGAGGCACGACTGCCATTTCAGTCCGGAGAGAACAGTGTCCATCATCCGCTGGAATGTGGCTGGCGCAGAACACAGACCAAATGGAAGCCCTTAAACTCGTATAAACCATCCGGTGTCACAAATGCCGTTTTTTCGCGATCTCGCTCGTCCACTTCTATCGGCCAGTATCCGCTTTTCAGATCCGGAGAAGAGGAGAAGTAAGCATTGCGTAGTTTGTCCAAGGTGTCGTCGATGCGGGGGAGTGAATAAACATCCCGCTTCGTGACGAGGTTGAGTTTCCTGTAGTCAACACGAAATCGTAGGGTGTTATCCTTCTTTTTGACCAGGACTACCGGAGATGCCCACGGACTATTGGATGGCTGTATTACATCGTCCTTGAGCATTTCCTGTACTTGACTTCTTATCGCTTCTCTTTCCTTTGGAGCTACTCGGTACGGGTGTTGGCGAACTGGTCTTGCAGGTTCTTCGACCACAATGCGGTGTTTTGCGACGGGAGTACGACGGACTTACGATGAAGTCGAAAAGCATTCTGCAAACTCTGTGGCCAAGTTCACAATCTCATCTCTTTGTAGTGATGACAGCTCTGGGTCAATGTCGATAGAGGTAAGAACACTGTCTAAGGTGGCAGAAGCTGGTGATGCTGCAACGAGGGTTGATACATCCGCAAATTGTGCATAGTCATGAAGAGACGCTATGGCTGTTCCCTTCGCCACTTGTTGTGCCTCATTGCCAAAGTTAGTCAAAAGGACGTCCGCATATCCGTTACGCAGGTGGCCTCTTGCCACGCATATTTGCTTTTCCAGTAGCAGCCCTATATTTCCGTCTGCAAGTCCCTCATAGTCACAAAATACGTCGCTCCTTACAACGACAGTCAAACTGCACCGTGCCGGCACCGTCACGTCTTCATCCACAATACGGAGAGAGGAAATGTGGGGCTGTTCTGTATCAGAAATGGTAACAGCATTTTCTGTGGAAAACAACACGCGTGATTCTTGCAAGTCGATAATTGCGCCATTCGTTTGCAAAAAGTCCGTGCCCAGTATCAGATCACGGGGACACTCAGGGAGAACAATAAAGCTGCTGACGTATGTAAAGCCTCTAATTCCGATTCTTGCTTTGCACATTCCTACGGGGTCGACTAAGTGTCCCCCCGCTGTACGTATTGGAGATCCGGTCCAATGGGTCAATACTTTTTTCAATTTTCTGGCGAGTACACTGCTAATAACTGAATAGTCCGCACCAATGTCTATCAACGCAGTCACTTCGAAGTCGTCGATGATGACGCGCAACTCGGAAGTAACGGCGTCAACACTGCACTTGTCCGTCGTTTCGTCACTGCCGTCGTCTTGTAGGATTGGCGATGGAGGGCCTTCGGTGTTCCGGGCGTTTGCGGCCTTGCCTCCACAGGTCGCTGGCTCTAGTTTTCCCGTCGCGGACTTAGGGAGCGACGCCTCGGTGAAATGGAAAAGGGACGCGGACTGGGCGACCTATAACGCATAGGCGCTGCTGATCGAGGTTCATGTTGCTGGGGGTTCCGAACAGTTTGGCGCGTAGATAAAAATGCCTCAATCTCATGAGGGCGCTCACCGTTTCGAGGGCAAGGCGCATTCACAGAGAAGCCACGCAGTCCTACTCGGCGATACTGGCATTCCCGGTATAGGTGACCAGCCTCTCCACAGTGGTAGAAGAGGGGACGCCGGTCTGCAGTGCGCCACACATCGCTTTTACGTGGGCTTCCTTCTGGCATGGGCTGCACATTGCGAGGAAGTACTTGGGGTATTGTGGCCGTTCGTCCAAAGTCGGCGCGTCCTAGGTCCTGACGTAAAGCTTGGGAGTACGATATGGGCGGCTGATGCTCTGGCTGTGCGTGGGGCCGTACCTGAGACTCTGGCTCACAAATTACTTGCCGGACTTCTTCGCGTATGACATCAGCAAGTGACGACACCGTAGGAGGGCTTTGGGCCAGCTGCGGTTTCTGCAGCTCTTCCCTTACGACGGACCTCACCATTTCGCGTAGGGTGACCATGTTGTTGGGGAGGGCTCCTGACCCAACGTCAAATGATGCGACGCATACATCTCTGTTTTACTGCCTCGCACGCTGCTGCAGCGTATTCTCCATCGTCGTCGCCTCTGATCGAAATTCGGCTACAGTGCGGGGCGGATTACGAACCAGGCCGGCAAAGAGTTCCTGTTTCACACCGCGCATTAGGTGCCGCAGTTTCTTGTCCTCAGCCATGTTTGGGTCGAATCGGCGGAAGAGGTGGGTCATGTCTTAATGTACATGGTCACACTTTCGTTGTTCCGCTGGTTCCTCGCCTGAAGAGCGGCGTCTGCCCTCTCTCTGCGGTCCGTGCTCGGGTACGTAGCTAGCAGCTCTCGTCGGAAGTCGTTCAACGATGATAACGACGCTTCGTGGTTTTGAAACCACGTGCGTGCAGATTCCTCCAGCGCGAAGTACACATACCGGAGTTTCTTTGTCTCGTCCCAACCGTTACACCTGGCGACACGCTCGAGGTTTTCGAGCCAGTCCTCGGCATCCTGGAATGTGTCTCCGTGAAAGGATTCTGGCGTCCGGGGTGAGTCAACGACGACGTGAGAAGGAGTTACTTGAGTAGCCATCGCACTGGTACCTCGGCTGGCTGCCGCCGCTGCCCTTGGTGCAACGGCGAGACGACCAAACTCGGGGGCCTCACCTCGTATGCGGCGACTCGTGCGTTGGTGGACAGGCGTTAATTCCGTTGGCTCCAAACTTCGGGGATCCGGGCTACCTTCCCTGGCGTGTGTGGGGCTTGGAATCATACCCCGCACCTCCACCAGATATGTAACCAACAGTTACAACAGCCGTTTCTACGAAAACTAATTTATGCTGGGAGAACCTGTGCCTGTCAACAAAAACTGACTGAACACTCAACAACAACAAAAAACGTCCCTCGAGCTTCGCTCCTTCGAACGTCAGATAGCCTCCGTGAACGTCTAGCCTTTGTTGCGATCGGCCCTCCGCCGCGCAATCCCTATCGGTCACGGCTCGCGTGATTATGGGGAACGGGCAGACGGCCTCTTCAAAATGGTCAAGAAAAGCGCGGGGGTACCTCGGTCAGGAGCGGTTCGGAAAATTAGTGAGGATACGGCTATAACTTGTCAGCCGCGTTTATTGGCGTGTCTACGCCGGAGACGCGGTCAGTGCAACGATACGTCCAACACCTGTCAGCCGCCCTAATTGGCATGTCCACGCCGGAGACGGAGTCAAGGTGTCAGCCTACGATCGCAGTCAGCGTACGTACCCCTCCTTTCCCTCTTTGTTCCCAGTGATGTGCGTGCGCCTCCGACAAGGTTCCCTTTTTAGGGAGAGGGCAACCAACCTCCGGATTGGTGGGACCTGGTGTCATCGGTGTCCTGACGGCGAATAGGGGAAGTGACTGAACAATCACCGCGCAGGGCATAAAAGGAGCAACAGACGGCGGGAGTGATCAGCGGCTACAACTTCGTCATAAAATGCTTCTGTGTTACTTTGAATCTTCTTGTAAATATGCAGAATCTAATTTACCCCTTCTCTCATGTCGCCGCCGTATCTCCAGTCTTTCTTTATTCCATAAACTTTTTCATAGCTTGACGGGTATCCCGCCATACGTGCACACCTCACCGCTACCTTTTCTACGTCATTTTTACTCATACCGCTGCTGACTGGAATGGCCTTCGGAGCGACATCGCTGCCATCCCTCGCCCATCCACCTTCATAGAAAGCGTCACCAATCACCTTTCACCATAGATTACTACAAGGTTTCTCTTTATTTCTGCGTAACCCACCCCTTATATAATACCCCGTCATGGGGTCTTTAACGAATAAAAATGAAATGAAATGAAATATAAAACGTGTTTGTCAAACGTCCTGAATATAGGGCCCAGCCTCACGTTCCCTTAGTCCTCCACGAGCAAAGTGAATTCCACGTCTTCGGACCCTATTCGCAACACCCTATAGTAATATACAGGGGAACACGTACAATCGAGAGCAAATGTTTAGGGACCAGGGCATCAGCATAAAGATTACCTTCTTCTAGCCCAGCCGTGCAACGTGAAATTGTCGAAATGCATGATGCAAGTCAAAAAGCCACACGTAAGCAGTACTACTTGACTTTAGCCTTTATCCCTAAACTTTTGCTCTGGGCAAAACGACGCGCCACCTAATGTTAACGACGCTTTATTTATATGAAAAGATTTTACGCTACATCATCACGTTATGTACGCTCAGAGTTTAGGTTTCCCACAAGAACACACAATCTCAACGTTCGTCTCAGTTCGCTGTCCTAGATGTCAGCAGTGACCAGGATAAAAGAACAGCGAAGACGAAGACGCCACGAGGCGGCCGCACTTCACGCGACGCGAGCCAGTGCGCGACACCGTGCTCTCAAGTGGCTGAGGAATCGGAACCAGAAGCAAGCCAGCACGACTACGTCAGGTCAACGCCCAGGCATGGAGCGGAGCACCAGCGCGTCATCTCGAGTCAAGAGGGCCAGAGACCAGGCAAGCACGTCGTGCGGAGGTGATTGGTGGCCTTGCCGATCGCCGGTCCGTCGAAGAGGGGTGGTGTCTTCCCTGCACCTGGCCTGGGACTGGCCAGTCCTCCGGACGCCGGGAGAGCCCCAGGAAGCCCTCGACTGCGACTACGCCGCCCCAACGACCACCGCGTGCGGTACGGGTGTTCTGACGGCTGCATCCTGGGGCCTCCCTCGCGGACCGGCGTGTGATGCGGCCCAGGCACCATGAGGGCACGGGCCATGCTGCCGGCGCAACGTCACCGTGGACAACGTGACAAGGCCCGTGCCCACGGACGACGCGGCGGCCGCTTTTGGCGGTCCTCAAATCCGTAACCAACCAGACTCCCGAAGTCTGGTTGCGGACCGGACAAAGGCGGCCTCAGCGACACGCATCGCGCAGCGCGGCCTCCGTGGCCGCGTACACCACCACGGCATCCAGGTGCCGGCTACACTGACGCTCTTGTAAAATATGTAAATACAGATCGTACATACGTGCCCGGGCGCCTTGCTTCACTCGTCACTCTGTGTCGACAAGTAACTGCCAACCTATAGCGTTCCGTCTTTTTCTTTTTCCAGCGGAATGTGGTGCACCATCGGTCGCGTCAGCGGAGCGATGAGCAAAACTTTGAGCTCCGTTATAGACCGTTTCATCGGGCGAGGAGGATAGGGCGCGCGGAGAGCCTTTCCTCCTCTCTGGCTTGGGCGATCCGGCACGACGCTGCTTGAAAGTAATGCTGTCGCGTGCTGCGGAACGATTTCGAGAGATTTTATATCTTATTTTGTGAAATTTACGCCATGTTCGTTCATATAAGGTCGTCAGGGAAGCCTTTCGGTGCATCGGTAACTACTGTAGGCAGAAATATGTCTTGGGGGCGCAAAAATGTGACGAACAAAATCAGCCACGGTGTGCGCGCATTATCAGTCGCGTTGCGTGTATGTGTTGTTTACTATTTTGCTTATATCGATTTTAATTAACGAAGAAGACCGGCGTCTCCGTATTACCAGGAATAAATAATAAATCAGCTCACTGTCTGATCGATTGGCGTAGGGAGTAAAACATAAAACATAGGAGCACATGCTCGTGCACGGCCAATCTAAGGCAACCACGAAACATCTGAGCGGCAGGCGCTATCAAATATTTGTGATACACTGGCATCGTTCTCACGCATTTCAAGTCTAGTATGCTTGAAATTACCACATGTCTACGCTGGCCTTGCTGTATGAGGCCCATGGCGCTGCTCAACACAGCGATCACTGCGGTTGGTGAGCCAGCACGATACATACATAAGCTGTGTGCTTCGGCATTGCCTTTTTGGCCTGTATACAGCCATAATATATGAGAGGGTTGGCATAAAAAGAATGCGATGGCTATTTTTGAGCGCAAAATTTCCGTAATATGTGTGAGTGCGTCGTAGAGAACTGAACGAACACAACCGAAAAAAGAAATTCGGTTATTATCCTCTTTCTCTAAAAAGCAAGAGAAAACGGGCTAACGCCGCACAACGTTTATAAATATATAACTGCTGGTGCCGTATGCTTGGACCATGCACTATATAGAACAAAGATATCTGTAATCTAGCACCCACTACTGCCTAGGACGCTCGCGCAGTTCGTAAACGGTCGCTTTGCTGGACAAGCTTAATTCAGACTGTAAGGTATGCTGCTATTACTAGCCAAATCTATTTTATTCGTGGGTGGAAACCTCATCCATCCAACCAAGTAGTCATACAATGTAACCTGCAGCGAACAGTTTGAACGCTTGTCAAAGTATAACAGCACAGCTCCTATCGTAGCAGAACGGTACCCACGCTGTTCTGATCGTCGCGTATGTTTCATGGCTCCTAAACCGCAGCTTAGAAATAGAGGATAATACTGAAATAAGGTCACATTAGTGATTGGAACATTCAGAAATACACAACTGATCTCCGAGGCTGATTGTAGGCTCAAATATGCACGCACACATCGCGCTGCGTGTTCCGTCTAGCTCAACGCTCAGCAGAAATTCCGGCCATGACGCCTTAACCACTTCAGCACGTCTCACAGAACCGTTTACCACGTAGAAAACGCACGTCTTACTAAATAAACCGCACGACCGCGAAAACAAACGCCAGAACCTAACGCCGAGCGTATACCTGCCATGCAAAAGACCGCTTTCACCCAAGCCAGTATGGCGCTGCTCATAGGCTGTGCCACTGCGTTCACAATATAGCGGCGCCTACGAAAAAACGGTCTATATGCAAGCAGCTGGTAAAAAATACCACGCAGAAAAAAGAAATTAACGCTGTATGTGCGTTCTTCCGTGTGATACCTTTGTGCCAATCACTTTACAGAAAAGCTAAACACCAATACTTAATAGGTAATTCGGAATACAAAGATGAACAGCCTAGAATCTACTTTAGTCAATTGGGTAATAAGCTACTACTTTCCATGGAGGTCCAGGTGCCTGAGAAAGATGGGTTATTCACCTGTCAATAAGTGCGATCAACCCGGAAATTTCATACACAAATCACGCATTTCTCACTTTATTTTTTCTTTCGTTAATTTTATCCTTTTTCTTTCGTTAACCTTCAAACGCTATGTTATTATGACAGTCGTCTTTCTTGCTTACTGCTTTTCAAATTGCAATAATTTCTTTCAAATTATTATACTTAAGGCATAAAGTATTCATCTCTAGTCCTTTCAATAGTCTTCCAAAGCGAGGTATTTCCCTATACTTCTAAAAGCATTATAAAATTAAACTCTCACTGACGAAATAGTTTATTTTCTTTATTATACATGATGGGGCAATTCTTTTACAGGAGTACTGGTAAGTCTTTATGAGGTATGATAACGTTAGTGTTAAAGGCACTCTACGTATGACACGCATGCATAGTTTTTTATTCTGGCATTGAACCTAATACGAGCAACTTCCTTTCTCCATCTTCACAAGCGGCCACGCTCACAAGGAGAAGCAGCTGTCAAGCAAACGCCTCCTCGCGTTGAAGGCCATAAGCCGCCCGGTTTTATGCCAGTACAAACAATCACACAGCAAACAAGCTGTTATGGACAGGACACTGCATTTTCGGATTTGTTGCGACTGATATTCAATTAACTTCTGCTGAGCCGCGTTTCCTCCCACTCATACTCGCCGAAGCTCTACTCAGCCAGACTCATAAGCAATCAGCCTTACGGGTCGGTTCAAGTATTAGTGAACTGACGTTTAAGTGAGTTTGGTGAGCTATGTATACATTGCATGGCATAATAGCTGTGACCTGTGAAGTGCGTGAGCAAACATTGCATAGGAGTCCTTGTTCTATCAGATAAAAATTAAATCAATTGTACACATTGTAGTTGGTATTATCGAATTTTATTGACTGTTGCGTGAAAGCTTCCCCTCATGTCGATTCCAACAAGCATCATATTTTTGCCGATGCTGCTGGCTATCCTGGCCATTTTCCTGCTATGTGTCCATTTAGCACATTTCAACACTAAGTTGAATAAGTGACTGGGGTACAATATAATTTTTTCTAAACTCACATCACTCCAAGTACAACAATGAAAACGTGATACGGACATGCGCTTAATAAGAGACAGACGAATACTAAATACATGTAGAAACGGAATCGCACTTCCGCCGACTTGACCGCCATTTATCACACACACTGAGAAAAATAAGCACCGGCTAACACTGCAATGACATCACACATGACCGTGAGCATACCACTCGCCGGGTCCATGGCCTGTAGGAGAAACTTACGTGGAGCCTAAAAGTCACCTTGAGCTACGTAGCAGCTACGGTCGCTGTTCCACTCTGCAACCGGTTACTCAAGTTTGTTATGTCGGTATTGGAACCTAGGCACACTTGTCTATTCCTTATTAAATTATGGGGTTTTACGTGCCAAAACCACTTTCTGATTATGAGACACGCCGTAGTGGAGGGCTCCGGAAATTTTGACTACCTGGGGTTCTTCAACGTGCACCTAAATCTAAGTACACGGGTGTTTTCGCATTTCGCCCCCATCGGAATGCGGCCGCCGTGGCCGGGATTCGATCCCGCGATCTCGTGCTCAGCAGCCCAACACCATAGCCACTGAGCAACCACGGCGGGTTGTCTATTCCTTAAAATTTTAATGTGATGTCGTCAAAAATTTCATAGTGTTTCGATTCTCAAACTTGCACAGGTAAACAGTTTTCTTGAACTGTTGTTCACGAAGAAATATCATAAAAGAGCTTACAGATATTGTCAATGCTTAACACTTTCCCTCAAAACAATATGCACTATGCTGTAACATTAAAGTTGCTTTCCAATAGCCAGAAAAGGAATCCGTCCACCCTGTTTTGAGCATTGAGCCAATGCGTGCCTTAAATTACAAAGGATTTGGTTACATTAAAAAACAAGCCCAATATTGCTCGTGTTTAAGAAAGGTGAATAACGTCGCAAAACAGAAGTTTTTTTGTCATTAGATTTTCAAAGTTATGCTGCGGTTGGCCACAAAATCTGGCAGCAAGCCACCCTGGGCTTCTCATTGTTTAAATTGCAATAGTGTGAAATAAGCCCTCTAAAGATCTGAGATCTGCAAATTTTATTTGCAGGGCAGATACGAAAGTGTGTATTATAGCATTATAAATTGATTCTATTGCTTTGTTGCTCAGCACACATCTAGTATAGAGCTGGAGGGGGAACTCGAGCTTAAATTTTGATTGGCCTCTGTACCGTCAAGCTGGCTGCACGCGCAGTTTATCGCCTTCGCAACAGTCGCGATTGGCAGTCGCACGTCTCTTGCATCGTACGTTCCAATCGGCATACATTTCTATTCCATGCGAGTTCAATGCACGGCGCCTCGTAATGAAGTCAGAGGGCGTGTTCAACACAGCAGTGCCATTGCCTTCGCGCCTTTCGTGGCCCCGTATCGATAAGCGCAACGCTGTCCACGGTGTTCCGGTGCAATGCACAAGGTCACGGGTTCGAATTCCGTGCACGGCAGCCTCATTCGGATTGAGGGGGAATGCAAAAACATTCGTGGGCTTCAGCTCTACGCACACGAAAGTTAAAAATACAGGGAGGACTCACCTAATCTACAGTCACCACCTAACGGCATCTCTCAGGGCCGTTTCTGTCCTTTTCGGCAATATCGCATCACACATTACTTGATAGGGGAGTCAAGTGTCATCAAAACTTCATTATAGTGGTGTCTAGCGATAAATGATGCATATGTAATAGTATTGAAATGCATTCGAGACAAATATTCGCTGATGCAGGACAAATGCACTTCGTTGTTGCAACGAGAAATACACGGGCAATATGGTATTTTTGTGACGTATTTAATTTAAATAGGAAAATGTACAGCTAATACCTAATGCCTTACTGCGCATGCCTCAGGGTAACCGCTCCTCATTTACATACGGTTTTGAGCCCCACCCCCACCTCAACCCCCCCTGTGAGCAACTTCTTTTCTATTTATTTAAATATATTCGCATTTACCTAACGGATTGAAGTTACGGGCACTAAGCGTTTGATTGTCTCACAGAAGTAAGTGTTCTCGCACATTTTCATCGTCCGTCAAATTTCGCTGTCCGAGATGTGTCAGCAGTGACTATAGTCGCCAACAGCAAAAAGGATTATGCAGCACCATGATCTTTGATGCCGTTTGTGGTTGAATACAATCAACGAAGATGGTTTTGAAAGCTTTTTTTATCGAATATGTAATACTTCAAAACATTAAGTAAAAGTTAAAGCACACACTTCTTGGCCAATAACTGAGCGTGGGCACAAGCCATAGTATGGAGTCATCATCATCATCATCGTCATCATCGTCGCCTTCCACGCGCCGCGAGCCAGAACTCGAGCCGTCCGTTCCAAGAAGACCCAGAATCGGAAGGAGAAGAACGCGACCATGTCCACTGCAGAACAGCCTCTCAGCTCAGCGTGGAAGGCCTGGTTGTCGCTTCCTGCCGATACTGTCCGAGATAAGGCGAGATCGTCGCGGATAGGGGACGGGGGCCGCCGATCGTCGCTGGTGCACCGAGGAGACGGGGTGAACTCCTTACCGCAGCCGTCGTGGAGCTGGCCTGTCTCCCAGAAGCCGGTTGCGGACCAGGAAGCCCTCGGTTGCGACTACGCGGCTGCAGCGACACCCCCGGGTGATGTGGGGATTCCTACGGCTGCAGAAACCTCGGAGGTCCCGTGCACACCAACGTACGACGCAACCCTGGTGTCAGGGCACGGACCATGCTGTGACAAAGGCTGCGCCATGGCGAGCATGGCCGCGACCGCGACGTAGGACGACGCGGTTGTTGCGGACGCATGTCACGGACACTCGAGTCCGTAACCAACCAGGCCCCTGCTGCGTGACAACTGCCTCGACAGATGTGACGGTGCGGTCCCGCATTGTGCTGCGTCGATTCACATTGCGGCTGATCATCGCGGCGGTACGGCGATATAACGCCGGCTGCACGCACTCACCTTGTAAATTACGTAAATATATGTTGAACATACGAGACGCCGCCTCGTTTTCTTCACTCTTCAGGCGAGGAACACCGTATGCCACATTTCAAACTACGGGGTTCGGAATTGACCGAGTTGGCAGCATAAAAGCCGCGGCTGCTGCTTTAGTCTCAAACCAACAACGCACCAATGAAGCTTGCAACGCTATTAGTCACGTCCGCGCCATCGCGAGACGGCGCTCTCCGTTGTACTTGAAACATCACAGGTGGCCGTTTCAGGCGACGCTTGAGACCATACAGACAGACATTCAGCGCATCATCCCTAGTGAAAAAAAATGTACTATTCTCCATAACTTCTATATCAAAAAGGACCGAATGGCATATAGGAAAAAATGGGGTTTTGTATGGAATACTATATGTTTCATATCGGATTATTGTGTATGGGCGTAATGGAGCATAGGGACATTTTCGATGGGGATGTCTGTAAAAAGCGAGCAGGTAATGAGGCTAATCTGTGAAAAGCGTTGCAGCTTGGTGGAATGCGAATGTGTTAATGGGGTGTCGCCGATATGAAACGGGGACGAAGCCTGTAACTGTGGTGTTAGACATAGGGCGTACACCAAGTCGCCTCAAAAGAAATGAAAGAAACGTGAAGTGAAAGTCAACGAGTGTTTTGACGAACGGCAAAAACGACATGAACTCGGTAAATTAACTTTAATTGAATTCTTTAGCAAGGTGCCTTAAACAGCGTGAGCGCCTTTTTGTTTGGTGAAGAATGATTAATAAAGAAACACACATTAAGCACAACAAGACGACAGTACTTTAACAGCGATGAGTAATTCAGTACTTGATCTTAAAACGGGTATCCTATTTGAAAATTTCTTCATTCTCATTTTCTATTACGGCAATGAACATACATTGCAATCTCATTTACGCTGCCCGATTACAAAGCTTACCAATTCTACATTCTAGATTGCACCGAAAATCGCCCTTCTTGAAAACAAAGACAAATACACCAACTGTGGTAGCTCGTTGGGTTGGGCTGCTAAGCACGACGTCGGGGGACCGTATCCCGGCCTCGGCGGCCACATTTCGATGGAAGCCAAATGCGAAAACACCCGTGTACTTTGATTTATGTGCACGTTAAAGAACCGCAGGTGGTTCAAATTATTATGGAGTCCCCCACTAGGGCGCGCCTCATAATGAGATCGTTATTTGGCACTTAAAACTCCATAATTAAAAAAAAAAGACAAATAGAGTGAAGCTAAGGCAGACATTCAATACAGTGGAGCGCCTTGCAAACAACGCCTCAAGTCGAAATCACCTGTACTACGAGGGAATAATTCTCTCCTCCTTCGAATGTTAGATATGTGGTGTGTGACATTTCCAACGAAGCTACCTGTATAACAAATAATCTCAGAGGCCCCAAGCACTTCTTTATTGATGTGTTGGATTGTATACCCGTGAACACACTTATTCAAGAATAACAGGTCCTGCCCTTTACGGCGTCAGTTCAATGGCCTCACCTGTTAAGAACCCACATGTATATGACGCTTTCTATACATTCATATAGCTTTTTTACGCTACAGCATCACGTAATTGACTCTCAGAGTTTAGGTATCCCGCAAAACACACAGTCTCTACGTTCGTCACAGTTCGTTGTCCTAGATGTCAGCAGTGACCAGGATAAAAGAACAGCGAAGACGAAGACGCCACGAGGCGGCCGCACTTCACGCGACGCGAGCCAATGCGCTGCACCGTGCTCTCAAGCGGCTGAAGAATCGGAACCAGGAGCAAGCTAGCACGGCTACGTCATGTCAACGCCCAGGCATGGAGCGGAGCATCAGCGCGTCATCTCGAGTCAAGAGGGCCAGAGACCAGGCAAGCACGTCGTGCGGAGGTGACGGGTGGCCTTGCCGATCGCCGGTCCGCCGAGGAGGGGTGGTGTCATCCCTGTACCTGGCCTGGGACTGGCTAGTCCTCCGGACGCCGGGAGAGGCCCAGGAAACCCTCGACTGCGACTACGCCGCCAGAACGACCACCGCGTGCGGTAGGGGTGTTCTGACGGCTGCATCCTGGGGCCTCCCTCGGGGACCGGCGTGCGATGTCGCGCGGGCACCATGAGGGCATGGGCCATGCTGCCGCCGCAACGTCACCAAGGACAAAGTGACAAGGCCCGTGCCCACGGACGACGCGGCGGCCGCTTTTGGCGGCTCTCAAATTCGTAACCAATCAGACTCCCGAAGTCTGCTTGCGAACCGGACAAAGGTGGCCTCAGCGACACGCATAGTGCCGCGCGATCTCCATGCCCGCGTACACTATGACGGCATCCATGTGCCGGCTACACCGACGCTCTTGTGAAATATGTAAATACAGATCGTACATACGTGCACGGTCGCCTTGTTTCACTCGTCACTCACTGTGTCGACAAGTAACTGCCAACCTATTGCGTTCTTTCTTTCTCTTTTTCTTTTTCCAGCGGAACGCGCTACACTATCGGTCGCGTCAGCGGACTCATGAGACAACGATTAGCTCTGTTATATGCGAGCAGCTGATAGAAAATCCCGCCCACAAAAAAAAAAAAAAAAAAGCTAGCGTTGTGTGTGCGTTCTTCGTGTGATGCATTTGTGCGAATCACTTTACAGCAAAGCTAAACGTTAGTACTTAATATCTAATTCCGAATAGAAAGATGAGTAGCCTACAGTCTCCTTTAGAGAATCGCGCATTAAGCAACTACTTTCCATGGAGGTCCAGCTTCTTGGGAAAGTTTGCTTATTCACTTATTAATAAGTGCTATTAACCCGAAAAGATACGTACGCCAACCACGCACTTCTCTTCCTTTTTTTCATCAACTTGAATCAGTGCGCCTTCAAACGTTATGTTACTTTAGCAGTCGTCTCTCATATACACTGGTTTTCAAATTGCATTTTCTTTTATGTTATTGTTGTTAATGCATAAAGTACTCATCTCTGACCTCTTCGATGGTCTTTCAAAGCGAGATATTTCTTAGTATTTATAAGATTTCTTTTGCAGCTACAATAAAAAATGCGTGGGAATGTTGCTGCGCATGTGAAGATACATGTCCCATATTATATGTGGAAACAAGCAAGCGAGCAGCATTCAAAAATTGAACTCTGGCGGGCAACATCAAGTTTGTTTTCTTTATTTTACTGGATGGGGCAATTCTTTTACAGGAGTACTGGTCACTGTTTGCGAGGTATGATAATGTTAAATCTGAAGCCACTCATCGTATGCCACGCATGCATAGTTTCTTATTACGGCATTGAACCCAATACGACCAACTTCCTTTCTCCATTTTCATAAGCGGCCACGCTCACAAAGAGAAGCAAACACCTGCTCCCATAGGAGGCCAGAAGTCACCCTGTTTTAATCCAGTACATACACCCACACAGCAAGCAAGCTGTTGCGGATATTGCACTGCATTTTCGGATTCGTTACCACTCATATTCACTAAATTCCTACTCGGCCGCATTGGCTCTGACTCATATTCGCCGAAGTTATACTTAGCCAGGCTCGTAAGAACTCCACCTCAGGGGTCGGTTCAACTCTTAGTGAGATGACGTCGAAGTGAGTTTAGCGAGCCATGTATACATTCCATGACATATTAGCTAATAATATTTCGCGAGAAAACTTTGCATAGGAGTTCTTGTTCTATGGGATGAAAATAAAGGTAATTGTATGCATTGCAGTTAGCTTTATCGAATTTAAGTGAACGTTGCGTGAAAGGTTGCCCTTATGTCGATTTCAACAAGTGCATTGGATCTGCATTATACTTTAGGCGATCCTGCTGACTATGTTGGCAATTTGGCTGCAGGGGGGCCATTTAGCACACTTCAACACGAAGCTGAATAAGTGACTGTGGTAGAATATATTTAAGAAAAAAGACTTATATCACTGCAAGTACAACAACGAGAACGTGATAGGAATGTGTGCTTAATAAGATGCAGACGAATGCTAAATGCATGTACAAACGGAATCGGGCTTTCGCCGAGTTGCCCGCCATTTATCGTAAAAAAGAACAGAAAACAAAAGACACGCAGGCCAACACAGCAATGCCGCTTGCCGGGTCCATGTACTGTAGGAGAAACTTACGTGGAACATAGCAGTCACCTCGAGCTAGCAGCTACGGACGCTGTTCAAATTCTGCAGCCGGCAACTCAACCACTCAAGTGTGTTCAGTCGGTACTTGTACACTTGTCTAAAGCTTAAAAATTTAATGTGATCTCGTGAAAAATTTTATAGCGTTTGGATTCTGAAACTTGCATAGGTAAACAGTTTTATTGCACTGTTGTTCACGAAGAAATATACAGAAGCTTACATATTGTGAATGCTTAACACTTTCCCTCAGAACAATAAGTACTACGCTGTTGACATTCAAGCAGGTTTTCAACAGCCAGAACAGGAATCAATCTCCCCTTTTTTTAGCATTGGGTTAATGCTTGGGTTAAATTACAAAGGATTGGGTAACATTAAAAAACAAGGGCAAATAAACAAGGTTAATAACGTCGTAAAACACGGCCTTTTTTTATTACATTTTCAAAATTTTGCTGCGAATGCCACTAAATCTTGCAGCAAGCAACACTGGGCGTCGCATTATTTAAATGGCAGTCGTGCGAAATGAACCCTCTAAAGATCGCATTGCGACGCGAACGACTGCGCCGACTTCTTTCGCTCCTGTCGCAGCACGTGAAACAGCCTTGACACTTCCACCACAGAATACCTGCATAACGTTATTCCACTGCCATTGTTTTGATGCCGGTGCGGCCAACGGGCGAGCGCGGTCTCGCTTGTCGGCGCTGTAGCTAACACCCGCAAAATGCAGCTGTCAAATAGGAGTGCGTAGGGATTTGGCATATGAATATATAGCCTCAACTAATGATGCAATATGCGTGATTCTTCTAAAATCTGAAGGCCTCGGCGACCATTCGTAACGCCGTACTGTTCTGGGTTCGCACAAAACAGAATTACCGCAAGTTGATTCGAAATTTATTCTGCCCCTCAGAAATCTTGTAACTTACACCTCCGCCTGATTCGGTTCTGACGTGAAACATACCTATACTTTCTTCTACGTGTACCCAATCAGCAATATTCGACCAATACATGATGTACGTTATCTAGGCTATCGCTAAATGTGATGTATTGAATGTAAAGAGGAAAATGTGTAGCTAATACCTAATACCTTACTGCGCATGCCTCAGGGTAATCGTTCCTCATTTACTTACGGTGTTGAGCCCCACCCCCACCCCTACTGTGAGCAAGTTCTTTTCTATTTATTTAAATATCTTCACATTTACCTAACGAATTGAAGTTACGGGCACTAAGCGTTTTATTGTCTTACAGAAGTGAGCGTTCTCGCACATTTTCATCGTCGGTCGAATCTCGCTCTCCTAGATGTCAGTAGTGACTATAGTCGCCAACACCAAAGAGGATTATGCAGCACCATGGTCTTTGAAGCCGTTTGTGGTTGAATGCAATCAACTAAAAGAAGATGTTTATTAAAGGTTTTTTATCGAATATTTAATACTTCAAAACATTAAGTAAAAGTTAAAGCACACACTTCCCGGCCAATAACTGAGCGTGGGCACAAGTCCTATTATGAGGTCATCATCATCATCGTCATCATCGTCGCCTTTCACGCGCCGCGGGCCAGCACACGAGCGGTGCGTTCCAAGAAGACCCAGAATCAGGAGGAAAACAACGCGACTATGTCGACTGCAGCACAGGCTCTACGATCAACATGGAAGGTGTGCGCGTCGCTTCCCGTCGAGACTGTCCTAGATAAGGCGAGATCGTCGCAGATAGGGGGCGGGGGCCGCCGATCGTCGCCGGTGTACCGAGGAGACGGGATGAAGTCCTTAGCGCAGCCGTCGTGCAGCTGGCCAGTCTACCAGAAGCCGGTCGCGGACCAGGAAGCCTTCCGAGGCGACTACGGCGCTGCAGCGACACCCGCGGGCGATGTGGGGGTTGATACGGCTGCAGAAACCTCGGAACTCCCGTGCGGACCAACGTACGACGCAACCCTGGTGTCAGGGCGCGGACCATGCTGTGACAAAGGCTGCGCCATGGCGAGCATGGCCACGACCACACCCTCGGACGACGCGGTGGCTGCGGACGCTTGGCACGGACACTCGAGCAGCGTGACAACTGCCTCGACAGATGAGACGCCGCGGTCAAGCATCGCGCTGCCTCGATTCACATTGCGGCTGATCATATAACGCCTGCTGCATCCACACTCTATGTAAATTACGTAAATGTATATTTTGAACACACGATACGCAGCCTCGTTTTCTTCACTCTTTAGGCGAGGAAGAACGTATGCCACATTTCAAAGTACGGTGTTCGGAATTGACCGAGTTGGCAGCATAAAAGCCGCGGTTGCTCCTTTAGTCTGAAACCAACAACCGCGCCAATGCAGCTTGCAATGCTATCAGTCACGTCAGCGCCATCGCGAGACGGCGCTCTCCGTTTTGGTCGTAACATCACAGGTGGTTGTTTCAGGCGCCGCTTGAGGCGATATAGACACTCAGCGCAGCATCCTAGTGAAAAAAAAAAAAACTCGTATTCTCCATAACTCCTATATCCAATAGCACCAAATGACATATTGGAAAAAACGGGTCTTTGTATGGAATACTATATATGTTTCATGTAGGATTATTGCGCGAGGGAGTTGTGGGGCATAGGAATTTTTCGATAGGGATGTGTGTTAAAAGCGAGCACATGATACGGCTAATCTGCAAAAAGCGTTGCAGCTTGGTAGAATGTGAATGTGTTAATGGGGTTGCGCCGAAATGAAACGAGGACGAAGCATGTAACGGTGGTGTAGACATAGGGCGTACACCAAGTCGCCTCAAAAGAAATGAAAGAAAGTGAAGTGAAAGAATTCGACGAGTGTTTTGACGAATAGCAAAAACGACATAAACTTGGAAAATTAACCTTAATTGAATTCTTTAGCAAAGTGCCCCAAAAAAAGCATGGCGCCTTTTAATTTGGCAAATAATTATGAAGAAAAAAACAAAGTAAGAAGATCAAGACGAAAGTACTTTAACAGAGATGCGTAATTCAGTACTTTATCTTAAAACAAGCATGCTATTTGAAAATTTCATCATTCTCATTTTCTATCACGGTAATAAACATTCATTGCAATCTAATTTACGAAGCCGGATTACAAAGCTTATCAACTCTAAATTCTAGATTCCACCGAAATCGCCCTTCTTGAAAACAAAGACAAATACACCCACTGTGGTTGCTTGTTGACTTGGGCTGCTAAGCACGACGTCGCAGGACCGTATCCCGGCCTCGGCGGCCGCATTTCGATGGAGCCAAAATGCGAAAACACCCGTGTACTTATTTATGTGCACGTTAAAGAACCCCAGGTCGTTCAAATTATTCCGGAGTCCCTGTTGTGTCGGCAGCGGCAGGCAAGCGGGGGGCCCCGACGGGCGAACGCGCGGCTAGCGCCGGCGCAGTGAAGGAGACACGGAGCTAACTGCTCCCGATGAAAACCGGAACGAAGACTCCGCCGACCCGCGGCTGTTTATTACTTATAAAGGCTTCACACGCTAGATGACACCTCCCGATTGGTACAAGCTCGTCACATGACAGAAGGGGGGTGCGCCATCTAGCTAAACAACTACAAAACATACATGTACGATGACACAGAGATCTGACAGGGGGCGACACTATACTACATCATCCCCCCCTGGAAACAAAGCAAGCATACAGTGAAACGCGCACCCAAGGCGCGCACTTAAGTCCAAAAGCAATTTCAGTTCGTTCCCCCCCACGTTCACACACGCGCACCAGTCGCACACAAAGCACGCACTTAAGTCCACAACAAATTCAATCCATCCCCGCCCAAGTTCACATACACGTGCACCAGTCTTGGGCACCAAAACACAGGCAGTCACTAAGTCTGACAAAGAACACGCACAAAACTCACTGCACCGCAACAAGGAGCACATTTTATACCTGTGTTAATGAAACATGTGGACCCTCAACGAGGCCCCTAGCCGTGGCATTTTGAAGACGGAAATACACTCTACACTACAGAAACAAAATCATCGAGCCACGGAGGCCGTTTTCTGTCACGATGAGGACGCGTGCGTACCTCAGAAGAACTTTGGGGGTTGCGACGCGTATCGGTCGACTTTAAAGACCTAGTCGTCCCACTATTATTTACCTCCCCCTGGTTGGAAAACTGAATGTGGTTGTCGCTCAAAGCTGGAGAGGGTTGCCCAGGAAGCTCCTCTCGACGTCCCAACAAGTCCTGGGAGGCTACCAATTCCCCAACGGAATCAGAGACGACTGCTGACTGTGTAGACTCAAAAGTGATACAGTCAGACGCACAACTTAACTGAAGCTTATGACTATGAGAAGACGCTGTCACTACAGACAAGTCATCGGAATGACTATCCAAGTTTGAATATGAGTACAAGAAGTCTCTATCACTTGTACACAGTGTACTACCTGCTGGATCCTTCATCACTACGGTTAACTTAGACACATGCCACGTTTGCCCATCACCGAGTAGAAAAGTAGATGGTCCTATCTGGGCCTTGACTTTACGAGGTTTACTGTACTTAAAAATTCCTTTCCTGTTAAATCTAATTCTGACGGTGTCTCCCACCTTGATACGAGTTGCCTGAGCACCTCTACGTTTGTCTACGTACTGTTTAGTCTGCGACTGTTTCTGCAAGACCCTTTCTTGCACTTGAGACACAAGACTGTCCTGTTCTCGTAGATCTACACAGAGCCGCATGGTTCCATCCTTCTTGCGCACCACCACGAGTGGAGACACCCACTCAGTAGCCTCGACGCGCTCGATGACGTCGCAGTCCTCGAGACGTCGCAATTCATGTGTGACCTGGTCACGGAGAGCCAGGGGTAGTCGGCGCAACTTTGAAGATACTGGTTTCGCATCTTGCTGCCGATGAATTCGGTGCACAAAGTTGTTGACGAGGCCCAACTCGTCACTGGAAAGGTGATCAAAACCCGGAGGCACATCTGTGGGGCTCTGTACTGAAGGAAGCGATGGTAGACGACATGTCAGCGACGTACCGTCGATCTGTATGCCCAAGAGTTGGATGGCGTCTAAACCCAGCAGTGATGTTCCTGTAGTCGTTACGTGGAACGTGACGGAGCATGACTTTTGGAAAAACTGGACAGTGGCTTGAAACAGGCCTTGAATGTCGATGTGTTGCTTGGAGAAATTTTTCAAGTCCACTGTTTGTGACAGTCTGTGCTGTCGACCAAAGTGCTTTCCAAAATCTTCGGCCGTCATCAATGAGACAGACGCTCCCGTATCCACCGGCAGTCGCATGGAGACGCCGTTCACTACGACCGGGACTTGTAAATCCTTTTTAGTTTCCAAAGTGCTCACCGTCAAGACAGACGCGGACGGCTGTCCCGCGGAAGTTGAAGACAGCGTCTCTGCGGAAGAGACGTGTTGAACAGTACGGGTTTTTCGGCATACTGATGCAAAATGGCCCAACGTGTGGCAGGCGTTGCACCGCCGGTTCCTTGCTGGACAATTCCTGTACGTTGCAATATGCTTCGCGCTGCCACACCGGTCGCATGCACCACGGTTCCCGGAGGAGCCATGTGCGAAATGTCGGCCGTCTCGGCGGCTTCTCGGAAGAAGTCCGTCGTCTCGGCGGCTTCTCGGAAGAAGTCGGCCATCTTCATGGCCTCCCGGACTACGTCGGCCATCTTGGCGGCTCACCGGAAGAAGTCGGCCATCTTGGCCCGTCGACGGAACGCCAAGTTGAGATGCCTCGATTCTTCGAACATTTTCGGAGCCGAACGCGTGGTTCGCTCGATGCAAGGCTTCTAACGAGCGTCCAATTTCTTCTGCCTTGTCCAGGGACAGGGTTTCGCCATGAGACAGTAACTTTTCGCGAACGCTGACGTTCGCTACCCCATGTATAATTTGGTCTCGGACGCGCTCGTTGTAGGCTGTGCCGAAGTTGCACTGTACCGCCTTCTCCTTCAATGCGGTCACGAATTCCAGGAATCCTTCTCCCTCGAACTGCTTTCGACTGGTGAATTCGTGCCTTTCCGCCAGGACATTTGTTGACTCGGCGAACAGCCGGTCAAGCCGCTGCAAGAGTCTCGGAAACTCTGACGCTGGCGGGACCGCATCACTTGACGTTGACGCTGCGCCGGTCGACTGCCTTGCTGCTTCGCTTGAAGCTGACGCTGCGCTGGTTAACTGCCTTGCTGCTTCCTGCTCCTCGTCTGCAAAGTACTTCCGTTGTCCCTCACGCCCGAGAGCGCTGACGAGCGCGGACGCTCGTCGCGCGTCTGTCCAGTCGCCACCGCCGGCCGCTTCGAGGTGGGCCTGAAAAATTTTTTTCCATCGATGCCATGGAATTAACGGTGGGCCGGGCACTTCAAGAAAAACGGGAAGGTTCGCCGTAAAAGCCATGCCGGGTAGCGTGCAGGAGACAGTGCAGGAGGCAAGCCGGAGCTCGCCGCAGGAATGGGCAAGGAAGAACAAAGGGGGCGAGAAGGCCTAGGCTCGGAAGCCTCGCAACGCCAAGTGCGTCGGCGGCGTTTGCCTGCCGTGCGGACACGGAAAGGGTCGCTTCACTTACGAAGCTCGTTGGTTTCCCGGGGCTTCGGTCGGAACCGCTGCGGGAATCCCATCCTCGTCGCCAAAAGATGTTGTGTCGGCAGCGGCAGGCAAGCGGGGGGCCCCGACGGGCGAACGCGCGGCTAGCGCCGGCGCAGTGAAGGAGACACGGAGCTAACTGCTTCCGATGAAAACCGGAACGAAGACTCCGCCGACCCGCGGCTGTTTATTACTTATAAAGGCTTCACACGCTAGATGACACCTCCCGATTGGTACAAGCTCGTCACATGACAGAAGGGGGGTGCGCCATCTAGCTAAACAACTACAAAACATACATGTACGATGACACAGAGATCTGACAGGGGGCGACACTATACTACAGTCCCCCTGTATGGCGTGCCTCAAAAGGATATGATTATTTTGCACTTAAAGCTCCATATTAAAAAAAAGGGAAATAGAGTGAAGCTAAGGCAGGCATTCAATAGACTGGAGCGCCTTGCAAACAACGCCCCACATCGAAATCACCTCTACTAAGAAGGAATAATTCTTTCCTCCTTCGAATGTTTGATATGCGGTGCGGGACTTTTACAACGAAGTTACCTGTATAACAAATAATCCCAGAGGCACCAAGCACTTCTTTATGAATGTGTTGGATTGTATACCCGTGAACACACTTATGCAAGAATAACAGGTCCCACCTTTTACGGCGTCAGTTCCAGGATCTCACCTGTTAAGAACCCACATGAAAATGTAACACCACGAAAGTCCGGTGTACCTATCGAAAAGTATATTCACAAGAAGTTTTACAAGTCATTGAAAGACTGCAGCCTGTTCACTGAAGTCTTGCAAAAATTTTTGTCTTCGACCTGAGCCTAGCATGAATAAGTGCGGAATACATATCTGCTGACTGGCAGAAGCCATCGTAGTGGCCTTCGAACTGACAAAACATTAACGTTGAATAAAACAGTGGAGGTTCAAAGCATATAATTTGGTAGAGGGAACTATTCGCCAACTGTTCAAGTACGCTGCTCGTCATGGATCCGACCTTCTGGCATGGAACTAGTCCGTTGATTCTTGTATATTCGTAAAGTTCGGCTTTCACTGCTGGTTTGGTGAACATAACAATAACCTCTGATTAAGCTTCTAATTTATTTTATTGCATTGTCTTAAAAACACATGAGGTGTATATATGCTTACAGCAATCGAAAAAAAAATTGAGCATTCTTCATTGTGCGTGCTACAGAATCTTATATTAACGTCATGCTTGAATAAAATTCTGGAAATTTCGTTATCCGCTGAAAATATTGCTACGGAACAGTATTTGCGATAACGAAGAGGCGAGCAGTGTGAAGACGACGACGACGATTAGAGGCTAGCGCGGGCTGTTGCCTCTTGGCCAAGCGCGGCGTATTTTCTTGTGAATATACTTGTATATAGCTTTTCATCTGCGTCTTCCTACGTAACATATCTGGTGGAGGTGGACGTTCCCTGTACCTTGTCACGGAGCTTCGCAGTGGACGCTACGTCGAGCCTTCCTTCATGACTCCCGGCGATGACAACTCGACTCAGCCGCCTCCGACACCTGCTGCCACTTCGACGACCTCGATCACTCTCCCCGCTCCCCGTGATCCTGGCGTATTCTCGGGCAAAGATGGGGAAGACGTCGGTGACTGGATCAGCCTGTACGAACACGTCAGCCGCAATAACCGGTGGGACCCTACTATCATGCTCGCCAACGTAGTCTTTTACCTCAGTGGCACACCTCGAGTTTGGTTTCGTACGCACGAAGATGAGCTCACCAGTTGGGATTCGCTTAAGCAAAAGCTCCGAGACTTGTTCGGCAACCCATACGGTCACCAACTTGCCGCGCAGAAGGCGTTATCCGGCCGCGTGCAGACGTAACGGAGCCCTACGTCACGTACATTCAGGACGTCTTGGCTCTGTGCCGCAAAGTTGACGCGCGCATGACTGAGTCAGACAAGGTTTCCCACATCCTCAAAGGCATTGCCAATGACACCTTCAACTTGCTCGTTTGCAACAACGTAGCGACGGTGGATGCTGTTATAAAAGAGTGCCGCCGCCTGGAACAAGCTAAAAGCCGACGTATTGACTAGCAGTTTGCCCATCTGCCCAACACCCCAGCGACATCTTCCTGTGCCGATGCTCCTCGTCCCAACAACACTGCCGATGTTACCAAGATCGTCCGGCGTGAGATCGAGGCCGCTATCCGGCTGCCTTCGACTCCAGTCCCACCAACGCATCTGCAGTCACGGTTTCCCTGATCCAGGCAGTTGTCCGCCAGGAATTCGAAAACATGGTTTTCACGCCATCTGCTCTACCCATCTGGTGTTAACATTGTTGGGACGAGGACGAGGAGGTGTTAACGTTGTTGGACTCTCGAGGTTGAGTGTGTTGAGCTGTCCCATGAGGAAACGAAAGCCTGGTTGCGCTACCGCGCACAAAGATCCTTTTGTTACATGCACTCGCAATGTGGTGTATAGGATTCCACTTTCGTGTGGGAAGTATTACGTGGGACAGACGGGCAGATGTTTAAACGTGCGTCTGGCGGAGCATAGTAACAAAGGGGAGAGCAGCGCAATAGATGGGCATCTTGCTGCACATTGTAGAAAATGGGACGCGAAGGCACCATGCTTCCCTCTCCTAAAACAAACTGTTGTTGTCTATCGCCACAGGAATAAGATTACGTGGGAAATTGTCGAAGCAGCTGAGATAGCCAGAGCAGGTGATGATTGCGTTAGCACGCCGTCTATACTTTTATCAAAGAAAGAGCTTGAATTTTTGGGTATAGTAGTCACATGACTGCTTTTCGTCCTTCCCTTCAGTGTGTCTATTGCAGTGGCGTCCCAGTGAGTATATATATGCTCACCAGCTGCAATAAATGAATTGTTGAAAGTTAGCGCTCGTCCCGTGTTCCTGCTTGTCCCTGTGTATTTCTTGCGCTATGTATGCCAGTTTGTACGCTGGCTGCCTGTCTCGCTACTCGGTAGACGAGCCTGACGATGTCGACAGTAGTAGCGCTAACGGCATTTTCTCTCTGTCTGCTTTCGCTAACATCGCCTATGAGCAGTACCGAGACCTATCGCTGCGAGCACTCATCGAGCGTCTGCGCTCTACACCTACCGACGCATCCGTTCGCCGATATGTCCTACAGGGCGGCATTTTGTATCGAAGAAACTTTCTCCCTGACGGCTCTCATCTTCTTCTTCTTGTCGTGCCAAAACATCTACGACAGACTGTGCTCTTTGAGATGCATGACGCACCCACTACAGGACACCTTGGGGTAACCCGCACGTACGACCGCGTCCGCCGCCGCTTCTATTGGCCTGGTCTCGCTCGCTCCGTCCGACGCTACGTAGCTGCCTGTGATCCCAGCCAGCATCGGAAAACACCTCAGGTGCTACCTGCCGGTCTTCTCCAGCCGATCACCGTCCCTGAGAAACCGTTCTTTCGTGTTGGATTAGACCTCCTCGGTCCCATTCTCACGTAATCCTCTGGGAAAAAATGGGTAGCCGTCGCAACTGATTACGCCACCCGATACGCTATCACGCGGGCTCTCCCAACCAGTTTGGCCACAGACGTCGCGGACTTTGTCTTGCGAGACATTACCTTGCTTCATGGCGCCCCGCGACAGCTGCTTACTGACCGTGGTCGAAACTTCCTCTCGAAAGTTATCGCCGACATTGTGCGTTCCTGCTCCATTCAACACAAGCTGACTACCTTATACCATCCTCAAACCAATGTCCTGACAGAGCGGTTAAACCGTACTCTTACCGATATGCTGTCCAAGTACGTTTCAAAGGACCACCACGACTGGGACATTGCCCTTCCTTACGTAACATTTGCGTACAATTCTTCCCGGCACGACACCGGCGGATTTTCTCCATTTTATCGACTGTACGGTCGTGAACCTATCATGCCCCTAGACACGGCACTACCTCCTGCTGCGATCTCCACAAACGAGTATGCGCGCGACGCCATCGCCCTCGCCGACCATGCACGCCAGCTTGCCCGTGCTCGACTGACGGCATGACAAACCACTCAGCAGTGTCAGTACAACGCCCGCCATCGTGACGTACAGTTTTCGCCTGGTGCGCTCGTGCTCCTGTGGCCGTCCTCTAGTCACGTCGGACTTTCAGAGAAGCTCCTTTCGCGATACACAGGGCCCTACCGCGTGCTGCGCCAGGTGATGCCTGTGACGTACGAAATGGCTCCTGTGGGTTTAACCTCGTCCTCTCCTCTGGCATCTAGTGATGTCGTGCATGTCAGTAGGCTCAAGGCCTACTACACTGCTTCCGAGTCCGGCCTTTAGTCGCTCCGGGACGGCGCTTTTGCCGCCGGGGGTAGTGCTACGGAACAGTATTTGCCATCAGGAAGAGGCGAGCAGTGTGAAGACGACGACGACAATTAGAGGCTAGCGCGGGCTGTTGACTCTTGGCCAAGCGCGGCGCATTCTCTTGTAAATACACTTGTATATAGCTTTTGATCAGCGTCTTCCTACGTAATAATATTATAAAATAAATTTATTGTGGCCCTAATGCCCTTACCTGATCTAAGAAAATGAAAAGTGATGAAGCGAATTCACATAATGATGATGATAATTATCTTGTTGAAGGGGATGATGACGACGATGAATTTGCAAATCGTGCCGGATAAAGGGATTGGCCAAGTATAGGGTGGTTGATTTAAACCTAAATAAGACTACATGAATAAAAAAGAGGCAACAAGATGTTTAAGAATAAAAAGAAAAGAAATCATCTAGGATTGCTTGAACGCGAATAAGAAAAAACTCAGGATTCGCATGATAATTTCCAAGACGTAGAAGGATAATATCAAACTAGCGCTGTAATGCGCAAGTACTGCAAATGAAATTGCACGTTGTAAGGCTAACATTCCTCTGGCTAAATCCCAAAGCCGAGGTCCCGATAGAAGATATTACTGGGGAGGTTATATAAGTGGGGAGTTACTGAAATAGAGCTTCGAGAACTCTTTTTCTTTGTAGCTAGAATCGACGGCAGAACATAACATGTATGAACGGTTACAAGGCCACGTTTTCTTCTAAAAGTCTTACACTCCATATATTTAATAGTATAATATGTACATCAAGCTCCCAAACGACTGAGTCCGAGGGAGGGAAAGGGATATCTATTGAAACGAGACGGCAACTCGAGGAGTATGGGGGATGGGTGGGAAGGAGGAGCTCCACATTCCACAATCATCCAGAGGCAACAGTGTATCACCGCTTAAGACGAATGCTCTAAGCCGCGGGGGCAGTTCCCTCACAGCAATCCAGCGCGCCAGTCCGTGCAAGAAGAGTAGACTAATCGGAAGCTGAAGAAAATAAGGCTGTCGACGGCAGATGACGTCGCCTGCTCGACGCGGCACACCGGTGCGTCACCTGTGGCCAGGACGGCCACGGACGAGGCGAGGGCGTCGCCCTTATCCCTTCTTCACTAACACGAGGAGGCGGGAGGGCCTCCTTACCGCAGCTTGCCTGCGGCTGGTCCGGACGGCTGCATCCTGGTACCTCCCGTGCGGACCAACCTGTGACTCGGCCCTGGCTACAAGGGGGCACGAGCCATGATGCCACTTCAACTTGGCCACGGCCGACGCGGCGGCCGTATTTGGCAGACATTCAAATGCGTGACCAACCAGACTCCAGAAGTCTGCTTACGGACCGGCAAAACTCGGCCCCGCCGAAAGGCATCGCGTTTATCGAGCTCAATGGCTCCGTAGCTCTACTGCATTCGAGTGCCGGTGACACGCACGCTCTTGTAACATAATGTATATAACAGTTCTACTTACATGCAAGGTTGCTTTGTATCGTTTGTCAACCACTATGTCAAGTTTCTTGGTTTGTTTAATGTTTGTTTGTTTCCTTTCTTTCTTTCTTTCTTTCTTTTATTTTTTTTGTGCATACTGCAGCCCTATTGGGCTATTGCAGCAGTGGGTATGAAAAGTAGAACAATGAGAAATAACACAGGCAACATGAACAATACAGCCCATTCGGTAGTCGCTAAAAGTATGTTTAAAGGCCGAGAACGGGTATTACCATGGAGGCGAAAAATTCCAATATTCAATTACACGGGGTAAAAAACTGTATTTGAGGTCTCTGTGCTTGCAAAATCAAGCGCGACGTTTAGGCCATGGTCACTTCTAGTGTGGGATAGTTTAGCAGTGGTTTGTTAATTATCTGATCGATTCCGGCAAGAGGAGTCAATAATGCAATGCAGAATCTTTAGTGATTCCGTGCGTCGGCGATCGGAGAGCCGGTGCTATATATATATATATATATATATATATATATATATATATATATATATATATATATATATAAACAGGTTATTTTCACAGTTTATACTCTTCGCCATTACACAAAAAAATAATACCAGTTGATTGTTTTCAGCCTGATATGATGTGTTGACTGAGAAAGATATATTCAGTTTGTTCTGTGATGCACGCAATAATTGCTGTGCCATATTATTTGATTGCACAATACTGGGTATAGTAGCCAACCATTATTAAAACTCAGAAGAAATTAATAGCACAATGCACATGATCAGGCACATAGCATATTATTATTGCACCTTCTTAATTCATGTCCTTTTTTATTGCACAAGAAGCTACTGCACTGAAATAATATACTAGTACATACTTAAAAAGCACAATTTTATACTACGATAATAATCATTAAAATGTTTAGTATAGTGCCCAGGAACAGCTAGAGAGCCTTCATACTGGTGCACTTAACGAGCAATATGTGAGACAAAATTTACAGAAACATGAATGTGGTAGACAAAAAAAATGCAAGATAGAGAAACAAATAGGGAAAAAAGGAAACGAGGAAGAGTAAAAGGGAGTTAATCATACATGATTATCTGCAGATACACAAAAAACAGGACGTGAACTCTGAAGTATGTCAAGACAGGCACAGTTCTTATTATGTGTTTTGGAATCAAATCTTATATAGCACAATCTTGCAACAAGGCCAGGCCACGAATGTGGAATGCTGCCTGGTATACTACTGCGGCACGAACAAATGCATGTGATCAAGATGGTTTAGTTGATGCATAATGTCATGGACCACACTATACAAAAACAAAAGGTGTGATTAATTAAGTCTTGAATCTAGAGGTGCGAGTTGAGGTATACTTGAGAAGGCTCTACTGTGGTCGCCAGAATGGCAAAAGTTGTCTTTGAATATAGACATCAATTTATTCTGGACGCGTTCAGTGAGGTCAGAATTAGATTTGCACACTGCACCCCCTCCTGCAGAGGCATGCTCTAGTAATGGGAGGCACACTGCAGAATTTTAGAAACACAGCAGGTGAGTGGAAATCATGCAGTATACAGCATGCAATCCAAGAGCGTGAAGCGCATGTTGTGTAATTATCTATGTGAGGAGAAGCTTAGCATTTTGTCGAAGTACACACCAATATCTTTCATTTTATCGACCCTAAGGACTGGAGCATCCCGTAGGGTATATGAAAATTTCACATGGTGTGTTTTCCGCTTGTAACTTAATGATATAGTATTGGAAGCATTTAAGAATACCTATTGTTTTTGCACCCGTTTGAGAATGAAAAAAAAATGTCTTTTTGGAGGTCGATGCAGTGGTGAACACTATTGACAGTCTCAAATAGTTTTAATTCGTTGGCACACAAAGCCGTGCTGTTAATTTATTAAAATGCTCTTAGCACTAACAGAAAGCAAGGAATCCAATACTCATTCAAACACTTTTGACCCACTGCAAAGGATAAATATAGGCCGGCAGTTAGTACTTGCACATCTAGCACTCGATTTGTGCACGGGCAATATCCATGCTACCTTCCGAGTGCTAGAAAGCGTACTAAACTTCAGGGAACTATTGAAGATGCTTGTGAGAACAGGGAACAAGTATGCTTCCATATGTCTTAAGCTCTACGGAAGAAATACCATCAGCACCACAAGAAAGGGAAGGTTTGAGGCACTTCATACACTTGAAAACAAGGTTTTCATTGACGTATAGTGTACACACCGTGCCAGACTGAGAGAAGCAAGGTTACTTGAAGCATATTTCACACCATATAACGAACAGAAATGTTCTGCAAAGGCACCAGCAGTGTTCGAGACATCACCATTTTCATCAAGAATACAGACATCTTTGGCACTCTTTTTAGAAGAGTGAGAGAGCACAAAGCTCCAGAAATATATTGAATTATGTGTCACGCAAGCTTCAACAGAATCAATATGGTCGTAGTAATAATAATAATAATAATAATAATAATAATAATAATAATAATAATAATAATAATAATAATAATAATAATAATAATAATAATAATAATAATTATTATTATTATTATTATTATATTTTGACGGGTGATCTGGAAGAAATTATTTTCAGTTTCCGTGCTAACAAGCCCACTGGATATGATGGAATTTCTTTACACACCATCAGAAGGAATTTCAATGCGCTGTCAGATATTATCCTTTATAAACTGAATGGCTTTTTGGAAGGCGACGAAATTCTAGAATGCTTAAAAACTGCAGTTGTTGTACCACTACACAAGTCAGGGAAGAAAGATAGTATTGAAAACTATCGGCCAATTTCTATATTGCCGACTATTGCTGAGGTCTTAGAAAAATTTCTTTTCCACACTATGTCTTCTTTTCTTAACAAATTTTCTATCCTGACCAATCGACAGTTTGGCTTTATTTCAGGGCGTGGTACTGTGGCACTGCTTGAGGAATTTTCAGATGAACTGTTCTCGGCATTCGATCAGAATCTTTTCACATGTGCGCTATTTTTAGATGTAGCAAAAGCGTTTGACACCCTGAATCATCAAATCTTGTTAAGTAAACTGCATTTTTGGGGATTTCGTGGGCCTTTTTACAAAGTTCTCGAAAATTACTTGAGCAACAGATTTCAGGTGGTCTCTACCGATGATGGGGGCGTATTTAGTTCTGGGCTGTCGGTGGGGGCTGGAGTTCGTCAGGGGTCCATTTTGTCGCCATTGTTGTTTAATATCTTCGTTAACGACTTCCCTTTGGCAATTTCGAAGTGTTCAATATTCCAGTATGCTGACGACACTGTATTATTAGCGAACCACCTTTCTTATAAAACGTCCACTGAAATATTGCAAAATGACGTGTAGAAGGCAATGCTTTGGTTCTCTAATAATGGAATTGTTGTAAATGCCCAAAAAACAAAACTTGTTTGTTTTCGCTCCCCACTTAAGACTACTGTTATTAACACGCCTCTCTACTTGCATGAGTCAGACTGTGTTCATTGTAAATGTGCGCCTATTCCATACGTGGATTCAGTGAAATATCTCGGAATCTAATTCGATAGTAATTTATCGTGGCGATATCACTTATCACTTATTTGTTCTAAACTGAGGTCAGTAGCGTGGCTGTTGTTTAATATCAAAAGTATTGCACCCTTGTCTGTAAAAAAGATTATAGCACATGTACTAGGTTACAGTGTGTTGAGGTACGGCATTACAGTCTTTGGCTTTTGTTCTGATCGTTGGAGATGCAGCGTAGACCGGATTATAAAAAAACATTCTTGAAAATGTTGCATACAATTCCCCAATAGTAACATCTGCAAATATATTCCGTGAACTTGGTCTACCGAACTTCCATTCATTACTTGCTTGTAGAAACAGTTGTCGTTAAACATTTCTGGAATTACGTTTTCAAACAATTAAGTGCCGCTGCAAGGGAGCTTAGAAAACATGTCCGTTATGTAGTTCCGCGTTCAGCCACAAGGCATGGCGCGGCCAGACGCCGTGCTTATGTGCCTGACATATTTAACAAATTACCAGAAGCAATTTGTAACGCGACATCAAAAAGCACGCTCAAACACTTCTTACAGCAGCTACAGTAAAATTAACCTCTTGTACATTTTTTTTTGCATCGCAATACTTACCTCTTCAACTTTTGTTATATGTAGATAACCAAATGTTATCTTGTTCTTTTCAATTTCTTGCCATTCGTTTTATTTTTTTATTTTTTTTCTCTTGATGTCTCATCAGTTTATGTATTTTTTTGGCCTTGTCTATCATATTCATTGGCACGGTCCTGGTCCTACAAGCCAACTAAGGCTTAGACCGGCCTGCTTATGTTATTTTGTACAGTTTGTGGCAATAAACATTATTATTATTATTATTATTATTATTATTATTATTATTATTGGCACTTTGTAGAGGATACAGAGAGAGGTTCAGGCCCGTCAGAGCCAACAGGAGGCTTGAAGGACTGGGCCCGGCAGTTTATGGCAGAGGTAACAAAATGGGGGGGGGGGGCAACAACAAACAACATTGCTTGAAAGGAACAACAGATTCAGCTGAAGAAATAGAAAAACAAGGCAATCACAAAACCAGTACCAAGGACATCAGTGTTAACTCCAAGGAAACAAAACTTAAAATACATAACCTCATACTTCTTAGCACAACTGTAAAAGAATACAATAATCAACACAATGTTCTCAAATGCATTTTTAGGTTTCGTATAGAGTTTACAGCAAAAAGTTCGTTTGGTAACCCATTAAAAATTTCCGGCACATAAGCACACCGTCTTGCCTTTCCCTATCTTGTTACGCTCCTTGGTACATAATATCGAATGATTTTTCGCAACTTCCGGTTAGGATCATATTTAATTAAATAGTCTGAATTCCAAAAGTGGCGATGAACAACTGTTTGTACGAAAAGAGAATGGAATGAAGGAAGACGTAAGAAGCGGAAAATGTCTGCCCCGGACGGCATATGACAATTATACGCAATACTCTTTAACATGTTTTTAATATGCTATCAATTCGGCAATGCCAACTGGAAGGAGATGACGCAAATAAGGTGATTCCGGATCTAAGAACACTATTCGCAAGTGCATAAATTATAGTTTTCTTCACATACATTGGAGCCAAAGATCTGATATTAAAGAGTAACCATGAAACCTTTCGTAGCCTGGTACAAACGTAAGCCAAGTGGTCATGCCATGATAAACTGCGATCGAAAACCACCCCGAGATATTTCTACGATTTTACATATTCAACGGGTTCGCAACGACAAGAGAGAGAATCATGATCATGTAAAACTACTTGTTTGTCTATAAGGGCTGTCTTTAGCGGATTTCTAAAACATATTATATTAGTTTTCTGTGTGTTCACTGAAATTCCGTTCTCAGCGAACCATTTCTTTACGTGATCCACGTTTTCCTGCAACATATTGACTGCTGGCTCGTAGTTTATATGTCTTGTGAGCAAAACAGTGTTGTTCGCGTACTGAAATATTAAACACTTGGAAGTTATTAAGCTCAAGTCATTTGTAAATATATTAAAGAGTAGTGGGGATAGAATGAATCCCTGTGGTACACCAGCCTTCACAGGCAGCTTGCTACTATATTCTGATTGGTTGTTTAAACTAACAATTTGAGAACGACCACTCAAAAAATGCTTGAGAATGGCATAAAAGGGACCTCGAAAGCCTAGTAAGTACAGTTTTTCTAAAATAATGCTATGGTTAACCGTATCAAAAGCTTTCTTTACGTCTAGAAAGAGAGCGCAGCTAAACGAGTTTTCCTCAAATGCTGCGTACAACTGGTCTGCAAATTCCTCCAGAAGATGTATGGTGCCCCTTCCTGGGATCAAACCATATTGACGGTTTGAAAGGACAGCAAATTTGTTTAAGAAGGACATCATGCGTTCAAATACAAATTTCTCCAGTATTCGGGAAAGGATCGGCAAAACAGAGATCGGTCGATAGTTTTCAACTGCGTTCTTCTGACCTCCCTTGAACAGTGGTTTTACAATAGCGGTCTTCAACTTTTCTGGCAAGACGGCATGTTCTAAGAAATCGTTAATCATAAAGAGCATAATGTCCGAAAGAGCGTCAAAATTTCGTTGCAACAGTGCCGCCGATCAGCCATCTATTCCAGCGGCCTTACTCCGCTTGAAGCTAAACACTAATCTGGCAATATCTTCCTTTGATACCTTCGGAAGATATGCGGAAGCTGACAAAGATTCTTTTAAAGTGCATTTTACGCCTTGTCGAGCTGCTGCGATTTCTGCTGCGAGCGTGAAAGTATTGAAACTACTTATTGAAACTATCAGCTTTTGAAACAGGCTCTTCTACTAAAACATCAAAACTAGGCCCATTCCCGTCTTGTCCACGAAGATGGTTAATCAATGACCACATCTTTGCAGGATTATTAAATGATCGTTTGAACTGCTGCTGAAAGTACAGCCGTCGAGCTGATCGAAGAAGTTCTACAACTTTGTTTCTGGCTGCTCTGTAATCTGAGCGAAGGTCTGCGTTTTTAGGAGCATGCTTGGAACGTCTCCAAAGCCAGTCTCTGTTCGCGATTGCCCGTAAAATTTCAGGACTAAGCCAATCATGATTCCGCCTGTCTTTACGCGTAATTTTTCGCGTACAAGTTTTTTTGAGCTCGTCAAGTTTACGGCACATCTTTAAGTAAACTACCTCTGCTGAATCCTCCGCAATTAAACTTGCCCAGTGAAAAGATGCCACTAATGCATCCAACTTTCTTTCATCTGTATGAAACGGGTCTCTTATTAACACTTTATCTATATTATCTTATCTTATTCACATCACTGAAATTTGATGAAGCAGTTCCAGACTCAGGAGAAAAACGACAGGCGGTTAAATAATGATCAGCTAGCCGCTGAGAAATGATACATGAAGTGAAGGTGTGATTCGGCGCACGAACAGCGATGTGGTCAAGACATGACTTAACTTGACGACCATTCAAGAAATCTTCACGTGTGGGGGCAGTGATCGTGCTTTCAATTCCATAGGCTGAAAGTGAGGATAGGTAATTCGAGACAGAAATTTTGTTTGTGCTTAAGATATCAATGTTCAAATCACCTGTTAGGCAGAACAGCTCAGCATCTTTGTACCTCAGAAGTATTTCCTCGAGTTCAATTACAAATCTTCTCATGCTACCAGATGGCGGTCTGTATACCGCGAGTAATGTAAAAGCCGCGTGTAATAAATTCACGCTTAGAGCCAAACATTCCGCATGCATAAATGTAATGTCAACAGCTGAACCATCGTATTTTTCACTCACAAAGACAGCGATCCCTCCTCCACGGCGTACCGGGCGTACAATAACACTGGCGCGATAACCGTTCACTGTGAACGTATCTAAACAGGACCCTGGTGCATTTATCTCGGTGAGAACAAATATATCCACAAACCCTATGGGGAACCAGCGCTGGAATTCTCACGACGCCTGCAGCGCCACCCTGGCGGTCAGAACGGGCACAACGCAGCCGCTCCCGCGGACGAAAATTGCTACTGGTAGCGGCGTTGCGTGCGCTGAAAGTCGAAGGAAAACAAAAGGACGCCAACGATACTGTTGCGTATACAAGTTGCGTATATACGATACTGTTGCGATACTGTTGCGTATACTACGTGTGATGAGGGAGGATGTATCCTTCTGTGTCTTTCCATCTAAACCCTACCAACAAGAACGGAGGCGGTGTTGGACCCAAGCAGTCAGGCGAGCGGAGTAAGTTCCCGTCTTGTCGCCCTGTCAAGCGGTGTCTGGCTGTTTTCTAAATCGAATTTTGCGTGTGTGCTTGGTTTATTCGATAGTGAAGACGGTCAACCGTGGCAGCCAGTACCAGCAGAATCTGCAGTCGGCATTTTGTCGGAAACAACATGAGCAATAGCATGCACCATCCGGCATGTGTACCAACCATTTTTCCTTCGCAACACTACCGCCAAGCTCCTTCCAATGCCACCACACCAAGCGAACGATACGAAAGGTAAATAGTTTCCATTCATTGCCAAGAATTATGTGGCAGGGAAGCTGCCTTGTAATACGAGTTGTGTGCGCCTACTGCCGGCGCACGCGCAACTATGACGCCTATGTGTTTTTAAAAATGCGCATGCGGATGAGGACTCGGCGCTGAGATGCATCCGGTAAATTTATGTAATAAGTGCTAAATGTAGCCAGGGTTGTTACGGAGCAAGCAGCGGAGCACTCAAACATTTGCTTGCCCGAGTCGGCTGATGCGGTAAAGCTTCCTTCTCCATTGACTGCTGTGGCGAAGTAACATCAGAATTTCTTATGTCTAGCCAGAGAAGTATGGAATGTCTTCAGGCTAACTAATACTTCCGAAACCATAGCGCAGCAAGACCGGCGTCGTAGATGCTAGATTTGCGAGGCAGGCTGCCACACAAGATTGGGAACGGCACACGGCGCAACCGTTAAATAAACGCACGTGCTCGCCGCGACACACTGAAAAGTATATAAAGCTTAAAAAGCTTCTTTCGTCATTTCGACCAAAGTTTGCCTTAAACGTGATAATAATAATAATAATAATAATAATAATAATTTATTATCAAATCTGCAAGTATATGTACACAAATCGGGTTCGCCTAAGCCATCACAGTGGCTTGTCACGCGAAACCCGGCAGTCAATAACAAGACTCAGCCAGAAACTGACTTTTTTTTGTTTTGTAAGAAAAATGAAAACAAAAAGACATTGAAAACTTAAGGTAGCGAGTGATAAAGTACAAGGCAAAAAAAAAAAGAAAACAATCATGAGAAAACAGCAGAAAGAAAAAAAAAAGCGATGAAACGACCAGAGCGATGACATGCTTCAACAATGACAGGAGAAATAAAAATACGACGCCTATAATCATTCTGTGTACAATGTCCTTAAAGTTTTGCGAATGTCGCGTACAGACTTACAGGAAGAAATTTCAGAAGGAAGTGCATTGAATATATCTGGAACATAAAAGGCTCGAGTATATCTGCCAAATCTGGTTCGTGTGTGAGGAACTGAAAAAGCAGGTGCACGCCGCAAAGGACGGCTAGGCACAGCGGGTATTTTAAAGGTATCCGTCCAGAAGTGTTTCAGTACCACTGTTTGAACAAACAGTGAGCGCATGTTCGGCATTTTTAGCATCTGAAAAAGGTTCATCCCTTGTGGTCTGTATACGTCATAAGTAACACTTTTTAACATACACTTTAGCAACCTATTTACACGGTGATGCTAGGTACTAGAACAATGTACAAATGTTGTAATACCATATCTGAGCACACTGTAGGCTAACGAGTGGACCAAAAGTTTCCTAACAGACAAGGGTAAAAACACTTTGATGCGGTACAGTAAACATACGATTTTACGAAGTTTGGCACATATGTAAGACAAGTGAGTAGAAAAAAGAAGACTAGAATCAAACCATATGGCCAAATATTTCACAGAGTCCGAAAATTTTATTGGAGGGCAGGAACAATTAATACATCGAGAGCTGTGCAGATAAAGTGAAGAAGAAAGTGAAACACGTTTCAGAGGGCTATGGAAGCAAACCAACTTTGATTTAGAATGATTGATGTCAATTACATTTGCACCAAGATAATCCATTAATTTCCCGACGTCATTTTGAAGGATTGAGAATGCGTCTGCAAAATTCACATGTGTGGCTAAAATTGCAGTATCGTCTGCATATTGAAATAACTTGCAGACAGATAGCACGTTGCACATGTCCTTGACGTATATATTAAAGCGTAAGGGAGACAGTATGGAACCTTGTGGCACACCGGCCTTCAGAAAAACACGGGAACTGCAAATGTCTGAAATGGAAACAATCTGGGAGCGATCTGTAAGGAAATTGCATAGCAATCGGAAGAAAGGTCCTCGAAAACCTGAATTGTAGAGTTTCTCTAGCATAATCGAATGGCATACCGTGTCAAAGGCTTTTGCCACATCTAAAAAAGTGCGCAACGTACAAGATTTTTTTCAAGTGAAGAAAATAAATGGTCACTCAATTCTTCTAACAAAGCCTGAGTGCCCCTTTTTTCAATAAAACCGTATTGACAGTCGGGAAACCCCCCCACTTTGTTAATAAAGCTGTTCATTACTAAGACATGTTTTTCTAGAACTTTTGCTATACTAGGCAGGATAGAAATGGGGCGATAATTATGCACACACTTAGCTTCACCACCTTTTAGAAGTGGTCGAACTACGGCCGTTTTTAACCGCGTAGGAATACTTCCGCTTGTAATTATCCCATTTAGGATTTCTAGCAAGACATTTTTCAGGAAGCCGAAGTTCCTGTATAGATCAAACATGCGAATTTTATCGATACCTGGTGATTGATGTCTGCCAAAGCTGCCCAATAACGAGTAAAGCTCTTCTTCCGTCATAGTGGGCAGGAAAGCGGATTCAATTACAGGAGTACCAGTGCTACAAGTGTAGCACGGTTGCTTAGACACCCCAGAAAACTGAGAGAAAAATTGATTAAAATTGTCGACGACTGTTGATAAATCTGAATCAAAATGATTCTGAATATCTTTAGCCGAATTTGAAGGTAGTCCTCTCACCTCGTTTATCAGAGACCATGTTTTTATCAGAGACCAGAATTGCCGCCGACTGCAGAAGGCTGTGGATCAGTCCGTGCTTTTATTGGTGACGGTGAGACGATTAGCGGCCCTCTGGTGTCCTGGCTTGTCGGGGGGGGGGGGGGGGGGGGCGGAGGCAATCTTGCTGCGCAGGCTTGATACCACGATTATCGCACTTGGGTGCTGGCGGAAGATGGCTGCGTGAACCGGGCTGGACGACGCATGATCCTTCGGATTTCCTGGGCAAAGGCAAACGTCAGTTTGTGGCAAAGAATTGCCGCCGACTGCAGAAGGCTGTGGATCAGTCCGTGCTTTTATAGGTGACGGTGAGACGATTAGCGGCCCTCTGGTGTCCTGGCTTGTCGGGGGGGGGGAGGCAATCTTGCTGCGCAGGCTTGATACCACGATTATCGCACTTGGGTGCTGGCGGAAGATGGCTGCGTGAACCGGGCTGGACGACGCATGATCCTTCGGATTTCCTGGACAAAGACAAACGTCAGTTTGTGGCAAAGAATTGCCGCCGACTGCAGAAGGCTGTGGATCAGTCCGTGCTTTTATAGGTGACGGTGAGACGATTAGGGGCCCTCTGGTGTCCTGGCTTGTCGGGGGGGGGGGGGGGGGGAGGCAATCTTGCTGCGCAGGCTTGATACCACGATTATCGCACTTGGGTGCTGGCGGAAGATGGCTGCGTGAACCGGGCTGGACGACGCATGATCCTTCGGATTTCCTGGGCAAAGACAAACGTCAGTTTGTGGCAAAGAATTGCCGCCGACTGCAGAAGGCTGTGGATCAGTCCGTGCTTTTATAGGTGACGGTGAGACGATTAGGGGCCCTCTGGTGTCCTGGCTTGTCGGGGGGGGGAGGCAATCTTGCTGCGCAGGCTTGATACCACGATTATCGCACTTGGGTGCTGGCGGAAGATGGCTGCGTGAACCGGGCTGGACGACGCATGATCCTTCGGATTTCCTGGGCAAAGACAAACGTCAGTTTGTGGCAAAGAATTGCCGCCGACTGCAGAAGGCTGTGGATCAGTCCGTGCTTTTATAGGTGACGGTGAGACGATTAGGGGCCCTCTGGTGTCCTGGCTTGTCGGGGGGGGGGGGGAGGCAATCTTGCTGCGCATGCTTGATACCACGATTATCGCACTTGGGTGCTGGCGGAAGATGGCTGCGTGAACCGGGCTGGACGACGCATGATCCTTCGGATTTCCTGGGCAAAGACAAACGTCAGTTTGTGGCAAAGAATTGCCGCCGACTGCAGAAGGCTGTGGATCAGTCCGTGCTTTTATAGGTGACGGTGAGACGATTAGCGGCCCTCTGGTGTCCTGGCTTGTCGGGGGGGGGGGAGGCAATCTTGCTGCGCAGGCTTGATACCACGATTATCGCACTTGGGTGCTGGCGGAAGATGGCTGCGTGAACCGGGCTGGACGACGCATGATCCTTCGCATTTCCTGGGCAAAGACAAACGTCAGTTTGTGGCAAAGAATTGCCGCCGACTGCAGAAGGCTGTGGATCAGTCCGTGCTTTTATAGGTGACGGTGAGACGATTAGCGGCCCTCTGGTGTCCTGGCTTGTCGGGGGGGGGGGGGGAGGCAATCTTGCTGCGCAGGCTTGATACCACGATTATCGCACTTGGGTGCTGGCGGAAGATGGCTGCGTGAACCGCGCTGGACGACGCATGATCCTTCGGATTTCCTGGGCAAAGACAGACGTCAGTTTGTGGCAAAGAATTGCCGCCGACTGCAGAGGGCTGTGGATCAGTCCGTGCTTTTATAGGTGACGGTGAGACGATTAGCGGCCCTCTGGTGTCCTGGCTTGTCGGGGGGGGGGGGGAGGCAATCTTGCTGCGCAGGCTTGATACCACGATTATCGCACTTGGGTGCTGGCGGAAGATGGCTGCGTGAACCGGGCTGGACGACGCATGATCCTTCGGATTTCCTGGGCAAAGACAAACGTCAGTTTGTGGCAAAGAATTGCCGCCGACTGCAGAAGGCTGTGGATCAGTCCGTGCTTTTATAGGTGACGGTGAGACGATTAGGGGCCCTCTGGTGTCCTGGCTTGTCGGGGGGGGGGGGAGGCAATCTTGCTGCGCAGGCTTGATACCACGATTATCGCACTTGGGTGCTGGCGGAAGATGGCTGCGTGAACCGGGCTGGACGACGCATGATCCTTCGGATTTCCTGGGCAAAGACAAACGTCAGTTTGTGGCAAAGAATTGCCGCCGACTGCAGAAGGCTGTGGATCAGTCCGCGCTTTTATAGGTGACGGTGAGACGATTAGGGGCCCTCTGGTGTCCTGGCTTGTCGGGGGGGGGGGAGGCAATCTTGCTGCGCAGGCTTGATACCACGATTATCGCACTTGGGTGCTGGCGGAAGATGGCTGCGTGAACCGGGCTGGACGACGCATAATCCTTCGGATTTCCTGGGCAAAGACAAACGTCAGTTTGTGGCAAAGAATTGCCGCCGACTGCGGAAGGCTGTGGATCAGTCCGTGCTTTTATAGGTGACGGTGAGACGATTAGGGGCCCTCTGGTGTCCTGGCTTGTCGGGGGGGGGGGGGGGGAGGCAATCTTGCTGCGCAGGCTTGATACCACGATTATCGCACTTGGGTGCTGGCGGAAGATGGCTGCGTGAACCGGGCTGGACGACGCATGATCCTTCGGATTTCCTGGGCAAAGACAAACGTCAGTTTGTGGCAAAGAATTGCCGCCGACTGCAGAAGGCTGTGGATCAGTCCGTGCTTTTATAGGTGACGGTGAGACGATTAGGGGCCCTCTGGTGTCCTGGCTTGTCGGGGGGGGGAGGCAATCTTGCTGCGCAGGCTTGATACCACGATTATCGCACTTGGGTGCTGGCGGAAGATGGCTGCGTGAACCGGGCTGGACGACGCATGATCCTTCGGATTTCCTGGGCAAAGACAAACGTCAGTTTGTGGCAAAGAATTGCCGCCGACTGCAGAAGGCTGTGGATCAGTCCGTGCTTTTATAGGTGACGGTGAGACGATTAGGGGCCCTCTGGTGTCCTGGCTTGTCGGGGGGGGGGAGGCAATCTTGCTGCGCAGGCTTGATACCACGATTATCGCACTTGGGTGCTGGCGGAAGATGGCTGCGTGAACCGGGCTGGACGACGCATGATCCTTCGGATTTCCTGGGCAAAGACAAACGTCAGTTTGTGGCAAAGAATTGCCGCCGACTGCAGAAGGCTGTGGATCAGTCCGTGCTTTTATAGGTGACGGTGAGACGATTAGCGGCCCTCTGGTGTCCTGGCTTGTCGGGGGGGGGGGGGGGGGGGGAGGCAATCTTGCTGCGCAGGCTTGATACCACGATTATCGCACTTGGGTGCTGGCGGAAGATGGCTGCGTGAACCGGGCTGGACGACGCATGATCCTTCGGATTTCCTGGGCAAAGACAAACGTCAGTTTGTGGCAAAGAATTGCCGCCGACTGCAGAAGGCTGTGGATCAGTCCGTGCTTTTATAGGTGACGGTGAGACGATTAGGGGCCCTCTGGTGTCCTGGCTTGTCGGGGGGGGGGGGGGAGGCAATCTTGCTGCGCAGGCTTGATACCACGATTATCGCACTTGGGTGCTGGCGGAAGATGGCTGCGTGAACCGGGCTGGACGACGCATGATCCTTCGGATTTCCTGGGCAAAGACAAACGTCAGTTTGTGGCAAAGAATTGCCGCCGACTGCAGAAGGCTGTGGATCAGTCCGTGCTATTATAGGTGACGGTGAGACGATTAGCGGCCCTCTGGTATCCTGGCTTGTCGGGGGGGGGGGGGAGGCAATCTTGCTGCGCAGGCTTGATACCACGATTATCGCACTTGGGTGCTGGCGGAAGATGGCTGCGTGAACCGGGCTGGACGACGCATGATCCTTCGGATTTCCTGGGCAAAGACAAACGTCAGTTTGTGGCAAAGAATTGCCGCCGACTGCAGAAGGCTGTGGATCAGTCCGTGCTATTATAGGTGACGGTGAGACGATTAGCGGCCCTCTGGTGTCCTGGCTTGTCGGGGGGGGGGGAGGCAATCTTGCTGCGCAGGCTTGATACCACGATTATCGCACTTGGGTGCTGGCGGAAGATGGCGGCGTGAACCGGGCTGGACGACGCATGATCCTTCGGATTTCCTGGGCAAAGACAAACGTCAGTTTGTGGCAAAGAATTGCCGCCGACTGCAGAAGGCTGTGGATCAGTCCGTGCTTTTATAGGTGACGGTGAGACGATTAGGGGCCCTCTGGTGTCCTGGCTTGTCGGGGGGGGGGGGGGAGGCAATCTTGCTGCGCAGGCTTGATACCACGATTATCGCACTTGGGTGCTGGCGGAAGATGGCTGCGTGAACCGGGCTGGACGACGCATGATCCTTCGGATTTCCTGGGCAAAGACAAACGTCAGTTTGTGGCAAAGAATTGCCGCCGACTGCAGAAGGCTGTGGATCAGTCCGCGCTTTTATAGGTGACGGTGAGACGATTAGGGGCCCTCTGGTGTCCTGGCTTGTCGGGGGGGGGGGAGGCAATCTTGCTGCGCAGGCTTGATACCACGATTATCGCACTTGGGTGCTGGCGGAAGATGGCTGCGTGAACCGGGCTGGACGACGCATGATCCTTCGGATTTCCTGGGCAAAGACAAACGTCAGTTTGTGGCAAAGAATTGCCGCCGACTGCGGAAGGCTGTGGATCAGTCCGTGCTTTTATAGGTGACGGTGAGACGATTAGGGGCCCTCTGGTGTCCTGGCTTGTCGGGGGGGGGGGGGGGGAGGCAATCTTGCTGCGCAGGCTTGATACCACGATTATCGCACTTGGGTGCTGGCGGAAGATGGCTGCGTGAACCGGGCTGGACGACGCATGATCCTTCGGATTTCCTGGGCAAAGACAAACGTCAGTTTGTGGCAAAGAATTGCCGCCGACTGCAGAAGGCTGTGGATCAGTCCGTGCTTTTATAGGTGACGGTGAGACGATTAGGGGCCCTCTGGTGTCCTGGCTTGTCGGGGGGGGGGAGGCAATCTTGCTGCGCAGGCTTGATACCACGATTATCGCACTTGGGTGCTGGCGGAAGATGGCTGCGTGAACCGGGCTGGACGACGCATGATCCTTCGGATTTCCTGGGCAAAGACAAACGTCAGTTTGTGGCAAAGAATTGCCGCCGACTGCAGAAGGCTGTGGATCAGTCCGTGCTTTTATAGGTGACGGTGAGACGATTAGGGGCCCTCTGGTGTCCTGGCTTGTCGGGGGGGGGGAGGCAATCTTGCTGCGCAGGCTTGATACCACGATTATCGCACTTGGGTGCTGGCGGAAGATGGCTGCGTGAACCGGGCTGGACGACGCATGATCCTTCGGATTTCCTGGGCAAAGACAAACGTCAGTTTGTGGCAAAGAATTGCCGCCGACTGCAGAAGGCTGTGGATCAGTCCGTGCTTTTATAGGTGACGGTGAGACGATTAGCGGCCCTCTGGTGTCCTGGCTTGTCGGGGGGGGGGGGGGGGAGGCAATCTTGCTGCGCAGGCTTGATACCACGATTATCGCACTTGGGTGCTGGCGGAAGATGGCTGCGTGAACCGGGCTGGACGACGCATGATCCTTCGGATTTCCTGGGCAAAGACAAACGTCAGTTTGTGGCAAAGAATTGCCGCCGACTGCAGAAGGCTGTGGATCAGTCCGTGCTTTTATAGGTGACGGTGAGACGATTAGGGGCCCTCTGGTGTCCTGGCTTGTCGGGGGGGGGGGAGGCAATCTTGCTGCGCAGGCTTGATACCACGATTATCGCACTTGGGTGCTGGCGGAAGATGGCTGCGTGAACCGGGCTGGACGACGCATAATCCTTCGGATTTCCTGGGCAAAGACAAACGTCAGTTTGTGGCAAAGAATTGCCGCCGACTGCGGAAGGCTGTGGATCAGTCCGTGCTTTTATAGGTGACGGTGAGACGATTAGGGGCCCTCTGGTGTCCTGGCTTGTCGGGGGGGGGGGGGGGGGGAGGCAATCTTGCTGCGCAGGCTTGATACCACGATTATCGCACTTGGGTGCTGGCGGAAGATGGCTGCGTGAACCGGGCTGGACGACGCATGATCCTTCGGATTTCCTGGGCAAAGACAAACGTCAGTTTGTGGCAAAGAATTGCCGCCGACTGCAGAAGGCTGTGGATCAGTCCGTGCTTTTATAGGTGACGGTGAGACGATTAGGGGCCCTCTGGTGTCCTGGCTTGTCGGGGGGGGGGGGAGGCAATCTTGCTGCGCAGGCTTGATACCACGATTATCGCACTTGGGTGCTGGCGGAAGATGGCTGCGTGAACCGGGCTGGACGACGCATGATCCTTCGGATTTCCTGGGCAAAGACAAACGTCAGTTTGTGGCAAAGAATTGCCGCCGACTGCAGAAGGCTGTGGATCAGTCCGTGCTATTATAGGTGACGGTGAGACGATTAGCGGCCCTCTGGTGTCCTGGCTTGTCGGGGGGGGGGGGGAGGCAATCTTGCTGCGCAGGCTTGATACCACGATTATCGCACTTGGGTGCTGGCGGAAGATGGCGGCGTGAACCGGGCTGGACGACGCATGATCCTTCGGATTTCCTGGGCAAAGACAAACGTCAGTTTGTGGCAAAGAATTGCCGCCGACTGCAGAAGGCTGTGGATCAGTCCGTGCTTTTATAGGTGACGGTGAGACGATTAGGGGCCCTCTGGTGTCCTGGCTTGTCGGGGGGGGGAGGCAATCTTGCTGCGCAGGCTTGATACCACGATTATCGCACTTGGGTGCTGGCGGAAGATGGCTGCGTGAACCGGGCTGGACGACGCATGATCCTTCGGATTTCCTGGGCAAAGACAAACGTCAGTTTGTGGCAAAGAATTGCCGCCGACTGCAGAAGGCTGTGGATCAGTCCGTGCTATTATAGGTGACGGTGAGACGATTAGCGGCCCTCTGGTGTCCTGGCTTGTCGGGAGGGGGGGAGGCAATCTTGCTGCGCAGGCTTGATACCACGATTATCGCACTTGGGTGCTGGCGGAAGATGGCTGCGTGAACCGGGCTGGACGACGCATGATCCTTCGGATTTCCTGGGCAAAGACAAACGTCAGTTTGTGGCAAAGAATTGCCGCCGACTGCAGAAGGCTGTGGATCAGTCCGTGCTTTTATAGGTGACGGTGAGACGATTAGCGGCCCTCTGGTGTCCTGGCTTGTCGGGGGGGGGGGGGAGGCAATCTTGCTGCTCAGGCTTGATACCACGATTATCGCACTTGGGTGCTGGCGGAAGATGGCTGCGTGAACCGGGCTGGACGACGCATGATCCTTCGCATTTCCTGGGCAAAGACAAACGTCAGTTTGTGGCAAAGAATTGCCGCCGACTGCAGAAGGCTGTGGATCAGTCCGTGCTTTTATAGGTGACGGTGAGACGATTAGCGGCCCTCTGGTGTCCTGGCTTGTCGGGGGGGGGGAGGCAATCTTGCTGCGCAGGCTTGATACCACGATTATCGCACTTGGGTGCTGGCGGAAGATGGCTGCGTGAACCGGGCTGGACGACGCATGATCCTTCGGATTTCCTGGGCAAAGACAGACGTCAGTTTGTGGCAAAGAATTGCCGCCGACTGCAGAAGGCTGTGGATCAGTCCGTGCTTTTATAGGTGACGGTGAGACGATTAGCGGCCCTCTGGTGTCCTGGCTTGTCGGGGGGGGGGGGAGGCAATCTTGCTGCGCAGGCTTGATACCACGATTATCGCACTTGGGTGCTGGCGGAAGATGGCTGCGTGAACCGGGCTGGACGACGCATGATCCTTCGGATTTCCTGGGCAAAGACAAACGTCAGTTTGTGGCAAAGAATTGCCGCCGACTGCAGAAGGCTGTGGATCAGTCCGTGCTTTTATAGGTGACGGTGAGACGATTAGCGGCCCTCTGGTGTCCTGGCTTGTCGGGGGGGGGGGGGGGGGAGGCAATCTTGCTGCGCAGGCTTGATACCACGATTATCGCACTTGGGTGCTGGCGGAAGATGGCTGCGTGAACCGGGCTGGACGACGCATGATCCTTCGGATTTCCTGGGCAAAGACAAACGTCAGTTTGTGGCAAAGAATTGCCGCCGACTGCGCCCTTAATAATAGTAATCTTAGTGGTAACGCGACAAATACTTGGACATGTATATTTCTGCGGTTCAAAAAGACATTATAAAAGAGTACGAGAGGCATCGTCCCATCCGCAGTAACCTCTCAAAGGAGGAAGAGCAGGCACTGCGAACTCTACGTGATGATCAGACAATTGTCATTAAGCCAGCGGACAAAGGTGGTGCAGTGGTGGTACTTGACCGGAGTGTTTACATAGCCGAAGGTTTCCGTCAACTGGGAAACTCTAAATTTTACAGAGAACTCCCAAGCAATCCTACCGACAAATTTGAAAGCGAAATAAAGGACGCCCTAACCACTCTGCGCAAGGCAGGGCAGATAACCGATAAGACGTTCAAAGCATTGATACCGAGAAACTCTGGCCCCGGCCGTTTCTACCTACTACCCAAAATTCACAAAATAAACAATCCCGGTCGGCCTATCGTTTCCAGTAATGGAACAGTGACTGAGAAAATATCCAGCTTTATTGACAGTCTCATTAAGGACATCCCATCTTCATTTCCCTCGTACATTAAAGATACAAATCATTTCCTTCGGGAGGTATCAAACCTGACGGTACCGGCGGGGGGTTACTTGGTCACTATGGATGTCGCATCTTTGTACACCAACATACCTCACGCCGAGGGCATAGCTTCCGCAGTTTCAGCTTACGCTGGCTCCAGCCAACCTAGGCAACTAGATAAAGATACAGTTGAGACTCTTTTAAATCTAGTACTGAAATATAATCACTTTGATTTCGAGGACAAGCATTATTTGCAAATCAGTGGAACCGCCATGGGAACGAAGATGGCGCCAAATTATGCAAATATCTTTATGGCATCTTTAGAAATACCCTTCCTCGCAAACTCGGCCGTAAAACCAATATTTTATAAGCGATTCCTGGATGACATTTTCTTTGTGTGGGCCGACAATGAACAAAGTCTCTTAGACTTCATTTCCAATTTCAATTCTCTGCACCCGTCAATCTGCTTTACGCACAACTTCTCCCAAGATAGTATTCACTTCCTCGACGTCACTCTGTCACTGAGTGGCGGTCGCATTTCCACGTCCCTATACAAAAAGCCGACAGATCGTCAGCAATATCTGCATTTTTATAGTAGCCACCCCCTTCACTGCAAAACAGGCATTCCCTACTCCCAGGCCCACAGATACAGAAGAGTCTGTTCCGAATCTGCGCAATTTGAGCGACACGCGGAGGAACTGAAATCTGCTCTCATACGCCAAAAATATCCTCCAAAAATAGTAGACGATGCCATTGAACGCGCCTGCAGCTTAGATCGAGCACAGATAATGGGAGAAAAGGTTAGCAATAGCAATACACAATCAGATCCAAACTTGGTCCTCACATACACCACCGGTGCTCCGCGGGTCAATGCCATTCTCACCCGCCATTTTAATATCATGAAACAGAGCATCCAACTCACTACTATCTTCAAGCAGCCGCCTCGGGTTGTGTATAGAAGAAACAAAAATTTAAGGGATTTATTAGTCAGGGCGAGGACACAGAAGTCAAACACGCCCAAGGGCTGTCGACCGTGTGGGAAACCTCGTTGCAAGGTATGCCGTCACATGACAACAGCAGACACGGCTGAAGCATCGAACTCGCCCTTCGTATATAAAATTACCGAAAATCTTGACTGTGATTCCAGTAACGTCGTGTACAAAATTCGATGCGAGGTGTGTAGGCAGGAATATATCGGCCAAACAGAGACCCCTTTTCGCCTGCGGTTTAACAATCACCGCGCGCATGTGAAAAGTCTCCCCAATTTACCCTTCTCCAGGCACGTTCGGCTGCCAGATCACTCCTTTGAACGCGTGAGCGTTGTGCTCTTGCAATCTGGTTTCCAACACACCCGTGCACGCGAGCAGAGAGAATCTTTTTTCAGCCATAAATTTGGAACGTACACTAAAGGAATTAATGAGAGTCCGGGGCGGCTGACGTGCCTCCGGGATATGCCGTGAAAGTGCATGGGAAACGCGAATACATGTTCTGTACTTAAAAATTGAGACGCTGTCTATTTACTGCTTGCTCGCCCCTCCGCATGCGCCTCAAGGGCGCGAGCGGAAAACCAATAAATTCAGTTTCCTGGACCCTGCCACTGAAGTGGTCATTCTGAGTGACCTATTGCCCTTCTTGAAATACGCACGTGCTGACTTGATGGCAGTTGTCTGTTAAACGTTCAAAAATTGGACCACAAGGAGGCTATTTAACTCGGCTCCCTAAATCTAAGCCCATGGGCGCACTTGCTTTGCGAATCCCACGCATATATTCTTTTTTGGAACTATATTTTTTTTCGCACCGTAGCTGGACCACAGAGTTGCCGGAACGGGCCGTGCCTTGTATATGTGTACTGTGACACTGTGTTTCTTTCCACAAGTTGCCGCTCTTCTGTCTTCCTTCTGGGCCCCTTCTCTATTGTGCCCCCCGCCACCCGATTCAACTTGCCCTCTCTCCCGCTACAACGGCAGCCCATGCACTGGGGCTGCGGAGCGACCGTTTTCTCCCTCCTTGCCTCGGGTGCACGGGAACCTAGCTGCCGCTACTTCCCGCCCCCCTCACTCTCCGACTCACGTCTCCCTCCTCCTGTGTGCTTTTTTCTTTTTCTTTCCTTTTTCTTTCTTTTTTTCCCCCTTTTTTTTCCTCACTGACCTCCTTCCTCTACATACATGTGACTCCGCCTTCCTCTTGCCCTGCATAGCTGCCAAAGGCCGCTGTAAATCTGCCAAGGCGCCGAAAATCAATCACTGTCACAACTGTTCCTCTCGGTTTGATGTATGTAAGAACGACCGGGCACCCGGTCTGGTGTCTTCACTACCAGGGCCGAACTGCCATTTTTTTGTAAACCCTGATGAAGATCGGTCCACCGATCGAAACTGTCGAAATTAAATACTTGTTCTGTTTACCTTGTAGCACCACTCAAGTTCTATATATATATATATATATATATATATATATATATATATATATATATATTTCTTGCACTTGAACAAACTTCGTCTGACCTCGAAGAATTGTTCACCGAAGTTAGTTCACTGAAGCCTTATATGAGAATTTACAAAGCCTCCTAGTAGTAGACAGGTCAATTAACTCCCACCAACAAGAATCTGGCGTCTCTCAGTGGTGTAATCTTCCTTCGTGTAATTGTCGTATACTTCACTATCATTAATACTGCTTCGCCTCTTCGGCTAAACTGCAGCCTCTCTCTGATTTTTTTTCCCTCTGAGTCCGAGTATACAAAGTCCGAGTTTACAGTCCGAGTATATATACAGGGTGCCCCAAGTATCATGCACCAAGACTTAAAGAAAGAGCAGTTGCGTGTTACTCGAAGAAAACCTAGTCCATATTGTTTCCAGTCCAGTGGTGTAGCCGCCAGTAATTCTTTCGTTCCTGAAATTTAATTTGACAATCGCCAATAATTATCTAATTCGAGAAGTACTGTCCATCAAAATGTGAATTAGCGATATGCTGGTTGGCGTGCAATTTTTTGCGACTGGCAAACAAACCTCACAAGATATAAAAAATACCACGTGACTGTGCTCCCACCCGCATCCTAAAGCAGCGCCCTCAAATAAGCATATTGAAAGAAACTGCACTGCCTGTCCCGAACCCGAAGAGACAGCGCAGTAGGTTCATAATAGTACGGAAGGAGCACCAACAGCAGGTTTCGCGGCTTTGTAGCTATTCCTTCCTCTCTACGTCATAGTTACTATCCGTCTCTCAAGACCGACGGATCACATTGATAACAAAAGCCCCTTGATAACGCGGCCGAAGCACCACTCTGACCACGCACGAAATGCGAAAAGCAATGTAAAAGCATATATAGAATATTAAAAAATTAAATTATGGCGTTTTACGTGCCAAAACCACTTTCTGATTATGAGGCACGCCGTAGTGGAGGACTCCGGAAATTTCGACCACCTGGGGTGCATTAACGTGCACCTAAATTTAAGCGCACGGGCGTTTTCGCATCTCGCCCCCATCGAAATGCGGCCGCCGTTGCCGGGATTCGATCCCGCGACCTCGTGCTCAGCAGCCTAACTCCATAGCCACTGAGCAACCACGGCGGGTACACAATATTTCAAAATCCCGGTTTTGCTCGCACCGCATTGACAGAGTGCGCGCCCACCTATATTTCGAGCCAGAAACCTACTTCAGATTGAAGCCAAATTAAAGTGACTACTTTAGTTTTCATAAGAGTGTATACGTACCGTGCTACGAAAACAGCTTCATGATATAAAATATAAGCGAAATAAACTGACAGGGAAGCGACTCACGTGTTGAGAAAATGCAAAACCGATGCGTTCAAGAAAGTAATTAGTCGAACTGGCAATCGGGACGCCTGCACAAAACAAACAAGAAGAATAAATCAGATTTCAGTGTGCCCTTATTATCTATGAATTCGTAAGCGCCGTTGAACACCAGCCGCTGCCTAGAAGATGTGTTCGAACGGGTCTGCTTCTTCAGCTGCGCAGTATTGAGTCTGCTTTACCACATCTTCAGTGGTTTTCTTGATGACCGACACTCGAATTCTCCGGCAGACATCTGTTATCCTTCTCTTGAACTAATCGGACGTTCGTATGGATCATGCCAGCACGATTTTTCACATAACCCAAAAGAAAACTCGCCGTGGTTGCTTAGTGGCTATAGTGTTGGGCTGCTAAGCACGAGGTCGCGGAATCGAATCCTGGACACAGTGGCCACCACCGCACTTGAATTTAAGTGCACGGGAAGGAAACCCAAGTTGTCCAAATTTCCGGAGTCCCCCACTACGGCGTGCCTCATAATCAGATCGCCATTTTGGCACGTAAAAGCCCATTATTTCATTTTAATTTAGCCTCAAAGAAAGAAATTGAGTGGAGAGAGTCAGCTGACCTAGCACCTGTCTATTTACAGGTCTGTGCCTTCCAATCTATTGCGCATGAAAAGTCGCATCCAGCCAGTTTCATGCTCGGCGTGCTGCTGCGTGCTGCTGCGTGCTGGTGCTCCACCTTGTTGATACCTCAGAAGTGAAAGATATGACAGCGGGACTTCGCTCATCCACCACTCCTTCAATGATTTCGTCCAGGTAACGCTGTCCAGTTGCTCTCCGTCGCAGCCAAGTGGGCGCGCAGCAGATTCTCTCCGGCTGGGAAATAGGTACGCCACGCGTCATACGTACTCCTGAGGAGCAGGCAGCTTTTGATCAGCAACGCCATGAGCAGAACCGGGAACGAGCTCGTCTACGCCGTGCCGATGCTGCAGCCCGGGCACAAGAACAGGCTCGTGCAGCCGAGCGCAAGCAACAAATGCGTACCGAGGATCCGGCACCCAACCAAGCCGTCGTTTAATAAACCGTCGGGATTAACCCAATGATAAACACCAGGGCCGCATGTTTCAGCTTCGCGGGTTAACCATCTGTACGAAGTGCTTGCGCGGTGATTTTTTTTCTTTGTTTCCTTCATTTCGTTCTGGCTAACTCACAAGAAACCTGTTCGAGGGCGCTGCTTTATGATGTGGGTAGGAGCGCATTCACGAGGTATTCGCCATATTTCGCAGGGTTTATTTATCAGTCGGAAAAAATTAGTATGCAATTAGTTCGTCGCTGAAAACACCGCAGTTAGATGTTCCTTGACTGTGCCTATAAATGCCTCAGTGAAACTTTGATAATTGTCATAGTAAGTCTCGAGTTATATAATTAATAACAGTTACCTAATTAAACCTCAGTAACGAAAAAACTGTTGGCAGCTACTCCACTGTACTGGAAACAATATGCACTAGGTTTTCTTTCAGTAATGCATTGCTTCTTTTTAAATCTTGGTGCATCATAGTTAATTGGGACACCCTGTATATATTATCACCTCTGCATGGAAGTGACGATGTTTCCATTTCCACGATGTTTCCAGTCAGTCGCCACGACGATCCACTTATTGATCTACCACTACCACGTGACATCTGGTGGAGGTGCCAGTTCGTTCATGTACCGGACGCCCCCGACAAGCCGTGATCCAAGCCCGGACCGCAAAGACAACACAAACGTCGTCCCCGATCATCGAGCCAGGCCGCCGACTGCAGCAGCTGCCACCGGAGCACGGACTTCTACCTGAGACGATCAACAAGCCTATACAAACGGTCACCTAGCCTACTTGAGCTAATCGGGCATTAATTACACACATCGCTGTCTAGCGTTTCGCCAATCGATGGAGTAAGATGTTATGGACAGCCGACACCGGCAATCGCTAACGCGTTTCCTCGGTTACTTTACCGATGCCGCGAACCCACTCTTCCTCAGAAATGCAGCACGCCGCCATGCCCACGCCTCCACTGCGCAACCTCTCCACAACAGGCCTTCGCTAGTACTTCTACGCTCCACCTCTTTCGCAGGCTGCTAGCAGAAATAGAGTGCGCCACGTACAGTCGAAATTTGATATTAAAGACCCAGATTAAGAAGCATTCTTATACGTGGCAAAATGGGGCCGCATAGATGTCCACAAGCAGATAAGAAAACAATGTAGCTGCGTTTCAGCCCGATTGCAAACACGAGCTCTGCATCGATCGGTTGTTTGATAAGTGTTGGAACCTAAGTCGATTGCTTTCATTTGATTCAGACTTGTCTTCAGTGGTTGTCTTGCTACGCTGTTGGCGCGGCACGCTATATCGTTTCAGTCGTGGTTTGAGTCGTCAGCTGGTGCACTCGGGTTTGTCGGTTTTCTGTATCTTGAAGTCAAATATCATATCTCGTCGCGAATGCAATGGTTTTAGGTTGTTAAGCTCGTTCGATGGTCGAATAGCAAAGTCCTGAACTCTTTCGTTTTCTGATAACGGTGCGGGTACAGCAAAGGAAACGAAAAGTGCTCATCGGGCATAATTACATGCATAGCTGTCTAGCATCTCGCCTAGCCAAGATATTATGGACAGCCGACACGGGCAATCGCTAACGCGGGCGTAAGGCGGGTCCGGCACCCACCCGCCTTATCCACTGTGGCGAGAAAAGCATATGTCCCCATGAAGGAGACAGGTCCACTTGTCGAAACGTTGGCTCCTGCTTTCACCTTGTTCTCGTTTTGCTCATCGTCTTCCCTTCTTTCTCTCTTTTCAACCTTTTACATCTTCACCAGCACAGCGTAGTAAACCGGTTGTGCGTCTGGTCAACTTCTCGGCCATTCCTTCCCCCTATCTCTCTCTCTTTAGGTGTAGGGTGGAGACAGTGAGAGCTTCATGTGAATAATATTCGTGGGTTGAAATATAACCAGCGTGTGGATGAAACGCATTCAAATTTGTTGAGCAGTTGTCGAGTGACAACATATGTCCAGTATCATCGTTGCAAGCGAGCGTTAACACGTGAGGGTCTTCAGCGCGAGCTCACATAGACGAGATGGATTTACGCACTCTTATATACAGCAAGCGACATACTGCGCAAGCGTATGTAACGCGAGCTGAAGCTGAGGACAGACTGCGTGGGCGTGGCGTCTGCGGTTGGCGACACGGCAGGGAAAGACACGCGCTGAATCTAGCTGCTGGCGTTGAGCAACTGCTAGTGTCACCATCGGTACCACAAGTGGTAAAACTGCCCTCTCGCCACCTCAAGAAAGGAATACCCCGCAGGGGCGTCTGCGTCAGCAGGCGTTTGGTGTGTTGCGACACCACGTACCCGAGCACACGAGGGTTGGACCCTCCCGCGTGTAGCCGTGCGCGGCTTAGCCGTGTCTGGGGAAAAGGGGATCCTGGGGGTTGAGCCGATGCTGGGTGTTTGGACCTTTAAGGCCCCCCGGCTGAGGCAACACACCCCTTTGGCCTCTGCTTCACATAGACGGCACCCCCGGACTGACCCACCCGGGGGAAATCGGTAGTTGCCTTTTCCTATCTCTCTCTCTCCCCAATCTTCGTCTTTCTCTTACTTTTCATCTTTCCTGTCTTCTCCTAGCTTCCGCTTACTTCCAATTTTCCAGGCAGCAAGGGTTAACCTTGTGTGAATAGCCAACCTAGGTTATTTCATATTTGGTTATAGTGGTAATGTACAGCTGGCGTTTGTAGGCCGTGTTTCACAGGTCCTGCAGCGTCCCCTTGTAGGACTCCATGGTGGGTGGCTGGCGTTACTGCCGAAATCTCAATTATCCTTATGGGTAGCTCCTTCCCTCCACTACCTGATCGCTCCCTGAAGAGGGGGCGCACCGATGATGTTTTAGAATTTTTCTCCCGTCAAAAAGAAACTTTTCCTCGCTTCCACGTAGTCCACTCCGAAACACCAAACAAACCCGTACGGACAATCTCACCATTTCTCGTGTCCAAGTCCCTGACCCAAGTTCTTGGTACAGGTTACAAAGTATCCAGAATGGCAAGCGGTGATCTCCTCTTGGAGCTCCGCAACCTGAAACAATATGAAAACCTACCCAACCTAGTATCATTTGGCGACGCCAAAGTGACAGTAACCCCGCATCGTACTATGAATACCACCCGTGGCGTAGTCTCCGATGATGATCTCTTGGAGCTGACTGAGGCTGAGCTCTTGGAGGGCTTCAATGAGCAGAACGTCATCAACGTTAAGCGAATTAAGATGAGGCGTGACAACAAGGAAATACAGACCAAACATTTGATACTTACTTTTGGCACAAGTGTCCTGCCCGAGTCCATCGAGGCCGGGTATATCAAGCTCCGTGTACGGCCATATATCCCTAATCCCCTGCGTTGTTTCAAATGTCAGCGTTTCGGTCACAGCTCACAGAGCTGCCGAGGCCGCCAAACCTGCGCTAAATGCAGTGCTAATGAGCACACTTCTGAATCTTGTGAAAACTCTCTCCGCTGCGTAAACTGTGAAGGCGAGCACGCTGCATACTCGCGGTCTTGCCCATCTTGGAAGAAAGAGAAGGAAATAGTTACGATTAAAGTAAAAGAAAACATAAGTTTCAAAGAGGCACGCAGGCGGGTATCTTTCCTGCCAAAGAACACCTTTGCCGAAGTGGCGCGTCAGGGGGCAGCGCCACAACGGTCTCCGGCGGCTGTCCGACCCACACCCAGTGAGCCGGCAGTGACGCCATCCGCCCCCCCGGCGGATGCAGCTAGTGCTGCTCCGTCAACCCAGAATGAGGGATCATCGACCCCGAAGGTGGGCGCAGCCGAGGCTGCCCCAGCCTCCGAGGCCCCTTCCAGCGCTGGCAACGGCCACCGCAGCCAAATCCCTCTGGGAGCCCCATCGACCTCCGGGCTGGTGGGCGCCGGGGTCTTGCCCTCCAAGGCGGGACTCCCTCTAAAAACTTCTCGCTCGCAAGAGCGCTTGTCCGGCGTCTCACACGAGGCAATGGACACTACACCTGTCCTCAAGGCGCACCAAACGCCTAAGGAGCGCCGACACTCGCTCGAACGCTCCAGAAAGAACAAAACCCCTATTACAGGGCCTCGAAAGGGCTCTGTAATCTAAGGCATCACTTCCGTTTCCGTACACACAGCACTAATTTACATTAAATATGGATACACAAATCATACAATGGAATGTCAGAGGTCTTTTGAGAAACCTTGATGATATACACGAACTCATCCACCAACACAATCCAAAAGTGCTGTGTTTACAGGAAACACACTTAAAATCAAAACACACCAACTTTCTCCGACAGTATATAACCTTTCGTAAAGATCGCGATGATGGTGTCGCATCATCGGGCGGTGTTGCCATTGTCATCCATAAAAGCATGGCGTGTCAGCATTTACAGCTACAAACGCCTCTTGAAGCAGTGGCGGTTCGAGTTATTCTGCTAAACAAACTTATCACTGTTTGCTCACTTTATATACCTCCACATTATAAACTAAGGAAACATGAATTTCAGTCCTTTATAGATGAATTGCCAGAACCCTATGTTGTTCTTGGCGATTTCAATGCACATAACTACCTGTGGGGCGACCCTCGTATAGATGCGCGAGGACGTCTTGTCGAACAGTTCCTCTTCTGGTGCGTGTCTGTTGAATAAGAAGGAACACACATATTACTCCCTTGCAAACAGAACCTATTCTTCCATAGATCTTAGCATAGTCTCCCCGTCTGTACTGCCTGAACTCGAATGGGAAGTTACCGACAACCCTTACGGTAGCGACCACTTCCCTATACTGCTAAGATCACATAAAGAAAACGAATATCCACCACACGCTCCTAGGTGGAAGATTGAGACAGCTGATTGGGAGAAATTTCGATCTCTAACTAGTATCTCATGGGCTGACCTGTCTTCGTTAGGAATTGACGCCGCAGTCGAGTTTTTTACAGCATTCATAATAGATGTCGCAGCTAAATGCATATCAGAAGTAAAAGGCTTGGCCTGCAAACGGCGTGTCCCATGGTGGAACGACGATTGTAGGATGGCTCGTAAAAAACAGAACAGGGCGTGGGGGTTGCTACGCGCTTCTCCCACTGCAGAGAATCTAGTCAACTTTAAAAAAGTAAAATCCGAAGGTAGGCGTACCCGCCGACAGGCCAGACGAGAAAGTTGGCAGAAGTTTCTATCCCGCATCAACTCGTTTACTGATGAGGCCAAAGCCTGGAACAGGGTCAATAGGATAAGAGGGCGACAAGCATATTCACTCCCCTTGGTAAACACACAAGGCGATACCCTACAAGATCAGGCGAACTCACTTGGGGAGCACTTTGAGCGCGTGTCGAGCTCAATCAACTATTCCCAATCCTTTTTAAAACTTAAATAAATAGAAGAACGTAAGCCAATCTTACGAAAATCCAGGCAAAATGAACCGTATGACCAGCCTTTCAGTATTGCCGAGTTGAGAGCTGCCTTGAACACATGCAAAAGCACTGCACCGGGACCTGACAGAGTCATGTATGACATGATCAGAAACTTACATACTGACACTCAATTTACACTACTTACACTTTTCAACACTCTGTGGGCTGCGGGATACCTCCCATCTGCATGGAAAGAGGCGATTGTGGTTCCTGTCCTGAAGCAGGCAAAAGATCCCTCCTTGGCAGCAAGTTATCGTCCGATAGCTCTTACGAATTGTCTGTGTAAGCTCTTCGAAAAAATGATTAATCACAGACTCATACATTTCCTTGAATTCAACCATATACTCGATCCCTATCAGAGTGGCTTCAGACAAGGGCGGTCAACAACAGATCATCTTGTGCGCATTGAAGGATATATTCGCGATGCCTTTGTACACAAACAGTATTTCCTCTCCATATTCCTCGATATGGAGAAGGCATATGATACAACATGGCGCTACGGGATCTTGCGAGATTTGTCGGGAATGGGCATCTGTGGAAATATGTTGAAAATAATTGAAAGTTATTTGTCCAATCGTACCTTCCGTGTAAAAGTCGGCAATGCACTGTCACGTCCCTTTACCCAGGAAACTGGTGTACCCCAGGGAGGCGTGCTCAGCTGCACTCTCTTCATCGTTAAGATGAACACACTACGTGCTTCGCTACCGCCTGCCATTTTCTACTCCGTATACGTAGACGATATACAAATAGGCTTCAAATCCTGCAACCTCATAGTATGCGAAAGACAGGTACAGCAGGGCTTAAACAAAGTGTCCAAATGGGCAGACCAAAACGGATTTAAGGTCAACCCCCACAAAAGTTCTTGTGTTCTCTATACAAGAAAGAGAGGCCTGGTCCCAGATCCTTCTGTAGAACTGGGCGGACAACAAATTCCTGTCAACAAAGAACACAAATTCCTTGGTGTTATTCTTGACTCCAGGCTCACTTTCATCCCTCACATAAAACATCTTAAAGAAAAATGTCTAAAAACCATGAACTTACTTAAAGTTCTATCCTACACTACATGGGGTAGCGACAGGAGGTGCCTGTTGAATCTTTACAAGAGCCTAGTTCGATCACGGTTAGATTATGGTGCCGTAGTGTATCACTCTGCCGCACCGAGTGCGCTTAAGATGTTAGACCCCGTTCACCATCTGGGTATCCGTCTGGCCACTGGCGCATTTAGGACAAGCCCTGTTGAAAGCCTATATGTAGAGTCAGATGAGTGGCCACTCCATCTTCAGAGAACAAACATCAGCTTAACATATTTTCTCAAGGTTCGCTCTAATAAAGAACATCCGTGTTTCACAACCGTTAACGACTTGACGTGTGAAACACTTTTTCATAACCGACCCTCTATGAGACTTCCATTCTCACTGCGTGCAAGAGAACTTAGCACGGAAATGGATGTCCCAGTTCTGGAACAACGCCTAATGCCTCCAGCAAAGCTAGTACCGCCCTGGGAGTGGCAGCTGATAGAGTGTGACACATCCTTTGTAGAGCTCACTAAACATGCCCCAGGGACACATATCCAAATGCATTTCTTGGAGCTCCAGTACAAGTACTCGTGCACAGAATTTTACACAGACGCTTCTAAGTCGCATGCCGGGGTCTCCTACGCAGCCATTGGTCCATCCTTCTCGGAATCCGGTGTACTGCACCCTGAAACAAGTATATTTACGGCTGAGGCCCATGCACTATTATCGGCTGTGAAACATATCAGAAAATCAAATATTCAAAAAACAATTTTATTTACAGACTCCCTAAGCGTCGTGAAAGCCTTGAAGTCACACTGTAAACACAGAAACCCCGTAATTACTGAGCTCTATTCTATTCTCTGTAGAGCGTATATGTCTAACCAGCATGTCTTTATATGCTGGGTGCCTGGACATAGGGGCATCGAGGGTAACGTTCTAGCAGACCAGATGGCCACATCGATTTCATTGCATGCAGTTAATCCTGCTGCTTCGGTCCCTGTCACAGACCTGAAGCCTTTTTTAAGAAGGAAACTGCGAAATCACTGGCAACGTAAGTGGGACGCAGAAGTAAATAACAAACTGCACGTGATAAAGCCACAATTAGGGTCGTGGCCCTCCGTAACAAAATCACGGCGAACAGATGTCCTATTCTGTCGCCTCAGAATAGGACACACATTTGGCACACATAACTTTTTACTCACTGAAAATGATCCTCCAACCTGCGGTAGATGCGGGGAGAGGCTGACCGTCCTCCACGTCCTCCTGGAGTGTCGGGCAGCCGAATCTGAAAGAAGGAAACATTTCTCCCTAGCATACCGGCAGCACATCCCCCTACATCCCGTAATGCTACTCGGCCCAGAACCTTTATTTGACGCCAACGCAGTCCTAAGTTTTCTGAGAGATGTTGTCTTGCATGTTTTTAACCCCACATGTTCGTAGCAGGTCCTCTCTTCAGAGGATGCCGCTGCGATAGCTCTTAAGTATAGCACATGCCTCTAGGCCCTTGTGTTTCAAGGGCTCTGACGAGGCAGCAGTGCTCCAAGTGATTTTACCATCCTATATATTTTTTATTTTGCATCATTTTCCTACGATGGATTTTAATGGTCATAGTATTCGTCATTAATCATCGCCATAATTTTATAGCAGGTAGATTTTACGGACTTTACAGCGACTATTTTTAGGCCAATTTACAGCCAAGTCACATCTTCCATCGTCAACATTAACACTTGTCATGGCGCTCTTTGGCCAAACCTGGCCCTTGCGCCACTAAACACAACACATCATCAAGAAAGGAATACTGTTATCAGAGCAGTCGACTCTCCTGTTTATCTTAGTCCGTGTGCCTATTTCTCATACCTCTCTCTTAATTAAAACCTCTACATCTATATTGGACAGTTGCCTGAGCATGTAACGGATCTGGTCCTATCGATCTCCTCCTTGCATTTTTCCACCAATACTTTATACGTTACTTGCCTATCTCGACTGCTGACCAGCTCCCTCTTGACACGCCGCGCCATCTAGCCGCACCACCGCGAAAAGTGCGCGTGGCCTCCCAATGCATATAGCCGGTGCAGTTTTTCTTCCTCTTTATCTTTTTTCCTTCATTGTACAGCCGCATACCCCCATTGCATTCGTGCATTTTTTTCTTTCATAGAATATCGGCACATCGCCGTTGCATTCGTGCCTTTTTTTCACATTCAACAGTGACACATCCCCAATGAATTTGTGCATTTTTTTCCTTCAATGAACAGTGGCACAGCCCCATTGCAATCGTGTTTTTTTTTTCATTAAATGGTCGCACACAACCAGTCACACATGTTGACGTGAATGAGGTCGAATGAATAGCAGTAAGGACTCACTTTGCTCAAATAGCTATCCATCTGAAGTACATTTATTATGAATGCGACATTACGCTGGTCTCGTACCCCATTTTGGTGAGGTGTTTATCATTCCGAAGTGAAAAGTAACACATACCCAATGCAGCGCGCGAAAGCAAGTTTGTTTCTTTGCTCATGAATCCGCGCAGCATCCGTTCATATTACGCATTTTCTGGAGGCTAACTATCTATATAACTATTTCTAAAGTCTCTAAGCGTTTTCCTGCAAACCTGGGTCTCTGGGCAGTCCATGGTCGAATGGGTAGCACACCGGGCTACTGTGCTGAGGGAACTGGAATTGAAGCCAAACGCCGGACCAACTTGAGTCACTGTTGGTTGCCGAAGAAACTCTTTGACGCCGACTTGGCGCACGGTGAATGTGCCACTCGTCATGTGTTGGTCTTCCATGAACCTTTTTCATACAAACTTGATTCACTTGGTATGCGCCAGTAGCTGTCTGCCGCTCTTCAGTGAACATCTCTGACGCCAACTTCCGTAACTGTGTAATTTCTACTGGGAATCTTCCACCCTGTAATGACAAAAAAAAGTTCGGCAGCATGTTGCACTGCCGTAACATGTGAAGCCTTAAGCCTGCATCAAGGTATACGATCGGAGGGCTCAGACTTCTTGCAAGACAGCTGCTGGCGTTGCAAGCGACAGGGAATTCAGTCAAGAAATCGTAGCTTTGGTGCGCCATGCCTATAAATATATGTGGCCGCAATGTAAGCAACAGAACATGAAATGTCGCCAGTCACGTCACGGCCATTACAAGATACTGCATGCCGTTCTGAGGCATTATCGGACTCATTTCGTCTTGAGACCATATGTGGTTTCAGAAACATTCACAGCATACTGTGAAATGCGAGCAGGTAGTAGGATGAATCTAGAAAATGGTGCTGCTTGGCTAACGAGCGCATTGATGAGAGAGATAATGTTTGCGGCTACAGCATTTAAGATAACCACTGCTAAGGCGGACAGCAACGAATCTCAATACGCAAATGTTGTTTCTGGGATATGCAATAGAAAAGCGTTTTCCAGTACTTGAAGTCCAACACGATCATTCCGGCATTATTATACTTCAAATATGTTGTTCCAGCGTCCCGATAATTGGCTAAACTACGAGAATGTCGCTAAAAGTTGAAGAATAGACACATAACGCGTGTGATGATCTGCGGTACCCTTTTGTATAACATTCATTTAGTGACGGCGAATACAGAACATGTCTTTTTAGTACGACGTTTTTCAATTAAATAGGAAGACTTAGGCTGTGGCTAAAGGTACATCCGACGCCCTCTTCCAAATTCGTATTTTTACTGACACTTTAGACGTTAAACGTATATTGCAGGCACGTCCACTCTTCTCGTTGGATTTGGCATCCATTACGTCAAGATAGGTCTGGCATAATCACGCTGAATCGCTAAATACACGCTTCCAGCGAGCATACGCTAATTGTGTGTGTATTGCAGTGTAGCGTGGCTGAGTGGTCGTAGCCCGTGCAGATCGTCGTGCTCTTCACGGGTGTAACAACTGCCGCCCACTCTTCCGAGGGTTGATACGCCGTTTGACAACAGCAAAAAGCATTTCATTTACTGGCCCTCGACACCATTCTATGGCTATGTGCACTTCTCGCCAAAAAAAAAAATTAAATTAAATTATGGGATTTAACGTGCCAAAACCACTTTCTGATTATGAGGCACGCCTTAGTGGAGGACTCCGGAAATTTCGACCACCTGGGGATCTTTAACGTGCACCTAAATCTAAGTACACGGGTGTTTTCGCATTTCGCCCCCATCGAAATGCGGCCGCCGTGGCCGGGATTCGATCCCGCGACCTCGTGCTCAGCAGCCCAACACCATAGCCTCTGAGCAACCACGGCGGGTCTTCTCGCCAATAGACGAACAATACAATAGCGCTCCATTACCGATCCACTTACGTGATTAGTGCAAATAGATACATGTTACAGCATTTCGAAATTACGAAGATATCGCAGTCAGAGTTCCGATCCACAAATTAACATAAAAGTCAGCCAATTGAAGCAGAGAAGCGCAACTCTCCTTCAAATAGCCAGCTCCGCTGACCGCTCGTCAAGTCATCTCACGAACAGGAGCGTTCGACCCTTGTCGTACGGTTTGCTTTGTCGCTCAAAGCATCTCCTGAACAGGCTCTTCTTCGGACGACTGCTCTAACCATAGCGCTATGAGGACCACTAATAAAAGCTTAAGGATTGGTATAGCGCGAATTACGGCGTCCTACCAGACGTCCTAGTTTCGCATAGGTTTAAAAGCATTTTCGGCCGTTCTCCATATATGCACAGTTCTACTTCGATACTGTTTCGTGTACTTAAAGCAGCAAATGCTCTTTGGAGGTCTGCGCAAACGTGATGGAGAATATACAACTTTCCCATTGAAAGTTCTTCCCAAAAGTTAGTACTTGCGAAATTGTTTAACTAATGTTGACTACTTACGCTAGTAAACCGAAAACAAGGGAAACTAGTGTGTCTTGCTCCACACAGCAGCCAACAACGTGCACCCACTCTCGTCCTCCTACATTGCTTTCGCATATTGTGATACCCTGGCGAAATTAGCTGGCAATCATCCTAGCGGCGAGAAACACTTCCGCGATTGTAACTGTTGTCTGTAAATGAAAACATTTCTATGGCTATAACCTCATCCTATGTGCTTTCTTCTTTTTTTTTTCCTTCTCACTTTTATTTTCTTCAGCAGTACAGGACGCTTTTAAGCTGTAAGAGAAAGAAGAGGGGGGGGGGATACTAGAAAGGATGTAAAACTCAAATTCCATGCGCTGTAAAAAACTGTCCATAAGCTCCGATATGTGAAAAAAAAAAAAAAACTCATTCCGTAAAACAACCCCAAATTTCGCAAAAAAAAAAGGATAGGCTCCGAAAACACCTAGCCCTATAGTTACAGACAAGAGAACATGTACAATTGAGAGCAAACGTTTAGGGACCACGGCAAGAAAAGATACCTTCTTCGAGCTCATCCGTGCAACGTGAAATTGTCGAAATGCATCATGCAAGTCAAAAAGCCACACGTAAGTGGTACTACATGACTTTAGCCTCTATCTCTAGGCTGCGAAGAAGAAAAAATTTTGCGTCATCTCTGGTCCCCAAACTTTTGCTCTCGGCAATACGTCACGCGGCCTATACGTATACGACGCTTTCTATATATTCAAATAGGTTTTACCCTACATCATCACGTTATTGACTCTCGGAGTTTAGCTATCCCACAAGAACACACATTCTCAACGCTCGTCACACTTCGCTATCCTAGATGTCAGCAGTGACCAGGATAAATGAACAGCGAAGACGATCGAAGATTCGACGCAGCGGCCGCAATTCACGCGCCGCGAGCCAGTGCGCGGGACCGTGCTCTCAAGCGGCTGAGGAATCGGAACCAGAAGCGAGCCAGCACGGCTATGTCAGGTCAACGCCCAGGCATGGAGCGGAGCACCAGCGCGTCATCTCGAGTCAAGAGGGCCAGAGACCAGGCAAGCACGTCGTGCGGAGGTGACGGGTGGCCTTGCCGATCGCTGGTCCACCGAGGAGGGGTGGTGTCTTCCCTGCACCTGGCCTGGGACTGGCCAGTCCTCCGGACGCCGGGAGAGGCCCAGGAAGCCCTCGACTGCGACTACGCCGCCCCAACGACCACCGCGTGCGGTACGGGTGTTCTGACGGCTGCATCCTGGGGCCTCCCTCGCGGACCGGCGTGCGATGCAGCCCGGGCACCATGAGGGCACGGGCCATGCTGCCGCCGCAACGTCACTGTAGACAACGTAACAAGGCCCGTGCCTACGGACGACGCGGCGGCCACTTTTGGCGGCCCTCAAATCCGTAACCAACCAGGCTCGCGAAGCCTGGTTGAGGACCGGACGAAGGCGGCCCCAGCGACACGCATCGCGCAGCGCGACCTCCATGCCCGCGTGCACTATGACGGCATCCAAGTGCCGGCTACACCGACGCTCTTTTAAAATATGTAAATACAAAACGTACATACGTGCGCGGTCGCCTTCCTGCACTCGTTACTCACTGTATTGACAAGTAACTCCCAGCCTATAGTGTTCCTTTTGTTTTCTCTTTCCACCGGAACGGGGTATACCATCGGTCGCGTCAGCCATGACAACACTTTCAGTTCTGTTATATACCAGACGCTGGTAGAACATCTCACGCACAACAAAAAGTAAACGCTTTATGTGCGTTCTTCGTGTGATGCCTTTGTGCCAATAACTTTAAAGCAAAGCTAAACGCTAATACTTAATAGGCAAATCGAAATAGAAAAATGAATAGCCTAGAATCTAATTTAGCCCTTTGGGTAATAAGCTACTACATTGCATGGAGGTCCAGCTGCTTGGTAAAGTTTGGTTATTCAGCAATAAGTACAATTAACGCGCGAAAATTTGTACGCAAACCACGCGCTTCCGTTTTTTTTTTCCGTTAATTTGTATGGATGCGACTGCAAACGTTCTGTTGCTACAACCGTCGTCTTTCTTGCTTATTGGTTTCAAATTGCTATAATTTCTTTTATATTATTATTGTTAATGCATAAAGTATTCATCTCTAACACCTTCCATAGTCGTCGTCCACCCCCCCCCCCCCCCCCCCCCCAAAGAGAGATAGTTCCCTCCACTTATACGATTTCCTATGTAGTTGCAAAAAAAAAAATGCTTTCGGAATGTTGGTGCCCATGTCAAGATACATGTCCCATATTATGTATGTAAACAAACGAGCGAGCAACATTCTAAAATTGAACTCTGATGGTCGACATAAAGTTCATTTTCTTTATTTTACTGCGTGGGGCAATTCTTTTATAGCAGTACTGGTAACTCGCCCTGTGACACGCATGTATAGTTTCTAATTGCGGCATTCAACCTAATACGACCAACTACCTTTCTCCATCTTCACAAGCGGCCACGCTCACAAGGAGAAGCAGCTGTCAAGCAAACACCTGCTCCCGTTTAAGGCCAGAAGTCACTCGGTTTTATTCCAGTACAAACAACCACACAGCAAACAAGCTGTTATGGATAGGGAACTGCATTTTCGGATTTGTTGCGATTGATATTCAATAAATTTCTGCTCAGCCGCGTTTGCTCCGACTCATACTCCCTGAAGTTCTACTCAGCCTGGTTCATAAGAACGCAGCTTAACGGGTCGGTCCAAGTCTTAGTGATCATTTTTGTCGATGCTGCTGACTATATGGCCAATTTTTCTGCTGGGTTCCCATTTAGTACATTCCAACAATAAGCTGAATACGTGACTGCGGTGCAATATATTTTTAAAAAAGCGCTTACATCCCTGCAAGTACAACAATGAAAACATGATAACAACAGGCGCCTAATCAGATGCAGACGAATGCTAAATACATTTACAAACGGAATCGCAATTCCGCTGAGCTGTCCACCATTTATCGCAAAAAAGAAAAAGAATGAGCACCGGCTAACACTGCAATGAGATCAGACATGACAATGCAGCTTGCTGAGTCCATGTACTGTAGGAGAAACTTACGTGGAACCTACCAGTCACCTCGAGCTAACAGCTACGGTCGCTGTTCCATTCTGCAGACAACTCAAGTGTGTTCAGTCGGTACTTGTACACTTGCCTATACCTAAAAATTTAATGTGATCTCGTCAAAAATTTTATAGTGTTGGGATTTTGAAAGGTGCTCAAATAAACAGTTTTATTGCACTGTTGTTCACGAAGAAATATCATACAGAAGCTTAAAGATGTCGTGAATGCTTCCCAGTTTACCATAGAACGATATGTGCTATGCTGTTGACATTCAAGTAGCTTTTCAACAGCCAGAAAAGGAATCAGTCTGCTCAATAAAGGAATCAACTGCTCAATCAATGTCAGTGCGTTCCAGCCACACGCTGGTTATATTTCCACCCACGAATACGATTCACATGAAGCTCGCCCTGTCTCCACCCTACACCTAAAGAGAGAGAGAGATGGGGGGAAGGAAATGCAGGGAAGTTGACCAGACGCCCTTACGATTTGCTGCGCTGCGCTAACGAAGGGTTAACAGGCTGAAAAGAGTGAAAGAAGGGAGGAGGGAGACAGAGCTAGCACCAGCAAACCAAGTCTAGAAACGGTCGCAGAGTACGTAGGGAACGTTCTTCCACTGCCATTGTTTTGACGGCGGTGTGGTGAACGGGAGAGCGCGGTCTCGCTTGTCGGCGCTGTGGCAGACGCCCGGAAAAGGAAGTCGTCGCATAGGACTGTCTAGTGATTTGGCATAAGAATATATAGCCTCGACTGCAGGTGCATTATCTGTGATCGCGGTACCAGTTCACAGCGCTTCTTTCACTTCTTGTCGTTTAATCTGAACTTTGCTGTCTCCTCGCTCTCATACGACGCCCCATGATGCACCCTCATCTTAGCGTAAGAAATTCTTGCCTAAGGAATTGTGTGCGAGCACCACAGCTTGGTGAATTCCGCCCCTCATCTACTTGGTCATCGACATTGGTTTTGTCTATGACCAGTCACCAATCGGTGGTGGATAAGAAATAACATAAACCAAGATAATCACCACGCTTGAAAGCAAAACCAGACAAATAGTTTACGCCACTTGGAGGAGCTCTGCCTCAGGGTTGACAAAGAGGGGAGTTATGTGTATTGACAGGGGAAACTTGTCGCGACGCACAACGGGCATGTCCGAACAAGAGACATATATAACTCGAGCATTCGAGAGGCAAAGGTCGATGAGGTTGCCACAGGAATTAGCGATGAAGTTTTTCTGGTGAAGGGAATAGACCACCGGGAAGTCGCATAAAAGGCTCCATGTCTTCTTTATATAATGATTGTAATAAGAATATCTAAGCGTGCTGAAATAAATTCGAGGTGTATAAAGATCACCAAGGAGAATTCCTCTGTGCTGGCTGTGGGAAGATATTCAATAGAAGGGGTGACCTCATCAAACAAAACAGAGGAAATATTCGGCTTTACATTGAAGGGCCCAATGACAGCGCGGTACGCTGACTTTTAGCATAGCCGTTTCCTGTACAATTTCTACGTCGTTGCGCAGAACACATCTTACCGAACTGTCAACAGCAATCAGTACGACACCACCTTTTTGTTTAGATCCACTGAAGTCCCGCTGACTGCGGAAGACATTTTAGTAGTAGTAGTAGTAGTAGTAGTAGTAGTAGTAGTAGTCGTAGTAGTAGTAGTAGTAGTAGTAGTAGTAGTAGTCGTAGTAGTAGTAGTAGTAAAAGTAGTAGTAGTAGTAGTAGTAGTAGTAGTAGTAGAACGCGCAAAAATGGCACATGTAAAGGGGAAAGCGCCTGTGGCCGAAGTCCAGAGAAGAGGCCTGAAGACAGCAAGGATTATTACTAGCAAGGTGGCGAAATTAAAGTGGAAAGCTTTCGAAATGGGGCGCCGTCATCCTGTAAATATAATATGCCATCGATGTAGGGCAGACCATTCATTATTCCAAAGGAAGCTCAGATGTCGAAAGTAAAAAAAAAAGAAACGATAAAAGTGCGCGCATCGTTAGACGAAGTAGCAAAATGAAAAATACGGAACCAACGATGGACGCTAAGAGAAGAGGATGTGCCATTTCATTTCAAGACCGGCACTTCATTAGCGCCAGCTATATTGATTCTGTTTGCCTTCACTGTGGTTATACTGTCACCCTGTTTACATATCTGTCGCCTACGGCACTGTTCCTCACTATTCCAGAAATAACTAAAAAGAAAGAAAAAGAACTTCCTGCTGAAGTCTCAAGGCATCGGCGACCATTCGCAAAGCCGTACTAGTTCACACAAAATATATTTACCGCAAGTTGATTCGAAATTTATTCTGCCCCTCAGCAATCTTTTATCTTATACGTCCTCCTGATTTGGTTCTCAAGTGAAATAGACCTGTACTGTCACTTACGTGCACCCAATCAGCAATACGTGACCAATATTTATGATGTATATTATCGTGGCTATTGCTAAATTTCCTTTGAAAGGTAGTTCACAAAAGTGTTTAATATTGCATTATAAATTTATTTTACTGATATTATTGCGAAGCACGCATCTGGTACAGAGATAGAGGGGGAAATTACGCTGCGGCATTACTTTTGATTGGTCTCTTTGCTGTCCAGTTGGCTGCACGCGCAGTTTATCGTCTTCGCAACAGTCGCGATTGGCAGTCGCGCAGCTTAATTTGGTGCGACGCAAGGGACTTGCGTCGCGCGTTCCACTCGCTATACATTTCTATTCCATGCGAGTTCGATGCACGGCGCCTCGTAATGAAGTCAGAGGGCGTGTTCTACGCAGCCGTCCTGTCGCCCCTCGCGCCTTTCCTTCCCTCATATCGATACGCCCTACGCTGGCGTAGGTGTCCTGGTGCTAAGCGCGAGGTCACGGGTTCGAATAGCATGCGCGGCAGCCCCATTCGGATAGGCGAGGAATGCCAAAATGTTCGTGGGCTTTAGCTCCACGCACAAGAAGGTGACGAAGCACAGGGATGTCTCACTTAATCTAGAGTCAACACCTTACGGCATCTCAGAAGGCCGTTTCTGTCGCTTTGGCCAATGTCGCTTCAAACATTAGTTCATAGGTGAGTAACGTGTGATGAAAACCACATTATATTTGTGGTTAGCGATAAATGATGCGTATGTAATTGTATTGAAAGCTATTGGAGCCAGATATCCACTGATACAGGAAAAATAGATTTAGTTGTTGCAACGAGAAGTACACAAGCGATATAGTATTTTTGCGATGTCATTATTGCAAACAGGAAAATGTACACTTCTCCGTGAGAAGCGGCGAAGTATTTTCACCTTATCACATATGTAGTGTTTGCACGCAAGTATCTGAAACGATTCGTGTGGTATGATTCCATTAGAGCTAATGCCCTACTGCGAATGCGACAGGGTAAGCGTGCCTCAATGATTTATGGTTTTGAGCCCACTGTGAGCAACGTCTTTCAATTTATTTATATGTCTCCACATTTATCTTACAACTTGAAGTTACAGACGCTAAGCGCTTGAGTTTCTAGCAGAAGAGGGTATTATCCCACAATTTCATCATAGGTCAAATTTCGCTGTGTTAGTTGTCAGCAGTGACCATAGTCGCCAACACCGAAGAGGTACATGTGGCAACATGGTATTTGATGCCGTTTGTGGTTTCATACAATCAAGTAAACGAATAAATGTTTGAACGTTCACACTTCTCGGCCAATCCTCCAGTTTGGGTACGAGCCATAGCATGAGGTCATCATCATCATCGTCATCATCGTCGCCTTTCACGCATCGCGTGCCAGGACTCGAGCCATGTGTTCCAAGATGACCAAGAATCCGAAGGAGAAGAACGCGACCATGTCGACTGCAGCACAGCCTCTACGATCTGCCTGCAAGACCTGCGCGCCGCCTCCCGCGAGGACTGTCCGAGATAAGGCGAGATCGTCGCGGATAGCGGGCGGGGGCCGCCGATCGTCGGCGGTGCACCGAGGACACGGGATGAAGTCCTTAGAGCAGCCGTCGTGCAGCTGGCCTGTCTACCAGAAGCCGGTCGCGCACCAGGAAGCCCTTGGTGGCGACTACGCGGCTACAACGAGACCCGCGCTCGATGTCGGGGTTCCGACGGCTGCAGAAACTTCGGACCTCCCGTGCGGGCCAACGTACGGCACAACCCTGGTGTTAGCGCACGGACCATGCTGTGGCAATGTCTGCGCCACGGCGAGCATGCCCACGACCGCGCCCTCCATCGACGCGGTGGCTGAGGACGCTTGGCACGGACACTCGAGTCCGTAATCAACCGGACCCCAACCGCGTGACAACTGCCTCGACAGATGTGAGGCCGCGGTCCCGCATTGTGCCGCTTCGATTCAGATTGCTGCTGATCGTCGCGACGATACGGCGATATAACGTCGGCTGCACCCACTCTCCTTCTAGATTACGTAAATATATGTGTTGAACACGCGAGACGCCGCCTCGTTTTCTTCACTCTTTAGGCGAGGAACAACGTATGTCACATTTCTAAGTACGGTGTTCGGAATTGACTGAATTGGCAGCATAAAAGCCGCGGTTGCTGGTTTAGTCTCAAACCAACAACCGCGCCAATGCAGCTTGCAATGCTATCAGTCACGTCAGCGCCATCGCGAGACGGCGCTCTTTCTTCTGGTCGTAACATCACAGGTGGCCGTTTCAGGCGGCGCTTGAGGCTATACAGACATTCAGCGCATCATCCCTATTGAAAAAACTCGTGTTCCCCATAAATACCATGTCCAACAACATAAAATGACAAAGGAAAAATGGGTTTTTGTATGGGATACTACATATGTTTCACGTAGTAGTTCTGCGAAACCCGCAAGGTGGAGAGAAGTAATGAATAAAGGGAAAATCAGACATCCGCCCGTTTGTGGCAAGTGCTACAAAGGAAACCCATACGGGTCCCTCGAAAGAAAAGCCTCATATTCTATGAGACTTTCTTTTTTCGAAAGAAAAGCCTATAAGGCTTTTCTTTCGAGGAACCCGTATGGGTTTCCTTTGTAGCAATTGGCACAAACGGGTGGATATCTGATTTTCCCTTTATTTATATATGTTTTATATTGATTATTGTATATGGGAGTTATGGAGCATAGGGACTTCTTCGATGGGGATGTGCGTTAAATGCGAGCAGATGATGGGGCTAATCTGTAAAAAAGCGTTGCAGCTTGGTATAAGGTTAATGTGTAAAGGGAGGTGCGCTGATATGCAACCAGTACGAAGCCTGTAACTGCGGTGTAGACATAGGGCGCACACCAAGTCACCTCAAATGAAACGAAAGAAACGTGAAGTGAAAGTCGACGAGTGTTTTGACCAACAGCGAAAACAACCTGTACTTGTAAAATTAGCTTTAGTTGAATTCTTTAGTAATGTTCCCTAAAACAGCGTGGGCGCCTTTTAATTTGCTGAAGAATAATTAAGAAAAACAGACAGTAAGAAGATCAAGACGAAAGTACATTTAACAGAGATGAGTAATTGAGCACTGTACTTTAATACAGGTATCATATTTGGAGATGTCATCATTCTCATTATCAATAACAGCAACAAACATACTATGCATTCTAATTTACGAAGCCAGATTACAAACGTTATGAACTCTAAATTCTGTTGTCCTTGTTCAGCTAGCGCTACAACAAAATAAGATAAGCATTAACCTCGCTACGCGACCCCTCCCCTACCCCACTTCCCGAGCAGCCGCCTCCTTTCAGTAACTTTCTTTCTCTCGGACTCAGACGTTTGGAATCTTGGCACACATACTCTACTCTACGGCTAAGATTTTTAGAAGAAAACATGGCCTTGTAACCGTTCAGCCACCGTATATTCTGCAGTCGATTCCCGCTACAAAGAAAATGAGTGCTCGAAGCTCCGTTTCAGTAACTTAGATTTGCATTAACCTCCCCAGTTATCCTTTCTATCGAGACCTCGGCTCTGGGCTTTAGCCACAGGGATGTTTGCCTTACAACGTGCAATTTCATTTGCAGTATTTGCATATTACTACTGTTCTGTCACATTATCCTTCTACTTCATGGAAATTCTCAAGCAAATCCTGAGTTTTTTCTTATTCGCGTTTAAGCAATACTGCATCATTTCTATTATCTTTCTTTAACTTTCTGTTGAGGTTTATTTTTCGCGTAATCTTATTTAAGTTTAAAGGAACCAGCCCATACATAGCAAATCAATTTATATTGGCATGGTATGGAAATTATCATGATTATTATCATCCTCATGTGAATAGTATTCATCTCTTCCCATTTTCTTAGACCAGTTAAGGGCCTTATGGTCACAATAGTTTATTTAAGAACAATATTTTCAGCGTAATAATAAACCTCGAGAATTTATATAAAACCTGACGTTACCACAAATAGAAGTGTGTAACACCCACAATGAATAATGTTTTTTTTTCGAATGTTCTAAGCCGATATACGCCTCAACGTTCTTAAGAAAATGTGTTATTATAAATTAGAAGCCTCATCAAAGGTTACACTTCGCCTTTGTGTCAAAAAATCTAAAGAATATAAAAAAGCACAGATTATTGTTATGTACACCAAACCAGCAGTGAAAAGTGAACTTCATGGTGTATGAGATTTCCACAAGCTGGTTCCATGCCAGACGGCTGGAATCCATGAGGAACAGCGTAATTGAACAGTAGCACATAGTTCCCTCGACCAAATTATATGCTTGGAACCCCGACTGTTTTTTTCAACGTTATTGTTTTGTCAGTACGAAGACCAATTTGATGGCCTCAGCCAGTCAGCAGATAGTAATAACGCCTTTCTTAAAATTAGGCTTAGGCCGCAGTCATCAGTTCTTGAAAAAAAAAAAAAAAAAGATACTGCAGTTTTTCAGTGACTTGCAAAACATTTTGTGAATATACATTTTGATGGGTACATGGAACCTTCCTGGTATTACGGTTTCATGTGGCTTCTTAGCAGGCCATATCATTGCATTGATGGCTTTAAGTGCGGGATTAGTTCCTCTTGCATAAGTGTTGCTCGGAGCTCGGTTTAGCGGAGGCAAGGAATGCACGTTTTGACAGCTTGAGAACGGAGAGTCGGCTGGCTCTATTCAATGGTAAAAACAGGTTTGACGAGTGGCTGTGGTGACGCTCCAGTCGGGCAGCCACCTCGGTTCCAAGAAAGAGCAGGGAGCAATGACCCCCTCGGTGAGGCGAGCTGTATTTCCGATAAGCAGGGACAGCGAAGCGACGGACGGTCGCTACAGTGTGTTCACGACTACACACTCCAACGCCTCCATAACGAAGTGATTGGGGCCTCTGAAATTGTTCGCTATACATGTAACTTCGTTGTAAAGGTCCCACACTGCGTAGCTAACACTATAATGAGGATATTATTATTCCTACGTAATACAGGTGATTTCGATGGGAGGCTTTCTTTGGAAGCTAGGTGTTCCACTGTGTTGAATGTCTACGTTAGCTACACTTTATTTGCCTTTGTTCTTCAGAAAGATGATTTCGGCGGAATGTAGTGTTTAGAGTTCAAATGATTTGTAATCGGGCCTCCATAATCAGACCGCAGAGTATATTCGTTGCCGAGATTGATAATGACAATGATGACGTATTCAAATATGATACCTGTTTTAAGGTACAGTACTCATCTCTGTTACTCATCTCTGTTAATGAACTTTCATCTTGATATTCTTACTGTTTTCTTTAGTCCCTCAAAAAATTAGAAGGCGCTCACGCTATACTAGGGCACCTTACTAAAGAATTCAAATAAAGTTAATTTTCCAACTGCAAAACTTTTTCGCTGTTGGTCAAAACACTCGTCGACTTGCACTTCACGTTTCTTTCGTTTCATTTGGGGTGACTTGGTGTACGCGCTGTCAACACTGCAGCTACAGGTTTTGTCCTCGTTTCATTGCACCGCAGCCCCATTTACACATTCTACCAAGCTGCAACGCTTTTTACAGATTAGCCCCATCATCTGCTTCTTTTTAACACACATCCCTATCGAAAAAGTCCCTATGCCCCATAACTCCCACATGCAATATTGCGATATGAAACATATATAGTATTCCATTCAAAAACCCGTTCTTCCTATATGTTATTTGATGTTATCGGATATAGGAGTTATGGAGAATACGAGTTTTCTTTTTTTACTAGGGATGCTGCGCTGAATGTCTGTATAGTCTCAAGCGCTTCCTGAAACGGCCACCTGTCATGTTACGACCAGAACGGTGAGCGCAAACCCGCGATGCCGCTGACGTGGATGATAGCGTTGCAAGCTGCATTGGCGCGGTTGTTGCTTTGATGCCAGACTAAAGCAGCAACAGTGGCTTTTATGCTGTCAATTCAGTCAATTCTGAACACCGTCCTTTAAGATGTGCGAAACGTTGTTCCTCGTCTACACAGGGAAGGAAACGAGGGGGTCTCGAATGTTCAACCTACATTTACATAATTTACAAGGAGAGTGGGTGCAGCCGGCGTTACGACGCCGGGATGATCAGCCGGAATGGGAATCGAGGGAGCGCGATGCGGGACCGCGGCCTCACATCTGTCGACGCAGTTGTCACGCAGCTGGGGCCCGGTTGGTTACGGACTTGAGTGTCCATGCCAAGAGTCCGCAGCCAGCAGGTCGTCCGAGGGCACGGTCGTGGTCATGCTCGCCGTGGCGCAGTCATTATCATAGGATGGTCCGTGCCCAAACACCAGGGTTGCGTGTTTCTGCAGCTGTCGCACACCCCAGATCGCACAGGGGTGTCCCCAAGCGACAGAAACGGCCCTGAGAGACGCCGTTAGGTGTTGGCTCTATAGATTAGGTGAGACCTTAAGCTTAAGCCCACGAATGTTTTGCGTTTCCCCTCCATCCGAATGAGGCCGCCGTGCACGGAATTCGAACCCGTGACCTTGTGCATAGCACCGGAACACCTGGACAGCGTTGCGCGTATCGATACGAGGAAACGAAAGGCGCGAAGAGAACGGCACTGCTGTGTTGAACACGCCCTCTGACTTCATTACGAGGCACCGTGCATTGAACTCGCATTGAATAGAAATGCATACCGAGAGGAACGCACGATGCAAGGGACGCGCGACTGCCGATCGCGACTGTTGCGAAGGCGATAAACTGCGTGTGTAGCCAGCTTGATGGTAAAGAGGCCAATAAAATTAATGCAGAAGCGTAATTTCCCCCTCCATCTCTATACCAGATGCACGCTGAGCAATAAATTCAGTAGAAGCAATTTATAATGCGATATGAAACAGTTTCGTGAAGTATCCTTCAAAGGAAATTTAGCTATAGCCTAGATAACATAAGTCATATCTATTTGTCGAATATTGCTGATTGGGTACACGTAAAAGAAAGTGTAGGCCTGTTTCACTTCAGAACCAAATCAGGAGGACGTGTAAGTTACAAGATTTCCGAGGGGCAGAATAAATTTCCAATCAACTTGCGGTAATGTTATTATTTGCGAATCCAGTAGAGTACCGCGTTACGAATGGTTGCCGAGGCCTTGAGATTTAAACAGGATCACACAATGCATCAGTAGTTGAGGCTATATGCTTATGCCAAATCACTACGCCCTAATATTCGACAGCTTCATCTTGCGGGTGTTAGCTACAGCGCCGACAAGCGAGACCACGCTCACGCGTTCCCCGCACCGGCATCAAAACAATGGCTGTGGAAGATGATTACGCAGGTGTTCTGTGGTGGAAGTGTCAAGGCTGTTTCACGTGTTGCGTCAGGAGCGAAAACAAATCGGTGCATGCAGTCGCCGGCGTCGCAATGCGATTTTTAGAGGGTTTACTTCACACGACTGCGATTTCAACAATGCGACGCCCAGGGTGGCTTGCTGCTAGATTTTGTGGCAAACGCAGCATAATTTTGAAAATCTAATGACGAAAAACCTCTATTTTGCGACGTTATTCACATTTCTTAAACACGAGCGATAGTAGGCTTGTTTTTTTTAAATTTAACCCAATCCTTTATAATTTAACTCAAGCATTAACCCAATGCTCATAATATGGGAGACTGATTCCTTTTCCGGCTGTTGAAAAGCTACTTGATTGTCAATAGCATACTGCATATTGTACTGAGGGAAAGTGCTAAGCATTGACAATATCTGTAAGCATTTGTATGATATTTCTTCATGAAAAACAATGCAATAAAACTGTTTAACTGTACAGTTTTCAGAAACCAAACACTGTGAAATTTTTGACGAGATCACAATAAATTTTAACATATGGACAAATGTGCCTAAGTACAAGTACCGACTGAACACGCTTGAGTGGTTGAGTTGCCGGCTGCAGAATTTGAACAGCGTCCGTATCTGCTACCTCGAGGTGAGTGCTATGTTCCACGTAAGTTTCTCCTACCGCCCATGGACCCGGCAAGCGGCATCGTCATGTGTGATGTCATTGCAGCGCTTGTCTGCGCTTATTTTGTTTTTTCGATAAGTGGCGGCCAACTGGGCGGGAGCTCGATTTCGTTTATACATGTATTTAGCATTCGTCTGCATCTTATTAAGCGCACGTTCGTATCGTGTTCTCATTGTTGTACTTGCAGTGATGTAAGCGTTTTTTTAATATATTCTGCTACAGTCACTTATTCTGCGTAGTGTTGAAATGGGTAAAATATCCACACAGCAGCAAAATGGCCAAGATAGTTATCAGCATTGGCAAAAGTATAGTGTATATCCAATGCACTTGTTGAAATCTGCATGAGGGCAACCGTTCACGCAACGTTCACTTATATTCGATAAAGCTAACTGCAATGTGCACAATTGATCTAATTTTCATGCGATAGAACAAGGACTCCTATGCAATGCTTGCTCCCGCATCGCACAGGTCACAACTACAGTACCATGCAACGTATACATAGCACGGTGAACTCACTCGAACGACCGCTCACTAAGACTTGGACCAACGCGTGAGGCTGAGTTCTTGTGAGACTGGATGAGTAAAATTCTGGTGAATATGAGTCGGAGCCAATGCAGCTGAGTAGAAATTTAGTGAATATCAGTCGTAGCAAATCTGAAAATGCAGTGCCCTATCCATAACAGCTTGTTGCTGTGTGGTTGTTTGTACTGGAATAGAATTACTGTATATGCTACCAAAGGTAGCAGAGTTGCGCGTCTGTTTTATCACGCCTCTAGCGCCTCTATTGGCAGAACGTCATCACGTGGTAGGCAAGCAACCGTGCATTGCGGAGAAGCAGATGCCCGGGCCAATTTTTGTATTTCCCGACGCCGCCGCTGCAGCGAACTGGATTCACACAAGTTACCTCCAGTCAAATTCAAAGGGAATCCGGCCGATTTGGCGTTCACTGTTCGCGTGCGAGTTAGCTGCGGAGCAACAACACAACGTGCGCAGCGCATCTAACAGTTGGTTCATCGCAGTGTTCTCGCAGTCCCATCGGGATGATATAATGACCGGGGGCTCCCGACTGCACGAATCGCTCTGAAAGTGGAGAAGCTTTTAATTCGATCCAATTCAATCCCATGCACCACACTGCTCTAACAGAACTGTCATAAAAAAGCCAGCTCACATTTTCATGATAATGCACTGCTTGGGCTGTTGTTTCTGAATATAAAAAAGGTTGCACTACCAAGTAAAGATATTTCATGTACTACTGCTTATGTGAAGCAGGATGCACGAGGAATTAATGTCGTTATTTACCATACGGTAAGGGCCTAACTGGGTTTTGCATTATTTCCCGTAATGTAGCTATGCCAATCCTGTGAGAGAAAAACTTTCACTGCACTCCCACAGAAGGTTACTTTTGGAATCCCTGCAGTGAAAAGGCTCATAATGAAGTGGCACTTGCAGGTGTGGCTGATATCCAGTGCCTGTGTAGGTTGGTACGTTTCTACCGCCAATTTAATGGGGTACCAGAGTCGACATACTAATGGTTCGTCATTGATTCACCAGTAATATCTAAGACTGCCTACACTTTGAGAGCTTTGGCACATAAGCAGGTATGCCTATTGCAAAACCCAGTACCCAGTATCCAGTGTCCAGTCCATAGAGTTGTAGGAAACTCTATAGTCCAGTGCAGCGCCGGATTATGGGCCCAGTGCCGCGCGCAGGATGCTGGAGCGCTGGGCAGGCGCGGCGAACTGGGAGGCGCTGGGTACTGGTGCGAAAAAAAGCCCTATCGCGTTAAATACGCGGTGCGTGGACACCTTATATATATTTTTTGAGAACAGAAAGCAACAGAGAGTGTTTTGGTGCAATAAAAAAAGAAAAAAAAATACGTAAAAAACAATAAGCTCCGACAAGGATTCGATCGTCGGACCTGCAAGTCCCGAGCGCGGTACCTTACCACTACGCCACGCCAGGAGCCGAGCTTTGGCGCATAATTTCCACGTCAAGGACAGAGATGCCGCTTTAGTTTCGCAGAGATGCGTCTCGCTCAGTCATGGTAGATGCGCTATCGCCCAGCAACTAAAACTGGCGCCTGTACCACAAACAAAATTTTGCTGCCCATATTCAGTAGCATGCTCGGAAGTGCCACAACAGCGATTTTCACTTGCGATTGGCATTTTAACTTCAAAAAAATCCTAAATGAACCGCCGACCCGGGATGTTGTATGGGCTGTTACTACCGCTTTGGATAGCCGTTTCTTGTTCTTCACGCGAAGGATATGCAACGTTTCCTTAGTTAAGTGATGCCTTTCAGTTGACACGTCTGTCTATTCATAGATCCTCGTCACAGAAGCGCAGGCTAGGGATGTGAGCCTTCGGCGACAGCACATATATACCTGTGTTTATGAAGCGTCATATCGGCGCTCATCGCTACTTGTGCTGGCACTGTAAGCATGAAAAAAAGGTTTATTTAAGAACACTGATGCGGAAGCTGAAATATGGTGATTTATCCTTGTTAGACTTCTTCATTCCTTAGCCTAGACGCGCCGAGAACGTGCAGACGGACTCGGCCGATACGCTTGGCCTAAGCTTCGGTGGAGGCCGATCTCGGCGCCTTTTTCTTGACGATCTTTTCAGTCAGCTGTTTCGATGCACTTTGTTTGCGATTAGGCGGAAAAGCAGTCCACAAGCGATGCAAAAGCGTCCGCGGTCTCGACGATACGGTAGGCATGTCGACTGCAATAACAGAGTGCGGCTTCGCCGCATAGATTTGGTTGCCTACCAGGCAAGATGGCGGACCTACGCGCAACTCTGCTACCTTTGGTAGCATATACAGTAACTCTATACTGGAAAAAAACAAGGCGACGTCGGGCCTTCAACGGGAGCGCGGGTTTCCTTGACCGCTGCTGCTCCTTGTGAGCGCGGCCGCTTGTGAAAATGGAGTAAAAAAGTTGCTCGCTTTAGGTTCAACACCGTAATAATAAACTATGCATGCTTGGCATACGCCGAATGCCTTCAACACTAACGTTATCATATTTCATAAACAGTTACCAGTACTCCTGTAAAAGAATAGCCGCATCCAGTAAAACCAAGGAAATAAACTTTATGTCGTTCATCAGAGTTGAATTTTTGAATGCTGCTCGTTCGCTTGTTTACATATATAATATGGGACATGTATCTTCACAAACGCACCAACATTCCAAACGCATTCTTCATTTGATCTACAAAAGAAAGCTTATAAGTATAGGCAAATATCTCGCTTTCAAAGACTATCGAAGGGGTTAGAGATGAATACTTTATGCATCAAAAATAATATTATAAAAGAAATTAATGCAACTTGAAAACCAGTAATCAAGAAAGACGACTGTCATAGTAACATAACGTTTGAAGTCTCATTGATTCAAGTTAATGAAAAAAAAGAGAGAAGTGCGTGGTTTGCGTACGAATTTTCTCGGGATAATTGCACTTATTGATAGGTGAATAACCCAACCTTCCCAAGCAGCTGGACCTCCATTGAAAGTAGTAACTTATTACCCCATTGACTAAATTACATTCTAGACTATTCATTTTTCTATTCGAACTTACCTATTATTAGTAAAAGTTTAGCTTAGCTGTAAAGTGATTGGCACAAAGGTATCACACGAAGAACGCAGATGCAGCGTAAACATTTTGTTGTGCGTGGGATTTTCTACAAGCTCTTATCATATAACAGAGCTCAACGTGTTGTCTGATGGCTCCGCAGACGCGACCGATAATGTACCACGCTCTGCTGGAAAAAGAAAAAAAAAGAAAAAGAAGGAACGCTATAGGTTGGCAGTTACTTGTGGACACAGAGAGCGACGAGTGAAACAAGGCGACCGTACACGTATGTACCATCTGTATTTACATATTTTACAAGAGCGTCGCTGTAGCCGGCACGTGGATGCCGTGGTGATGTACGCGGCCGTGGAGATCGCGCTGCAGGATGCGTGTCGCTAAGGCCGCCTTTGTCGGGTCCGCAACCAGACTTCGCGAGTCTGGTTGGTTACGGATTTGAGGGCGGCCAAGAGCGGCCGCCGCGTCGTCCGTGGGCACGGGCCTTGTCGCGTCGTCCACGCTGACGCTGCGGCGGCAGCATGGCCCGTGCCCTCATGGTGCCCGGGCCGCATCGCACGCCGGTCCGCGTGGGAGGCCCCAGGATGCAGCCGTCAGAACACCCGTACCGCACGCGGTGGTCGTTGGGGCGGCGTAGTCGCAGTCGAGGGCTTCCTGGGCTTCTCCCGGCGTCCGGAGGACTGGCCAGTCCCAGGCCAGGTGCAGGGAAGACACCGTCCCTCCTCGGCGGACCGGCGATCGGCAAGGCCACCCATCAGCTACGCACGACGTGCTTGCCTCGTCTCCGGCCCTCTTAGCTCGAGGCGACGCGCTGGCGCTCCGCTCCATGCCTTGGCGTTGACCTGACGTAGCCGTGCTGGCTTGCTTCTGGTTCCGATTCCTCAGCCGCTTGAGAGCACGGTGTCGCGCACTGGCTCGCGTCGCGTGAAGTGCGGCCGCCTCGTGGCGTCTTCGTCTTCGCTGTTCTTTTATCCTGGTCACTGCTGACATCTAGGGCAGCGAGCTGAGACGAGCATTGAGAATGTGATATGATATTGATTGAGAATGTGATGTGATATCTGTACTCTGAGCGTACATACCGTGATGATTTAGCGTAAAACTATTTGAATATATTGAAAGCGTCGTATACAAATAGGCGGCGCGACGTATTGTGGACAGCAGAACTTTGGGTACAAGACGTGCCGCCACATGTTTTTTGGTCTTCGCAGCCTAGTGATAAAGGCTAAAGTCAAGTGGTACTGCCTACGTGTGGCTTTCGGACTTGCATCATGCATTTCGACAATTTCACGTTGCACGGCTGGGCTAGAAGAAGATAATTTTATTACTGATGCCGTGGTCCGTAAACTTTTGCTCTCGATTGTGCGTGTTCCCTTGTCTGTAACTATAGGGTGTAGCGATTGCGGGTCAGAAGACGTGGAATTCACTTTGTTCGTTGAGGAGTAAGGGAACGTGAGGCTGGGCCCGATATTCAGGACGTTTGACAAACACGTTTATATTTCATTTCATTTCATTTTTAATCCTTAAAGACCCCATGACGGGGTATTATATAAGGGGTGGGTTACGCAGAAATAAGGAGAAACCGTGTGGTAATCCATGGTGAAAGGTGATCGGTGGCGCTTTCTGTGAAGGTGGATGGGCGAGGGATGGCAGCGACGTCGCTCCGAAGGCCGTTCCAGTCAGCAGCTGTATGAGGAGAAAATGACGTAGAAAAGGTAACGGTGATGTGTGCACGTGGGCTCGCGACTTGAAGAGGATGAGCAGTGCGATTTGATATGCGTGTTGGGGGAACATTGTATGGCGGAGTACCCATCGAGCTATGAAAATGTTTATGGAATAAAGAAAGACTGGAGATACGGCGGCGACATGAGAGAAGGGGTAAATTAGATTCCGCATATTGACAAGAAAATTCAAAGTATTACAGAAAAAGTTCATCTTGAAGTTGTAGCAGCTAACCACTCCCGCCGTCCGTTGCTCCTTTTATGCCCTGTGTGGCCATGCAAAATCGGAGGCTGTTTTACGGAATGAATTTTTTTTCCGCACAAGTCGGAGCTTATCGCACGTTCTTTTTTTTGTTCTTTTTTACAGCGCATCGAATTTCCAAGTTTTACATCCTTTCTATAATTTCCCCCATATTGTTTCACATACACCTTAAAAGCATCCTGGACTGCTGAAAAATATAAGTGAGAAGAAAAAAAAGAAGACGAAAAAGAACAAAGGAAGGAATTATAGCCCTAGAAATGATTTTTGCTTACAGACATCATTTACAACAGCGGGAGTGTTTCTCGCCGTTAGGATGACTGCCAGCTATTTTTTCTGAAGTATCAGAATGTGCGAAAGCGATCTAGGAGTACGAGACTGAGTGCAAGTTGTTGGCTGCTGTGTGGAGCAAGACACACTATATATATATATATATATATATATAGTTTTTTTTCTGCTTACTTGTGTAACTAGGCAATATGAATTAACCGATTTCGCGATCATTACCTTTTGGGAAGAACTTCTGATAGGAAACTTGTATATTCTCCATCATGGTTGCGCTGAACTCTATGCAGCATTCGCTGCTTTAAGTGCACAAAACACCATCAAATAGAAGGGTGTATATATGGAGAACGGCTGAAAATGCTTTTAAACGTATGCAAAACCAGGACGTCTCGCACGACGCCGTAAGTCGAGCTATACCAATTCTTAAGATTTTATTAGTGGTCCTCATAGCGCTATGATTAGAGCAGTCTTGCGAAGAAGCGCCTGTTCACTAACTGCTTTGAGCGACACAGCAAGCGGTACTATTATCTCTCAACACCACCAGGGTTGTTAATTGAACGTTTGCCACGTGTGGAAGCACCGCACCTCCTAACCACACCTCAGCGCGGCGTGGACAACGACTAAAACCGCTCGCCACACCATTACCTTGTGTCACGGCTTGCCACCCATTTCGCCGTCGGTGGGAAGTCGTCGACGGGATATAGAAACCAGTTGGTCGTTCCGTACTCAAGCGAACACAGCGAAGGAGTCAGAGTCGGGAGAAAGAGAGAAAAAACAATATTTATCGACTGACAACGATACACAAATTAAACGAAACACAAAAACACACGAACAATAAGACACGTGCACTTAATATACATCAATAATGGCGACGAAAGAAATACAGCGAGGACCGCGCAAGGAGCGATGAATCGAAGAATGCCAGGCATAACTTTGGCGCTGGGCAGGTCACGTAATATTCAGACCAGATAATCGTTGGACCATTAGGGTAACAGAATGGGTACGAAGAGAAGGGAAGCGTAGTAGAGGACGACAGATAAGATGGAGTGACGAAATTAGGAAATTTGCCGGCGCTATTTGGAATCGGTTGGCACAGGACAGGGGTAGTTGGAGATCGCAGGGAGAGACCTTCGTCCTGCAGTGGACATGAATAGGATGATGATGATGATGATGATGATGATGATGATGATGATAAATATTGCTACGGAACAGTATTTCTAATGACGAAGAGGCGAGCAGTGAGAAGACGATGACGACGATTGGAGGCTAGCGCGGGCTGTTGCCTCTTGGCCAAGTGCAGCTGGTGCACCACCGTGCTCCAGCTGAAGACTCAAACCACGACTGAAACGATACAGCGTGCCGCGGCAAATTCGCAGGATGACAACCGCTCGAGACAAGTCGGAATCAAATGAAAGAAATCGGATTAGGTTGCTAAACTTATCAAACAAGCGAACGATGGAGAGCTCGTGTTTGCAATCGGACTAAAATGAAGCTACATTCTTTTCTTATCTGCGTGTCGGCATCTATGCGGTCCCATTTCGCCACGTAAGAACGCTTCTCAAGCTGGATCGCTAATCTCCAATTTTGACTATACGTGACGCACCCTATTTGTGCTAGCAGCCTGCGTAAGGAGAGGAGCGTGGTTCGCGTGGTTCGGAGAGGAAGAGTGGGTTCGCGGCATCGCTAAAGCAACCGAGAAAAGGCGTTAGCCAGTGTCAGTGTCGGCTGTCCATAATATCTTACTCCATCGAATGACGAAAGGCTAGACAGCTATGCATGTCATTAATGCCCGATTAACTCAAGTAGGCTAGGTGACCATTTGTATAACCGCGCCGGTTCGAAAACGACGCCAATAAATCATCATCGTCATCATCATCCACGTCTCCTCCTCCTCCTCATCATCATCATCATCACTGACGCGCGAGACGGGAGCCCGGCCGCACTGCAGCGCTCGCACGCGACGCGTTCCTCAGGGCGCACACGCACTGGCGCGCCAGGCACCTCCGTGGCCACGCGCGGACTTCGCGGCGGTACCGCTAGAGAGAGCGCAGCGTGTGCAAACGGATACGTGACAGATGAGTGCAGTTTACGTCCAACTGTCCAACTGAGGCATTCATAGCCACATGGCTTCTGCGGATAGTTTAATTAAGATTGCAACCAAAATAATACATGTTGGACCGGGCGTAAACAAAAAGTTTAGAAATGAGAAGAAAGCTGTCAAGAATATTTAAATATTATATTTTAACATCAAGAAATAATATAAGGGAAACAATTGATAATTTTAGAAATTTTACAAGGTAATTGTTTTCTGCTCCTAATAAAATTGTGAATTGCGAGTGGGCATCCCTGTCGGTTAAACACACCGAAGACGCCCCGAGGGAGAGAACGGCTGGCGAAGTAAGTGATAGCTCAAGTGGAGCAATCGATACTTCTATAAGTTTTGTCTTGAAAATCTGCGGCAACATTGAAGGAAATGCTCGGTAGATGCAGGTACATGAGAAATGTGATATGGAGCGGGTAAAGAGCTAGAGGTCAACCTGCATAAGGGAAATTTAACTGCAAAGGATGCTTTAAATTTAAAGGAAGCTTCAAGTTGTGTTGAGGGACCCCAGTCATTATTTCATGAAAAACATAGATGATGGAAGTGAGGGGACGATGTCCGAATCTATTTTGCGGAAGTTAGAAATACGGAGAAATTTCCTCACCTAGGCGCGCTTACATAATCCGAAGTTGACAGAACAGAGATGGCAAGGATATTGCGGATGCTCGTGCGAATGAATCTGCCACTTCATTCATGCACAAAAAAAAAAAAGCATGATGGCCCGCTAACCAAATCAAACGAACTTCCCGTAAGTGCGGACGAATCGCTCAGCATTCTCGCAGTATTCTCGAATTTCAGGATGCAGTAAGCGTTGTGCAGAAAGAAAACGAGCTAGTAAGTGTAACGGCTAATGAGGCATTTTGGGGAAGTTATAGTACTGATAACGACTGAGAAAGGCTTGCCAACCTTTCGATAGGAGGACCTTCCTTCGTCCTGCTATGGAAACGTTGGCCAGCCTTTCTGAGGCACCTTAGAACATTATCGCTGTTTGTAACATTTATACGACAATGTGATACTCCATCTCTCGGCCCCATTCTTGATTTTGAATTCAATCGCTAGCAATTCTGCGGGAAAGATGGGTGAGAAGGCGAAGGGAGTTAGGCCATTGAAAAAATACAGGCAGTATTCCCACTGTAGCCGCCTTCACAGGGCACATAGAAGCGTCAGTAGGTACTATTTGAGTTCAGTAGTTAGCTAGCTTAGGTTGTCCTATAATTTATTTTTGAGCAGGCAAATCATGAGCAAAATTTGAAAACATGCCCTCGAGTTCAAATTGGAGGCCTGGTAAGCAATCATTCAAAGGAGTGAACTTCACGATGTTTGTCACTGTGCTTGCACAAATATTACCTGACGGCTGCGTAACCGGGGTCATGATACGTCTAAAGATGCACAAGGTTCAGTGATAACTACATATTTTATAGGTCTCACTAAAAAACATCATTGTTTATGAAATGTCTTAACCATGCCGATGCTAAATCTACAATATTGGGTGGGTATATATATAGTAGCTTTCTCATACAAGGCAGTTTTGGCAGAGAACAGAGGTCGCCCAAGGCATAAGCGTAGAGCTTCTCGTCCTAACAACACATGAGTTTTAATTCTATAGGCGGGGCCACGGGAAAACAATACCCAACCAAATTCCAATATGGCTGAGCATACATCCGGTAAATCATAATTACCTAATCTATCCCGGCTTACTCCAGAACGACAGTGACTTCTCCGGCGCACCATACCAATGGCGCGCTGTGCTTTAGATTTAATATGTTCAATGTGACTACACCAGTCGAGATGGCCATCGTAAGGCCTCGATTCAGAGCCCGGAAGAAGATGACTCGATGCGGAAGCAAAAAGTTAACTACTTTCCTAATACGACCCAAATCTTGACCAATCCCCCACAGTGTGTATATGGGCCATCGAAGAAGGAAAACGGAACAAAACAAACAGTGCCACGCGCTTTTTAACACCTATGCTGACCTTTATTTCTTCAGATAACTTTATTTTAAGTTAATTGTACCACAGGTTTCTGGGACCGTAGCCCTAGGTGGCTCTGCGCCTTACGAAGGAAATCATCATCATCATGATCAGCTTCATGCGCCACGAGCCTGCGTGCGAGGCCGTGCGTTCGAACCTGCCCTATTGATTCAGAGAAGAAAACCACCATGTCTGCTTGTCAGCGCCAGCTCAGCAAGGAACAGGAGTGCTCTGCCCGATGTCGAAACTGTCTGGCACAAGACGGGGACTCGTTCGTCGCGGGTGTGCAGAGGGGCCCAGCTGGAGTCCTTGAAGCCGCCAGATTCCAGCTCCCCAGTCCTTCTGACGCCGGAAGCATGCCAACAAGCCCCCCGCTGCGACGACGCCGCTGGAAAGACTACCGCGTAGAGTCCGGGGCTTCTGACGACTGCATCGTGCGAACTGCTGGCCTAGAATTGATCAGCCCTTCCGACAACGGATGCGTGCCAGGAAGGCCTTGCCTGCGTCTAGTCAGGAACTGGCCAACGCTTCCCATGCCAGAAATACCCCAGCAAGGCCTCGGCTGCGACTACGCCGCTGTAAAGACCACCGCGTGCAGTCCGGGGCTTCTGACGGCTGCAACATGGAAGCTGCCAGTATGGAACTTGGCGGCCCTTCCCACGCCCGAAATTACCCAGGAAAGCCTCGGCTACGACTACACCGCTGTAAAGACCACCGCGTGCAGTCTGGGGCTTCTGACGGCTGCACCGTGGAAGCTGCCAGTCAGGAACTGGCCAGCGTTTCCCACGCCAGAAATACCCCAGCAAGGCCTCGGCTGCGACTACGCCGCTGTAAAGACCACCGCGTGCAGTCCGGGGTTTCTGACGGCTGCACCATGGAAGCTGCCAGTCAGGAACTTGGCAGCGCTTCCCACGCCCGAAATTACCCAGGAAAGCCTCGGCTGCGACTACACCGCTGTAAAGACCACCGCGTGCAGTCCGAGGCTTCTGACGGCTGCACCGTGGAAGCTGCCAGTCAGGAGCTGGCCAGCGTTTCCCACGCGAGAAATACCCCAGCAAGGCCTCGGCTGCGACTACGCCGCTGTAAAGACCACCGCGTGCAGTCCGGGGTTTCTGACGGCTGCACCATGGAAGCTGCCAGTATGGAACTTGGCGGCGCTTCCCACGCCCGAAATTACCCAGGAAAGCCTCGGCTGCGACTACACCGCTGTAAAGACCACCGCGTGCAGTCCGGGGCTTCTGACGGCTGCACCGTGGAAGCTGCCAGTCAGGAGCTGGCCAGCATTTCCCACGCCAGAAATACCCCAGCAAGGCCTCGGCTGCTACTACGCCGCTGTAAAGACCACCGCGTGCAGTCCGGGGTTTCTGACGGCTGCACCATGGAAGCTGCCAGTATGGAACTTGGCGGCGCTTCCCACGCCCGAAATTACCCAGGAAAGCCTCGGCTGCGACTACACCGCTGTAAAGACCACCGCGTGCAGTCCGAGGCTTCTGACGGCTGCACCGTGGAAGCTGCCAGTCAGGAGCTGGCCAGCGTTTCCCACGCGAGAAATACCCCAGCAAGGCCTCGGCTGCGACTACGCCGCTGTAAAGACCACCGCGTGCAGTCCGGGGTTTCTGACGGCTGCACCATGGAAGCTGCCAGTATGGAACTTGGCGGCGCTTCCCACGCCCGAAATTACCCAGGAAAGCCTCGGCTGCGACTACACCGCTGTAAAGACCACCGCGTGCAGTCCGGGGCTTCTGACGGCTGCACCGTGGAAGCTGCAAGTCAGGAGCTGGCCAGCGTTTCCCACGCCAGAAATACCCCAGCAAGGCCTCGGCTGCTACTACGCCGCTGTAAAGACCACCGCGTGCAGTCCGGGGTTTCTGACGGCTGCACCATGGAAGCTGCCAGTATGGAACTTGGCGGCGCTTCCCACGCCCGAAATTACCCAGGAAAGCCTCGGCTGCGACTACACCGCTGTAAAGACCACCGCGTGCAGTCCGGGGCTTCTGACGGCTGCACCATGGAAGCTGCCAGTCAGGAGCTGGCCAGCGTTTCCCACGCCAGAAATACCCCAGCAAGGCCTCGGCTGCGACTACGCCGCTGTAAAGACCACCGCGTGCAGTCTGGCGCATCTGACGGCTGCATCCTGGCAGCTTATGGACTGGAACTGGCCAGTGGTTCTCACTCCCTAAGCGTGCCAAGAGGGCCTCGGCTGTGCCAGGGCCGCCACAAAGACCAACGCATGTAGCACGGGGCTCCTCACGGTTGCATCTCTGGAGCTCCCGTGAGTACCGACGTACTGCGTTACCTCTGAGCTCGGAGGGCTCGGGCCATGCAGGGGTTACGGTTGGGCCATGCCAAACATGAGAGGCGCCCATGCTCTCGGAGTACGCGATGGCCGCTCTTGACGGTCACTTCATTGCCTAACCAAGGAGACCCGAGCAATGTCGTTGCGTCCCATCAAGATACGACACCACGACCACGCATCGCGCTTTGCGAGGACCATAGCCGTGCAGTACCAGAACACTAAAGTTGCGGTTACACCGGCGCTTTTATGCGATGTGTAAATAGAGGTTGTTCGTCCGACTTTGGCAGCCACGCCTCACCCACTTCGTACTGTTGGAAATCGGTTTCCGAAATGCTGCAGAGACTCCAGGGCGTGTGCAGAGGGACGAGAAAATTATTTTTATGAGAAATATTTATACGTTAAAATTCCGATGGAAAAACCCGCGAAAGCGTCGAGCTCCGCACATAAATAAAATCTTTGTTCCACACATCCCCTATATACTTTCCCGAGTGTTCTTTCACAGCATTCATTGCCAGCAGCAGGGCCAGAAAAGTTACGTTTAACTCTCACCGTGGTTCTGTCAGAGAGTTGACCGCCTATGGAACGGGCTCCATACTTCGCCGTCGGTACTAGGACCGCAGCGGTTCTATCGAACCCTCACCGTTGTCCACTGGAGCTCTGAAGTTCCAGAGGGATGGTGTCAGTTTTTGAGCCACCGCATCAAGGCGGACCACTCAGGACGAACTAGTGGGTTGGTTGGTTATGTATGCCTATTTGATCACAGCGCACTAAATATTGACAAGGACCGAGGTTCAAGTGGTGACTCGGTCGGCAAAGTGCATTCGTATTCTCATTTGATTTTTTTTTTGTTATGCAGGGCGTGGTTGTGATTCGCACGAGACATTTCCCCGCTATCGAAGAAGGGCTTCATGAATCGCTTTGCGTTTTTTGTTTTCCTGCACGGTGTTACGCGTTGTACTGTATATTTACAAGCGCTTTGCATGTCAATTAACCAGTTGCCGTCAGTGCTTTGCGATGTCCATTCTGTCACTCCCTGTCGATGTTTTGTGAGCTGTAATGAAATGGAAAAGGCGGACCAGCCGTCCCTTCCATGGACGCACCCAAGCGCCATCACACTCCCACGAGTTCGATTAATCATCCGCACGCCGAGCTGTTTACCGTCTTGATTGCAGTGCTTCTGTTCTTTAAGACGAACGCCATTCGTGTAGCACGCTCGCTGAAGCATCTTTGTTGAGAGAGGACAACGTATCCGACATCTTATACTATGGCAGCGAGTCTACTGGTTACTTAGCTTAAAAGGCGCGGTAGCTCTGCTAAAATCGGACCGTGGAGCACTGTTCATCGCACTGGAGGAATAAAGTCCTGGTCTTGCCAGGAAGCAGTTAGGGTTTCATACATTGAGCGCAGGAACACCTCGTATGACGTTGTGGCTGCTAAAATCGAGCCGACGATGGGGTCAATCTTAAATAAGTGTGGAATGGGAGTCCGTTTTGCCACAGGAAAAGCCAAAGGAGAAAGTGGTTCGGTTGGGATGGGCCGGACGTACACGAAGGTGGCGTAGAATAAACAAAGTGAGCTTCGCCATTGCGCAGGCAGTCTAAACACCGAGGTAAAGTACACACCTGAAAGGTCAAGAAGCGTAGTGAGTTCCATTTAATGCGAAGCATTCTTGGCGAATTCAAGCCAGTTTTCTTTAACTGCTTTTCTTCTAGCCGTTTTTGTGAGACGGTACCGAAATTGAGTGGGAGCCGCTGATGCTGGGAGGCACAGACATATATGCAAATGACATTACATTCACAGACATATTCTAGTCACCTGCTTGTTTACTAGAATATAACAATTGTCAATGAGATCATTAACGAATGTCGCCGCTTTGAATACGCGAACAGCCGCCGGATAGTTCAACAGTTCACGCGTCTGCCCAATACCGCAGCTTCGTCGACGTGCGAAGACATTTGTCGGCCGCGTGAGCCCACCTACTCTGAGAACGTCGTACGTATCGTCCGGCGAGAAATCGAAGCAGCGTCTCCTGCCATGCCAGGGACGCAGTGCTCTGAATATTCGCGGCCGCTCGTGTCTCTCATCCAGTCGGTCGGTCATTCGCCAAGAATTTCCAACCGCTTCGCCAACCATCCGGACTTCGCTTCGTCTACTGCACCTGCCCCTGTTCACCGGAGCCAATACGGTCCACATCCGAGCTATTCCAACCCGGCCGAACGGCGAATACATGATGATTGACCCATCTGCTTTCATTGTGGACGTGTGGGCCACATCTCTCGCCACTGCCGAAGTTCCTGGCCAACCCATTCTCGACCAAGGTTTCCCGCCTACCGCATCTCCCCAGTGAATCCTCGTCCACCTGCACTCTCCACCGAGGTTGCAGGCACACCTACAACGCTCGAGCCACTGCAACTAGCCGCTTGCCATCACCACACAGCTGCCGCTCCCGTTCGCCCAATCTGCGTCGCTCCCCGTCCCCATTTAACCGTCTCTCTAAGGCCAATGATAACCCAAACAATGCCTGATAGTTCCTCAAAGAGCCCTGATACGATAGCCTCAACCGACAGAGTTCGGGTGTTAAAGATTGCCAGGGTCAGTTTCCAATGGCGGCCTAGCTGTCCGGGTCCAAACACTATTAGCACCCTCTGCTGCGTTACAGGTCTGACCGCCACCTTGGTCATGTGCTCCGCAGCTGCTGGGGACTAAGGGCCAACTGGTTGATTAAATGAGTCATATGGGAGGGAATGGCCGAATACTGCACCAGGGAGGCCAATTCCTGTTCTAGGGAGGGAGCGTCTTTTGCTGAAGCTTATTGGGTCTTCCTAATTTGGTTGTATCTGGGTTATAATAGCCCCACTCGCTCTCGGCATCATCTGCCGCTGCCAGCGGCCGCTCCAAGCACGGAGATGTAGTGCACTGGAGCAGGTGAAATTCTTCCTTACCATCCTCAGAAAATGATTATTTTTCATATATTTTCGGCGAATTTGAACACTTAAAACGTGTGAAAGAAAGGAATACAAAGGAAAAATGTTACAGCGCTTACCAAGAAGCCCGAAGTCGCCTATGCGCGGAGATACACCCATCCGCCTATTGTTGCGCCTGCATGCCTCTGGTCATCTATTTGCGGCTGTTTCCTGACCGTCCGTTCGCGAATAATACGAAACTTTCCCTCCCGGGCGAATACTAAAAGTGGCGAGACGGGCCGTCAGAACAATATGGTCCGGAGCTGCGCGTAAGACAGGCAACCGTGACAGCACCTAGGTGTCTTTGACCTTTCTGCAGGTTTGTACAGCGCTTATACCAGAGCTAATAAGAAGAAAGAAATGGTGCAACGGGCCCCTTAGCTTACCGGGAACGCTTCAAACTCAGACGCTAGCAAGTTAGCAATGTTATGCTTGCTTTAAGCTACAACAAGGCCGTCTGCGATCAGTCAGACACGGTTTGTACACTTCGCGTGTGGAAGCAACTTACGACCCTGTTATCGCCGCGCTCGCAATACAATTCACGGGAACACAAATGGAAACATGCAAGAACGAATAAGCGCAAAGTATGAGAAAGGAATGGACGCAAATACAACTGTTCTTACGTGATGAAAATCTGTGTGTTAACTTTCCAAGTGGCGCCGCTACGTGCTTGTTCCTTATTCTGCGAGCAAATACTGCAAAGCCTTCTCGCCACTTTTCACTGTTCCTTTTGTGCGGAAATTTTACATCATCAAAGAAGCACGTTTTGGCAGCGCGCTTGGTAAATTGCTGCGGATAAATACTTGAACTTTTATACCGTTGTGGAGTGTACAGTGCTAACATCTATTAAAGCATCAGGTTCCCCGAATACGTTTGCGACATATGTATAATAAACCTTCTATGTATATGGGCTTACAAAGGAAAATCTCGTCCATATTTTTTTAAAGCGTGATCGCGGCAAGTACAGATGTTAGGAATTTGTCCACGTTATATTTTCTACTGTTTCACGTTTCTCGCAAACAGAATTATGCATGATTCAATAAATACCATGTAAGGAAAGGAAAGCTATTGTGGCCTTATCTTGAGAGGTACGGGCAGCTGAACTGGGTGACCGCGGTTACAGCCCAACATCGTTCACGCAATTGAATTTTTTCCAACAATCAACTGTTCGGCAGGACAGCAGCAGTAGCAGCCAGCAACGACGGTCACGAAAAACGCAGGAAGCTTCGCGACGCAAACTTCGCTTTAAAAATATGCGCCTTTGCCGAAGGTATTAATCCACTTATTCATATATATGTATCTATTTGCCGAAAGTATATAATATGTGCCGCTGTTCAATGAATCTTTGGCACCAACATGATCCACTGGATGTCAAAGCCACAACAAAAACGATGCTCTGCACGTCGCATCAGTTCCCAACTCGTCGCAAAAGCACTAAATGTTCGCTGCAGAACAGTTACATGATCCATAATACCCGTTTTCTACCAAACCGAGACTGCTTCGCATTACGTTGATGTCAACTAGAGTCGTGTCTGCTTCGATTTTTTAGCGAAGCATTCTTGGCGAGTTCAAATGATCCAGTTTTCTGTAACTGGTATCTGGACGATTTTGTGGGCCTATACCGAAGATAGAACAGCCTAAATATGTGGGCCGTTCACGCTTATAAGTGTCACTGAGTATAGGCCACCGGGTGTGATCCGCTCTTCATTAAATTGGGCATGTGTCACTCCGTATGTGCCACTTAGTACGTGTCACTGGGGCCGCTGGTGATGTTCCGATTGTCAATGAACCTCTTTGACGCCAACTCGGGGATGTGCCACGGTGACTACTGCGTATGGGTCCTTGGCGTCTCCGCAACTGGGTATGTGCACCTGGGTGTGTTCTGCTCTTCAAGTATTTCTTTCACTTCCGCTTGGATTAATGGCTAACACAACGACCAGCAGCACAATGCGCTGCAGTCAGCATCAGTTCACAACACATCGCAAACACTTTAACCGTTTGCCTCAGAACCATCATATCGTTCGTAGGAACCATTATCTAGAAAACCAAGACTGCTTCGAATTACGTAGATATGTACTGGAGATGACTCTGCTAATTGTTTTCACCACAAGGGCTGCCATAGGGGGCTGTATTTAAATGAATGAGTAATTCGCTCAATGACTTTGCAGCAGCGGTGGTTTGTAACTGCCGGGGACCGGAAAACGGCCTTCTGACAGAGAGGTGTTCTTGTGCACATTAGGGGCGGGGGGGGTCAAATGGTAAATTCAGTAGAGGGAACTATCGGGTGACTGTATAGGTGCACTCCTTTCTTGCATAAAAGTGGTTCTTCTCTTGCCTGCATGGCTGTTTAAGCAGTATGGGAGTTACAGGCAGTTTATTTATTTATTTATTTATTTATTTATTTTGAAACACTCCAGGCCATAGGGCATTACAGAGAGGAGGGTTAAGTTCAAATGAAGTTATTGGCAACCTTCTTGAAGTTGGTGGCGTTCTTGGACCAGGAACGACGAACAAGCAGACGAAATGCTCTTATGAGAGAAGCGTGAGAAAAAGAATAAACTTATTAGAAAGAGACAGCAACATGGCCTGCGTGAGGAGAGTGGAGAACTGGGGGCAAAGGCCGTCGCACTTTTAACACCTTGCATGCGAAGATCCACTGTGAACCAGAGAGAGACGCTTAAAGAATTCACATGTTGACATCCATGAGGCATTTTACCCTCATAATATTTGCTGAATTCAATAAACGTTGATCCATCCATCCATCCATCCATCCATCCATCCATCCATCCATCCATCCATCCATCCATCCATCCATCCATCCATCCATCCATCCATCCATCCATCCATCCATCCATCCATCCATCCATCCATCCATCCATCCATCCATCCATCCATCCATCCATCCATCCATCGACCCACCCACCCAAGAGAAGCGAAGCTTTAAATAAATGGTTAAATGACTACTGTACAGCTGAGAACAATGCGTACAATGTGTTTATGTTTATCCTATACAAAGTGTAATCTCGTGCAATGTTGACGTTTATGCAAACGCCATGACTTTCATGTCATGCAATGTTTATGTTTATGCACAGTACCATTCAGAAACTCTGTGCAAATGTCTAATAAGCTGGATGCACAGTGTGAGAAACCGACGTGGAGGAAAGCGATGTCAAAGGAAGAATGCCGCGACCTGCTGCTTAGCAGCCCATGCCACCAAGCAACCACGGCCGTTGTATTTGTCTTTCTTTTTTTCCAGAAAGGCGATTTTGGTGGAATCCAGAATTTAGAGTTCATAAGGTTTGTAGTCCGGCTTCGTAAATTATATTGCAATGTACGTTTATTCCCGTGATTGATAATGAGAATTAGGACATTATCCAATATGATACCTGTTTTAGGCACAGTACTGAATTACTCATGTCTGTTAAATTTACTTTCGTCTTGATCTTATTTCTGTGTTTTTCGCTTAATTATTCTTCACCAAATTAAAAGGCGCCCACGCTGTTTTGTGGAACTTTACTAACGAATTCAATGAAAGTTAATTTTCCATGTACAGGTCGTTTTCGCTCTTGGCCAAAACATTCGTCGACTTTCATTTCACGCTTCTTTGGTTTCATTTAAGGTGACTTGGTATACGCCCTATCTATGCACCGCAGTTACAGGTTTTGCCCTCGTTTCGTATGAGCACACCCTGATTTTGACATTCACATTCTACCAAGCTGCAACGCTATTTACAGCTTAGCCTCATCATCTGCTCGCTTTTACCACCCATCCCTATCGAAAAAGTCCCCATGCTCAATAACTCCCATATACAATTATCCGATATGAAAGATATATAGTATCCCAAACAAAAACCAATTTTTCCTATATGTCATTTAATGTTATTTGACATAGCAGTGACGAGGAATACGAGGTTTTTTCACTAGGGATACCGCGCTCTATGTCTGTATAGCCTCAAGCGCTGACTGAAACGGCCACCTGTGATGTTACGACCAGAACGGAGAGCGGCGTCTCGCGATGGCGCTGACGTAACTGATAGCATTGCAAGCTGCATTGGCGCGGTTGTTGGTTTGAGACTAAAGCAGCAACCGCGGCTTTTATGCTGCCTACTCAGTCAATTCCGAGAACCGTACTTTAAAATATGCCATACGTTGTTTCTCGCCTAAAGAGTAAAGAAAACGAGGCGGTGTCTCGTATTTTGAACATATATTTACGTAATTTACAAGGAGAGTGGGTGCAGCCGGCGTTATATCGCCGTATCGTCGCGACGATCAGCAGCAATCTGAATCGAAGCGGCACAATGCGGGACCGCGGACTCACATCTGTCGAGGCATTTGTCACGCGGTTGGGCTCCGGTTGATTACGGACTCGAGTGTCCGTGCCAAGCGTCCTCAGCCACCGCGTCGATGGAGGGCGCGGTCGTGGCCATGCTCGCCGGGGCGCAGTCATTGCCACAGCATGGTCCGTGGCCTAACACCAGGGTTGCGCCGTACGTTGGCCCGCACGGGAGGTCCGAGGTTTCTGCAGCCGTAGGAACCCCGACATCGCCCGCGGGTCTCGTTGTAGCCGCGTAGTCGCCACCGAGGGCTTCCTGGTCCGCGACCGGCTTCTGGGAGACAGGCCTGTTGCACGACGGCTGCGGTAAGGACGCCGCCCCGTCTCCTCGGTGCACGGCCGACGTTCGGCGACGCCGCCCGCTATCCGCGACGATCTCGCCTTATCTCGGACAGTCTCTACGGGAGGCGACGCGCAGGTCTTGCAGGCAGATCGTAGAGGCTGTGCTGCAGTCGACATGGTCGCGTTCCTCTCCTTCTGATTCTTGGTCATCTTGGAACGCACGGCTCGAGTCCTGGCACGCGATGCGTGAAAGGCGACGATGATGACGATGATGATGATGACCTCATGCTATAGCTCGTACCCAAACTGGAGGATTGGCCGCGAAGTGTGAACGTTCAAAAATTTATTCGTTTAGTTGTTTGTATGAAACTGCAGACGGCATCAAACACCATGGTGCCACATGTACCTCTTCGATGTTGGCGACTATGGTGCCTGCTGACATCTCGGATAGCGAAGTTTGACCGACGATTAAAATGTGGCAGAACACCGTCTTCTGCGATACACGCAAGCGCTTAGCGTCTGTAACTTCAAGTTCTAAAATTAATGTGAAGATATAGAAATAAATTGAAAGAAGATGCTCACAGTGGGCTCAAAGAAATAAATAATTGAGGCATGGTTACCCTGCAGCAAGCGCGGCAGGGCATTAGCTTTAATGGAATCATACCCCCCGAATCGTTAGTAATACTTGTGTGCAAATATTACCTACGTAATAAAGTGAAAAGACTTCGCTGCATCTCACGGAGAACTATACATTTTCCTGTTTACATGAATGACATCGCAAAAATACCATATTGCCCACGTATTTCTCGTTTCACCAATGAAGAGTATTTTTTTCTGTATCAGCGAATATCTGTCTCGAATATCTTTTAATACGATTAGACTTGCAATGTTTGTCGCTAAATACAACTGTTGTGCAGTTTTAATGACACGTGACTCTCCTATCAAGTAATGTGTGAAGCGACATTGCCCAGAAATTTAAAAGGTGAATTGTGAGGTTTTACGTGCCAAAATTGCGATCTGATTATGAGGCACCCCGTATTTAGGGACTCCGGAAATTTGGACCTCCTGGGGTTCTTTCACTTGCGCCTATATCTAAGTACAGAAGCGTTTTCGCCCCCATCGAAATGTGGCCACCGTGGCCGGGATTCGATCCCGCGACCTCGTGCTTAGCAGGCCAACACCATAGCCACTAAGCAACCGCAGCGGGTGACATTGCCCAAAGTGACAGAAACGGTCCTGAGAGACGCCGTTAGGTGTTGGCTCTACATGAAGTGAGACATCCCCGTCTTGGTTAACCTTCTTGTGCGTGGAGCTAAACCCCACGAGCATTTTTGCATGCCTCGCATTTCCGAATGAGGCTGCCGTGCATGCTATTCGAACCCGTGACCTCGCGCTTAGCACCAGGACACCTTCGCCAGTTTAGGGCGTATCGATATGAGGGAAGGAAAGGCGCGAGCGACAACAGGCCGGCTGCGTAGAACACGCCCTCTGACTTCATTACGAGGCGCCGTGCATCGAACTCGCATGGAATAGAAATGTATACCGAGTGTAACGCGCGACGCAAGTCCCTTGCGTCGCACCAAATTAAGCTGCGCGACTGCCAATCGCGACTGTTGCGAAGACGATAAACTGGGTGTGCAGCGAACAGGACAGCAAAGACACCAATCAAAAGTAATGCCGCATCGTAATTTCCCCCTCCATCTCTATACCAGATGCGTACTTCGCAATAATATCAGTAAAATAAATTTATAATGCAATATTAAACACTTTTGTGAACTACCTTTCAAAGGAAATTTAGCAACAACCACGATAATATACATCATATATATTGGTCGCGTATTGCTGATTGGGTGCACGTAAGTGACAGTACAGGTCTATTTCACTTGAGAACCAAATCAGGAGGACGTATAAGATAAAAGATTGCTGAGGGGCAGAATAAATTTCGAATCAACTTGCGGTAAATATATTTTGTGTGAACTAGTACGGCTTTGCGAATGGTCGCCGATGCCTTGAGACTTCAGCAGGAAGTTCTTTTTCTTTCTTTTTCAGTTATTTCTGGAATAGTGAGGAACAGTGCCGTAGGCGACAGATATGTAAACAGGGTGACAGTATAACCACAGTGAAGGCAAAGAGAATCAATATAGCTGGCGCTAATGAAGTGCCGGTCTTGAAATGAAATGGCACATCCTCTTGTCTTAGCGTCCATCGTTGGTTCCGTATTTTTCATTTTGCTACTTCGTCTAACGATGCGCGCACTTTTATCGTTTCTTTTTTTTTTACTTTCGACATCTGAGCTTCCTTTGGAATAATGAATGGTCTGCCCTACATCGATGGCATATTATATTTACAGGATGACGGCGCCCCATTTCGAAAGCTTTCCACTTTAATTTCGCCACCTTGCTAGTAATAATCCTTGCTGTCTTCAGGCCTCTTCTCTGGACTTCGGCCACAGGCGCTTTCCCCTTTACATGTGCCATTTTTGCGCGTTCTACTACTACTACTACTACTACTACTACTTTTACTACTACTACTACTACTGCTACTACTACTACTACGACTACTACTACTACTACTACTACTACTACTACTACTACTACTACTACTACTACTACTACTACTAAAATGTCTTCCGCAGTCAGCGGGACTTCAGTGGATCTAAACAAAAAGGTGGTGTCGTACTGATTGCTGTTGACAGTTCGGTAAGATGTGTTCTGCGCAACGACGTAGACATTGTACAGGAAACGGCTATGCTAAAAGTCAGCGTACCGCGCTGTTATTGGGCCCTTCTATGTAAAGCCGAATATTTCCTCTGTTTTGTTTGATGAGGTCACCCCTTCTATTGAATATCTTCCCACAGCCAGCACAGAGGAATTCTCCTTGGTGATCTTTATACACCTCGAATTTATTTCAGCACGCTTAGATATTCTTATTACAATCATTATATAAAGAAGACATGGAGCCTTTTATGCGACTTCCCGGTGGTCTATTCCCTTCACCAGAAAAACTTCATCGCTAATTCCTGTGGCAACCTCATCGACCTTTGCCTCTCGAATGCTCGAGTTATATATGTCTCTTGTTCGGACATGCCCGTTGTGCGTCGCGACAAGTTTCCCCTGTCAATACACATAACTCCCCTCTTTGTCAACCCTGAGGCAGAGCTCCTCCAAGTGGCGTAAACTATTTGTCTGGTTTTGCTTTCAAGCGTGGTGATTATCTTGGTTTATGTTATTTCTTATCCAGCACCGATTGGTGACTGGTCATAGACAAAACCAATGTCGATGACCAAGTAGATGAGGGGCGGAATTCACCAAGCTGTGGTGCTCGCACACAATTTCTTAGGCAAGAATTTCTTACGCTAAGATGAGGGTGCATCATGGGGCGTCGTATGAGAGCGAGGAGACAGCAAAGTTAAGATTAAACGACAAGAAGTGAAAGAAGCGCTGTGAACTGGTACCGCGATCACAGATAATGCACCTGCAGTCGAGGCTATATATTCTTATGCCAAATCACTAGAGAGTCCTATGCGACGACTTCCTTTTCCGGGCGTCTGCCACAGTGCCGACAAGCGAGACCGCGCTCACCCGTTCACAGCACCGCCGTCAAACAACGTTCCCTACGTTCTCTGCGACCGCTTCTAGACTTGGTTTGCTGGTGCTAGCTTTGTCTCCCTTTTCCCTTCTTTCTCTATTTTCAGCCTGTTAACCCTTCATTAGCACAGCGCAGCAAATCGTAAGGGCGTCTGGTCGACGGTAATACGTTATCATTCAATAAATACAACTACAGAACATATTGTAGCTGTCGAAATGAGTTACGTATGAGGCGTACACCGGCGGGCTTCAGCTTTCGCGCTTCCCTATGTTTGTGTAGAACCGTTTTCCGGCCTACTTGGGGCCACTGATACTCCATGGTCGAATGGGTAGCGCATCAGGTTGGCTGTGCTGAAGGGACAGGCTTCGAAACCAACCGTCGTACCAACTTGGGTGGCTTAGTATGTGGCAATGTTTACATATCATCATCAGCCTATATTTATGTACACTGCAGGACGAAGGCCTCTCGTACCGATCTCCCAGCGGCACGTGCTGTACCTACGTGCCGCTCTTAAACTTTTTTTCAGGTCGACATGGGTTTATGTAGATACAGAACAGGGTATGTACCGCTGTCCAATGAAACTCTTTTACGGGGATTTGGAGCACTGGACGATCTTTGCAGATCTTCGACGAACCTCTTTGATGCCAACTTGGGCCACTGGGTATGGGCCAGTAAGTGTGTACTGCCTTTCAATGAACGTGACTCAATGTCAGTAGGCGAACGTCACCGCCTAAATAGACCCTGTCTCCACTTTCCCCGTTTAGCCCCCGCAATCGAAATTCCTTCTCTGCGTTCTCGCCTACCGCAGCCGGAGGATAGCGTTTTCGTTGATTGGCGCACTTACGGTGACGGTCTCGAGCGCGAGCTGTTGCGTTTGTGTTGTTGTGCGCCGTGGATAATTTTGCGCAATCAGCACCAGAACACCTGATTAGCAGTATGAGTCTGTGCCGCAGTCACGAGCACTGAGGCAGACACGAGAGAATGCAAGAGCATCATCGCAGCGAAGAAACACGGTAACAAATGACACAGTTTCGTTCTTTGCCCGCAAGTGTGGCCAAAAGTAGGGAACTACGTCTATTTTGCTACGTTACGAGGTAAAAAAAAGAAAGAAGACCCGCACATTCCATTTCTATTTTTTATTATTTCTTTAACGTTTATTTAGTGTTTTAAGAAACAGTTCCCGCAAATGACTGATGTTGCCTTGAATAATTGTCTATGTCACGTGTCACTGTGAATGCCCTGCAGCACTGCAATATAGGTAGGCGCACTCCTGCGAGTGACGTCGACTCGCCGGCTGAGAGTGCGGGGTCCTCGACGAGAAGGGCAAAGGGCGTTTGGTTTGAAATTTAAGCTCTTTCCGTGGCACGTAGGGATGTACTGCTTTGCATACAGGGTCCTTAGCGCATATTGTATGCAATGCGCCTCTCAGCTCAAGATGGCCAAACCTGGTGAGGGGCCGTTTAAAATCGATAACAAAATCATGACTCCCGAAGTCTCGACGCCAAGACTACACTTCGTGCCCCCCCGGGCCAACGCGCCAGTCCGAGCGATCAGAGCAGAATATTCGAAAACTGAAAGACATGATCACCTCGATGGCAGCAGACTTCAACTGCTCGACGCGGGACACAGGTGCGCTGGCTTTGGACAAGACGGCCACGGAAGAGGCGAGGACGTGGCGCGGAGGTGGCAGGGCATCTAGCTCGTCTTCTCAACGCCGAGTAAGCGAGAGGGCGTTCTTCCCGCAGCCTCCAAGGGGCTGGCCAGTCCTCTGGACGGCGGGAGCGGCCCATGAAGGCCCTGAGCTGTGACTACACCAGCACAACGGCCAGCGCGAGCGACCCGGGGCTTCTTTCGGCTGCATACTGGGGGCTCCCGTGCGGTACGACGTGCTACGTCTCTCTGGCGCCAAGAGGGCACGGGCCATGCTAACTGGGCCACCAAGGAACGCTGGTGACGCCCATGGCCAGCTATGATGCGGCGGCTGCAGCTTCCTGAACCATGGTTATGGGTCTGCAAGCAACGATGGTGCCACAATTATTATCGCTGTACGGTCACGGGGCTTTCGCAGTGTCACGTCGCTCACGAGCCGGCTACTGCGAAGCTCTTGTATTATTTAAGCAGAGGTTGTGCGTACGCGCAAAGCCGCCGTGTCTCTCTCACTAAGGAAATAATCAACAGGTATTCTATTTTAAAAACTGCGATAGAGGGAATTCAGTCAAGAAATTGTAGCTTTGGTGCGCGATGCCTATAAATATATGTGGCCGCAACGTTGGCAACAGAACATGGAACGTCGCCAGTCATGTCACGGTCATTACAATATACTGCATCCCGTTCTGAGGCAACATTAGACTTGTTTCGTCCAGGAACCTTATGTCGTTTCAGAAATATTCCGTGGCGCCATATATACTCTGAAATGCGAGCAGGTAGTAGGATGAATCTACAATATGGCGCTGCTTGACTGACGAGCGCAGTAATCAATGAGATAAGGTTTGCGGCTACGGTATTTAAGATAAGAATTGCCAAGGCGGACAGCAACGAATCCAACGAGTCGAACAAGATCATTTCGGCCTTATTATATTACAAACGTGTTGTTCCAGCGTCCTGATAATAGACTAAACTACCAGACTATCGCTAAATGTTGAAGAATAGACACGTTGCCACCGGTTAGCGCCGAACCAACATCTTTCGCATGACGCGTGTGATGATCTACGGTCGGCTTTATTATACCATTCCTTTAGTCACGGCGAATACAGAACATGTCTTTTGAGCATGACGTTTTTTTCAATTAAATGAAGACTTAGGCTTTGGATAAGTTGAAAGTGTGCCACGGCCCCTTTCAACGTTTTTTACAGGCACGTTATACGCTAGACGTAAAACAGGTACGTCCGACCCATCTCGTTGGCTTTGGCATCCGTTACGTCGATATACGTTCTGCATAATCATGCTGAACAGCTAAGTAGATGCTTCCTGTACGCATATGCTCACTCTATGTGTATTGCAGTGTAGAATGCCTTCTTCCGAGGGTTGATACGCCGCTTGAGAGCAACAAAAACACATTTCATTCAGTGCCCCTCGACACTAGTGTATGGCTACGTTCACTTCTCGACAATAGACGAACAATGCAATAACGCTCCATCACCGATCCGCTTACGTGGCTGGTGCAAAGTGGTCCGTTTTGCAGGAGTTATCAATTGCAAAAAATGTTAAAGTCAAAGCTGCGATCCACAAATTAACAGAAATGTTAACCAACTCAAGCAGAGAAGCAAAACTCACTTCCGAACTGTCAGCTACGCGGACCACTCTTCAAGTCGTCTTACGAACTGGAGTGACAGACACTTATCGTACTGCTGCAACTAGAGTAGCATTCAGGGCGTGGAATTCACCAAGCCCATCGACTACGACCTCAGGTTGTAGAAAATGAAGGAAAAAGGGTTTATTTAGCTTAGTTCCACGGCTTCTTCTACATTTCCATGGCTATAATCTCATCCTTTGTTCTAATTTCTTCGTTTTTTTCCTTCTCACTTTTATTTCTTTCAGCAGTCCTCTGCGATTGGTCAAAAACTTGTTTTGACCACACCTAATTTACCTGTCTGTCACGAGACGTCACAAAAACCGCGATAGCTCCCCATCTGATATGACGTGTACACACTGATTATGCATGACTTGACCAAACAAAAGAAAAATAGTCATTTCTGATTCAACCCATTTTCGCCATTAGCCCTCGGTTATTAGTCAAAAGTTTTCGGGCTGCACACACTTCATCTGCCTGTCATGCGACGTCATAAAACCGCGAAGACTCACTACGTCAAAGTGACGCGTACGCGTTAAAGGTGCATTAATATGCAGAACAAAACTGAATTTTCTTCTGAATAGCCGCAGGCTGCCCTGTTCCGAAAGGAATAAAAGATGGCTGCCGCCGATGTCTCAGGCACTGGCTACTCGCACCTGCCGGAGAGCATGGGTTTATTTGCGTGTAATAAACCTCTTTGCGTGGCCGTGCAACGTTTTCGAGCACATTCGGCATGTTTACGACCTCGTGTGCCAACTCTTTTCTGAGCATCCGTTTCAGAGTCATTCTGAAGCTTCCGTTGCATTCCGCCGCTATTTTCGACCAGCCACCGCAAGCTATGTAAGGGAAAGCGGACCAATCACACGCGCCGGCGCCACCCTCTTGATCAGGTTATCGATTTTCAGTGCAGTGGCTGGGCCGCACCGAATCCCTCTCCACCTGAGCGTGCTGTTCGCCTCTTGTCGGCAAATTAGATAACAAAAACCGCTGAGTGAAGACAATGTTATTTGTTTTTCAAGCAAAAGAAAGTGACCTCCTATGAACGAGGAGAGTTTATAATTGGTCTTTTCAAACAACCATGCGGGCGACCGCCCGATGCTTGCTTGGGCGGTTACACAAGTTTGACGTCAGGAGATTGGAATAAAAACATATTGGAATATTTTTACGTTATAGGGCCCCTGGCAGGATAAAAGAACAGCGAAGACGCCACGCGGCCGCCGACCTTCACGCGCCGCGAGCCAGTGCGCGGGACCGTGCTCTCAAGCGGCTGAGGAATCGGAACCAGAACGAAGCCAGGGCCGCTATTTTGTAGCGATGCCTTATGCCTTATTCTATGCTATTCTTATCATCAACAACACACGGCCGCCTGATCCCGTTGATAATGTGGGTAGACCGTCGCTCTGACCACTGGCCAAGGGCGAAAAGCCTGAAAAAGCATAGAATCGGAAAAGGCATCGGTACAAAATACCGGCCCAGCACGCCAACGTCAGGTCAACGCCCAGGCATGGAGCGGAGCACCAGCGCGGCGCCTCCTGTCAAGAGAGCCAGCGACGAGGCAAGCACGTCGTGCGGAGCTGATGGGTGGCTTTGCCGATCACCAGTCTGCCGAGGAGGGCCGGCGTCTTCCCTGCACTTGGCCTGGGACTGGTCAGTACTCCGGACGCCGGGAGAGGCCCAGGAAGCCCTCGACCGCGACTACGGTGCCACAACGACCACCGCGTACGGTACGGGTGTTCTGGCGACTGCATCCTGGGGCCTCCCTCGCGGACCGGCGTGCGATGCTGCCCGGGCACCATGAGGGCACTGGCCATGCTGCCGCCGCAACGTCAAAGTGAACGGCGGGACAAGGCGCGTGCCCACGGACGACGCAGCGGCCGGACAAAGGCGGCCTTAGCGACACGCATCGTGCAGCGCGATGTCCATGGCCGCGCACACCACGACGGCGTCCAATTTCCGGCTACAGCGACGCTCTTGTAAAATATGTAAATACAGATCGTACATACGTGCCCGGTCGCCTTACTTCACTCGTCACTCTCTGAGTCGACAAGTAACTGACAACCTATAGCGTTCCTTTTTTTTTCTTTTTCCAACAGGGCGTGGTACACCATCGGTCGCGTCAGCGGAGCCATGACACAACACTCTGAGCTCTGTTATATGCTAGTAGCTTGTAGAAAATCTCACGCACAACAAAATGTTTACGCCACATTTACGTTCTTCGTGGGATGCCTTTGTGCCAATCACATTACAGCTAAGCTAAACGTTAATGATGGGTAAGTCCGAATAGAAAGATGAATAGCCTAGAATGTGTTTTAGCCAATTGGGTAATAAGCTACTACTTTCTATGGAGGTCCAGCTGCTTGGGAAAGTTGGGTTATTCACCTATCAATAAGTGAAATTAACCCGAGAAAATTCGTACGGAAACCACGGACTTCTCTTTTTCTTTTCATTAACTTGAATCAATGCGCCTTCAAACATTATGTTACTATGACAGTCGTCTCTCATATTTACTGGTTTACAAATTGCATTAGTTTGTTTTATATTATTGTTGTTAATGCATATAGTATTCATCTCTAACCAATTCGATAGTCTTTCAAAGCGAGATATTCCCCTGTACTTACAAGATTTCTTCTATAGCTACAATAAAAAATGCGTTTGGAATGTTGATGCGCATGTGAAGATACATGTACCATATTATGTATGTAAACAAACGAGCGAGCACCATTCTAAATTTGAACTCTGACGGATTACAAAGTTTATTTTTTTCTTTTACGGCATGGGACAATTATTTTATAGCTGTACTGGTAACTGTTTGTGAGGTATGATATCCTTAAATCTGAAGCCACTCACGGCATGCCAAACACGCATAGTTTCTTATTACGGCGTTGAACCTAATACGAGCCACTTCCTTTCTCCATTTTCACAAGCGGCCACGCTCACAAGGAGAAGCTGTGGTCAAGCAAACACCTGCTCCCGTTGAAGGCGAGAAGTCGCCCTGTTTTGTTCAAGCACCAATTTCGTAGTTCAGTCTGCCTCTTTTAATAATTTTCTGAGTAATTTGCATGCCGTTATTTATTCCGAGAGTGCGATGCGTTAATCATCTGACTTGGTGAATCATATGATTTTATGGTTTTGTTATTATCTGCTTATATTGTTCTTATTTTACATGCCTCAAGGGATATTGATTGATTTTTCTGCCTGCTTTATTACAATGTATATGCACTGCAATTTCTTTTTTGTACGCTGTATTCAGATATATTGTACGCCCTGCTGAATCAGATGTGTTGACATTGGTAGTATTATTTTTTTTTCTCCACTCCTGTAATGGCCCCAAAGAAAGAGCTGGCAGCATCAATAAAGAAAGAAAGAAAAGAAAGAAAGAAAGAAAGAAAGAAAGAAAGAAAGAAGGAAAGAAGTACAAACAACCACACAGCAAGCAAGCTGTTGCGGGTATAGCACCGTATTTTCGGATTCGTTGCGACTCATATTAATTCCTACTCAGCCGCATTGGCCCCGACTCATATTCGCCGAAGTTATACTCATCCAGGCTCATAATAACTCCGGCTCACGGGTCGGTCCAAGTCTTAGTAAGGTGACGTTTAAGTGAGTTTAGCGAGCTATGTATACATTCCATGGCATATTAGCTAATAATAATGCGCATGCAAACATTGCATGGGAGTCCTTGTTCTATCGCATAAAAATTAATGATAATTGTACACATTGCAGTTGGTTTTATCAAATTTAATTGAACATTGCGTGAAAGCTTGCCCTCATGTCGATTTCAAAAAGTGCATTGGATCTGCTTATACTTTGGTGGATGGTGCTGACTATCTTGGCAATTTTGCTTCTTGGTGGCCATTTTTTACAAATTTCAACACTAAGCTGAAGAAGTGACTGTGGTGGAATATATTTTTAAATAACGCTTACATCAATGCAAGTACAACAATGAGAACACGATACGAACGTGCTCTTAATAAGATGGAGACGAATGCTAAATGCATGTACAAACGAAATCGAGCTCCCGCCCAATTGGCCGCCACTTATCGAAAAACCAAATAAGCGCAGGCAAGCACTGCAATGACATCACACATGACGATGCCGCTTGCCGGGTCCATGGGCTGTAGGAGAAACTTACGTGGAACATAGCAGTCACCTCGAGGTAGCAGCTACGGACGCTGTTCAAATTCTGCAGCCGGCAACTCAACCACTCAAGCGTGTTCAGTCGGTACTTGTACTTAGGCACACTTATCTATACCTTAAAATTTTAATGTGATCTCGTCAAAAATTTTATAGTGTTTGGATTCTGAAACTTGCACAGGTAAAACTTTTTATGGCACTGTTCATGAAGAAATATCATAAAGAAGCTTACAGATATTGTCATTGCTTAACACTTTCCCTCAGAACAATATGCACTATGCTGTTGACATTTATTTATTTATTTACTTATTTATTTATTTATTTATTTATTTATTTATTTATGATACCTTCAGGGTCAATAGACATTACAGAGAGGAGAGGTATAAAATAGAGAAGAACAACAAGATTTTAACCACAAGAAGCAGCACAATGTTTCCAATTATGCGATAATAGATATGAAGAGGCAGAATACACGTTACAAAAAATACTACATATACAAAGAAGCACTCCAGTGTTTCTAATTACACAATAATACCTATAAAGAGCCAGAAATACAACAAGATGCTACAGAGCATTGGTTAATGAAGTCACAAATTTTCCATGATCTTAAATTATTACTACCAATTTTGGAAGGCAACTCCAATAATTTGATGTGCGTGGTATGTAAGAGTGTAGGAATGATTCTGTTTTACACAACGGAATGCCAACTTTATGAGCATGATCCAGACGATGCGAAACGTAATGGGGAGGAAGTAGCAGTAAATTGCGCAGGTAGGGATGATGATACAGTTTGTGAAAAAAGCTTAAGCGAAGTATCGCACGTCGAGAAGCAAGCGTAGGTAGTTTAAGGTTAGCTTTCATTACCGTGATACTCGCGATTCGATTGTAATTAGAAAGTATAAAATGGACCAAATTATTTTGCACAATTTCAAGCGAATGTACCAAATTATTATAATGCGGATCCCAAACCAAAGCAGTATATTCTAACTTAGGGTGAATGACTGTTTTATACAGCATTAGTTTGAGAGACGAAGGCTATTTTACAAAGTTACGACGAAGATATCTGAGCATGCGATTAGCGTTGCAGACAACATGAGAGATGTGAGTACCCCATATTAGATTGCTACTGATGTGAACTCCGAGGTACTTATATGAAGATACGCTGTAGAGTAGTTCATTATTTAAGTGATAAATGGGTAAACTAGTAATCTTTCTAGACACTCGCATGAATTTGCCTTTTTTAATGTTAAGTTCCCTAAGCCATGTATTACACCACTCAAAGACTGCGTTAACGTCAGCTCTAAGAAGAGCGTCGTCGTTTGGACCTGTTATTTCTAGGAATATTGAGCAATCATCGGCAAACAAATGAACGGATGAGGAAACGCAAGATGGTAAATCGTTAATATAAATGAGGAAAAGAAGAGGATCGAGGACTGAGCCCTGCGGTAAACCAGAATGGACTGTGCATTCTTCCGAATTCGAGCCGTTAGCTGAAAAAAACTGAGAACGGTTATCAACAAAACCTTCCATCCAGATTAAAATGCAGGGACCGAGCTTAAGTAGTGGTAAATTATAAATGAGCAGTTTGTTACACACTTTGTCAAAGGCTTTAGAAAAGTCAAGAAAAATGCAGTCAGCCAAGGACCTATTGTCAAAATGGTGTTTAGTTTGTGTACAAAAAGTATTAGTTGAGTTTCACACGAGTATGATTTGCTTAATCTATGCTGTGATGGGGCGAAAAATGAATGCGACTCCAAAACGTAGCTAGGTGAGAAGCCAAGATATGCTCTAGTATCTTACAAGGTATACTTGTGAGCGAAATCGGCCTGTAATTTAGAGGGGACTGCTTGTTGCCTGATTTATGGATTGGAATTACCTTCCCGACTTTCCACTCGGATGGAAGAAAACCATCGTGCAATGATGGCTGGGAAATTTTCGTTAAGGTGATTGGTGTGTAGCAAACTGTGAGTTGAAGGACTTTCAGATTAATCTGATCACTACCCTGCGCAGAGGATGGTTTTAGTGACCTAATGATGCTTGCGACACCATCACAGCTGATAATGAGAGTGAACATTACATCATGGTCATATGTTCGTAGGTGTGGCGGAGTGTAATTCCTGGGTAACGAGAAATGTTTCGCGAAAACTTCATTTAGTACTCCGGGACACTGGTTGGCCGGTATAGCCTCACCATTAAGGTCACTGAGCGCTATTATATTATTGTCTTTAAAATAAACCATGCGCCAAAATTGTTTAGGGTTAGTTTTAAGTATAGAAGGTAATGTGCTGTTTAGGAAGTTATCTTTGGTGTCTGTTAGGGCCTGTGCGTACTCATCGACACTCTGTTTGTAGGCTGACCAAAAAGCATTGCTACGGCTCAGTTTAACTGATTTAAACAGGCGCTTTTTTTATTAGACAAGCGTTTTAGCAGACGATTATACCTTGTTCTTTTTTTTTGTTGTTATAGGTGATCGCGTAAACAGGGATGTGCCTATCTGTTAATTCAGTCCCTTTATTAACAAAGCTACTCCAGTTTGACTGAACATTACGGCATTCAGATTCACGCAGGTATTCATCAAGGAACACTGCGAGTTCATTATTAATTGAAACAAAGTCAGCCTTGCATAATTTCTTAATGTCATGAATTTTCAATCGGTTGAGGTCGCTCGAGGCAAATTTTAATGAAAGCATGCAATGATCACTGATACCTGGCAAGCATGTTATGTCGGAAATAAAATCGGGTCGGGTAGTAAAGACAAGGTCAAGTGTATTAGAAACATACGTGGTTATTCTTGTTGGTTCCATCACGATTTGCGTCAGCGAAAAGGTATTGCACAATTCTAAGAAATCTTGCGCCATAGAGGAGTTAGGATACAGGATACAGTAAGGATACAGTTAAAGAATACAGGGAGGACTCACCTAATCTACAGCCACCACCTAACGGCGTCTATCAGGGCCGTTTCGGTCGTTTTCGGCAATGTCGCGTCAAACATTACTTGATAAGAGAGCCACGTGTCATCAAAACTTCACTATAGTTGTGTTTGGCGATAAATGCTGCATATTTGATAGTATTGAAATGCATTCGAGACAAATATTCGCTGATGCAGGAAAAATGCACTTGGTTGTTGCTACGAGAAATACACGGGCAATAGGGTATTTTTGTGATGTCCTTAATGTAAAAAGAAAAATGTATAGCTAATACCTAATCCCTTACTGCGCATGCCTCAGGGTAACCGTTCCTCATTTATTTACGGCTTTGAGCCCAGTGTGAGCAACCTGTTTTTTATTTATTTAAATATCTTTACATTTACCTTACGGATTGAAGTTACGAGCACTAACCGTTTCATCGTCTCATAGAAGTGAGTATTCTCGCGCATTTTCATCGTCGGTTGAATTTCGCTGTCCGAGATGTCAGCAGTGACTATGGTTGCCAACACCGAAGAGGATTATGCACCACCATGGTCTGTGATGCCGTTTGTGCTTTTATAAAATCAACTAAACGAAGTTCTTTTTGAAAGCTTTTTTTCATCCAATATGTAACACTTCAAAACGTTAAGCAAAAGTTAAAGCACAAACTTCTTGGACAATCACTCAGCGTGGGTACGAGCTATCATATGATGCCATCATCATCGTCGTCATCATCGTCGCCTTTCACGCGCCGCGAGCCAGCGCCCGTGCCCGTGCGTTCCAAGAAGACCCAGAATCAGAAGGAGAAGAACGCGACCATGTCCTCTGCAGAAGAGCCTCTACGATCAGCGTGGAAGGCCTGGTCGTCGCTTCCCGCCGAGACTGTCCGAGATGAGGCAAGATCGTCGCGGATAGGGGGCGGCGGCCGCCGATCGTCGCCGGTGCACCGAGGAGACGGGGCGGCGTCCTTACCGCAGCCGTCGTGCAACTGGCCTGTCTCCCAGAAGCCGGGGGCGGACCAGGAATCCCTCGATTGCGACCACGGTGCCGCAGCGACACCCCCGGGTGATGTCAGGGTTCCTACGGCTGCAGAAACCTCGGAGCTCCCGCGCGGACCAACGTACGACGCAACCCTGGTGTCCGGGCGCGGACCATGCTGTGACAAAGGCTGCGCCACGGCGAGCATAGCCACGACCGCACCCTCGGACGACGCGGTGGCTGCGAACGCTTGGCACGGACACTCGAGTCCGTAACGAACTGGGCCCCATCCGCGTGACAACTGCCTCGACAGATGTGACCCCACCGTCACGCATCGCGCTGCCTCGATTCCCATTGCGGCTGATCATTGCGGCTATACGGCGATATAACGCCTGCTGCACCCACGCTCGTATAAATTACGTAAATATATATGTTGAACACACGATACGCCGCCTCGTTTTGTTCACTCTTTAGGCGAGGAAGAACGTATGCCACATTTCAAAGTACGGTGTTAGGAATTGACCGAGTTGGCAGCATAAAAGGCGTGGTTGCTGCTTTAGTCTCAAACCAACAACGCGCCAATGCAGCTTGCAGTGCTATCAGTCACGTCAGCGCCATCGAGAGACGGCACTCTTCGTTGTAGTCGTAACATCACAGGTGGCCGTTTCAGGCGGCGCTTGAGGCTATACAGACATTCAGCGCAGCATTCCTAGTGAAAAAACTCATATTCTCCATAACTCCTCTATCGAAAACGACCAAATGGCATATAGGAAAAAACGGGTTTTTTGTGTGGAATACTATATATGTTTCATATCGGATTATTCTGTGTGCGACTTATGGGGCATAGGAATTTTTTTCGATAGGGATGTGTGTTAAAAGGGAGCAGATGAGGAGGCTAATCTGTAAAAAGAGTTGCTGCTTGGTAGAATGGGAATGTGTAAATGGGGGTGCGCTGATATGAAGCGAGACGAAGCCTGTAACTGCGGTGTAGACTTAGGGCATACACTAAGTCACCATAAATGAAACGAAAGAAACGTGAAGTGAAAGTCGACAAATGTTTTCGCTAACACCGAAAACAACCTCTACTTGGAAAATTAACTTTGATTGAATCCTTTAGTAATTTGCAATAAAACAGCGTGGCCCCTTTGAATTTGGTGAAGATAAACAACAAAAAGACACAAAAAGAAGATCAAGTATTGTCAGTACTGTACTTTAAAACAGGTATGACATATGAATATGTCAGAATTGTCATTATCGATCCCGGGACGAATATACCCTGCAGTATAATTATCGAGGCCCGATTACAAACCATTTGAGGTCTAACACTAGATTTCGTCGAAATCATCTTTCTGAAGAACAAAGGCAAATAAAACTGAAGCTAAGGCAGACATTTAATACAGTGCAAGACCTAGCTTGCAAAGAAAGCCTCTCATCGAAATCACCTGTATTACGTAGAAATAATAATGTCCTCGTTCTAGTGTTAGCTACTCAGTGCGGGACCTTTACAACAAAGTTACATGTATAGCGAACAATTTCAGAGGCCTCAATCACTTCGTTATGGAGGCGTTGGAGTGTGTAGCCGTGAACACACTGTAGCAACCGTCCGTCGCTTCGCTGTCCCCGCTTATCGGAAATACAGTTCGCCTCGCCGTGGGGGTCATTGCTCCCTGCTTTTTCCTGGAACCGAGGTGGCTGCCCGACTGCAGCGTCACCACAGCCACTCGTCAAACCTGTATTTACTATTTAATAGAGCCAACCGACTCTCCGTTCCCAAGCTGCCAAAACGTGTATTTCTTGCCTCCGCAAACCGAACTCCCAAATGCACTTTTGCAAGAATAATGGGTGCCCTACTTTACGTCGTCAGTACAATGGTCTCACCTGCTAAGAAGCCACGTGAAACTGTAATGCAGGAAGGTCCCATGTACCCACAGAAAGGTATATTTACAAAATCCTTTGCAAGTCACTAAAAGACTGCAGTTTGTCGATTGTAGTCTTTCAGAAACTGACGACTGCGACCTAAGCCTAATTTTAAGAAGTGCGTAATTACTATCTGCTGACTGGCTGAGGCCATCAAAGTGGCCTTCGTACTGACAAAACAATAACGTTGAAAAAAAACAGTGGGGGTTCCAAGCATATAATTTGGTCGAGGGAACTATGCGCTACTGTTCAATTACGCTGTTCCTCGTGGATTCCGGCCTTCTGGCCTTCTGGCATGGCGACACTTATGCCACTATAGCTCTTGCAGGCACTGCAATGACTTCGCTAGCATAGACCATATGCTCTGGCGTTGCCCCTCGTTACGAGGCACAGAACAAATCAATGAGGACAAGTGGCTCTCCGCTATCAAGAGCCCCGATGCCGGGTCGCAACTATGGGCTACCCAGAGGACCCACGATACGGTGGTCGGGCATGACTGTCCCAACGTGGGAGCGGCCCGCAGTGCGCTGAGTCACGTACCTCAGGACCTTCATTAAAGTTTTCCATCCATCCATCCATTCATATCGGGTGTTACAGACTCCTATTCATGTTAGCGTCACGCTTGATATAAATTCTCAGAGTTTATTTCGCTGAAAATATTGTGTTTAAATAAATTAATTGTAACGGTAAAGCCCTTACCAGTTCAAAGAAAATGGGAAGTGATTAATCTTATGCACATGCGGATGATGATGATGATGATGATGATGATGATGATTTATATAGCATGCCAATATAAATGAATTGGCCAAGTGTAGGATGGTTCATTAAAACTGAAATAAGATTACTTGAACAAATGAAACGCAAAAAAAGTTAGAGAAGAAAAACAAAGGAAATTATACAGGATTGCTTTAACGCGAATAAGAAAAAAACTCAGGATTTGAACGAGAATTTCCATGAAGTAGAAGCATAATATCAAACTAGAGCAGTAATCGGCAAGTACTGCAAATGAAATTGCACGCTGTAAGGAAAACCCCCCTGTGGCTGAAGCCCAGAGCCGAGGTCTCGATAGAAAGCGTAACTGGGGAGGTTAATGCAAGTCTAAGTTACTGAAACGGAGCCTCGAGAACTCTTTTTCTTTGTGGTGAGAATAGGCGGCAGAATATACGGTGGCTGAACGGTTACAAGTCCCGGCTTTCTTCTCAATATCTTAGTCTTAGAGTAGGGTGTGTACACCGAGATTCCAAACATATGAAACCGAGAGAGAGAGAGAGAAAATTTATTGAAAAGAGACGGCAACTCGGGAAGTGGGGGAGGGGTGGTGCGGAGGAGCGATGCAGTTTAAAGCTGTCGTACTATCGAAATCTCACATTAGAAGCTCCACTATCAGGTCCGTCTCGTTCGGAAACACTTCTCCGATGCCTGAGGCAGGCAGACGAGACCGCAAGCTGTTTGGTGTACACCTCCGTGTATACGCGACTCGTGAATCCCCGGTAAGCGCTGAAAGTTCTTTTTTTATATTTCTCACCTTCTTTCTTTTTTTTCACAATACTTTAAGAGCTGATCAAGTTTGCTGAATATATATCGTGCAGCTAGCCGCTTTCATGGCCGCATGCGTACGGGAGACTCCGAAACCACGATATTAGAACCACTGATAATTATTATGTTGAGCCACCTCTAGCGATCACCAAAACCCAAGCATGTTTCAACCATGTTCTCCAAACATAATTCTAAGCACAATTCAAGCATAATTCAAGCATGTCTTCTGGCACGTAGAATCGTCTGGACCGGAATTCTCCGACATAAGGTGGCCAGACAGCCCGCAGGGTTATCTGAGTGAGCCAACTTGGATGCTCGGTTGACAAGTTCAAATCCTCGCGTATTTTTTTTCTTCTGAAGGTGGAAAAAACGAATTCGCTTCCATTAGTACACTACATTTCCAGGCTTGGAGTGGCGCCTGACACCAGCAGAAATGGCGAGAACAACTGGGGCTATACTAATACAGGTACAACCAAATTCGGAAAACCCACTAAGTTTCAACAAGACACTACTTCACCAGAACAGGAATTGGCCTCCCTGGTGCCGTATACGACCACTGATTCCCAAACGACTCACTTGATTACACAATGACCCTCAGTCCCCAGCAGCTGCGGAGCAACTGACCGAGGCGGCGGTAAGACCTGTAACGCAGCAGAGTGTGCTAAGAATCTCAGGACCCGAACAGGGCGCCAATGGAAACTGACCCTTGCAAAGTTTAACGCCCGATCCCTATCGAGGGAAGCTAGCCTACCAGGACTCTTTGAGGAACTGTCAGGCATTTTTGGGGATATCATTGGCCTTAGTCAGGTTAGAAGAACTGATGAGGCTCATACAGTGCTGAAAATAGCCACGGCTCCTGCTATCGAGGACTACCAAATAGGCTAGCAGTAATAGTAATAAAGCTGAATAGGATAGGCTACCGCTAAATTTCCTTTGAAGGGTAGTTCACCAAGTGTTTAATATTGCATTATAAATTTCTTCTACTGATTTTATTGCTCAGAACGCATCTGATAGAGAAACCGTTGATGAAATTACGCAGCTGCATTATTTCTTCCTTTTCTCTTTGTCGTCAAGCTGCCTGCGCGCGCAGTTTATCGTCTTCGCAACAGTCGTGGTTGGCAGCCGCGCGTCTCTTGCATTGTACGTTCCAATCGCTATACATTTCCATTCCATGTGAGTTTCCCGCACTGCGCCTCGTAATGAAGGCAGAAAGCAGGTTCTGCGTAGGAGTCCCGCTACCTTCGCGCCTTGTGTTGCCTCGTATCGATACGCGCAACGCTGTCCGCAGTGCTCCGGTGCTAAGCACTGGGTCCCGGGTTCGAATTCCGAGCACGGCGGCCTCATACGAATGGAGGGGGAATGGAACAACAATCGTGGGTTTTAGCTCTACACACAGGAAAATTAAAGAACACAGGGAGGTCTCACCTAATCTAGAGCCAACACCTAACGGCGTCTCTCAGAGCCATTCCTGTCGCTTTGGGATGTAAAGAACCCTAGGATGCTTCAGTTGCGATGTTCATCACACATTACTTGATAGGAGAGTCACGTATCATTCATACTTCATTTTAGCTGTGTTTAGCAATAAATTATGCATGTGCAAACGTATAGAAAGGTATTCGAGACGGATATTCGTTGATGCAGGAAAAATACACTTCGTTGTTGCAACGAGAAATACACGGGCAATATGGTATTTTTGTGATGTCCTTAATGTAAAATGAAAAATGTATAGTTAATACCTAATGCCTTACTGCGCATGCCTCAGGGTAACCGTTCCTCATTTATTTAATGCTTTGAGCCCACGGTAAGCAGCTTGCTTTTTTATTTATTTAAATATCTTCACATTTACCTTATGGATTGAAGTTACGGGCACTAACCGTTTCATCGTCTCATAGAAGTGAGTATTCTCGCGCATTTTTATCGTCGGTCAAATTGCGCTCTCCTAGATGTCAGCGGTGACTATAGTCGCCAACACCGAAGAGGATTATGCACCACCATGGTCTGTGATGCCATTTGTGCTTTCATACAATGAACTAAACGAAGTTTTTTTTTAAAGCCTTTTTTTATCCAATATGTAATACTTCAAAACGTTAAGGAAAACTTAAAGCACAAACTTCTTGGACGATCACTCAGCGTAGGTACGAGCTATCATATGATGCCATCATCATCGTCGTCATCATCGTCGCCTTTCACGCGCCGCGAGCCACCAGCTGTGCCCATGCGTTCCAAGAAGACCCAGAATCAGAAGGAGAAGAACGCGACCATGTCTACTGCAGAACAGCCTCTCAGCTCAGCGTGGAAGGCCTACTCGTCGCTTCCCGCCGAGACTGTCCGAGATAAGGCGAGATCGTCGCGGATAGGGGGCGGCGGCCACCGATCGTCGCCGGTGCACCGAGGAGACGGGGTGAACTCCTTTCCGCAGCCGTCGTGCAACAGGCCTGTCTCGCAGAAGCCGGTCGTGGACCAGGAAGCCCTCGGTCGCGACTACGTGGCTACACCGAGACCCGCGGGCGATGTCGGCGTTCCTACGGCTGCAGAAACCTCGGACCTCCCGTGCGGGCCAACGTACGGCGCAACCCTGGTGTTAGGCCACGGACCATGCTGTGGCAATGACTGCGCCACGGCGAGCATGCCCACGACCGCGCCCTCCATCGACGCGGTGGCTGAGGACGCTTGGCACGGACACTCGAGTCCGTAATCAACCGGAGCCCAACCGCGTGACAACTGCCTCGACAGATGTGAGGCCGCGGTCCCGCATTGTGCCGCTTCGATTCACATTGCTGCTGATCGTCGCGACGATACGGCGATATAACGCCGGCTGCACCTACTTTCCTTGTAGATTACGTAAATATATGTTCAACCTACGAGACGCCGCCTCGTTTTCTTTACTCTTTAGGCGAGGAACAACGCATGTCACATTTCTAAGTACGGTGTTCGGAATTGACTGAGTTGGCAGCATAAAAGCCGCGGTTGCTGGTTTAGTCTCAAACCAACAACCGCGCCAATGCAGCTTGCAATGCTATCAGTCACGTCAGCGCCATCGCGAGACGGCACTCTCCCTTCTCGTCGTAACATCACAGGTGGCCGTTTCAGGCGGCGCTTGAGGCTATACAGAAATTCAGCGCATCATCCCTAGTGAAAAAACTCGTGTTCCCCATAAATACCATGTCCAACAACATAAAATGACAAAGGAAAAATGGGTTTTTGTTTGGGATACTATATATGTTTCCCGTAGTAGTTCTGCGAAACCCGCAAGGTGGAGAGCAGTAATGAATAAAGGGAAAATCAGACATCCGCCCGTTTGTGGCAATTGCTACAAGGGAAACCCATACGGGTTCCTCGAAAGAAAAGCCTCGTAGTCTATGAGGCTTTTTTTTTTTTCGAAAGAAAAGCCTATAAGACTTTTCTTTCGAGGGACCCGTATGGGTTTCCTTTGTAGCATTTGCCACAAACGGGTGGATGTCTGATTTTCTCTTTATTTATATATGTTTCATATCGATTATTGTATATGGGAGTTATGGAGCATAGGGACTTCTTCGATGGAGATGTGCGTTAAAAGTGAGCAGATGATGGGGCTAATCTGTAAAAAAGCGTTGCAGCTTGGTATAAGGTTAATGTGTAAAGGGAGGTGCGCTGATATGCAACCAGTACGAAGCCTGTAACTGCGGTGTAGACATAGGGCGCACACCAAGTCACCTCAAATGAAACGAAAGAAACTTGAAGTAAAGTCGACGAGTGTTTTGACCAACAGCGAAAACAACCTGTACTTGGAAAATTAGCTTTAATTGAATTCTTTAGTAATGTTCCCTAAAAGAGTGTGGGTGCCTTTTAATTTTGTGAAGAATAATTAAGAAAAACACACAGAAGATCAAGAGGAAAGTACATTTAACAGAGATGAGTAATTGAGTACTGTACCTTAATACAGGTATCATATTTGGAGATGTCATCATTCTCATTATCAATAACAGCAACAAACATACTATGCATTCTAATTTACGAAGCCAGATTACAAACGTTATGAACTCTAAATTCTGTTGTCCTTGTTCAGCTTGCGCTACAGCAAAATACGATAAGCATTAACCTCCATCGCTCCGCCACCCCTCCCCTCCCCCACTCCCCGAGTAGCCGCCTCTTTTCAATAACTTTCTCTCTCTCGGACTCAGACGTTTGGAATCTTGGCACACATACTCTACTCTAAGGCTAAGATTTTTTGAAGAAAACATGGCCTTGTAACCGTTCAGCCACCGTATATTCTGCAGTCGATTCACGCTACAAAGAAAATGAGTTCTCGAGGCTCCGTTTCAGTAACTTAGATTTGCATTAACCTCCCCAGTTATCCTTTCTATCGAGACCTCGGCTCTGGGCTTTAGCCACAGGGACGTTTGCCTTACAACGTGCAATTTCATTTGCAGTATTTGCATATTACTACTCTTCTGTCATATTATCCTTCTACTTCATGGAAATTCTCAAGCAAATCCTGAGTTTTTTCTTATTCGCGTTTAAGCAATACTGTATCATTTCTATTATCTTTCTTTAACTTTCTTTTGAGTTTTATTGTTCGTGTAATCTTATTTAGGTTTAAATGAACCACCCATACTTAGCCAATCAATTTATATTGGCATGGTATGGAAATTATCATCATTATTATCATCCTCATGTGAATAGTATTCATCTCTTCGTATTTTCTTCGACCAGTTAAGGGCCTTATGGTCAGAATAATTTATTTAAGAACAATATTTTCAGCGTAATAATAAACTCCGAGAATTTATATAAAACGTGACGCTACCACAAATAGCAGTGCGTAACACCCACAATGAATAATGTTTTTTTTTTTTCGAATGTTCTAAGCCGATATATGCCTCAACGTTCTTAAGAAAATCTAATATTAGAAATTAGAAGCCTAATCAAAGGTTACACTTCGCCTTTGTGTCAAAAAATCTAAAGAATATAAAAAAACACACATTATTGTTTTGTGCACGAAACCACCAGTGAAAACTTAGCTATATGGTGTATGAGAATCCCCAAGCTGGTTCCATGCCAGAAGGCCGGAATCCATGAGGAACAGCGTAATTGAACAGTAGCGCATAGTTCCCTCGACCAAATTATATGCTTGGAACCCCCACTGTTCTTTTCAACGTTATTGTTTTGTCAGTACGAAGACCACTTTGATGGCCTGAGCCAGTCAGCAGAAAAGATAACGCACTTCTTAAAATTAGGCTTAGGTCGCAGTCGTCAGTTTTTGAATGACTTCAGTTAACAGGCTGCAGTCTTTCAATGACTTGTAAAACATCTGGCGAATATACTTTTCGATAAGTACACCGGTCTTTCCTGGTGTGACAGTTTCATGCAGGTTCTTAACAGGTGAGATTATTGAACTAACGCCGTAAAGGCAGGGACCTGTTATTCTTGCATAAGTGTGTTCACGAGTATACAATCCCCGGTCGTCAGTTTTTGAAAGACTGCAGTCAACAAACTGCAGTCTTTTAGTGACTTGCAAAGGATTTTGTGAATATACTTTTCTGTGCGTACATGGAACCTTCCTGGTATTACGGTTTCATGTGGCTTCCTAGCAGACCATATCATTGAATTGATGGCTTTAAGTGCGGGACCTGTTCCTCTTGCATAAGTGTTGCTCGGAGCTCAGTTTAGCGGAGGCAAGGAATACACGTTCTGACAGCTTGAGAAAGGAGAGTAGGCTGGCTCTATTCAATGGTAAAAACAGGTTTCACGAGTGGCTGTGGTGACGCTGCAGTCGGGCAGCCACCTCGGTTCCAAGAAAGATCAGGGAGCAATGACCCCCTCGGCGAGGCGAACTGTATTTCCGATAAGCGGGGACAGAAAAGCGACGGACGGTTGTTACCGTGTGTTCACGGCTACACACTCCAACGCCTCCATAACGAAGCGATTGGGGCCTCTGAAATTGTTCGCTATACATGTAACTTCGTTGTAAAGGTCCCGCACTGCGTAGCTAACACTAGAATGAGGATATTATTATTCCTACTTAATACAGGTGATTTCGATGGGAGGATTTCTTTGCAAGCTAGGTGTTCCACTGTATTGAATGTCTACTTTAGCTTCACTTTATTTGCCTTTGCTCTTGAGAAAGACGATTTCGGCGGAATGTAGTGTTTGGAGTTCAAGCGGTTTGTAATCGGGCCTCCATAATCAGACCTCTGAGTATATTCGTTGCCGAGATTGATAATGACAATTATGACATATTCAAATATGATACCACTTTTAAGGTACAGTACTGAATTACTCATCTCTGTTAATGAACTTTCATCTTTATCTTCCTACTGTGTTTTTTAATTCCTCAAAAAATTAGAAGGCGCTCACGCTATATTAGGGCACCTTACTAAAGAATTCAAATAAAGTTAATTTTCCAACTGCAAATCTTTTTCGCTGTTGGTCAAATCACTCGTCGACTTTCACTTCACGTTTCTTTCGTTTCATTTGGGGTGACTTGGTGTACGCCCTGTCAACACTGCAGCTACAGGTTTTGTCCTCGTTTCATTGCAGTGTACCCCCATGTACATATTCTACCAAGCTGCAACGCTCTTTACAGATTCGCCCCATCAGCTGTTTCCTTTAAACACACATCCCTATCGAAAAAGTCCCTATGCTCCATAACTCCCACATGCAATAATCCGATATGAAACATATATAGTATTGCATTCAAAAACCCGTTTTTCCTATATGTCATTTGATGTTATTGGATATAGGAGTTATGGAGAATACCTTTCTTTTTTTTTTTCACTAGGGATGCTGCGCTGAATGTCTGTATAGTCTGAAGCGCTTCCTGAAATGGCCACCTGTCATGTTACGACCAGAACGGAGAGCGCAAACCCGCGATGCCGCTGACGTGGATGATAGCGTTGCAAGCTGCATTGGCGCGGTTGTTGCTTTGATGCCAGACTAAAGCAGCAACAGCGGCTTTTATGCTGTCAATTCAGTCAATTCCGAACGCCTTTCTTTAAGATGTGTGAAACGTTGTTCCTCGTCTACACAGGGAAGGAAACGAGGGGGTCTCGAATGTTCAACCTACATTTACATAATTTACAAGGAGAGTGGGTGCAGCCGGCGTTACGACGCCGGGATGATCAGCCGGAATGGGAATCGAGGGAGCGCGATGCGGGACCGCGGCCTCACATCTGTCGACGCAGTTGTCACGCGGTTGGGGTCCGGTTGGTTACGGACTTGAGTGTCCATGCCAAGAGTCCGCAGCCAGCAGGTCGTCCGAGGGCACGGTCGTGGTCATGCTCGCCGTGGCGCAGTCATTATCATAGGATGGTCCGTGCCCAAACACCAGGGTTGCGTCGTACTTTGGTCCTCACGGGAGCTCGGAGGTTTCTGCAGCTGTCGCACCTCCCAGGTCGCCCAGGGGTGTCGTTGTAGCCGCGTAGTCGCCACCAAGGGCTTCCTGGTCCACGACCGGCTTCTGGGAGACATTCACGCTGCACGACGGCGGCGGTAAGGACGCCGCCCTGTCTCCTCGGTGCACGGGCGACGATCGGCGGCCCCCGCCCCCCATGCGCGACGTTCTCGCCTTATCTCGGACATTCACGGCGGGAGGCGACGGGCAGGTCTTCCACGCTGATCGTAGTGGCTGTTCTGCAGTGGACATGGTCGCGTTGTTCTCCTCCTGATTCTGGGTCATCTTTGAATGAATGAATGAATGAATGAATGAATTTATTTCTCCTGTTTACAACAGAAAGGAAGCAGAAGGTAAAGACCATGTGACCTGACGAAGGCTTCTGCTCCCACAGCATTTCGGCACGCAGGCCGTACGCAGCAACATGTATCATACATACATACATACATACATACATACATACATACATACATACATACATACATACATACATACATACATACATACATACATATATACATACATACATACATACATACATACATACATACATACATACATACATACATACTGAAATCAACTGGATAGTCACGAGACAATAGTGTTTTCTTGAAACAAAACATGTATACAAGAAATATGAGAAACCAACAGGATAATCAAAGTACGATTCACTTTGTTTGAGACCAACCACAACCAGAAAACAAAAGAAACAAAAGAATCACTATTTATAGTGTGGTTCTAATCAGACGAACTCAATATTGTTCATGATGAGAAATATTTGAATGATTTATTCGAATATTTTATAATTTCATCTTCAAAATCACGTAGGCGATTTAGTAGTGAAGGTGCCTGGTAACTGACTAGTTGTTTTCCGTAATTGGTTCTTATTTTTGGTGTTGTCATGTTATGTTGTCGAAGGCTGTAGTGCGGATTGGTGGGTACATTCAATATGTACTGCGATTTGTTTTGTTTAATGTATTGCAGCAACCTGTAATAATACACCTGGTTTGCCTAAACATAGAATGTTTCATAAAATATGGTGTGGTTCTAAAATTTTGTACACGGCCATACTATCCCTCGAATGCGCGTAGGACTCTTTTTTGTAGCACTATCAATTTATTATAATGTTTTTGCGGAGTAGTGCCCCAAATTAAAATACAGTAGGTTAATCTAGAATAAAAGAGTGCGTACTATAAAGAACTTTTCAACCATGGAGGAACCAGAGTAGTCAGTCTGTATAAGCAACCAACGGTTCTGCTTAGTTCGATAGCCAGTTTGTCGATGTGCATGTTCGAGGCCAAATCCTCTTGGAAGCACACTCCTAGAAATTTTTGACATTTTGCCTGTTCTATCAGCCCATCTTCAAAAAGAATAGCCGCATTGCAGTTACGTGGTTTATTAGTAGGAGCAAATATATTATATCTTGTTTTGGAAGAATTCATTTGTAGCTTATTATGTTGTAACCAGCAAGAGAGTTGCTTCAGGTAATTGTTAACTTTTGATTCGAGCTCTATTATAGTAGCTGCTTTAAAGAATATGTTAGTATCATCTGCATACATAACTAATTCGGGAGAGTCATGGATGTCACACAGATCATTAGTATATATTATAAATAGAAGAGGTCCAAGCATTGATCCTTGTGGAGCACCCGTTACGATTTCTGCATAAGATGAAACATCATTATTTATACTGACATATTGATAGCGATTGGTTAAGTAATGTCGTAAAAGTTCCAATACACCGCACACCGCCTCGTACACCGCACTATTCCAATTTGCTAATTAATAAACTGTGGCATACTGAATCAAAGGCTTTCCTGAAGTCTACAAATAAACCTAATGTGTACATTCTATTTTCAATATTTGTTATTATTTCATGTTTGAAATTAAGAAGAGCTGCTTCAGAAGATTTATTTTTTTGGAATCCATACTGCATGTCACTAATTACACTATATTTACTGAAAAATGATTTAGTCTAACATTCAGGGCACACTCTAACACCTTTGACAGAACAGGTAAGAGAGATATCGGCCGGAAATTTATCATTAAATGTTTATCACCTCCTTTGTAAATAAGGCATACACGTGCTATTTTTAGACAATCAGGAAATATACCGCTTTCAAACATTCTGCTTATGATGTGAACAAGGACGGGTGCAATTATATCCGCAATGTATTTATTGGTACTGGTTTCACATCATCGTACCAGCAGAGACGGTGTTTTTTACTTTGAACAGCAGTTGCACAACTTGAAACAATGAAACAAAATACAGGCAGATGATCACTTATATCAGCGGATAACAGACCCGCAAGGCAGTCAGTTGGGTGTACATTGGTTATGCATATATCAAGCAAGGTAGCTGTTTGCGCCGTTAGCCTCGTGGGTTCCGATATTACGTTTGTGATGTCGTCCGACAACATATCTATATTTACGTCACCCATTATGATAAAGGGGGAACGCACCGCTCGAGTGCTGGCTCGCGGCGCGTGAAAGGCGACGATGATGACGACGATGATATGGCCTCGTACTATGGCTTCTGCCCACGCTCAGTTATTGGCCGAGGAATGTGTGCTTTAACTTTTAGTTAATGTTTTGAAGTATTAAATATTGGATAAAGAAAGCTTTGAAAAACAACTTCGTTTAGTTGATTGTATTCAACCACAAACCGTATCGAAGACCATGGTGTTGCATGATCCTCTTCGGTGTGGGCGACTATAGTCACTACTGACATCTAGGAGAGCGAAATTTCACCGACGATGAAGATGTGCGAGAATACTCACTTCTGTGTGAGGATGGAATGCTTAGTGCCCGTAACATCAATCCGTAAGGTAAATAGGAAGATATTTAAACTAATAGAAAGCAAGTTGCTCAGAGGGGGCTCAAAACCGTAAATAAATGAGGAACGGTTACCCTGAGGCATGCGCAGTACGGCATTAGGTATTAGCTATATATTTTCCTCTTTACATCGAGGACATCGCAAAAGCACCATATTGCCCCTGTATTTCTCGTTGCAACAACAAAACGTATTTTTCCGGTATCAGCGAATATCTGTCTCGAATACCTTTCAACACGATTACACATGCACAATTTATCGCTGACAACAGCTAAAATGAAGCAATAATGACACGGGACTCTTCTATCAAGTAATGTGTGAAGCACATTGCAACTGGAGCATCCCAGGGTGCTTTACATCTAAAAGCGACAGAAACGGCCCTGAGAGACGCCGTTAGCTGTTGGCTCTATAGATTAGGTGAGACTTTAAGCTTAAGCCCACGAATGTTTTGCATTCCCCCTGCATCCGAATGAGGCCACCGTGCGTGGAATTCGAACCCGTGACCTCGTGCATAGCACCGGAACACCGTAGACAGCGTTGCGCGTATCGATACGAGGCCAAGAAATGCGCGAAGGGAACGGCACTGCTGTGTTGAACACGCGCTCTAATATCATTACGAGGCGCCGTGCATTGCACTCGCATTGAATAGAAATGCATACCGAGAGGAACGCACGATGCAAGGGACGCGCGACTGCCGATCGCGACTGTTGCGAAGGCGATAAACTGCGTGTGTAGCCAGCGTGACGCTAAAGAGGCCAATCAAAATTAATGCAGAAGCGTAATTTCCCCCTCCATCTCTATACCAGATGCGCGCTGAGCAATAAATTCAGTAGAAGCAATTTATAATGCGATATGAAACAGTTTCGGGAAGTATCCTCCAAAGAAAATTTAGATATAGCCTGGATGACATAACTCATATCTATTTGTCAAATATTGCTGATTGTGTACACGTAAAAGAAAGTATAGGTCTGTTTCACTTCAGAACCAAATCAGGAGGACGTGTAAGTTACAAGATTTGCGAGGGGCAGAATAAATTTCCAATCAACTTGCGGTAATTTTATTATGTGCAAATCCAGAAGACTACGGCGTTACGAATGGTTGCCGAGGCCTTGAGATTTAAGCAGGATCACACAATGCATCTGTAGTTGAGGCTGTATTCTTATGCAAAATCACTACGCCCTAATATTTGACAGCATCATCTTGCGGGTGTTAGCTACAGCGCCGACAAGCGAGACCACGCTCACGCGTTCCCCGCATCGACATCAAAACAATGGCTGTGGAAGATGATTATGCAGGTGTTCTGTGGTGGAAGTGTCAAGGCTGTTTCACGTGTTGCGTCAGGAGCGAATACAAATCGGTGCATGCAGTCACCGGCGTCACACTGCGATTTTTAGAGGGCTTATTCAGACGATTGCGATTTAAACAATGCGACGCCCAGGGTGGCTTGCTGCTAGATTTTGTGGCAAACACAGCATAACATTGAAACGTTATTATTAGACGTTATTCACGTTTCTTAAACACGAGCGATAGGAGGCTTGTTTTTTAAATTTAACCCAATCCTTTATAATTTAACTCAAGCATTAACCCAATGCTCATAACATGGGAGACTGATTCCTTTTCCGGCTGTTGAAAAGCGATTTGAATGTCAGTAGCATACTGCATATTGTTCTGAGGGAAAGTGCTAAGCATTGACAATATCTGTAAGCATTTGTATGATATTTCTTCATGAAAAACAATGCAATAAAACTGTTTAACTGTACAGTTTGCAGAAACCAAGCACTGAAATGTTTGACGAGATCACATGAAATTGTTAAGGTATAGACAAATGTGCCTAAGTACAAGTACCGACTGAACACGCTTGAGTGGTTGAGTTGCCGGCTGCAGAATTTGAACAGCGTCCGTATCTGCTACCTCGAGGTGAGTGCTATGTTCCACGTAAGTTTCCCCTACAGTCCATGGACCCGGCAAGCGGCATCGTCATGTGTGATGTCATTGCAGTGCTTGCCTGCGCTTATTTCGTTTTTTCGATAAGTGGCGGCCAACTGGGCGGGAGCTCGATTTCGTTTGTACATGTATTTAGCATTCGTCTGCATCTTATTAAGCGCACGTTCGTATCGTGTTCTCATTGTTGTACTTGCAGTGATGTAAGCGTTTTTTTAATATATTCCACCACAGTCACTTATTCTGCGTAGTGTTGAAATGGGTAAAATAGCCACACAGCAGAAAAATGGCCAAGATAGTTATCAGCATCGGCAAAACTATAGTCTACATCTAATGCACTTGCTGAAATCTGCATGAAGGCAACCTTTCACGCAACGTTCACTTATATTCGATAAAGCTAACTGCAATATGTAGAGTTGATCTAATTTTCATGCGATCGAACAAGGACTCCTATGCAATGCTTGCTCCCGCATCGCACAGGTCACAGCTACAGTACCATGCAACGTATACATAGCACGGTGAACTCACTCGAACGACCGCTCACTAAGACTTGGACCAACGCGTGATGCTGAGTTCTTGTGAGAATGGATGAGTAAAATTCTGGTGAATATGAGTCGGAGCCAATGCAGCTGAGTAGAAATTTAGTGGATATCAGTTGTAGCAAATCTGAAAATGCAGTGCCCTATCCATAACAGCTTGTTGCTGTGTGGTTGTTTGTACTGGAATAAAACAGGGCGACGTCTGGCCTTCAACGGGAGCAGGTGTTTGCTTCACCGCTGCTTCTCCTTGTGAGCGCGGCCGCTTGTGATAATGGAGTAAAAAAGTTGCTCGCTTTAGGTTCAACACCGTAATAATAAACTATGCATGCTTCGCATACGGCGAATGCTTTCAACACTAACGTTATAATATTTCATAAACAGTTACCAGTACTCCTGTAAAAGAATGGCCTCATCCAGTAAAACCAAAAAAATAAGCTTTATGTCGTTCATCAGAGTTTAATTTTTGAATGCTGCTCACTCGCTTGTTTACATATATAATATGGGACATGTATCTTCACACACGCACCAACATTCCAAACACATTCTTCATTTGACCTACAAAAGAAAGCTTATAAATATAGGCAAATATCTCGCTTTGAAAGACTATCGAAGGGGTTAGAGATGAATACTTTATGCATTAACAATAATATTATAAAAGAAATTAATGCAACTTGAAAACCAGTAATCAAGAAAGACGACTGTCATAGTAACATAACGTTTGAAGTCTCATTGATTCAAGCTAATGAAAAAAAAGAGAGAAGTGCGTGGTTTGCGTACGAATTTTCTCGGGTTAATTGCACTTATTGATAGGTGAATAACCCAACTTTCCCAAGCAGCTGGACCTCCATTGAAAGTAGTAGCTTATTACCCAATTGACTAAATTACATCCTAGACTAGCTTAGCTGTAAAGTGATTGCCACAAAGGCATCACACGAAGAACGCAGATGCTGCATGAACATCTTGTTGTGCGTGGGATTTTCTACAAGCTATCATATAACAGAGCTCAAAGTGTTGTCTCATGGCTCCGCTGACGCGACCGATGGTGTACCACGCTCTGCTGGAAGAAGAAAAAAAAAAGGAAAAGAAGGAATGCTATGGTTGGCAGTTACTTGTCGACACAGAGAGCGACGAGTGAAACAAGGCGACCGTACACGTATGTACCATCTTTATTTACATATTTTACAAGGGCGTCGGTGTAGCCGGCACGTGGATGCCGTGGTGGTGTAGGCGGCAATGGAGGTCGCGTTGCGCGATGCGTGTCGCTGAGGCCATCTTTGTCCGGTCCGCAACCAGACTTCGTGAGTCTGGTTGGTTACGGATTTGAGGGCGGCCAAAAGCGGCCGTCGCGTCGTCCGTGGGCACGGGCCTTGTCGCGTCGTCCACGCTGACGTTGCGGCGGCAGCATGGCCCGTGCCCTCATGGTGCCCGGGCCGCATTGCAGGCCGGTCCGCGAGGGAGGCCCCAGGATGCAGCCGTCAGGACACCCGTACTGCTCGCGGTGGTCGTTGTGGCGGCGTAGTCGCAGTCGAGGGCTTCCTGGGCCTCTCCCGGCGTCCGGAGGACTGGCCAGTCCCAGGCCAGGTGCAGGGAAGACACCACCCCTCCTCGGCGGACCGGCGATCGGCAAGGCCACCCATCAGCTCCGCACGACGTGCTTGCCTCGTCTCCGGCCCTCTTGACTCGAGGCGACGCGCTGGTGCTCCTCTCCATGCCTGGGCGTTGACCTGACGTAGCCTTGCTGGCTTGCTTCTGGTTCCGATTCCTCAGCCGCTTGAGAGCACGGTGCAGCGCATTGGCTCGCGTCGCGTGAAGTGCGGCCGCCTCGTGGCGTCTTCGTCTTCGCTGTTCTTTCATCCTGGTCACTGCTGGCATCTAGGACAGCGAACTGAAACGAACGTTGAGAATGTGATATGATATTGATTGAGAATGTGATGTGATATCTGTACTCTGAGCGTACATACCGTGATGATTTAGCGTAAAACTATTTGAATATATTGAAAGCGTCGTATACAAATAGGCGGCGCGACGTATTGTGGAGAGCAGAAGTTTGGGTACAAGACGTGCCGCCACGTTTTTTGGTCTTCGCAGCCTAGTGATAAAGGCTAAAGTCAAGTGGTACTGCCTACGTGTGGCTTTCTGACTTGCATCATGCATTTCGACAATTTCACGTTGCACGGCTCGGCTAGAAGAAGGTAATTTTATTACTGATGCCGTCGTCCGCAAACTTTTGCTCTCGATTGTGCGTGTTCCCTTGTCTGTAACTATAGGGTGTTGCGATTGCGGGTCAGAAGACGTGGAATTCACTTTGTTCGTTGAGGAGTAAGGGAACGTGAGGCTGGGCCCGATATTCAGGACGTTTGACAAACACGTTTATATTTCATTTCATTTCATTTTTAATCCTTAAAGACCCCATGACGGGGTATTATATAAGGGGTGGGTTACGCAGAAATAAGGAGAAACCGTGTGGTAATCCATGGTGAAAGGTGATCGGTGGCGCTTTCTATGAAGGTGGATGGGCGAGGGATGGCAGTGACGTCGCTCCGAAGGCCATTCCAGTCAGCAGCTGTATGAGGAGAAATGACGTAGAAACGGTAGCGGTCAGGTGTGCACGTGGGCTCGCGACTTGAAGAGGATGAGCAGTGCGATTTGATATGCGTGTTGGGGGAACATTGTATGGCGGGATACCCATCGAGCTATGAAAAAGTTTATGGAATAAAGAAAGACTGGAGATACGGCGGCGACATGAGAGAAGGGGTATATTAGATTCTGCGTATTTACAAGAAAATTCAACGTATTACAGAAAAAGTTCATCTTGAAGTTGTAGCAGCTGACCACTCCCGCCGTCCATCGCTCCTTTTATGCCCTGTGTGGTCATGCAAAATCGGAGGCTGTTTTACGGAATGATTTTTTTTTCCGCTCAAGTTGGAGTATATCGCACGTTCTTTTTTTTTTGTTCTTTTTTACAGCGCCTCGAATTTCTAAGTTTTACATCCTTTCTATAATTTCCCCCATTTTGTTTCACTTGCACCTTAAAAGCATCCTGGACTGCTGAAAAATATAAGTAAGAAGAAAAACGAAAGATGAAAAAGAACAAAGGAAGAAATTATAGCCCTATAACTGTCTTTATTTACAGGCATCATTTGCAATAGCTGCACTCGCCGCTGGGATGACTGCCAGCTAATTTTGCTAAAGTATCAGAATGTGCGAAAGCGATCTAGGAGTACGAGACTGAGTGCAAGTTGTTGGCTGCTGTGTGGAGCAAGACACACTATATATATATATATACATATATATATATATATATATATATATATATATATATATATATATATATATATATATATATATATATATATATATATATATAGTTTTTGTTCTCCTTGCTTGCGTCATTAGGCAAAATGAATTCACCAATTTCGCGATCATTAACTTTTGGGAAGAACTTCTAATACGAAATTTGTATATTCTCCATCATGGGGGCGTTGAACTCCATGCAGCATTCGCTGCTTTAAGTGCACCACACGGCATCAAAGTAGAAGGGTGTATATATGGAGAACGGCAGAAAATGCTTTCAAACGTATGCAAAACCACGAGGTCTCGCACGACGCCGTAAGTCGAGCTATACCAATTCTTAAGATTTTATTAGTGGTCCTCATAGCACTATGATTAGAGCAGTCTTCCGAAGAAGCGCCTGTTCACTAACTGCTTTGAGCGACACAGCAAACGGTACTATTACCTGTCAACACCACCAGTGTTGTTAATTGAACGTTTGCCACGTGTGGAAGAACCGCACCTCCTAACCACACCTCAGCGGGGCGTGGACAACGACTAAAACCGCTCGCCACACCATTACCTTGTGTCACGGCTTGCCACCCATTTCGCCGTCGGTGGGAAGTCGTCGACGGGATATAGAAACCAGTTGGTCGTTCCGTACTCATGCGAACAAAACGAAAGAGTTAGAGTCGGGAGAAAGAGAGAAAAAACAATATTTATCGACTGACAATGATACACAAATTAAACGAAACACAAAAACACACGAACCGTAAAACACGCGCACTTAATATACATCAATAATGGCGACGAAAGAAATACAGCGAGGACCACGCAAGGAGCGATGGATCGAAGAATGCGAGGCATAACTTTAGGAGAAAGAAATAGAGCAGTTTGGATCAGAGAGCAAACGGGCATAGACGATATTCTAATAGAGATTAAGAGACAAAAATGGCGCTGGGCAGGTCATGTAATGCTCAGACCAGATAACCGTTGGACCATTAGGGTAACAGAATGGGTACCAAGAGAAGGGAAGCGCAGTACAGGACGACAGATAAGATGGAGTGACGAAATTAGGAAATTAGCGGGCGCTATTTGGAAACGGTTGGCACAGGACAGGGGTAATTAGAGATCGCAGGGAGAGACCTTCATCCTGCATTGGACATGATGATGATGATGATGATGATGATGATAAATATTGCTACGGAACAGCATTTCTAATGATGAAGAGGCGAGCAGTGAGAAGACGACGACGACGATTGGAGGCTAGCGCGGGCTGTTGCCTCTTGGCCAAGTGCAGCTGGTGCACCACCGTGCTCCAGCTGAATACTCAAACCACGACTGAAACGATACAGCGTGCCGCGGCAAATTCGCAGAATGACAACCGCTCGAGACAAGTCGGAATCAAATGAAAGAAATCGGATTAGGTTGCTAAACTTATCAAACAAGCGAACGATGGAGAGCTCGTGTTTGCAATCGGACTAAAATTAAGCTACATTCTTTTCTTATTTGCGTGTCGGCATCTATGCGGTCCCATTTTGCCACGTAAGAACGCTTCTCAAGCTGGATCGCTAATCTCCAATTTTGACTATACGTGACGCACCCTATTTTTGCTAGCAGCCTGCGTAAGGAGAGGAGCGTGGTTCGCGTGGTTCGGAGAGGAAGAGTGGGTTCGCGGCATCGCTAAAGCAACCGAGAAAAGGCGTTAGCCAGTGTCAGTGTCGGCTGTCCATAATATCTTACTCCATCGATTGGCGAAATGCTAGACAGCTATGCATGTGATGCATAGGCTAGGTGACCATTTGTATAACCGCGCCTGTTCGAAAACGACGCCAATAAATCATCATCGTCATCATCATCCACGTCTCCTCCTCCTCCTCCTCATCATCATCATCACTGACGCGCGAAACGGGAGCCCGGCCGCACTGCAGCGCTCGCACGCGACGCGTTCCTCAGGGCGCACACGCACTGGCGCGCCAGGCACCTCCGTGGCCACGCGCGGACTTCGCGGCGGTACCGCTAGAGAGAGCGCAGCGTGTGCAAACGGATACGTGACAGATGAGTGCAGTTTACGTCCAACTGAGGCATTCATAGCCACATGGCTTCTGCGGATAGTTTAATTAAGATTGCAATCAAAATAATACTTTACATGTTGGACCGGGCGTAAACAAAAAGTTTAGAAATGAGAAGAAAGCTGTCAAGAATACTTAAATATTATATTTTAACATCAAGAAATAATATGAGGGAAACAATTGATAACTTTAGAAATTTTACAAGGTAATTGTTTTCTGCTCCTAATAAAATTGTGAATTGCGAGTGGGCATCCCTGTCGGTTAATCACAGCGAAGACGCCCCGAGGGAGAGAACGGCTGGCGAAGTAAGTGATAGCTCAAGTGGAGCAATCGATACTTCTATAAGTTTTATGTCTTGAAAATCTGCGGCAACGTTGAAGGAAATGCTCGATAGATACAGGTACATGAGAAATTTTACATGGAGTGGGTAAAGAGCTAGAGGTCAACCTGCATAAGGGAAATTTAACTGCAAAGGATGCTTTAAATATAAAGGAAGCTTCAAGTTGTGTTGAGGGACCCCAGTCATTATTTCATGAAAAACATAGATGAGGGAAGTGAGGGGACGATGTTTGAATGTATTTTGAGGAAGTTAGAAATACGGAGAAATTTCCTCACATAGGCGCGCTTACATAATCCGAAGTTGACAGTTCAGAGATGGCAAGGATATTGCGGATGCTCGTGAGAGTGAATCTGCCACTTCATTCATGCACAAAACAAAAAAGCATGATGATCCGCGAACCAAATAAAAGGAACTTCCCGTAAGTGCGGACGAATCGCTCAGCATTCTCGCAGTATTCTCGAATCTCAGGATGCAGTAAGCGTTGTGCAGAAAGAAAACGAGCTAGTAAGTATAACTGCTAATGAGGCATTTTGGGGAAGTTATAGTACTGATAACGACTGAGAAAGGCTTGCCAACCTTTCGATAGGAGGACCTACCTTCGTCCTGCTATGGAAACGTTGGCCAGCCTTTCTGAGGCACCTTAGAACATTATCGCTGTTTGTAACATTTATACGACAATGTGATACTCCATCGCTCGGCCCCATTCTTGATTTTGAATTCAATCGCTAGCAATTCTGCGGGAAAGATGGGTGGAAAGTTGGTAAGACGAAGTGAATTAGGCCGTTGAAAAGACACAGACAGTATTCGCACTGTAGCTGCCTTCTCAGTGAACATAGAAGCGTCAGTGGGTATTACATGCATTCAGTAGTTAGCTGGCTTAGGTTGTCTTATAATTTATTTTTGAGGAAGCAAATCTTGACCAAAATTTGAAAACATGCCCTTGAGTTCAATTTGGAGGTCTGGTATGCCATCATTCAATGGAGTGAACTTCACAATGTTTGTCACTGTGCTTGCACAAATATTACCTGACGGCTGCGTAACCGGGGTCATGATACGTCTAAAGATGCACAAGGTTCAGTGATAACTACATATTTTATAGGTCTCACTAAAAAACATCATTGTTTATGAAATGTCTTAACCATGCCGATGCTAAATCTACAATATTGGGTGGGTATATATATAGTAGCTTTCTCATACAAGGCAGTTTTGGCAGAGAACAGAGGTCGCCCAAGGCATAAGCGTAGAGCTTCTCTTCCTAACAACACATGAGTTTTAATTCTATAGGCGGGGCCACCGGAACACAATACGCAACCAAATTCCAATATGGCTGAGCATACATCCGGTAAATCATAATTAACTAATCTATCCCGGCTTACTCCAGAACGACGGTGACTACTCCGGCGCACCATACCAATGGCGCGCTGTGCTTTAGATTTAATATGTTCAATGTGACTAAACCAGTCGAGATGGCCATCGTAACGCCTCCATTCAGAGCCCGGAAGAGGATGACTCGATGCGGTAGCAACAAGTTAACTACTTTCCTAATACGACCCAAATCTTGACCAATCCCCCAACGTGTGTATATGGGCCATCGAAGAAAGAAAACGGAGCAAAACAAACAGTGCCACGCGCTTTTTAACACCTTTTCTGACCTTTATTTCTTGAGATAACTTTATTTTACGTCAATTGTACCACCGGCTTCTTGGACCGTAGCCCTAGGTGGGTCTGTGCCTTACGAAGGAAATCATCATCATCATGATCAGCTTCATGCGCCACGAGCCTGCGTGCGAGGCCGTGCGTTCGAACCTGCCCTATTGATTCAGAGAAGAAAACCACCATGTCTGCTTGTCAGCGCCAGCTCAGCAAGGAACAGGAGTGCTCTGCCCGATGTCGAAACTGTCCGGCACAAGACGGGGACGTCATGCAGAGGCAGCAGGGGCACGCGTTCGTCGGGGGTTTGCAGAGGGGCCCAGCTGGAGTCTTTGAAGCCGCCGGACTCCAGATCCTCAGTCCTCCTGACGCCGGAAGCGTGCCAACAAGGCCCCCGCTGCGACGACCCCGCTGGAATGACTACCGCGTAGAGTCCGGGGCTTCTGACGACTGCATCGTGCGAACTGCTGGCCTAGAATCGACCAGCCCTTCCGACAACGGATGCGTGCCAGGAAGGCCTTGCCTGCGTCTAGTCAGGAACTGGCCAACGCTTCCCACGCCAGAAATACCCCAGCAATGCCTCGGCTGCGACTACGCCGCTGTAAAGACCACCACGTGCAGTCCGGGGTTCCTGACGGCTGCTCCGTGGAAGCTGCCTGTCAGGAACTGGCCAACGCTTCCCACGCCCGAAATACGCCAGCAAGACCTCGGCTGCGACTACGCCGCTGTAAAGACCACCGCGTGCAGTCCGGGGCTTCGGACGGCTGCACCGTGGAAGCTTCCAGTCAGGAACTGGGTGGTGTTTCCCACGCGCGAAATTCCCGAGCAAGGCCTCGGCTGCGACTACGCCGCTGTAAGGACCACCGCATGCAGTCCGGGGCTTCTGACGGCTGCATCCTGGGAGCTTATGGACTGGAACTGGCCAGTGTTTCTCACTCCCTAAGCGTGCCAAGAGGGCCTCGGCTGTGCCAGGGCCGCCACAAAGACCAACGCATGTAGCACGGGGCTCCTCACGGTTGCATCTCTGGAGCTCCCGTGTGAACCGACGTACTGCGTTACCTCGGAGCTCTGAGGGCTCGGGCCATGCAGGGGTTACGATTGGGCCATGCCAAACATGAGAGGCACCCATGCTCTCGGAGTACGCGATGGCCGCTCTTGGCGGTCGCTTCATTGCCTAACCAAGGAGACCCGAGCAATGTCGTTGTGTCCCATCAAGATACGACACCACGACCACGCATCGCGCTTTGCGAGGACCATAGCCGTGCAGCACCACAACACTAAAGTTGCGGTTACACCGGCGCTCTTATGCGATGTGTAAATAGAGGTTGTTCGTCCGACTTTGGCAGCCACGCCTCACCCACTTCGTACTGTTGGAAATCGGTTTCCGAAATGCTGCAGAGACTCCAGGGCGTGTGCAGAGGGACGGAAAATTATTTTTATGTGAATTATTTATACCTTAAAATTCCTATGGAAAAACCCGCGAAAGCGTCGAGCTGCGCAAATAAATAAAATCTTTGTTCCACACATCCCCTATATGCTTTCCCGAGTGTTCTTTCACAGCATTCATTGCCAGCAGCAGGGCCAGAAAAGTTACGTTTAACTCTCACCACCGTTCTGTCAGACAGTTGACTTCCTATGGAACGGGCTCCATACTTCGCCGTTGGTACTAGGACCGCAGCGGTTCTATTGAACCCTCGCCGTTGTCCACTGGGGCTCTGAAGTTCCAGAGGGATGGTATCAGTTTTTGAGGCACCGCATCAAGGCGGACCACTCAGGACGAACTAGTGGGTTGGTTGGTTATGCATGCCTATTTGATAACAGCGCACTAAATATTGACAGGGACCGAGGTTCAAGGGGTGACTCGGTCGGCAAAGTGCATTCGTAGCGCAGATTTGATTTTTATTTTTTATTATGCGGGGCGTGGCTGTGATTCGCACGAGACATTTCCCCGCTATCGAAGAAGGGCTTCATGAATTGCTTTGCGTTTTTTGTTTTCCTGCGCGCTGTTACGCGTCGTACTGTATATTTACAAGCGCTTTGCATGTCAATTAACCAGTTGCCGTCAGCGCTTTGCGATGTCCATTCTGTCACTCCCTGTCAATTTTTTGTGAGCTGTAATGAAATGGAAAAGGCGGACCAGCCATCCCTTCCATGGACGCACCCAAGCGCCATCACACTCCTACGAGTTCGATTAATCATCCGCACGCCAAGCTGTCAACCATCTTGATTGCAGTGCTTCTGTTCTTTGCCAACTCACAAGTTGAAAAAGCATTAAGACGAACGCCATTCATGTAGCACGCTCGCTGAAGCATCTTTGTTGAGAGAGGACAACGTATCCGACATCTTATACTATGGCAGCGAGTCAACTGGTTACTTAGCTCAAAAGGCGCGGTAGCTCTGCTAAAATCGGACCGTGGAGCACTGTTCATCGCACTGGAGGAATAAAGTCCTGGTCTTGCCAGGAAGCAGTTGGGGTTTCATACATTGAGCGCAGGAACACCTCGCATGACGTTGTGGCTGCTAAAATCGAGCAGACGATGGGGTCAATCTCAAATAAGTGTGGAATGGGAGTCCGTTTTGCCACAGGAAAAACCAAAGGAGAAAGTGGTTCGGTATGGGTGGGCCAAAAGCGTAGAATAAACCAACTGAGCTTCGCCATTGCGCAGACAGTCTAAACACCGAGGTAAAGTACACACCTGAAAGGTCAAGAAGCGTAGTGAGTTTCATTTAATGCGAAGCATTCTTGGCGAATTCAAGCCAGTTTTCTTTAACTGCTTTTCTTCTAGCCGTTTTTGTGAGCCGGTACCGAAATTGAGTGGGAGCCGTTGACGCTGAGAGGCACAGACATATATGCACACGACATTACATTCACAGACATATTCTAGTCACCTACATGTTTACAAGAATATAACAACGGTCAATGAGATCATTAAAGAATGTCGCCGCTTTGAATACGCGAAGGGCCGCCGGATAGTTCAACAGTTTACGCGTCTGCCCAATACCGCAGCTTCGTCGACGTGCGAAGACATTTGTCGGCCGCGTGAGAAATCGAAGCAGCGTGTTCTGCCATGCCAGGGACGCAGCGCTTTAAAGATTCGCGGCCCCTCGTGTCTCTCATCCTGTCGGTCGGTCATTCGCCATGATTTTGCCAATGCGGGTCTTCCGTCCATCTGCTCCGCCAACCATCCGCACTTCGCTTCGTCTGCTGCATCTGCCCCTGTTCACCGGAGCCAATACGGTCCAGATCCCGGCCGAATGGGGAACAGATGATGATTTACCCATCTACTTTCATTGTGGGCGTGTGGTCCACATCTCCCGCCACTGCCGAAGTTCCTGGTCAACCCATTCTCGACCAAGCTTTCCCGCCTACCGCCGCTCCCCAGTGAATCCTCGCCCACCTGCACTCTCCACCGAGGTTGCAGACACACCTAGCAAAGCTCGAGCCACTGCAACTAGCCGCTTACCATCACCACACAGTTGCCGCTCCCGTACGCCCAATCTGCGTAGCTCCCCGTCCCCAGCTAACCGTCTCACTAAGGCCAATGATATACCAAACCTGACTGATGCCTGATAGTTCCTCAAAGAGTCCTGATAATCTAGCCTCAATCGACAGAGTTCGGGTGTTAAAGATTGCCAGGGTCAGTTTCCAATGGCGGCCTAGCTGTCCGGGTCCGAACACTATTAGCACCCTCTGCTGCGTTACAGGTCTGACCGCCGCCTTGGTCATGTGCTCCGCAGCTGCTGGGGACTAAGGGCCAACTGGTTGATCAAATGAGTGATATGGGAGGGAATGACCGAATACTGCACCAGGAAGGCCGATTCCTGTTCTGGGGAGGGAGGTCTTCCTAATTCGGTTGTATCTGGGTTATAATAGCCCCACTCGCTCTCGGCATCTACTGCCGCTGCCAGGGGCCACTCCAAGCATGAAGATGTAGTGCACTGGAGCAGGTGAAATTCTTCCTTACAATCCTCAGAAAATGATTATTTTTCATATATTTTCGGCGAATTTGAACACTTAAAACGTGTGAAAAAAAGAGATACAAAGGAAAAATGTTACAGCGCTTACCAAGAAGCCCGGAGTCGCCTATGCGCGGAGATACACCCATCCGCTTATTGCTGCGTCTGCCTGCCTCCGGTCATCTATTTGCGGCTGTTTTCTGGACGTTGTTTGCGTATCTAACGAAATTTTAGTTCCCGGGCAAATACTAAGAGTGGTGAGACTCGCCACCAGAACAATATGGTTCGGAGCTGCGCGTAAGACAGGCAACCGTGACAGCGCCTAGGTGTCTTTGACCTTTCTGCAGGTTTGGACAGCGGTTATACCAGAGCTAATGAGAAGAAAGAAATGGCGTAACTTGCCCCTTAGCTTACAGGGAACGCTTCAGACCTAGAAGCTAGCAAGTAGGGAATGTTATGCCTGCTTTAAGCTACAATAAGGCCGTCTGCGATCAGTCAGTCATGGTTTGCATACTTGGCATGTATAAGGAATTTACGACCCTGTTACCGCCACGCTCGCAATACAATTCACAGGAACACAAATGGACACATGCAAGAACCAATAAGCGCAAAGTAGAAGAAAGGAATGGACACAAATACAACTGTTCTGACGTCATGAAAATCTGTGTCTCAACTTTGCAAGTGGCGCCGCTACGTTCCTGTTCCTTATCCTGCGAGCGAATACTGCAAAGCCTTCTCGCCACTTTTTTATGTTCCTTTTGTGCGGAAATTTTGCATCATCAAAGAAGCACGTTATAGCAGCGCGCTTCGTAAATTTCTTCGGATAAATTCTTCAACTTTTGTACCGTTGGGGAGTGTACAGTGCTAACATCTATTAAGGCATTAGGTTCCCCGAATACGTTTGAGACATATGTATAATCAACCTTCTATGTATGTGGGCTTACAAAGGAAAATCTCGTCCATATTTTTTAAAGCGTCATCGCGGCAAGTACAGATGTTAGGGATTTGTCCTCGTTATATTTTCTACTGTTTCACGTTTCTCACAAACAGTATTATGCACGATGCAATTAATACCCCGTAAGAAAACAACATTTATTGTGGCCTTATTTTGAGAGGTACGGGCAGCTAAGCTGGGTGACCACGGTTACAGCCCACCATCGTTCACGCAATTGAACGTTTTCCAACGATCAACTGTTCGGCAGGACAGCAGCAGGAGCAGCCAGCAACGACGGTCAGGAAAAACGCAGGAAGCTTCGCGACGCAAACTTCGCTTTAAAAATATGCGCCTTTGCCGAAGGTATTTATCCACTTATTCATATATATGTATCTATTTGCCGAAAGTATATAATATGTGCCGCTGTTCAATGAATATTTGGCACCAACTTGATCCACTGGATGTCAAAGCCACAACAAAAACGATGCTCTGCACGTCGCATCCGTTCCCAACTCGTCGCAAAAGCACTAACCGTTCGCTGCAGAACAGTTACATGATCCATAATACCCGTTTTCTACCAAACCGAGACTGCTTCGGATTACGTTGATGTCAACTAGAGTCGTGTCTGCTTCGATTTTTTAGCGAAGCATTCTTGGCGAGTTCAAATGATCCAGTTTTCTGTAACTGGTATCTGGACGATTTCGTGGGCCTATACCGAAGATAGAACAGCCTAAATATGTGGGCCCTTCCCGCTTATAAGTGTCACTGAGTATAGGCCACCGGGTGTGATCCGCTCTTCATTAAATTGGGCATGTGTCACTCCGTATGTGCCACTTAGTACGTGTCACTGGGGCCGCTGGTGATGTTCCGATTGTCAATGAACCTCTTTGACGCCAACTCGGGGATGTGCCATGGTGACTACTGCGTATGGGTCCTTGGCGTCTCCGCAACTGGGTATGTGCACCTGGGTGTGTTCTGCTCTTCAAGTATTTCTTTCACTTCCGCTTGGATTAATGGCTAACACAACGACCAACAGCACAATGCGCTGCAGTCTGCATCAGTTCACAACACATCGCAAACACTTTAACCATTTGCCTCAGAACCATCATATCGTTCGTAGGAACCATTATCTAGAAAACCAAGACTGCTTCGAATTACGTAGATATGTACTGGAGTTGACTCTGCTAATTGTTTTCACCACAAGGGCTACCATAGGGGGCTGTATTTAAATGAATGAGTAATTCGCTCAATGACTTTGCAGCAGCGGTGGTTTGTAACTGCCGGGGACCGGAAAACGGCCTTCTGACAGAGAGGTGTTCTTGTGCACATTAGGGGCGGGGGGGGTCAAATGGTAAATTCAGTAGAGGGAACTATCGGGTGACTGTATAGGTGCACTCCTTTCTTGCATAAAAGTGGTTCTTCTCTTGCCTGCATGGCTGTTTAAGCAGTATGGGAGTTACAGACAGTTTATTTATTTATTTATTTATTTATTTATTTATTTATTTATTTTGAAACACTCCAGGCCATAGGGCATTACAGAGAGGAGGGTTAAGTTCAAATGAAGTTATTGGCAACCTTCTTGAAGTTGGTGGCGTTCTTGGACCAGGAACGACGAACAAGCAGACGAAATGCTCTTATGAGAGAAGCGTGAGAAAAAGAATAAACTTATTCGAAAGAGACAGCAACATGGCCTGCGTGAGGAGAGTTGAGCAGTGGGGGCAAAGGCCGTCGCACTTTTAACACCTTGCATGCGAAGATCCACTGTGAACCGGAGAGAGACGCTTAAAGAATTCACATGTTGACATCCATGAGGCATTTTACCCTCATAATATTTGCTGAATTCAATAAACGTTGATCCATCCATCCATCCATCCATCCATCCATCCATCCATCCATCCATCCATCCATCCATCCATCCATCCATCCATCCATCCATCCATCCATCCATCCATCCATCCATCCATCCATCCATCCATCCATCCATCCATCCATCCATCCATCCATCCATCGACCCACCCACCCAAGAGAAGCGAAGCTTTAAATAAATGGTTAAATGACTACTGTACAGCTGAGAACAATGCGTACAATGTGTTTATGTTCATCCTATACAAAGTGTAATCTCGTGCAATGTTGACGTTTATGCAAACGCCATGACTTTCATTTAATGCAATGTTTATGTTTATGCACAGTACCATTCAGAAACTCTGTGCAAATGTCTAATAAGCTGGATGCACAGTGTGAGAAACCGACGTGGAGGAAAGCGATGTCAAAGGAAGAATGCCGCGACCTGCTGCTTAGCAGCCCATGCCACCAAGCAACCACGGCCGTTGTATTTGTCTTTCTTTTTTTCCAGAAAGGCGATTTTGGTGGAATTCAGAATTTAGAGTTCATAAGGTTTGTAGTCCGGCTTCGTAAATTATATTGCAATGTACGTTTATTGCCGTGATTGATAATGAGAATTAGGACATTATCCAATATGATACCTGTTTTAGGCACAGTACTGAATTACTCATGTCTGTTAAATTTACTTTCGTCTTGATCTTATTTCTGCGTTTTTCTATTAATTATTCTTCACCAAATTAAAAGGAGCCCACGCTGTTTTGGGGAACTTTACTAACGAATTCAATGAAAGTTCATTTTCCATGTACAGGTCGTTTTCGCTGTTGGCCAAAACGTTCGTCGACTTTCATTTCACGCTTCTTTGGTTTCATTTAAGGTGACTTGGTATACGCCCTATCTATGCACCGCAGTTACAGGTTTTGTCCTCGTTTCATATGAGCACACCCCCATTTACACATTCATATTCTACCAAGCTGCAACGCCGTTTACAGCTTAGCCTCATCATCTGCTCGCTTTTACCACCCATCCCTATCGAAAAAGTCCCCATGCTCAATAACTCCCATATACAATTATCCTATATGAAAGATATATAGTATCCCAAACAAAAACCAATTTTTCCTATATGTCATTTAATGTTATTTGACATAGCAGTGACGAGGAATACGAGGTTTTTTCACTAGGGATAGCGCGTTCTATGTCTGTATAGCCTCAAGCGCTGCCTGAAACGGCCACCTGTGATGTTACGACCAGAACGGAGAGCGGCGTCTCGCGATGGCGCTGACGTGAGTGATAGCGCTGCAAGCTGCACTGGCGTGCTTGCTGCTTTGATGCAAGACTAAAGCAGCAGCCGCGGCTTTTATGCTGCCAACTCAGTCAATTCCGAACCCCGTACTTTGAGATGTGGCATACGTTGTTCCTCGCCTAAAGACTGAAGAAAACGAGGCGGTGTCTCGTATTTTGAACATATATTTACGTAATCTACAAGGAGAGTGGGTGCAGCCGGCGTTATATCGCCGTATCGTCGCGACGATGAGCAGCAATCTGAATCGAAGCGGCACAATGCGGGACCGCGGCCTCACATCTGTCGAGGCAGTTGTGACGCGGTTGGGCTCCGGTTGATTACGGACTCGAGTGTCCGTGCCAAGCGTCCTCAGCCACCGCGTCGATGGAGGGCGCGGTCGTGGGCATGCTCGCCGGGGCGCAGACATTGCCACAGCATGGTTCGTGCCCTAACACCAGGGTTGTGCCGTACGTTGGCCCGCACGGGAGGTCCGAAGTTTCTGCAGCCGTAGGAACCCCGACATCGCCCGCGGGTCTCGTTGTAGCCGCGTAGTCGCCACCGAGGGCTTCCTGGTCTGCGACCGGCTTCTGGGAGACAGGCCTGTTGCACGACGGCTGCGGTAAGGACGCCGCCCCGTCTCCTCGGTGCACGGCCGACGTTCGGCGACCCCGCCCGCTATCCGCGACGATCTCGCCTTATCTCGGACAGTCTCTACGGGAGGCGACGCGCAGGTCTTGCAGGCAGATCGTAGAGGCTGTGCTGCAGTCGACATGGTTGCGTTCCTCTCCTTCTGATTCTTGGTCATCTTGGAACGCACGGCTCGAGTCCTGGCACGCGATGCGTGAAAGGCGACGATGATGACGATGATGATGATGACCTCATGCTATGGCTCGTACCCAAACTGGAGGATTGGCCGCGAAGTGTGAACGTTCAAAAATTTATTCGTTTAGTTGATTGTATGAAACTGCAAACGGCATCAAACACCATGGTGCCACATGTACCTCTTGGATGTTGGCGACTATGGTGCCTGCTGACATCTCGGACAGCGAAGTTTGACCGACGAATAAAATGTGGGAGAACACCGTCTTCTGCGATACACGCAAGCGCGTAGCGTCTGTAACTTCAAGTTCTAAAATAAATGTGAAGATATAAAAATAAATTGAAAGAAGATGCTCACAGTGGGCTCGAAGCCATAAATAATTGAGGAATGGTTACCCTGCAGCAAGCGCGGCAGGGCATTAGCTTTAATGGAATCATACCCCCCGAATCGTTAGTAATACTTGTGTGCAAATATTGCCTACGTAATAAAGTGAAAAGACTTCGCTGCTTCTCACGGAGAACTATACATTTTCCTGTTTACATGAATGACATCGCAAAAATACCATATTGCCCACGTATTTCTCGTTTCACCAATGAAGAGTATTTTTTTCTGTATCAGCGAATATCTGTCTCGAATATCTTTGAATACGATTACATTTGCAATGTTTACATTTGCAATCTCGGCCACCGTGGCCGGGATTCGATCCCGCGACCTCGTGCTTAGCAGGCTAACACCATAGCCACTAAGCAACCGCAGCGGGTGACATTGCCCAAAGCGACAGAAACGGTCCTGAGAGACGCCGTTAGGTGTTGGCTCTACATGAAGTGAGACATCCCTGTCTTCCTTAACCTTCTTGTGCGTGGAGCTAAAGCCCACGAAGATTTTTGCATTCCTCGCCTTTCCGAATGAGGCTGCCATGCATGCTATTCGAACCCGTGACCTCGCGCTTAGCACCAGGACACCTTCGCCAGCGTAGGGCGTTTCGATATGAGGGAAGTAAAGGCGCGAGGGGCAACAGGATGGCTGCGTAGAACACGCCCTCTGACTTCATTAAGAGGCGCATTGCAAATTAACTCGCATGGAATAGAAATGCATACCGACTGGAACGTACGATGCAAGGGACGCGCGACTGCCAATCGCGACTGTTGCGAAGGCGATAAACTGCGCGTGCAGCCAGCTTGACAGCAAAGAGGACAATCAAAAATAATTCAGCAACGTAATTTCCCCCTCCATCTCTATACCAGATACATGCTTAGCAAAAATATCAGTAGAAGAAATTTATGATGCAATATTAAACGCCTTTGTGAATTACTTTTCATAGAAACTTTAGCGATTGCCTAGATATATATATATATATATATATATATATATATATATATATATATTGGTCGCCTATTATTTATTTGGTGCAGGTAAGAGACAACGAGGGTCTACTTCACTTGAAAACCAAAACAGGAGGACGTATCAGATAACATATTTCTGAGCAGCAGAAGACTTTTCGCATCCACTTGCGATAATTCTAGTTTGTGTGAACCCAGAAGTATACGGCTTTACGAATGGTAGCCGGGGTATTCAGGTTTAAACAGGAAGTTTTTTTGTTTTTTTGTTATTCAGTTATTTATGGAAAGGTGGCGAAAAATGCCGTTGGCGAGAAATATGTAAAGAGGGCGACACTGTAACCACAGTGAAGGCAAAGAGAATGAATATAGCTGGCGCTAATGAAGTGCCGGTTTTGAAATCAAATGGCACATCCTCTTGTCTTAACGTCCGTCGTTGGTTCCGTTTTTTTTCATTTTGCTACTTCGCCTAACGATGCGGGCACTCTTATCGTTTTTTTTTTTTTTTTACTTTCGACATCTTAGCTTCCTTTGGAATAATGAATGGTGTGCCCTACATCGATGGCATATTATATTTACAGGATTACGGCGCCCCATTTCGAAGGCTTTCCACTTTAATTTCCTCATCTTGCTAGTAGTAATCTTTGCTGCGTTGAGGCCTCTCCTCTGGACTTCAGCTACAGGCGCTTTCCCCTTTACATGTGCCATTTTTGCGCGTTCTACTACTACTACTACTACTACTACTACTACTACTACTACTACTCCTACTACTACTACTACTCCTACTACTACTACTACTACTACTTCTACTACTACTACTACTACTACTACTACTACTACTACTACTACTACTACTACTACTACTACTACTACTAATACTACTGCTACTGCTGCTACTGCTGCTACTACTAAAATGTCTTCTGTAGTCAGCGGGACTTCAGTGGATCTAAACAAAAAGGTGGTGTCGTACTGATTGCTGTTGACAGTTCGGTAAGATGTGTTCTGCGCAACGACGTAGAAATTGTACAGGAAACGGCTTTGCTAAAAGTCAGCGTAGCGCGCTGGCATTGGGCCCTTCTATGTACAGCCGAATATTTCCTCTGTTTTGTTTGATGAGGTCATCCCTTCTATTGAATATCTTCCCACAGCCAGCACAGAGGAATTCTCCTTGGTGATCTTTATACACCTCGAATTTATTTCAGCACGCTTAGATATTCTTATTACAATCATTATATAAAGAAGACATGGAGCCTTTTATGCGACTTCCCGGTGGTTTATTCCCTTCACCAGAAAAACTTCATCGCTAATTCCTGTGGCAACCTCATCGACCTTTGCCTCTCGAATGCTCGAGTTATATATGTCTCTTGTTCGGACATGCCCCTTGTGCGTCGCGACAAGTTTCACCCGTCAATATACATAACTCCCCTCTTTGTCAGCCCTGAGGAAGAGCTCCTCCAAGTGGCGTAAACGATTCGACTGGTTTTGCTTTCAAGCGTGGTGATTATCTTGGTTTATGTTATTTCTTATCCACCACCGATTGGTGACTGGTCATAGACAAAACCAATGTCGATGACCAAGTAGATGAGGGGCGGCATTCACCAAACTGTGGTGCTCGCACGCAATTTCTTAGCCAAGAATTTCTTGCGCTAAGATGAGGGTGCATGATGGGGCGTCGTATGAGAGCGAGGAGACAACAAAGTTCAGAATTAACGACAAGAAGTGAAAGAAACGCGGTCAAGTGGAAGCGCGACCACACATAATGCAGCTCCAGTTGAGGCTACATTTTTATGCCAAATCACTAGACAGTCCTATTCGACGACTTCCTTTTCCGGGCGTCTGGTACAGCGCCGACAAGCGAGACTGCGCTCTCCCGTTCACCACACCGCCGTCAAAACAATGGCAGTGGAAGAACGTTCCCTACGTTCTCTGCGACCGTTTCTAGACTTGGTTTGCTGGTGCTAGCTCTGTCTCCCTCTTCCCTTCTTTCTCTATTTTCAGCCTGTTAAGCCTTCGTTAGCACAGCGCAGCAAATCGTAAGGGCGTCTGGTCGACGGTAATGCGTTATCATTCAATAAATACAACTGCAGACCATATTGTCGCTGTCGAAATGAGTTACGTATGAGGCGTACACCGGCGGGCTTCAGCTTTCGCGCTTCCCTATGATTGTGTAGAACCGTTTTCCGGCCTACTTGGGGTCACTGATACTCCATGGTCGAATGGGTAGCGCATCAGGTTGACTGTGCTGAGGGGACAGGCTTCGAAACCAACCGTCGTACCAACTTGGGTGGCTTAGTATGTGACAATGTTCACATATCATCATCAGCCTATCTTTATTTGCACTGTAGGACGAAGGCCTCTCGTACCGATCTCCCAGCGGCACGTGCTGTACCTACGTGCCGCTCTTAAACAAGCTCTTTTTTTTTTTCAGGTCGACATGGGCCACTGTAGATACAGAACAGGGTATGTACCGCTGTCCAATGAGACTCTTTTACGAGGATTTGGTGCACTGGACGATCTTTGCACATCTTCGACGACCCTCTTTGATGCCAACTTGGGTCACTGGGTATCGCCGAGTATGTGTGTACTGCCTTTCAATGCACGTGACTCAATTTCAGTAGGCGAACGTCACCGCCTAAATAGACCCTGTCTCCCTTTTCCCCGTTTAGCCCCCCGCAATCGAAATTCCTCTGCGTTCTCGCCTACCGCAGCCGGAGGATCGCGTTTTTGCTGACAGGCGCACTTACGGTGACGGTCTCGAGCGCGAGCTGTTGCGTTTGTGTTGTTGTTCGCCGTGGATAATTTTGCGCAATCAGCACCAGAACACCTGATTAGCAGTCTGAGTCAGTGCCGCAGTCACGAGCACTGAGGCAGACACGAGAGAATGCAAGAGCATCATCGCAGCGAAGAAACACGGTAACAAATGACACAGTTTCGTTCTTTGCCCGCAAGTGTGGCCAAAAGTAGGGAACTACGTCTATTTTGCTACGTTACGAGGTAAAAAAAAGAAAGAAGACCCGCACATTCCATTTCTATTTTTTATTATTTCTTTAAAGATTATTTAGTGTTTTAAGAAACAGTTCCCGCAAATGACTGATGTTGCCTTGAATAATTGTCTATGTCACGTGTCACTGTGAATGCCCTGCAGCACTGCAATATAGGTAGGCGCACTCCTGCGAGTGACGTCGACTCGCCGGCTGAGAGTGCGGGGTCCTCGACGAGAAGGGCAAAGGGCGTTTGGTTTGAAATTTAAGCTCTTTCCGTGGCACGTAGGGATGTACTGCTTTGCATACAGGGTCCTTAGCGCATATTGTATGCACTGCGCCTCTCAGCTCAAGATGGCCAAACCTGGTGAGGGGCCGTTTAAAATCGATAACAAAATCATGACTCCCGAAGTCTCGACGCCAAGACTACACTTCGTGCCCCCCCGGGCCAACGCGCCAGTCCGAGCGATCAGAGCAGAATATTCGAAAACTGAAAGACATGATCACCTCGATGGCAGCAGACTTCAACTGCTCGACGCGGGACACAGGTGCGCTGGCTTTGGACAAGACGGCCACGGAAGAGGCGAGGACGTGGCGCGGAGGTGGCAGGGCATCTAGCTCGTCTTCTCAACGCCGAGTAAGCGAGAGGGCGTTCTTCCCGCAGCCTCCAAGGGGCTGGCCAGTCCTCTGGACGGCGGGAGCGGCCCATGAAGGCCCTGAGCTGTGACTACACCAGCACAACGGCCAGCGCGAGCGACCCGGGGCTTCTTTCGGCTGCATACTGGGGGCTCCCGTGCGGTACGACGTGCTACGTCTCTCTGGCGCCAAGAGGGCACGGGCCATGCTAACTGGGCCACCAAGGAACGCTGGTGACGCCCATGGCCAGCTATGATGCGGCGGCTGCAGCTTCCTGAACCATGGTTATGGGTCTGCAAGCAACGATGGTGCCACAATTATTATCGCTGTACGGTCACGGGGCTTTCGCAGTGTCACGTCGCTCACGAGCCGGCTACTGCGAAGCTCTTGTATTATTTAAGCAGAGGTTGTGCGTACGCGCAAAGCCGCCGTGTCTCTCTCACTAAGGAAATAATCAACAGGTATTCTATTTTAAAAACTGCGATAGAGGGAATTCAGTCAAGAAATTGTAGCTTTGGTGCGCGATGCCTATAAATATATGTGGCCGCAACGTTGGCAACAGAACATGGAACGTCGCCAGTCACGTCACGGTCATTACAATATACTGCATCCCGTTTTGAGGCAACATTAGACTTGTTTCGTCCAGGAACCTTATGTCGTTTCAGAAATATTCCGTGGCGCCATATATACTCTGAAATGCGAGCAGGTAGTAGGATGAATCTACAATATGGCGCTGCTTGACTGACGAGCGCAGTAATCAATGAGATAAGGTTTGCGGCTACGGTATTTAAGATAAGAATTGCCAAGGCGGACAGCAACGAATCCAACGAGTCGAACAAGATAATTTCGGCCTTATTATATTACAAACGTGTTGTTCCAGCGTCCTGATAATAGACTAAACTACCAGACTATCGCTAAATGTTGAAGAATCGACACGTTGCCACCGGTTGGCGCCAAACCAACATCTTTCGCATGACGCGTGTGATGATCTACGGTCTGCTTTATTATATCATTCCTTTAGTGACGGCGAATACAGAACATGTCTTTTCAGCCTGACGTCTTTCAATTAAATGAAAAGGCTTAGGCTTTGGATAAGTTGAAAGGGTGCCACGGCCCCTTTAAACTTTTTTTACAGGCACGTTAAACGCTAGACGTAAAACAGGTACGTCCGACCCATCTCGTTGGCTTTGGCATCCGTTACGTCGATATACGTTCTGCATAATCATGCTGAACAGCTAAGTAGATGCTTCCTGGGTGCATATGCTCACTCTATGTGTATTGCAGTGTAGCGTGCCTTCTTCCGAGGGTTGATACACCGTTTCAGAGCAACAAAAACACATTTCATTCAGTGCCCCTCGACGCTAGTGTATGGCTACGTTCACTTCTCGACAATAGACGAACAATGCAATAACGCTCCATCACCGATCCGCTTACGTGGCTGGTGCAAAGCATTCCGTTTTGCAGGATTTATCAATTACAAAAAATGTTGAAGTCAAAGCTGCGATCCACAAATTAACACAAACGTTAACCAACTCAAGCAGAGAAGCAAAACTCACTTCCGAACTGTCAGCTACGCAGACCACTCTTCAAGTCGTCTTACGAACGGGAGTTACAGATACTTATCGTACTGCTGCAACTAGAGTAGCGTTCAGGGCGTGGAATTCACCAATCCCATCGACCACGACCTTAGGTTGTAGAAAATGAAGGAAAAAGGGTTTATTTAGCTTAGTTCCACGGCTTCTTCTAAATTTGCATGGCTATAATCTCATCCTTTCTTCTAATTTCTTCGTTTTTTTCCTTCTCACTTTTATTTCTTTCAGCAATCCAGGGGCGCTAAAACGTAAGATTATTCCAAGCTTTTCTATTCCAATTCTGCAATCAGCCCTCTGCGATTGGTCAAAAACTTGTTTTGACCACACCTAATTCCCCTGTCTGTCACGAGACGTCACGAAAACCGCGATAGCTCCCCATCTGATATGACGTGTACACACTGATTATGCATGACTTGACCAAACAAAAGAACAATAGTCATTTCTGATTCAACCCCTTGTCGCCATTAGCCCTCGGTTTTTGGTCAAAAGTTTTCGGGCTGCACCCACTTCACCTGCCTGTCACGCGACGTCATAAAATCGCGAAGACTCACCGCGTCAAAGTGACGCGTACGCGTTAAAGATGCATTAATATGCCGAACGAAACTGAATTTTCTTCTGAATAGCCGCAGGCTGCCCTCTTCCGAAAGGAATAAAAGATGGCTGCCGCCGATGTCTTAGGCACTGGCTACTCGCACCTACCGGAGAGCATGGGTTTATTTGCGTGTAATAAACCTTTTGCGTGGCCGTGCAACGTTTTCGAGCACATTCGGCATGTTTACGACCTCGTGCACCAACTCTTTTCTGAGCATCCGTTTCAGAGTCATTCTGAAGCTTCCGTTGCATTCCGCCGCTATTTTCGACCAGCCACCGCAATCTATGTAAGGGAAGCGGACCAATCACGCGCCGGCGCCACCCTCTTGATCAGGTTATCGATTTTCAGAGCAGTGGCTAGGCCCCATCGAATCCCTCTCCCCCTGAGCGTGCTGTTCGCCTCTTGTCAGCAAATTAGATAACACAAACCGCTGAGTGAAGACAATGTTATTCGTTTTTCAAGCAAAAGAAAGTGACCTCCTATGAACGAGGGGAGTGTTTGATTGGTCTGTTCAAACAACCATGCGGGCGACCGCCCGATGCTTGCGTTGGCGGGTACCCAAATTTGACGTCAGGAGATTGGAGTAAAAACATATTGGAATATTTTTACGTTATAGGGCCCCTGGCAGGATAAAAGAACAGCGAAGACGCCACGCGGCCGCCGACCTTCACGCGCCGCGAGCCAGTGCGCGGGATCGTGCTCTCAAGCGGCTGAGGAATCGGAACCAGAACGTAGCCAGGGCCGCTATTTTGTAGCGATGTATTATGCCTTATTCTATGCTATTCTTATCATCAACAACACACGGCCGCCTGATCCCGTTGATAATGTGGGCAGACCATCGCTCTGACCACTGGCCAAGCGCGAAAAGCCTGAAAAAGCATAGAATCGGAAAAGGCATCGCTACAAAATACCGGCCCAGCACGCCAACGTCAGGTCAACGCCCAGGCATGGAGCGGAGCACCAGCGCGGCGGCTCGAGTCAAGAGGGCCAGCGACGAGGCAAGCACGTCGTGCGGAGCTGATGGGTGGCCTTGCCGATCACCGGTCTGCCGAGGAGGGCCGGCATCTTCCCTGCACTTGGCCTGGGACTGGCCAGTCCTCCAGACGCCGGGAGAAGCCCAGGAAGCCCACGACCGCGACTACGGTGCCACAACGATCACCGCGTGCGGTACGGGTGTTCTGACGGCTGCATCCTGGGGCCTCCCTCGCGGACCGGCGTGTGATGCGGCCCGGGCACCATGAGGGCACGGGCCATGCTGCCGCCGCAACGTCAAAGTGAACGACGGGACAAGGCGCGTGCCCACGGACGACGCAGCGGCCGGACAAAGGCGGCCTTAGCGACACGCATCGTGCAGCGCGATCTCCATGGCCGCGCACACCACGACGGCATCCAATTTCCGGCTACAGCGACGCTCTTGTAAAATATGTAAATACAGATCGTACATACGTGCCCGGCTGCCTTGCTTCACTCGTCACTCTCTTTGTCGACAAGTAACTGACAACCTATAGCGTTCCTTTTTTTTTCTTTTTCCAACAGGGCGTGGTACACCATCGGTCGCGTCAGCGGAGCCATGACACAACACTCTGAGCTCTGTTATATGCTAGTAGCTTGTAGAAAATCTCACGCACAACAAAATGTTTACGCCACATTTGCGTTCTTCGTGTGATGCCTTTGTGCCAATCACTTTACAGCTAAGCTAAACGTTAATGATAGGTGAGTCCGAATAGAAGGATGAATAGCCTAGAATGTGCTTTAGTCAATTGGGTAATAAGCTACTACTTTCAATGGAGGTCCAGCTGCTTGGGAAAGTTGGGTTATTCACCTATCAATAAGTGAAATTAACCCGAGAAAATTCGTACGCAAACCACGCACTTCTCTTTTTCTTTTCATTAACTTGAATCAATGCGCCTTCAAACGTTATGTTACTATGACAGTCGTCTCTCATATTTACTGGTTTACAAATTGCATTAGTTTCTTTTATATTATTGGTGTTAATGCATAAAGTATTCATCTCTAACCACTTCGATAGTCTTTCAAAGCGAGATATTCCCCTGTACTTACAAGATTTCTTTTATAGCTACAATAAAAAATGCGTTTCGAATGTTGATGTGCATGTGAAGATACATGTCCCATATTATGTATGTAAACAAACGAGCGAGCACCATTCTAAAATTGAACTCTGATAGATGACATAAAGTTTATTTCCTTTATTTTACTGCATGGGGAATTCTTTTATAGCAGTACTGGTAACTGTTTGTGAGGTATGATATCCTTAAATCTGAAGCCACTCACGGCATGCCACACACGCATAGTTTCTTATTACGGCGTTCAACCTAATACGAGCAACTTCCTTTCTCCATTTTGACATTTTCACAAGCGGCCACGCTCACAAGGAGAAGCTGTGGTCAAGCAAACACCTGCTCCCGTTGAAGGCCAGAAGTTCAGTCTGCCTCTCTTAATAATTTTCTGAGTAATTTGCATGCCGGTATTTATTCCGAGAGCGCGATGCGTTATTCATCTGACTTGGTGAATCATATGATTTTATGATTTTGTTATTATCTGCGTATATTGTTCTTATTTTGCATGCCTGAAGGGATATTGATTGATTTTTCTGCCTGCTTTATTACAATGTATATGCACTGCAATTTCTTTTTTGTACGCTGTATTCAGATGTATTGTACGCCCTGCTGAATCAGATGTGTTGACATTGGTAGCTTTATTTTTTTTTCTCCACTCCTGTAATGGCCCCAAAGCAAGGGCTGGCAGTATCAATGACGAAAGAAAAGAAAGAAAGAAAGAAAGAAAGAAAGAAGTACAAACAACCACACAGCAAGGAAGCTGTTACGGATATTGCACTGTATTTTCGGATCCGTTACGACTCACATTCACTAAATTCCTACTCAGCAGCATTGGCTCCGACTCATATTCGCCGAAGTTATACTCATCCAGGCTCATAAGAACTCAGCCTCACGGGTCGGTCCAAGTCTTAGTAAGGTGACGTTTAAGTGAGTTTAGCGAGCTATGTATACATTCCATGGCATATTAGCTAATAATAATGCGCAAGCAAACATTGCATGGGAGTCCTTGTTCTATCGTATGAAAATTAAGATAATTGTACACATTGCAGTTAGTTTTATCGAATTTATTTGAACATTGCGTGAAAGCTTGCCCTGATGTCGATTTTAAAAAGTGCATTAGATCTGCATTATACTTTGGCCGATCCATGGTGCTGACTATCTTGGCAATTTTGCTTCTTGGTGGCCATTGTTTACACATTTCAACACTAAGCTGGATAAGTGACTGTGGTGGAATATATTAAGAAAAACGCTTGCATCACTGCAAGTACAACAATGAGAACACGATACGAACGTGCGCCTAATAAGATGCAGACGAATGCTAAATACATGTACAAACGAAATCCAGCTCCCGCCCAGTTGGCCGCCACTTATCGAAAAAACAAAATAAGCGCAGGCAAGCACTGCAATGACATCACACATGACGATGCCGCTTGCCGGGTCCATGGGCTGTAGGAGAAACTTACGTGGAACATAAAGTCACCTCGAGGGAGCAGCTACGGACGCTGTTCGAATTCTGCAGCCGGCAACTCAAGAGAGAGAGAGAGAAACAACTTTACTGGTCCATTATGAAATGAAACGCGTTAAGCGTCTGATGGGGTGGCTCCCTCTTCGCGGGCTCCATATGCTTCCAGGGCCGCCTGGCCCCTGTGGATCAGTCGGAGCTGGTCTTCCAGGGCGGGGCTGGACAGCATGATCTCCCATCGCTCGTAAAGGGTGGGGATAGCAGGGGGGTTAGTTATGGGTATAGGTGGGGGGTGGTGTATGGAAAAATTGCACTCTCCTATGACGTGCCGAAGGGTGCCTAATGCATTGCAGTGAGGACATGTGTTCTTATATCTCTCTGGGTATATCTTGTCCTGGAGGCAGGGGTGGGGAAAGGATCCTGCCTGGATTTGCCTGTATATTGTTTGTTCGGCTCTGGTCAAGGAGTGGTGGGGGTGCGGGAATGTCTTCCTGCCGTCCCTGTAATATTTGAGTATATCTCTATAATTTGTGATGGGTTGCCATCCCCTTGCCTCCTCCTCGATGGCCCGGGAGTTTAGCGCTCGGGCCTGTTGATGAGCATATTCATTGCCCTCAACTGAGGAGTGAGCCGGAACCCAAACTAATTCGATCGCTTGTTTAGGAGGCGTAGCTTTACCAAGAATTTTTAGTGCCGCAAGGGACACCCAGCCAGATCTGTAGTTCTTGTATGCAGCTTGTGAGTCCGTGACGATCTTGGTGACGTTTGGTTGCAGGAGTGCGAGAGCTATCGCTGCTTCTTCTGCTTCCTCCGAAGACGGAGTGTAGATTGATGCGCAGGTGACCAGCTTTTCTAGCCCGGTGACCACGACTGTTGCCCTCGTGGAGCGTTTCGATAGAGAGGCGTCTGTATATAAAACAGTGTCGTCTTCCTCCAGGGTCCTGGAGATGGCTCTTGCCCGGGCGTCGCGTCGTCCGACATGCCTTGTGGGGTTCATATTGCGTGGTAGTGGTTTGCATTCCAACTTCTCACTCAACTTTTCGGGTAATTGGTCGTGGCGGGTGTAGTGCGATTCTTGCCATCCTAGCTTGCGGAGGACGCTTCTGCCCGCCTTGGTCTGGCTAAGGCGTACCCTTTGATTGGATAGGTGGGCTTCAACGAGCTCGGCTACTGTGTTGTGGACGCCCATTTGAAGTAATTTTGTCGTGGATCTTGTTGACTCCAACATACCGGTTAGCATTTTCTCTCTTTGAAGTACTGATGACGACGATGTTTTGCTGGTAATTTTGGCATATCACGTCCCGGATCCATTCTTCTTTGGTGACTCCCGCCGCAGCGTAAATGGCCCGGCCAACTTCCATATGGCCGACCTTGCTGTTATTCAGATCCCCACGTGGTCTCACCACGATCTTGGTATCGTCTCGGGGCAGTGCAGGCATGCGCGCTCTCTTGATTAACGTATCTTTGGCGTTCTCGGGTCTACGACCGGCACCGGAGGGTTTTGATTGAAGTGCATTGGGTAGACCTAGGTCTCGCTGACGTGGTCGGGACTTACGTTCACCGGCGATGCGCCAGCCCAGGGTCCTGGTTACTTCTTCGGGTTGAATATCCTCCCCCTCTATTTCAACACTCATGGGAGTGGCCATGATGCAGGTAGAGTTCGGAATAATGTGCGTTCCAGCAGCGACCACCCGTCGGCCGCGGCGTATAGGCCAAGCTGTCGGCGGAGCAAGCCTAGGCTTAGCGACGACTCGCCTTAGGTGGGCACACAATCGTCCTTAATGTCCCAAAAAATGGTCCCCTATCTTAAAGGCAGGCATCCTCGTGGTCCTGATGACTACACGGAACACTTGGTGCAAGAAGTTTTGTAGCACAAGGTGATAATCCGGCACAGTCATCGAAAAACTGCGAAGCCGATGTGAAGCGCGTCCCACCGGTTATGCGCCTTCTTCTTCTGCACCTCACCACTCAAGCTTGTTCAGTCGGTACTTGTACTTAGGCACACTTGTCTATACCTTAACAATTTAATGTGATCTCGTCAAAAATTTTATAGTGTCTGGATTCTGAAACATGCACAGGTAAAACGTTTTATGGCACTGTTGTTCATGAAGAAATATCATAAAGAAGCTTACAGATATTGTGAGTGCTTAACACTATCCCTCAGAACAATATGCACTATGCTGTTGACATTTATTTATTTATTTATTTATTTATTTATTTATTTATTTATTTATTTATTTATGATACCTTCAGGGTCAATAGACATTACAGAGAGGAGAGGTATAAAATAGAGAAGAACAACAAGATTTTAACCACAAGAAGCAGCACAATGTTTCCAATTATGCGATAATAGATATGAAGAGGCAGAATACACGTTACAAAAAATACTACATATACAAAGAAGCAGTCCAGTGTTTCTAATTACACAATAATACCTATAAAGAGCCAGAAATACAACAAGATGCTACAGAGCATTGGTTAATGAAGTCACAAATTTTCCATGATCTTAAATTATTACTACCAATTTTGGAAGGCAACTCCAATAATTTGATGTGCGTGGTATGTAAGAGTGTAGGAATGATTCTGTTTTACACAACGGAATGCCAACTTTATGAGCATGATCCAGACGATGCGAAACGTAATGGGGAGGAAGTAGCAGTAAATTGCGCAGGTAGGGATGATGATACAGTTTGTGAAAAAAGCTTAAGCGAAGTATCGCACGTCGAGAAGCAAGCGTAGGTAGTTTAAGGTTAGCTTTCATTACCCTGATGCTCGCGATTCGATTGTGATTAGAAAGTATAAAACGGACCGAATTATTTTGTACGATTTCAAGCGAATGTACACAAGTATTATAATGCGGATCCCAAACCGAAGCGGCGTATTCTAACTTAGGCTGAATGACTGTTTTATGTAGCATTAGTATGAGAGACCAAGGCTATGTTGCAAAGTTACGACGAAGATATCCGAGCATGCGATTAGCGTTGCAGACAACATGAGAGATGTGAGTATCCCATATTAGATTGCTACTGATGTGAACTCCGAGGTACTTATATGAAGATACGCTGTAGAGTAGTTCATTATTTAGGTGATAAATGGGTAAACTAGTAATCTTTCTAGACACTCGCACGAATCTGCCTTTTTAATGTTTACTTCCCTAAGCCATGTATTACATCACTAAAAGACTGCGTTAATGTCAGCTTGAAGAAGAGCGGCGTCGTTTGTACCTGTTATTTCTCGGAATATTACGCAATCATCGGCAAACAAATGAACGGCTGAGGAAACGCAAGATGGTAAATCGTTAATATAAATGAGGAAAAGAAGAGGATCGAGGACTGAGCCCTGCGGTAAACCAGAATGGACTGTGCATTCTTCCGAATTCGAGCCATTAGCTGAAAAAAACTGAGAACGGTTATCAACAAAACCTTCAATCCAGATTAAAATGAAGGGACCGAGCTTAAGTAGTCGTAAATTATAAATGAGCAGTTTGTTACGCACTTTGTAAAAGGCTTTAGAAAAGTCAAGAAAAATGCAGTCAGCCAAGGACCTATTGTCAAAATGGTGTTTAGTTTGTGTACAAAAAGTATTAGTTGAGTTTCACACGAGTATGATTTGCTTAATCTATGCTGTGATGGGGCGAAAAATGAATGCGACTCCAAAACGTAGCTAGGTGAGAAGCCAAGATATGCTCTAGTATCTTACAAGGTATACTTGTGAGCGAAATCGGCCTGTAATTTAGAGGGGACTGCTTGTTGCCTGATTTATGGATTGGAATTACGTTCCCGACTTTCCACTCGGATGGAAGAAAACCATCGTGCAATGATGGCTGGGAAATTTTCGTTAAGGTGATTGGTGTGTAGCAAACTGTGAGTTGAAGGACTTTCAGATTAATCTGATCACTACCCTGCGCAGAGGATGGTTTTAGTGACCTAATGATGCTTGCGACACCATCACAGCTGATAATGAGAGTGAACATTACATCATGGTCATATGTTCGTAGGTGTGGCGGAGTGTAATTCCTGGGTAACGAGAAATGTTTCGCGAAAACTTCATTTAGTACTCCGGGACACTGGTTCGCCGGTATAGCCTCACCATTAAGGTCACTGAGCGCTATTATGTTGTTGTCTTTAAAATAAACCGTGTGCCAAAATTGTTTAGGGTTAGTTTTAAGTATAGAAGGTAATGTGCTGTTTAGGAAGTTATCTGTGGTGTCTGTTAGGGCCTGAGCGTACTCATCGACACTCTGTTTGTAGGCTGACCAACAAGCATTGGTACGGCTTAGTTTAGCTGATTTAAACAGGCGCTTTTTTTATTAGACGAGCATTTTAGCAGACGATTATACCATGTTCTTTTTTTTTTAATTACAGGTGATCGCGTAAACAGGGATGTGCCTATCTGTTAATTAAGTCCCTTTATTAACAAAGCTACTCCAGTTTGACTGAACATTACGGCATTCAGATTCACGCAGGTATTCATCAAGGAACACTGCGAGTTCATTATTAATTGAAAGAAAGTCAGCCTTGTATAATTTCTTAATGTCATGATCTTTTTAATCGGTTTAGGTCGCTCGAGGCAAATTTTAATGAAAGCATGCAATGATCACTGATACCTGGCAAGCATGTTATGTCGGAAATAATATCGGGTTGGGTAGTACAGACAAGGTCAAGTGTATTAGAAACATACGTGGTTATTCTTGTTGGTTCCATAACGATTTGGGTCAGCGAAAAGGTATTGCACAATTCTAAGAAATCTTGCGCCATAGAGGAGTTAGGATACAGTTAAAAAATACAGCGAGGACTCACCTAATCTACAGCCACCACCTAAAGGCGTCTCTGAGGGCTGTTTCGGTCGTTTTCGGCAATGTCGCGTCACACATTACTTGATAGGGGAGTCACGTGTCATCAATACTTCATTATAGTTGTGTTTAGCGATAAATGCTGCATATTTAATAGTATTGAAATGCATTCGAGACAAATATTCGCTGATGCAGGAAAAATACACTTCCTTGTTGCAACAAGAAATACACGGGCAATATGGTATTTTTGTGATGCCTTAATGTAAAAAGAAAAATGTATAGCTAATACCTAATCCCTTACTGCGCATGCCTCAGGGTAACCGTTCCTCATTTATTTACGGCTTTGAGCCCAGTGTGAGCAACCTGTTTTTTATTTATTTATATATCTTCACATTTACCTTACGGATTAAAGTTACCGGCACTAAGCGTTTCATCGTGTCAGAGAAGTGAGTGTTCTCGCACATTTTCGTCGTCGGTCAAATTTCGCTGTCCGAGATGTCAGCAGTGACTGTAGTTGCCAACACCGAAGAGGATTATGCACCACCATGGTCTGTGATGCCGTTTGTGCTTTCATACAATCAACTAAACGAAGTTGTTTTTGAAAGCTAATTTTTTTATCCAATATGTAATACTTCAAAACGTTAAGCAAAAGTTAAAGCACAAACTTCTTGGACAATCACTCCGCGTGGGTACGAGCTATTATATGAGGCCATCATCATCGTCGTCATCATCGTCGCCTTTCACGCGCCGCGAGCCAGCACCCGTGCCCGTGCGTTCCAAGAAGACCCAGAATCAGAAGGACAAGAACGCGACCATGTCCACTGCAGAACAGCCTCTCAGCTCAGCGTGGAAGGCCTGCTCGTCGCCTCCCGCAGTGAATGTCCGAGATAAGGCGAGATCGTCACGGATAGGGGGCGGCGGCCACCGATCGTCGCCGGTGCACCGAGGAGACGAGGTGAACTCCTCACCGCACCCGTCGTGGAGCTGGCCTGTCTCCCAGAAGCCGGTCGCGGACCAGGAAGCCCTCGGTGGCGACTACGCGGCTACAACGAGACCCGCGGGCGATGTCGGGGTTCCTACGGCTGCAGAAACTTCGGACCTCCCGTGCGGGCCAACGTACCGCGCAACCCTGGTGTTAGGCCACGGACCATGCTGTGGCAATGACTGCGCCACGGCGAGCATGCCCACGACCGCGCCCTCCATCGACGCGGTGGCTGAGGACGCTTGGCACGGACACTCGAGTCCGTAATCAACCGGACCCCAACCACGTGACAACTGCCTCGACAGATGTGAGGCCGCGGTCCCGCATTGTGCCACTTCGATTCAGATTGCTGCTGATCGTCGCGACGATACGGCGATATAAAGCCGGCTGCACCCACTCTCCTTGTAGATTACGTAAATATATGTTCAAAATACGAGACGCCGCCTCGTTTTTATTGCGTCTTTAGGTGAGGAACAACGTATGCCGCAAGTACGGTGTTCAGAATGGACTGAGTTGGCAGAATAAAAGCCGCGGTTGCTGCTTTAGTCTCAAACCAACAACCACGCCAATGCAGCTTGCAATGCTATCAGTCACGTCAGCGCCATCGCGAGACGGCACTCTCCCTTCTGGTCGTAACATCACAGGTGGGCGTTTCAGGCGGCGCTTGAGGCTATACAGACATTCAGCGCATCATCCCTAGTGAAAAAACTCGTTTTCCCCATAACTACTATGTCCAACAACATAAAATGACAAAAGAAAAGTGGGTTTTCGTATGGGATACTATATATGTTTCACGTAGTAGTTCTGCGGAAACCCGCAAGGTGGAGAGCAGTAATGAATAAAGGGAAAATCAGACATCCGCCCGTTTGTGGCAATTGCTACAAGGGAAACCCATACGGGTTCCTCGAAAGAAAAGCCTCGTAGTCTATGAGGCTTTTTTTTTTTTCGAAAGAAAAGCCTATAAGACTTTTCTTTCGAGGGACCCGTATGGGTTTCCTTTGTAGCATTTGCCACAAACGGGTGGATGTCTGATTTTCTCTTTATTTATATATGTTTCATATCGATAATTGTATATGGGAGTTATGGAGCATAGGGACTTCTTCGATGGGGATGTGCGTTAAAAGTGAGCAGATGATGGGTCTAATCTGTAAAAAAGCGTTGCAGCTTGGTATAAGCTGAATGTGTAAAGGGAGGTGCGCTGATATGCAACCAGTACGAAGCCTGTAACTGCGGTGTAGACATAGGGCGCACACCAAGTCACCTCAAATGAAACGAAAGAAACTTGAAGTAAAGTCGACGAGTGTTTTGACCAACAGCGAAAACAACCTGTACTTGGAAAATTAGCTTTAATTCAATTCTTTAGTAATGTTCCCTAAAAGAGTGTGGGTGCCTTTTAATTTTGTGAAGAATAATTAAGAAAAACACACAGAAGATCAAGAGGAAATTACATTTACCAGAGATGAGTAATTGAGTACTGTACCTTAATACAGATTTGGAGATGTCATCATTCTCATTATCAATAACAGCAACAAACATACTATGCATTCTAATTTACGAAGCCAGATTACAAACGTTATGAACTCTAAATTCTCTTGTCCTTGTTCAGCTTGCGCTACAGCAAAATAAGATAAGCATTAACCTCCATCGCTCCGCCACCCCTCCCCTCCCCCACTCCCCGAGTAGCCGCCTCTTTTCAATAACTTTCTCTCTCTCGGACTCAGACGTTTGGAATCTTGGCACACATACTCTACTCTAAGGCTAATATTTTTTGAAGATAACATGGCCTTGTAACCGTTCAGCCACCGTATATTCTGCAGTCGATTCACACTACAAAGAAAATGAGTTCTCGAGGCTCCGTTTCAGTAACTTAGATTTGCATTAACCACCCAGTTATCCTTTCTATCGAGACCTCGGCTCTGGGCTTTAGCCTTACAACGTGCAATTTCATTTGCAGTATTTGCATATTACTACTCTTCTGTCATATTATCCTTCTACTTCATGGAAATTCTCAAGCAAATCCTGAGTTTTTTCTTATTCGCGTTTAAGCAATACTGTATCATTTCTATTATCTTTCTTTAACTTTCTGTTGAGTTTCATTTTTCGTGTAATCTCTTTTAAGTTTAAATGAACCAGCCTATACTTAGCCAATCAACTTATATTGGCATGGTATGGAAATTATCATCATTATTATCATCCTCATGTGAACAGTATTCATCTCTTCCCATTTTCTTAGACCAATTAAGAGCTTTATGGTCACAATAGTTTATTTAAGAACAATATTTTCAGCGTAATAATAAACTCCGAGAATTTATATAAAACCTGACTTTACCACAAATAGAAGTGTGTAACACCCACAATGAATAATGTTTTTTTTTTTCGCGTACGTTCTAAGCCGATATACGCCTCAACGTTCTTAAGAAAATCTATTATAATAAATTAGAAGCCTAATCAAAGGTTACACTTCGCCTTTGTGTCAAAAAAGCTAAAGAATATAAAAAAGCACAGAATTTTGTTATGTGCACCAAACCAGCAGTGAAAACTGAGCGATATGGTGTATGAGGATCCACAAGCTGGTTCCATGTCAGAAGGCCGGAATCCATGAGGAACAGCGTAATTGAACAGTAGCGCATAGTTCCCTCGACCAAATTATATGCTTGGAACCCCCACTGTTTTCTTCAACGTTATTGTTTTGTCAGTACGAAGACCACTTCGATGGCCTCAGCCAGTCAGCAGAAAAGATTACGCACTTCTTAAAATGAGGCTTAGGTCGCAGTCGTCAGTTTTTGAAAGGCTGCAGTCAACAAACTGCAGTCTTTTAGTTACTTGCAAAGGATTTTGTGAATATACTTTTCTGTGCGTACATGGAACCTTCCTGGTATTACAGTTTCACGTGGCTTCTTAGCAGGCCATATCATTGAATTGGTGGCTTTAAGTGCGGGACCAGTTCGTCTTGCATAAGTGTTGTTCGGAGCTCAGTTTAGCGGAGGCAAGGAATACACGTTTTGGCAGCTTGAGAACGGAGAGTCGGCTGGCTCTATTCAATGGTAAAAACAGGTTTCACGAGTGGCTGTGGTGACGCTGCAGTCGGGCAGCCACCTCGGTTCCAAGAAAGATCAGGGAGCAATGACCCCCTCGGCGAGGTGAACTGTATTTCCGATAAGCGGGGACAGCAAAGCGACGGACGGTCCCTACCGTGTGTTCACGGCTATACACTCCAACGCCTCCATAACAAAGTGATTGGGGCCTCTGAAATTGTTCGCTATACATGTAACTTCGTTGTACTGCGTAGCTAACACTAGAATGAGGATATTAATATTCCTACTTAATACAGGTGATTTCGATGGGAGGATTTCTTTGCAAGCTAGGTGTTCCACTGTATTGAATGTCCACTTTAGCTTCACTTTATTTGCCTTTGTTCTTCAGAAAGACGATTTCGGCGGAATGTAGTGTTGAGAGTTCAAGCGGTTTGTAATCGGGCCTCCATAATCAGACCGCAGAGTATATTCGTTGCCGAAATTGATAATGACAATGATGACATATTCAGATATGATACCAGTTTTAAGGTACAGTACTGAATTACTCATCTCTGTTAATGAACTTTCATCTTTATATTCCTACTGTTTTTTTTTCCTCAAAAAATGAGAAGGCGCTCACGCTATATTAGGGCACCTTACTAAAGAATTCGCTTAAAGTTAATTTTCCAACTGCAAATCTTTTTCGCTGTTGGTCAAAACACTCGTCGACTTTCACTTCACGTTTCTTTCGTTTCATTTAGGGTTACTTGGTGTACGCCCTGTCAACACTGCAGCTACAGGCTTTCTCCTCGTTTGATTGCAGTGCACCCCCATGTACACATTCTACCAAGCTGCAACGCTTTTTACAGATTCGCCCCATCAGCTGTTTCCTTTAAACACACATCCCTATCGAAAAATTTGCTATGCTCCATAACTCCCACATGCAATAATCCGATATGAAACATATATAGTGTTGCATTCAAAAACCCGTTTTTCCTATATGTCATTTGATGTTATTGGATATAGGGGTTATGGAGAATACGAGCTTTTTTTTTTTCACTAGGGATGCTGCGCTGAATGTCTGTATAGTCTCAAGCGCTTCCTGAAACGGCCACCTGTCATGTTACGACCAGAACGGAGAGCGCAAACCCGCGATGCCGCTGACGTGACTGATGGCGTTGCAAGCTGCATTGGCGCGGTTGTTGCTTTGATGCCAGACTAAAGCAGCAACAGCGGCTTTTATGCTGTCAATTCAGTCAATTCCGAACACCTTTCTTTAAGATGTGTGAAACGTTGTTCCTCGTCTACAGAGGGAAGGAAACGAGGGGGTCTCGAATGTTCAGCCTACATTTACATAATTTATAAGGAGAGTGGGTGCAGCCGGCGTTACGACGCCGGGATGATCAGCCGGAATGGGAATCGAGGGAGCGCGATGCGGGACCGCGGCCTCACATCTGTCGACGCAGTTGTCACGCGGTTGGGGTCCGGTTGGTTACGGACTTGAGTGTCCATGCCAAGAGTCCGCAGCCAGCAGGTCGTCCGAGGGCACGGTCGTGGTCATGCTCGCCGTGGCGCAGTCATTATCATAGCATGGTCCGTGCCCAAACACCAGGGTTGCGTCATACGTTGGTCCGCACGGGAGCTCGGAGGTTTCTGCAGCAGTCGCACCCCCCAGATCGCCCAGGGGTGTCGTTGTAGCCGCGTAGTCGCCACCGGGGGCTTCGTGGTCCACGACCGGCTTTTGGGAGACATTCACGCTGCACGCCGGCTGCGGTAAGGACGCCGCCCCGTCTCCTCGGTGCATCGGCGACGATCGGCGGCCCCCGCCCCCTATCCGCGACGGTCTCGCCTTATCTCGGACATTCACGGCGGGAGGCGACGGGCAGGTCTTCCACGCTGATCGTAGCGGCTGTCCTGCAGTGGACATGGTCGCGTTGTTCTCCTCCTGATTCTGGGTCATATTTGAATGAATGAATGAATGAATGAATGAATGAATGAATGAATGAATGAATGAATGAACGAATGAATGAATCAATCAATCAATTTATTTCTCCTGTTTACAACAGAAAGGAAGCGGAAGCTAAAGACCATGTGGCCTGACGAAGGCTTCTGCTCCCACAGCAATTCGGCACGCAGGCCGTACGCAGCAACATGTATCATACATACATACATACATACTGAAATCAACTGGATAGTCGCGAGACAATAGTGTTTTCTTGAAACAAAACATGTATACAAGAAATATGAGAAACCAACAGGATAATCAAAGTACGATTCACTTTGTTTGAGACCAACCACAACCAGAAAACAAAAGAAACAAAAGAATGACAATTTATAGTGTGGTTATAATCAGATGAACTCAATATTGTTCATGATGAGAAATTTTTTGAATGATTTATTCGAATATTCTATAATTTCATCTTCAAAATCACGTAGGCGATTTAGTAGTGAAGGTGCCTGGTAACTGACTATTTGTTTTCGGTAATTGGTTCTTATTTTTGGTGTTCTCATGTTATGTTGTCGAAGGCTGTAGTGCGGATTGGTGGGTACATTCAATATGTACTGCGATTTGTTTTGTTTAATGTATTGCAGCAACCTGTTATAATACACCTGGTTTGCCTTTAACATAGAATGTTTCATAAGATATGGTGTGGTTCTAAAGTTTTGTACAGGGCCATAGTATCCCTCGAATGCGCGTAGGACTCTTTTTTGTAGCACTATCAATTTATTATAATTTTTTTGCGAAGTAGTGCCCCAAATTAAAATAAAGTAGGTTAATCTAGAATAAAAGAGTGCGTACTATAAAGAACTTTTCAACCATGGAGGAACCAGAGTAGTCAGTCTGTATAAGCAACCAACGGTTCTGCTTAGTTCGATAGCCAGTTTGTCGATGTGCATGTTCGAGGCCAAATCCTCTTGGAACCACACTCCTAGAAATTTTTGACATTTTGCCTGTTCTATCAGCACATCTTCAAAAAGAATAGCCGCATTGCAGTTACGTGGTTTATTAGTAGGAGCAAATATAATAAATTTTGTTTTGGAAGAATTCATTTGTAGCTTATTATGGTGTAACCAGCAAGAGAGTTGCTTCAGGTAATTCTTAACTTTTGATTCGAGCTCTACTATAGTAGCTGCTTTAAAAAATATGTTAGTATCATCTGCATACATAACTAATTCGGGAGAGTCGGGGATGTCACACAGATCATTAATATATATTATAAATAGAAGAGGTCTAAGCATTGATCCTTGTGGAACACCCGTTACGATTTCTGCGTAAGATGAAACATCATTATTTATACTGACATATTGATAGCGATTGGTTAAGCAATGTCGTAAAAGTTCCAATACACCGCACACCGCCTCGTACACCGCACTATTCCAATTTGCTAATTAATAAACTGTGGCATACTGAATCAAAGGTTTTCCTGAAGTCTACAAATAAGCCTAATGTGTACATTCTATTTTCAATATTTCTTATTATTTTATGTTTGATATTAAGAAGAGCTGCTTCACAAGATTTATTTTTTTGGAATCCATACTCCATGTCACTAATTACACTATATTTACTGAATAATGTTTGAAGTCTAACACTCAGGGCACTCTCGAACACCTTTGACAGAACAGGTAAGACAGATATCGGCCGGAAATTTATCATTAAATGTTTATCACCTCCTTTGTAAATAGGGCATACACGTGCTATTTTTAGACAATCAGGAAATATACGTACCACTTTCAAACATTCTGTTTATGATGTGAACAAGGACGGGTGCAATTATATCCGCAATGTATTTCATTGGTACTGGTTTCACATCATCGTACCCAGCAGAGAAGGTGTTTTTTACTTTGAACAGCAGTTGCACAACTTCAGCAGGTGTAACAGGTGTAAGTATCACTGAGTTAGTAAGACTGAATTTATTCACTATACATGTGGCCGTTCGCTCCCCCCTGTCGGGATGCTGGGTGCTGGAGATGAAATATTCATTCAGTGCAGCTGCTGCTTCTCGGCATGTCAACACGCCAGTGGCTGTCTTTATGTTAATCTCCGTGTTCTGTCTTTTCGTAGATGTTAAGTCTCTAACTTCATTCCAAACTTTCCTAGGGTAATTTTTTATTTTAGCAAATAGCTGTTCATAGTACTTAATTTTTGCTTGCTTTAATGCACTATTGACCTTATTTCTGTATTTTTTGTAATAAGTCAACAATTGCAAACTCCTGCATTTTACAAACAAGTGATACATTTTGTTTTTTCTTGTTATCATTTTTAGCAAAGCAGCATTTATCCAGCGTTTTCGTATTTTCTTGCTCCTCTGATTGCAAAATTTCAACGGATACGCTAGGTCGTAGCACGTAATCATTTTATGAAAGAACAATTCGTAGGCTGCATTTGGATCTTGTTTTTCAAATACAGATGACCAGTCTGTTGATAGCATCAGGGCACGAAAATTTTCTAATGCGCTTGCGTGGAAACTGCGAATCTGCGCTTTTTTTCCTCCTTCCCCTCGTTTGTGCGCGTGAGGAATGAAACAAAATACAGGCAGATGATCACTTATATCAGCGGATAACAGTCCCGCTAGGCAGTCAGTTGGGTGTACATTGGTTATGCATATATCAAGCAAGGTAGCTGTTTGCGCCGTTAGCCTCGTGGGTTCCGATATTACGTTTGTGATGTCGTCCGACAACATATCTATATTTACGTCACCCATTATGATAAAGGGGGAACGCACCGCTCGAGTGCTGGCTCGCGGCGCGTGAAAGGCGACGATGATGACGACGATGATATGGCCTCGTACTATGGCTTCTGCCCACGCTCAGTTATTGGCCGAGGAATGTGTGCTTTAACTTTTACTTAATGTTTTGAAGTATTAAATATTGGATAAAGAAAGTTTTGAAAAACAACTTCGTTTAGTTGATTGTATTCAACCACAAACGATATCCAAGACCATGGTGTTGCATGATCCTCTTCGGTGTGGGCGACTATAGTCACTACTGACATCTAGGAGAGCGAAATTTCACCGACGATGAAGATGTGCGAGAATACTCACTTCTGTGTGAGGATGGAACGCTTAGTGCGCGTAACTTCAATCCGTAAGGTAAATAGGAAGATATTTAAACTAATAGAAAGCAAGTTGCTCAGAGTGCGTTCAAAACCATAAATAAATGAGGGACGGTTACCCTGCGGCATGCGCAGTACGGCATTAGGTATTAGCTATATATTTTCCTCTTTACATCGAGGACGTACATCGCAAAAGCACCATATTGCCCCTGTATTTCTCGTTACAACAAAATGTATATTTCCTGTATCAGCGAATATCTGTCTCGAATACCTTTCAACACGATTACACATGCATAATTTATCGCTGAGAACAGCTAAAATGAAGTAATAATGACACGGGACTCTTCTATCAAGTAATGTGTGAAGCACATTGCAACTGGAGCATCCCAGGGTGCTTTACATCTAAAAGCGACAGAAACGGCCCTGAGAGACGCCGTTAGCTGTTGGCTCTATAGATTAGGTGAGACTTTAAGCTTAAGCCCACGAATGTTTTGCATTCCCCCTCCATCCGAATGAGGCCACCGTGCGTGGAATTCGAACCCGTGACCTCGTGCATAGCACCGGAAGACCGTGGACAGCGTTGCGCGTATCGATACGAGGCAAAGAAATGCGCGAAGGGAACGGCACTGTTGTGTTGAACACGCGCTCTGACTTCATTACGAGGCGCCGTGCATTGAACTCGCATTGAATAGAAATGCATACCGAGAGGAACGCACGATGCAAGGGACGCGCGACTGCTGATCGCGACTGTTGCGAAGGCGATAAACTGCGTGTGTAGCCAGCTTGACGCTAAAGAGGCCAATAAAAATTAATGCAGAAGCGTAATTTCCCCCTCCATCTCTATACCAGATGCGCGCTGAGCAATAAATTCAGTAGAAGCAATTTATAATGCGATATGAAACAGTTTCGGGAAGTCTCCTTCAAAGGAAATTTATATATAGCCTAGATAATATAAATCATATCTATTTGTCAAATATTGCTGATTGGGCACACGTAAAAGAAAGTATAGGTCTCTTTCACTTCACAACCAAATCAGGAGGACGTGTAAGTTACAAGATTTCCGAGGGGCACAATAAATTTCCAATCAACTTGCGGTAATTTTATTATGTGCGAATCCAGAATACTACGGCGTTACGAATGGTTGCCGAGGCCTTGAGATTTAAGCAGGGTCACACAATGCATCTGTAGTTGAGGCTGTATTCTTATGCAAAATCACTACGCCCTAATATTCGACAGCTTCATCTTGCGGGTGTTAGCTACAGCGCCGACAAGCGAGACCACGCTCATGCGTTCCCCGCACCGACATCAAAACAATGGCTGTGGAAGATGATTACGCAGGTGTTCTGTGGTGGAATTAAGTGTCAATGCTGTTTCACGTGTTGCGTCAGGAGCGAAAACAAATCGGTGCATGCAGTGGCCGGCGTCGCAATGCGATTTTTAGAGGGCTTATTTCACACGATTGCGATTTAAACAATGCGACGCCCAGGGTGGCTTGCTGCTTGATTTTGTGGCAAATGCAGCATAATTTTGAAAATCTAATGACAAAAAACCTCTGTTTCGCGACGTTATTCACGTTTCTTAAACACGAGCGATAGTATGGTTGTTTTTTAAATTTAACCCAATCGTTTATAATTTAACTCAAGCATTAACCCAATGCTCATAACTTGGGAGACTGATTCCTTTTCCGGCTGTTGAAAAGCTACTTGAATGTCAGTAGCATACTGCATATTGTTCTGAGGGAAAGTGCTAAGGATTGACAATATCTGTAAGCATTTGTATGATATTTCTTCATGAAAAACAATGCAATAAAACTGTTTAACTGTACATTTTTCAGAAACCAAACACTGAAATTTTTGACGAGATCACATTAAATTGTTAAGGTATAGACAAGTGTGCCTAAGTACAAGTACCGACTGAACACGCTTGAGTGGTTGGGTTGCCGGCTGCAGAATTCGAAAAGCGTCCGTAGCTGCTACCTCGAGGTGACTGCTATGTTCCACGCAAGTTTCTCCTACAGCCCATGGACCCGGCAAGCGGCATCGTCATGTGTGATGTCATTGCAGTGCTTGCCTGCGCTTATTTCGTTTTTTCGATAAGTGGCGGCCAACTGGGCGGGAGCTCGATTTCGTTTATACATGTATTTAGCATTCGTCTGCATCTTATTAAGCGCACGTTCGTATCGTGTTCTCATTGTTGTACTTGCAGTGATGTAAGCGTTCTTTTTTAATATATTCCACCAGAGTCACTTATTCTGCGTAGTGTTGAAATGGGTAAAATAGCCACACAGCAGCAAAATGGCCAAGATAGTTGTCAGCATCGGCGAAACTATAGTCTACATCTAATGCACTTGTTGAAATCTGCATGAAGGCAACCTTTCACGCAACGTTCACTTATATTCGATAAAGCTAACTGAAATGTGTATAATTGATCTAATTTTCATGCGATAGAACAAGGACTCCTATGCAATGCTTGCTCACGCATCGCACAGGTCACATCTACAGTACCATGCAACGTATACATAGCACGGTGAACTCACTCGAACGACCGCTCACTAAGACTTGGACCAACGCGTGAGGCTGAGTTCTTGTGAGACTGGATGAGTAAAATTCTGGTGAATATAAGTCGGAGCCAATGCAGCTGAGTAGAAATTTAGTGAATATCAGTCGTAGCAAATCTGAAAATGCAGTGCCCTATCCATAACAGCTTGTTGCCGTGTGGTTGTTTGTACTGGAATAAAACAGGCCAACGTCTGGCCTTCAACGGGAGCAAGTGCTTGCTTGACCGCTGCTTCTCCTTGTGAGCCTTGTGGCTTATGTAAATGGAGAAAGGAAGTTGCTCGTATTAAGTTCAACGTAGTAATAAGAAACTATACGTGTGTAGCATGCCGCGAGTGGCTTCAGATTTAATGTTGTCATACCTTACAAAAAGTTACCAGTGCTGCTATAAAAGAATTGCCTCATCCAGTAAAATTACAAAAAAATAAACTTTAGGTCGTCCGTCAGAGTTCAATTCTAGAATGCTGCTCGCTCGCTTGTTTACATACACAATATGGAACATGCATCTTGACATGGGCACCTACATTCCGAACGCATATTTTATTGCACCTACAAAATAAATCTTATAAGTGCAGGCAAATATCTCGCTTTGTAAGACTATCGAAAGGGTCAGAGATTAATACTTTCTGCATTAACATCAATCACATATAAGAAATTATTTCAATTTGAAAACCAATCAATAAGAAAGACGACTGACATAGTAACTGATTCATTTGATTCATTTAACTGAGTCATTTGAAGGCGCATTGATTCAAGTTAATGAAAAAAAAGGAGAAGTGCGTGGCTTGCGCACGAATTTTGTCGGGTTAACTGCACTTATAGAGAGGTGAATGACCCAACTTTCCCAAGCAGCTGGAGCTCCATCGAGAGTAGCAGCTCATTGCCCAATTGGATAAAGCAGATTCTAGGCTATTGATCTTTGTATTCGGAATTACCTACTAAGTATTAGCGTTTAGCTTTGCTTTAATGTGATTCGCACAAAGGCATCAGACGAAGAACGCACATACAGCGCTGACTTTTTTGTGCGCGTGATTTTCTACTAGCTGCTCGCTTATAACAGAGCTCAAAGTGTTGTCTCATGGTTCCGCTGACGCGACCGATGGTGTACCACGCTCTGCTGGAAAAAAAAAAAAAAGAAAGAGAAGGAACGCTATAGGTTGGCAGTTACTTGTGGACACAGAGAGCGATGAGTGAAACAAGGCGACCGTGCACGTATGTACGATCTGTATTTACATATATTACAAGAGCGTCGGTGTAGCCGGCACGTGGATGCCGTGGTGATGTACGCGGCCATGGAGATCGCGCTGCACGATGCGTGTCGCTGAGGCCGCCTTTGTCCGGTCCGCAACCAGACTTCGTGAGTCTGGTTGGTTACGGATTTGAGGGCGGCCAAAAGCGGCCGCCCCGTCGTCCGTGGGCACGGGCCTTGTCGGGTCGTCCACGCTGACGTTGCGGCGGCAGCATGGCCCGTGCCCTCATGGTGCCCGGGCCGCATCGCACGCTGGTCCGCGAGGGAGGCCCCAGGATGCAGCCGTCAGGACACCCGTACCGCACGCGGTGGTCGTTGTGGCGGCGTAGTCGCAGTCGAGGGCTTCCTGGGCCTCTCCCGGCGTCCGAAGGACTGGCCAGTCCCAGGCCAGGTGCAGGGAAGGCACCACCCCTCCTCGGCGGACCGGTGATCGGCAAGGCCACCCGTCACCTCCGCACGACGTGCTTGCCTGGTCTCTGGCCCTCTTGACTCGAGATGACGCGCTGGTGCTCCGCTCCATGCCTGGGCGTTGACCTGACATAGCCGTGCTGGCTCGCTTCTGGTTCCGATTCCTCAGCCGCTTGAGAGCACGGTGCCGCGCACTGGCTCGCGTCGCGTGAAGTGCGGCCGCCTCGTGGCGTCTTCGTCTTCGCTGTTCTTTTATCCTGGTCACTGCTGACATCTAGGATAGCGAACTGAGACGAGCGTTGAGAATGTGTGTTCTTGTGGGATATCTGAACTCTGAGCGTCCATAACGCGATGATGTAGCGTAAAAACTATTCGAATATATTGAAAGCGTCATTAAGGGGATACTAAAGGGAAACAATAAATCAGTTTAGACTAATGAAGCATTGTTTCAGAACTCTGCAGGCCGTCATTTCAAAAATATAGTTTGATTATTAGATGAGAAAAAAATGAAGGTCCAAGTATCAGTATTTGAATTTCGCGCCGAAACTCCCGCGCCGGTACGTCAGCGTGACTTCAGGGTCTCCAAAGTATGTTTTCGCATTTGGGCCGCGTTGGCGGAGTAAAGGTTCCCGAAACTTGCCATGTTTAATATCTGGTTCCTTTAGAACACAATGTAGTCAATCTGTACTGCTATATATAATTAGTAGGCCCTAGAAGATGCCGTGCAAATCCAAGACGCCCCCAGGTGCGGGAACTTAAGTAGACGTCGCCACCCGTATTTCGTTCCTGCGCTTTTTCTGGCTAACCAAAGGTCTTATTGTTGTAAGAGTGGTGTTTTTGGTGCTCTATAAGGGTAATTTACTGATGCAGAAGAAATCATTTTTCACTTTAGTGTCCCCTTAACATTAGGTGGCGCGACGTATTGCCGAGAGTAAAAGTTTGAGGAGCAGAGGTAGCGCAAAATTTTCTTTCTTTTTAGCAGGCTAGGGATAAACGCTAAAGACAAGTAGTACTGCTTACGTGTGGCTTTTTGACTTGCATCATGCATTTCGACAATTTCACGTTGCACGGCTGGGCTAGAAGAAGGTAATTTTTTTGCTGATGCCGTGGTCCGTAAACTTTTGCTCTCGATTGTGCGTGTTCCCTTGTCTGTAACTATAGGGTGTTGCGATTGCGGGTCAGAAAACGTGGAATTCACTTTGATCGTTGAGGAGTAAGGGAACGTGAGGCTGGGCCCGATATTCAGGACGTTTGACAAACACGTTTATATTTCATTTCATTTCATTTCATTTCAGTTTTATTCCTTAAAGACCCCATGACGGGGTATTATATAAGGGGTGGGTTACACAGAAATAAGGAGAAACCGTGTGGTAATCTATGGTGAAAGGTGATTGGTGACGCTTTCTATGAAGGTGGATGGGCGAGGGATGGCAGCGATGTCGCTCCGAAGGCCATTCCAGTCAGCAGCTGTATGAGGAGAAATGACGTAGAAAAGGTAGGGGTCAGGTGTGCACGTGGGCTCGCGACTTGAAGAGGATGAGCAGTGCGATTAGATATGCGTGTTGGGGGAACATTATATGGCGGGATACCCATCGAGCTATGAAAAAGTTTATGGAATAAAGAAAGAAGGGAGATACGGGGGCGACATGAGAGAAGGGGTAAATTAGATTCTGCATATTTACAAGAAAATTCAAAGTATTACAGAAAAAGTTCATCTTGAAGTTGTAGCAGCTGACCACTCCCGCCGTCCGTTGCTCCTTTTAGGCCCTCTGTTGTCATGCAAAATCGGAGGCTGTGTTACGGAATGAATTTTTTTTCCGCACAAGTCGGAGTTTATCAAACGTTGTTATTTTTGCTTTTTTACAGCGCATCGAATTTCTAAGCTTCACATCCTTTCTATAATTTCCCCCATTTTGTCTCTCTTACACCTTAAAAGCATCCTGGACTGCTGAAAAGTATAAATGGGAAAAAAACAGAAACACGAAAAAGAACCAAGGAAGAAATTATAGCCCTAGAATTGTCTTTATTTACAGGCATCATTTACAATAGCTGAAGTGTTTCTCGCCGCTAGGATGACTGCCAGCTGATTTTGCTAAAGTATCAGAATGTGCGAAAGCAATCTAGGAGGACGAGACGGAGTGCATGTTGTTGGCTGCTGTGTGGAGCAAGACACACTCTATATATATATATATATATATATATATATATAGAACTTGAGTGGTGCTACAAGGTAAACAGAACAAGTATTTAATTTCGACAGTTTCGATCGGTGCACCGATCTTCATCAGGGCTTAGAAAAAAATGGCAGTTCGGCCCTGGTAGTGAAGACACCAGACCGGGTGCCCGGTCGTTCTTACATACATCAAACCGAGGGGAACAGTTGTGACAGTGATTGATTTTCGGCGCCTTGGCAGATTTACAGCGGCCTTTGGCAGCTATGCAGGGCAAGAGGAAGGCGGAGTCACATGTATGTAGAGCAAGGAGGTCAGTGAGGAAAACAAAAGGGGGAAAAAAAAAGAAAGAAAAAGGAAAGAAAAAGAATAAAGCACACAGGAGGAGGGAGACGTGAGTGGGAGAGTGAGGGGGGCGGGAAGTAGCGGCAGCTAGGTTCCCGTGCACCCGAGGCAAGGAGGGGAGGAAACGGTCGCTCCGCAGCACCAGTGCGTGGGCTGCCATTGTAGCGGGAGAGACCCGTAGCTGGACCACAGAGTTGCCGTAACGGGCCGTGCCTTGTATATGTGTACTGTGACACTGTGTTTCTTTCCACAAGTTGCCGCTCTTCTGTCTTCCTTCTGGGCCCCTTCTCTATTGTGCCCCCCACCACCCGATTCAACTTGCCCTCTCTCCCGCTACAACGGCAGCCCACGCACTGGTGCTGCGGAGCGACCGTTTTCTCCCCTCCTTGCCTCGGGTACACGGGAACCTAGCTGCCGCTACTTCCCGCCCCCCTCACTCTCCGACTTACGTCTCCCTCCTCCTGTGTGCTTTTTCTTTTTCTTTCTTTTTCTTTCCTTTTTCTTTCTTTTTCCCTTTTTTTTCCTCACTGACCTCCTTGCTCTACATACATGCGACTCCGCCTTCCTCTTGCCCTGCATAGCTGCGAAAGGCCGCTGTAAATCTGCCAAGGCGCCGAAAATCAATCACTGTCACAACTGTTCCTCTCGGTTTGATGTATGTAAGAACGACCGGGCACCCGGTCTGGTGTCTTCACTACCAGGGCCGAACTGCCATTTTTTTGTAAACCCTGATGAAGATCGGTCCACCGATCGAAACTGTCGAAATTAAATACTTGTTCTGTTTACCTTGTATCACCACTCAAGTTCTTTACGTTTGAAAGGTAGCCTGAAGAATCCCTCTTTGCCTACTATATATATATATGTATATATATATATATATATATATATATATATATATATATATATATATATATATATATATATATATATATATATATATATGTGTGTGTGTGTGTGTGTGTAGTTTTTTTCTGCTTACTTGTGTAATTAGGCAATATGAATTAACCAATTTCGCGATCATTAACTTTTCGGAAGAACTTCTAATAGGCAATTTGTATATTCTCCATCATGGTTGCGCTGAACTCCATGCAGCATTCGCTGCTTTAAGCGCACAAAACACCATCAAAGTAGAAGGGTGTATATATGGAGAACGGCAGAAAATGCTTTTAAACGTATGCAAAACCACGACGTCTCGCACGACGACGTAAGTCGAGCTATACCAATTCTTAAGATTTCATTAGTGGTCCTCATAGCGGCTATGATTAGAGCAGTCTTCCGAAGAAGCGCTTGTTCACTAACTGCTTTGAGCGACACAGCAAACGGTAATATTATCTCTCAACACCACCAGGGTTGTTAATTGAACGTTTGCCAGATGTGGAAGCACCGCACCTCCTAACCACACCTCAGCGGGGCGTGGACAACGACTAAAACCGCTCGCCACACCATTACCTTGTGTCACAGCTTGCCACCCGTTCGCCGTCGGTGGGAAGTCGTCGACGGGATATAGAAACCCGTTGGTCGTTCCGTACTCAAGGAAACACACCGAAGGAGTCAGAGTCGGGAGAAAGAGAGAAAAAAATACTTATCGACTTAAAACGATACACAAATCAAACGAAGCACAAAAACACGCGAACAATAACACACGGGCACTTAATATACATCAATAATGGCGACGAAAGAAATGCGACGAGGACCGCGCAAGGAGCGATGGATCGAAGAATGCCAGGCATAACTTTAAGAGAAAGAAATAGAGCAGTTTGGATCAGAGAGCAAACGGGCATAGACAATATTCTGGTAGAGATTAATAGAAAAAAATGGCGCTGGGCAGGTCATGCAATGCTCAGACCAGATAACCGTTGGACCATTAGGGTAACAGAATGGGTACCAAGAGAAGGGAAGCGCAGTACAGGACGACAGATAAGATGGAGTGACGAAATTAGGAAATTTGCGCGGTCTATTTGGAATCGGTTGGCACAGGACAGGGGTAATTGGAGATCGCAGGGAGAGACCTGCGTCCTGCAGTGGACATGAATAGGATGATGATGGTGATGATGATGACGATAATGATGATGATGATGAGGATGATGATGATAATGATGATAAATATTGCTACGGAACAGCATTTGTAATGATGAAGAGGCGAGCAGTGAGAAGACGACGACGACGATTGGAGGCTAGCGCGGGCTGTTGCCTCTTGGCCAAGTGCAGCTGGTGCACCACCGTGCTCCAGCTGAATACTCAAACCACGACTGAAACGATACAGCGTGCCGCGGCAAATGCGCAGAATGACAACCACTCGAGACAAGTCGGAATCATTTGAAATCAATCGGCTTAGGTTGCTAAACTTATCAAACAAGCGAACGATGGAGAGCTCGTGTTTGCAATCGGACTGAAATGAAGCCAGATTCTTTTCTTATCTGCGTGTCGGCATCTATGCGGTCCCGTTTCGCCACGTAAGAACGCTTCTTAAGCTGGGTCGCTAATCTCCAATTTTGACTATACGTGGCGCACCCTATTTGTGCTAGCAGCCTGCGAAAGAGGAGGAGTGTAGAAGTACTAGCGAAGGATACTTGTGGAGAGGTTGAGCAGCGGAGGCGGGAGCATGGTGGCGTGCTGCACGCGCTCAGGAAGAGTGGATTCGCGGCATCGCTAAAGCAACCGAGAAAAGGCGTTAGCGAGTGTCAGTGTCGGCTGTCCATAATATCTTACTCCATCGATTGGCGAAATACTGGACAGCTATGCATATGATTAATGCCCGATTAACTCAAGTAGGCTAGGTGACCATTTGTATAACCGCTCCGGTTCGAAAACGACGCAAATAAATCATCATCATCATCCTCGGTCTCCTCCTCCTCATCATCATCATCACTGACGCGCGAGACGGAAGCCCGGCCGCACTGCAGCGCTCGCACGCGACGCGTTCCTCAGGGCGCACACGCACTGGCGCGCCAGGCACCTCCGTGGCCACGCGCGGACTTCGCGGCGGCACCGCTAGAGAGAGCGCAGCGTGTGCAAACGGATACGTGACAGATGAGTGCAGTTCACGTCTGAGACATTCACAGTCACATGGCTTCTGCGGATAGTTTAATTAAGATTGCAACCAAAATAATACTTTTCATGTTGGACCGGGCGTAAACAAAAAAGTTTAGAAATGAGAAGAAAGCTGTCAAGAATATTTAAATATTATATTTTAACATCAAGAAATAAAATGAGGGAAACAATTGATAATTTTAAAAATTTTCCAAGGTAATCGTTTTCTGCTCCTAATAAAATTGTGAATTGCAAGTGGGCATCCCTATCGGTTAATCACAGCGAAGACGCCACGAGGGAGAGAACGGCTGGCGAAGTAAGTGATAGCTCAAGTGGAACAATCGATACTTCTATAAGTTTTACGTCTGGAAAATCTGCGGCAACATTGAAGGAAATGCTCGATAGATACAGGTACATGAGAAATTTTACATGGAGTGGGTAAAGAGCTAGAGGTCAACCTGCATAAGGGAAATTTAACTGCAAAGGATGCTTTAAATTTAAAGGAAGCTTCAAGTTGTGTTGAGGGACCCCAGTCATTATTTCAGGAAAAACATAGATGACGGAAGTGAGGGGATGATGTCCGAATCTATCTTGCGGAAGTTAGAAATACGGAGAAATTTCCTCACATAGGCGCGCTTACATAATCCGAAGTTGACAGATCAGAGATGGCAAGGATATTGCGGATGCTCGTGAGAGTGAATCTGCCACTTCATTCATGCACAAAAAAAAAAGCATGATGATCCGCTAACCAAATAAAACGAACTTCCCGTAAGTGCGGACGAATCGCTCAGCATTCTCGCAGTATTCTCGAATTTCAGGATGCAGTAAGCGTTGTGCAGAAAGAAAACGAGCTAGTAAGTATAACTGCTAATGAGGCATTTTGGGGAAGTTATAGTACTGATAACGACTGAGAAAGGCTTGCCAACCTTTCGATAGGAGGACCTACCTTCGTCCTGCTATCGAAACGTTGGCCAGCCTTTCTGAGGCACCTTAGCACATTATCGCTGTTTGTAACATTTATTCGACAATGTGATACTCCATCGCTCGGCCCCATTCTTGATTTTGAATTCAATCGCTAGCAATTCTGCGGGAAAGATGGGTGGGAAGTTGGTAAGGCGAAGTGAATTAGGCCGTTGAAAAGACACAGACAGTATTCGCACTGTAGCTGCCTTCTCAGTGAACATAGAAGCGTCAGTGGGTATTACATGCATTCAGTAGTTAGCTGGCTTAGGTTGTCTTATAATTTATTTTTGAGGAGGCAAATCATGACCAAAATTTGAAAACATGCCCTTGAGTTCAATTTGGAGGTCTGGTATGCCATCATTCAATGGAGTGAACTTCACAATGTTTGTCACTGTGCTTTCACAAATATTACCTGACGGCTGCGTAACCTGGGTCATGATACGTCTAAAGGTGCACAAGGTGCAGTGATAACTACATATTTTATAGGTCTCACTAAAACACATCATTGTTTATGAAATGTCTTAACCATGCCGATGCTAAATCTACAATATTGGGTGGGTATATATATAGGAGCTTTCTCATACAAGGCAGTTTTGGCAGAGAACAGAGGTCGCCCAAGGCATAAGCGTAGAGCTTCTCTTCCTAACAACACATGAGTTTTAATTCTATAGGCGGGGCCACCGGAAAACAATACGCAACCAAATTCAAATATGACTGAGCCTACATCCGGTAAATCATAATTAACTAATCTATCCCGGCTTACTCCAGAACGACGGTGACTACTCCGGCGCACCCTACCAATGGCGCGCAGTGCTTTAGATTTAATATGTTCAATGTGACTAAACCAGTCGAGATGGCCATCTTAACGCCTCAATTCAGAGCCCGGAAGAGGATGACTCGATGCGGTAGCAACAAGTTCACTACTTTCCTATATACGACCCAAATCTTGACCAATCCCCCACAGTCTGTATATGGGCCATCGAAGAAGGAAAACGGAACAAAACAAACAGTGCCACGCGCTTTTTAACACCTTTTCTGACCTTTATTTCTTGAGATAACTTTATTTTACGTCAATTGTACCACCGGCTTCTTGGACCGTAGCCCTAGGTGGGTCTGTGCCTTACGAAGGAAATCATCATCATCATGATCAGCTTCATGCGCCACGAGCCTGCGTGCGAGGCCGTGCGTTCGAACCTGCCCTATTGATTCAGAGAAGAAAACCACCATGTCTGCTTGTCAGCGCCAGCTCAGCAAGGAACAGGAGTGCTCTGCCCGATGTCGAAACTGTCCGGCACAAGACGGGGACGTCATGCAGAGGCAGCAGGGGCATGCGTTCGTCGGGGGTTTGCAGAGGGGCCCAGCTGGAGTCCTTGAAGCCGCCGGACTCCAGATCCTCAGTCCTCCTGACGCCGGAAGCGTGCCAACAAGGCCCCCGCTGCGACGACGCCGCTGGAATGACTACCGCGTAGAGTCCGGGGCTTCTGACGACTGCATCGTGCGAACTGCTGTCCTAGAATCGGCCAGCCCTTCCGACAACGGATGCGTGCCAGGAAGGCCTTGCCTGCGTCTAGTCAGGAACTGGCCAACGCTTCCCACGCCAGAAATACCCCAGCAATGCCTCGGCTGTGACTACGCCGCCGTAAAGGCCACCACGTGCAGTCCGGGGTTCCTGACGGCTTCACCGTGGAAGCTTCCAATCAGGAACTGGGTGGTGTTTCCCACGCCCGAAATGCGCCAGCAAGACCTCGGCTGCGACTACGCGGCTGTAAAGACCACCGCGTGCAGTTCGGGGCTTCTGACGGCTGCACCGTGGAAGCTGCCAGTCAGGAATTGGCCAGCGCTTCCCACGCCAGAAATTACCCAGCAAGGCCTCGGCTGCGACTACGCCGATGTAAAGACCACCGCGTGCAGTCCGGGGCTTCTGACGGCTTCACCGTGGAAGCTTCCAATCAGGAACTTGGTGGTGTTTCCCACGCCCGAAATGCGCCAGCAAGACCTCGGCTGCGACTACGCCGCTGTAAAGACCACCACGTGCAGTCCGGGGCTCCTGACGGCTGCACCGTGGAAGCTGCCAGTCAGGAATTGGCCAGCGCTTCCCACGCCAGAAATTACCCAGCAAGGCCTCGGCTGCGACTACGCCGATGTAAAGACCACCGCGTGCAGTCCGGGGCTTCTGACGGCTTCACCGTGGAAGCTTCCAATCAGGAACTGGGTGGTGTTTCCCACGCCCGAAATGCGCCAGCAAGACCTCGGCTGCGACTACGCGGCTGTAAAGACCACCGCGTGCAGTTCGGGGCTTCTGACGGCTGCACCGTGGAAGCTGCCAGTCAGGAATTGGCCAGCGCTTCCCACGCCAGAAATTACCCAGCAAGGCCTCGGCTGCGACTACGCCGATGTAAAGACCACCGCGTGCAGTCCGGGGCTTCTGACGGCTTCACCGTGGAAGCTTCCAATCAGGAACTTGGTGGTGTTTCCCACGCCCGAAATGCGCCAGCAAGACCTCGGCTGCGACTACGCCGCTGTAAAGACCACCACGTGCAGTCCGGGGCTCCTGACGGCTGCTCCGTGGAAGCTTCCAGTCAGGAACTGGGTGGTGTTTCCCACGCGCGAAATTCCCGAGGAAGGCCTCGGCTGCGACTACGCCGCTGTAAGGACCACCGCATGCAGTCCGGGGCTTCTGACGGCTGCATCCTGGGAGCTTATGGACTGGAACTGGCCAGTGGTTCTCACTCCCTAAGCGTGCCAAGAGGGCCTCGGCTGTGCCAGGGCCGCCACAAAGACCAACGCATGTAGCACGGGGCTTCTCACGGTTGCATCTCTGGAGCTCCCGTGTGAACCGACGTACTGCGTTACCTCGGAGCTCGGAGGGCTCGGGCCATGCGGGGGTTACAATTGGGCCATGCCAAACATGAGAGGCGCCGATGCTCTCGGAGTACGCGATGGCCGCTCTTGACGGTCGCTTCATTGCCTAACCAAGGAGACCCGAGCAATGTCGTTGAGTCCCATCAAGATACGACACCACGACCACGCATCGCGCTTTGCGAGGACCATAGCCGTGCAGCACCACAACACTAAAGTTGCGGTTACACCGGCGCTCTTATGCGATGTGTAAATAGAGGTTGTTCGTCCGACTTTGGCAGCCACGCCTCACTCATTTCGTACTGTTAGGAAATCGGTTTGCGAAACGCTCCAGAGGCTCCAGGGCTTGTGCAGAGGGACGGAAAATTATTTTTATGTGAATTATTTATACCTTAAAATTCCGATGGAAAAACCCGCGATAGCGTAGAGCTGCGCACATAAATAAAATCTTTGTTCCACACATCCCCTGTATGCTTTCCCGAGTGTTCTTTCACAGCATTCATTGCCAGCAGCAGGGCCAGAAAAGTTACGTTTAACTCTCACCGCCGTTCTGTCAGACAGTTGACCTCCTATGGAACGGGCTCCATACTTCGCCGTCGGTACTAGGACTGCAGCGGTTCTATTGAACCCTCACCGTTGTCCACTGGGGCTCTGAAGTTGCAGAGGGATGGTATCAGTTTTTGAGGCGCCGCATCAAGGCGGACCACTCAGGACGAACTAGTGGGTTGGTTGGTTATGCATGCCTATTTGATAACAGCGCACTAAATATTGACAGGGACCGAGGTTCAAGTGGTGACTCGGTCGACAAAGTGCATTCGTAGCGCAGATTTGATTTTTGTTTTTTATTATGCGGGGCGTGGCTGTGATTCGCACGAGACATTTCCCCGCTATCGAAGAAGGGCTTCATGAATTGCTTTGCGTTTTTTGTTTTCCTGCACGCTGTTACGTGTCGTACTGATTTACAAGCGCTTTGCATGTCAATTAACCAGTTGCCGTCAGCGCTTTGCGATGTCCATTCTGTCAGTCCCTGTCAATTTTTTGTGAGCTGTAATGAAATGGAAAAGGCGGACCAGCCGTCCCTTCCATGGACGCACCCAAGCGCCATCACACTCCCACGAGTTCGATTAATCATCCGCACGCCGAGCCGTTTACCGTCTTGATTGCAGTGCTTCTGTTCTTTAAGACGAACGCCATTCTTGTAGCACGCTCGCTGAAGCATCTTTGTTGAGAGAGGACAACGTATCCGACATCTTATACTATGGCAGCGAGTCTACTGGTTACTTAGCTTAAAAGGCGTGGTAGCTCTGCTAAAATCGGACCGTGGAGCACTGTTCATCGCACTGGAGGAATAAAGTCCTGGTCTTGCCAGGAAGCAGTTGGGGTTTCATACATTGAGCGCAGGAACACCTCGTATGACGTTGTGGCTGCTAAAATCGAGCAGACGATGGGGTCAATCTCAAATAAGTGTGGAATGGGAGTCCGTTTTGCCACAGGAAAAGCGAAAGGAGAAAGTGGTTCGGTTGGGATGGGCCGGACGTACACGAAGGTGGCGTAGAATAAACAAAGTGAGCTTCGCCATTGAGCAGGCAGTCTAAACACCGAGGTAAAGTACACACCTGAAAGGTCAAGAAGCGTAGTGAGTTCCATTTATTGCGAAGCACGCTTGGCAAATTCAAGCCAGTTTTCTTTAACTGCTTTTCTTCTAGCTGTTTTTGTTAGCCGATACCGAAATTGAGTGGGAGCCGCTGATGCTGGGAGGCACAGACATATATGCAAATGACATTACATTCACAGACATATTCTAGTCACCTGCTTGTTTACTAGAATATAACAATGGTCAATGAGATCATTAAAGAATGTCGCCGCTTTGAATACCCGAAGAGCCGCCGGATAGTTCAACAGTTTACGCGTCTGCCCAATACCGCAGCTTCGTCGACCTGCGAAGACATTTGTCGCCCGCGTGAGCCCACCTACTCCGAGAACGTCGTACGTATCATCCGGCTAGAAATCGAAGCAGCGTCTCCTGCCATGCCAGGGACGCAGTGCTCTGAATATTCGCGGCCGCTCGTGTGTCTCATCCAGTCGGTCGGTCATTCGCCAAGAATTTGCCAATGCGGGTCTTCCGCCCATCTGCTCCGCCAACCATCCGGACTTCGCTTCGTCTGCTGCATCTGCCCCTGTTCACCGGAGCCAATGCGGTCCACATCCGGGCTATCGCAACCCGGCCGAACGGCGAACACATGATGATTGACCCATTTGCTTTCATTGTGGACGTGTGGGCCACATCTATCGCCACTGCCGAAGTTCCTGGCCAACCCATTCTCGACCAAGCTTTCCCGCCTACCGCATCTCCCCAGTGAATCCTCGCCCACCTGCACTGTCCACCGAGGTTGCAGACACACCTAGCAACGCTCGAGCCACTGCAACTAGCCGCTTGCCATCACCACACAGTTGCCGCTCCCGTTCGCCCAATCTGCGTCGCTCCCCGTCCCCAGCTTACCGTCTCACTAAGGCTAATGATATCCCAAACAATGCCTGATAGTTCCTCAAAGAGTCCTGATAATCTAGCCTCAATCGACAGAGTTCGGGTGTTAAAGATTGCCAGGGTCAGTTTCCAATGGCGGCCTAGCTGTCCGGGTCCGAACACTATTAGCACCCTCTGCTGCGTTACAGGTCTGACCGCCGCCTTGGTCATGTGCTCCGCAGCTGCTGGGGACTAAGGGCCAACTGGTTGATCAAATGAGTGATATGGGAGGGAATGACCGAATACTGCACCAGGGAGGCCGATTCTTGTTCTGGGGAGGGAGCGTCTTTTGTTGAAGCTTATTGGGTCTTCCTAATTTGGTTGTATCTGGGTTATAATAGCCCCACTCGCTCTCGGCATCTTCTGCCGCTGCCAGGGGCCACTCCAAGCATGAAGATGTAGTGCACTGGAGCAGGTAAAATTCTTCCTTACAATCCTCAGAAAATCATTATTTTTCATATATTTCCGGCGAATTTGAACACTTAAAACGTGTGAAAAAAAGAGATACAAAGGAAAAATGTTACAGCGCTTACCAAGAAGCCCGGAGTCACCTATGCGCGGAAATACACCCATCTGCTTATTGCTGCGCCTGCCTGCCTCCGGTCATCTATTTGCGGCTGTTTTCTGGACGTTGTTTGCGTATGTAACGAAATTTTAGTTCCCGGGCAAATACTAAGAGTGGTGAGACTCGCCACCAGAACAATATGGTTCGGAGCTGCGCGTAAGACAGGCAACCGTGACAGCGCCTAGGTGTCTTTGACCTTTCTGCAGGTTTGGACAGCGGTTATACCAGATCTAATGAGAAGAAAGAAATGGCGTAACTTGCCCCTTAGCTTACAGGGAACGCTTCAGACCTAGAAGCTAGCAAGTAGGGAATGTTATGCCTGCTTTAAGCTACAAGAAGGCCGTCTGCGATCAGTCAGTCATGGTTTGTATACTTGGCATGTATAAGGAATTTACGACCCTGTTTCCGCCACGCTCGCAATACAATTCACAGGAACACAAATGGACACATGCAAGAACCAATAAGCGCAAAGTAGAAGAAAGGAATGGACACAAATACAACTGTTCTGACGTCATGAAAATCTGTGTCTCAACTTTGCAAGTGGCGCCGCTACGTTCCTGTTCCTTATCCTGCGAGCGAATACTGCAAAGCCTTCTCGCCACTTTTTTCTGTTCCTTTTGTGCGGAAATTTCGCATCATCAAAGAAGCACGTTATAGCAGCGCGCTTCGTAAATTTCTTCGGATAAATTCTTCAACTTTTGTACCGTTGGGGAGTGTACAGTGCTAACATCTATTAAGGCATTAGGTTCCCCGAATACGTTTGAGACATATGTATAATCAACCTTCTATGTATGTGGGCTTACAAAGGAAAATCTCGTCCATACTTTTTTTAAAGCGTCATCGCGGCAAGTACAGATGTTAGGGATTTGTCCTCGTTATATTTTCTACATTTTCACGTTTCTCACAAACAGTATTATGCACGATGCAATTAATACATCGTAAGAAAAGAACATTTATTGTGGCCTTATCTTGAGAGTACGGGCAGCTGAGCTGGGTGACCACGGTTACAGCCCACCATCGTTCACGCAATTGAACTTTTTCCAACGATCAACTGTTCGGCAGGACATCAGCAGTAGCAGCCAGCAACGACGGTCAGGAAAAACGCAGGAGGTTTCGCGACGCAGACTTCGCTTTAATAATCTGCGCCTTTGCCGAAGGTATTTATCCACTTAATCATATATATGTATCTATTTGCCGAAAGTATATATGTGCCGCTGTTCAATGAATGTTTGGCACCAACATGATCCACTGGATGTCAAAGCCACAACAAAAACGATGCTCTGCACGTCGCATCAGTTCCCAACTCGTCGCAAAAGCACTAACCGTTCGCTGCAGAACAGTTACATGATCCATAATACCCGTTTTCTACCAAACCGAGACTGCTTCGCATTACGTTGATGTCAACTAGAGTCCTGTCTGCTTCGATATTTTAGCGAAGCATTCTAGGCGAGTTCAAATGATCCTGTTTTCTGTAACTGGTATCTGGACGATTTCGTGGGCCTATACCGAAGATAGAACAGCCTAAATATGTGGGCCGTTCACGCTTATAAGTGTCACTGAGTATAAGCCACTGGGTGTGATCCGCTCTTCATTAAATTGGGCATGTGTCACTCCGCATGTGCCACTTAGTACGTGTCACTGGGGCCGCTGGTGATGTTCCGATTGTCAATGAACCTCTTTGACGCCAACTCGGGGATGTGCCACGGTGACTACTGCGTATGGGTCGTTGGCGTCTCCGCAACTGGGTATGTGCACCTGAGTGTGTTCAGCTCTTCAAGTATTTCTTTCACTCCCGCTTGGATTAATGGCTAATACAACGGCCAGCAGCACAATGCGCTGCAGTCTGCATCAGCTCACAACACATCGCAAAAACTTTAACCGCTTGCCTCAGAACAATCATATCGTTCGTAGGAACCATTATCTAGAAAAGCAAGACTACTTCGAATTACGTAGATATGTACTGGAGTTGACTCGGCTAATTGTTTTCACAACAAGGGCTGCCATAGGGTGCTGTATTTAAATGAATGAGTAATTCGCTCAATGAGTTTGCAGCAGCGGTGGTTTGTAACTGCCGGGGGCAGGAAAACGGCCTTCTGACAGACAGGTGTTCTTGTGCACATTAGTGGGGGTTTCAACTGCTAAATTCAGTAGAGGGTGACTGTATCGTGACTATCGGGTGACTGTATAGGTGCACTGCTTTCTTGCATAAAAATGGTTTCCTTCTCTTGCCTGTATGGCTGTTGGAGCAGTATGGGAGTTACAGACAGTTTATTTATTTATTTATTTATTTATTTATTTATTTATTTATTTATTTATTTCGAAACACTCCAGGCCATAGGGCATTACAGAGAGGAGGGTTAAGTTCAAATGAAGTTATTTGCAACCTTCTTGAAGTTAGCGGCGTTCTTGGACCAGGAACGACGAACAAGGAGACGAAGCGCTCTTATGAGAGAAGCATGAGAAAAATAATAAACTTATTCGAAAGAGACAACAGCATTACCTGCGTGAGGAGAGAGGAGCAATGGGGCCAAAGGTTGTCGCACTTTCGTCACCTCGTATGCGAAGTTCCACAGTCCACTGTGAACCAGATAGAGACGCTTAAAAAATTCACATGTTGACATCCATGAGGCATTTTACCCTCCAAATATTTACTGAATTCAATAAACGTTGATCCATCCATCCATCCATCCATCCATCCATCCATCCATCCATCCATCCATCCATCCATCCATCCATCCATCCATCCATCCATCCATCCATCCATCCATCCATCCATCCACCCACCCACCCACCCATCCATCCATCCATCCATCCATCCATCCATCCATCCATCCATCCATCCAAGAGAAGCGAAGCTTTAAATAAATGGTTAAATGAGTACTGTACAGCTGAGAACAATGCGTACAATGTGTTTATGTTCATCCTATACAAAGTGTAATCTCGTGCAATGTTGACGTTTATGCAAAGGCCATGACTTTGATGTCATGCAATGTTTATGTTCATGCACAGTAGCATTCAGAAACTAGGCCAAAATGCAGATGTCTAATAAGCTGGATGCACAGTGTGAGAAGCCAACGTGGACGAAGGCGATGTATGATGCCTGTCAAACGCAGAATGCCGCGACCTCGTGCTTAGCAGCCCATGCCACCAAGCAACCACGGCCGTTGTATTTGTCTTTCTTTTTTTCCAGAAAGGCGATTTTGGTGGAATCCAGAATTTAGAGTTTATAACGTTTGTAGTCTGGCTTCGTAAATTAGATTGCAATGTATGTTTATTGCCGTGATTGATAATGAAAATGAGGACATTACCCAATGTGATACCTGTTTTAGGCACAGTACTGAATTACTCATGTCTGTTAAATATACTTTCGTCTTGATCTTATTTCTGTGTTTTTGTCTTAATTATTCTTCACCAAATTAAAAGGCGCCCACGCTGTTTTGGGGAACATTACTAACAAATTAAATGAAAGTTAATTTTCCATGTACTGATCATTTTCGCTGTTGGCCAAAACACAGGTCGACTTTCATTTCACACTTCTTTGGTTTCATATAAGGTGACTTGGTGTACGCCCTATGTATGCACCGCAGTTACAGGTTTTGTCCTCGTTTCATATGAGCACACCCCCATTTACACATTCATATTCTACCAAGCTGCAACGCCGTTTACAGCTTAGCCTCTTCATCTACCCGCTTTTAACACACATCCCTATCGAAAACGTCCTCAAGCTCAATAACTCCCATATACAATAATCCGATATGAAACATATATAGTATTCCATACAAAAACTAATTTTTCCTATATGTCATTTTATGTTGTTGGACATAGTAGTTATGGGGAAAACGAGTTTTTTCACTAGGGATGATGTGCTGAATGTCTGTATAGCCTCAAGCGTTGCCTAAAACGGCCACCTGTAATGTTACGACCGGAACGGAGAGCGGCGTCTCGCGATGGCGCTGAAGTGAGTGATAGCGCAGCAAGCTGCATTGGCCGGCTTGTTGGTTTGATGCCATACTAAAGCAGCAACCGCGGCTTTTATGCTGCCAACTCAGTCAATACCGAGCACCGTACTTTAAAATGTGGCATACGTTGTTTCTCGCCAAAAGAGTAAAGAAAACGAGGCGGCGTCTCGTATGTTCAACCTGTATTTACATAATTTACAAACAGCGTGGGTGCAGCCGGCGTTATATCGCCATATCGCCGCGATGATCAGCCGCGATGGGAATCGATGTGGTGCGATAAGTGACCGCGGCCTCACATCTGTCGAGGCAGTTGTCACGCGGTTGGGGTCCGGTTGATTACGGACTCGAGTGTGCGTGCCAAGCGTTCTCAGCCGCCGCGTCGATGGAAGTCGCGGTGGTGGCCATGCTCGCCGTGGCGCAGTCATTGCCACAGCATGGTCCGCGGCCAAACACCAGGGTTGCGTCGTACGTTGGCCCGCATGGGAAGTCCGAAGTTTCTGCAGCCTTCAGAACCCCGACATCGCCCGCTAGTCTCGTTGTAGCCGCGTAGTCGTGACCGAGGGCTTCCTGGTCCGCAACCGGCTTCTGGTAGACAGGCCTGTTGCACGACGGCTGCGCTAAGGAATTCATCCCGTCTCCACGGTGCACCGGCGACGATCGGCGGCCCCCGCCCGCTATCCGCGACGATCTCGCCTTATCTCGGACAGTCTCGAAGGGAAGCGACGAGCAGTTCTTCCACGCTGGGTTTAGGGGCTGTGCTGCAGTCGACATGATCGCGTTGTTCTCCTTCTGATTCTGGGTCTTCTTGGAACGCACGGCTCGAGTCCTGGCACGCGGTGCGTGAAAGGCGACGACGATGATGATTGACCTCGTGCTATGGCTCGTACCCCCACTGGAGGATTGGCCGAGAAGTGTGAACGTTCAAAAATTTATTCGTTTAGTTGATTGTATGAAACTGCAAACGGCATCAAACACCATGGTGCCACATGTACCTCTTCGATGTTGGCGACTATGGTCCCTGCTGACATCTCGCACAGCGAAGTTTGACCGACGATTAAAATGTGGAAGAACACCGTCTTCTGCGATACACTCAAGCGCTTAGCGTCTGTAACTTCAAGTTCTAAAATAAATGTGAAGATATACAAATAAATTGAAAGAAGATGCTCACCGTTGGCTCAAAGCCATAAATAATTGAGGAATCGTTACCCTGTAGCATGCGCGGCAGGGCATTAGCTTTAATGGAATCATATCCTACGAATCGTTACTAATAATTGTGGGCAAACATTGCTTACGTAATGAAGTGAAAAGACTTCGCTGCTTTTCGCGGAGGACTATACATTTTCTTGTTTACATGAGTGACATCGCAATAATACCATATTGCCCCCGTATTTCTCGTTGCACTAGCGAAGAGTATTTTTTTTCTGTATCAGCGACTATCTGTCTCAAATATCTTTTAATACGATTACATATGCAATGTTTGTCGCTAAATACAACTGTAATGCAGATTTAATGACACGTGACTCTCCTATCAAGTAATGTGTGAAGCGACATTGCCCAGAAATTTAAAAGGTAAATTGTGGGGTTTTGCGAGCCAAAACTGCGATCTGATTATAAGGCACGCCGTATTTAGGCACTCCGGAAATTTGGAACTCCTGGGGTTCTTTCACTTGCGCCTATATCTAAGTAGGGTGTGTTTTCGCATTTCACCCCCATAGAAATGTGGCCACCGTGGCCGGGATTCGATCCCGCGACCTCGTGCTTAGCAGGCGAACACCATAGCCACTAAGCAACCGCAGCGGGTGACATTGCCCAAAGCGACAGAAACGGTCCTGAGAGACGCCGTTAGGTGTTGGCTCTACATGAAGTGAGACATCCCTATCTTCCTTAACTTTCTTGTGCGTGGAGATAAAGCCCACGAACATTTTTACATTCTGCGCCTATCCGAATGAGGCTGCCGTGCATGCTATTCGTACCCGTGACCTCGCGCTTAGCACTAGGACACTGACTTCATTAAGAGTCAATATATATATATATATATATATATATATATATATATATATATATATATATATATATATATATATATATATATATATATATTGGTAACTTATTGGTTATTGGGTGCACGTAAGAGACAACATGGGTCTATTTCACTTGAAAACCAAAACAGGAGGACGTATCAGACATAATATTTCTGAGGGGCAGAATACTTTTCGCATCAACTTGCGATAATTCTATTTTGTGTGAACCCAGAAGTATACGGCTTTACGAATGGTCGGCAAGGCCTTCAGATTTAAAACAGGAAGTTTTTTTTTTTATTCAGTTATTTATGGAAAGGTACGAAAAATGCCGTAGGCGAGAAATATGTAAACAGGGTGACACTATAACCACAGGGAATGCAAAGAGAACGAATATAGCTGGCGCAAATAAAGTGCCGGTCTTGAAATGAAATGGCACATCCTCTTGTCTTAGCGTCCATCGTTGGTTCCGTATTTTTCATTTTGCTTCTTCGCCTAACGATGCGCGCACTTTTATCGTTTCTTTTTTTTTTTACTTTCGACATCTTAGCTTCCTTTGGAATAATGAATGGTCTGCCCTACATCGATGGCATATTATATTTACAGGATTACGGCGCCCCATTTCGAAAGCTTTCCACTTTAATTTCCTCATCTTGCTAGTAGTAATCTTTGCTGTGTTGAGGCCGCTCCTATGGACTTCAGCTACAGGCGCTTTCCCCTTTACATGTGCCATTTTTGCGCGTTCTACTACTACTACTACTACTACTACTACTACCACGACTACTACTACTACTACTACTTCTACTACTACTATTACTACTACTACTACTACTGCTGCTGCTGCTGCTGCTGCTACTACTAAGATGTCTTCCGTAGTGAGCGGGACTTCAGTGGATCTACACAAAAAGGTGGTGTCGTACTGACTGCTGTTGACAGTTCGGTAAGATGTGTTCTGCTCAACGACGTAGAAATTGTACAGGAAACGGTTTGGCTAAAAGTCAGCGTAGCGCGCTGTCATTGGGCCCTTCTATGTACAGCCGAATGTTTCCCTTGTTTTGTTTGATGAGGTCACCCCTTCTATTGAATATATTCCCACAGCCAGCACAGAGGAATTCTCCTTGGTGATTTTTATACACCTCGAATTGATTTGAGCACGCTTAGATATTCTTATTACAATCATTATATAAAGAAGAAATGGAGCCTTTTATACGACTTCCCGGCGGTCTATTCCCTTCACCAGAGCAACTTCATCGCTAATTCCTGTGGTAACCTCATCGACCTTTGCCTCTCGAATCCTCAAGTTATATATGTCTCTTGTTCGGACATGCCCCTTGTGCGTCGGGACAAGTTTCACCTGTCAATACACATCGCTCCCCTCTTTGTCAACCCTGAGGCAGAGCTCCTTCAAGTGGCGTAAACGATTCGTCTGGTTTTGCTTTCAAGCGTGGTGATTATCTTGGTTTATATTATTTCTTATCCACCACCGATTGGTGACTGGTCATAGACAAAACCAATGTCGATGACCAAGTAGATGAGGGGCGCAATTCACCAAACTGTGGTGCTCGCACGCAATTTCTTAGCCAAGAATTTCTTACGCTAAGATGAGGGTGCATCATGGGGCGTCGTATGAGAGCAAGGAGACAGCAAAGTTCAGATTAAACGACAAGAAGTGAAAGAAGCGCGGTCAACTGGTAGCGCGATCACAGATAATGCACCTGCAGTCGAGGCTATATATTCTTATGCCAAATCACTAGACAGTCCTATTCGACGACTTCCTTTTCGGGGCGTCTGCCACAGCGCCGACAAGCGAGACCGCGCTCATCCGTTCACAGCACCGCCGTCAAACAACGTTCCCTACGTTCTCTGCGACAGTTTTTAGACTTCGTTTGCTGGTGCTAGCTCTGTCTCCCTCTTCCCTTCTTTCTCTCTTTTCAGCCTGTTAACCCTCCATTAGCACAGCGTAGCAAATCGTAAGGGCGTCTGGTCGACGGTAATGCGTTATCATTCAATAAATATAACTCCAGAACATATTGCCACTATCGAAATTTAGTTACGTATGAGGCGTACACCAGCGGGCTTCGGCTTTCGCGCTTCCCTATGATTGTGTAGAACCATTTTTCCGCCTACTTGGGTGACTGATACTCCATGGTCGAATGGGTAGCACATCAGGTTGGCTTTGCTGAGGGGACAGGCTTCGAAACCAACCGTCGTACCAACTTGGGTGGCTTAGTGTGTGACAATGTTCACATATCATCATCAGCCTATCTTTATTTGCACTGCAGGACGAAGGCCTCTCGTACCGATCTCCCAGCGGCACGTGCTGTACCTACGTGCCGCTCTTAAACAAGCTCTTTTTTTTTTCAGGTCGACACGTATCCAGTTTTTCTGGACATGAGGGTTTAGTTCGCGTGAGTGCCACCACGTGGCGTACTAACCTTAAACTTTTCAAACTTCTCGCGGTGACGCGTGATGACGTCAACCAAAAAAAAATAAAAGCTATCCCTGCGCATTGAACTTCGCCACAATGCTTGTCCCGCCGGTGTTATCAGTGGTCTTGATCAAGCGTATTCGCTCGTCGCCTAGAAATTACTCGTCATCCTAAGAGCGTTTAGTCGCGACGAGCAATAGTTGATTCTGGGCTTTTGATGCGGTTCTTTTTTTTTCTTATTTTCTTTTCCTTTTCTTTTTCTTTTTTTTTTCATTCTACGGAGTAAAGAAGCTAGCCTAATCGTCAGAAGTACTTCGGGGCAGCCTTTCTTCAGTCGGCACACATTGTTAACGTCCGAACATCGCGCAGCGTCTACTAGAGACGCCGTCGTGGACGGATTTTGATTTTCCACTATCGAATTCGTTAAGGTGCACACAATTATTTCACTAGCGACATTGCAATGCGCACTCATGGGCTACCGCCGCAGCTGCAAATCTAGATGTGCTTAAGCATTAAGACATATACATGGATAAGTTGGTTTTTCACCTTAACACAAAAGTCACGATACAAGAGTTGAGCAAACTGTTCCTGTGTCATCGCAGGGTGTGAGACCGGGCTAGTTGGTATTCCATGCTAAAGTAACTAGCGCAAGAGTGGACACGGGACACTAGAGGCGACAAGGATAAGCGCAAACATCCAACTGGGCGCTTGTCCTTGTAGCGTCTTTAGTGTTCCCTGTCCACTCTTGCACTAGTCACTTCAGTTTGTGTCGTCGTCCATTAGCATGCTATAGCCGAAGCTGTTCGCAATATTACGTCTCCATTTACTGGCCACCAGGCCAGGTACACCGTTGGGTACGACACATACAGTACTTGCAGTTAGTTTCCAAAGTAGTCTCCTATGGCGGTTGTCCACGTGCGTGAAGCAAGAACGATATTTAAAATTATTGTGCAGTAATATATGCGGGATTTGTGTGTTCTCCACATTCTCTACCATGTTGCCGTTCCGCCTTTATTATATAGCCGCAATGTAGACTAGCAGCTATCGAACGCCATAAAGGCTATCCACATACTCAAAGACCTCGCGCACAACTCCTGTCGCTTACTTGTATTCAAGAGTTGTGCGACTGCCCAGGATATCCTTAACGAATGTTACATAACACATTATGAGGTTTTACTTGCCAAAACCACGATTTCATTATGAGGCACGCCGTAGTGGAGGATTCGAGAATAATTTAGACCACTTGGGATTTTTTAACGTGTGCCTAACCCTTAGTACGCGGGTTTTCGCATTTCACACCCATTGAAATACCGCTGCCATGGTTGGGATTCGACTCGAGACCTCGTGATTAGCAGCCGAACCCAATAAAAGCTAAGCAACTATGGAGGGGAAGGAATGTTGGCAGTAGGAGGAAGGTGACAGCCGGAAGGTGAGACAATTTGTTCCAATCCTCATTGCGCGAAAATCGGTACCATCTGTCGAAGAATGACACCGTAGAATCCACTGTATTCAATGAGCGAAAAAATTATGCGAATCCAATGTATGTGCGAATCGATGTAAGCAAAGCTTTCTGCGTTTGTTGTCATTGTCATGCGTAATCTCCACAGAGTAGACAGGCACTCTCTAATGAAATGCTGTCAATGTTTGCCTGATTACGCCTACCATTGTGATGCAAATAAACGGGCGCCGTCAACTCTTTTTCTCAGGAATAAACGCTGAATGAAATGCTGACGTGATCCTAAACAAGATCAACAAGCGCCGTAGTGCTCGATCTTACGACGCCCATTATCGTAAGCTTATATTCGTGATTTTTTTTTTGGGGGGGGGGGGGCGTTATGCTCTTGTACCCTAGAAAGAAATGTCCCTCGGACGTCTCTGATGTGCTCGTTTTTATTCTCAAGTACGCAATGAAAACTCTCATCGCTGCAAGTTCATGATGTATTGGTGGCAGGCCACCATGACGTGTCGCGCAAGTATAACCACGCTGATTCGTTTGGGTTGACATATACTATTTTGTGCGTCATACTTCGCCACATTCATTTTTCAAACTATGCCAGAGCTCGAAAAGGGCGGCCGAGTCACTACGTCCCTTACGTCTGTTTACTTCCGCAAAATGTGTGTTTATCGTTGTGGGTACCAAATACGCCCAGCGGTATGCTACGTCACAAGCCTTTCTGGCGGCTGAGCAACTGAAGTCGCAGGCTTTATTCAACATGGCGTCGACGTTCAATATGGCTATCCTCAATTACTTTTCGCGGACTTCGCTCACCGCCTTCTCTCCAGTGTCATCTCTTACGCTACTCGCTCCTGCTAGGCACAACACAAACACGCAACGACCTTAATGAAGTATCAAATACACGCTAGTTAACACACTGTCGACGTATATTTCCGCTGAGCACCGGGATTGGAGCGTTGTCCTGTCTATGGTGACATTATCCGTCTCCAGCCTCTCTCAACAACACCGCTCCTTACTCATCACGTGTTTTTTTTTTTTTTTTTTTGTCGGCAAGAGTATAGTGTATTTCCTCTGATTGTGCTTTCGGCTTTAGGCGTGACCTTGCACGCCCGCTTGTTCTGTTACGCTGACGGCGACCGTTGTCGTCAGGATGCCCCCTCATTCTTTCTGAGCTTCGCAGTCACCAGAGAGCACAGAAAGCTGTCTTCACAAACCACCGATATTCGAGCCCATCTCCCAAATGCCCCATCTTGCATTTGGGAAATGGGCACGCTAACCATTACGCTACCACCTGCCTCCACCAATTTCTGTTTATCTATCTGCCTGGAGCAAATGCCGGACTTGTTCGCCAGGCTAAACCCGCCTGCTGCTACAATTCACCACCACCACCACCACCACCACCATCCCACTTCACGTTTTTGCCGCAGACGCAGGCAGAATGGATGCAGAAACGAAAAAAAAGTAAAGATTGCTTGAGCGGCCAGCTGACACATGACCTTAACTTTGGCAGGTTATTCTCATTGGAGCGCATGTAGGCTTGCGGCTGTGTGCAGATTGTCGGTCTCCTTAGCTTTATTGTAAATTTGCTTTCACCGACTCTTTTCAGCTAGAACTCAAATGCCGGAAAAAATGATACCTACCGTTGAATATTTTTTTTCTTGTTTTCTTGGTTTCAACCAAAAACGCTGATTTACACAAATAGTGATCTTTTTAAGGAGTGGCATAAGGATACTACATTTCGAGGTCATGTCATTGTGTCAATACGGGCCGGCACCACGTCTCGACGAAAGGGCTTCACAGTGCCGATGCACGCGGCAGGTTACTCAATGAAGAAAACAGGAAGCGACTGTTTTTCAGTTCTCGCAACATATTTTAACAGATACGAAAGGCACGGACAAGAAGAGAAGAAAGAGAGGACGAAGAAAACGAGGAGTTAGAGAGACCGGGCTGCGCTACGATCACGCTACCATCATCGTCCGATTCTCCTGTAAATAGAACCATTTCTTCGCCACTCCTCGTAACAGTTGTGGTGGAAGGTGCTGCGTAATCGACACCCGAAGACGGAGGCTGAACCACAAGTTCTTCGACGGAGCCGTCGCCTTGCTGGACTCCCACCGAATTCACCGGAGCTGAACATGTCCCACGACGCAGAAGAAGAACGGCCCATTCCAACTGCTGCCCCGACAAGTTCTGTTCTGCAACTGAGAGATGCGCGTCCCTTCGCCTGAAGATCGGACGAAGATGTCGAGGAATGGCTCATCCATTATCACCGGGTGAGTGCCGCCAACAGGTGGAACAGCGCTTCTCAGCTTTCGAACGTCGTGTTCTTTCTAATGGATACTGCGTTGGTGTGGTTCGACAACCACGAGGAAACATTCACAACATGGGGAAGATTTGTTTCGGAAATCAAAGAGCGATTCGGCGACTCCGCGACGAAAAAGAAAAGGGCAGAACAGACGCTACTGCAACGTGCGCAAGTACCAGGCGAAACCTGCACGACCTACATTGAGGCAGTAATAAAACTGTGTAGGATGGTGGACTCGGGAATGTGCGAGGAAGACAAAGTCGGGCACATCCTAAAAGGAATTGCCAAGGATGTTTACAATTTCCTCATTGCAAAAGACAGCCTGGCTTCCGTCGCTGACATCATTCGGCACTGTCGCACTTTCGAGCAACTAAAGACGAGGCGCATAACGCCGAAATTTGGCAGGCTAGCCAATGTAACGACAGTTGCAAGCGTGGACAGCAACCAGCCCCTTAATCTTGAATCAACGATCCGACAAATAGTTCGGGAAGAACTCAGCCTGCACGCGCAAGTGACACATCCAGGCACTCATAGCTTCCGCCTACCCCTAGATATTGAGCCAAATGTGGCATCCTTCTCCCCGTATCCTGCGGCAAGGGGCACTGAGGATTATGAACTCACGCCCCGACAGCAGTCACGTCTCTACGACAGAGGCCCTACTTATGACGCTAGGCCACAACGAGAGCAGCTGCGTTTTTACCCCCGAGGCCCTGCGACTTCTGTCAGGCCACGACAAGAACAGCACCGACCCTACTACCACGACGCGACTTATGAAAGATATAACGGATTTCAGCAAGCAGCAGAGACACGTTATCCACATGACCACGAACTTTCTCGCCGCCCGCAGCCGTCTACCATTCGTTTCGAGGAAGCCATGTGAACCGCGACCCTCCCGTGTGCTGCAACTGCGGTTCCACAGGCCATATAGCTCGGTATTGTCGCCAAGCCCGTCAATCACGTAGGACACCATCGATGTTCTCGCCACTCAGAACCCGTACTTCATATGACCTGCGGACGACCGATTTGCTTCCAAGGGATCACTTCTCACACGAGACCAGACGCAGTGATTCGCCAGCATCTGAGCGGAGTTTGACGCCACCAAATAGCCGTCCCCGTCGCTCTCCGTCCCCTCAGCGCCGTTCTTCCTCACCGCCCCCGGGAAACTAGCATCCGCGGCCAGTGGATGTGTGGTCGCCGGACAGTCTTTGCAAGAAATACCTCTGCCTGTTGTGATGTTCAAAACACAGTGAATGTCTCGATTAACGGAATACCGACCATGGCGTTAGTTGATACTGGGGCGACTGTGTCTGTGATGAGCCTCGCTTTCAAAAACCGGCTAGGCCACAAAGTTATGTTTTCTTGGAACGACGGTATTACCTTTCGTGGAGCAGGCGGCGAGTGGCTTCATCCCCTTGGTGTTTGTGCTGTGAGTGTTTTGTTGGCTGGGAAAGTGTTTGTGTCGGAATTCCTTGTTCTTTCTCGTTGTTCGCACGACGTTATTCTTGGTATCGATTTTCTTGAACAGTGCGGCGCTTCCGTGGACTGTGGTTGTGGCGAAATCTCATTGAACAAGTTATTTATATCAGCACATTCTGAACAAAGCTTGGGTGGTGAAGACGGGGACACAGACACACTCAGTGTTCTTGATGAAGTGATTGTACCATCGTGGTGCCTGACGCCCGTTCGTGTTTCTACAACTACTGTTGATGCTGATTGTGTTGACCTTGTAGTTAGGCCTCTCCGCATAAACTGTGCTAAAAAAATATACTTGTGCCCTGCTCTGTCGTGTGAATGACGAAAGGAGTCGCCACATTGTGGGCGCTGAACTGTTCCGCCACGCCGGTTGTCCTTCGTCGCGGTATGAAAATCGCTCTTTTCGATGAAGCCGCATGTAGTTCAATAGCGGCACTAACTACGGACGTCTCTACAGCTTGCTTTCCTTGCGATAATCGCCATTCTGAAGAGCTAATGCTTGGCATGATCAGCAAGGCTCTCGGTACATCGGAACGGCAAGCACTGGTAAAGTCCTTGCCAGGCATGAGGCCGCATTCGACTTCACGCATGGAGATGCACCCCTTCATATACCGTCGTCCCGCGCTCGTCACAGAATAGATACCGGCTCAGCACACCCCATCCGCCAGAAGCCCTACCGAGTGTCATCGTCCGAGCGCAAAGTTATTGCCGAGGAAGTCAAGGAGATGATGAACAAAGGTGTCGTTCAAGAGTCATCTAGTCCATGGGCAGCCCCAGTAATCCTGGTCCGAAAAAAAGATGGCTCCTGGAGATTCTGCGTGGATTACAGACATCTAAACGCAGTGACGAAGAAGGATGTCTATCCACTACCGCGAATCGATGACGTCATTGATTGCTTACACGCTGCTTCTTATTTCTCAACACTTGATTTGCGATCGGGGTACTGGCAAATACCTATGGACCCTGTCGACAAAGAAAAGATCTGTACAAAAAGATCTGTAATTGCTGTACAAAACTAATTACTCCGGGCATGGAGCGCGTTTTCTGCTTCTTGTCCCCGAGAGTCTCCGCTCCGACGTTCTACGCGCCATGCATGACGATGTGACATTCGGCCATTTCGGCTTCGTACGAACGCTGCACCGCACGCAGGAGCGCTTTTACTGGCCCAAGATGTACGAAACAACCAAGCGCTATGTCGCTAGTTGTGAAACGTGCCAACGTCACAAGCGACCGACCACCGCAGCCCCGGGTCCCCTTCGGCCATCGACACCGCCCAGTACGCCGTTCGAGCAAGTAGGCATTGACCTTTTGTGTCCATTCCCGTTATCTAACAACAGGAACCACTGGATAATTGTCTGCGTAGACCATCTTACACGGTATGCAGGAACTGCAGCCATACCGTCTTCCACCGCTGCTTGCGTGGCGGCCTTCCTGCTCCGTTCCGTGGTCCTTCGTCATGGCCCACCACGTGTCATCAGCGACCGTGGTCGCCAGTTCACGGCTGATGCCATTGAAGAGTTACTTCGTTTGTGCACTTCACAGTTCCGTCATTCCACGCCGTATCATCCACAGACCTATGGCCTCGTTGAAAGGACAAACAGAACGCTGACTAACATGCTTGCCATGTACGTCTCCTCCAATCATAAGAACTGGGACGACGTGCTGCCCTTCATCACTTATGCATACAACACGGCGAAGCACGAAACCACGAACTATAGCCCATTTTATCTCCTGTATGCAAGGTTACCGCGGAGCCCTCTGGACACTTCCTTACCCTTCGTTCTGCACAGTGATGATCCTGTATCGAAGACTTTGTGTCTCGCTGAAGAAGCGCGTCGAATAGCTCGTCTTCGTACTCTGGCCTCGCAAAGTCGTTCGAAAGAGCGATACGACGACCGTCACGTACAAGTATCGCTGCAAAAAGGTAACTTATTCCTCTTTTGGACACCGCAACGCAAGCGTGGATTGTGTCAAAAGTTCTTGTCACAATATTCAGGCCCATTTGTAGTTGTGGACCGCCTGAGCGAACTCACTTACGTCATAGCTCGCCTCCTGTGCAATGGTCGGCCATCAAGCAGAACTCAGCTGACTCGTATTGCTCGCCTGAAGCCATTTTACCCTGCTTGTACATCCTGACTCGCTCCACGGGCTTCGTCTGCTTGCGGGAAAATGTAACAGATACGAAAGGCACGGACAAGAAGAGAAGAAAGAGAGGATGAAGAAAACGAGGAGTTAGAGAGGCCGGGCTTCGCTGCGATCACGCTACCATCATCATCCAATTCTCCTGTAAATAAAACCATTTCTTCGCAACTCCTCGTAACAATATTGTACACAGAACACAAGGCACCCACCACCATGACGTTTTATTTTTGACAACTGCGACACAAAATGGCGGACTGATATACTTCCTAAAGGGGTTTAATTTTATTTTTTCATCGCAGAACCGCAAGCACAGGTTGCGTCGCGCGTCTACCGCAGCCACGTACTGTGGCCGCACTCCTTTTCCTCTAACAATGTGGCCCCCGGTGGCTTCACGCGCTCCCGTAGGTGGCGGATTGGACTGTCACTCCAGAAGTTTAAATACACAACCTCTTTGCATAGAAACGACGGCATGATTGTTATCATATTGTTGGCTTGGATATGTTTGGCACGAGGCCCAAGACCCTGTCTTCTAACACGTTCTTATGTTTGCGTTCGCGTCTCTGTCTTGAAGGGACTCGCACCGTGACATGCTACAATGGTGCTTGCGTTGGGCGTATGTAAGGCGAAAAATGCGGTTCTAAAATGTCTGTTCACTAACTTGTGCAGTACACCCATGTTTATAGTATTCGCGCAGTATAGTAGTAGTACAGTAAGAGTCACGAGTATGGCATCCGTAACCGCAAGCGCCACGTTATGGTCGTAACTTGTCGGGACAGCGTAGTTGTAATCCACAGACCCTGCCACTAAGGAATGCGTGGCTAGGCATGACTGATGAATAAGTAATTGCGAAGATTGGTTGTCAGTAAAGGTTTGTTACCAAGAACGGTGGGAGCCTAGACTGCCGCAAAGGATGGATGCTGGGCGGTGACTCCAATCATTTACTCGGCACATCACACATCTACACTGGAATTCAACTGGTTTCGCCAACTCTTGCTTATATTCTCTCGCCTTTAAGCTGCGACTTCGCCTGCCACCCAGGCCCCAGCTTTTCCTCTTTGTCCCCCGCTTCTTTCCCAGTCTGCTGAGACGTGCTTCCACTGATGCTTGCTCCTCCTTTTTCTCAATAAATAAAGGTATTCATCCATGCATGCCTAAGTTACTGCAGAAAATAGCGTGTCTTTATCTCCATAACCACACTTTCTCTCACCTGGACTCTCCCATCGCAAAACAAAGTTGCCGTGTTCCAAATGGCTGGGCGTAACATATACAATTTTCTAGGAATGGCCAGTAGCACGGCGGGCAATTCTCGGTGGGTGACGACACATTATATAGAACACCTTCTCTGCCATATCCACACTCAGTGCTCTGCTTCGTGAGCTACTATTAGCCGCTACGACGATGTACGAAATGAAAGAAACCTAGCTGGGCTGGTCGCGCGCAGCTCTTTTTGGATTCGTGATGCGTCAGTTTAAAATAATAATATTTCTTATCTAAGCCTAAATGACAGCGATATAGGCGAGGTGAGTTACGGTAGCTAGTTGGCTTGGACTAACGACGCTCTTCACGCAGCACTTTCGTCTTATGCGTGTTTGCGAACGGGAATGAAAGACAGGAGGGTAACACGCCTTCCTGAAATGAAACATTCGGTATAACCCTTTGTTTGGCGGTTGGACATATGTCGAGGGTGCCCAATACGCACAATCTGCAAGTCTGTATCACCTTGCAACGGGGAACTCAGATGAAGCGTTGTCAAACGGATAGGCTTTTAATTATCGTAAGTAGATCTTTATTGAAATTCCTTACCATGAAGTGAAACCCGACTAATAAGCATTTAAATTTTCTGTGTTATTAAAACATCCTGTTAGTAAAAGGTTGCTGTGCTTTACAGCCCCCTAAATTAAAACGTAAGTTATGGAAAATAAATTGGTGCGATAAGTGTGTAAACGCAGACGCAAGAAAAGGCCTAGTTCATTTCCCAGTATTCTCTCAATAAAGATGGAGCACCTCTATACTCTCACGTTGTAGAAATGTCAAGAACAAAACACTTCCAAAAGAGTCAGTCACAAATGTTACTCATTATAAGATGAGCTTGCGCTGGAAAAGAAAATAACACTCAAAGATACCGATGGCTGCGCGCAAAGTGCTTCCTCTGATTCCGATCTACGGATCAAGGCGTCGGTTCGTCAGATTGGAATGCTCGTACATCGCAGCGCAATGTCGGGTTGGCAAATGTGATGGAGAATGTACACGGTCGTCCACTTACAATTTGAACACGGCTCCGGGCGGCCGGCAAGGCCGGCGTAAAACCCCTTGATAATTCTAAAGTAGCGACACTCTCCTCCTCACGGCGCTTTCCTCCTCGATTCTCCTCGCCCGCCGGCTGCGCACGGCACGCTTTTCCTCCTGGGCTCCCGCGGTCGGGCCGCAGGATTCTATGGAGGCGTGTTATTTTGGGCCAGTTGCGCGCCCAAGTGGGGTTGAAAATTTTCATAAATGCCAATAACAGCATCGATAATGCTGCAGGCAACGTTCATGAGGAGGTTGGTTTTTTCTTAAAGCCGTATGAACGGGGTATACCGATGTAAAGGGAGCTTTGAGGCGAGTTCTGTACACCAGACAATTTTTCTGCCACATGATCAGATGCTTTACTTCGTGCGTCTGATCTAGTATTGCTTGTGACACATCCCTTTGTGTGTGGCTTATTCAGCGAATGCCTCACACCTCTGTTTCAAGGTCCCGTTGTGAGCTACAAAAAATATCACGTCACCGAAGGAAGGCGGGAACCAAACTAAAGCATGTGCAGCCGCGTTAAGAGATGATTAATGATTAGTACAGTAATGATTGATTAGTGATTGGATTAAGATGAATTCGGGTGTATTAGGGAGGATTAAGGTAGATTAAAGTCGATGAAGGTGCATTAGGGCGGATTAAGGTGCATAACGGAGGACTAGGTTGGGTTAAGGTTGATGAAGGTGAATTAGGGTGGGTGAAGGTCCATTGAGGTGCATTAAGGACGATTATAGTGGTTTAGGGTGGATTAAAGTGCATGAAGAAGGATAAGGGTGGATTAAGGAGGATTAATGTGCATTAAGGAGGATTATAGAGGGCTAGTGAATTAAAGTGAATGAAGGAGGATTAGGGTGGACTAAGGTAGATGAATGTGGATTCGGGTGGATTAAGATGAATTAAGGACGATTATCGTGGATTAGGCTGGAAGAAATTGAATGAGGGAGCATTAGGGTTGATTAAGGAGGATTACAGTGCATTAAGGAGCGGTAGAGTAGATTAAGGTCGATGAAGGTGGATTAGGGTGCATTAAGGAGTACTTTCGTGGATTATGGATTATGAAGGAAGGAGTGTTAAGGTCGATGAATGTGGATTCGGTGGATTAATGTGCATTAGGAGGATTATGGTAGACTAATCGGTCTTAATACTCAATGAACCCTAATTCACCTTAGTTCACCCTAATCCACCTTAATGCTCCTTCATCCACCTTCCTTAATCCAGCTTAATACTCCCAATCCACCTTAATACAACCCAATCAACCTACATTGCCCCTAATGCACCTTAGCCTACCCTATACGGTCTTAATCCTCCTTTATCAACCCTATTCTATCATAATCCGCCTTAATCCTCCTTCATCCACCTTAATCCTTATTCATGCACGTTAATCTAACTTAATCCTGCTTAATAGTCCCAATCTACCTTAATACACCCTAATCCACCTATATCAAACCTAATCCAGCTCCATGGTCCCTAATCCACCTCAATCTAGCCTAATCCATCCTAATCGGTCTTAATCCTCCTCTATCAAGCCTAATTCACCTTAATCCACATTAATCGACCTTAATCTTCCTTTATCCACCGTAATCCTCCCTAATCCTTGTTAATGCACCCTAATCGGTCTTAATACCCTTTCATCAACCCTTCACCGTAATCCGCCTTAATCCTCCTCCACCCACCTTAATATTTGTTCATGCATCTTAATCCTTCTTAATGCTCTCTAATCCACCCTAATCTTGTTTAATACACTCTTCTCAACCTTAATCATCCCTAATCCACCTTATGTAAATCACTAATGATTCATTAATTAGCTTGGGTAATCATTCTCTTATAAAGGGGTGGACATGCTTTGGGTCACCTCTGGCCTTCCTTGGGTCACGTGAGACTTCCAGTTTACAACGCGACCTTGAAACATAGAGATCTAAAGGCTTTCGCCTTAAAACTTAAAAAGAAGCTCGATGTTGACTAGTTAACGCTCATCACCTGCAATACCACGGATATAATTGCCCCTAATTTTTCAGGGCGCCAAGCAGGATCTATAATGCTGCACTTCCGACTGAATAACAACAGTTAGCGACTTGCGAGGTGATGGCGCCGCCGCAGAATATTAAGCATACTGAGGACAACCGCAACAAAAACGCTGGTGAGCAGGCCGGAAGAATGATAAAAAAATGCAGCATTACGGGATGCTTTGCTACGAGCTATAAGAAAGACGCCTCAGCTCGCAAGCAACGCTGTTCTTTGTCGGAACAAAGTTCTTTCGGCCAATGTCATGCAGCCACTGCTTCCTGCGCAAACCATCACGCTTTCCTTGTGGTATCACAAAAATGGCATAACCATCTTCAGGCTTCTTGCTGAAGTTATATGCGCAACAGCCCGGCATATCGCTAGCACATAGAGCAGGAAACACATCGTACAACGTTCGCTACGCCGAGCTAAAGCGCCGAGCCAGCCGTGCTCAGGAGGAAAATGGCGCGAACGAAAAAGAAAAACACAAGCAAGACTCAAGATCCGCGCGTTTCCAAGGGCAACGGCAGGGAGAACAATCGCCGTGCAGAAAAATGGGGGCAAAACTGGTTGCCGCGGGGGGAACGCACAAGGGGCGAGGAGGAGGCGAGGAGGTCGCGCGGCGGCGGCAGAGTTCAAAGAGTGTCGCTACTTTCAAATCATCAAGGGACTTTACGCCGGCCTTGCCGGCCGCCCGGAGCCGTGTTCAAATTGGAAGTGGACGACCGTGTACGCCAGTATTCGCTTCACGCGCGCAATCTGATAAGATAGCGCTCTTTCGCTATTGAATTCGTGCCAACATACTGGATATTAGAAACACATGCAGGTGCATCTTGAGCTAACTGATAACTTTGGAACTGTGGTAAGACGCTAAAAAAAGCCCCCCCCCCCCCCCCCCCCTTAGAAGAAAGAATAGAGTTGCTTTCAATATTAGCTGAAACATAGTGCTGGTGGTATAAAAAGGGCCCCCAACACTGCACAGCGGCGCCGATTGACATACAGGAAATTCAAGAGTGAACCACTTTACAATTACTGGTATTTATCAAACCAGCATATCGTGGTTTAATGTAGCCCTGTATTCCAGGGGCCAGTTCCACCACGGGTACTGTGTCGGAGCTCATATTTGATGTCAGCATTAATTGTCACAAAATCAAAGCATTTTTTCTTTAGATCTTAACATTAGACAGCCAAAATACATGCAGCGAAACCCTCACCTTAATATTTCAGTACTTTTCGTTCTAACGTACATATCCGTGCTGATCCATATGTTACAAAGTGCTGAAAATGTACCCAATGCTTTCCTCCAGGAAGCTGTTTTTATTCCTTATGATGCCAGGAAACCGAGTCTGATGCCACCAACGCTCAGAAACCTAATCGGGAGCGCGCACAGTGTTCTCGCACACCTTGTGGGATGTACCGTAGCGCTGAGGTGCTTCTTGTATAATGTGTGAGAATCGGTTGTAAAGGCAGACGTGCAAGGTTGGGTCATGTGCTTAAGCTCATGAAGTTGATTTGTGCCAAGATAAGCTGTCCAAGCTTTCACACTTACTTTATAAGAAGCCTATATACAGCACCATCAGTATGCCGGCTGCTCTTAACTGCACGAAAAAAAACTATTCGAACGATGCAAACAATGTTAACATCATTTTATCATTCAAGTGTTCAGATTGGTAACCTCTAGATGCGGAGTAAGTTGAGAAGTTGTTTGCGTAATTAACAAAGCTACGTTAATTAAATTTTCAGGAATGGTTTTTACATGGTTAAAGAAAATGAGCAGTTTGGAGCCCGTCCTCGAGATTAAGCGGCCAAGCGAACAAATTTCGACTAAATATGCATCTGTAAGAGCAATGCGAACAAAAATTTTCCAAGTAAACACTCTTGGAAGACGTAACTGATGCAGAAAAAGAACATCTGTAAAGTCAAAGAAAGAACAGCACTTCACGACGGGACACACACAGGGGGAACCGCACACAAACTGCGCTAACATTAGGCGCTGTTGTTTATGTGATAATGAAGCAACTAGCCCGTCAGTCATTCCTTCCAAACCTGTAAAGTCAACCTGACCACATCTAGCCTTTTATGATGCTGTCATCAATAGTATGGCCCCGTGAACATGTTCCCCATGGTCACATAGTCGCGTTCCATTTTTATTCACGCTGCTTTCTCGAAGGCAAGCATTTTAAAGTTTTAATGTCAATACGGCAGTGAACGTGTGCCGCCGAAAGCTTGCTTGTTCGCAGAAGAGATGCATGACGGAATGATGGTGCAGATTTAGCGTGTCGTCGGCATCAAGACAGTGCACTGCCGCCGAGGGAAGGAAGATAACGAAAGTGAACAGCTTGGTAGCTGCTCACGGAGCCGTGCTGATGGTGGCGGTGCCATCATGACAAAATCTGAGGCGGCGATATTGACGGCTTTTTTTTTTTTTACAACGAAGTCGTTAAGAGTATGCTTTAACTCGGGCCCAACTCCGACGTGGCCTATTCACATAAATGTAAAACGCCGAAACGATTTTCTGAGATAACCCCTGGGCCAATTTTAATAAATTTTGCTGGATTCGGGAGAGAAAGGTAAATTCTAGTGACTATTGGAAGCGGAATTTCTATTTAGGGCTTGAATTCTGGTAAAAGATTTTCAAAAATTCGAAAGTGCGAAAAATACAGAAGCACGAAGCTTACAAATTAATAACTCCGCATCAAGAACTGATATCGCGGTTATGTAAACAGAATCCTTTAGACAATTCAAAGCGGACAAATCCAATATGCCGATTTATATCTTACGTGAAGTCGTTACGTTGTGAACAAGGGTTGTGGAAAAGCTGTATTTCCACATTACTAATTTTTTTTAGATTCATGCGTAATATATCAATTTTGTCCGCTTTAGATGTGTTGTTAGATGCAATGTACAGAATTGTGATATCAGTTTTGATTGCCGAAAGACAGAGTTGCAAAGTTGGTTCCGTTTTCTGAAAATTTGTGATTTTTGCCAATTTTGAATAAACAAATGATGACCTAAATAAAACATTCTAAACCAACAGTCACTAGATTTTAAGTATTTCTTCTAAGTGCAACAAACCTTGTAAAATTTGATGCAGTGGTTGTGGAGAAAAACGAATTCTCCTTTTACATGTATTTATATAGGACCACCAGAGCTAAAGGTTCCTCTTAAGGGCTACTTTCCCCACTATCGCGTCCGCGTATAGAACAAAATCCCGAAGATAGCGTAATACCGGCCTCACCCGCAGCAGAGGTGCAGCAAGCGTTCAGCTCTCCCCATACGTGGGCTGATCCCGAATGTAACGCCATGCCAGGCCGACCAGCGACGGAGGTGAAGCAGGCATTAAGCACTCCCCATACGTGGGCCGATCCCGAAGACAGTGCAACGCGGTGCCGACATACGGCGGAGGTGCAGTTCGCCATTAAGGGGCCCACATACACAGCTTTGCTGGTCATCTTTCTTCACAGAGTGGGAGGGCACTGAGATTTTTTACTTAACAAACATCAGGTCATCGACGGCGAAACCAGGGACACCAAAGCCGTCCTCGGGCTCCACCTAGAAAGCGCCTTCGACAAGGTTACGCACTCTGCCATCCTCGCGCAGGTATCGCATCTAAACCTAGGCGAGAGATCGTACGAATATTTCAAAGGCTTCCTCACCGGCAGATGGCGGAGCTCAGACCCGGCGACCTGAAGACGGACGAGAAGACATTAGGGAGCCAGGGCACTTCCCAAGGCTCCGTCATCTCACCCATGCTATTTAATCTTGTTATGATTCAAGTTGCCAAAAGACTATGCCAGCTTGAAGGACTGAAGCACACGATATACGCGGACGACATTACGCTGTGGGTGGACGGGGGCAGCGATGCCCGCACAAAATCCACGCCACAGACGGCAGTCGCCACGGTCGAAGAAAGCTTGGAAGGTACGGGACTGCGTTGCTCCCCAAGTAAGTTGGAGCTCCTGCTTTACCAACCGATCAAAACGCACAGAATCAAGAAGCAAAGGAAACACAAAAAGATCAAGATCCGTACCAGGGATGGTAACCCAATACCGACGGTCAGCAAGATCCGAGTCCTGGGCATGACGATCGAAGCGCTCGGCAGGAACCGAGACACCATCACCCGCATCATGGGTAAGGCGTCTAATGCCAGCAGACTGCTCAAGCGCGTTACCACCAAGAAGGGAGTCATGAAGGAGGAAAACTTCATCAGGCTTATACACTCCTTTGTAGTCTGCCAGTGTACGTGGCAGCCTTCCACAAGTGGGTGAAAAGCGAAAAGAACAAGCTAGACATCCTAATCCGGAGGGCTTACAAGACACCCCTCGGTCTACCTGAAACTACCAACACGAAACGTCTCCTCCAGCTGGGCATACACAACACGCTCGACGAGATGGTCGAAGCGCAAAGAGCCGCTCAGTTTGAAAGATTGTCATCAACAAAGGCCGGCAGAAAGATCCTGTGCAGTCTAGGCATCGGTTATCACGAACAGCAGGGACCAAAATGCCCCGTCCCCGACCGCGTACGATGAAACGTGCGGGTTGACCCCTTGCCGAAGAACATGCACCCGGAATTCAACGAAGGCAGAAAACGCGCTATAGCCAAGGCACTGACGGACCTGCACGCGGAAGACACCGGTGCCAGATACGTGGATGCAGCCGAATATGCCGGCCGCAACTGCTTCGCGATCGCGGTGGTCGACTCCGTGCGGGTGACTGCCAGCACATCGAGCAAGCAAGTGGAGGAAGCAGAAGAAATAGCCATCACCCTGGCCATCGTAGCCCGAGAATGCCACATGATCCTCAGCGACTTCAGACGGGTGGTGAAGAACTACGCCAAAGGAAGAATTGCCCCAATGTCGGCACGCGTCCTGCGCCGACAGGCATACCGCGACAAGAGGACTCGAATCAAGTGGTTCCCGGAGCACGCAGGACAAGCGTCGGAGAAGCATGCCAATCGCAACGAAACGACACACGCCCGAGCGCGAGGATTAACCGACCGCGCCCAAGGCAATGGCTGCCCGCTGTGTTTCAGCGCCAAAGACCGGATGACCACCTATAACGAACTGACCAAGGCTTTCGGCTGGCCCGCAGACTTCTCCCGCTGCCCTGCAAAGGGCTGAGCAGGTCGCAGGCCGTGATGTTCAGGTAACTACAAACGAGAACACTTCCAAGCCCGGCGCTATTGCATAGGATGTACCCAGAATCACACCCCTATGACAAGTGCAGAGCGTGCTGCAGGGAGAAGGCCACATTCGAGCGCATGCTATGGGATTGCTCCAAACATCCAAGCCAAGCTAACTCAGGACATATACCGCCGCAGCTTGAGGAAGCAACGTGGAGCGAAGACCAAGAAAAACAACTACAGGCCGTCCAGCAGGTCATCGAGGCGATGGCTAGGCAGGAGCCTGGCGAGCCGGCAACGGCGAGCGGGGATCCTCGCAGAGCACCCGCTGTAAGAGTTGGCAGTCGTAGCTGTAGGGAGGACCTTGTGGCGACAGGACTAGGCGAGCAGGATTTATTTGCCATTTTAAGCAAGATACATTGGCAGTTTAGCGCGACTCCCATATGGAGCCCGCAAGACTATCATACAGCAAACAGCTTACGAGCACACAGCTCACTAGTACATTTCTAGCATGACAACGAGCACTCACCTCCCGACGACGAGCACGCTCTAGCAGCCGGTAAACGCTGCTTATAAGCTCTTCGCTCGACGTCATAGTTGGACGTTATCGTTCGACGTCCCCGTTCGATGTCCCCGTGGACCAGCCCTTCTGGCGGAGGGCTCACAAACACGTGCCGCACACACGCACAGGGGAAAAGGGTCCGGAGCCGACATCAGAGGGCTTCGTAGAACTCTGCTTTGTCTCGGGTGGCGCAGCCGAGTACCACATTCCTTAGTTGACCGCGCGCCACGTGGCTGCCGGTCATCCGCAGTTCTCTGAAGTGCGCCCCGTCTGGTGGGATTGGAACACGTGCTGCGGACTGAAAGCTGGCACGTTGCCACCCCGTACGGCCATTCCGAACACCGCCACGATGACGACGTAGGCCACGTCCGAAGCGCGCCTTCGCGCTTTACTGCAGGCTCAATAAACGTTTTCCCAATCTAATCCAATTACTTATCCGCGTTTGTCCTGCATGCGTGTGCGATAGAAACCAGAAGCAGGTATGCATAGAAAATCTGAGGTGGCGGCGGCAGGTCGTAGCGCAGAAGTTAGCATGCCCAGCCCCTCCACGTACTTACATCTGCATTGACATGGGTTCGTGGTAGTGATAGCGACCACAGCTCTACTTTTTCTGCGCGCGCTAGCCATTGTGAAACTAAGGATGTAGTTAGCATGCCCAGCCACTTAATGCAAATTGCACCAGTTACGAGTGGTGGAACCCCGCTGGGGCTGATTGTGAAGAAAGCTTCCTTTCTCTGCCCACTCTCGCGATGGTGCAGCTAAAATGAGGAGGAGGCCTGACGGACGCAACGTTGATGGCCACCATAACAGAATGGATGGACGACCTGCGGAAAGGACGACGCACACCAAGTTTTTAGCACTTGGCCTAGAGTAAAGTGCTACAATGGCTAGTATGGCCTCACGGAGATGATAGACCGAACTGCTTCTCACTGCTAACACTGGACTGATACTAAGAAAATACTCCGTTCGCAGACACCACGCTACACTGAAATTAGCAAAACAATATCAGTTTATGAACTGATAGTGTCAATTATCTGGTGTCCTTATTGTGCGTGTGAATGGCATAAAGGTCCTAGCAATGAAATGGCAGTATCTTTGTTTTTGCTGCTGTTGCACACAAACAAAATTTGTTGAAGTGATCGGACAGCGATCTACCAGCAGAGAAGACCAACCCGCAAATTAAAGATAATTGCTGGTTTCAGATCTTCCGATGTACTTTGCGCTCAGCTACTATCTGTAAGATTTTTTTTCTTTTTGTGCTCTTATGAAGAGCAAAACTCCACATTACTACAATAACAACAACAGTACACAAAATAGACCGGCTTTGAAGCTGTGACCATGCACCGCACTTTTGTACATTCAGCACATGTAGTATTGGGGCAACGCGTTTGAGCAAAATGATTAGGTCTTCGGTGAAAGCGCTGTGACAGGCGGGAAGAAATCGTTGTCATGCCCGGACGAAATAATACTATCTGAAATCTTATTTACCTAACATATTTTTTGAGAAATCACTATAACCCTTTATACGTTTGCTTCGTATGAGTTATGTACTAGCTTGCCTCGTCAATCTCCAAAATGTATTGTCTTTGCGGGAGAAGGCTTTCGAAAAAACGGCCCAACATAACAGTAAAACATCCAGCATGGTTTCTATTCAGATGATTGATGAAATTCTGCACTGAGAACGTGTCGACTAGGTGTGATTGAAAGTTGAATTATGATCGTTGTAAGCTTGTGTTGCGTCTAGCACGAGCGAGTAGTGTTAGCGATGACATTGGTGTGAAAATGGTTAGCTCGGTCTGCGATTTGTTTTTGTGGATCTCCACATTGAACGTCGCAGTCGTTACGATGAGAGCACTCCCGTGACATCATTAGCTCAGTGGGCTGGGAAGGCTCGAGTGGTAGCTCACCTTGAGGGATATAGGTAACAATTATTGATATACGTACTTTGCGATGATGAAAAATATGCAGAAACACCACTGGTGTTGTCTAAATATTCGTAAACAGGCCCCCAACTTTCAATTGGCCCATCCCAAAGATTAAGTAGGCCCATCCCCAAATTTCAAGTTGGCCCACCCTCAAGTTTAAAGTCGGCCACGCCCGATTTTCTTTTTGCCCAGCCTTAAACTTCAAGTTGGCTCAACCCCGAATTTCAATTGGGCCACCGCTAATTTTCAAGTTGGTCCACAGACGAATTTCCATAAATCGTCCTCCAAATTTCGAGCCGACGCACCCCAAAATTTAGGTTGGCCCACCGCCATATCGCCCCCAAATTCAGATTGGCCGACCCTGAGATTGCTCCCACATTTAGGTAGGACCAATCCCATATCACCCCCAAATACAGATTGGCCCGCCTCCACAACACCACCAAATTTAGGTTGGCCCACTCCAATACCACCTGCAACTCGAGGTTGGCCCACCCCCATATCCGCCCCAAACTAACGCTGGCCCACCCCTCGATCACCTCAAATTTAGGATGGCCCACCGCAAATCGCCCACCAACTAAGGTTAGTCCAGCCATATATCACCCTCCAATTCAGCTTGGCCCAGCCGCGCATCACCCCCATGGTTAGGTTAGCCTGTCCCCATGTCAGCCCCAAATTTAGGTTGGCCCACCTCCATATCATCCCCAAATCCAGGTTCGCCCACCCCCATATCAGCCCCAAACTTAGCCTAGCCCACCCCTCTATCACCTCAAATTTAGGATGGCCCACCGCAAATCACTCCCACATTTAGTTTAGCCCACCCCCGTATCACCCCCGATTCAGCTTCGCCCAGCCCCATATCAGCCCCATGGTTAGGGTGGCCCACCCCCCATATCCCTCCCAAATTTAGGTTCTCCCACCCCCGTATCCTCCCCAAATCCAGGATGGCCCACCCCCCATATTCCCCCAAACTTGGGCTTACCAACCCCTATATCACCTCAAATTTAGGTTGAGCCACCCCCATATCAGCCTCAAATTCAGCTTGGCTCACTACCATTTCACCCCAAATTTATGTTGGGCCAATCTCATATCACTACCACATTCAACTTGGCCAATCCCTGCATCACGGCCAAACTTATGCTGACGCCACTTCCAATTTCAAGTTGGCCACCCCACCCCTTTTTATAAAGACCTATGTATTCATATGGGAAATGCGTCGTTTTTTGGCGTTACAGACACGATTTCGCACGATTTTGCTACCAGATCACTGGGGCACTCACCAAAGAATGCTTCGCATTAAAAGCAACTGCACCGAACGAGCGACGCCATATGTTGATCCTAAATACTGACGGCTAGCCAAGCTAGCTTCTCTGTAGAGCGACCGGGGCAGACACAGCACGGGACATTTATTCAAATTATTTTTTTACGGCCACACCTACGGATTCATACCACTTGGCTGTAGGGAACACATTACCAGTAGCTATTAATCCACACGCTGCACATCTTCTCCTATTTGGTGCATTTCTTAATTGAATGAATCTTTAGAAATAATTAACGTTCGGGCAGCGACTCAGCTTAGCAGACACTTTGTTCCGCGCGAATGTTGCATAGGAATGGCACTGGCCACCGGGTGGCATTGTGGCCCAGGTGGACCTCATTCGCTCGGAGTATGTGCCATTAAGGACAGGGGAAAGTCGAAGAAAACGCACCTTCCAGAAGGACGCAATAAGAATGGCCATTTTGTTCTCCCAGGTTCCACGCTACAAAGCACGAATTTTTTTTTTTTGCATAGCACAAAGCTGTGCGCAAGCTTCTAGTTATGATGTCCAATGAATAAAACCTTCATAAATGCGATGACTTAAAAAATGAACACGACATTGCTGTGTTTTAGGAAGGAAAAATAGAAAACATAATATTTCAAGAGAACGACGGGAAAACCAGAACCGAAAGCAAATCATGAGTTTTGTGTTTTTTCCATCTGGTGGGAGACTATAAAACTAAGTCCTATGCAGCTATAACAAAAAAAACTGCGCCGCTGAAAAACGAGAACCGAAAGCAAATGCTGGGTTTTGTGTTTCTGCCATCTAGTGAGAGACTACAAAACTAGGTCCTAGGCGGCTAAAAAAAAAAGTCCGTAGCGAGAGAAGGGTTTTTATTTACCATGGGGAGCAAATTGCCTTATATGTAAACAATTAGAAACAATTGACCATGTTTTTTTGCATTGTTGGGCAGGGGTTTTCTTTTGGGACGTTCTTCAAAGAACACTACAGAAAGAATTGCCTTTAAGTCCATTAGGTATTAGATTTCTGACAGTAGAAAATGAGGACGGCTTGCCTTTGGACTTAATTATGCTAATGGGCCTCCACTGTTTATGGAGGGCTCGAATGGCCGGTTTCTTTTGTGAGCCTGACAGCCGGCCTGCGCGGCTGCTCTTCCGGGACGATATTTCCAAGTTCATTGATGTAATTAAACAACAAGAATGTCCTCCGGATTGGCTGGCGAGGATTGAGCCCCTCGCCACATTTAAGGAATTTTAAACTGGACATGGCCAGCCACAATGTGACTGACCGCACAATATGCATGCGCACAAAGTTGAATGTGTGTTTGTGTATGTTTATGTATCACTTACCTTATTTCAAGAAATGATGCCCTTTGTGTTAGCTTGGTGAAACTTCCGGCAATAAAGAAAAAAAAAAAGGCCACGGCTTCCGTGGGTTCGCGCAGTGGTACGAACATCTTTTTATAGATACCACATGAATTTTCACGACAGTGTTACAAAAAACGCTTTTGGGAACAGTGTTACGCCATGTGTGGAGAGTCGAGCTAGGCATCAATCGAAAGCTGAGTCTCCGGACTACATACGCTGCACTGCGTATTACGATAGAAGCCGTAGTGTAATTACAGCCACGGTTCTTGCCTCGAAAATGGAGTACAAATTTGTGTCGTTTCCATAGGCTTCCATTGCTAAATCTTTAACCACTGTGGGAACAAAATTCTTACGTGCCATAGAGTGATCACTGCATTTGGCTCGTGTGGATTGTCTTCCAGAACACGTCTGTCACCTGCGTTTTTTGATAATCGACCTGCAGCTTTTGTTATTCGCGAAAAACCCGCTCGTTCCATTGAAAACGCGCTAGCTTCGTGCCGGGGCCGCTTGGGGCGCTAGTTGGTACGTGTCCAGGAAAGCTGGATATGTAGTTACCCAAGATGACGCGAAAGACGTACAGGGAAGAGGCACTCACCTACTGGCACACACCCAGTGACCTAAGAATGCTCAAAGTGCTTTATTGAAGACCAGCACCGACAGAGAGTCATATACCCAATGTATTTATGGCGCAGCTCGCTAAAGTGTTGGCATCAAAGAGATTCATTGAAGACCGGCACATTCCACATGCATATGTGGCGCAGCCTGCTTATGCGCCAGTTTACTGAGGTTGAGGAATCCTTGTGGCATGGGATCCATTCCAGCCGGCATAAGGTAAGTTTAAGAGATCATTTTCGTCATGGTGGAGTAGCACACTCCCAGTGGCACATACCTAGTTACCCAAGATGAAGTGAAAGACACACAGGGAAGAGAGGCACTCACCTACTGGCACCCACCCAGTGACCTAAAGATGCTCAAAGTGCTTCATTGAAGACCAGCACAGACACAGTATCACATAAATGCATTTATGACACAGCTTGCTAAAGTGTTGGCATCAGAGGTTTATTGAAGACCGGCACATGCCACATGCATATTTGGCGCAGCCTGGCAATGCGCCAGTTTACTGCGGTTGAGGAATCCTTGTGGCATGGGATTGATTCCAGCTGGAATAAGGTAAGCTTAAGGTATTGTTTTCGTCATTGTGGTGCGGCACACTCCCAGTGGCACATCCCTAGTTACCCAAGAAGACGTCAAAGACGTGCATGGAAGGGAGGCATTCACCTACTAGCACACACCTAGTGACCTAAGAATGCTCAAAGCGCTTTATTGAAAACCAGCACCGACAAAGTGTCATATACCCAATGTATTTATGGCGCAGCTCGCTAAAGTGTTGTCATCAAAGTGGTTCATTGAAGACCGGCACATGCCACATGCATATGTGGCGCAGCCTGCTAATGCGCCAGTTTAATGAGGTTGAGGAATCTTTGTGGCGTGGGATTGATTCCAGCTGGCATAAGTTATGTTTAAGGGATCGTTTTCGTCATTGTGGATCGGCACACTCCCGGTGGCACATACCTAGTTACCCAAGATGACGTGAAAGACATACATGGAGCAGAGGCATTCACCTACTGGCACACACCCAGTGACCTAAGGATGCTCAAAATGCGTTATTCAAGACCAGCACCGATAGTGTCATATACCCAATGTATTTATGGCGCAGCTCGCTAAAGTGTTGGCATCAAAGAGATTCATTGAAGATCGCCACATACCACGTGCATATGTGGCACAGCCTGCCAAGGCGTCAGTTTACTGAGGTTGAGGAATCTTTGCGGCGTAAGATCGATTCCAGCCGGCATATGCTAAGTTTAAGGGTTCGTTTTCGTCATTGTTGAGCGGCACACTCATAGTGGCACATACCTAGTTACCCAAGATGACGTGAAAGACATACATGGAAAAAAGGCATTCACCTGCTGGCACACACCCAGTTACCTAAAGATGCTCAAAGTGCTTCATTGAAGACCAGCACAGACACAGTATCACATAAATGCATTTATGGCACAGCTTGCTAAAGCGTTGGCATCAGAGGTTTATTGAAGACCGGCACATGCCACATGCATATTTGGCGCAGCCTGGCAATGCGCCAGTTTACTGAGGTTGAGGAATCCTTGTGGCATGGGATTGATTCCAGCCGGAATAAGGTAAGCTTAAGGTATTGTTTTCGTCATTGTGGAGCGGCACACTCCCAGTGGCACATCCCTAGTTACCCAAGATGACGTGAAAGACGTGCATGGACGGGAGGCATTCACCTACTAGCACACACCTAGTGACCTAAGAATGCTCAAAGTGCTTTATTGAAGACGAGTGCCGACAGAGTATCATATACCTTATATATTTATGGCGCAGCTCGATAAAGTGTTGTCATCAAAGAGGTTCATTGAAGACCGGCACATGCCACATGCATACGTGGCGCAGCCAGCTAATGCACCAGTTTACTGAAGTTTTCATTGAAGATCGCCACATGCCACGCGCATATGTGGCACAGCCTGCTAAGGCGTCAGTTTACTGAGGTTGAGGAATCTTTGTGGCGTAAGATCGATTCCAGCCGGCATAAGTTAAGTTTGGGGGATCGTTTTCGTCCTTGTGGATTCGGCCACTCCCAATGGAACATACCTAGTTACCCAAGCTAACTAGAAAGACGTACATGGAGGTCAGGCACTCACCTACTGGCACACACCCAGTGACCTAACGATGCTCAAAGTGCTTTATTGAAGACCTGCACCGATGGTGTCATATACCCAATGTTTTTATGGCGCAGCTCGCTAAAGTGTTGGCATCAAAGAGGTTCATTGAAGATCGGCACATGCCACATGGATATGTGGCGCAGCCTACTAATGCACCAGTTTACTGAGGTTTTCATTGAAGATCGGCACATGCCACATATATATGTGGCACACCCTGCTAATGCGGCAGTTTACTGAGGCTGAGGAATCTTTTTCGCGTGCGATCGATTCCAGCCGGCATAAGTTAAGTTTAAGAGATCGTTTTCGTCATTGTGGATTCGCACACTCCCGGTGGCACATACCTAGTTATCCATGATGACGTGTAAGATCCAGATGGAAGAAAGGCATTCACCTACTGGCACACAAGCAGTGACCTAAGAATGATAAATGCCTTTTTTGAAGACCAGGACCGACAGAGTGTCATATACCACACGTATTTATGGCGCAGCTCTCTAAAGTGTGGGCATCAAAGCGGTTCATTGAAGACCGGCACATGCCACAAACATCTGTGGCGCAGCCTGCTAATGCACAAGTTTACTGAAGTTGAGGAATCTTTGTGGCGTGGGATCGATTCCAGCCGGCAGAATTTAAGTTTAGGGATCGTTTTCGTCATTGGGGATTGGCACACTCCCGGTGGCACATACCTAGTTAACCAAGATGACGTGAAAGACGTACATGGAACAGAGGCATTCACCTAGTGGCACACACCCGGTGACCTAAAGATGCTCAAAGTGCTTTATTGAAGACCGGCACCGATAGTGTCATATACCCAATGTATTTATGGCGCAGCTCGCTAAAGTGTTGGTATCAAAGCGGTTCATTGAAGACCGGCACATGCCACATGCATTTGTGGCGCAGCCTGCTAATGCGCCAGTTTACGGAGGTTGAGGAATCTTCGTGGCGTGAGATCGATTCCAGACGGCATAAGTTAAGTTTATGGATCGTTTTCGTCATTGTGGATTTGCACACTACCGGTGGCACATACCTAGTTCCCCAAGATGACGTGAAAGACGTACATGGAACAGAGGTATTCACCTATTGGCACACACCAAGTGACCTGAGAATGCTCAAAGTGCTTTTTGGAAGACCAGCGCCGACAGAGTGTCATATACCCAATGTATTTATGGCGCAGCTCGCTAAAGTGTGGGCATCAAAGCGGTTCATTGAAGACCGGCACATGCCACCTGCATACGTGGCGCAGCCAGCTAAAGCACCAGTTTACTGAAGTTTTCATTGAAGATCGCCACATGCCACGTGCATATGTGGCACAGCCTGCTAAGGCGTCAGTTTACTGAGGTTGAGGAATCTTTGTGGCGTAAGATCGATTCCAGCCGGCATATGCTAAGTTTACCGGATCGTTTTCGTCATTGTTGAGCGGCACACTCCTAGTGGCACATACCTAGTTACCCAAGATGACGTGAAAGACATACATGGAAGAAAGGCATTCACCTACTGGAACACACCCAGTGACCTAAGAATGCTCAAAGTTCTTTACTGAAGACCAGCACCGATAGTGTCATATACCCAATGTTTTTATGGCGCAGCTCGCTAAAGTGTTGGAATCAAAGCGGTTCATTGAAGATCGTCACATACCACATGGATATGTGGCGCAGCCTGCTAATGCGCTAGTTTACTGAGGTAGAGGAATCTTTGTGGCGTGGGATCGATTCCAGCCGGCAGAAGTTAAGTTTAGAGATCGTTTTCTTCATTGCGGATAGGCACACTCCCGGTGGCACATACCTAGTTACCCAAGATGACGTGAAAGACGTACATAGAGGTCAGGCACTCACCTACTGGCACCCTCCCAGTGACCTAAATATGCTCAAAGTTCTTTATTGAAGACCAGGACCGATAGTGTCATACACCCAATGTTTTATGTCGCAGCTCGCTAAAGTGCTGTCATCAAAGCGGTTAATTTAAGACCGGCACATGCCACACGCATATGTGGCGCAGCCTGCTAACGCGCCAGTTTACTGAGGTTGAGGAACCTTTGTGGCGTGGGATCGATTCGAGCCGACATAAGGTAAGTTTAAGAGATCATTTTCGTCATTGCGGAGCGGCACACTCCCAGTGGCACATACCTAGTCACCCAAGATGACGTGAAAGATGTACATGGAAGAGAGGCATTCACCTACTGGCACACGCCCAGGGACCTAAGGAGGCTCAAAGTGCTTTATTGAAGACCATCACCGACAGAGTTTCATATACCCAATGTATTTATGGCGCAGCTCGCTAAAGTGTTGGCATCAAAGAGGTTCATTGAAGACCGGCACATGCCACACGCATATGTGGCGCAGCCTGCTAATGCGCCAGTTTTCTGAGGTTGAGGAATCCTTGTGGCATGCGATCGATTCCAGCCGGCATAAGTTAAGTTTGAGGGATCGTTTTCGTCATTGTGGAGCGGCACACTCCATGTGGCACATAAATCGTTACCCAAGATGACATGAAAGACGTACATGGAAGAGAGGCATTCACCTACTGGCACGCACCAAATGACCTAAGAATGCTCAAAGTGCTTTATTGAAGACCAGCACCGACAGAGTATCACATACCCAATGCATTTATGGCGCAGCTATCTAAAGTGTTGGCATCAAAGAGGTTCATTGAAGGCCGGCGCATGCCACATGCATATGTGGTGCAGCCTGGCAATGCTCCAGTTTACTGCGGTTGAGGAATCCTTGTGGCGTGGGATCGGTTCCAGCCGGCATGAGGTAAACTTAAGAGATCGTTTTCGTCATTGTGGAGCGGCACACTCCCAGTGGCACATACCTAGTTACCCAAGATGACGTGAAAGACATACATGGAAGAAAGGCATTCACCTACTGGAACACACCCAGTGACCTAAGAATGCTGAAAGTTCTTTATTGAAGACCAGCACCGATAGTGTCATATACCCAATGTTTTTATGGCGCAGCTCGCTAAAGTGTTGGAATCAAAGCGGTTCATTGAAGATCGTCACATACCACATGGATATGTGGCGCAGCCTGCTAATGCGCTAGTTTACTGAGGTAGAGGAATCTTTGTGGCGTGGGATCGATTCCAGCCGGCAGAAGTTAAGTTTAGAGATCGTTTTCTTCATTGCGGATTGGCACACTCCCGGTGGCACATACCTAGTTACCCAAGATGACGTGAAAGACGTACATGGAGGTCAGGCACTCACCTACTGGCACCCTCCCAGTGACCTAAATATGCTCAAAGTGCTTTATTGAAGACCAGGACCGATAGTGTCATACACCCAATGTTTTATGGCGCAGCTCGCTAAAGTGCTGTCATCAAAGCGGTTAATTTAAGACCGGCACATGCCACACGCATATGTGGCGCAGCCTGCTAACGCGCCAGTTTACTGAGGTTGAGGAACCTTTGTGGCGTGGGATCGATTCGAGCCGACATAAGGTAAGTTTAAGAGATCATTTTCGTCATTGCGGAGCGGCACACTCCCAGTGGCACATACCTAGTCACCCAAGATGACGTGAAAGATGTACATGGAAGAGAGGCATTCACCTACTGGCACACGCCCAGGGACCTAAGGAGGCTCAAAGTGCTTTATTGAAGACCATCACCGACAGAGTTTCATATACCCAATGTATTTATGGCGCAGCTCGCTAAAGTGTTGGCATCAAAGAGGTTCATTGAAGGCCGGCGCATGCTACATGCATATGTGGTGCAGCCTGGCAATGCTCCAGTTTACTGCGGTTGAGGAATCCTTGTGGCGTGGGATCGATTCCAGCCGGCATGAGGTAAGCTTAAGAGATCGTTTACGTCATTGTGGAGCGGCACACTCCCAGTGGCACATACCTAGTTACCGAAGATGAAGTGAAAGACGTACATGGAAGAGAGGCACTCACCTACTGGCACACACCCAGTGGCCTAAGAATGCACAAAGTGCTTTACTGAAGACGTGCACCGACAGAGTATCACATACCCTATATATTGTCGCCGGCGGTATCGCTTGATCTTCTGACAGCGTTATTGAATTCGATTTCAGGTTGATGATTGCGCCGTGTTGGTTCAGGAAGTCGATGCCGAGAATGACGTCTCGTGAGCACTGTTGCAGGATAACGAAGGTGGCAGGGTAAGCCCGGTCATGAATGGTAATTCTTGCCGTGTAGATTCCAGTCGGCGTTATGAGGTGCCCTCCAGCGGTCCGAATTTGAGGGCCTTCCCATGCGGTCTTAACTTTCTTCAACTGGGCGGCGATGTGTCCACTCATGACGGAGTAATCAGCCCTTGTGTCCACTAATCCGGTAACTGCGTGGCTGTCGAGAAGCACGTCGAGCTCGGTGGTTCTTTGCCTGGCGTTGCAGTTAGGTCTTGGCGTCGGATCGCGGCTGCGTCGTGCTGAACTGAAGCTGGAACGTCGAGTGGTCAAGTCGTCTTTCGTCTGTGCAGTCTTAGCTTCCAGACTTCGTCGGGACGGCGGCGTGTCATTATGTCGTCGAGATGGTCTCTTCGTCGTCTTCATCGGCGGCGGAGGATCTTCGTCAGTTCCACGAACAGCAACCGCAGCTCCATCGGTTGCTGCTTTTAGTTTTCCGGATATGGGCTGATAGAGCGGCCCCGGGTTGGGCCGGTGTATGGTCTGCGCTGCGGGGACAGGTAGCGGCCTGGTGACGGCGAACGGGATGGTCGTCGAGGGCTCCACTGAGTAGCAGCGAGGTAGTCGGCAATATCGCGAGGGCGTTCACCTAGCTGCGGGCGCGGAGCGTTGACGGCGAAACCTCGCAGTCCCATCTCCCGGTATGGGCATCGTCGGTAGACGTGGCCGGCTTCGCCGCAGTGGTAGCAGAGCGGGCGGTGGTCGGGGGTGCGCCAAATGTCCGTCTTCTTCGCGTAGGTGCGCTGGGCGACGGGTGGTCGTGCTGGCGGCGGCGGCGGCGGTGGACGACGGAACTGCGGCGTGACAGGGCCCTGGCGCGGTCGCCGAGAGGGACCTTGACGGCGTGCGACGGCGGCGTAGGTCATTGCTTCTGGCTGGGGCTGCGGTAATTGAGTTTGCACCTCAGGAGCTCCCAGCGATCGCTGGACCTCATCTTTCACGATGTCAGCGATCGAGGCTACTTGAGGTTGCGACGAAGGCAAGACCTTGCGGAGTTCTTCGCGCACAATGGCCCTTATGGTCTCCTGGAGATCAACGGAGCCCAGCGCTTGGATGGCGCACCGAGGCGTGAGCACTTGGCGGTTATATTGCCTAGTGCGCATTTCTAACGTTTTCTCAATCGTCGTAGCCTCTGTCAGGAACTCAGCTACGGTCTTCGGTGGGTTTCGGATTAGTCCGGCGAAAAGTTCTTGCTTGACGCCTCGCATCAAGAAACGCACTTTTTTCTCTTCGGACATTTCCGGGTCGGCGTGCCGGAAAAGACGGGTCATCTCTTCTGTGAAGATGGCGATGGTCTTATTGGGTAGTTGGCCTCGGGTTTCCAGCAGAACTTCGGCCCTTTCTTTTCGGGAACGCTCGTTAACGTCCCCAGGAAGTTACTGCGGAACAGGTCCCATGTTGCTAGGGTGGACTCCCGGTTCTCGAACCAAGTCCTCGCGGCATCTTCCAAGGAGAAGTACACGTGTCGTAACTTATCCTCAGAGGTCCAGTTATTGAAGGTCGAGATCCTTTCGAAGGCTTCGAGCCAGGTTTCAGGATCCTCCGACGTAGCTCCACGGAAGGTAGGGGGCTCTCTGGATTGTTGAAGTACGATGTGTGAGACTGGGGCAGCCATTGTGGTTGTCTTGGCCGCAGCCTTTTTGGTCTTCTCAGGTAGAAGTCCGTGCTCCGGGGGCAGGTGTTGTAGACGATGGCTTGCTCGATGGTCCGTGACTACGTTGGTGCTCTCTTTACGGTCCGGGCTTGGATCACGGCTTGTCGGGGGCGTCCGGTACATGGACGAAAAGCACCTCCACCAGATGTCACGTGGTCGTGGCATCAAAGAACACAGTAGCAATACTGCGAAAAGCAAAACTAGCTTTTATTGAGCGAACCTGTGCCCACAAAACAGGCAACACTTAATGCACAACGAGAGCGGCGAACAGAGTCGGCGATCGTCGAAAATCTGATCAGCGGGTCAAGCGCGTCCGCTTTTATACAGCAGTCGTCGAATGTTCCAGACTAACCGTTCGGACCCGCGTGCCTTCCACAAAGTTCTACACCATTCGCGCCACGCGATGAAATCAGATAACACAACGTTCGGCGACAACAGACAGCCGGATAGAAGCATCGATAACTTTCCAGAAACTTCGGATACATGCAGGCGCGTCCCACGCTGTGCGATTACATTTGTTATGCGGCGAAACAGGGTCGCCCGATAAATATAAGTCCACGTGTCAATATTTATGGCGCAGGTCGCTAAAGTGTTGGCATCAAAGAGATTCATTGAAGGCCGGCACATGCCACATGCATATTTGGCGCACCCTGGCAATGCGCCAGTTTACTGAGGTTGAGGAATCTCTGTGGCGTGGGATCGATTCCAGCCGGCATATTTTAAGTTTACGGGATCGTTTTCGTCAGTGCGGAGCGGCACACTCCCAGTAGCACATACCTATTTACCCAAGATGACGTGAAAGACGTACATAGAAGAGAGGCATTCACCTACAGGCACACACCCAGTGACCTAAGAATGCTAAAAATGCTTTATTGAAGACCATCACCGACAGAGTGTCATATACCCAATGTATTTATGGCGTAGCTCGCTAAAGTGTTGGCATCAAAGAGGTTCATTCAAGACCGGCACATGCCACATGCATATGTGGCGTAGCCTGCTAATGCGGCATTTTAATGAGGATGAGGAATCCTTGTGGAGTGGGATCGATTCCAGCTGGCATAAGTTATTCTTAAGGGATCGTTTTCGTCATTGTGGATCGGCACACTCCCTGTGGCACATACCTGGTTACACAAGGTGACGTGAAAGACGTACATGGAAGAGACGCATTCACATACTGGCACACACGCAGTGACCTAAAAATGCTCAAAGTGCTTTATTGAAGACCAGCACCGATAGTGTCATATACCCAATGTATTTATGGCGCAGCTCGCTAAAGTGGTGTCATCAAAGAGATTCATTGAAGACCGGCACATTCCACATGCATATGTGGCGCAGCCTGCTTGTGCGGCATTTTACTGAGGTTGAGGAATCCTTGTGGCGTGGGATTGATTCCAGCTGGCATAAGTTATGTTTAAGGGATCGTTTTCGTCATTGTTGAGCGGCACACTCCTAGTGGCACATACCTAGTTACCCAAGATGACGTGAAAGACATACATGGAAAAAAGGCATTCACCTGCTGGCACACACCCAGTGACCTAAAGATGCTCAAAGTGCTTCATTGAAGACCAGCACAGACACAGTATCACATAAATGCATTTATGGCACAGCTTGCTAAAGCGTTGGCATCAGAGGTTTATTGAAGACCGGCACATGCCACATGCATATTTGGCGCAGCCTGGCAATGCGCCAGTTTACTGAGGTTGAGGAATCCTTGTGGCATGGGATTGATTCCAGCCGGAATAAGGTAAGCTTAAGGTATTGTTTTCGTCATTGTGGTGCGGCACACTCCCAGTGGCACATCCCTAGTTACCCAAGATGACGTGAAAGACGTGCATGGAAGGGAGGCATTCACCTACTAGCACACACCTAGTGACCTAAGAATGCTCAAAGTGCTTTATTGAAGACGAGTGCCGACAGAGTATCATATACCTTATATATTTATGGCGCAGCTCGATAAAGTGTTGTCATCAAACAGGTTCATTGAAGACCGACACATGTCACATGCATATGTGGCGCAGCCTGCTAATGTGCCAGTTTATTGAGGTTCAGGAATCTTTGTGGCGTGGGACCGATTCCAGCCGGCATAAGTTAAGTTTGGGGGATCGTTTTCGTCATTGTGGATTCGCCCACTCCCAATGGAACATACCTAGTTACCCAAGTTAACGTGAAAGACGTACATGGAGGTCAGGCACACACCTACTGGCACCCACCCAGTGACCTAAGGATGCTCAAAGTGCTTTATTGAAGACCTGCACCGATGGTGTCATATACCCAATGTTTTTATGGCGCAGCTCGCTAAAGTGTTGGCATGAAAGAGGTTCATTGAAGACCGGCACATGCCACATGGATATGTGGCGCAGCCTACTAATGCACCAGTTTACTGAGGTTTTCATTGAAAATCGGCACATGCCACATGCTTATGTGGCACACCCTGCTAATGCGGCAGTTTACTGAGGCTGAGGAATCTTTTTCGTGTGCGATCGATTCCAGCCGGCATAAGTTAAGTTTAAGAGATCGTTTTCGTCATTGTGGATTCGCACACTCCCGGTGGCACATGCCTAGTTACCCATGATGACGTGAAAGATGCAGATGGAAGAAAGGCATTCACCTACTGGCACACAAGCAGTGACCTAAGAATGATAAATGCCTTTTTTGAAGACCAGGACCGACAGAGTGTCATATACCACATGTATTTATGGCGCAGCTCTCTAAAGTGTGGGCATCAAAGCCGTTCATTGAAGACCGGCACATGCCACAAGCATTTGTGGCGCAGCCTGCTAATGCACAAGTTTACTGAAGTTGAGGAATCTTTGTGGCGTGGGATCGATTCCAGCCGGCAGAATTTAAGTTTAGGGATCGTTTTCGTCATTGGGGATTGGCACACTCCCGGTGGCACATACCTAGTTAACCAAGATGACGTGAAAGACGTACATGGAACAGAGGCATTCACCTAGTGGTACACACCCAGTGACCTAAGAATGCTCAAAGTTCTTTATTGAAGACCAGCACCGATAGTGTCATATACCCCATGTTTTTATGGCGCAGCTCGCTAAAGTGTTGTCATCAAAGCGGTTAATTGAAGACCGGCACATGCCACATGCAGATCTGGCGCAGCCTGCTAATGCAGCAGTTCACTGAGATTGAGAAATCTTTGTGGCGTGGGATCGATTTCAGCCGGCCGAAGTTAAGTTTAGGGATCGTTTTCGTCATTGCGGATTAGCACACTCCCGGTGGCACATACCTAGTTACCCAAGATGACGTGAAAAACGTACATGGAAGAGAGGCATTCACTTATTGGCACACACCAAGTGACCTGAAAATGCTCAAAGTGCTTTTTTGAAGACCAGCGCCGACAGAGTGTCATACACCCAGTGTATTTATGGCGCAGCTCGCTAAAGTGTGGGCATCAAAGAGGTTCATTCAAGACCGGCACATGTCACATGCATATGTGGCGCAGCTTGCTAATGTGCCAGTTTACAGAGGTTGAGGAGTCTTTGTGGCGTGGGACCGATTCCAGCCGGCATAAGTTAAGTTTAAGGGATCGTTTTCGTAATTGTGGATTGGCCCACTCCCAGTGGCACATACCTACTTACCCAAGATGACGTGAAAGACGTACATGGAGGTCAGGCACTCACCTACTGGCACCCTCCCAGTGACCTAAATATGCTCAAAGTGCTTTATTGAAGACCAGCACCGACAGAGTGTCAGATACCCAATGTATTTATGGCGCAGCTCGCTAAAGTGTTGGCATCAAAGAGGTTCATTCAAGACCGGCACATGCCACATGGATATGTGGCGCAGCCTACTAATGCACCAGTTTACTGAGGTTTTCATTGAAAATCGGCACATGCCACATGCTTATGTGGCACACCCTGCTAATGCGGCAGTTTACTAAGGCTGAGGAATCTTTTTCGTGTGCGATCGATTCCAGCCGGCATAAGTTAAGTTTAAGGGATCGTTTTCGTCATTGTGGATTCGCACACTCCCGGTAACACATGCCTAGTTACCCATGATGACGTGAAAGATCCAGATGGAAAAAAGGCATTCACCTACTGGCACACACCCAGTGACCTAAGAATGATCAATGTGCTTTATTGAAGACCAGGACCGACGGAGTGTCATATACCACATGTATTTATGGCGCAGCTCGCTAAAGTGTGGGCATCAAAGCGGTTCATTGAAGACCGGCACATGCCACATACATTTGTGGCGCAGCGTGCTAATGCACAAGTTTACTGAAGTTGAGGAATCTTTGTGGCGTGGTATCGATTCGAGCCGGCAGAAGTTAAGTTTAGGGATCGTTTTCGTCATTAGGGATTGGCACACTCCCGGTGGCACATACCTAGTTAACCAAGATGACGTGAAAGACGTACATGGAACAAAGGCATTCACCTACTGGCACACACCCAGTGACCTAAAGATGCTCAAAGTGCTTTATTGAAGACCGGCACCGATAGTGTCATATACCCAATGTATTTATGGCGCACCTCGCTAAAGTATTGGTATCAAAGCGGTTCATTCAAGACCGGCACATGTCACATGCATATGTGGCGCAGCTTGCTAATGTGCCAGTTTACAGAGGTTGAGGAATCTTTGTGGCGTGGGATCGATTCCAGACGGCATACGTTAAGTTTAAGGGATCGTTTTCGTAATTGTGGATTGGCCCACTCCCAGTGGCACATACCTACTTACCCAAGATGACGTGAAAGACGTACATGGAGGTCAGGCACTCACCTACTGGCACCCTCCCAGTGACCTAAATATGCTCAAAGTGCTTTATTGAAGACCAGCACCGACAGAGTGTCAGATACCCAATGTATTTATGGCGCAGCTCGCTAAAGTGTTGGCATCAAAGAGGTTCATTCAAGACCGGCACATGCCACATGGATATGTGGCGCAGCCTACTAATGCACCAGTTTACTGAGGTTTTCATTGAAAATCGGCACATGCCACATGCTTATGTGGCACACCCTGCTAATGTGGCAGTTTACTAAGGCTGAGGAATCTTTTTCGCGTGCGATCGATTCCAGCCGGCATAAGTTAAGTTTAAGGGATCGTTTTCGTCATTGTGGATTCGCACACTCCCGGTAACACATGCCTAGTTACCCATGATGACGTGAAAGATCCAGATGGAAGAAAGGCATTCACCTACTGGCACACACCCAGTGACCTAAGAATGATCAATGTGCTTTATTGAAGACCAGGACCGACGGAGTGTCATATACCACATGTATTTATGGCGCAGCTCGCTAAAGTGTGGGCATCAAAGCGGTTCATTGAAGACCGGCACATGCCACATACATTTGTGGCGCAGCGTGCTAATGCACAAGTTTACTGAAGTTGAGGAATCTTTGTGGCGTGGTATCGATTCGAGCCGGCAGAAGTTAAGTTTAGGGATCGTTTTCGTCATTAGGGATTGGCACACTCCCGGTGGCACATACCTAGTTAACCAAGATGACGTGAAAGACGTACATGGAACAGAGGCATTCACCTACTGGCACACACCCAGTGACCTAAAGATGCTCAAAGTGCTTTATTGAAGACCGGCACCGATAGTGTCATATACCCAATGTATTTATGGCGCAGCTCGCTAAAGTATTGGTATCAAAGCGGTTCATTCAAGACCGGCACATGTCACATGCACATGTGGCGCAGCTTGCTAATGTGCCAGTTTACAGAGGTTGAGGAATCTTTGTGGCGTGGGATCGATTCCAGACGGCATACGTTAAGTTTAAGGGTTCGTTTTCGTCATTGTGGATCGGCACACTCCCAGTGGCACATACCTATTTACCCAAGATGACGTGAAATACATACATGTAAGAAAGGCATTCACTTACTGGCACACACCCAGTGACCCAGTGGCCTAAGAATGCTCAAAGTGCTTTATTGAAGACCAGCACCGACAGGGTGTCATATACCCAATGTATTTATGGCGTAGCTCGCTAAAGTGTTGGCATCAAAGAGGTTCATTCAAGACCGGCACATGCCACATGCATATGTGGCGTAGCCTGCTAATGCGGCATTTTAATGAGGATGAGGAATCCTTGTGCAGTGGGATCGATTCGAGCTGGCATAAGTTATTCTTAAGGGATCGTTTTCGTCATTGTGGATCGGCACACTCCCTGTGGCACATACCTGGTTACACAAGGTGACGTGAAAGACGTACATGGAAGAGACGCATTCACATACTGGCACACACGCAGTGACCTAAAAATGCTCAAAGTGCTTTATTGAAGACCAGCACCGATAGTGTCATATACCCAATGTATTTATGGCGCAGCTCGCTAAAGTGGTGTCATCAAAGAGATTCATTGAAGACCGGCACATTCCACATGCATATGTGGCGCAGCCTGCTTGTGCGGCATTTTACTGAGGTTGAGGAATCCTTGTGGCGTGGGATTGATTCCAGCTGGCATAAGTTATGTTTAAGGGATCGTTTTCGTCATTGTTGAGCGGCACACTCCTAGTGGCACATACCTAGTTACCCAAGATGACGTGAAAGACATACATGGAAAAAAGGCATTCACCTGCTGGCACACACCCAGTGACCTAAAGATGCTCAAAGTGCTTCATTGAAGACCAGCACAGACACAGTATCACATAAATGCATTTATGGCACAGCTTGCTAAAGCGTTGGCATCAGAGGTTTATTGAAGACCGGCACATGCCACATGCATATTTGGCGCAGCCTGGCCATGCGCCAGTTTACTGAGGTTGAGGAATCCTTGTGGCATGGGATTGATTCCAGCCGGAATAAGGTAAGCTTAAGGTATTGTTTTCGTCATTGTGGTGCGGCACACTCCCAGTGGCACATCCCTAGTTACCCAAGATGACGTGAAAGACGTGCATGGAAGGGAGGCATTCACCTACTAGCACACACCTAGTGACCTAAGAATGCTCAAAGTGCTTTATTGAAGACGAGTGCCGACAGAGTATCATATACCTTATATATTTATGGCGCAGCTCGATAAAGTGTTGTCATCAAACAGGTTCATTGAAGACCGGCACATGTCACATGCATATGTGGCGCAGCCTGCTAATGTGCCACTTTATTGAGGTTCAGGAATCTTTGTGGCGTGGGACCGATTCCAGCCGGCATAAGTTAAGTTTGGGGGATCGTTTTCGTCATTGTGGATTCGCCCACTCCCAATGGAACATACCTAGTTACCAAAGTTAACGTGAAAGACGTACATGGAGGTCAGGCACACACCTACTGGCACCCACCCAGTGACCTAAGGATGCTCAAAGTGCTTTATTGAAGACCTGCACCGATGGTGTCATATACCCAATGTTTTTATGGCGCAGCTCGCTAAAGTGTTGGCATCAAAGAGGTTCATTGAAGATCGGCACATGCCACATGGATATGTGGCGCAGCCTACTAATGCACCAGTTTACTGAGGTTTTCAATGAAAATCGGCACATGCCACATGCTTATGTGGCACACCCTGCTAATGCGGCAGTTTACTGAGGCTGAGGAATCTTTTTCGTGTGCGATCGATTCCAGCCGGCATAAGTTAAGTTTAAGAGATCGTTTTCGTCATTGTGGATTCGCACACTCCCGGTGGCACATGCCTAGTTACCCATGATGACGTGAAAGATGCAGATGGAAGAAAGGCATTCACCTACTGGCACACAAGCAGTGACCTAAGAATGATAAATGCCTTTTTTGAAGACCAGGACCGACAGCGTGTCATATACCACATGTATTTATGGCGCAGCTCTCTAAAGTGTGGGCATCAAAGCCGTTCATTGAAGACCGGCACATGCCACAAACATTTGTGGCGCAGCCTGCTAATGCACAAGTTTACTGAAGTTGAGGAATCTTTGTGGCGTGGGATCGATTCCAGCCGGCAGAATTTAAGTTTAGGGATCGTTTTCGTCATTGGGGATTGGCACACTCCCGGTGGCACATACCTAGTTAACCAAGATGACGTGAAAGACGTACATGGAACAGAGGCATTCACCTAGTGGTACACACCCAGTGACCTAAGAATGCTCAAAGTTCTTTATTGAAGACCAGCACCGATAGTGTCATATACCCCATGTTTTTATGGCGCAGCTCGCTAAAGTGTTGTCATCAAAGCGGTTAATTGAAGACCGGCACATGCCACATGCAGATCTGGTGCAGCCTGCTAATGCAGCAGTTCACTGAGATTGAGAAATCTTTGTGGCGTGGGATCGATTTCAGCCGGCCGAAGTTAAGTTTAGGGATCGTTTTCGTCATTGTGGATTAGCACACTCCCGGTGGCACATACCTAGTTACCCAAGATGACGTGAAAAACGTACATGGAAGAGAGGCATTCACTTATTGGCACACACCAAGTGACCTGAAAATGCTCAAAGTGCTTTTTTGAAGACCAGCGCCGACAGAGTGTCATACACCCAGTGTATTTATGGCGCAGCTCGCTAAAGTGTGGGCATCAAAGAGGTTCATTCAAGACCGGCACATGTCACATGCATATGTGGCGCAGCTTGCTAATGTGCCAGTTTACAGAGGTTGAGGAGTCTTTGTGGCGTGGGACCGATTCCAGCCGGCATAAGTTAAGTTTAAGGGATCGTTTTCGTAATTGTGGATTGGCCCACTCCCAGTGGCACATACCTACTTACCCAAGATGACGTGAAAGACGTACATGGAGGTCAGGCACTCACCTACTGGCACCCTCCCAGTGACCTAAATATGCTCAAAGTGCTTTATTGAAGACCAGCACCCACAGAGTGTCAGATACCCAATGTATTTATGGCGCAGCTCGCTAAAGTGTTGGCATCAAAGAGGTTCATTCAAGACCGGCACATGCCACATGGATATGTGGCGCAGCCTACTAATGCACCAGTTTACTGAGGTTTTCATTGAAAATCGGCACATGCCACATGCTTATGTGGCACACCCTGCTAATGCGGCAGTTTACTAAGGCTGAGGAATCTTTTTCGCGTGCGATCGATTCCCGCCGGCATAAGTTAAGTTTAAGGGATCGTTTTCGTCATTGTGGATTCGCACACTCCCGGTAACACATGCCTAGTTACCCATGATGACGTGAAAGATCCAGATGGAAGAAAGGCATTCACCTACTGGCACACACCCAGTGACCTAAGAATGATCAATGTGCTTTATTGAAGACCAGGACCGACGGAGTGTCATATACCACATGTATTTATGGCGCAGCTCGCTAAAGTGTGGGCATCAAAGCGGTTCATTGAAGACCGGCACATGCCACATACATTTGTGGCGCAGCGTGCTAATGCACAAGTTTACTGAAGTTGAGGAATCTTTGTGGCGTGGTATCGATTCGAGCCGGCAGAAGTTAAGTTTAGGGATCGTTTTCGTCATTAGGGATTGGCACACTCCCGGTGGCACATACCTAGTTAACCAAGATGACGTGAAAGACGTACATGGAACAGAGGCATTCACCTACTGGCACACACCCAGTGACCTAAAGATGCTCAAAGTGCTTTATTGAAGACCGGCACCGATAGTGTCATGTACCCAATGTATTTATGGCGCAGCTCGCTAAAGTATTGGTATCAAAGCGGTTCATTCAAGACCGGCACATGTCACATGCATATGTGGCGCAGCTTGCTAATGTGCCAGTTTACAGAGGTTGAGGAATCTTTGTGGCGTGGGATCGATTCCAGACGGCATACGTTAAGTTTAAGGGTTCGTTTTCGTCATTGTGGATCGGCACACTCCCAGTGGCACATACCTATTTACCCAAGATGACGTGAAAGACGTGCATGGAAGAGAGGCATTCACCTACTGGCACACACCAAGTGACCTAAGGATGCTCAAAGTGCTTTCTTGAAGAACAGCACCGATAGTGTCATAAACCCAATGTTTTTATGGCGCAGCTCGCTAAAGTGCTGTCATCAAAGCGGTTAATTTAAGACCGGCACATGCCACACGCATATGTGGCGCAGCCTGCTAATGCGCCAGTTTACTGAGGTTGAGGAAACTTTGTGGCGTGGGATCGACTCCAGCCGACATAAGTTAAGTTTAAGGGATCGTTTTCGTCATTGTTGAGCGGCACACTCCTAGTGGCACATACCTAGTTACCCAAGATGACGTGAAATACATACATGAAAGAAAGGCATTCACTTACTGGCACACACCCAGTGACCCAGTGGCCTAAGAATGCTCAAAGTGCTTTATTGAAGACCAGCACCGACAGGGTGTCATATACCCAATGTATTTATGGCGCAGCTCGCTAAAGTGTTGTCATCAAAGCCGTTCATTGAAGACCGGCACATGCCACATGCATATGTGGCGCAGCCTGCCAATGCACCAGTTTACTGAAGTTTTCATTGAAGATCGCCACATGCCACGTGCATATGTGGGACAGCCTGCTAATGCGCCAGTTTACTGAGGTTGAGGAACCTGTGGCGTTGGATCGATTCCAGCCGACATAAGTTAAGTTTAAGGGATCGTTTTCGTCATTGTTGAGCGGCACACTCCTAGTGGCACATACCTAGTTACCCAAGATGACGTGAAAGACATACATGGAAGAAAGGCATTCACCTACTGGCACACACCCAGTGACCTAAGAATGCTCAAAGTTCTTTATTGAAGACCAGCACCGATAGTGTCATATACCCAATGTTTTTATCGCGCAGCTCTCTAAAGTGTAGGCATCAAAGAGGCTCATTGAAGGTCGGCACATGCCACATGCATATTTGACGCAGCTTGACAATGCGCCAGTTTACTGACGTTGAGGAATCCTTGTGGCATGGGATCGATTCCAGCCGGCATAAGGTAAGCTTAAAGGTATTGGTTTCGTCATTGTGGAGCGGCACCCTCCCAGTGGCACGTACTCCTTACCCAAGATGACGTGAAAGACGTACATGGAAGAGAGCACTCACCTAGTGGCACCCAACCAGTGACCCAAGAATACTCGAAGTGCTTTATTGAAGACGAGCGCCGATAGAGTATCATATACCTTATATATTTATGGCGCAGCTCGCTAAAGTGTTGGCATCAAAGCGGTTTATTGAAGATAGGCATATGCCACATGGATATGTGGCGCAGCCTGCTAATGCGCCAGTTTACTGAGGTTGAGGAATCTTTGTGGCGTGGGATCGATTCCAGTCGGCATAAGTTAAGTTTAAGGGATCGTTTTCGTCATTGTGAAGCGGCACACACCCAGTGACCTAAGAATGCTCAAAGTGCTTTATTGAAGACCAGCACAGTCAGAGTATCATATACCCAATGCATTTATGGCGAAGCTCGCTAAAGTGTGGGCATCAAAGAGAGGTCATTGAAGACCGGCACATGTCACATGCATATGTGCCGCAGCCTGGTATTGCGCCAGTTTACTGAGGTTGCGGAATTCTTGTGGCATGGAATCGATTCCGGCAGGCATAAGTTAAGTTTAAGGGATCGTTTTACGTAATTGTGGATCGGCACACTCCCGCTGGCACATACCTAGTTACCCAAGATGACGTGAAATACGTACATGGAAGAAAGGCACTCACCTACTGGCACCCACCCAGTGAACTAAAAAGGTTAAAAGTGGTTTATTGAAGACCAGCACCAACAGAGTGTCATATACCCAATGTATTTACGGCGCAGTTCGCTAAAGTGCTGGCATCAAAGAGGTTCATTGAAGACCGGCACATTCCACATGCATATGTGGCGCATACTGCTAATGCCCCAGTTTACTGAGGTTGAGGAATCTTTGTGGCGTGGGATCGATTCCAGCTGGCAAAAGGTAAGTTTAAGGGATCGTTTGCGTCATTGCGGATCGGCACACTCCTAGTGGCACATACATAGTTACCCAAGGTGACGTGAAAGACGTACATGGAAAAAAGGCACTCACCTACTGGCACACACCCAGTGGGCTTAGAATGCTCAATGTGCTTTATTGAAGACACGCACAGACAGAGTATCATATACCCAATGTATTTATGGCTCAGCTCGCTAAAGTGTTGGCATCAAAGACGTACATTGAAGACCGGCACATGCCACATGCATATGTTGCCCAGCCTGCTAATGTGCCAGTTTCCTGCCGTTGAGGAACATTGTGGCGCGGGATGAATTCCAGCCGGCATATGATGAATGTCATTTGTGTTTTTCGTCCACGTCCATGTGATGTCGTGGGATGCGCGAACGGTCCGCGGAACTTGGCCGAGGGCAGTTGCAGCGGCGAATCCAACGCTACTTATCACTGTGTGCAAACGAATGAACCTCTCCGTTCGAACTGGTTAAGTGCCGTACCTTTGCCACAGCGCGTTTGCAAAGAGCCGAAAAATCGCTTAGTGTGCTCGCTGCACTTTCGTCCAGAGAATTAAGTGTTCAACGCCGACTTACTGAAGTCGTGCGCAGTGCCTTTCAAAGCAATGCTTTCCCGCAGCGCAGTTCAGTGGGTCTTGCCTGCATTCTCTGAAGCGGAAGAACAACTGCAGGTAGAAGACGGGACGGTGAGTGCGGCATTTGGTTTTCACGAAGAAAAAGGTACAAATGTACGAATATGTACAGCCATGACATATAGTTGCCGTCGTAGTAGTACGCAACGAAGCCGGCAGCGCGAGCCCTCAGCAGAAGGTCACGTTCAGCAGTGCTTAAATCGCTGAAGTCGAGCCCAGCATCGCGACCCAATGTGTCGTTGTCAGGGTCGTCCATTGCAACGAGCGTCAAAGTTGGCGTCATAAAATAAAGCAGCTTATCGTCGCGCGCTTTCTCTTCCGCTTGCCACCATAGTTCCGCTTTCGCGCTGCTATCGGCTGTGTATTCGCTCTGTATCTGGCCGCGCGTTTGCGTTTGGCGCCGAAAAGCCGTAGCGCGCTCTGCGGGCGCCGTTTTACTCACTGAAGGCACAACGTCACTATGCGACCGTGACGTCACCACTGCTCAGTCGGAGGGCGGGCGATTGGAACGACGCTAGAGCTACGCGGATGCTTCAGAACGCGTTTTTTCTTAAAATAAGTCTCTTCTTCGCATGAAACAAGCGTTTCGAGGTTTCTGGGATGGTATTTCAACAGTCCACGTTGACTTAATATTAACCTATAGTGTCCCTTTAAAGGAGGCGCCGTATAAGCGCTTTCCATCCATAGAGCAAGGCCGCTTCCCAGATCGCCTATTTTACGCCTGACTCGGAACCATTGTTTGGCGGTCCGTCTCACCAACGATAATTTGCCTTTGAGCGAAAGTCTCTGTCAATGCAACCTCCTTACATTCGACGTCTCAGCCTTGCGCGGTGCATCAGTACCAGTTCCGTTTCGTTCGGATAGACTTCTCCGATGCATGAGACAGGCAGCCGATAACGTCAACTGTTTCGAGTACCTCTCGCTAGACGCAACTAGTGAATTCGTGGTAAGCGCTGAAAGCTTTTTCATGTTCTAATTTTCTTTGTTTCCCACACTACATTTAGGTGCTCTTCAATTCCGCCGGAAATATATCGTGTATCTTGCCGCGTTCATGGCCGCTTGCACGCTGGAGACTCCAAAACCACGATGTTAGAACCATTGAGAAATGCTATGCCGTGCCACCTGCCGCGATCATCAAAACCAGTATACCGCGGATAATTCAAGCATGTTTTCAGGCATTTGAGATATACTAAATCGACTTAAACTGACTCTACCGACATGCCTCACGCTGACTTTCTGATCTGCAGGCTTGGAGTGACCCCTGTCACCGGCAAAAGATGCCGAATTTGGAAGGCCCACAAAGCTTCAACAAGACACTCCCTAACCAGAACAGGAATTGGCCTCCCTGGTGCAGTATTCGGCCACTCCCTCCCAAATGACTCACTCAATTACCCGATGGCCCTCAGTCCCCAGCAGCTGTGAAGCAGCTGACCAAGGCTGCGGTGAGACCTGTAACACAGCAGTGGGTGCTATGAATCTCTGGGTCCGCACAGGCCGCCAATGGAAACCGACCCTTCCAACGTTTAACACCCGAACTCTCTCGTGTGAAGCTAGCCTAGCAGGAATCTGAGGAACCATCAGACATTGTTTAGGATATCATTGGCTTTAGTGTGGTTATAGAACTGGTGAAGCTAACACAGTGTTGACAAATGGCCACGTCCTCTTCTATAGAGACTAGCAAATAAGCAGTTTGGAGTAGGATTCCTAATCCATAAGGACATAGCAGGCAACATTGACGAATTCTACAGCATTAATTCGAGGGTAGCTGCAGTCGTAATTAAACTTAATAGGAGCTATAGATTAACGGTAGTACAAGCATACGCTCCAACAGCCCGTCACGATGATGAGGAAGTAGATCAGTTTTATGGAGATATTGAATTAGTGATTAGAAAAGTGCAAACTCAGTATACTGTTGCAATGGGCTACTTCAATGCAAATGTGGGGGAAAATCAGGCTGGTGAACAAGCAATTGGCAACTACGGTGTCGATTCTAGGAACGCTAGAGTATAGATGCTGGTACAATTTGCAGAAAGAAATTAGCCTCGAATAATGAACGCCTTTTTCAGGAACAATTGCAATAGGAAATGTACCTGGAAAAGCTCTAATGGTTAAACAAGAAACGAATACTTTCTGCTGATCCCAGCATAGTGCAGGATGTAGAAGTGATAAGTAGGTAAAGTGCAGTGACCATAGGTTAGTGCGGGGTAGTATTCACCTCATGATGAAGAGAGAAAGAGCAAAATTGGTCAAGAAGAAACAGGTCAAACTAGATGCAGTAAGTGTAGAACCAGACAAATTCAGGCTAATACTTGCAAACAAATATGCAGCCTTAGAACAGAGAGATGATGATGACATAGAACTAATGAATGAAACCGTAACTAGGCTCGCTTCAGAGGCAGCAATTGAAGTGGGAGGAAGGGCACCAAGGCAACCAATAGGCAAGCTCTCCCGAGTAACAAAAGTTCTAATAAAGAAACGACAAAGAATGAAAGTGTCCAACTCAAGAGGTAAGATATAATTCGTGGAACTGTCAAAACTAATCAACAAGGCGAAAATAAGTGATATTCGAAACCTTAACTTGAGAAAGACTGAAGAAAGCGTAAAAAATGGACGAAGCTTGAAATCAGTGAGAAAGAAACTTGGCATAGGACAAGCCAATATGTATGCACTGAAAGATAAGCAGGGTAATATCATCAGCCATCACGAAGATATATTAGATGAAGCGGAAGAATTCTATACTGACTTGTACAATACCAAGAGGAGTCAGGATACCTCCATAAAAAAATTATTGAACAGGATACAGAAACTTCTCCTAAACCTGGCCATGAGGTCCGAAGGGCCTTGCAAGACATGAAATAAGGAAGAGCGGCAGGAGAAGATGGAGTAACAGTCGATTTAATCAAAGAGCGAGGAGACCTAATGCTTGGCAAACTGGCAGCTCGTTATACGAAGTGTTTATCGACTGCAAGGGCACCAGAAAACTGGAAGAATGCAAGCATTATACTAATTCACAAAAAGGGAGACGTTAAATATTTGAACAATTATCGGCCCATTAACTTACTCCCAGTATTATATAAAATATTTACGAAAATTTTCTCCAATAGAGTAAGGGCAACACTAGACTTTAGCGAACCAAGGCAATAGACTGGCTTCAGGAAGGAATACTCTTCAATGAATCACATCAATGCCATTAATCCGGTTATCGAGAAATCAGCAGAGTACAATAAGTCTCTCTGTATAGCTTACATAGATTACGAAAAGGCATTTGATTCAGTAGAGATACCAGCAGTCATAGATGCATTACGTAATCAAGGAGTACAGAAGCCTTGCGTAAATAGCTTGGAAAATGTCTGCAGAGGTTCTACATCTACCTTAATTCTACACAAGAAAAGCAGGACGATACCTATAAAAAAAGGGGTCAGACAGGGAGACAATCTCTCCAATGGTATTCATTGCGTGCTTGGGCGAAGTATTCAAGCTATTCAACTGGGAAGGCTTAGGAGTAAGGATCGACAGCGAATATCTCAGTAACCGTCGGTTTGCCGATGACATTGCTCTTTTTAGCAACAATGCAGACGAGTTACAACAAATGATTGAGGACCTTAATAGAGAGAGTGTAAGAGTGGGGTTGAAGATTAATGTGCCGAAGACAAAGATAATGATGAATAGCCGGGCAAAGGAACAAGAGGATCGGCAGTCGGCCTCTAGAGTCTGTGAAGAAGTATATTTACCTAGGTCAATTTATCACAGGGAACCCTGATCGTGCGAAGGAAATTCACAAAAGAGTAAAAATGGGTTGGATCGCATACGGCAGACATTGCCAGCTCCTCACAGGGAGCTTACCATTATCATTGAAAGGGAAGGTGCATTTTACGAGTGCTGAAATATGGGGCAGACTTGGAGACTGACAAAGAAGCCTGAGAACAATTTAAGGACCGCACAAAGGGCGATGGAACAAAGATTGCTAGGCAGAACGTTAAGAGACAGGAAGAGCGGTTTGGGGATCAGAGAGCAAACGGGTGTACGCCTCACCTAGCGGGCGCTTCCAACAGTACGCGCGGGAGCAGCAGCCGACGACAACCCTTTGCAGCAAGGATGGCTGAAGTTCGCGGCTGCGATTTCTCCTTTGGTCGGGCGCCAGACTGCTTCTTCTGCGGTGACAGCTGTAGGAAAGACGCTGACCTCTGTGGGAGCTGGTATGAACGCGATGTTACCGGTGTTTGGGACAACATGGTCCACATTCGTGCCAGGTGCGTCCCGGAGACAAACGCCATGGACCCCATTTACATGAAGTGGAGCTCATGTAAACAAGCCGATAAATTTTCTTGACTAATGCGATGTCTCTATCGTGTTTTTTCTTTAATTCTACCTTTGCCGTGATGCTGCTTCTGTACCTCTATAATAATCACCCGTCGTTAGTGCAGACTTATGTGAAACAAATCCGCACGGTGGGATGTCTGCATATGCCGTTGTGATTTTTCTGCCGATGAATACATGTGACATCGTCGAATAAGTGCAGTCAAAGTCGCCTCAAGAAGAGTAATTGCGAATTTATTGATGGAAACGCGTACACTAGTCAACGAAGTCACCAAATGCAGCGGTTAATAAAAGCACGTGTTAGCGCTGTACCGCCAATGAACTGCCGTTCCCGCTGCAGTTTTTGCAACTTAAGGTTCCTCAAGGGAGCTGCTTGGAAACGTACAAAGCTAAAGTCTGACTAACGTTTCAGTACTTTTTGTGTAATGCTAGATAGAGGTGCCACATGATATATTTAAAGACAGAGCAGCGCCAGTGAAAGTAGATGAGCGCTGGCGGCAAGGCCGGGTTTAGTCCTCTGCGGCGTAAGCTTAATAAGAAATAATTCAAGTATTGCAAGTATTGCAGTGCACATAACATATTGCAAGGTACACAATCCATGAATGTAGCTAGATGTGTCATCACCCGTCTTACCTCGAGGATCATAATGCTTCGTCATCGTGGCATCGCTGCGTAGACATCTCGCAGCGTGCATCCGCATGACTCCTACAAATTTGTGGACTTAGCTGCCTGAGGCAGGCCTCCTGAGAGTTGATTAGTATTGTGGATAGCGCACCTTTGTGTTTGCGTGTCTGTATCGCAAGGGCTGTGGCGGTTGCTTCCGCCTTCGTAACTGAGATTGTGCGTACGGAGGTGCAAGTTATTAGGTGTGAGTTTCCTTCGACGGTGGCCAAGACGTGGTGGCGCCTGTCGTAAGCCACGTCAACGGAAATGATGTTGGGGTCGGCTCCTTATTGTTTGCTGAGCCATTAGTCTCTGGCCATACGTCAGATGTGATATTCACGGTGCATATTTTGGGGAACGGGAGCGACCGTTATTTGTCTTTGACATTGTGCCAGCGCGTCTTCCAAGTCGTGATCAAGGTGTTGTGGGGGAGGTTGGTTTTTAATCCTTGACAGAATTTCCCTGTCAGCGGTAGTTTTGCTGAGGCGGTCTCTTCGAGAACAGCTAACTGAAGCTCCGCTTAGGTGTTGTGTAGTTCTAACTCTAGTAGCATTTCTGCAGGTGTGCCTGTTGGCAGCCCGAGGGCCGCCTTGTTGGCGCTTCTGATAAGGCGTCGACCTGAACCTCTTCGTTCCTCCTGAGTGAATGATGTGGTAGTCCGTACGGTATTCTGCTAAGGACAAGTGCTTGGACGAGCCTCAAGGTGTCCTGTTCTTGCATTCCTTTCTTGCGGTGTGTGATGCGGCACATCATTCTTGAAATCTGCTTTTAGAGCCTTGATGGTGTGGCTAGCGTTGCTCCACACCGAGGAACCTGAAATGAGGGCTTGGCTCACAATGGCGTGTCAATCTTCACTAAGTGCTACTTTCCCGTTGCTCTTGTAGCGTTTGCCGTGGATGGGAATGACTTCCGACTTGTCGGGGGCGCAGCTGAGTCCGCTGTTCCGGGTGACCCCAGCTACGGGTTCTGCGGCTTCTTGTTGCTGGTTTTCTTTTTTGCTCAAGTGAGCCCCTTATAGCTCAGGGGCTGATGCCGCCCGCATACAAATTGTAACCTAGATGCGGAATTCCCTCGAGGGATTAGGTTCTCAACATCTTTATAGCTTGGTTGCAATGAAGTTTTCGAAGAATTCATGGGTGCTGTACGACTCGCTTTCGAAAAACGCTGAATAAACGGTTGCTGAAAAAAAAAACAAGCTGTGGGGCCAAAAAGCTGCTGAAGGATTGTGGCCCGTAACCACATGTAAAGGGCCCATTCAACAGAAAAAAGTCACTGGTCATAAAAATGCTCCATCACTAGGCTACTAAATACACTCAACGTCAGACTACAAGCAAAAATCACAGGTTGTCAAGTCGTTTTCCGGCGAGTGATCAGAAAGAAAGCCAACATTGCCCATTTTGATTCTGGATTCTTTACAAAACGTTTCTCGTTGTTTCAGTCTTAATAATTTGCATTACTTTGTTTAGCAAACGGAGAACCGTAACATCACCTTAACTATCGGTTGTTTTGAAATATTTGATTAGTTTGAAGTATTCGAAAACACCGAATAGTTCACTTTCGAATGGAATGTGAACAGTTAGTATGCGACATTCAATTTTTAATCGACACATCAAATATTCGCCCACCCCTCATGCTTACACAACTCTATGGGGCGAGCGATGAACTGAGTCCAGGCTGTACCTGAGTGACAGGTCACGCAGCTTCACAGCACATGTGAGCCCTTCGAAGCCCAAAAACTATGGTACGACTTGCTGTGCGGGACTGACAGCGGAACAAGTGCACGGTTTTGCCAGAATCGTTCTTAAAAAAAAATGGCGGCATCAGCTCTTAAAGCCTTACGCATTAAAGCGCTGTGACGGTCTCGATGTGGTCCGGTTCGAAAATATCAAAACTAATCAATAGATTTACGCGTGGCTATGATAAAGTGGGAGGCAGGGCACCAAGGCAACCAGTAGGTAAGCTCGCCCAAGTACCAAATGATCCAGTAGAGAGAAGACAAAGTAAGGAAGTGTCTAACTCAGGAGATCAGATAAAATTAGCTGAACTGTGAAAACTGATCAGCAAGAAGAAAGTAAGGGATATTCAAAAATATAAAGTGGAAACATTGAGGTAGCCGCAAAAATTGGCCAGAGCATGGAATCACTGAGAAGAAAACTTGACGTAGGACAGGGCAAGATGTATGTACTGAAAGACATGCATGGTAATGTCATCAGCAATTTCGATCGTATAGTAAAAGCAGCAGAATAATTCTCTTCTGACCTCTACAGTACAGAGAGCAGCCACGCTACCTTCACTCGAAGTATGTGATGAACAGGATACAGAGGCTCCTTATGTAAATAGCGATGAAGTTACGAGTTGCCTTACAGACATGTCCCGAGGAAACGCGGTAGAAGATGGAATAACAGTCCATTTAATCAGATACGCAGGGAATATTATGCTTGAAAAGCTTGCTGCCCTTCATTCGCCGCGCCTCGCGACTTCCACTGTGCCAGAAAACTGGAAGAATGCTAACATTATACTCATGCATAAGAAGGGAGCCGTTAAATCATTCAACAATTAGAGGGCTATTAACTTCCCATCAGCATTACATAAAGTATTCATCAAGATAATTTTCAGTAGAATGAGGGCAACACGTCACTATAATCAACCAAGAGAACAGGCTGGCTTCAGGGAGGATATCCTTCAATGGATCATATCCAGGTCATCAATCAGGTAATTGAGAAATCTGCGGAGTACAGCCAGCCTCTCTATATGGCTTTCATAGATTATGAAAAAGCATTTGATTCAGTAGAGATACCAGCAGTTCATTGAGGCCGTGCGTAATTAAGGAGCACAGAAGCATACGGGAATATCTTGAGAAATATCTACAAACATTCCACACCTACATTGCTTCTTCAGAAGTAGAAAATTACCTATCAAGAAAGGGATCAGCTAAGGAGACACAGTTTCTCCAATGCTATTCACTCCATGCTTAGAAATATTCAAGCTATTAGAGTGGGAAGGCTTAGAAGTGAGGATTAACAGCGAATATCTCAGCAACCTTTGGTTTGCAATGACATTGTCCTGTTCAGCAACACTGGAGATGAATTGCGACAAATGATTGAGGAATTTAACCGATAAAGTGCAAGAATGAATTTGAAGATTAGCACGCTGAAATTGAAGGTAATGTTTAATAGTGTGGCAAGGAAACAAGAATTCATGATCGCCAGTGAACCTTTTGAGTCTGTGTAGGAGTACTTTCATCTAGGTCAGTTACTCATAGAGGCCACTAATCATGAGAATAAAATGCATAGAATAAAAACAGGTTGGAGTGCGTACGGCATGCATTACCAAATCATGGCTTGCCGCTTACCACTGTTGTTTAAAAGAAAAGCGTATAATTATTGCATCCTACCGGTGCTCACATATGGGGCAGGGACTTGGAGGAAAAGAAGCCCGAGAACATGTAAAAGACAGCTCAAAGAGCGATGAAGCGAAAAATGTTAGGCGTAATCTTAAGAGACAGGAAGAGAGCGGAGTGGATCAGAGGGCGAAGGGGGATAGCCAATATTCTAGTTGACACTACGAGAAAAAATGAAGTTGGGCAGGCCATGTAATGCGTAGGGTACATACCTGTCGGCTATTGCAGTTACAGAATGGGTACCAAGGGAATGGAAGTGCCGTCGAGGATGGCAGAAAATGAAGTAGAGTAAAAAAATTAGGAAACTTGCAGGCGGAAGTTGGAATCAGCTACCACAAAACAGGGGTAATTGGAGATCGCCGGGAGAGGATTTCGTCCTGCACAGATATGAAAATAGGGTAAAGATGCTGACGATCATGCGCCAAGAACCCGAATGTTTACGATCAGAAAATTCTTTTCTTTCTGGCAGAGGAACCTAAAGTATGCTCATGCTTGTAATCTGTTCTGTTAGTCTTCTACATGAAAAGCCGGTATTCTCGGCTGATACCTTCTGGCATCCTTCCATGGCATATCGTGGCCGCCTTATAGCTCCAAGAAAATTTCTCGACACTCGCAAACCAACCTACACGTCTATCATAATACTGCAGGTGCACTCTTCAACCTATAGCTAAATTTTCGGACGACAGCCGAAGACGCAGATTGACAAAATGTCTTCGTTACTGGGTATGCAGATGAGCATTAGGCGCCATACTTGTCGGAGGCACTTTAAAGCGAAGCTTCCTTTGCCTCTTCCTTCGAATTTCCCACTGCTGCTGTTGCTGCTGTTGCTGTCGCGCACGCCGCGTCGGGGGGTGGTTCACAGCGCGTATGACAGGCGCGGGTAAGAGCGGAAAGGTGACGGGAGAAACTCGTTTTCACCCCACCGCGTCGAATGTGCACAATGCCCTCTGGATGTCCCTGGCCGTCACCACATTAGCCGCTTGACAGCTGTAATTATCCGTGACTCCCCTCAGAAGCATTGCAGAAACTCCAGCGCTTCCCTTTCTACTAACGTGTGAGGCCAGAGGGTACGCAGGTAGAACTGTAGAGGCGAGAAGTAGAGGGAGAAGGGGCAATTTCAATATAAGAGAGGGGGAGGTGACGTGAGAAGGCAAGGAAACCCAACAGCGCTTGCGGTGAAACAGGATAAGCTTAAGTTCAAGATAAGGTAGAGTACATTGCTGCTATTTCTGAAAAAAAAACGCCATGCAAATATGCCAAGCGGGTTATTTACGCAGGACGTGCAGAAGCAGAGCCGCATTAATTAAAGCGCACCGCAGGGTCCAGGAGACACAACGGAAGCGGTCGACCGTCAAAGCAACACTCCTGTGGCCGCCGCATTAGCTTTGTGGCTATGGCATTGCTAGATGTCGTGGATTTGATCCCAATCGCCGCAGCCGCATTTTGACGGGGGCGAAATAGAAAACGCACGCGCACTTAGCTATTGGGACACGTTAGAGAACGTCACGGTATCAAAATTAATCTGGAGTCCGCGGCTGCGGCTTGCCTCATAATCCGAGTGTGGTTTTGGCGCGTAGTGCCCATAATCAAATTCGAGTTTAAAACTTCTGCCACAATGCGATGTGCCATGTGAGGAAATTACAGTGCTCAATCCTCTCAGAAGATACTGGGTGCACGGAAACCTGCGCTTGCATCGATTTCCACATGGCGTGGGATCTGCATAATTTTAAAAAATGCCATTCCATTTTTTTTTCTCACGGGTTTCTTCAAGATAAGGGAAATGTTCAAAGGCAGTTGTGTCTCTTAGCGCGGAGATATTTTATTTTTTCCAATCTGCACTACAACAACCTGTTGTAGTGATAGTGTGACACATGCATAGTCACCGCGCACCATGATGACCCGCAGAGCGGACGTTGACACAGTGCCTTTCGCAATGTTCACGCAGTGGTGTTGGTCAGCCTGTACTCCGCCAGCGGCTTTGGTGTCTTGGGTAATTTCTTTCTGCAAGAGAAACAAGAGAGGCTTTATTGCACCTTTATCGCCCATTCTGAATTTTCGACATTTAGACTCGCTTTGTTGCTGTCGCTGATTGCAAAAAGAAAGACTATGTCCTAACTATACTTGTCCAACAATATGAAGTTGTCCAGCCTTTGTACTGGACAGATTCCGCCTTATACTTGCTAGCTGGCCTTCTCACCTGTGCCAGAACCAGCTATGATCGTAGGATGCACGATGTAACTTTTGACAAAGCAGTCCTTGCATTGACGCATAACAGACGCCTTATAATAAATCAACATGCCATCTGGAAAGTACTCGTCGAAATAAATTTAAAAAAAAGAATGGCGGCACATACAGGGAACCGCGTGCAAAACATTCCCAGCTACACTGTGACCCAGTTGCCCAGTGCACTGTCGTTCAATTTAGAACGTCTGCGACAGCAAAGGCGGCTTTGTGCTGTCTATTAGGATGATATGTAGTCTCAGGGCTCTAAGGAACCACTCACGTAATATGATGTAATGGTTCATATATATATACGTATGAAGATTATATATATATATATATATATATATATATATATATATATATATATATATATATATATTGCTACGGAACAGCCGCCACAGTGTGGCTGCACTGAGATGACGTGTGTGCCGGTTTGATATAGCGTCGCCATTTTGGCCTCCGTGAGCTTACCTGTAAATAAATTGTAAATAGTATTCGGCTTCAGCTTCACGTAACATTAATTTGGTGGAGGTGCTGGGTAAGGTGCAGCGAGGATTTTGTGCCAATGTCGTCAATACAGCTTCACCTCCAGAAGCTGCACTGTCTAGTTTTTACGGAACAGCCGCCACAGTGTGGCTGCAGTGAGGAGGACGAAGACGACGTGTGTGCCGGTTTGATATAGCGTCGCCATTTTGGCCTCCGTGAGCTTACCTGTAAATAAATTGTAAATAGTATTCGGCTTCAGCTTCACGTAACATTAATTTGGTGGAGGTGCTGGGTAAGGTGCAGCGAGGATTTTGTGCCAATGTCGTCAATACAGCTTCACCTCCAGAAGCTGCACTGTCTAGTTTTCCGGTCGGGGGTGCGGCGAGTAGGTCGGAGAAGGAGCACGGCGTGACGGGGGCGAGCGAGATTGGCGGCGGGAGGGAGAAGGCGAGCGGGAGTAGCGGGGTCGTGGCAAAGGTGTCGCAGGGTCAGATGATGGAGCGGGCATAGAAGGGGCGAAGGAAAAGGATGCGGTATAGGGGCGAGGGGGGTAATCAGGATAATAGCGCGTCGGAGAAGCCCAGCGGCTGCGGCAGTGGCGAGCGACATGTCCAATGCGTCGGCAGTTAAAACAAATCGGCTTGTCGTCCACGGTTCGCCATTCCGAGGGGTTGCGCTGTCCATAAGAGGAGTAAGAAGAGCGCGGTGGGGACGTGCGTGGAGACAAAGGTTACGAGCGTACGGGACGAATGGATTGCACGCCGACGTTGGACAACTTTTGACGGACGACGGTCTGGATCAAGGAGATTGTCACCGGAGAGTGTTCAGGTAACGGGAATGAAGGGGCCGCCGGTTGTGCCGCGTCGACCTCACGACGAATGATACGGGTCAAGTTGTCACATCGCGACGGCTGGTGGAAGAGGTCGTCACTGGATGACGTAGCAGCTGTGTTGGGAAGTCGCGTGATGTGCTGGGATACCCGGCGGCTTTTAGCAAGCTCAAGACGGCGGCACTCCTTGAGGATCGCATCGATGCTGGTGACGTTGGTAAACACCAGTAAATTGAAGGCGTCGTCAGCAATGCCTTTGAGGACGTGATTAACCTTATCCTCCTCAGTCATGTTCGGGTCAGCCTTGGCACAAAGGGCGAACGCGTCGAGAATGTACGACACGTAGGACTCGGTCGACGTCTGCACACGTGTGGCAAGGGCTTTCTTGGCGTTGACTTGTCGACCAAACGGATTCCCAAAAAGGTCGCGTAGCTTGTCTTTGAAGAGATCCCAGCTCGAGATCTCCTCTTCGTGAGTCTGGAACCACGCCAATGGAGCTCCGTCGAGGTAGAAAAGTACGTAGGCAAGCATAACAATCGGATCCCACCTGTGACTGGTGCTGACACGTTCGTATAAGCGGAGCCAGTCGTCAACATCAGGACTGCCGACTCCGTTGAAAACACCAGGATCCCGAGGTGGGGAAACGGCGACGTAGGTCGGGGCTGCAGGCGGAGACGCTTGCGCAGATGAAGTGCCGCCAGCAGGAGCCGAAGTTACATTGTCGCCGTTGCGACCACTTCGAAGCTCCATGACGGGTACGGGGAACGTCCACCTCTACCAAATATATGTATGTTGGTCTAAACAGCAATAATTATTAAGCACTTACTGATGTAATGTATCTTGAAATCCACACGTCTTTTACCGAGCGCAGCTTCTTGGACGAGTTGTTAACTTTTAATGAGCTTGGATGCGCTAAAAGGCACGGATATTGAGACACCCACACATCAATTCCCGCAAAGATAATGCTCGTAAGAAAAGATAGAAACGAAAGCCATGAACACCGACAGCTTCATCTGTGCCAATACGTCTCTCTTTTTCTTTTTTGTCGTAATAACCTCAGCAGTAACATGGGCACTGAGCATCAAGTGGCCTTGTGAGCGTTTACACTGTTGCAATTTTTCAATAATATTATGAGCGTCGTCTGCATGGTGCGTCAGCGGCATTGTAGTGGCGAGTGGCGGCGGGATCGGCGACTTCTTGTTCCACTCTATTCTGGCACGCTTCTTTGCTTCAGCATTCGAAAGGGTTTACGTGGACACTTACAAATTTTTATTATCGCGCGAGTGTCTATACTGTGAGCAAGCACACAAAGTAATCCCCAGTGTGAGCGTCGTCTGTTGTGATTTTTTTTATGTCATATTGTTAACCGCTCTCACTCTAACCGTAATTTTTCTCACTCTTGCGTTTGAGTTGAGGGCCGTATAGACGGGCGCACTGCAAGCGATTGCATCACCTTTGTTACGTCGCAACTGCTGTACCTAGAGAGGCCGTTTAATCAGGTTGTACCCGCTCCACGAACACTGTGGCGTATTCTAGAATCGACATGAGCGCCATCAACGACTGTGTAAGCTGCAATGATGTACATGTATAAATGGCGGACAGGCTCCTACCGGGTCATGTATTCAACGACCACTGACCGTGCTCGTCACCTCGATATCGCCAAGTGAAGCTTGCTATTCCCTGCTCTAGTTCGCCCTGTTAAGATTTCGAGTCTTGCATTTGCTCTTGGTGCTAGCGTTCCTAGATTCCCCTTTCTTATTTTATCCTCTGCATTCAAAGTATAAATTGCTCCGCCAGATATGTCCAATTGGATTCTTTTCATTATTTTGTTTTAATTGAATGAATGAATTCTTGGGTTTCACGTGCCAAAACGACGATTTGATGATGAGGCACGCCGTAGTGGCCGACCTTGGAATAATTTTGGCCACCAGGGGATATTTAAAGGGCTCCTTACCAGGTATGGCCAATTTGAGCTGACAAGCGCCATGCATACATTGCGCGCTAACGATCGTGTCTGCTAAGTATTTATTGGAGGCGAGGAGTTACGGAGTCGCCATCTGTCGGAAGCGCCTCCCTTGCGTAGTATGAGGGATCAAGCGGCGCGCTCCTCATAGGTTTCGCTTACGGCGCTCGATAAAAACACCCCGCGGCAGCCCTCCTGGACATTTATGTATGTACGCTAAAAACGAGAGAAGTTTTTGACTATCTAAATTGTGGGCAAACTGAAAGCACAGAATCGTTTACAGACGCTATCTCTTTACCGAATACGTACAGGGAACGCCACTGCGCGCGGTCGCCGCGATGAAGTCTCCCGAACCGGCTTCTTGCGTGAAAGGTAGGCAAACGATGAGAGTAAACTATGTGAAATATGTTCTTATAGTGGGCTGTCTGTATAATCAAATGGGGCATAACAGAATGAAGCCTCAATGCAGCGATCGCACGGGTTCGCGATGACCGACTGCGCATCTGCATGCATGTCCGCGCACTGTTTTGCTTTCGCTGTGAACGCGTTTTTGCACCGTGCCGTGAGCTTTCGGTCGCAGCATATGAGAATGTTACAGTACACTAGCAGCCACTGTTGTGTGGATGCTATCTGAACTGTTCAAAATAATTTTGTTATAGAGTCTGCGACACCTACGGGGACTGTGATGTGCTGTCGTGACGATTCAATCTTTTCCTGTCTTCTAAATTCTTGGACATTTCAATATTATTTCTCAAGCTGTGTCGCGCTATATGTTTATGGGTCTTAGCCTGCGATTTCCCTGTGCTTCTTTTTCGTAATCCAGTGCATTAATTCATAACACGAACATGACCATATGCCATGCTTTTTTTTAATGTGCGTCTTACCGCTCCCTTTCCGTTCCAGTGAACTTGCCAGTATCTGGCATCAACAAGTTCATAGACCAAACCCTCATGACATTAACCGGGAAGCGGGCGCGGGCGAGCGTCTCAGTGCGCGTTTTCTGCTACTCACCGAACATCGCGCAGTCCCGGCGCTGTAGCAGCAATCTTCCTCGCGTTTGTGCTTGCTGCATAGCCGAGTTGTAGCCGATGGCTGTCTGCCGGTTCTATGTTTCGCGAGCCAAGCTTCGCGCAGCTCCTTGTCCTGCGGCTACGTGTGAATAAGGCTGACACCGGGCTCCGTTACGTACGTCCGGTACTGCGGCACCGAGCAGTAGCCTACCATGCTGCACGCCTCCAAAGGCAGCCACTACCTATTATAGTACTTTAAAACGTTGTCAAGCAGACACCCAAGGCGGTAAAGCCTCGCCACTTAATCAGAACCACGGCGCAAGTTGGGGCTTTAAGTTTTCGTTTTAAGCTCGCTTCGGCGGTTCCGAAGCAGCCGATGCGGCCGATGTGTCCACGTGATCCCTCATGACACGTCACGCCGACGGTGGCGCCAGCTTTTTATCTGGTGGAGCTCGCCCCCAATGCGCGCCGGGGAAAGAGCTCAAATTTCTCCTCGCAGGCGCCGCGCTCCCAGCCGGAGAGTCGGCGTATATCGCACAAGTGCGCCTACGTACATGGCAGGGCTGTGACTTCGCTCGCAGTGATACGCGACTTAGAGAACTAGTCGAAGCAACATCTGCTATTTGCGTAATCTGTTGCTTCAGTAGGCGATATAAACTTTAGAGAAATAATAAAACATAAACCGAATGTCTGCGTGTTCTTGTTTTACTTCGCACGGCCGCAAAAGATATCTACTTCCCTTTGGTCTGCTTGTTCCCACATCGTGCAGTCGCGCGCGCACACAACGAAAGTATGTCATTTTCTACCGTGTTCCAGCGCGCGATCATGCTTTATGAGCCGCTTTTGCCTGCCTCAGTATTCGCTTAGCACTGACTTATACCGCTAGTCAGGTGTTCTCGTGCACAGCGTGCAAAATCGTGTGCGGCGCGAAACGGGACAAACGCAACAGCTCGCTCGCGACGCCATCATCGGAGTATGCCGCGCAGCAAAAAAAAACGAGGGAAATAATGAAGGCAGGGTCTGTGACGTATGCGTCACGCTGTCCTTGAGCTCCGGTATGGGAGAATGCAGGAAAGGAATTTCGCTCGCGAAGGCTCTCGCCTCCTGAAATCATGCGTTCGCGGCACTGAAATATTTCTATATCTGCTATTATTGAAACAATTGGAAAAATTCTTGCGGCAGAACGCTCCCCAGAGGACCCGAAACAACTTCCAGCGTCTAACCGAAACTTACTATGTGGCCTGCTGAGGGGCCCATTAAGGTGCCCCCAATGCGTGGGACACGGGCGTTCTTGCATTTCGCGCGCATCAAAATGCGGCCGCCGCAGCCGGTATTTGATCCCGCGACATATGTTGTTTTAAAGCAAGTAAACAAATCAAGGGAGGAAAGAAGCCGGCTGACACCTGCCACCGGAAGGGCAGAACGCCTGCCTATCTCGCTCAGAAATTAGATCGGCGCGCTCTCATGTGTGACGATAGCTGGGGAACTTAGCAAGTTGATCGACCTGTCCATGCTCGAGTTTTTAACAACACGTGAGCCTGCAAGTTTGTTAAGTGTGCGAAATACAGTGACGTTAATGGGTGGCGCAAGATGGAGCTGTTGTTGCGCTTCCTTTTTCCCACGAGCTAATTCCGATTTGCTCTTTGCGCAGCTCTGAACTGGACTCATAGTTACTTCAGCCATAGACTTTCCTACAATAATTACTGCAGGGAAGTCCGACGCTGCGATTGCTCAGCCACCATGGGAATGATGGTACTATGTACACAGTATTCAGGGAGGGCTTGCGTTTAAAAGCGGATGTATTGTCGGCGTTCAAAGTTAACCAAATATCGGTAGGACCAATGTTGGCAGCGGTGTTGCTGTCTCATGGGCTGGCGTTTGCCGCCTCACGCCAATGCATGATGCGCGCCGCTCCTGAACACACTACTATTTATTTATTTATTTTCGGGTACTTTCAGGGCCCTTGCAGGAATGAAAAAGAAGGAATGGCAAGGCATTCTTAGATGTACAGGAAATATAAACACAGTCAAGTGGAAAATGATCCAACATTATATATTTGATAAGCAATATCAATAATAACATTGGTGTACATATGAGCACTCGTGTGTACTAAAAAGAAAAAAAGAACACTCGAAATAACACAAAAAATCGCAATTTACACGAACATTCCATAATGTTGCTTTGAAGTTGGAAGTGTCTTGAATGGCAACAACGATGCTGGGAAGGTGGTTCCGGTCGATGCTGGTTCTTGGAATGATAGAGTGGCTATACGCACTGGTACAAAATGGAACAGCTACTTTGTGTTTGTGGTCAACGCGAGAAGAAATGTACAGACGGGATGTGAGGAGCGAATCTCTCAAAACCGGATTATGAAAATATGTTTCGTGGAAGAAGCATACACGTGGGGATTTACGGCGCAGTGATCAGTCTGGTAGATTAAGCGTGTTCTTCATAGCCTTGACAGAAGGGTGACAGGAGTAGTTGGACGGAATAAAAAGAGTGCAGCGCTTCTGGATGGCTCCGAGGGTTAGGCAAAGGTTGATTTGTGTCCCATATGGCGCATGCGTTTGCCATTTTAGGTGTTACCAGAGTTTTATAGAGGGTTAGCTTCAGCGATGTGGAAGCAGATGAAAAGTTCGTGCGCAAGTATTCTTGGGCGCGATTAGCAGCTGTAGCAGCTGTAGCAGACTTATCGACACGCATTTCCCATGAGCAATCCGCGCAAATGTGGATACCAAGATAATCATATGTGTCAACAGGGCCGTGCCGTTAAGAACATACTTGCGCGTTCGATCTGTTAGGTTGATGGGATACACGCATGCTTCTACATTTCGTATCATTGACCTTCATGAACCAGTCACTGCATCATTTCGATACGTTATTGAGGTCATCTTGAAGGGCTGTCAGTTGCGTTGGTGATTTTGCTATAAAGTACGTAGTCGTCCGCAAACAGTCAAATTGTAGAAGTTACACAGCTTGGAAGATCGTCAATGTATTTAGGAAGAAGTAATAGCCCCCGCACTGCCCCCTGGCCGTCCAGAGAAGTTAACGCAGAAGGAGAAGATGAACGATCATTACGGGTAAGATATTGAGTTCGCTTGAAAAGAAAGTGCGCTATCCAATTAGGTACTAGCGGATCAGTATCAAGCTAAATAAGTTTCGAAACGAGTACATCGTACTCGTTTCGAATACGATGTTACACCATACGATAAGCACCATTGCTGCTTATGTTGTACAACGAGCCACGTTGCAAGTGATAGTGCCTGAACAAAATGGAAGGGGCACGTCGGAAAGCACTAACGACGTAGGAGAAAACAGGAAGTCCCGAAGCTCGACATGGAAATTTCTTCAAAGTCAACTGTGGCCGTGGATATTGGGTCGATACGGGAGAAGGCATCTGCGGCTGCGGTGACTGCGCCTTGAATGTATCCTATGTCCACGGTGAACACGGAGATGAAACTTAGTGCCGTATCTCCCGTGCGGTATAAGTGTTGTGATTACCGCGAAAAGTAAATGTCCAAGGCTTGTGATCCGTGAGGACGTGAAAGCTTGTTCCTTCCGAAATGCCCAACAACCAAGTGCGCTGCAAGCAGCTCGCGACGGAACATGCTGTAGCACCTTTCTGCAGGCTTCAGCTGCTGGGAGCAAAACCCGAGTGGGCACCGGGAGTGGCGCTGGAAATGTTGTAATACGGCACCGACAGTCGCACTAGATGCATCGGTCATAAGACGCATTGGTGGAGCATGCAGAGGATGCACCGGTAGGGTGGCACCTGCCAATGCATTTCTGGCAGCTTGGAAGGACTCTTCGGCGTCTGACGTCCAAGACAGTGCAGTGTACGTAGATTTAGTGCTATTGAGAAGCTCGGTCAGTGGTATAGTGATTCCGGCGGTGTTGGGAAGAAAACGGTGGTTGCAGTTGAGCAGCCTAAGGAACTCACGGAGCTTTCCCAGTGATGTTGGGCGACGCAACTCGCGCAAAGCCTAAACTTGCTTTCCCAACGGTCTGATCCCTTCGGGAGTCATGCTGTGTCCGAGGAACTCAATGTCGTGAACACCAAAGACACACTTTGCGGGGTTTATGAGAAGGCCGTGTTCCTGGAGCCGAGAAAATAGCGGGCGCAAATGGTTGCTATGCTGTCCGGGGGGTAATACTAGCCACCAGGAGGTCATCGAGATACGCAAAGACGAAGGAGAGTCCCTGGGTGGCTTTGTTGATAAACCTCTGGAACTGCTGAACATCGTTTGTCAAACCGAACGGCATGCGGACCTACTCGAAAAGCCCGAATGGTGTCGCCATTGCACTCTTTGGGATGCCGAGCCAACGGGAGCTGGACCGCGAAATGAATCTGGAACGGAAATCGCGGTCGCGCTGACTGTAGTGTAGTAACGGGCTCAGCAAGTTCGTTTCTCAGGTCCACTACAGCAATGTGCGAGTCAGCTAGCGAAAAACCTGAGAACTGTTCGGACCGATGGCAGGAGAAGAAGCTCTTTTTTTGTTCTTCTTCCCTTTCTTTAACCTCGCAGATCGAGGCACGAGGCATGAGACACGTGCGCCGGGACGCGCCATAAGTAAAAGGTGGCCGAGGAAGATGACAATGGCTACTATAAGTAAACTTCAGTGCATTTCGATAATTTAGGATTAACAAAATCGGGGTCAGCGGATGAAGATATCTCAAGAATGCTGATTATTCTACGGATGCTGACGCTGTGAATAACAATGGGATTACTACAATACCGTTTCTTGGCCTTTGAAATGGCACGATTGTAATCGGTATCAACTGGGCGATATTTGGACCAGCGAAGTGCATAATTTTTGAATTTACATGCCGAAACTACCGCTTCTTCTTGCGCAGGCGCTTTAAAGTGCCATTGAACTAAGGTTAGCGAGGGATTGAGGGAATCCTGTTTCTTGGTTCATAAAGATGGTATCTTAACATAGTACATAGTATAAACATATTATCTTATGTTTGTAGATATTACAATTAGCGTTAACAGGTCGTTTGAAAAGCTAGCAATGTATTCAGGCAAAAATGCGTCTTGCTCATTTGTTATGGAAGCAAAGCCAGCTTTGGAGCAGTTTATAATACCTCTGGCTTTACTTAATTGAAATATGCGCTCTCAAGGTGAATTGAAGTATTGCGTGATCGCTTGCACCTGTGAAACATGTTGGTGAAGAGGCAAGGTCAGATGTAGTCCTAAAAACGAGACCGTGGATGTAAGCTATTGTAAGGACAATTCGTATAGGCATATGAACAAGTTGTGTGAAGCTAAAATCATGACGAAAATTGAGAATTTCAGTCCACTCTGTCGGTTTGTGCATAACAATTATCGAATCACTGGCCCACACAATATTAGGAAAGTTGAAATGACCAAAACCGCCGCAGTTGCGTCCGAAAGACGAAGCATCGATTGCGATTGCAAATTAATTGACAGTTACATGAAGTAAAGATAGTAGTTTTATCAGCCTTATGAAATTGTAAACAGGCATACTAACTAAATTAGAAAGCACGGTGTCACGCGCGCACAAGCAAACATGAACACACTTCACTGGAAGGCCGCAGAAACTCGCTGTCAAAACGCTGGGGTAAAGAAGCGTGGCAGCGGCAGCGAGTGATTTTACCTTCGCGTTGCCTCGTGCTTTAACACGAACTAAGCCCTGAAAACACAGCACATGGTGGACTTTGTGACCCTCGCAGAAGATAGCTTACAAGACATAGCGGCCCGCGCCGCCGCCTGGAGTAACCCCCCCCCCCCCCCCTCCCCTCTCACTATCCATGGCGGACCTTGTCACCGTCGCAGATGAAATTCACGATACAGCGACCCAGGCGGGTGCGCCCGGGCCGCCCGGGGTATACTCGCGGACAACTTTTTGTGGCAATGAAGGTAAAGCTACTGATGCGTGGAATATGGCAGACGATGATAAGTTATTGACATCCCCTTTAGATGTGGTGGCGACAAATACTCGTCCAGCCTGTTATTTATTCAGGTATGCTATACATGTTTTTCCTTCTAGCATTCTTCAGTACGTCTAAATCTTTCCCCTTTTCTTCTTCCTGAAAACTTTTATATCTACCTTGCACCGCTACTTGTGCCTGTAACAGATCCGGTTGTATTAATGTCTTCGCTTCATTTTTTTGATCAATACTTTAAACGTCTCTAGCTTATCTCGACTGCTGACTGGTTAATGCTTCCGTCCGCTTTAAATCGAAGCGCTTCTGGAAGTTCTACGTTACTTACTGATGTCACTGGGTGAGTGCCTTCGCATTCCATAAGGATGTGCTCAGTCGTCTGCGGATATTTACTGCAGCATGCACACACATGCCTCACCTTGTTGTAAATATTTGCTCCGGTAAGTTTTTGTCTTTAAGCAACCAGCTTCAGCCTCAAACAGAAAGGCCCTGCCCTTTCTGGTACCATAAAAATTTTCTTTTCTAATTTGTTTCTTCTCATTCTTGCAATTCTGCATGGTCTTTTTTTATTTTTGCATTCTTTGCATCCAATTCTTTGTCTTTGTTTATCTCACTTTCTTTCTGATTACTCCTGGTTTCTTATTTACACTTTCAATTACCCCATAGTTTGTTGCCAACTCCCTTGACGTCTTCGTCCATTCTGCTTCCACACTTTTCAGTTGCAGAAACGTGTGCACTTCAGCCACCCATTCATTTTCATCCATATTCCTTAGTCTTTCTTCAAAGCGAGTTTTGCTCTGCGCTTCTCTTACTTCAAAACAAGGCCCAGCCCATGTCAACCTGCACTGCTTCATTTGTGGTTTTACGGTAGGGCCCCCAAAGCCAACCGCCCTACCGATCTTTGGTTAACTTCTATCCCCGACAAGATATGCGATTTTCAGCACAGAATGGATCTTGCCAACGTTAGTACTAGCACCATTACTCCTTTCCAGACTCCACGCACCACTTCATATTTATTGCGGCCCAAAAGTGGTCTACGTTGCTGCATTTTGCTTCTCCCTTTTTTAGGACTATCATGGTAGGTGCTTGAGTAACTCTTTCCTTCGTTTATGTATACGCCGAGGTCTTTATATTGCTTGACAATGGCTAAGAGGTACTGTTGAATTGACACCACGTAACTACTCGTTTCTTCATTAAAGATCATAATTCCCGATTTCTGTGTGCTAAACTTAAGGCCGATATTTATTGCTGCGTTGGCACAGATATTTCCAAGTGTCTGGATCTTGCATTGTCCGCTTGCAGCACTATGTCGTCCGCATACACCGGTCCGTGGAGCATCTGTTGCACAATTTTTTCATTGCGATTGTAAGGTAAATCAAGTCCTTATTCGCTGTTTTCTTGTCTTTCTATGCCCTTAAGATAAAGCATGAACAACAATGCAGACAGATGACACTCAGTCCCTGGCAAGGTTCCCCCATTTCATTACATTTTTAGACTTGCCATACAATCTGTGCTCGGCTGTCTCAATATATCTCCATCAGGAGCTCCAAGATACTGTAATCTATGCCTTCGTGCTTGAGAATATACCATAACAATTCCCTGTATGAGTTGTCGTAGGCTTCTTTAATATCTAAAAATGCTATCCATAAAGATCTATTCTGAGCTACCCAAATTTCCATGCAGTGAGTTAGTACAAACACACTATCCTCTCAGCGTCTTAGTAGGCTGAACCCATTCTGTAGTTTCCTCAGTACATCATTTGTGTCCGCCCATTTATAACGTTCTAATTTTATGGCTTGCGTCGCCATTCTATATAGCATCACCGTTACTGTAACTGGCCTGTAGGAGCTCGTTTACCATTATCACATTTTCCTTTGTATACAAGGTTCACCTTGTTTTCACGTCATCTAACCAAAATGTTCTTCGCCGTAATCACTTGCTCTCTGGCATAAGTCAGTAATGTCTTGCTATTTGGACCGAGGTGTTTGATTAGCTGTAGTTGATTTCATCGGGTCCTGCCGCCGTGCTATTAGGGGCACTTTGTCCTTTTTTTCCAGTAAAAGTTCTCCATGGAAAATATAATCTCTCAGGCTTCTCTGTTCATGCTTGTCTGGGTCTGAACTATGCTTTCTTTTGCGCTGAAGTTAGCCCTAACAGTGTCTGTGATGTATCGGAGTGCATCGTCTCCTTTGAAGACGTTACCGCCTTCATCCCTTGTAGCCACGTGGAAATATTTAGTTGGCGCTCCGAGCACTCTTACGTGCTTCCAGAATCTTTTTTGGACGCCTTGGTCTCTTCTGCGAATGTTATGCTTCGCACGTTCACTTGTGCATTTAATTTTCTCTCGTGCGATCTCACTCGCCGCCCTTTTCTCGGTATTTGTTGAATCTAAGGAGCTCTTCTTCGCGTAATCCCAACTTTTTGGCTTATCAATTATCTCTAGACGCCTGCTTACACTCTTCTGTAGCTTGCTTTGTTTACTTGCTCCACCACTTACGTGGTTTCCTCTTTCCAATGAAATTTTTTGCCGTGCCTGTCTTATCTGCTGCTGAATAACGTTTCCCAGTTCCTTATATTCCCAGACTGCTCTAGGAAAAACCTCCTTTTTCTTCTCTATTTCTTGCGATATATGTCATTTGTTTGCTAGTCTACCATCCGCCCACTATGCCTATTGAGAGGGATGGAAGCTTCGGAAATCAACGGGCCGGGGGCGCTGCGCGCAATCGGATGGTTGACGTGAGATTTTGTGGTGGATTGAGGTGCTTTTTAGGGCTCCATGGCGGCGACGAAATCAGCAGTTTTTGTGCTTTGAGCTTGCTTCTGTTTCTGATATGCTGATTTCTTTAGCGTTTAAATAATATTTGGGTAGTTTTCTTTTTTCTTTCTCTCTTTTTTTTCGTGTGTGCGGGTGTGTTTCGCGTACATTTGGTTTTGCAGGATAGTCAGAGCGCCCTTTCGCACCACGTGCTTCAGCACGTGCAACCGGGGGGGACGTTGGGTCTTTATAGCCTTCAAATAGTAGCTTGGAAGTGGCAGGACTAATAGCTAGTAGTCGTATTACTGTGTGTGTGTTGGTAGGAAAGTGAGAGCGTGGACGCGTTAACACGTGCGAAAACGTTCCATACCTTAAGTCTCCGCGGCATTGATTGCTTTTAAAAGATTGGTGAGAATTACTTTGCGGCATTTCAAGGATTTAGATCCTGTGCGTATCGGATTTTGCCAGAAGGCACGTGCTCTGCATTATTATAGTATTATAGTATTTGCATTAGAAAAAGCCGCGCAATACATGGCAAGAAAGCCGGGAAAGCAGGTTGCGCGCGTGGGGTCTCTCAAGGCAGATGAGGGGACGGATGAGAATGGAGAGGGAACCGAGTCGATCGGCACACACTGCGATGTCGATGCAAGGCTGGAGAAAATTAAGGCTTTCCAGGAAGAGCTTGTCAAACAGGTTGAAGCGCTCAAAAATGAGCTAAATAGGGAACGTGTGCATGGAAGCTAATGGAAAAAAGACTTAAAGCGGTCGAGGAAAAGCTGAACAGGGCCGCCATTGTGAACAAGAATCGTCGTGACATTGGAACGTAGTCCCCTGACGTGACAGGAGAGGGAGTGTCAGCAAAGTACGTGGAATGCGCGTAACGTGGTGAGGGGTTAGCTGAAAAGAGCAGCACCTACCTTGAGGCCGCCACGCGGTAAAAGGAGGAGCGTATGGGTCAATGCCCCTTGTTAAGTCTGAATCACACGGAAAAGGACAAAGGAAAGCAGGGAGCGGTAGGAGAGAGTGAAATGGTGATTATCGCCGGTGACTCAAACCTGGATAGGTGCTCAGAAGCAATTGTGGATAGGGTGAAAAGCGATAAAGGAGTGGCGGTAGGGACATTTCCGGGGCGGATGCTGGGTTCTGTCATGGAGCGAGCAAAAGTGAAGCTCGCTGAAAATGCCCACGTGCGCAACCTTGTCATAGTAGCAAGTTGGCTAAATGACGTCCTAAACAGGAAGGGGACAGGACTAGGCCAGCGCTTGGCGAAGGGAGCGGGTGACTAGTGCGAGCTGTCCCTTCATGGTGTGCACGGTGCCGGAGGTGCCTGTACGTGACAGTCAGGTACAAAGAGCCGTAGTCTTTGCTAATGAGGTGATATGGAAAATCAGCCGAGAGAAAGGCTTCGAGGTTGTCGAAGTAAACAGGGAAGTGAGAAGGAAGAAAGAGAGCCCGCCATCCAATAGGCTACATAAACATGCAGGGCGGGAGAAGACATGAAAAGGGGGCAGAGATTGAGGAGCAGTGAAATAGCGAACGAATAGGGGTGTATGCAGTTACAGAAACGCACCTTAGAGGCTCGGAAGAGCCGCCAGTGATTGAGAATCATGTTTGGGAAGGGTGCAACAAAACTAAGTCGCAAAGAAAGGGAGGGGGAGTCAGAATGCTCATCCATCAGGGAAACAAATCGAAAAGAGTAAATTCAAAATGTCAAGAGCATCTTTGGTTATCAGGTACAATGAGCGGGAAAAAAGCTTGGGTGGGTGTAACGTATTTGTGGACCGGAAATAATTGCACAGAGAACAATAAAGAGTTAGTGGAATCCATAAGCGCTGATATTAAGGGTTACGGGAATGGTGCTAAAATTATCCTATTAGGTGACGTGAATGCCCACATACAGGAGATGGCTATACCGACAACAACTGGAAGTCAATGCTAGACCTTTGTGAGCAACATAACCGCATTATCGTAAATACAGGGCCTAAGTGTGAAGGGCAGATCACGTGGGAAGTGGGAAAGCGGCAATCAACCATTGACTACTGTCTGATGACAGAAGGAATTCATGATAAGTTGAGAGAAATGGTTATTGATGAGGAACGGTATAGCAGCACAGGGAGTGATCATAAACGCATCATTTTGAAAATTGGATGTGCAGTTGGGAAAGAGAGCAAGGAGTGCAGAATGGCCAGTCCAAATTTGCACGCTGAACAAATAGCTAATATAGTCACTAGAGTCGAGGAAGAACTTGGCAAATGGCCAAATAAAAAGTCGGAATATAGTTAAGCTTCTAAGTGTAATAACTACAGAAATACGGAAGGAGAAACAACATGTTCGTTGGAAAGGAAAAAAGAAACGGAAAAGCTGGTGGAACAGGGAGATACGAGAAGCCATCGCCGTACGACAGAAAGCATCCAAAGAGCACAGGCAGGCAAAGAAGGCGCAGTTGCCGCAGGATGAAATACCCAGTGAATGGTAAATATACCGGGAGAAAAAGTATATGGTTCAAATACTGGTGCAAGCAAAGATAAAAGGTGAAAGTGAACGTTGGTTGTCAGAAATACGTGAGAAAAGAAAGCCGCACCTAGAATATTTTGGAACCACATAAAATTATTAGGCAGCAAGTCAACAGCAATACAACATATCCTAGACGAAGATGGGAACAGACTCGAAGGAGAAGCGGCACTAAATTACATCCGAAAAATAGGAGCCGAATCTTTCCAAGGCAATGACGAGGTTGTACTTGAAGAAAAAAAGAGCATGAAAGAGACCCAAGTGGAAAAGGAGCTGGTGCTGACAAATTTCAACTTGAAGAAAGCGGAACAGAAAATTCCTAAGCGCACAGCCACAGCGCTAGACGACGTTCCCGTTAGGCTGATTAATGAACTAGGACTAAAAAATAAGGAAGCTCTGGTGAAAGAAGTGGAAAAAAAACTTTAAAAGATAGACGAATACCAGACAGGTGGCGACAAAGGAGAATGAATTTAATTTATAAAGATAAGGGAGAGAACGATAGAATTCATTCGTATAGACCGTTGACCATTACATCGGTAATATACAGGCTAGCAATGCAGGTGATCAAATTAAAGCTTCAAGCATGGGCAGAGAATAATGGCATCTTGGGAGAACTTCAGAATGGCTTCAGAATAGGTAGGCGTTTAGGTGATAACGTATTTGTTCTTACCAAGTGTGTTGAAATATCAAAAGTAGAAAGCAGACCGTTATATGCGGCCTTTTTAGACATTACAGGAGCATATGACAACGTAGACCGCAACATTTTGTGGAGTATTCTGGAAGAGGAAGGTTTAGGTGACGATTGTCTACAGCTATTGAGAGAGATTTTCCTAGAAAATACTGTTTGCGTTGAATCGGAAGGGATGAGGAGGGAGGAGCAGGTTGATGTCAACAAGGGACTGAGGCAGGGGTGCCCTTTATCACTATTGCTGTTTATGATGTACATGAAGATGGAAAGGGCGCTAGAAGGAAGCAATATTGGGTTTAATCTCTCATACAAACAGGCGGGTACAGTAGTAGGGCAGCAGCTTCCAGGTTTATTTTATGCGGACGACATTGTGTAGCTAGCTAACTAGCAAAGTGATTTGCAACGTCTGGCTAATATCTGTGTACAGGAAGGCAACAATTTAGGTTTCAAATTTAGTGTTAGGAAATTAGGTGTTATGGTATTCAATGAAAACAGTGAACAGACAGTGTCAATACAGGGCCAGGAAATACCTCGGGTAAAAGAATATAAATGCATTGGTATATAAATAAACGAAGGCAACAGATATATGTAAACACAGGAAAAAACAATTATAGTAAAATGGAAGAGCAATGCAGCCATAATGAAGCACAGAGCGCTATGGGGAAAGAATAGGTACGAGGTGTACGGGGTATGCGGAAAGGTGTAATGGTTCCGGGACTTCCTTTTGGGAATGCGGTTGTTTGCTTGAAATGAGGGGTACAAGCAGGACTCGATGGCAACCAATGGTCAGTGGGACGCCTCCCACTGGGCGCTGACGGGAACACTACTTATGAAGCTGTGCAGGGTGATATGGGCTGGACTAGTTTTGAAGTGAGGGAAGCTCAAAGTAAAATTGAAGATGAAGACAGACTGAGGAATATGATAGAAAGTCAATGGGCTGGGAGAATGTTGAGGTATCTGTGCATTAAAAACATTGACTCACAGTGGAGAAAAAGAACTAGGAAGCTTACCAGAAAGTATGCGGCCTTTGGGATGAGCAACACAGCAACAAAGAACGTGAAGCGGAAATTCAGAGGCTGGAATAATCTTATGGGTGGCGACAATGGAAAAGAAACCTGCCATGAGTAACTACTTAAGAGGAAGGAACGAAATAAGGAAAGAAATAATTTATGATAACTCAAAGGGAAGCTCATTACTTTTCTAAGCGAGGTCAGGATACCTTAGAACACGCACCTATAAAGTGAGATATAAAAAGCAAGAAGAAGCATGTGCTTGCTGCGGTAAAGCTAGGGAAACGATGGAGCATGTTTTATTAGAATGCGAAGATATCTGCCCAGCAATCGATTTAGGCACCACTGAAGGCACCACTGAAGGCATTCGTTCCAGCGAGAGCAGGGGGAAAGTAAACATGTCCGCAATAAAGACTAGTAAGAGGTGATGGGAAGATTGGTGGTAGAAAAGTAGAGAAGCGATAAAAAGTGGAGACGTACAGAAACAATGTTCACAATTGGGGTCAGCAAATTTGGTTGTGGGAATTCATCGTGGTTGTTTTTTCTTTTTTGTTTTTCTTTTTTTAACCTAGGTAGGACATTAGGCAGCATAATAGCAAGAGCTTGGTGGCGCAACCCATCGGATGATCCAAAGGTGACGCTAATAACATTCGTCCGTCCGTCCGTCCATCCATCCATCCATCCATCCATCCATCCATCCATCCATCCGTCCGTCCGTCCGTCCGTCCGTCCGTCCGTCCGTCCGTCCGTCCGTCCGTCCGTCCGTCCGTCCGTCCGTCCGTCCGTCCGTCCATTCATCCATCCATCCATCCATCCATCCATCCATCCATCCATCCATCCATCCATCCATCCATCCATCCATCCATCCATCCATCCATCCATCCATCATTCTTAAGCTTCCGTTGGATGCCGCCGCGATTTTCGACCAGCCACCGCAACCTAAGTAAGGGAAGCGGACCAATCGCAGACGCCGGCACCACCCTTTTCATCTGGTTATCGCTTTTCAGTGCACTGGCTTCGCCCCATCGAATCCCTCGCCACTTGAGCATTCTCCTCGCCTCTTGTCAGCCAATTAGATATGACAAGCTGCTCAGTGTAGGCAATGTTATTCGTTTTTTCAAGCAAACAAAAGTGACCTCCTATGAAAGAGCAAAGAGTTTGATTGGTCTGTTCAGACAACCCTGCGGGTGACAGCCCGGTGCTTGCGTCGGTGGTTACGCAAATTAGACGTCAGGAGATTGGAATAAAAACATCTTGGAATAGTTTTACGTTATAGGGCACCCTGCATATGTCTAACTTTCCGTAGTTTTTTCGGCGGCCGTCAACAGAAAAAAATCATAATGTGGGCCGGTCCTAGTGACAGTGCAGGAAGGGTCCAAGCTCAATGGCACATACCCCTGTGGGCTCGGGAACCTGTAACGCACCCTTCGAAATCTTCGGGATGGGCCCCCATTTGGGGAGTGCCTAATGCCCGCTTCACCTCCGCCGCAGATCGGCCCTGCATTGCATCGGCCCACGTATGGGGAGTGCTTAACGCCTGCTTCAACTTTGCCGCGGGTCGGCCCGGCATCGCACTGCCTTCTGGCCGACCGGCGGTGGAGGTGAAGCACTTTGCTTTTCGTTTAAGCGCTTTGACTCTCGTCAGTTCTCGCTGCCATTCAATCGTCACAAGGTGGAATGGTTGTAATTTTTTCCCCTGTTTTTGGATGGTGGTAGTGATCGGCATCTCCTGGGGTGTGAAGGCCAGTTTTTTCATCGATTTGGTGCCCACGGGATTAACTCGAGAGGAGTTCAGTTGTCGCCATCTATTCAACGATCACGCGCATCACTGTTGTTTCATCAATTCAACCTTCTTTGTTTAGACTGATCCATGGACCCGAAAAGGGATTCGGTTCGTAGTCAGCTGGTCTGCATGCTCGTGGAACGAGTTGCGGCCGGAGAAAGCGCCAGTTGCGTTTAACTTTTCCTTTTGCTTCATTATTTCCTCGAGTGACGGCTTGCCGCGACGTTGGCAGATACTCGGAACCATATACCCGCGATATGGGTTAGATAAGGTGGAAAATAAAATAATGTGAAACAGCGTTCATCATCAGACCCTGCAATAACCGTTAAACCCATACGGAATATGACTGTCACCCGTTACCTCGTCGGGCTTTTCCCTAATTGTACAGCACTTGTTGTGCAAAATTGGCAACTGGAAAGAAGAGCCGCAAGGTGTTGAGAAATTAGGCGACCTACTGCACGAAAGACCCAAGGCAACAGCCAAACAGGAAGATATAGCGAAAATTAGCAAATTTAACCATTGTTTGTGAAAATATTTATGAGTGAACATCTTTTTATTTAAGAACGAAGTAGCGAAAACACGGCCAGGAGTGGAAAATAAATCCGTGTGCTTTGAATGACGCAGTTATCAGTGGAGCCGCCTGACGTACCCACGTCTCAGCTGTGCTAATGCGAGTGTTTTTCTAACCTTCCGCGGTGGGCGCAGTACGTCTAGAACCACAGCTGGCGTGCTGCGCTTCAAGCGGTTGTACGGGACTGGTGACCACACATCGTTACGCAACTTTCCAAATAACAAGACGAGTCGTTTTGCCACTTAAATTGGTGGTCAGCAAATATTGTATATATATATATATATATATATATATATATATATATATATATATATATATATATATATATATATATATATATATATAAACGCGAAGAAAGGGGATTAACCGAGGGGCCCGATTTTTATTAGTCATATGATAGGAAGCCAACAAACACGGACACCAAGGACAACATAGGGGAAATTACTTGTGCTTATTAAATGAAGTAAAGAAACGCTGAAATAACGGAAATGAAAGTAGATGAAAAACCAACTTGCCGCAGGTAGGGAACGATCCCACAATCTTCGCATTTCGCGTGCGATGCTCTACCAATGCGCTACCTGCGGCACGTTTTTTCATCCACTTTCATTTCCATTAATTTATCGTTTCTTTATTTCGTTTATTAAGCACAAGTAATTTCCCCTATGTTGTCCTTGGTGTCACTGTTTGTTGGCTTCTTATGATATGACTATATATATATATATATATATATATATATATATATATATATTTGTGTGTGTGTGTGTGTGTGTATACACACAGAGTTTTCACTATATCACCTACCTAGAGGGAAATCTGGCGCTGCTGCGCTGTGGTATGCATGGGAATGCTGGTATATTGTGACTTCGGATTGGCATCGTTCTCGAAGAGCCAGGCAAGCATCGTTCCGTCTGTCACAATGACTCATTTTCTACTAAAACTGCACGTAAAAATTGGAGGACGCTTAAGCTTCGCCCTCAAGAGTGGAACGCGATAGTGTTATCGTACCCCGTTCGCACCGCCTACTCAAACGCGCTACGCCAGCCAAACGTCGCGATCGGCACAGATAGCCGGGCCCCGACGCGCCATGAAGGCGGACGCGATCATGGGGCGAGTGGCGCGCCACGTGTCGGGGCAGCGCCGTACATTGCGAGGAGGTGGTCTTCTGTGTTTGCCACAAGATGGCTCTGCATGTGCGCAGAGCGCAGAAGAAATGTAGCGGAAACGTACTTCGCTACTCCTGAAACTGCGACTTCTGTAAGTTACATGGTCATAATTACCAATATGCACCGCAGTATAACTTTCTACGGCACGTTTCTAAGGCAACACCGCATTCACTAGAGACGGTTTTGTCCCGTTTAGAAGGGACGTACTCGTGGCTGAGTGTATTTATGGCCATGTAATACTCACATTGTATTTTCTTTTGCCAAGCCGGTAATAAAAAAAACACACTCGTGGCTGAGTGGTAGCGGCTCCGTCTCACACTCCGGAGACCCTGGTTCGATTGGAAGGTGTTTTCTTATTTATGAAGTGCCTTCTGGGATTTATCGATTACGGCCACCGCCGCTGACGCCGACGACGCCGGCTTTTCTGCGACACGAGCTCCTTAACGCTCTCGCGTTAAAAAGCTATTGTAGCTTTATAATTACACCAAAACATGTTTTGTTTAACTACGAGAACTTGTTATTGCATGTACAATTATATGAAACGTAAAGAGGGCCGCTAAAGTTCGATGACAGACAAGATGCGCGCTCGCTTTGAAACGGCTTGTCGTCTGTTCTTGCTTTTCTTCCCTTCGTCATGCATTGTAGGTGAGTGAAGGTGTAATATGCTTGAACGGAAACATTTTATGAAGATTTTACTTTTATAACGTGTTATTTTTGTTGCCATATCCACGTTCTAGACGAAGCCTCTTACAACACCAGCCAACACAAGCCTCGCAGACACATATACCGTCACTCCCACGACGGCACGGCGCCCATTAAGAAACATATATATATATATATATATATATATATATATATATATATATATATATATATTGTACAAGATGGCGTACACAAAAGGTACGCCAGACGCCCATCACGAGACACCGAACAATCACGTATGACGATTCTCGTCCCATACGACAACTGCCTTATCGCGTATCGGTGAAAGAGCGCAACGTTATTAATGCACAAGTGAAAGAAATGCTTGACGATGACGTCATACAACCATCCCAAAGCCCTTGGTCGTCGCCGGTGGTCCTTTCCAAAAAGAAAGACGGAACGCTTAGGTTCTGTGTTGACTATAGAAAGTTGAATAACGTCACAAAAAAAGACGTTTTTCCGCTTCCGCGGATCGATGATTCGTTAGATCGGCTGCGGCGAACCAAGTATTTTTCATCAATAGATTTGAAGAGTGGATATTGGCAAATCGAAGTTGATGAACGAGATCGCGAAAAAGCTGCCTTTGTTACCCCGGATGGACTGTACGAATTTAAAGTACTTCCATTCGGCCTGTGTTCTGCACCGGCCACATTCCAGAGAATGATGGACACTGTTCTTACGGGTCTGAAGTGGCACAGTTGTTTAGTATACTTAGATGACGTCGTCGTGTTTGCGGCGACCTTCGAAGAACACCTGAAGCGTTTAGAGGCGGTACTTGAGGCGCTCCGCTCCGCTAATCTCACACTAAAGCCAGGAAAGTGTCACTTCGGTTACGAAGAGTTGAAGTTTCTCGGTTATGTCGTGAACGCCGACGGTGTCCAGCCTGACCCAGACAAAACATCTGCTGTTGCTGCTTTTCCGACTCCTCGTGACAAGAAAGCAGTACGCCGCTTTCTCGGTCTGTGTGCGTACTATCGTCGCTTCATCGCAAATTTCTCCCGGATCGCCGAACTACTCATACGCCTCACGCGAGAAGACACACCCTTCGTTTGGATGGATGACCAGGACGCAGCTTTCACCGAGTTACGGCAGCGCCTGCAGGAATCACCCGTTCTCGCTCACTTTGACGAGGACGCTGACACCGAGGTGCATACCGACGCAAGCAACATCGGTCTTGGCGCTGTTCTCGTTCAACACCAGGAAGGCGTCGAGCGAGTGATCGCTTACGCCAGTCGCACCCTTTGACGTGCCGAAATTAACTACTCCACTTCCGAGAAAGAGTGTCTTGCGGTTGTGTGGGCCATCATGAAATTTCGGCCTTATCACTACGGTCGCCCTTTCAACGTGGTGACAGACCACCATTCCTTGTGTTGGCTAGCCAACCTACGAGACCCGTCCGGGCGACTTGCTCGATGGAGTCTCCGTCTGCAGGAGTTCGATGTTACCATCGTGTACAAATCGGGCCGCAAACACGAAGATGCTGACGCGTTGTCGCGCGCTCCCGTCAAAACTTGCGATAAGGACATGGACGAAGACGGCGCATTCCTTGGGGCCCTCACCGCATCTGACCTGATCACACGACAGCGCGAGGACGCCGAAATACGCCCTCTCATCGATCACCTAGAAGGCAAGAATGTTACAATTCCACGACACCTTTCTCGCAGTCTCTCGACCTTCTGCCTCCGAAAGGGTGTCCTCTACAAAAAAAACTCGAGTGCCAGCGACAAAGAGTATCTATTGGTCGTACCTGCCACCCTCCGTGATGACATTTTCCTAGCCTGCCATGATGAGCCCACGTCTGGACACTTGGGATTTTCACGCACTCTTGCAAGAGTACGCCGGACGTACTACTGGCCCCGACTTTCTCCCACGGTGAAGCGTTACGTGCAAAGCTGCCGTGAGTGTCAACGCAGGAAATCGCCGTCATTGAAGCCCGGGGGGTTACTGCAACCCATCGCGCCACCTAGCGCGCCGTTTGATCAAATCGGTATGGATCTTCTGGAACCCTTTCCCTTGTCAGCCAGCGGAAACAAGTGGATTATAGTCGCCACAGACTATCTAACACGCTACGCCGAGAAGAAAGCTGTACAACGTGCCACCGCCTGCGAAGTTGCCAAGTTCTTTATCGATCACATAGTCCTAAGACATGGTGCCCCATCACATGTCATCACCGACAGAGGAACTGCCTTTACGGCCCAACTGATAGAGGACATATTCGAGCCGAGCTGCACGCAGCATCGCAAGGCCACTGCCTATCATCCGCAGACCAACGGACTGACGGAACGGCTAAACAAAACCATTGCTGACATGCTGTCTATGTATGTAGACGTCCACCATAAAACATAGGATCAAGTCCTTCCGTACGTTACATTCGCGTACAACACCGCCATTCAGGAAACAACATGCTTCACACCGTTCCGTCTTGTCTACGGGCGCGAGGTCCAGGCCGCGCTAGACGCAATGCTCCCGCACGACACCGACGCATCACTTACTTTCGACGCCGAGCAACTTACTCAACACGCCGAGGAAGCTCGTCAACTCGCGCGCATACACATCACGACGCAGCAGAGTGCAGGCGCGCGACGCTACAACCTTCGACATCGGCAAGTCGAATACCAGCCAGGTGACCAAGTCTGGGTGTGGACTCCAATTCGTCGCCAGGGGTTGTCTGAGAAGCTGCTGAGTAGATACTTTGGACCGTACAAAGTGATACGCCGCGTTAGTGAAGTGAACTATGAGGTCATTCCCGACGGTGCCGCGTCGCCTCGGCGTCGACAGCACCACTCAGAGATAGTGCATGTTGTTCGCCTCAAACCGTATTTCGCGCGTTAAGGCGGCGCCAACTGATCGCATACGACTACCACACTTCCACTTTCTTTTAGTAAGCATCGTAGTTTAGTAAGCATCGGGTCGATGCTTTTCTTTTGGCGGGGGGATAATGCCGCTAGTTGTCACGCGCCAGCGCTGAAAAAGAAGTGACTTGAACGCGCGCTCGGCAAGAGGTGGGCGCTGAAGAAGAAGCAGAGGCTGAGGACGCCAGCTTGAGTTTTGTGTACGCCATCTTGTACAACTGTCTGTCTCACCGACGCCGGGTACATCTGCAATTGTCTTTTCGTTACAATATATATATATATATATATATATATATATATATATATATATATATATATATAGTTTCTCTATAATTATTCGAGAGCTAATGCCAAAAACGCTATTAGGAATCCTTATTTTACGGTTTCCCTTGGTTACTTGTTCGTGGCAGTGTTCTTCCTGCGCTTCTGTCATGAGCGGGTCCTATTTATGTGGTTCCTTTTTTAACAAGTAAAGGAGATATGTATCTCACAGACGTACCTGTGAGGTACACCTTACTTCAATTGTCTTTTGCGGGTTTGCGCATCTTTGTGGCGAATGGTGGGCATTATTCACATTTGTACTAGTAAACGCACCTCCCCCCCCCCCCCCCCTCACTCGCATAAAAAAGTTACCTTGGGTTGGGCTCCCCCCCGAAAATAGTCCTGGGTACCTGCCTGCTGTGTGCATAGTGGTTTAAAAAACTAAGGGAAACAGAGAAACAGACAGCTCGTGATAACTAGGTTTACAAGAGTTAAACCTCAGTCACTTTTCTATCCATAAAGGTTGGCTCAACGGGCCCTGAGCAGTGCAACTAATTGAGTGGAGCCGTGGATTGCGCAAGCAGTACGTACCATCAGTACGGACACGCGAACAAGGCAGATAAACACTAGTAGGTCAGATTGAGTTCTGTGATTTCTATGCGTTTGTCGACACGCTAGGTTGCTAATCAAGCGGCGCTTGTTTGATGGGAAAGCATCAGACGGCCCACTCAGCGACAAAGCCGGTGTCTGCAGCAGCGAAACGGCGCCTAAACTCCCCTTGGCTGCGACGCCATGTGACTTGCGCGTGTCTCCGCGCTCCTCCTGCCAGGTGTTGAGCGAGCGAAGATGGCATCGCCGCGACGCCACGTCACCCTCAGAAGCCTGTGTTACCCAGGCGTTCCTTGCCCGCGTAAGCTCTCGCCTGCGTTCTGACTTCGTTTCGATAATCGCTATAAAGCAATTCATGCATACAAAAAACATAGGTTCGAAAGGAAAAACGTTGGCTGTAGCGAGTTTCGAACCTACGACTCCACGCTCAGACGACGAGTGTCTTGCTCACTGGATGAAACTAGCGCCTCGTAGATAGCAGACCTGTCCACTCTTCTTTATGTCATCGTGATACTTATACCGAAATTTCCATTGCCAAGCCCGGCGTGACGAAAGCAGTGACGTCAAAATCACCGCGACTTACTCGGAGCGTCCCCATTAGATTCTATGGTAGTCGGGCAACGTAGCTTGGCGTCAAGGAACCGAGTCCACCGGCCTTGTGCTATCTATAAGAGGCGTTGGCCTCTTATAGCTCTCAACGCGCTCGCTTGCCCGCAAGGAGCTCATAATTCGAAGGAAGACCCAGCGGCCTTCAGTTTCACATTAATGCTTTCGCACTGACAACTCATAAGTGCTTAAGTGTCCTCGGGTTTTTTTCGCGTTGGCTTCGGGTGCTGAAACTACGTATTTTTGCGTTCCTTTCCGTTATACACACGCGCTGAGAGTTGTGAGGGGCACCTACTCACGAGAAGACATGGCCTTCGGATGTCCTAATTTTCTGGTTTGCTGCGAGCAAGCTACTGGCAATATACGATAACGCCACAGTTGTCGCACCGTCACAGCTTTTAAGGACGGAGCAATTTGAATAATATGCAAATGTGCAACTATGGTCAAGTTCTCTATACAAAAAGAATTATTTAAATAAAACAACGATCTCATTATGAGGCACGCCGTAGTGGGGCACTCCGGAATAATTCGGACCACCAGGGAGGAGGGGGGCGTGTTTACTGTGCACCTAAATCTAAGTAGGCGGTTGTTTTCGAATTTCGCTCCCATCGAAACGTGGCCGCCGTGGCCGGAATTTGATCCCGCGACCTCGTGATCAGTAGCCCAACACCAAAGCCACTAAGCAACCACGGCGGGTTACGGTAATGAATTTAAGCACATTCAAACTTTTTGCTAGACCTAAACAGCAGCGTCAATTTTTCTACAAGCGTTAATGCACGACAAACATTATGTAAACAATTTTATCTTTTTTTCTGATGTATCATGTTTTTTCCTGCACGGAAACCAATAAAGTTTCACTATGCTGCAGGCTTGTATTCTTACTGCACTTGCATTAGCCCTCACTTAAAAGTGTAATTGCATGTTGCACTTACTTCAGTGGATTGAATTTATTTTGTTTATGCTGCCAATAACATAACAGTTCACCGCAAACGCAAATAAGCCGTAAAGCGTATATTAAGGTCTGCGACCTCCCTTGAGACACCATGCCTGAAAGTCGTGCTCCCTTACAGGGCGCTTCCTCACAAAATGGGGATGAAAGAGAGATAGCCTCAATTTTACATCACTTTTAAGAGGGAGTTCACAAGAAAGAAGGCTCTCTTTAGCGTAAACGGAGTTTTATTCATTATTCTTTGTCATATTTTATTTCACAGATGCGTGAGAAGTAAACGAGCAATAAGAGATATATTGTCCAAACGCGTTTTTTTTTCTACAAAATTAGAGATTTCTAGAGATTTCCAAGTTCTTTAAAGCGATATAACTGATGATGTGTTCGTTCCGTGGACCACAATGTACTGTCGCGCTGCAAGAACGCTCCCGAGATCTGGCTTTGGAAGCGGGACCAGGCAGAACTTGGACGGCTTCGGCCGCGCAATGTCCTCGCCTCTGTTCCTTTTCCCATCAACTGACAGTGAAACTGAAGGGAAGGCCCATGAAGTGCCACTGTCGTTGTCGCTGGTGACGGCACCCGTTTTGCTCTTCGTGGTTATTGACGCGTGTGTCTCTGATCGTATACAAAGGACACGCGCCGGCTTCCTGCGCGCCGAGTGTCGGAAGTCGCGCCTTCTCGAGTTTCGGACGCCCCGGGTGGGCCCGCTGCCGGCGCTCTTCCAGCGCTGCGATAGTGAGCGGTCAGCGACCTGTGAGCGCGCCACGTCATGCTTGTCAATTTAACTTAGTAAGCGAGTGTTTACTGCAATTTATACGGCCGATAAAACTTTAACCCTTACTTCGTGTAGTTGTCTAATACTTCGCTATCTGGCGGCACTGCGACTTTTTTTTCTTCAGCTGTTCCTCTCCACAACGTTACTTTTTAAAGGAAGAACAAATATTCTCTAATTAATCATGCTATCCTTTCCTGATGAATTCGCAATGTTTTGTCGCTTTTTAGTTATCTAGGAAATTACTTACGAAAATAGAACATAGTGAATGCATCAATAAACACACGAGTAGTTGCGTTGAACTGGCTACACGGCGTACACACATGAACACCAATGAAATTTAAAAAAAAATTCAGCACTCAGAATGCCATGCCAAGTGCAAGTGCGGTTCTTAGAACCCAATATACAGGTGAAAGTCGAATGACCCGTGTGTGTTCATTAAGGTAGCTAGCAACATCGCAAAACTAGGAACGTTTTGCATTGAATGCATCAATAAACACACGAGCACTTGCGTTGAACTGGCTACACGGCGTACACACATGAACACCAATGAAATTTTAAAAAATTCAGCACTCAGAATGCCATGCCAAGTGCAAGTGCGGTTTTTAGAAGCCAATATACAGGTGAAAGTCGAATGATCCGTGTGTGTTCATTAGGGTAGCTAGCAACATTGCACAACTAGGAACGTTTTGCATTTTTTACTTTGTCTTTAATGACACATCTAATATCGTATAGTAAGAAACCTTTGCATTGCACACATTTTTCCCGCTGTTCTTTTGCCACTGCATTTGTTGTTTACTCTGCACTGTATATTGTACCACTACCATCTATAATGACTCTGGTTCACAGAGTATGACAAATAAATAAAGATTTACAAAATAATTTTTCGGAGCTTTAAAAGTTTTGTCAACGTATCCTCATGTTATAAAATAAGAAGCAGCATACCTGTCTAGGCTCTCTGCCTCGTGGAAGGTGTCAGGCAGTGGCTTGTTCAGTGTTTCAGGCAAGAGAAGACTGATTCCAGCCGAGATCAACAGAAACAGCGCCGGGAACACGAACTGAACGGCCGGGTCTGTGACTTCAGCCTGCGCGTATCGGCTGCTGAGAGAGTAGCGAATGAAGGAAACGCTACCCTGCGGTAGCAGTACTCTGTTCGTAACATATTGGCACCTGTAGCCGCAATGCCATCAAGGAGAAAGAAAAAACAACAAAACAAAAGTGCCATACGTTGTTACTGGCTATCGGCACGCTACCGAAACGACTAGACGCAGAAACATTGGCAGTTCTTGTTTTTGTTGTGTGAGTGCTATGTGAAAACCACTACCAATGCAGCGTTCTTAATCTATCATTACTTGTAGCACATAGCGGATGCTTTTTTTTAGAAGGTCCAAAATTTTAAAAAAGTCCCTGTGCCAGGTAGCAGAATTCTAACCCTGGATCTGAATTACACCCGTCGTGGTTGCTTAGGGGCTGTTTGGTAAGGGCTGCTAAGCCCGAGGTCGCGGAATCGGATGCACGCTGGCCGCATTTCGATGGAGGCGAAAACACCCGTGCACTTAGATTTAGGTGCACGTAAAAGAACCCCAGGTGGTACAAATCATTCCGGATTCCTCCACCACGGCGTGCCTCATAATCGAATCGTGGTTTTGGCACGTGAAACCCAACAATCTGAAAATCTGGATTACTCGACGAGGCGGCCATTAGTACTACAAGAAATATAAATGGTTCATTAAATGATCAACATAATTACGGTAATTAGTTTTTTAAATACGTTACGGCACATAATTAGATCTATTAATTATAGCCGGTGAGTTCGCAATGCGTATTCACTTGGAAGGAATTCTCAGGACTGCAACAGTTTGAATATATGAGTTTTCAATATGTCTGACGAAAAGCGTTGGCGTTCCAGTTGCTTCTTTTAAGGAAATGCTGTTTTATACACTGAAGCACAAAACTAACTGGAACACCGATGCATTTCGTCGCACCAGTTGAAAATTGATACCTCTAAACTGGTGCAGTTCAGAGAAGTCGTTCCAAGGACATAGGCCTTGCGAACTCACTAGCTACAATTCATAAATGAAATATGTGCCGTAAAGTAATTAAGTAAGAAGTTAGGGTAATTATGTAAGTTATCTATTTAGGCATTTTTACTTCTCGTAGAAGTAATGGCCACGTGGTCGGGCAATTTTCATCAAGGATTACAATTGTGCTATCTGACACAGGCGACATATAAATATTTTGGGCTTTCTAAACTAATAATAATAATAATACCCCGTATACTTCACCTTCACAGCTAACCCGACTACAGCCATTGTCATGGATTTAACACATGCATATTTTACCCACTTATACACTGACAGGTTTCAGTTTTTTTTACAGCCATGTCACAGCTACCATTCGTAATTCTCTGCTCAATCGACAACTCATTATTACTTGATTCGCGCTGTTCGGCCACACGTGGCCCGTGCCCTTGAAAAAAATCAACCTACATATGGTTATCATTAGTAGGGCGTGGCGCTGAATGGCGAAGAAACTGTGTAGGCCACTGGCCCAAACACAGCATTGCCCTGAGAGCAGCTGGTGAGTGCCAGATGCAGTGCTCTAATGCTCCGAAGCACGAGCCCCGAGTTGTGTGCAGCGCCACGTCATTGTACTCGCAGCGCGCTGTCACGCAACCGAGTAGGTGCGGCAGGGCGCTCAACCTTGAAGAACATTCAAGAGAGGGCGATCTTCGCCACAGCTGGACGGCGGAAGAACGATAGACAGTGGTGATGAGTCGCCCGGTTCCTTGTTCTTATTAGTTTGCACTGTTAGAACGCCATCATTTGGGCGCTACAATTTCACCTTTATAATCTTACTAATGTAGACCCCTATCGGTTCGAGCACTTCCGAATTCGCCCCATGTGAGGCGTAAACGGCGCGTGATTATAATACTGTTCGCAGAAAATTTGTCCTCCCGTTCGAGGTGCTTGCGCACCTAGGTTGGCCTTATAACGCGAGTAATCAGTTCTATAGCGTATCAGGCTCCTCATTATTGCGATTCTATAAGTACGTAGTACTTACAGGTCACACTTTTATCACCTGCAACCAATACGTGCTTGCTGAACTCGGTGCGAAGCGCGTGATCGCTCTTACGTGGAAAAGCCATTGTCCCACAGTCAAAAGAGCTGTCGAGCTTGAGTTTTAGGAAGAGGGTCTATTGGTTGGTTCATGTGTATTACAGGAGGCGTTATTAGCCTGGCAGCCTGGGCCGGAAACTGCTCCGCCTGCTCATCTCTCTCACCATTCAGGAATCTGCTGTCTCATGTCTATGAGTTCAGTGTCGCGTGGATATCTGAGCAGAAGGCGTGTAACCGTCTTACGAAGTGGTGATATGAGGGATGCTTTTTTGTCGCGTTTTCGCTTAATAAAATGTTCTGATGCGCGTGTTTCTTTGTGAGCGAAATAAATAGCATTAGCCAGCACTCTAAACACCCAAGTCGCTGCGTTTCCTTCGGATTTACGTGCACTATTTTGCAAGACTATGTAGTGCAACGTCGTTACGCCTAAGGAAGTACCTTCGGTCATTAGAGAAGAGTATTTGTTGTAAACACGCGTTTGGGGATATTCTTGTGTGTAGGTTATCAAGTACAGTCTTCCTTTGGGCGTTGAAGCGTCGGCAGGACCACGCTGCCAAACTTCTGACATTCTGCGCGTCGCGGAGTGGTACCGTGCCCAAGCTGCAGCTCAAGGCCATCCTGTTATTACTCGAATAATTAGAGTGGGACAAGCCCTTTCTCTGCACACGGCTCACTTATGATATTGTACACGAGCTGACGTGCGCAAGTTTTACATGGTTCGGCTGGAAAGAGGGAAAAAATGGGGACCCTTCCGGTCATGTTGGTCTCTAGATTCGCGCGGGATCTCCCGAGAATTGGCCTACAGATTGCTTGAGCATTTACTTTTATTAAATAATGTTTCGTCGCCATTCAAATGATGATCAGCAGTCAACGATAATGTCGCTATTGATTCAGGCCGAACATACAAAATTCTTACCAAGGGCAGCTCTTAGGCTTTATTTGTTGACTGCTACTGCCAATGCATTAAGTTCGAACGAGATTCCCAGGTGTCTCGTGCTATGTTCCGCCGTTTTGACTTCCGTCTTTTATTTTATTTTTTGCCAGAAACTGTGCTTCTTTCTTTGCCATTTTGCTAGCGTGGGGTTCTGCAGTAACTGCGCTCCAGTGCGTTGCCTGTCTTTGCGAGCTCTTGCTGGTTAGCATACGAGAGCGTGTGACGTAGAAGCACCCCCCCCCCCCCCCCTCCGAAAAATTCCTCAATATGGCATCTTCGGCGTGAAGCGAATTAGAGATATTTGAATGGGGTAGTTATGGTATCGTGGGGGCTCTGAATACCTGGTGTAAGCTCTGAACGACAGGCAGAGTGAATGTCATGTTTTGACGGCTTGCAATTCACTAAACCTGCGAAGAGACATTTCAAGGTTTGTCCGCTCTCACACTGCGCGTCCAGACGGGATCGAGTGCGCGGAAGCACTGTTCCAAGCCAATGTCCGCTTAGAGCACACAGAACATTTCTTCCCCCACTTATGACACATAAAAGCAATTATCGCATTCACAGTTGATTAACATCCCGCAGGCTAATACACACTAATGTGCCTTCTTCGAGAGCTGTTAATCTGGATAACGTAGGCGCACTCGGTAATTTTTGTGTGTGAACCCAGGCGTTGCACTTATGTAAACGGTGCTGATAGCGTGGCGAGAGAATTGAAAGAAAACGTGGGGCGATCCTCACCAGGTCCCGGAGGAAAGGTGCAACCATGGCACCGAAGCGTGAGCAGGTGAGCACGCAGGCGAAGCCGAAGCTGCGGGCTGATGTCGGAAACACCTCGAGCGCCATGATCCATTTGATGAAGCCCGCGCTCAGCACCAGGAATCGCACGAGTACGTTGGAGCCGATCTTTACCCAACTCGGACTGTCTGCAATGCAGTGAAAAGAAATAACGTAGTTCTAAGCGTAGAAGGGCATTTCTTCCGATTCCTTTTTATTTATTCATTAATTTATTTAGAACTACTGCCAATCTCACATAGCATCAAAGCAGGGAAAGGGTGACACCAAGTAAATCTAAAGAATAAATAACAAAGATATACGAGTAGGTTACCAAGGTTACATAGAATAGTGGTTTGAACAATGATATGCGGATTCTAGAATTGACTGTAGAAATCACAGGTTGCACAGTGATACTTTAATTATTATATGAACAACGTAAACGGGACAGTCGCGGCATATGTAAAAGATATAGCTCTTAGTCATAAAAATGTTGTATCCCAGATTTCATGTTACCTTACTAATAGGAAACAAAGCGTGACTGTGAATTCTAGTTTCTCTAAAAAAATTACTGTTTTTTCTCCTGCGCCGCAAGGGTCTGTTTTGGAGGCCACGTTACCTTTAATTTACATTAACGACACACAGTGCTTTTTTTTCACCCTATGGTACATACACGATTGTTCGCAGACGACTGCGTCATAAGTCAGTGCTAAACTCTGCAGATCAACTTACGTTAAATGTCTCTTTGCATTCTATTCAAGAGTGGTGCAATGTATAGGGTGTGACATTAAACACTACTAAAACAAAATACATTTTATTCAGTAACAAAAAACCCTCCGTCCTCTTTACACATGCAATATACAATGCCCAACTAACCAAAACTTCATGCATAAAGGACCTGGGGGTAACTATGACAAATAACCTTAGTTGTGAAACACACAATAACGAAATTAAAAAAAATTAATCATGCGGTTTTACGTGCCAAAAGAACAATCTGATTATTAGGTACGCCCTACAGGGAACTCCGGAAATCTAAGCAAACTGGGGTTCTTGAACACGCAACTAAATCTAAGTACACGGGTGTTTTCGCATTTCGTCCACATCGAAATGCGACCGCCGTGCCCGAGATTTGATCGCGTGACCTCGTACTAGTAGTCCAACACTATAACCCCTAAGCAACCCGGCGGGTAACAACGCAATTGGTCACCAAGCGCGGAGTAAATTGTCACTTTTGAAAAGGAGCTACAGCTCTAGTCAAATTCAAAGTTTGAAAGTGTACTAAGACCTACCTTAGAGTGTGCCGATACAATTTGGAGCCCGCATCAGAAACATTTAATTGATAAACTGGAACGAATACAAATACGAGCGGTTCGGTTTGCCGTCTCAGATTATTCAGGATGGATAAGTGTTAGCCAGTTATTTATGAAAGCTAATCTGCAGTCACCAGCCCATCAAGAGCCCTGTCGAGGTTAAAAATTATGTATCAGCTCTATAAAGGCCACTTGAAGTCGCTTTGCCTATCTTCACGACCTCACAAGACATTTACTTCACACGGGTCACAGCAAAATGGTCAAACAAACCATAAGCGACATAAATTCACACAATTATTCTTTGTTTCCAGCCGCCACTGCCCATTGGAACAAACTACCACAAGTAGGTGTTTCCACTAGTTCACTACAATCCTTCGTTAATACAATTGCGAACATCAACTTCGGTATGTAACATGTTCATTATGCAACACTATGCGACACACGATTTGTATTTACGTTTTTAGAGCGCAGCTCTCAGGCGTCTGTTCCTGCGTTGAGCGTTCGCGGCCCTCGGCGTTGTACCTTGGTGTAACCGAGCGAACGAGCACAGCGCAAGATGAAAGGGCGAACGCGGAGCGCAGCGGGGTATGAAATACGGCGAGCGGAAGAAAGCGTGAGGAGGAAAGCGGATGAGGAGGGTGTAGCGGAAGCACGCAAAGGAAAGCGGAGAACGCCACCTTGAAGCACCACCAGATGGCGCGTTCCTAGTGTATTTGCTCCTGCAGGGAGCAGAGTTGCGCATAGGTCCGCCGTTGTGTACAAGCTCTGCAGTGAAGCAGCTCCTCGTGCGCGCAGGAGGCAGATGCCGCACGGTGTTCCATTTGCTTTTTTGTCTGCTGGTCGCGAGCTACATGCGGCAATTGTTCGCAAGCGCTGAGAAAGATGACACTCTCAATGCAGGCTGCGCTAGAACGATTGGCGTAGCCGGAGAGGTGCCAACCCCCCAAATTTTTAATTTGTATGTACAAATATACACGCACATATGCAAACACAAGCACGAATGTACATATAAGGAGTAGGAACCCCTCGAAATAAAAGCGCGAGTACGCCCGTCTGTGGAACAAGTCAAAAGTTCCCGTGCAAACGCGCATTACCTTGCAACAAAAAGCGTTGCAATGTTTTTCAGCATGCATATGAAGTTTTCTCGCGGAGGTAGGAAGGCACGGAATTTTTTAAAGGGTGTTTAAAGAAAACTTCACACACCTAAGGTGGACACTTCTGTGAGCGCATTTGGCTGCAGAAACCAGAGGAATAATGATCGTCGTCAAGGGAACTGTCATGCCTGCAGTTATGTCAGTGACCGTTAAACGTGACCGTCATTCATCACTAACCGTCGTTCACTGCTGCTCCACGTTTTCGATATATGCGGTTCAGACACGTAGATTTAAACGCATTTCAAGTGCTCACATGCGCACATTTTATGCAAAGCTTATTCTTACGATTCATACCACAAACTGAACGCTGCTTCGTAGAAGCAAATCTGCAAGTGCAAAAACATTGAAGATGCACAACCTTGTACACCAAATTTATTTCGTACAAGGGAATTGATGAGCCATGGCTGCTGACAGCAGGGGTTGAGTGCTGGTTCTTGGAGCCTTGGGGGGCAGAATTCAAAGACACTGGAAAGGCAACAGGTTATTAAGGGTAACAACAGGTTATTTTTATTGCACTGATCACATAAGATGGCAAGCTTGCATAGTAATTATTCACACATTGCAGACTGTAATATGGCAACACATTTTATTTTATCTCTTCATGCTACTCAGGTTAATTTACTATAGCACAGCGCTTATTAAACGTGCAAAAACAATTTTACATTCGTCACGTCGACAAAGGCTGATCGAACAAGCAACATATTGTCGGCGCGAAATGCAGACGCTATCACAGCTGTCTCATCAGCGGGAGCGCATGATGTTTTCGCTTACTACAAAACAATGAACGCCAGCAGATCAGTCGACCTTACATGAAAAATGGGAACGTAGACAAAAAAAAAAAGACAGAGTAGAGAAAAACCAGGGTCCAGCGGGCAAATTGTATCTGCTAGCATTTACTGTTTTGATCACACTGTTCTAGAGCCGCATAGTCAGAACAATCGTACAAGCAATACAGCGAATTGGGCGAGTTGGTAAGTAACAATTCTTGGCTTATATGTGCAGCGCGACAAAGACGTGTCGTTCATTCTTTGTCCCGTGTCTGTGTCGCGCTGCACACACACGCCAAAAACCGTACGAGTGAGCAACCTTTCATGCCAGGCGTACGAATTTCAGCATGTACAGGAGTGTTACTCGAGATAAATGCTGCTTTATTGTAAACAAGCCGAACTCACCTTTGTAAACAAGGCGAACGCACCTCGCATATCCTTTCGGAGCCGGCCGGTCTGGCCCGTCCTCACGGCACCACGTAAAAAGCTTTGGCACCTTCCGTGTGATTTACGCAGTTTGCTGCGCTGCACCCCGTCATACTGGAATATAGGTGTCGAAATGATGTGTTTCGTAGCACTTCAGCAAAGTCATTAACTTAATATCGTCGATTACCGTACCTGCAACCTGGAGTCGATCAGTGCAACGCACGCTCGACGGTCCGCTGATCGCAGTTTCGATCGCACTGATGGAGTGGGCGCCGTGCCCATAAAGTTGGCTTCGCAGCGACGCAGTTGAACATTTGACGTCATTTTGCACCACGTGATAGCGCTCGGCGAATAGCGGTGCGAGCGCCACCCTGCTCCCTGCGGGAGCATACACAGGAGCACTACGCATTCCCGCCAGCGGCGGCCGTGCAGAGGAAAGAAACAAAGAACCAGAAAGCTCGCCTTCGCGCACAGCGTTCGCCGCAAACGTTTCGCGGTGAACATTACGGTTGCATAAATTGCAGTTGCCGGGACGCGGCAACTGCGTGGCCGGTCTATTACAGCGCCGCGTGTCGAGGCTTTTCCAGTCGGGGCGGTTATCGGTGCGATGCCTCAATATATCGCGAGCTGAAAACACCAGCTACGCTCGAATTTCGCGTTAGGGAGAATCATCGGCACTTTATTTTATCAAACTATTTTGTTTTTTCCGTTGACATTGTCTTTTTGTAAGCTGAATATACCGTTCATTTATTATGTTTTTTTTTTGTTATTACTACCGGTTGGACCTGACTGCGGCCTGTATAGTAATACAAAAAAAAAGATCAGTAGGTTTAGATAAGTACAATACAGGGGGTACAAAGTACAAGATATGCTACACATGGCAAAAAGCAGAATAAATGAGTCGTACACAATAAGGAAATATTTAGTAGAAGTTACAGCTTCAGGCATACTAATAATGTGACTTATTCATGCAGTGCCAGTAAAATTTCCTCAACTATTGTTGCGAACTGGTTTAGCGAATATGTGTTATTAGTAATTGCGTTTATTCCAGTTCCTTATTGCTGTCGGAGAGTGCGAATATTTCAGGCAGGTAAAATGATGCGTGTATTCAATGAGTGTAAAAGATCGTTTGTGAACGTGTAGGCCTAGCTGACGTTGAAGAAATTTATCTAGTAGTGTACATATTTGGAGCATGGTTGTGCTGCTACAGGAGTTTTAATTGTGCTACTTTCGCCCTGTTCTCTAGGATAAGAACGCCAGCCCTTTTTAGTAATTCAGCGGGTGACTAAGAAAGTTCACAGTTGTTAAAAATGAACCATTTCTTTGGATGCCTTCTAGTTTATAACCTCATGCTTCGTGTTCCATGAAATATTAGCATATTCGAGAATTGTTCTAACGAATGCTTTGAAGTTTAGGAGTTTGGTTTCATGAATAATAATTAAGGCGACTCAAGAAGGGTACGACCGCTACTTCATTCTAAACTGAAAATACAGAGGACACAGCATAATTGACACAATAATTTTCGCCAAGTTCATGTATGGGCCAGCAGCGTCAAGCTAAAAGTATCTTGTCAGTAATCTTCATTCCGGCTCAGGATTAAGTGTCCATACGGTTACTCCAAGTGCTGCATGTATTGCCAGTTGGGGGCTGCAGGTGCATGCACCACTTGGACACCACGTGCACTGGATTATTGTTTAGTGAGGTCAGGTAAATAAGCACTCGCCCTGGTGAACGGGTTGCCAAACACAATCTGGACATCACCGGCAGTTGCAGATTCAACACGCGCACTCAAATATACAGCGAGAAACGAAAACATATAACAAAGATGCTGCGCAGTTGGTGCTGCGGTTGGAAAACTCGTGATGTATTTAGCTTTGCGTAATCGGAATCGGGATATGCACCTCTTGAAGACGCTGATTTTTCAGTGGTTACGTCTTCGACGAACTCCAGGTACACGGCCTTGTAGTCATTTCGAAGTTTTACAAAATAAAAAAAAAAATTGCCTGTTGCAGATAGCATAATTGTTTTCCTTGAGCTGGATTCTTCAAACGAGCGGACATTACTAGCACGAGCAATTGAAACACACATTTAACTAATTAGCAAATATTCACGAATTAACTTTTTAAATAATTATTTAAGGCACATATCGCGATTTATGAATGAAGTCGGTAAATCTGCAAGACGTTTCCACTTCAAATGAATTTCAAGGATGACACTAGTTTCGGGATATTATTTTCCAAAGTATGGGACCAAATATGTGGGTGCTCGAATTACTTTTGTGCTTCAATGCATAAAAGAGCGGTTTGTTAAGTGCAACAAGAGGGCGTTTTTACGGCGAGCTTGATGGCGCATCACGGGTGTCATTCTGGAAATTCGTTCCTAGTCGAGGCGCCTTTCAAACTGACCGGCTACAATTAATAAATTGCTATATGCTCCCTTAAGTCATTAATTAAGGGTTTAATTAATAACTTTTTGTTAGTTAGTTAAATATGCGTTTCGATTTATCGTGCAAGTAATGTTCTCCTCTCTGAATAATCCAGCTCAAGGAGTAGAATTACGCTATTCGCAGCGGGCGATTTTCAAAAATTCCGTAATACTTAAAAATTATGATCCCGCATGGCGCCCGTAGTGCAATACAGGCATGGCCTTGACCGATGTTTTTGACGAACAGTGCGCCTGCAAAGTCAAGAAGAGCGGCGTAACATTTCTACTGCGATCTCCAGGTAGCTGAACTGCTGAACTGTTTTGCCTACATGTAAGAACAGACCAAACATCAAGGCATCGTCTTCTTGACTAGCCGTCCGGCATGTGCGATACAAAATAGTCCCAAAATTTGTATCAGGTTATCTCTGATGCCGCCATTAAGGACCTTCGTGTGAGCTTGGTGAGACAGCTTAGCCGCTGGAGTATCCGCCCATCCGCCCTGCAGGTTTTCCCCAAAGTGGTCGCAAAGAGGCTTCTTCATGGCCTAACCGTCCTTGCTCCATCGTGCTAGCACACCGTGCTTTCACGATAATGACAGGCCTGCTGCGATGACGACGCAACCGCGCACCCGCCACGGTAGCTTAGTGGCTGGGGAGTTTAACGTTATACGAATACTTCCTGACAATAAAACAGAAGACTCCGTAGCTCCACAAAACGGTCTCGCAACTAATGCCCACACAACAAATATTACACTGCGGAAAAAGTTGAAAACACCGAGTTGAGCTGTCGAGCTTTAGGTGCCGAAACCACAATCTGAATATGGAGCCCGCCATAGTGGAGAACTCTCAATTAATTTTAACCTCCTGGGGTTCTTCAACCTGCTCATAAATTTGCAGCACACGAGCGTTCTTGCATTTTGCCACCACCGAAATAGGGCCACCGCGGCCGGGTCGAACAGCAACGTCGCAGAGCCCTTGCGTCTTCTCAAAGCCGGGAAAGGCTCTCATCGCTGAACTACGCGATTGGAAGATGAATTCAACGCGCTTCCTGGTTTGGGCCGACGACACGCGCCTCGTGCGCCTCGCTATCCGTTCGCAAGCAGTGTTTGCGCCCCGCCACGCCCTTGATAATAGATGGGTTCGATACGGCGAGAAATGCTGTCGCAGTTGTCGGGTTTGTTCACGCAAAGAGAGGAACGGCTTGATGGGCGCCGCCTAATGTCACACTGCTCGCAGTGATTCTCTTGGCGAAAAAGCAGCCGGCGCTGCTGACAGTTGTCGCTACTTTTCAAAATCCAAGAGCTTTAGGATGTCGAGCTCAGCAGCGCAATGCCATAGCTAAGTTCTGAACACTGGCTAACAAAGAAAACATTTTTTTTCCCTGAAAACTGATGGTTGTCTTGCAAAATAACGCCCAAAAATTCTGCAAAGCTAATAATACTAATACCTCCCAACCAACAAGTGGTTCTGTTCGATGAACGGAATGAATGGTCCTGTTCAACCAACCACAGGCTCTGGATGCCATGCCTTGCATCACTTATTGTCTTAGCGGCCTGAGAAACTAATTGATTAATTAGAACATACATGTGGTGTCGACGGTATAAACGCAACAATGCTGAATAACACCAAACTGCCAGCATTGATCCTTATCACCAGGAGTGATTCCGAAAAACTGGACAGCGCGCAAGATTGTTCCGGTCCCCACAAAAGGTCCTCGTTATTTGTGCAGCTGTTATCGCCCCATTTTGCTGACCAGTGTTCGTTATAAACTAATGGAACATGTTATATACTTTGAGATTGTAAACGTTAGTGTCCTATAGCTTTTTTCATCCTCCTCACCATGGATTGCGTGAACATATTTTGTGCGACACCCAACTATAACCATTTTTTAGCGACGCAAGTTCCAGACTCTACCTATACCTACCTGACGTTGCCCTTTCCTGGGTAACGTGGAAATTCGGCTTTGCTAGGTACGACCTGCTTTAAGTGAAGTGCAAAAAACAGAGACGGATGGAGAGTAGGACACATGCACATGTGTTGTACCCGCTGTCTGTCCCTGTTTCTTGCGCTTCACTTGCAATACCTTGCCTTGAACTTCAAAAACGCATTTAACAAATTTCCACACCAACGGCTACTCCTAAAACATTCTCATCTCAACATTAATGGCTTTTTCTCGACAGGATACGTGGAATTCTCAGTGATCGGAAGCAATATGCATATGATAACACATGCTGCCTAGCACGATGTCCTGTTCTTTCCGGTGTACCAAAATTAAGGCACATTTCTCGGATCCCTATTTCTTTGTAATTTACATTAATGAATTTCTTACAACTCTTCCAATAGTCGTTGGTTCGCAGAAGACTGTGCCATTCATGTCCAGGACTTCTGGACATCGCGCCTTCGTCATTTTGTGGAACTATACGGCAATGCACAGGCGTAACTGAATAACAAAATTTTTAGGAATTTATATTTCAACATATGGCCGAGTATCAACAAGGTTCAATTGAGAACGCGAAGAGGGTAGTCCTTTCCAACGAACATGTGCATTTACGACACGTAGTCGGAACATTGGTGCTGCGTAAAGCAGTGTTTTAGTGAGGAATGGGCGGTGAAATCACACGACGGGCACAAATCGTTTTGCACACTTCCGGCAGTGGCCACATTGATTTGAAGAAACGCTAAATTTAAAACGTAAAGCACTTTATCACAGCTGGCGCTGGAATGGTAATGGCACAAGCAATCTCAATTACTATGCTTGTACAGGTTTCTCAGAGGCAGCAGGGAGGGAGAGGAAGTGTATATGCGTGTGGCACGTCTTGAGCGTGCGTGAGCGTGTAGGCACACTTGCGTGTGCGCGTCTGTTTGTATCTCCGTATTTGAATCTGCGTGCACACGAGTGCGTGCATGCGTGTACGATCACACGCGCGTTTGTAGTTTGTGTATGCGTACATTTTCGTGTGCGTGAGTGCATGCAAGGTCGTGTGTAAATGTGTGTGTGGGCGAGCATGTGTCATACCTGTGCGTCTGTGTGTGTGCGTGTGTGTGTCTGTGTGTGTGCGCGCTGCTTGCACCTACCCTCGGAGGCAAGTGGGACATAGAGTTTATTTGAACCAATATTTAAATTCACGAGACAAGAACCATGACACTTCATATAAAATCTGTTTCTGAAATTGAAATCGATGAAAAAAAATGGACCTATAACGTCAATATTACCACCCTGAATTTCGTCACGATTTCAGCATCACCATCGGCACGGCCCTGCAAGAAGTTGTTAAGCACTTTATCTTCATTATCTTCCTTGCCTCGGCGGCAGGGCAATGTCTAGAGGCAAGTGACGCGCTAAATGCCCACCATCATTGTGTCATGCACCGCTTCTGCAACCAAGCAAGCTTTCAGCGGGACACGTTCGCTGCTATACTGACATTAAAACTTTAAACTGCTTGCCTTAGAAAAAAAAAAACGTGAATTAAAAATCGAGAGTGCACTGACCGCATGGAACATGCTTACGGAGCCCCATCATTGATGGCAATATCACAAAACGCTAGGTGCGGTCAGGTCGACCTAAGACATGACATGACAAGAACTTTATGTCCTGAGGGACTGAGATCTTGGGGAGCCAAAACCGAAGGCTCCCGAAGATCAAGTCGGTGGCTCCGACCACGATGGGACCGGGCGATCAGTGCACTCTCGATTTCTGGCAGCAGTGGTAGCGACCCTGGCACATTGGCTTACATTCCCCTGTTCTACGCAGATTCTTCGACGGCCCTTGTGTCTCCGGCGGTAGTCTTTGTGGCGCTACCTACCCTTTTCGTCTTTGGTGCTGCATCGTTCCCGTGTTACCTACACGTGCGGATTCCTCAGCCTGGCTGCTATCTACAGCGGATAGCGTCGACGATTTCTGCCACGGGGTGCCACTGCCGTCCCGATTCCTCGCTATAAAAGCCGCCGACGTGGAAGACGACATTTTGGCAGCAGCGGTAGTGACCCTGGCACATTGGCTTACATTCCCCTGTTCTACGCAGGTTAGTCCACGCCTTGTAACAGTCGCTCTTTAGTTCATTTCATGTTGTCTACTCTACCGCTGCTGCCACTCGAGTCTGCTTCCCTGTGTTTCCGTATCCTGTTCCCATGGCAACTGCAGGCACCTGTTGCTCACGCAATGAAGCTGTTAGCTCAGATGAAATGTCTGTGTCATGTGGCGAATGTAAGGGGCTCTTCCACATTGGGAAATGTGCTGGCTTATCGGATAAACAATATCAGAAAAAATCTGAATCGGCTAAACAAAAGTGGACTTGCTCTGCATGCAGAGTCGCAGGAAAGGATAGTGAAGGCTCAAGCGGGAAGTCGTCAGCTGATGAACTAACTGATATAAGGTCGCTTTTAGCGAACATAAGTCAAAAGTTCGATGAGTTGTTGCCGCTCAAAGAGACTGTGCCAGGCATTGAGCGGTCGGTACAACTAATGTCTGATAAGTATGACGAGATGTTGGCACGATTGGCCGCGCAAGAAAAGGACACGAAAGAAATCCGGAAAAGGCTTGAGCACCTTGAACAACGCTCTCACGCTAGTGACGATGCGACGAAGAAGTTAGAGGCGAATCTTAATGAGCTGGAATGGAGAAACCGCAGGTTCAACCTAGAAATTCATGGTGTTAGTGCAGCTGACAATGAAAATTTGCTTGAGAAAGTGAATTCTCTTGCCACAATGATTGAAGTCCCTGTACTTAGTAAAACCGATGTCACTGCCCTTCACCGCCTTCCATGCAAAGCCGGCCGCATTCCTGGTATAATTGTGAGGTATCTCAGGCAATCTGTTGGAGACCAGTGGCTGGACAGCCGCTCAAAGCTGAGGGAAAAGAAATCTAAGGTATTCTTTCAGGAAAACATGACCAGTTACAACCGGCAACTGCTTCGAGAGGCTAAAGACTGGGCTAAAGCGAATGGGTACACATTCGCGTGGCACAGGAATGGAAAGATCTTGCTGCGTAAGACCGAGGGCGACTCTGTGATCGTAGTGCGTCACAGATCAGACTTTCCTTCCTGAGCCTGCTCTCTTGTGAGCGTGCTGAAGTTGATCTTTCCTGCTTAAAGATGGCTACTGATAGTCCCTTCTTTCCGCATGAGGTAGATAATCTTGTCTCAAATCAACATGCTGGTTCATTGAAGTGTCTTCACCTTAATGTTCGTTCGCTCTATAACAAAGAAACAGATATCGATGACTTTATCAATGGTTTTCATTTTTTGTTTGATGCTGTAATGCTCAGTGAAACTTGGTGCAGAGATGGTCGTGACCTGCCTAAGTTTAGACATTATCGATCGTTTTGTGTGAACCGAACGAACCGCCGTGGCGGCGGTGTTTTGCTGTTGTTGAAAGAACATGTAAGTTGTGAATTGCTTCCCGACTTTTGTGTTTGTTGCGAAGATTTTGGAATGGTAACAGTTCGCGCGAATGAGTACATATTTTCTGTTTGCTACAGGCCTCCAAATGGAAATGTTCTTCAGTTCCTTTCTTTTTATGAACAGTTGCTGTCTTTTACTGCAGAAAATAGCACTTACTTGGTGTCCGCTGGTGATTTTAATATCGACATGCTGACCACTTCTGTACCACAAAAGACTATGTTAAATATTTTAGCTTCAAATGGTTATGAAAATTTAATCCGTACGCCAACAAGGATTACATCCGAAAGTGAAACATTGTTGGACTTGCTCATCACAAATGCTGACATTGAAAATGCTACTGCCGGGGTGATGTCACACGATCTTAGTGATCACCTTCCTGTATTTCTTTTTCTAAGAAAACACAACTTTAAAAAGAACAGGAAGCATGAGTATATCCTATATCAAAGTATTACTCAAACACGTCTAGATAGCTTCAGAGACGAACTTCTACGGTGCGACCTTAAACAAATTTTAGAAATAGATAACGTCGAAATCGCGTATGGCAAGCTTATTGATGAAGTCTCTCGAATATATAAGAACCATGTTCCAGAAAAAGAGCTCAGGCTCGGTAAAAAATTACGGAAGCCGTGGATAACCCCCGAATTGCTAAAACATATTAATTATAAGAACGCGCTCTATCACAAGTTCGTCAAGACTAAGGATCCAAGTATATTAAAGGAATACAAGTCGTATAGAAACAAGCTAAATAAGGAACTAAAATACCATAGGAAGTCCTATTTTCATGCAGAATTAGAGGGTTGTTTGAACAAACCTGATACCTTATGGAAAAAGTTAAATGATGTCTTAAATCGTCGAAAATCAGCTCCGCGAATACAAACTCTAACACTTGGCGGAAACAAAGTATCGGGAAGTGCTCTTGCAAATGTTTTTAATGATTACCTTGTAAACTTTTCTGGTGGTAGTGCGTCGTCTGATATTAGTGAATTTATGCCAAACAGGAATTCATCTTCCCTCTTTCTTCATCCCTTTACTGAGCACGAGGTGACATCAGTTTTCCTTTCACTAAAAAATAGCTCAAGTTGCGATGCAGAAGGCATGCAGGTTCGCCCTATCAAGTATGTGCTTGATATCATTTCCCCGTACATTACCTATATTTTTAATTTGTCTTTGTCAAGCGCTATCTTTCCTAAGCGGATGCAAATAGCCAGAGTGTCTGTATTGTTCAAAAAAGGTGACGTTAATGGCACTAAAAATTATAGACCCATTTCTATATTACCTGTTTTTTCGAAGGGTCTAGAAAAACTAATACTAATGCAGGTTTCGAAGTTTTTTGACAAGCACAGCCTAATTTCTCCAGCCCAGTTTGGATTTAGAAAACGACGGTCTACAGAATTAGCACTACTCCATCAAAAATAATTTATTTTATCGCAATTTGAAATTAAAAACATTGTCCTTGGTATTTAGATTGATTTTACTAAAGCATTTGATTGCATCCTTCACCCGGTTCTACTTGATAAGCTTGAAACCTACGGTATTCGAGGGCACTGTGGAAGCCTTATAAAATCTTATCTTGATAATCGCTATCAATATGTTGAAATAAACAATAGCCGCTCAAATTTGAAGCATATCACCAGAGGCGTTCCTCAGTGTAGCATTCTTGGCCCGTTCCTGTTTATCATATATATAAGTGACTTAGTGAATATCTATAAAGATGCGAAATACGTAATGTACGCAGACGACGCCAGTATTTTTTTTCGTCACCTGACTCTAGTAGCCTTGAGAATAAAGCTAACCCTGCTCTGAAAATTCTTCATGTATGGTCAAAACAAAACTGTCTACAAATCAATATAAACAAAACAAAAGCAATAATCTTTAGGCCCAAACCTAAGCAAATAATCAGTTCCATCAACCTTGTTTATGACGATGTAAACCTAGAAATTGTAGGTAATTTTAAAATACTTGGTGTTATTTTCACACAAAATATGCTTTGGGACATGCACATAGAATCGATATTGGGCAAATTATCTCGTGTAGTTGGCATGATGGTGCGGCTGTGATCTCTTTTACCTTACAGAATCAAGGTTCTTATTTATAACGCCCTATTTTTTTCTACACTTGATTATTGTCTGCTCGTGTGGGGTACCACATCACATACGAATCTAGAAAAGATACATATACATCAGAAAAAATTTTTGCGAGTACTATTTAACCCGCCTTACAATGCCCACACATCAGACTTATTTCCGATAGCAAATATAATACCCGTGTTTAACCTTTATAATTACAAGTTAAGTCAAGCTTTCAAACGGGAGATAAAAGAGAACTTAAAGTTTCTTCATGAGTTATTTAATCTCACCAGAAACACACATTCTTACATCACAAGGTGTACGGAACAGTGGAAGGTGGTCACTCCGCGTGCCAATTACTCTACAGAAAAGATATCATACACACTACCAACACTTTTAAATTTGTTTCTGAAATCAGGTCTTAATATTTATATAACTGGTGTACCAGCTTTACGTGAACATTTTGTCACTCAATCTTTCTTAAATAATTGAAGAGCGCTTTTCAGGTAATTTGTGTTCTTGCGTTTATTTTTGTGCATATTTCACATGTAGTCAATTGCTATGTATATATATGTCTCCTGTTCAATCGCTGTTTGCCTTGTAAAGGAGGCTGCGGGCTCTAGTCAAGTCGCTTGACTCTAAAGTGACTTTTACCCGCAGTCTCCTCCATCACTGATAGAAATAAAGACGTTATTATTATTAAGTCCCGCCGCAATGTCGTGGGACCTCTGGACAGCCTGGAGTTGAATGTGGAGATTGCTGCTCTTGAGAAATTCCTGCCATTGTTCTTTCGTGATGGGTGGAGAGGCGTTAAGGGCTGGGCAAATCCAGATCATGTGGTCAAAGGAGCATGAGTCATGACCCAATTTGGGGCACGACTGTGAGTGTTCAGGATCTATCTTATTAAGGGACCGAGGAGTGGGATACGAACGGATTTGCAGGAGTCTGAGGGTGGTAGCCTGAGGTTTGTTCAATTTGGGGTAAGGGGGTGGAAATGTCCTCCTACCTAGTCGATAATGGGAAACGATTTCGTGCAAAGTACATAATGCATCTTTGTGGAAGTTGACCTCGTTCCTAGCCTGGTTACCCGCGACAGCGGCGTGCGTGAAATGGTGCGCTCTCCGGTGGGCCTGCTCGTTAGGATTACATCCAAGCGGGTTAATTGAGCTGTCTAGATGGGCTGGGAACCACGAGATTTGGTATCCTCCTTAGCTGCTCTCCCTAGTCCTTTGAAGTGCTTTAATCACAATACTGTCCGCCTGTTCAGATATGAGGGCGGACGAGAAGGATCTAACCGCCGTGCGTGAGTCTGAGCAGACGATAGCGGGAACTTTTGAGCTGTGAAAAGCCAGAGTGATCGCCGCTTCCTCGGCCACACGGGCAAACATCGTATAAACAGAGGCTGCATTGACCAGGTTGCGCCCCGCGTCTACCACCGAGACAGCGAACTTATCCCCACTGTCATATCTGGCAGCATCGACAAAGAGGGCATCTAGTTCTTGCTGATTGATCGTTTTAAGGATGGACTTGGCTCTCGCGAATCTTTTACCCTCGTTATGCACTGGGTGGATGTTTCGCGGGACGGGGTCAACCATGATGCGACTTCTGCGTTCCCGGGTCAAGCTAACTTTGGTTGCCGGTTCATGTCTGGGTTGGATTCCCGCTTCTTCTAAAATCTTAATTCCTGGCTTAGTGGATAAAAGTCTCATTATCTGAGCCGCTGTGTGAGCTTCTATTAGCTCATCGATGGTATTATGGAGTCCTAGCTCCAGCAGCTTCTCAGTGCTTGTGGACTGCGGAAGGCCGAGCACGCGCTTGAGGCCGGTTCTCATTAAAGAGTCGAGCTCGACCTTTTCCGCCTTACTCCCATTAAGGTACGGCGCGATGTAGATGACATGACCCAGGAAGAATGCCTTATAAGCTCTGAGAAAATTGTCCTCTTTGAGACCGCCTCTTCGATTTGAGACGCGGGCTACAAGTCTTAGGACACTACTAGCCTGTTCAGTGAGCCTGTTGAGGGCCATCGAGTTACAGCCCTTGGCATCAATGAGGAGACCTAGAACTTTGACCGAGTCGATCCTCGGTATGGGATGCCCACTCTTAGCTCGAATTTATATCGGCAGAGTTTCCAGAGGCACAAGATTTCTGACGCCCTGTCTGGACTGGCGGTATAACAGTAGCTCTGATTTAGCGGGGAGTGTTCAAGGCCCGTGTTTGAAAGAAAACCTTCGGTAGCCTCCAACGCGCTTTGTAACGAGTGTTCGAGCATGGCTAGCGATCCGCCCGGCGCCCAGATCGTGATATCGTCCGCATAAATGGCGTGACCCACGTTCGGGATTGCAGCGAGGCGAGTGGAGAGTTTGTGCACGGCTATATTAAATAAGAGTGGGGAGAGGACCGAGCCCTGCGGGGTGCCGCAGGTGCCTAGTTCTTAGGGTCCTCCCGTGACCATGCCTTGTCGGAGGTGTGCCTTGCGATCCGCGAGGAAAGATCTGGTGTAATTATGAAACCGCTGGCCCAGGTTGCGAGACGAAATCTCCGTCAGGATGTGTTTATGCGCGACCCTGTCGAAGGCCTTGGAGAGGTCCAGTGCGAGGATCCCTCTCACGTCGCGAGTATAGTTATCAAAGATTGCTTTCTTAAGCAAAAGCATAGCGTCTTGTGTGGACAACGCCTGTCTAAAGCCGATTAGGTTGTGTCTAAAGGCCTCCTTGTTTTCAATATGTTCAGTGATCCTGTTATGTATCGCATGCTCCGCAACCTTGGCGATGCATGATGCAAGGGAAATAGGCCGCGGAATATTTATATGTGGCGGTTTTCCTGGTTTGGGTATGAGTACCACTTTTGCGGTACGCCAGTCTATCGGGACCTGTCCACTTTTCCATGCCTCATTTATTTTGGCCGCGACTATCTCGATTGCCCTATCGTCTAGGTTCCCGAGGAGTTTGTTCGTGATTCCATCAGGTCCCGGTGCTGATCTGCCATTTAGATTGAAGAGAACGTGTCTGATCTCTGACAAGGTGAAAGGTTCGTCTATGTCAGGTGCCGAGAATCCCATGTAGTTCACACGCTCTACCGGGCGATCCGCGTCTTTGGCGAGGGGGAGATAAGTACGTGCTAAGTTGTTGGCTAATTCCCTGTCGGTGAGACCGCTTGCGGTTTGCTTCTTAATGAGCAAGGCTAAGGGTGTTTTTAGTCTGTTTATGGTTGAGGAGACTTTTCAGTAAGCTCCATTTGCTACCTCTTCGCATACGCCCGTCCGTTTCGGTACACGTCTCATTCCATTGCTGCCGGGCGAGTTGGGCCGAATAGGTTTCAATCTCCTTGTTAATCAAGGTTAACTAGGTTAATGTTAGGTTTTAATCTCCTTGTTTGGTTGCTCCTTTAACCGCCATGTTCAGATTCTCTAGCAGATCTACATACGTTTCGTCTGGCGGGACTGTTTCATTTCTGATTTTTCGAAAAAGGTCCCAGTCCACATACTCATATCTAGCGGGTGGTGTGGGTTTGACACGCAACAGAATTTCAAGTATGTAATGGTCCTTGCCTAGCCCCTGCTGGAGGTTGTCCCACGTGCCTTCGATACCTCGGAGGAAGGTGAGATCGGGAGTCGTATCTCGACTGACCGAATTACCGGATCTGGTGGGGAGCCTTGGGTCTGTGACGAGTAATAAGCCGAACTCTGCAGCGTTGAAGGTCAAGTTCGTCCCTTTTGCACTTTTGTAACCGTACCCCCTTTCCGTATTGGGTGCGTTAAAGTCACCCGCAACAACGAGAGGCGCGCTTCTCGCCGCCCTAGACGTAGTGCCTAGTAATGTTTTAAAGCCTCTTTTCCTGTCCGATCGTGCACTGTACACACTGAGAATGAAAATGTTAGAATTGATTGTTCTGTTGGGTACAATTTCTATTAACTGGGCCTCGAGGCCCGCTTTGTACGCGCGGACCTCGTGCTCAACGAACGAGATGTTCTTTCTGATTAGGGTAGCGATACCTGTGTCCTTATCTCTCCTGTATGCTACCGTGCGGTACCCCGAGAGGGAAATTTCAGCTGTACATTGCGTTTACGGTAACAATATAACTTGCGGTTTGTCCCCAATAGGCCTGATAATTTTTTTTCCCCTTACATAAGGCACCCGTCTTCCGTTAATAAAAGTTAGTTGACAGTCAGCGCTTGTGTCCTGTCCCTTATACTTTGTGGTTGCATGTGTTTGCGCTGTAAACAGTTTTCATGTCAGGCCTGATAAGCTGTCCCAATGGGGCCTTGCGCCTCTGGAAACTTGCGCAGTTACAGTGCCCGATTTTCAGATTGTTGCTATTCGTGTTCGCCATTTTGCCTACTGAGAATGATGAATTAGCCCTTTAGCTCCACTTTCGGGATTCGGGTTTGCCTGATTCTGCACTGTCGACACCGTAAGCTTGCCTTTGGCTTGGACCTCGGGTCTCTCTAGTTGAGTTAATCTCGTCTCCATCGCGCAGAGCATTTCCATCACGCGTCCTAGGGTCTTTTCTATGGCAGCTAGCTTACCTCTGCTGTTTATTTTGGCAAGAAGATTGGCGGCGGTAGCTATGGCTTCGCTCGGCTCAGCCATCTCCATCCTCCTCTTCTGTCTCGCTCACCGGTTCTGGGTTGGGAGCTTTACGCTTGAATTTGCCAACAAGTTGGCCTAGATCTTTAATTTTATCCTCACCGCGGTTCGAGATTTGCCCTGTAATGCTATTTAAGGCCTCTTTAAGCTCTGCAAGTTCATGCCTGAGCTGTTGATTTGCCGCCTCAAGTGTTTGGATTCGGGGATCATTCACTTGCTCTGACTGTGCCTCCCCACTTGCTCTTTTGGCCGTCGTAGTCTTCTTTCCCATCGAAGGCGCTGTGCCGGAGCCCTTGACTTTGTCGGCCCACGTGGCTCGCTTCGCAGGCTGGGAGCGAGACCGCGACCGGGATCTCGATCTGGATGCGCTGGAATTCCCGCCTTACCCTGAGTCGGTTCACCTCCTGGAGCGAGAGCGCCCCCTCGATTGTGAGTGGGCTCGCAGGGTGGAGCCACCATATGCTGCCGCAGATGTCACCGAGCTCGGTGCGTAGGAGATACTGATGTCATCGCCGCTGGCCATCTGTGCTTTTCGCAACATTTGTCGTCGCCTTCGACGCCGACGCCTAACGATATACGGGATCTGGTAGCGTTGTTTGCATGTCCTATCCCCGGTGATATGGGGGCTGCCGCATGCTTCACATTTGGGTGTGCATTGGTGTTCCTCCTCTTCTGACTCTGATGACTTCATTTTCCCACAGCCGCAGCACTTCTTTTCCTCTTCGCTACTGGGGCACACGTCGACTCGGTGACCCACATGGCCACACGCGTAGCATACATCTACCTGCTGTTTGTACAGAAAGCATGGAACGAGGGCGCCTCCACACATGACCGTGTTGGGCACTCGCATGCCGTCGAAGAGCATAACAACTACTTGTGTGTTCTTAATTCTTCTCACTTCTAATGCCGTAGGGTTTCTTGGATTCAGAATCATCCTCTTAAGGGCTCCTTCGTCAAATGAAGGGTCTATGTTTCTTATTACACCTTTGCACGTGTCATCAGGGGCAGAAATGTAGGCTGACACCTCAAAGGCGCCGAGTTTAGTATGTATCTTGCTGATTCTTGCATATGCCCTCGCGTATTGATCGTGAGGGATAGAGATAACTAAAATGTTCTGCATCTTGTTTGGGCACACGGTATCCTCAGCAGTCTGCTGTTCCGTCAAGGCCGCCGCCATGGCCAGGGCTTGGGCGAGGAGCATGATATCCGTTTTGGAAACGTCGAGGCCTCCCTTGGGGCGCACGATGATCTTGATTTGGTCCTTGGGTAATTTCGGTAGCCTCGAGGCTGCCGTTACCTGCTTCATGAACCTTTTGGCCGGCGAGTTGGCCGTGCGGCTGCCAGCCAGCATATTCTTGGTGACTCTTTGCCCGCCATATGACGGCGTATTCGCCGGTTGTTTTCGTTTGCTGCCGAGGGCGATCGTCCATCCCGCTTCATCGAGCTCCTCCGGGGCGATTTCCATCCCTTCGACGACTATGGTCCCGGGCATGGTTTCTGTTGGTCAGTAGTTCGCTTGGAACGCCGGTCGTCCGCGCCGGCGGGGGGTTAGGCCTACGCCTTCTCGCGCTGCCGCGCCGTAAGTAGGCGTAGCCGGTTAGGGTTGGCGCTCTCGCGGCGTGGTCGGAGATTCAAGGTGTTAGAAAATGGTGAAAAGTCCACCCACCGATAAGAGTTCACTATCTGCGCAATCCTCGGAACTTGCCGCTTCATAAAAGGTGTAGTTTCCGTGGGTCGGCTTCGCAAAACAGCCAAAAACCTTGGAAAATGTGAGCCGATGGCACGTCCGCATTACTTTGCGCCTTCTTCTTCTTCCTCCACCCAGTCGACCTTAGAGCCGTTCTTTTTTTTTTGCCTCAGTTACGCCTTCGGAGAGCGTTTAATTGCAAAGTACTTGTTCGCATAGCTCTTACAGAACCATGTGTAATAAAAATTTCTACGCTCAGCTAGATAATATTGAGGACCGGCTGTAAACAACTCATTTGTTTTAGCTACCTAAATCAATTATAGAACATTTTCTTAGCGTATATCTTCGTTAACTACGCGCAGAATTGATCGAATTACTCCGTATCCAGAGGTTAGCATCTGAACGCTCGAATGATAATAATGCGAGCAAGATTTACATTGGCCTATTTTTTTTTAAACTTTGGTGCCATTAAGAATACCGCGGCAATATTTGTGGTGCAGTAGGCTTCCGATAAAGCAGCTGCGAACGCTTGCACACGCTTTCTTGATGCAAATGAACTTCATAAACTTAAACATATGTTCCTAACCGTGTACGTTCTAGTTACCTATCCTACATTATACGAGAAGCACATCAGCGCTACCGCAAATCACGCAAGGTGTGCCAGAACATTGTGACGCCAAATACTGGTTTTATGGGGCTATACATCACGAAAATAACTGAAAAAATTGTTACTGGCTCATTGTGCTTAATAAACCAGTTGTAAGCCATTGTACAAAAAATGAATTCATTTATTTCAGAAATAAACGAGAAATTGTCATGTTACCGTTTTGCAATATAGCGCCGTAATTTTGTGCAGGTCACTCGTCACTGTCACTAGGTAAGCGCTGAACACGTACGGATGGCCGTTTGTAGCAAACTCGCGCATTCAGCTATAAAATTTTATGAAGAAACAATTGCACTTGCTATCGAAGAATGCGTTTAGCATGCTTTCAGAGGTGTTTATTTGTGCCCCACGTTGCACTATGTGTTATGCGTTTTATAGGTGGAATACGGCGGGTGGGTTATTTATTCACTTAGTGCATAAACGCTGCACGGGGTTTCGAATTGGTCCTTGAGAAAGTGCTGCTCCAAGTAGTACCGGTTGTCTCTCGCGTGCAGGTCTCTTAGACTATGTGTTATAGCGCGCTATCTTCGGGGTCACCTTACGAAAACGGTTAGACAGCAACGCGAAATCGGGGTACGGTAACAGAGGATGCTAAACGTATTAAGAAAAACTGGACTGCATATAATCAGAGAAGTGTAAGCCGAATTGCAACATCCGAGAAAAATTCCGAACCTTAGAACCACTAACGTGCCATGATACTAAGCGGTCAGAAAGACAAATGTGAGTGCCCAGTTTTCGTGTGAGAACATACGCGTTTAAAAAAGTTCGTGCCGGTTTTTCTGATTACTGCCGTCTCGTACAACATTACAGCATGGCTGTAGTTCACAGACAGCCAGAAATATAAATTTAAATTGATATTTACACCTTGGGCACGAAATTAAATGCGGCCTTCACTGCAGAAGCCTATGCATAACAAAGCTGGGAAGGTTGGTGAGAATAAATGGTATCAAAAAGCAGGCTTATCAAATGTTGAGGAACCAAAAGCAAAACACAAATGCTTATCATAAGCTATAAAGTCACATAGTGGCAGAGAAAGAACGACCCAAAAACCATCTGTATATGCTGATATGAAGGTGCCAAACCGTCAGTAACGCATATGCATGTGCGCTCTTAACTGGGCCTGACATAATCATGTTTTGCGAAAATTACTGGAATCGCACACCTTGAAAATAAAGACATTTCTGAACCTTAGTAAACTTCTCTATCTTCTAGACTAGGAGTAGATTTACAATCGAAACGGTGCAATTAAAGCTAGACAGGGCTCCACCGGCCAGCAGTTGCTTGTGTCAATTTAATCTCTTGCTGATGCAATAACTCCTCTGCCTTGCATGACAGCGACAACTGCTAAAACGAGTGTTAATAAAACACCCTAATACAACGTTTTACATGCTTGTTTGTCTTACAGAACACCTGTTGTGTCTTTACGTGTCAGTGCTTTTTCTTTCTGTGCAAAGGTGCACCTTACTCTCCGAACTCATTGCTAGCAGCAAGCACATGCCACACATCAACTGCTGACCTTAACTCTGTATAACAATCTATGAATGCAAGGAACACTCGACCGCCTTGCCCTCTGCTTCCCGCAACTTTGTATGAACTGCAAGTGGTACCTTTATCGGCATTCTAAAGCAGTGGCTACGGCTCCTTGAAACAAGCCTACTTCTTTGAATACATCTGCCTACTAAAAGTGATGATCATCTTGTACACACACGACTTGACGCACGATTTGCCTAATCTATTTTTTGCAACTGTCCCTCCCTCAGCGAGTCGTGTGTGAAGGATGAGCATCAGCTTTAGCAGGCAGATGGCGAGCCTAATAGAAGCAAGTTTTCTGTGTGTTTCCATAGCCACTATCTTAGAATGTCTGGAAGGGCACATCACGTTTTCAATTTTCTGCATGGTTGCATAAACACACAGGTAGCAAGACAGTTATGGAATACACTTTAAATTTGCGCTCTGTCACATATTCAAGAAAGTTGATGCAAGCTCAATATTGTTTACTTGAGGGTGTACTTTAGCGAATTAACGTACAGCTCTTCAAAAAAGGAAAAGAAGCAGTCGAATAAAAAATGGATAGGTGTTTTTATGCTAAAGGACACTAATGTTTGTACAATACCAGAATTACATATTTGACTAGGGTACAAAGCTGCTTCTAACTGTGGTCACTTTTTTGTAGCCTGGACAGGTTGTTACATCCTATATTGATCTAGCAAAAACATTTGTTGGCAAGCGTAATGCTGTCTGGACTGTTGATTCAGTGCTGCAGTTGCAAGTGAATCTTATTGCCGAGGCATCGCAGTTCAATAACACCGGTAGCATGTGCACAAAAAAAACATCGCTGAATACCTGAATAAACAGTATTAGTTTAACTTAGCCATGCATAAAGAAGACAAAGGGATCTGCATTTCAAGGACACTGTCTCCGACAAATGGTTTGCATTTGTTTTTAACCTTGTCACAAATTTCACTTATGTGGACCAATGACTTACAGTCTTCCTTCAACAGTGTCTTTAAGGAAGCTGAGCTGGTCACTATAGAGCCATGTTTTATCCGCCAAGGAATCGTCGACTTCATCTGTACCGGTACCACTCTTTTGTGCATCCTCCTGCACTTTGGTAATTTTTCTAAATTTATCTCGCAGCGTTTTTCTTCGTTTCTGCACAATGACTTTTTCACAAACAAAAAAATGAAAACGTTACCAGTTGCATTATGATTGCAGTGAATATAAGTAACACTACAAACACAGAGCATATGGTTCAAATTGACAGCACAATGTAAATTCTGGCATGCACTCTGGAGCTTGGGCCTAATTCTGCACTAGTGATGTGAGTGTCGCCAAGATGCTGTGAAAACGTGCATTGGCAAATGCTATTTTATTTCCTATGCCTCACTTCCAGCACTGAAGGCAGCAGAAGCTGGAAATTCATTGCCCAGCCATCGATCACTTGCTGAAAAGGAAAATTCCCTCATGTGAGGATAAAAGTTATTCATTTCGTCAGATGCCATCCTACGAATATTTATGCGCCATCTAAGCTCTCTATTGCTGATCATACCTATGACCTAGTGTGTCTGCTATGCAAATTACATTATGATGTGCATGGTCAGTCTTGAAAAATTCGCACGACACCCCTCACATTTATAACAATCGAAATGCAGTCTCCCGCAACCAGATGACGTGTGTACAGCTGATATCTCGTATATTCAACAACAACAACAACAACTACTACTACTACTACTACTACTACTACTACTACTACTACTACTTACTATTACTACTACTACTACTACTACTACTACTACTACTACTACTACAACTGCTACTACTAACACCACCACCACCACCACCACCACCACCACCACCAACAACAACAACAATAATAATAATAATAATAATAATAATAATAATAATAATATTTTATGTCCACTACAGGACGAAGGCCTCTACCTGCGATTTCCAGTTACCCCTGTCCAGCGCCAACCGATTCCATATAGCGCCCACGAATTTTCTAATTTCATCGCCCCACCTAGTCTTCTGCCGTCCTCGACTGCGCTTCCCTTCTCTTGGTGCCCTTTCTGTAACCCCTATAGTTCAACGGTTATCTAACCTGCGCATTACGTGACCTGCACAGCTCCATTTTTTTCACCTAACGTCAAGCAGAATATCGGCTATCTCCGTTTGCTCTCTAATCCACACTGCTCTCTTGTCTCTTAACGTCACTAATATTCTTAGTTCCATCATTCTTGGCACGGTCCTTAGCTTATTCTCAAGCTTCTTTTACAGTCTCCAAATTTCTGTCCATATGTCAGTACCGGTAAAATGCACTGATTATACACATTTCTTTTCAATGATAATGGTAAGCTTCAAGTCAGGATCTCACAATGTCTGCCCATGGGAACCAACCCATTTTTATTATTCAGTAACTTTCCTTCTCATGATCAGCGTCCCCTTTGAGTAATTGACCTAGGTAAACGTACTGTTTCACAGACTATAGACGCTGACTGGCGATCCTGTACTCTTGTTCCCTTGCCCGGCTATTGGTCATTATCTTTGTCTTCTGCATGTTAATCTTCAACCGAGCTTTTACACTCTCTCTGTTAAAGTCCTCAATCTCTTGCTGTAACTTGTCTCGGCCATTGATGAACAGGACAATGTAGTCTGCAAATCGAAGGTTGCTGAGATATTCACCGTTGATCCTCACTCCTAAGCCTTCCCAGTTGAATAGCTTAAATAGTTCTTCCAAGCACACTGTGAATAGCATTGAAGAGATTGTGTCTTCATGTCTGATCCCTTTTTCATAGGTACCTTCGTACTTTTCTCGTGAAGAATTAGGGTGGCTGTAGAAACTGTAGATATTTTCGAAGATATTGATGCATGCATATTGCGTGTTTCTTGTGGCCCATGCACACGGGCGCCCCGACGAAGACGACGAACGCTTTCTGGCGCTCGAGCAGTCGGCTGAACTGGCTAACGCTGCATTATCTTTTGGATATATACTTGGTAAATAGTCTCCAGTCTTAATCCATCGTTCGCGTAACATCTTGTTGGGGGGTGCCGTTCCCCGTCCTCGCCACGGAGCTCCGCAGCGGCCGCACCGTCCTGCTTTCCGCCATGGATCCCAGTGACCACACCTCGTCTCCTTCTACTCCTGTGACCCCGATAACTACGTACGTTACGGTTACCAATCCCCAGGATCCTGGCATATTCTCCGGCCAAGATAATGTCGACGTTGAGGAATGGCTTAGCCTGTATGAGCGTGTTAGCCGGAACAACCACTGGGACCCTACCATTATGCTAGCGAATGTCCTATTCTACTTGGGCAGAACTCCTCGTGTGTGGTTCCAGACACACTAGGACAAGATCTTTAGCTGGAATGCTTTCAAAGAGAAGCTGATCGACCTCTTTGGAAATCCCACCGGTCGGCAGCTGGCTGCTAGAAAAGAGCGTCCTAATCGAGTTTAGTCTTCTACTGAATCGTATGTCTCCTACATACAAAATGTGCTCGCTCGTTGCCAGAAAGTCGACGAGAAAATGGCCGAGGTTAACAAATTAGGCCACGTACTCAAAGGAATCGTGGACGACGCATTCAACTTGTTGGTCGTCAACAATGTGTCCACCATCGACGTAATTATCAAGGAATGTCGCCACTTTGAGCTCGCCAAAAGCCGCCGTGTCATTTCACAGTTCTCCCGGCTCCCTAACACGGCTGCGACGTTGTCTTCCGTCGACCTTACCGCTTCACCACCCTTAAATGAGCACGTCACACGTATTGTTCGCCGCGAGCTCGAGGCCACAAGTACCGCGCCGTTCTATGAACGCCCACTTGGCTCCACTATTGACCAACAAGCCCCAGCGATCTCTCTCATTCAGGCAGTCGTGTGGCAAGGATATGCAAAGCTAGGTTTACCTGCTGCCTGCTCCGTCTCCGGACCTGACGCCCGACCGGCGCCGACTGCTAATCCTCACGGCAATATATTCTCCTCCAAGATACAGTCTACGCCTTACGGCAATGTGTATTCCCCTCCCAGATATCGTAAACCTACCGAGTGGAGAACTCCGGACGACAAGCCCACTTGCGTCTGTTGCTTCCGCATGGGCAACGTCGCTCGCCACTGCCGCACCTCCTGGACGTCGCCGTATTCAAGCTCATTTTCCCCGTCTCCTCGCCCGTATGCCGACCCGCGCCGTTACTCGCCTCGCCGTATGACTCCTACTTCTGACGTATCCGTCCATGTCAGTCGTCCTGCTCGCTCGCCGTCACCTCAGCGCCGTCGGTCCCCCTCACCCCAGCCACGCCACTATTGGTCGCCGACCAATTATGGACCCTCCCGGACGGAAAACTAGACCATGCAGCTCCTGGAGGTAGTGCTGAATTATCTTCGTCGTGTCGAAATCCTCCATTGACCCTCCCAACGAACCAGAACTTAATTGGTGTTCACGTCGACGGTGTGCCTTTGACGGCGTTAATAGATACTGGAGCCCAGGTGTCTATAATGAGTCGTAACCTCCGTCGTCGACTGAGGAAGGTTCTCGCGCCTCCTACTACGAGAGCCGTACGCGTGGCCGATGGTAGCATTGTTGACGTCACCGGAATGCATACTTCCCCTATGAGTACCGCCGACCGCCACGTTCCTGTTCTTTTTAGAGTGCTGACCAATTGTCCCCATGACCTAATCCTCGGACTCGACTTTCTTCCGGCGCATTCAGCGTCGATCGACTATTCTGCCGGTACCCTTTGCCTCGAACTTCCTCTACTCGCGCATATTCGTGCCGAACTGCCGAACAACTTTAGTACGACCGCCTTGGTTCGTCTGCCACCTAAAACCTTGACTTTCGTCGACTTGGTATCATCTTTTCCTGTGCCCGATGGCAATTACGCCGCCACACCCGTTGCTGATGTCCTTTTGATGAGCAATATCCCTGTGCCCCACTATGTCGTCACCGTCGCCGATAACCGGACATGCCTCCCCGTCGTCAATTTTGGCCTGACAAAGAAAGTTCTACCCAAAAGCGTATCGGTTGCAACGCTCCGTAATATCTGAGATGACAATGTCACGACGTTTTCCGTAGACGTCTGCTTCGATTCTTCACCACGTCCACAGGATGCTATTTGCCCTGACTCAACATTTCGGCCCATGATTGCTGCGCACCTATTGCCTCAATAAGCAGCAGCTCTATGTCGCCTTTTGGTTTCCTACCACGACATCTTCGACCTCAGCAATCGCCAATTGGGCCAGACTTCAATTGTTAAGCATCACATAAATACTGGTGATGCCAGTCCTGTTCATCGCCAGCCATATCGAGTTTCTGCTTCAGAGCGTAAGGTTACTCAAGATGAAGTGAACAAGATGCTTGCCAAAGGGACTGTTGACCTACGTCGAGCCCTTGGGCGTCGCCCATGGTGCATGTTAAAAAGAAAGATGCCACATGGTGTTTCTGAGTAGATTATCGTCAACTAAACCGCATTACCAACGACGTCTACCCCTTGCCTCGCACTGACGATGCCCTCGATTGCCTCCACGGTGCAAACTACTTTTCATCAATAGACCTGCGGTTTGGTTATTAGCTGATTTCTGTGGATGAAAAAGTCCAAGACAAGACCGCGTTTGTCACTCCTGATGGTCTATATCAATTCAAAGTTATGCCATTCAGGTTATGCAACGCCCCAGCAACGTTCGAACGTATGGTTGAGTCTTTGCTTCAAGGGTTCAAATGGTCAACATGCCTCTGCTAACTAGACGCCGTTCTCGTATTTTCGTCTACATTTGAGACACACCTTGAGCGCTTATCAGATGTACTTCAAGTCTTCCGCGAGGCTGGCCTCCAACTAAATTTCTGGAAGTGTAACTTCGGTCGTCGGCAGATTACAGTGCTGGGCCGCCTCGTCGACGCTTCCGGTATTCAACCAGACCCGACTAAATTTTATGTTGTCACGTCTTTTCCTGTACCTCAGTTTGTCAAAGACGCCCGGAGTTTCGTGGGACTCTGCTCCTACTTCCGACGCTTCGTTAAAGAATTCGCAGCGATTGCCCGACCTGTTACTGACCTTCTGAAGAAGGACGTGCCATTTATCTGGAGTCCCGCTCCAACAGCCGCGTTGGCCCACCTCACCAACATTCTCACCACGCCACCTATACTAGCCCACTTTGTCCAGTCCTCTTCTACAGAGGTGCGTACCGATGCAAGTGGTCACGGTATCGGAGCCGCCTTAGCACAGCGCCAACAGGGTCAAGATCGCGTTCTCGCGTATGCTAGCCGCCTCCTCACAGCAGCGGAACGCAACTCTTCGATTACAGATCGTGAATGCCTGGCTCTCGTCTGGGCGGCTTCCAAATTCCGCCCGTACTTGTATGGCACGCACTTCTCTGTAATCACGAACCACCACGCGCTCTGCTCGCTTTCCCCACTGAAGGATCCTACCAGCTGGCTTGGTATCTGGGCTCTGTGGCTGCAATAATATTCCTATCCAGTAGTGTACAAGTCGGGCCGATTACATCAAGACGCAGACGGCTTATCACGCTATGTAGTGGATGAACCACCCGCCGACCCTGATCCCGATACCGACGCTTGCGTTTTCTCAGTTTCTCATCTGCTACATGTTGCGAACGAACAACGCCGTGATGCCACTTTGCGCGCCATGATTGATGGCTTGGAATCTTCGCCTTCTGATTCGTTCGTTCACCTGTTTGTTCTCCGGGACGGTGTATTATACCGCCACAATGTACGCCCCGATGGTACTGCCCTACTCCTCGGCATTCCTAAGCACCTCCGGTCAGCTGTTCTCCAAGAACTTCATGATTTACCAACGGCAGGTCACCTTGGCGTCTCCCGCACCTACGATTGGATTCACTGACGCTTCTTTTGGCCCGGCCTTGCCCGCTCCGTCCAGAAATACGCGGTGGCGTGTGAAAAATGCCAGCGCTGAGAAACACCACTGACGCTCTCTGCCGGGTGCCTTCAACCGCTTGACATTCCTTCGGAGCCGTTCTTTCGCGTTGGCTTGGACTTACTTGGCCTTTTCCTCTATCCACGTCTGACAACAAGTGGGTCGCTTTGGCTACAGATTACGCCACGCGCTACGCCATCACCAGAGCGCTTTCAACAAGCTGCGCCACAGATGTCGCCGATTTTTTACGTGAGGTAATTCTGCAGTATGGTGCTCCACACCAACTGCTCACAGACCGTGGTCCGCCATTTCTTTCTCAAGTCATCGCCGAGATCTTGCAGTCCTGCTCCACAAAGCAGGTCTGCAAGACTCCACCAAGCTGAAATGGTTTCAGTGAGCGTCTGAATCACATCCTAACAGACATGCTTGCAAAGTACGTTTTGTCCGACCATACTAATTTGGACCTTGCCTTACCCTATGTCACTTTTGCTTATAATTCTTCGCGTCACGACACTGCCGGTTATTCCCCGTTCTTTCTGCTGGTCGGCCGAGAACCCACATTGCCACTGGACGCATTCCTTGCATCCGCCACAGCAGAGACCAGCGAGTATGCACTTGACGCCATCACCAGGGCAGTCCAAGCACGCGACATTGCCCGCGCTCGCCTCCTGACCTCTCAAGACAAGCAACGGCGCTTGTACGATCGCCAACACAGGGTCGTCCAGTTTTGGCCTGGATCTCTGCTACTCCTGTGGTCCCCGACTTGTCACGTTGGCCTATCAGAAAAACTCCTGTCTCGCTACACAGGCCAATATCGAGTGCTTCGGGCCGTGACTCCAGTTACCTACGAAATCGCCCCAGTCAGTACCAGTGCCTCATATGTCCCAAATTCCACTGACGTTGTGCATGTCGCACGCCTCAAGCCATATTACTCTCCGGTTATAACCAATATTTAGACGCCCCGAGACGGTGCTTCTGCCGCCGGGAGTAATGATGGATGCATATTACGTGTTTCCTGTGGCCGATGCACGTGGGCGCACCGACAAGGACGACAAACGCTCTCTGGCTCTCGAGCTGTTGGTTTAACTGGTCAGCGCTGCATTATCTTTTGCAAGTATACTTTGTAAATAGTGCTATCTGCTATACTGCTATCTCTTCTAAATCAAATGTATTTTAATAATCTATGAAACCATACACAGAGACTGATGGCACTCTGCGTATATCTCGAGCACCTGATTGGTGAAGTGGATGTGATCGATTGTAGAGTATCCCTTCCTGAAGCCAGCCTGTTCCCTTGGTTCACTGAAGTCCAGTGTTGCTCATATTCTGTTCGTTGTTATCTTGGTGAATATTTTATATAATACTGGCAGTAAGCTAAGGGGCCTATAATTTTTCAATTCTCTAACGTCTCCCTTTTTGTGGACTGCTATAATGTTGGCATTGTTCCAGTTCTCTTGGACCTTTGAAGTCGATAGAAAGTTCGCATAAAGGGCCGCCAGCTTTTCAAGCATTATGACTCCTCTAACTTTGATTAGGTCGATAGTTCTTCCATCTTCCCCTGCCGCTTTTTCCCGTTTTATGTCTTGCAAGGCCCTTCTAACTTGATCACTTGTGATCATTACTACTCCGAATGAAGGTGTCGTAGATGCTCTGGGTACTGGACAGGTCAGTACGGAATTATTCCGCTGATTTTACTATATGTTTGAGATTGCTGATGATATTACCCTGCTTACCTTTCAGTGCATACATCTTGGTTTGTCCTATGCCAACTTTCATTCTAACTGATTTATTGCTCCGTCCATTTTTACTGCTTACTCAGTCTTTCTCACGCTACAATTTCGAATATCTTATTTTCTCCATGTTGATCAGTTTTGACCGTTACGAGGATTCTATCTGGTCTCTTGAGTTGGACACTTTCATTCTTTGTCGTTTCTTTATTAGATCCTTCGTTACTTGGAACAGCTTGACTACTGCTTGCCTTTGTACCTTACCTCCCACTTCAATGCTGCTTCTGAAGCCAGTCTAGTGACGATTTCATTCATTAGCTCTGAGTAATCGTCATCTATCTGTTCTAAAGCTGCATAATTGTTTGCAAGTACCAGTCTGAATTGGTCTGCTTTTCCCCTTACTGCGTCTAGGTTGGGCTGTTTCTTGTTGACGAATTTTACCCTTTCTCTCTTCAAATTGAGGTGGATCCTACACCTCAATAACCTATGATCACTGCATTTTACGCTATCTAGCACTTCTACATTCTGCACTATGTTGGGATTGGCAGAAAGTATGAAATATATTTCATTTCGTTTTTCACCATTAGGACTTTTCGAGTCTCCCGCAGCCAGACGACGTCTGTACAGCTGGTATCTCGTACATTCAAGAGGGAATGCAGGCGTCAAAACAGTAGAGAAACACGCTTACTTCATATGTATTCAAGAAGGACTGGAAACTGTCGCTATGCGCGCAAAAGCAAAAGTGAACGTATGGCACGATTGTAAAAAAAAGTCTGTGCTGCTTATGTGTTAAGCCTCACTGTTACGCCTTACTTAAGTACTATGTAGCCATGGCAGCACAAAGTCTGTCCTGTCGTCTTCAGCGTATGCAATTTTTTTTCTCAACTTGGGCAACATATGACTCATGCGGACAGTGTATCCGTGTGTTACAAGAGGGCTAGGTGGTATGGCATCCCTGGAGATACATCTTGTGCTGCTCAGGTCACACTCAGGGCCGCCCGCATCAGGCACTTTAGCCATCAACTGTTCCAAATGCCAGCGTTGCCTAATATTTGACAGGATGAAGAAACTAACTTATAGTAGTAGTGACAGAAGAGAAATACAAATATTCTTAGACCACATCCTCGCTGTGTGTACGTCCGTTCACCCTCATTGGTTTTATATGAAGAGCTTGTGTGACGCGGGATAAAGTGTGTTATATCTCGATGCATATGCTTTGCGTGCCATGTGCGGGCTTATGTGCAACAAATGTGAAGTAAAGTTTACTTCAGAAGAGTCAAAATACTTGCTCTGCTAGCTAAATTAAGCTGTTACAGGTTTGATTTCGCAGAAATACACGCTGCCCTCTGGCTAGCTCACCTCGGACACGGATTAGGAGAGTACCGTTTGCAAACATCAAGTGAAACGTCCTCATAACTCGGTGATTACTTTATTCATCAATCCGGCTGTCGACGTATTTTTTATTCAGTTTTGAAATTTTTTATCGCATTTTAGCTACCGTGTCCATAAATGCATGCACAAGTACAATCGAACAAAACCGGGAATGCTGTCAGGGCTACGCTGCTTCAGCCATGTCTCACTTCTTCGCTGCTTCCAATAAACATAACCTATCGTTAGCATGGCATAGCCCTTTGTTCTCTTTGATTTGAATGCCTTTAATTTATGACAGTCACTCATTCGACTGCACACATGAAATGTTTGAAACTTACCTGCGCCGGAAAGCAGTCTTTTTGTACTAATTTTTATAGTCCCTGGGTCGCGGCTGCCACAGCTCCGGTCGTATCTCTACGCAGTAAATTACAACATCATTATCAATGATGCTTAATGAGCTGCATTGTCTCTCATGGCAGGGGCACGTGAGAGCAATCGGCTGTGCCGGACGCGGACTAGGCGTACGCGGACGGCAACACCGGAAGCTGAGTCTGTAAATGGCCTCCGAGCTCACTGACATGGCATAGTGCTTCGTCTCGGAGGCCATAGTTTGTTTGTCTCTTGCTTGCACCACCACGTCTTGCAGCGCCGAGCGAGCGTAAACCGGCATCGCGTTTTTCTGAATGCCACCGGTCGCCGTCGTGTTGCGCGGGTTGGCGCCGACGCCGAAAAGCCGTCAAAGATTTATTCCGTGTGGTTGGACCTCTGGGTGCCCGTTCCTGCGTTTTGCGTGGGCGTCGTATCTCGGCATAACCGAGCGAACAAGCACAGCGAAGGATGAAAGAGCGAGCGCCGAGAGCAGCGAGGATGAAAGACAGTGATGGCGAAAAGAGCGCGAGGAGGAAAGCGGAGGAGGAGGGTATGGCGAAAACGTGAGAAGATAAGCGTAGTGCCGCACAAGGTGGGGTCCGCGGTTACGACCGTTACGACATGTCGCGAGAGCAGCGCGCCGTCCTCTGTGCGGCGAGCGCGTCCACTGATACCGCATATGGAAACAATGTGCAGCATGAGCGGAGGTCTGTCTGCGGTGGCTGCTGTGAATCCTGCCCACGCGTCGCTGCCTGTCGCGACCTACCGATTAGCGAGGCAGTCGTGCCGCACTTAGCTCCGTCCGTGCGAGGCACTATATCGCGAAATGAAAACGTGTATAGAGCTGTGCTCAAATTTTGCATTAGGGAGTATCATAATCATCGGCGAAAATTTTTACATCTTAATTTCAAGTACCAATACCAACGTTGGCTCTGCGATCCACACCTTTCTCTTCCTGTGTCTTAATTTTTCGTTCCATCCCTTCTTTGAGCGCTCCTTAAATTGTTCTCAAGCTTCATTGTTAGCCTCCAAGTTACTGTCACATATGCCAGTACTTTAATAATGAAATTATTGTAGACTTTTCAACGACAGTAGCGAGCTCCCGGTCATCATCATCATCAGCCTATTTTATGTCCACTACAGGACCGCTGCGATCTCCAATTACCGCTCTCCTTGACCAACCGATTACAAGTAGCTCCCGCGAATTTCCTAATTACATCACTCCACCTAGTCTTCTGCCGTCCTCGACTGCGTTTCCCTTCTCTTGGTACCCATTCTGTAACCCTAATGGCCCAACGGTTATCTAACCGGCTCATAACATGACCCTCCAAGGTCCATTTTTTTCTCTTGTCAATTAAAATGTCGTCTATACCCGTTTGCGCTCTGATCCAAACCACTCTCTTTCTGTCTCTTAACTTTATGCCTAGCAATCTTCGCTCCATCGTTTTTTGCGCGGTCGTTAACTTGTTCTCAAGCTTCTTTGTCAGTCTTCAAGTCTCTGCCCCATATGTCAGCACTGTTAAAATGCACTGGCTGTAGGCCTTCCTTTTCAATGATAATGGCAAGCTTCCAGTCAGGCGCTGGCAATGTCTGCCGTATGCGTTCCAACCCATTTTTATTCTTATATGAATTTCCTTCTCATGATCAGGGTTCGCTGTGATTAATTGACCTGGGTACACGTACTCCTTCACCGACTCTAGAGGCCGGCTGGCGATCCTGAACTCTTGTTTCTTTGCCCGGATATTCATCATTGTCTTTGTCTTCGGCACATTAATCTTCAACCCCACTCTTATACTCTCTCTGCTAAGGTCCTCAATCATTTGTTGTAACTCGTCTGCATTGTTGCCACATAGAACAATACCATCGGCAAACCGAAGGTTGCCGAGATATTGTCACGTGGTCGTGACGTTGAATAACACAGTAGCAGTACTGTGAACAACAAAACTAACTTTTATTGGGCGAACCTGTGCCCACAAAACAGGCTACACTTATAGCACAACGATAGCGGCGAACACGCTCGGCGATCGTCGAAAATCTGCTCAGCGGGTCAAGCGCGTCGGCTTTTATACAGCAGTCGTCGAATGTTCCAGACTAATCGCTGGGACCCGCGCGTATTCCACAATGTTCTACGCCATTCGCGTCAGGCGATGAAATCAGATAACATAAGGTTCGGCGACAACAGACAGCCGGGTAGAATCATCGATAACTTTCCAGAAACGTCGGATACATGCAGGCGCGTCCGTCGCTGTGCGATTACAGTTGTTAAGCGGCGAAACGTGGTTGCCCGATAAAGATAAGTACACGTGTCAATACCCCCCTCTTAAAAAGCATCGACCCGACGCTGCAAACAAACGAAGTTAATAAACAAAAGCACTCGTAGCAAAGAAAAGAACAAAAATAACGAAGTTCGTCAGCGTCCGTAAAAGGGTTTAAGGCGCACCGCGTGGACCACTTCAGATCGTGCGCGGCGCCGCTGTGAATGCGAAATGCCGTCTGGCACGACCTCATAGTCCAGAGCGCCAATACGTCGGATGACCTTGTAGGGTCCGAAATAGCGTCGGAGTAGCTTCTCACTGAGTCCTCGTCGGCGTATCGGGGTCCAGACCCAAACACGGTCGCCAGGCTGGTACTCGACGAAGCGTCGTCGGAGGTTGTAGTGTCGGCTGTCGGTCCTCTGCTGGCTCTTGATTCGCAGGCGGGCGAGCTGTCGGGCTTCTTCGGCGCGCTGGAGATAGCTAGCGACGTCAACATTCTCTTCGTCAGTTACGTGCGGCAGCATGGCGTCAAGCGTCGTCGTCGGGTTCCTGCCGTAGACCAGCTTGAACGGCGTGATCTGTGTTGTTTCTTGCACCGCCGTGTTGTAAGCGAATGTTACGTACGGCAGGACGGCATCCCACGTCTTGTGTTCGACGTCGACGTACATCGCTAGCATGTCGGCGAGGGTCTTATTCAGCCGCTCCGTAAGACCATTCGTCTGCGGATGGTAGGCCGTTGTCCTCCTGTGCCTTGTCTGACTGTAGTTCAGAATGGCTTGAGTGAGCTCCGCTGTAAAGGCCGTTCCTCTGTCGGTGATGAGGACTTCTGGAGCACCATGTCGCAACAGGATGTTCTCGACGAAAAATTTAGCCACTTCGGCTGCGCTGCCTTTCGGTAGAGCTTTAGTTTCAGCGAAGCGGGTGAGATAGTCCGTCGCCACGACAATCCACCTATTTCCGGAAGCTGATGTCGGAAACGGTCCCAACAAGTCCATCCCGATCTGCTGAAAAGGTCGGTAAGGAGGCTGGATCGGCTGTAGTAATCCCGCTGGTCTTGTCGGTGGTGTCTTGCGTCGCTGACAGTCGCGGCATGTCTTGACGTAACGGGCGACATCGGTGGTTAGGCGCGGCCAGTAATACCTTTCTTGTATCCTCGATAGCGTCCGGGAGAAACCGAGGTGCCCAGCGGTCGGATCGTCATGTAGGGCGTGCAGTACTTCTGGACGTAGCGCCGACGGAACAACAAGAAGGTAGTTGGCGCGGACTGGTGAGAAGTTCTTCTTCACGAGTAGGTTGTTTTGAAGCGTGAACGAAGATAATCCTCGCTTAAATGCCCTTGGGACAACGTCGGTGTGCCCTTCCAAATACTCGATTAGGGCTTTTAGCTCCGAGTCTCCTCGTTGCTGTTCGGCGAAGTCTTCCGCGCTTATTATTCCAAGGAAGGCGTCGTCATCCTCGTCATCTTGCGGCGGCGGGTCAATGGGGGCGCGGGATAGGCAATCGGCATCTGAGTGTTTTCGTCCGGACTTGTAGGTTACAGTGATGTCGTATTCTTGTAGCCTGAGGCTCCACCGTGCCAGCCGTCCTGAGGGGTCTTTTAGGTTAGCTAGCCAACACAACGCGTGATGATCGCTGACCACCTTGAATGGCCTGCCATATAGGTAAGGGCGAAATTTCGCTGTGGCCCAAACGATGGCGAGGCATTCCTTTTCGGTTGTAGAATAGTTGCCTTCTGCTTTTGACAATGATCGGCTAGCGTAAGCTATCACGTGTTCATGTCCATATTTTCTCTGGACTAGGACGGCACCGAGGCCTAGGCTACTGGCGTCAGTGTGTATTTCGGTATCGGCGTGCTCGTCGAAGTGCGCAAGTACGGGCGGCGACTGCATGTGTCGTTTGAGTTCTTGAAATGCGTCGCCCTGTGGAGTTTCCCACTTGAACTCGACGTCACATTTAGTTAGCTGTGTCAGCGGCTCAGCGATGCGTGAAAAGTTCTTGACAAATCGCCTGTAGTAGGCACACATGCCAAGAAATCTACGCACTGCCTTCTTGTCGGTGGGCTGCGGGAACTTTGCGATGGCAGCTGTTTTCTGCGGGTCGGGGCGTACTCCGGATTTGCTGATGACGTGGCCTAGGAATAGAAGCTCATCGTAAGCGAAGCGGCACTTTTCTGGCTTCAGAGTGAGCCCTGATGACTTGATGGCCTCTAGTACTGTGGCAAGCCGCCTAAGGTGATCGTCAAAATTTTCGGCGAATACAACGACGTCATCCAAGTAAACGAGACAGGTCTGCCACTTCAATCCTGCTAAAACCGTGTCCATCACGCGCTGGAACGTTGCAGGCGCCGAGCACAGTCCAAATGGCATAACCTTGAACTCGTAGAGGCCGTCTGGGGTGATGAAGGCGGTCTTTTCACGATCTCTTTCGTCGACTTCTATTTGCCAATAGCCAGACTTGAGGTCCATCGAGGAGAAGTATTTAGCGTTGCAGAGCCGATCCAATGCGTCGTCTATCCGTGGGAGAGGGTATACGTCCTTCTTCGTGATCTTGTTCAGACGACGATAATCGACGCAGAAACGAAGGGTTCCGTCCTTTTTCTTCACCAGCACAACAGGAGATGCCCACGGGCTTTTCGACGGCTGGATGATGTCGTCGCGCAGCATTTCGCCGACTTGTTCTCTTATAGCTTCACGTTCTCGCGGCGAAACTCGGTAAGGGCTCTGGCGAAGTGGTCGAGCGTACTCCTCAGTGATTATGCGATGTTTGGCGACTGGTGTTTGTCGAATCCTCGATGACGTCGAAAAGCAGCCTTTGTATCGCCGGAGCAGACTTCTGAGCTGCTGTTGCTTAATCAGGGGGAGACTTGGATTAATGTCGTAGTCTGGTTCGGCAACCATGGTCGTCGGGGTTGATGCGGCGGAATCCGAGAGGACAAACGCATTGCTGTTTTCCAGAATTTCCTCGATGTATGCGATCGTCGTGCCCTTGTTGATGTGCTTGTACTCCTGGCTGAAGTTTGTCAGCAACACTTTCGTGTTTCCTCCGTGCAGTCGAGCGATCCCTCTTGCGACGCAAATTTCACGGTCTAGCAGTAGACGTTGGTCGCCTTCGATGACACCTTCTAAGTCAGCGGGTGTTTCGGTGCCGACCGAAATAACAATGCTGGAGCGAGGCGGGATGCTCACCTGATCTTCGAGCACACTCAAGGCGTGGTGACTACGAGTGTTCTCCGACGGTATCGCATGGTCTTCCGACAGAGTTATTGACTTCGACTTCAGGTCGATGACTGCGCCGTGTTGGTTGAGGAAGTCCATGCCGAGAATGACGTCTCGTGAACACTGTTGGAGGATAACGAAGGTGACAGGGTAAGTCCGGTCGTGAATGGTAATTCTTGCCGTGCACATTCCAGTCGGCGTTATGAGGTGTCCTCCGGCGGTACGAATTTGAGGGCCTTCCCATGCAGTCTTAACCTTCTTCAACTGGGCGGCGATGTGTCCACTCATGACGGAGTAATCAGCCCCTGTGTCCACTAAGGCGGTAACTGCGTGGCCGTCGAGAAGCACGTCGAGGTCGGTGGTTCTTTGTCTGGCGTTGCAGTTGGGTCTTGGCGTCGGATCACGGCTGCGTCGTGTTGAACTGAAGCTTGAACGTCGCGTCGTCAAGTCGTATTTCGTCGGTGTAGTCTTGGCTTTCTGACTTCGTCGGGACAGCGGCGTGTCGTCATTAGGTCGTCGAGATGGTTGCTTCGTCGTCTTCGTCGGCGGCGGAGGATCTTCGTCAGTTCGACGAACAGCAACCGCACCTCAATCGGTTGCTGCTTTTAGTTTTCCGGATATGGGCTGACGGACCGGCCGCGGGCTGGGCCAGTGTATGGTCGGCGCTGCGGCGACAGGTAGCGGCCTGGTGACGGCGAACGGGAAGCTCGTCGAGGGCTCCACTGAGTGGCGGCGAGGTAGTCGGCGATATCGCGAGGTCGTTCGCCAATCTGTGGCCGCGGCGCGTTAACGGCGAAACCTCGCAGTCCCATCTCCCGGTATGGGCATCAGCGGTACACATGGCCGGCTTCCCCGCAGTGGTAGCAGAGCGGGCGGTGGTCAGGAGCGCGCCAAACGTCTGTCTTCCTCGGGTAGCTGCGCTGGGAGACGGGTGGGCGCGCTGTCGGCGGCGGCGGCGGTGGTCGACGGAATTGCGGCGTTACAGGGCCCTGGCGCGGTCGCTGAGGAGGGCCTTGACGGCGTACGACGGCGGCGTAGGTCATCGCTTCGGGTTGGGGTTGCGGTAATTGAGGTTGCACCTCCGGAACTCCAAGCGACCGCTGAACCTCATCTTTGACGATGTCAGCGATCGAGGCCACTTGAGGCTGCGACGACGGGAAGATCTTCTGAAGCTCCTCTCGTACGACTGCCCTGATAGCCTCGCGCAGGTCTTCGGAGGCCAGTGATTGAACTCCGGCATAGTTTGTAGCGTTGGTACGGCGGTCGAATTGCCGGTTTCGCATCTCGAGTGTCTTCTCGATGCTAGTGGCCTCGCGAAGAAACTCGTCGACAGTCTTCGGTGGGTTTCGTACCATACCGGCGAAAAGTTCCTCCTTAACACCACGCATTAGTAGCCGGACTTTCTTTTCCTCGGACATTTCCGGGTCGGCGTGGCGGAATAGGCGGCTCATTTCTTCTGTAAAAATCGCGGTGGTCTCGTTGGGCAGCTGCACTCGGGTTTCCAGTAGTGCTTGGGCTCGTTCTCGGCGTACGACGCTTGTGAATGTCTGCAGGAAGCCACTTCGGAAAAGGTCCCAGGTCGTTAACGTGGCTTCTCTGTTCTCGAACCACGTCCTGGCAGCGTCTTCCAATGCGAAGAAGACATGTCGCAGTTTGTCGTCGCTGTTCCAGCTGTTAAATGCAGCGACCCTCTCGTACGTCTCGAGCCAGGTTTCCGGGTCCTCGAATGTTGAACCGCGGAACGTGGGGGGCTCCCTGGGCTGCTGCAGCACGACGGGGGATGCTGGGGCTGCCATTGGGGAGGACTTGGTGGCAATCTTCCTGCACGTCTCAGGTAGGAGTCCGTGCTCTGGGGGCAGTCCTTGCAGCCGGCGGCTAGCTCGCTGGTCTTGGGCGACGTTGGTTTTGTCCTCGGGCGTCGGGCTTGGATCGCGGCTTTGCGGGGGCGTTCGTTCGGTACATGAACGCACAAGCACCTCCACCAGATGTCACGTGGTCGTGACGTTGAATAACACAGTAGCAGTACTGTGAACGACAAAACTAACTTTTATTGGGCGAACCTGTGCCCACAAAACAGGCTACACTTATAGCACAACGATAGCGGCGAACACGCTCGGCGATCGTCGAAAATCTGCTCAGCGGGTCAAGCGCGTCGGCTTTTATACAGCAGTCGTCGAATGTTCCAGACTAATCGCTGGGACCCGCGCGTATTCCACAATGTTCTACGCCATTCGCGTCGGGCGATGAAATCAGATAACATAAGGTTCGGCGACAACAGACAGCCGGGTAGAATCATCGATAACTTTCCAGAAACGTCGGATACATGCAGGCGCGTCCGTCGCTGTGCGATTACAGTTGTTAAGCGGCGAAACGTGGTTGCCCGAGAAAGATAAGTACACGTGTCAATATTCACCGTCGGTCCTCACTTCTAAACCTTCCGTGTTCAGTAGTTTGAATACTTTTCCAAGCACGCACTGAGTAGCATTGGAGAGATTGTGTCTCCCTGTCTGACCCCTTTCTTTACAGGTATCTTCCTGCTTTTCTTGTGTAGTGTTAAGGTAGCTGTAGAACCGCTGTAGATATTTTCGAAGGTGTTTACGTAAGCGTTCTGTACAGCTTGATTACGTAATGCCTCTATGACTGCTGGTATCTCGACTCAATAAAATGCCTTTTTGTAGTCTATAAATCGATATAGGAAGGCTTATTGTACTCTGCGGATTTCTCGATAACCTGATTAATCGCATGAATGTGATCTATTGTAGAGTATTCCTTCCTGAAGCCAGCCTGTTCCCTTGGTTGACTAATGTCCAGTGTTTCCCTTATTCAATTGGAGATTATTTTGGCAAATATATTATATAATACTGGGAGTAAGCTAATGGCCCTATAATTTTTCAATTCTTTAACGTCTTCTTTCTTGTGTATTAGTATAATGTTTGCATTCTTCCAGTTTTCTGAGATGCTAATTGTAGTCGATAGACCCTTTGTATGAAGAGCCGCCAGTTTTCCAAGCATTATGTCTCCTCCATCTTTGACTAAATCGACTTTTATTCCATCATCTCCTGCCGCTCTTACTCGTTTCATGTCTTGCAAAGCCCTTCTGACCTCATCGTTACTTAAAGGAGGAGCTTCTGAATCCTGTTCATTACTGTTTCCAATTGAGGTATCCCGTCTCCTCTGGGTATTGTACAGGTCAGTGTAAAATTCTTCCGCTTCTGTTACTCTATGTTCGAGATTGCTGACGATATTACCCTGCTTATCTTTCAGTGCATAAATATTTGCTTGTCCTATGCCAAGCTTCTTTGTCACTGATTTCAAGCTTCGTCCATTTTTTACTGCTTCTTCAGTCTTTCTCAAGTTGTACTTTCGAACATCACTTATTTTCGCCTTGTTGATTACTTTTGACAGTTCCGCGAATTCTACCTTACCTCTGGAGTTGGACACGTTCATTCTTTGTCGTTTCTTTGTTAGATCCTTTGTTAGTTGGGAGAGCTTGCCTATTGGTTGCCTTGGTGCCCTGCCTCCCACTTCAATTGCTGCCTCTGGAGCGAGCCAAGTTACGGTTTCATTCATTAGCTCTATGTCATCATCATCTCTCTACCCGCCGTGGTTGCTCAGTGGCTATGGTGTTGGGCTGCTGAGCACGAGGTCGCGGGATCGAATCCCGGCTAGGGCGGCCGCATTTAGATGGGGGCGAAATGCGAAAACACCCGTGTACTTAGATTTAGGTCCACGTTAAAGAACCCCAGGTGGTCGAAATTCCCGGAGTCCTCCACTATGGAGTTCTCATAATCAGAAAGTGGTTTTGGCGCGTAAAACCACATAATTTCATTTTTAATCGTCTTTCTGTTATAAGGCTGCAAATTCGTTTGCAAGTACCAGCCTTAATTTGTCTGCTTTTACCGTTACTGCCTCTAGGTTGACCTGTTTCTTCTTGACCAATTTCGCTCTTTGTCTCTTCAAGTTGAGGTTTATCCCTCACTAACATATGATCACTGCACTTGACCCTACCTATCACTTCTACATCCTGCACCATGGTGGGATCAGCAGAAAGTATGAAGTCAATTTCATTTCTTGGTTCACCATTAGGGCTTTTCCAGGTCTGCGTTCTGTTACTACGCTTCCTGAAAAGGTGTTCATTATTGGAAGCTCATTCCTTTCTGCGAATTCTACCACCATCTCTCCTCTAGCATTCCTAGAATCGACGCCGTAGTTTCCAAGTGCTTTTCAGCTAACCTGCTTTTTCCCCACTTTTGCATTGAAGTCGCCCATTACTACAGTATACTGAGCTTTATCTTTTCTCATCGCTAATTCAACGTCTTCACAAAACTGATCTGCTTCCTCATCATCGTGACTGGATGTTGGAGCGTAGGCTTGTACTACCTTTAATTTATACCTCTTATTAGGTTTGATTACGACTACAGCTACCCTCTCATTATTGTTGTAGAATTTGTCAATGTTGCCTGTTATGTCCCTATGAATTAAGAATACTACCCCGTATTGCTTCTTATCTAGCAGACCTCTATAACAGAGGACATTTCCGTTATTCAGCAATGTATAAGCCTCACCAGTTCTGTCCGGACCCAGAGATTCTTAAGGACCCTCTGCTGCGTTACAGGTCTGACCGTCGCCTTGGTCAGGTGCTTCGCAGCTGCTGGGGTCTGAGCGCCATTGGGTAACTGAGCGAGTCATTTGGGTCTGATGAGTCATCTGGGCTTGGTCATGATTTGGTTATGCCAGCCGTTGGCGCTCAGATCCATTTTTATTCTTCAGTAAATATTCTTTACACGATCAGGGATCCCTATGAGTAAATGATCTATATAAACGTACTCCTGCAAACATTCTACACGCTGAATGCCGATCATGGATTCTTGTTCGCTTGACAGATAATTCAACATTACCTTTGTCTTCTGCATATTAATCTTCAACCTAGTCTTACACTTCATTGGTTAAGGTCTTCAATCAAGTGTTGCAATGTGTCCCCTAGGCTGCTGAACTGGACAATGTCATCGACAAGCTGTAGTTTGTTGAGATATTTGTCGTTGGTCACCGCTCCACCCCTTCCTAGTCGAACATCTTGAATATTTCTTTTAAATATGAAGCGAATATCATTCGAGAGATTGCGTATGCTTGTCTGACTATTTTCTCGATAAGTATTTTTCCATATTTCTTGCGGGTAATTAATATATGTGAAGCCGGAACTGTCACTGAGGTGCACTCGAAGCCAGAAAATTTGTGGATACGTGCGCTGTAGCTGAACGTAAGTATGGTAGTTGCCACGAAAATGAAATAAGTTTTGAGTTGTCAGTCGTTTGACGCAAGCATAACGGCCTTGATGGGAAGTTTATTTAGTCATTCAACATAACACCACTAATTTTTATAAACAAATCTTGCTTCATCGAACGCCCCGAATGAAGCGATCGAACTGTGCACAACACACAAAACAACATAATTCGAGCGACGCATATGCTGCTCTTGCTGATATGACGCGTTTTAGTGACCGCGCTTACCGTGGTGCACGCTTCACATTGTTAATTTCACGATGCGAGGCCACTGTTACCGGATTTCTCATACCGTCATGCTGACGTGACTAAAACCCCGTAAACTTCCTAAAGTAGTGCCACGCTTTGAAGAATGCCGCCTCCTCCTCGCGCGCTCTGGCCGAGGCCGACGCCGCGCCGCTATTGGCCAAATAGCATCACGTGGTCTCTCGCGCCATGCATCAGCGCCATTTTTGCTCGAGAAGCGTCTACGGAATGGTGAGGAGCGCATGTTGGCGCCGTTGCTACAGTCGAGCAGTGTAGGCGGCGCCACGGTCGAGGAGGGAGCGTAAAAGAGAGGAGAAACTAGGAGAAGTGAAGGCGGAGGAGGAGAGTGTCGCTACTTTACGAAGTTTAAGGGGCTTTAGACCTGACTACTGTGCAGCAGGCGTGGAGCACCGTAAGAGCGTCGCCAGCAGGCAAAAAAATGCTTGCGCTGAATTCACAAACGCCTATCAAGGGTTCCTTGAATGAGAGGAGGAAACGATAGAAAGAACACCACACGAACCGACTGAAAGACGTGAGTGACGTCATTTCGCCCAGGACTGATAGTCTGGGGTTTAGAATAAGCACCTTCAGCCGATCATAAGACGAGAATGGCTGTCATCTGCTGTCGTTTTTCTTTGTCATCTCGTCTTCCCATAGCTTGTTGCGAGTTGCTGGCTTTGCGAATGCAAAACAAAAACGTTGTGGCCTCTTTATGAGCGTTACGCGGCGCGTTTTTTTACGAAGAACAAAGCGTCTCCATTTTTACGCGCCAGTGCGGTTATATACAATGTGCCCCAAATATCATGTATCAAGATAAAAAATATGCAAATGCGACGTAGCTGGACAGAACCAAGGTAATGTTTGCCGCCGCATGGGATACTCAGATGTTTTGCATTGTGCCTAGTAAAATAATTATTAGTAATTAAGTAATGAATTAAGTAATATTATAGTTTGGTGAAAAGTGTCGATGAGAAATTTGTAGAGCAACGTGGAAAACTCCAGATAAAGCTTTTTGTTGCTCAATGCGTGCTACATAAAAGTGTTTTTCCGAGCGTGAAACAACACGCGACGTGCATCGAGCGGCCAATCGCGTGGCCATGAATGACGCCTGCTGCCGCTGCATATTGTATGTGGTTTAGGTTGTTCGGTATTTGTCTCACTTCCTCTTTTTGTTTCGAATAATACGTGCGGGGTCGCCAGTCAGCGCTGTCTTTGGCTAACTTCCCTACCTTTTTTCTTTTTCAATAACATTGTTGCTCTGAACTATTCTGAATGCCTGTTCCTTATGGTCCTTTTACGATTTGCTTTTCTTATTTTGACACTTCCTTTGAATTTGGGACGATTGAAAGACTGAATTTGAGTGTTTAGGAAAGGAAAAAAAATTCGCTTCCGTTAGTAAATTTTCATTGTACTTGTTCCGCGATCAGCAATTGCTTCTGCATTAGAGTATTTATTGTAGCCGGTTGGTAAAAGATCCCGTATCAGCCTTGAAGTTCAGAACCCCATTCTTTATGTTAACATGCAACGTCGTTACTACGGGTATAGCATTGATAAGCTGCAACTGATCCATTACATCTCCTGTGCAATCCTTAGTTTATATCCACAAAAATTGAAATATTTTAGTTTCTTCTTCATCATTAAAATTCATTATCATCCCACTTTAGACTGGTTCTTTCATCGCGATCTCTGAAGCGCACAATAGTTTTAGGAAAGAGGCTCCTACAACACAACCCCGGACACTAGGCTTTGCGAGATCAGTGCGTTGGTATAAAGCACGCGAATTGTCCAAAAAACGCGTCATCGCTTTACTATGTAGGAAACGAGCGTCCATTGTCACCTTTAGGTAAGAAGGGCAATGGTACCAGGGCGAGCGCTGCGAGCAGCAGGAAGAACGCCTGAGAACGGCGCCGACTCCATCGCCGAGCCACCCACAGCCCCAGCAGTGCGGCCGGGATCTCGCCGGCCGACGAGATAGCGTAGTTCATGTATGGGTTGCCAGGTGCGCTGGTCGACGAGAGCACCAGGTTGTAGTATACGAACGAGCCCATGAACCTGCGACCAACAGCAGGACGCGTTCATTCATGTCGACCGACCATTCACGTGAAGAGCTTCATCTAAACTATTGCGACTCTTGTAAACCATGTAGATTGCGTGTTGAGGGAGTGGGTTTTACGAAATTCTTGGTATCTCGCCGCAGTGTAGCGGCGTCGGTACGACGCCGGCCGAGGGGAGCTAGGCCTACGGAGTGGACATAATGGCCGGCAGAACATGCAACCGACTGATTTCAAGGCCGTTTCACATGCTGCGACCGGAGCTAAATAACGGGTTGATGCGCTCGTGTCACATTGCGATTTTCTAGGAGTGTCTTTCACACGCCAGCATTTTCGCTCATGTGACACCCAGTGTTCCTTGCTGCCGATAGCTCGACTGATAATTGGACAAACAAAATGGAAATTCCCTTTATCATATTTCATTTTTAAAGAGAATAACTCGCGTATTTTGTAATTTTGGCAATGCTTTCAATGCGTGCAACATATGAGCTAGCGATTCGCGAATTTCAGCATGCCATACGCTGAAAGCTGTTCGCAGCAAACAGCGCCAGCGAAGTCCTGTGCAATTGGCTGATATATCAGTGCCTGACTTCCACTTGGAGGAAATGAGAGTGCATGCAAACACAATGAGTAGCGTGGGTATCTACCTTCGTGGGGAATTGAAACGCAACAGTAGAGCACGTGGTTTTAAGTATGACATGTGGAACCTGCTAGGCACTCAGACTCTGGATACAGCGAATGGTCTTATACGTCTGCGGACTTGTTTAGCTTAAATCTTGAAACTGTAAAAGCACACAAAGACGAGAACGAAGAGAGTGGACAGGACGAGGCGCTTACTCACAAATGAGAGATTTTGTTGAAAGGAAACAAATATAAGCATGCAAAAAACGAAGCAGGATGGCTGCGCATGCATGTCAAGGTTAACGGGTTAAATCATTTGAAAGGCAACGTTCAATGTTAAAGAAAGTCCAGCTATAAAGAAACTTGAATTCCTTATAATGTAGCAAGACTGAGGGGTGGCTGACGCAGTTATCTCATCTTTATGTGAAAGGCCTCTGCCATTTCACGGGTTAGCTGGTTAATGCTTTTGAAGATTATCTGAGGATCTTCGAAAACAGGATAACAGCCGCACTCGATACTGTAGGCGTCTAGAAGTGTAGTTCCTGATGAATTTTATGCCGCCATGTGCTTTCTTAGCCTCACGTTGACGCAACGCCGAAAGTGGCCTAAGAAACCTTACCCCACTTAAACGGGGTCATATTGATACGTGGACTTGTTTATCTTTTTCGGGTGAGCACTTTTCACTGTCTAACAAATCTTTTCACGCAGCGTGGGACGCGCCTGCATGTATCGGAAGTTTATGGAATGTTGTCGATTGTTCTATACGCCGTCGGTTGTCAGCGAACCTTGTGTAATCTGTTTGCATGTATGCGCGACGCCAATGGTGGAGAACTTTCTAGAAGACACGCGGGCACCAGCGATTACTCTGGAACGTTCGATGGCTCATGTACAAAGCCAATGCGCTTCACGGGTCGATCAGATTTCGACGATCGCCGAATGTGTTTGCTGCTTTCGTTGTGCTTTAAGTGCAGCCTGTCTTTGTGGGCACAGGTTCATCCAATAAAAATTAGTTTCGTATTTCACAGTATGCTACTGTGTTCTTTACCGTCACTACCACCTGACATCTGGTGGAGGTGCTTTGCGTTCATGTACCGGACGCCCCCACAAAGCCGTGACCCAAGCCCGAACGCGCAAGACAACACTAACGTCGCCATGAACCAGCGAGTTAGCCGCAGGCTGCAAGGACTGCCCCCGGAGCACGGACATTTGCTTTAGACGACCACGAAGATCGTCGTCAAGTCAAACGCAATGGCACCGCCAGCGTCCCCCATCGTGCTGCAGCAGGCCAGGGAGCCTTCGACGTTCCGCGGTTCAACATTCGTGGACCCGGAAAGCTCGCTTGAAGCATATGACAGGGTCGCTACGTTTAGCAGCTGGAACAGCGACGACAAACTGTGACATACCTTGTTTGCATTGGAAGACGCAGCCTGAACGTGGTTCGACAATAGAGAAGCCGCCTTAACGATGTGGCATCTGTTGCGAAGCGGCTTCCTGCAGACATTCACAAGCGTCATACGCAGAGAACGAGCCCAAGCTCTGCTAGAAACCCGAGTACAGCTGACTTACGAGGCTATCGTGATGTTCACGGAGGAGATGAGCCGTCCATTCCGCCACGACGATCCGGAAATGTCTGAGGAGAAGAAAGTCCGCCTACTCATGCGTTGGGTCAATGGGGAACTTTTCGCAGGATTCATACCAAGCCTACCGAAGAGCATCGACGAATTTCTTCGCGAGGCCACCAGCATCGAGAAGACACTGGAAATGCGGAACTGGCAATTCAACCGCCGCACTAACTCTACAAACTACACCGGAGTTCAATCACTGGCCACCGACGATCAGCACCAGCTTATCAGAGTTGTCGTGCGGAAGGAGCTTCAGAAGCTGTTCCTTTCATCACAGCCTCAAGTGGCTTCGATTGCCGACGTCGTACGTGAGGAGCTACAGCAGTCACTCGGAGTAACTTCAATCGCCTCAGCCGGAAGCAATGATGTATGCCGCCGTGGCCCGCCGTCACGTTCCCCCTCGGCGCATGCGCCAGGGCGCTGTAACTACGCAGTTTCGTCGTGCACCACCGCCGCTGCCAGCCCACCAACCAATACCCCCGCGCAGCATTCCAAGGAAGATTGATGTTTGGCGAGCTCCCGACCACCGTCCGCTCTGCTATTCCTGCGGAGAAGCCGGCCACACATACCGCCGATGTCCTTACCACGAAACGGGACTACGAGGGTTCGCCATCAATGCTCCGCGCCCGCAGCAAGGGGAACGCCCACGTGAGATCGCCGACTATCTTGCTGCCACACAATGGAGCCCTCGACGATCATACCGTCCACCGTCACCAGGCCATTACCTGTCCCCGCAACGCCGACCCTACACTGGCCAAGTCCGAGGCCGGTCTGCAAGCCGATATCCGGAAAACTACAAGCAGAAACAGGTGGAGGTGCGGTTGCTGGTATCTGCAGTCACGTATTTGCAGTCAGCGGCAAATACGCCCCCGGAGCTAATGATTTCATGCCTTTCGGCTGGTGCTGCATGTGGTCGTCGTATGCTTCACTGAGACACGGGCAGTGCAGCAGCTAGCATCGGTGAGCCTGGACCTGCGCAGGGTCTGCACAGACAGCGGGTTTCCGTCACCCTCTCGTCAGCACATCACCTAGCCTGCACCCCAGACGCTTGGGAATGCCTACTTAAGGAACAGCATCGCTCGGCTTCTTTGCAGTCAGCGGCAAATACGTTACCGGAGCTAATCATTTCATGCATTTCGGCAGGTGAGCCTTTTGCTGTTATTAATTTTATCATTGTAATTTTTTGCCGCTGACTGCACAGAAATGCCTTTGGATACAAAATTTTTAACATGTTCGGCTCGCCAAGAAGGTTTCCACCTTGGAAAACGATGCTCTACAGTAGTTGAAAGCAGCTACGCGAAAATGAGTGCAGTTAAACCTGGCTGTGCCAAACAAGTCAACCGGAAAAAAGCACACAAGGAGCCTTCACACAGACAGCAAAACAAGAATCGTTTGCACAGCAATTTGTTGCTGTAAATGAAAAACTAGACCGACTTGCATATAACCTAGAGTTACACGCCACGAAAGTACAGGAACTTCTTACATTTAAGGACTCGGTTGGAACGATCGAAAACGCGATAAAGGAAGTGCAGACTTCAATAGAATTTTTCCACAAAATATGACTCGGTATTGGAGACAGTCAGCAAAAATCAGGCTGAGGTGGCGAAATTACGTTCCGAGGTGGACTCGCTGTCTTCTACCGTCGAGTTCCAGTCAGACCTGATTGACAAAATAAATGGGAAATGAATGAAATCGAGCAGTATAGTAGGAGAAAGAATTTCGAGATCCACGCGTTTCCCAGCAAGCCAAAGGAGAACTTGCAATCCTTCCTCAGTGTTCTTGCACAAAAACTTGAGATACCTAACTTTGCAGCAACTCAAGCCTCTGCTAACCACCGTCTACCCAATGGGGACAATACTGCACCAGCCATTATTGTCTAGGTGTGCTTCGTTGAAGCGAAGGAACAATGGTTCCGATCACGTAAAAACCCGCCAGGATTAGTTCAGAATGATTTCCCACGGTTGTTTTTCAATGACAACCTTACACAGGTTAATCGTGAACTATTCTGGCTAGCTCGCACTAAAGCAAAGGAAATGACCTTCAAGTACGTCTGGACAAGAAATGGCAAGGTGTTTGCAAGGAAAGCAGACGGTGCTTCACTCGTTCGAATTAATAGAAAATCGGACATTGAAAGGCTTATCTGGTTAGGGGTAGTACTTTGAAGCTTTGCAATGACCTTTTAGAAGTTTCTGTTTCTCGTTTTTTTTTTTGTTATCCAGGTAACGACGCCTTCCATGTTACTCACGTAAACATCAGAAGCATTCGTAAGCACTATAACCATTTAGTAGCCATTCTATGTTCTGTTCCACTTCTTTTTGATATCATCGTACTCACCGAGATAAATATATCTCCAGGTTTATATTTTAGTTTCGCGCTACCGGGCTATTGGTCATTCTCCTTTTTTCGTTCGGTCCTGAAGGGTGGAGGTGTGGCTGCCTTCGCAAAAACACTTGGTCAGTCTCCGAACTACAGTTGCCTTTTGATCATGCGGAAACTGTTACTCTCCGCTTATCTAATCCTCGATTTTCATTGGCCTTGCTTTCTGTATATCGTCCCCCATGTGGTAACAGGCGTCTTTTTTTGGCTGAGCTAGAGTCTGCGTTATCTCGTCTAGGAACCGATGAATGTATTTGCCTCACAGGTGACATTAATATACATACGTTAGGGCCAACAGTAGGAATAGTTGCTGATTATCTAGATGCACGATCTAAATGGGGAATTGAAACGACAATCCATGCAGCAACTCGCGAGGAATTCCTATCTCAACGCCTTGTTTCATCCTGCATTGATCATGTAAATGTTCGAGCCCATAATGTGGAAGTAAAATCCACCATTGCACAGATTAAAATTTCTGACCCCTACTTCTTCTGCTGTTCACTAAAACAGACTGTGAATCCGTTGTTATCAGAGGCTATTAACTCTGTGAAACAAATTTGTATAATTGATCCAAGGCTTTTCGGTAAACTGGTCCAGAAAAATGATTGGGATATTTTTTTGTACTGTGTCAGCGGAAAACATGTACCGCGAATTTGTAGCTGCGTTTGATTCTTTTAGGCAGGCGGCAATATGCGTTGTCAAAATCAGGCAACGTAACCTGAGCCAGAAATGGATGACCAGCGAAATCTTATCTGCTATAAAGGAAAAAGACTTGTTGTGGACTAAGGACAAGTGGTCGCCAAACTGCAGTGACACGCACATAAGATATAAACGTGCCAGAAACAAGGTGAATGCAATGATCAGACTTGCGAAGCGCGTTTATTTTAGAAATGAATTTCAAGAAGCTCGATCTGACAAAAAGAAAACATGGTTCCTAATCAATTATCTTAGAGGCGGCAACATGTAAACGCCAAATCAGCGCCTTTCATCTTATTTTTCTGCAGATGACGAAACTGTGGCAAACTTATTTAATCTTTTTTTTTTTCAAGTATCTAGGGATCGAGGACACGGTGACCATCGGTGTGTACTTTGATAGCTTGCTAGATTCCGCATGTCTTCCTTTACTCTTACTGGATGAATAGAGGTCCATTGTCTTTAACCTTAAGACGAATAAATCGTCCGGCTTCGACAAAATCTCTGTCAGTGAACTCCCGAGAAATTTTGACGCAATTGCACATGTATTGCTATTTCTTTTAAACTATTTTGGATGGTGGTGTGATTCCAGTTGAAATGAAAACCGCGATTGCAATTCCGCTTCATAAGCAAGGTGCACGCAATAGTATTGAAAATTACAGACCCATTTCGATAATTCCCTGTATAGCTCAAATATTAGAAAAACACGTGGCTCTTACTGTAACACAGTTTCTAGATAAGCATAGTGTATTATCATCACATCAGCATAGATTTGTACAGGGGAAGGGTACAAAACACTGTTCGAAGCTTTCTCTGATCTTTTAAACTTGACACTAGACCGTAACCGGGTAGCATGTGCCCTTTTTACGGATGTCTCTAAGGCATTTCACAGTGTTTGTCATGACATTTTGTTACAGAAACTGTCTCTCCCAGGCCTTCGTGGATCATCCTTGAATTTATCAACTAACTTTCCGCAGGATAGACGACAGTGTGTAAAGGTGGGAAATAGTTTGTGTTTTTACCTGTATTCATTCTGGAGCCCTTCGGGGCTCAATATGAAGCCCTCTGCTTTTTACCATTTATGTGAATGATTTGTCCAATGTAGTAGGTAATTATATATATCAATATGCCGATGATACCATTCTTGTATCCTGCGCAACTAATTACTCTGATGCAATCAGCTCCTTACAGAATGAGGCAACTGAAGCTATGGACTGGTTTGCGGCAAATTAATAAGCATCAACCCTTCTAAAACGCGACTCGTCTGTTTCCATAACCCCATGAAAAAAATCCTGCCTACGACATTATTATTCTTACACACATCTGACTGTTATGAATGCACTTGTCAACCTGTTAAAAATGCATCTTTTGTTAAGTATCTTGGGTTGGTTTTTGACTGTGATCTTTCATGGAACTCGGAATTATCCAACCTCTGTAAAAGGCTGCGCGCGGTCTCCTGTGTATTATACAATATGCGATATTTTAGGCCGTCTCCGTGCGAACAATTATTTTCCATGCTTTAGTGTACAGTGTGCTACGTTATGGCTTGACTGTGTATGGCCATTGTACTCTTAGGTGGAGCTCAAGATATAATTCAATTTTACGTTCACTGCTGTCAACAGTGACATAAGATTTGTGTCCAAAGCAAGATGCAGACGTCTTTAGGTTGTTGAATTTGCCAAACTTCACTTCCCTGATTGTCGAAAGTGTTGTAATTAAACACTTCTGGAGTAATGATTTTAAAATACGATATACGCCTGTAAGCTCCTTAAGACCGAAGGAACCCTACGTCATCCCCAAGACTGCGACAGAGTAAGGAAGGAGAACGCGGCAATACTATGTTCTAGCCATATTTAATAAATTGACAACGCCTGTGTTAGAAGCAAACACAAGACGTAGGATTAAGAAACTATAGAATTTTCGAAGTTTAGACTAACATTTTGTATAACTATTCAATATTTTGATCCGATCCGCTAATAGCTAACTCCGCTGTTAACCCTGTGCAATTTTCTGTGACCTGACTGTCAGGCAATGCCAGTCAAGCCCTCTGAGGCTTTGGTAGGCCTGCTACCTGTACTTTGTTTTGCTTTATGCACACTAAAGATTGTATTGTATTGTTCATCGAAATAACGAAGGTGCTCAGGCGCCCACGGAGACGCCGCAGAGCCTATCTGGACGACATAACAACGACACGCCGCGATCCCGACGAAGCCTGTGTTCTGTTTTGTATTCTTGTTTGTTTTAGGCGCGCGTGCGCATTCCAGATGCCTTTCCTAGAGAAAGCGAAATGGAATCGTCGTCTAGCCGGAAGGGAGAGTGGCGACGACACCACCTGGACGGAGGCAACCTTTGCCCTCAGCGATTGACGAAGAGCAGGGCGTCGCTCTTGTTGTGTCTACATTTTGGAACTGGGGTGGAGCTTCGATGACGAGAGGATGCGGACCGCGTGTGCGTGTGTGTGCGTGAGAGAGAAGAGACGCTCTTTAGACACCAAAGAGAGCGGACGTTGCGTCCTACGCTGCGATGTTTTCCTTTGTTCAATTGTACTACATAACCACAATATAAGCTTTTTTTACCTTTTTCCTTCAACTTGAGTTTTCTGTTATCAATCTTTAACAGTGGTGCCGAAACCCTCGTAAGGAGCATCGCGGCCGACAGCAGACTTGACTCTTTCGACCGCTCAGTCGCAACGAACTTCGAGATCTGCCAGTGCTTCCATGGATAGACACATGGATAAGCTTCAGGACAAAAGGCGGGTTCGTCGCGACCACATCTCGCGCATCATCAATGAGGCCGAGCCTGTCCTGCGAGAGGGAACCTGAAGTCAAGTTACCACCTTGATACACCGATTGAAAACAAGTAAGGAGGAGCTGCGTAGGATAAACGAGAAGCTGGAACCGCTGATCCTTGGAGCGGGGTTCAAGGCTGAGTACGGCGAGGCAGTAAGATATGACGATGAAGCGACAGCCATGATCGGGCGTCTGCAAACAAAGCTGACCTGGTTCCAAGGGGACAACAGACCGCCTGAAATTGCGCCACAGTCAAGTGCACCACCAAGGGAAGAAACAGTTGTCCGTGGTGACGGTGTGAAGTTGCGTAAGCTGGGCTTGGAAACCTTCGGCGGTGAGTTGGCCAACTGGATGCCCTTTTGAGAGCAATTCCAAAGGGCTATCCATAAGAACTCTCGTCTTTTAATTTGTGAAAAGTTGCAGTACCTTCGCTCGTTGCTGTATGGACCAGCCCTAGTAGCGATAAAATATGTGCGTGCTACTGAGGCTTGCTATAAAGACGCACTAGACATTCTGCACAGACACTTTGGCAACAGAACGCAAATCTAAGATCATCTCGCCAAGCTACGAGCCTGACCCGCCAGTACTTCACCGAGGGACCACGTGGACATCGACAGCAATATGACCACGTTTAGGGACTTGTTTATTTATTTATTTGAGTATCCTAAGGGCCTGTTAGGGCATTACATAGGGAGGACAAAAAAGTTCAAACGTACGTGGAATGTGTAAAATGCAAATAATATATGAAGGCATTAGGAACAATAAAAAAAGATCGAAATCTCGAGCAGAAACAAACAAAACAGAAAAAAAGAACGAAAAGAGAAACGGAGTTTATACAATATAGGATAGCGTGAAAACCGCATAAGAACCTAAAATGCGATGTAGACAACCAGTACCCATCAGAAAAGGAGTTTAAGGATACAATCGAATGATGATCTATGTAAACAACCTACACGGATACATATAAGATAAAGCGCAATGAATTTTATACAATTCCAAGCACACGAAAACACTGTTTAAGTAAATATTCAAGCAAATGCGGGTTCGGACAGGTTGATACACTCTAAATAGGTTAGCAGTGCTGCATGAAATGGTGATGATTCCGTAAGCGAGACAATGTTTGAAGGTAGCGAGTTCCATTCGGCAATAGACAAAACTAGAGGCGAATTTTGGTAAGCGTTAGTCCTGGCAAATATAGGTTTTACTTTATGAACATGGTCTGTGCGGGTCGAGATGTGGGAAGCGGGAAGAATATGGGCTCGATCGAATGTGATGTTGCTGTTGTAAAGGCTATGGCAGAAGGACAACCGCGATAACTTCCTGCGCATGTCAAGTGAAGGGAGATTGAGTAATTTATTTAAGGCAGACACACTTTGATATCGAGAGTATGAAGTTAGGATGAACCGCGCAGCATTATTTTAAACTGATTCAAGTAGGTTCGTGAAATTAGAGTAACGGTTGCCAGATTAGGGACGCATAATCTAAAGACGGCCTGATAAGAGAACTGCATGCGCGAAACCTGGTATCTGTGTTCGCAAGCTATAAGTGCCGTTTCAGGTAACCAAGTTTTCTGCATGCTTTGTGGTGATGTGTTCAATGTGAGCATTCCAGCTTAAATTGGAGGTAAAGAAGACACACAATTACTTGATTGAAGATACTGAGGCAATGGTAATACTGCGTATTGTATACTGGTCAGAGGTAGGTGAGTTATCCAATTAAATTTTACTTGTTTAGTTTGGGCTATGTAAATTTCGATCTGCCATGTGTCTCACCAGTCAGTTGGTTTTGTTAAATTAGACTGCAGCACAGACATGTCGGCGGGCAGCTTATTTCATTATACAAAACGCAGTCATCTGCGAAGAGACGTATTTGTGAAGTAATATTAGTTGTGATGTCATTGATGTATTTTAAACATAGCGGTGGACCAAGGACTAACCCTCGAACTCCCGAACTGACGTGAGTGCTGTTAAAGAAGCAGCTGTTGTTACTTGAAATATGTTCGTTAGGAACTCCTCAATCCCTCGCGCCGTGTTGTAGTCAAGCCGTAGGTTTCTAACTTTCACTTTTAGTCGATTATGACTTACCCAGTGGAAAGCTTTAGAAAAATCAATAAGGATGGCGTCTGTGCTAATCAATTTGTGCAAAGAAATGTGAATATCTGTTACAAGTTCATATAGTTGCGTCTGACATGAGCGATTTTGGCGAAAGCCAGGTTGGTTATTGAGGGACAGGTTATTATCGTTCAGATAGGCTACAATATGAGAGTATAAGATGTGTTCCAGTAATTTGCAACAAATAGATGCCAGTGATACAGGTCTGTAATTATTAGGGTCTGCTGTTTTACCAGATTTAAATACCGGTATTACTAATGCTGATTTTCAATCTTCCGGTAGGGACCCTGTATCTAGTGACTGCTGAAATATTAATGATAACAAAACTGAAAAGTGGTGCGAGGTTAATTTTAGAAGTTTAGCACTTATTCCGTCAGTACCTGGGCTGGTTTTATGAGGAAGCCTGCCAGTTGCACTAGAGACACCATGTTCCGATATTATGATGGATGAAAAAGGGAATCGAATAGATGGTTGTTCAAGTATGTGAGTGTTATCAAGTGGCACTTCGATAGCAAAAACTCCAGAGCAGCATTTGCTAAATAGCTCTGTGCTATCTCTTCTGTTAAGCACTGCTCCGCTTCGGAAATTAGTAAGGGAGCAGTGTGATTTGGTCTTAGGTTAACTACTTGCCAAAACTTTTTCGGAACAGTTTTCATATTGGGAAGGGTTAAATTAACAAAGCTTGTCTTTAGCTTCGAGAATTGTAGTTTCTGTATGGTGCTCTATGGTTTTGTAATTTTGCCAGTCTTCTGGAGCATTTGTTGACGCAGCTTTTCTGAACGCTCTTTTTTTTTCTTGTTTACGCACTTCTTCACTTCGCGGTTAAACCACGGATCGTTTTGCCTTGAGCTGGTGGTCATTCTTGGTATACATGTAGTTTCAACTTGTTTTAGTTTATCGCGGAACAAGTTCCAGTTATCATTTACCGTTCTGTTTTCAAAATTGCTTGCAAAGTCGGCTGTAAATTAGGCTAAATACCAATCATTCTGCCAGCGTCGGAGTGTGCGTAGTTGAGAATGCATTTTTTCGCTGTTTATTTCTCGGCAGGTTTCAATGCAAAGGAAGCTTGCACCACCCTGTGATCACTTAATGGTTCTAGTACATGTGTCGCAGCAAGGTCTGGATGATTTGTTAAAATAATGTATAGTACGTGGTCACGCCGAGTTGGTTTGCCAATGACTTGAGTTAAATGATAAAATGCAAGGTTTGTAGAAAATGAAGACACTCATATCTGTTGTTATGTGCCTTCAAGGACGACGTAGACCACTCGATACCTGGGTAATTAAAATCGCCCCCTGATATCAATATGCATTTTGGGAACTGGGATGTGACCTGTTGTAAAGCATCATTGATAAAGTGAACAAATTCCAAACGGCTATCAGGTGGACGATAGCATGCACCAATGACACATTGCGCATTTCCATTACGTGCAGAGACCCACACTATTTCAAGACGAGAGTGGATTATCACTAGAGACGGTTGACAGTCATATTTAATGACTTTAATAACCCCGCCTCCTCGGAAGCCTTCCCGGTCCTTTTGAGAGATTAAACGTGATGGGCGAAGTGAAGTTCGCTGTTAGTCATGTCACTGGAAAGCCACATTTCCGTGCCTGTTACTATATCTGTGGTGCAAGAATGTATGAGCGTTTTCAGTGCGTCAATATTGTAAAGAAGGCTGCGGGAATTTGCCAGGAGCAACGAGACTGCATGTATGGACGTAACCTTACGCCTCAGTTGTTTTTCGTCAATTAGTGGAAGATTGGTTCCTTGCAGCAACTTGTACAACATTATTAGTGGCCGAGTCAAACCGTTAAACAGAACCTTTAAAATGTAGAGACGAAAACGAATGGAAAAACGTTTCTTTTCTTCACGATTCCTCTTGGCAAAGTCGCGCTACTTCTTACGAGCCAACTGTACCTTCGGCAAAAAGTCTTCTTCTATCCACACTTTAGGGGACTCGATGTTTTTCAGCCTGTGAGCATTTTGTAGCACTTCTGTTTTAAAGTTGAGGAATTTAATGACAATAGGACGGTGAAAACCGTGGTTAGTACTGGCCAATCTGACGCACTAGTGCTTGCTCCAAGGTCATGGAACACGACACCTGTTCCAATGTTGCTAACTTCTTATAATCTGGAAGCTGTTTCTCATTCCAACCAAAACGGCTTTTGTAAAGATCACTGATGCGAGACTCCATAAAGTTTCATTCCCACCTAGAGCGTAACATTCAAATCGATGCGCTGCCTTTTTTATTTTGAAAACGCATTTGAAATGTGCCTCATTTTCATTTTCTACTAATGATATAGCGTTTAAACCTTCAGCCACACACTTTCAACTGGATTTTCTAAGAGGCCACAACCAGTTCGTACACGCTGACATCTATTCCTCCACCTTCTCCTCTGGTATTTCAGGTGGACACCGTCCTCGGGGCTCCTATCATACCGGCTCTCTGACTTTCGCGATGGCTTCGAGCAGGCGCTCATTGTGGAGCTCGGCCATGCTCAGGGTCAGAAAGAACGTGGACTTGCCTAGATGCTCGATCATTTCGAACACATTCTTGTTCCTCTGTGCCAAATAGTATTTCAGTAGTAAGCCATCCTCGAGCTGCTAAAGTAAACCGCCGAGTTGACGCATATCTCGGCGAAGCATCGGTCTTCCAAAAGCTTCTTTAAGAGCGTCAGGAGCAGGTTAGCATGCACAAGGGTGGGAAACTTGCTTTGTGATCGCAATTCTTGCGGAGGCAACCACTATCCTGTGTTCCGCAGCCAACATAGACGGATCTTCTTACGCACGCCATCTGGCCCGGCGCAGGTAGTACGCGAGAATCAGAGGCGAGATTAGGATGACGGTGCTCGAAAGATGAGGCTGCGACCACAGCATGAGCATATACCCCACAGCTCAACTGGGTAGGCACAAGCAGCCCCACCGGCGTAGGAAGCCAGATAGATAGGTAGAGAGACACACTCAAAGTGCCTGTCTTGAGATACATTTAGAGATGCGCCGCGCGCGGACTGCGCCAGGTGGCGCAGCGTGCCCAGTGCGATGCGCAAGATAGGAGCCCGGCTGCATACACGCCTCGTAGGTAACGCGAATCCGCCGTGGCAGTAAGGTGTGTCCCTACACTGCTTCAATGCCAATCGCATTACGGTCGTCATTCTCCGTGAGATTGGTTGTGCCGAATTGCCTGGTTTCCGTACTACATATTGCTTCTGTAAATTACTCTTTGCAATTCCCATGCTCTAAAGTTAATCATCGTCTAAATCCTTTGATGTCTTTCCATTTTGTTTGCAGTGCTTGCTACTTTTTTTGCTATTTCGTCGCTTAAATTTGTGGGCTACGCTTTCCTCGCGCTTCTGTTTATCTTTGGTGCGGCAGTCCAAGTGCTATGTAATACATTTATAGTTCCCTAAGTTTCTAGTTCCGTCTTCGTTTAATATGATTTTGCAAAATTTATTTTGGGCTTTTTAAAATCACGGTGCACTCTTTCAACGACTGCTTATTTCCGGATGGCAACATGATTTGCAATCACATTTAGGTTCTCTATCGATATTCACCAGATAGTGCTGGTCACATGGTGGCGCTGGTATCATGCAGGTGTTTCGTTTTACAGTACACCTGTCCATTCAGGTCTTTGATGTGGGCATTCTTGTATTTCAACTTCATTGCTTTCTTGGAGCTCCTTGAGATCTGCCATGCAGAAGATACACAACCTCTTCGTTTTCTTGCCGACAGTCACTTCCTTTCAAAAAGTAAGGTAGTTTTCAAATTGCATGTTTCACCACGTTTGGGTAAACCTCCCAGATGCGCTGTTTATGAGTGAGCTATATTCTCAGCCAATGGGACTTCTCAAAAATGAGAATGGCCAAACCGCAGCAATCATGTTCTAATTTTATCTTTTTTGCAGCGATCGCAGATGCAACCTCCACTCAGTAGTAGCTCCTCTCAGCATTAAGATAACTTTCTGTAACAGCGTACACACATTCCTGCTCCTCATTTGGTTCTTTACTTCTGACCACTTACTTGCCTTTTGTGCAACACATTGCATATTTATGTGGCTGATCGTGCCACGCTTGTTAGCTTAATGTCGTTACTTCGAGTTGTCGATCAAAGGAATGTTTCTCTGCTTGGGATATATGGAGCGCTGTTGCTTCCTGTACTTTTTCTGTGAGCCCATGGTCCTCCTAAACCGTCTGGCCCTTCAGACGGAAGATCCTAGCACCTAGCTCTTATAGTGGCGCGACTATTGCCTCCAAAGCAGGCGAAAGAGAAGATGGGCTCACGTGCAGGAAGCGCGAGAATGGGACACGCTAGCGCGCTCGACCTGAGCGGTCGCGGTGGCGGTCGCTCGCGAGATCTCGCGGCACCACGGCTGGCTGGCCTAAACAAACCATGGCTGCTACCTCTTCGCGCCACCTCGCCAAAATTGGTGACCCGGACGAGCGATTCCCAGCCATGCCAGCGCAAGCACACCGCCTCTACCAAGGTGTGAGTGACGTGGCCTCACGCAATCCGGCAGTTGTCCCGCGGTTGAGAATGACCGGGAATTCTACATCGACATGCCGCACATCTGGTTCATCCAGCTGGACAGTCACTTCCTTATCAACAAGGTTTCAGGCTCCGACTGCGTTCCAGGCTCCGGTTGCCACCCTCCGGCCCCGACTTCAACGAGGACTTGCGGCAGCCATCCTTGCTTACTACGTCACCTCAAGCGGCCACTCACAACAGCTCTCGCTATTTCAACCGACGCGGCATTTCGCGTCTTGTCGTCCCCTATCGCCTGAGTCGAGCCGTGGCGTTCCTAAGCACGCGCCGGCCCCTGCTTCAAACCTCTATTCGGTCCGTGGGCCTCCTCCAATTCTCAAAGGCAGCTGCGCGGTGACTCCTTCTAAGCAATTCACTGGGCCAAACGCGGGCGCTTTCAGCTACTCTACGGTGAGCCTTTCTCCTTCCCTGGACGTTCCCGCAAGCTGTGCGCTTTCCGTTCTGTGGCACGTCACTGATCACCGATTCAGAGGCTATCCCACTAGCTGCACTAGGCGCAAATGTCCCTCTCGCAGGCACGGCGACGCCACAAGCACAACCATGGCGGTGACTGTAGCGACCACCGCAGCCCTGATATTAGCGTCATTTGAGATGTCGCCGCAAGCAGCAGCAGGCGAGCCTTCCGATGTTCTGTGCTCGCTCGCACCTTCCGCGGATGCATGGCCTACCGTAGTCTTGAAGGAACAGCTATACCATCTAGATTCTTCAGCACGAGAATCATCTCTATGTGAGCAACGTGAGCGACTTCCACTATCTCCACACAAGTCGCGACTGCCAAGGCGTTCTTCTTCGGAGCTCTGACTTCTACCAGGCCCGAGCATCTACGAGAACCTGCGGCAGGTCGTGATTTCCTACTATGGCATCATTGCGGCGGTACGTCGCTCACAACCTACGCTGCCAGTGCTGCTTCGTACTTGTCTCTCGTATTACGTCAACCCGACACTATCAACGACGACACCGTCTGCACATTTTACCTGCACTTTACCAATGGACTTTATTTTAATCACGCTTCGCACTTGTAGAGGGGCCCTGTAGCGGTGCGACTATCGCCTCCAAATCAGGCGAAGAAGAAGATGGGCTCAAGGTAGCCCGAGAGTAGAACACGCAAGCGCACTCGCCCTGAGAGGCCCCGCTGTCGGCCGCTTGCGAGGCCCCGCGGCACCACGGATGGCTGGCCTAAATAAACCGTGGCTACGGCGGCTACCTCTTAGGGCCGCCTTCCACATTCATCACGCCCATCACTTCAAACTGCATCTGAGTTGCCAGATCCCTGTTATCAGAAATGCTGTCCATTCCTCATTTTGTTTATTAGAGAAGTGGGAGTAAATACATTATTCAAAATACACAAAACATTATGCTAGCAATGGAATATGCGCACAATCGAAAAACGAGACAAACAATGCAGGGGTTTCCTAAGTGGGTAACGTCGAACTCGGGGATTCCGAAAACAGCATTTTAGATTTCCACGAGCAGCAAACACAAATCCAACCCCTTTCGGTTGATTTTCTTTACATTAGACTTTGGATTTAAAGAACTACCGGCAGCTACATCCGGATTTCGCGAGTCTTCGGAAGAAAGACTTTCACCGCGGCAGTGGCGTTAGAGTGTTATCGCAGTGTGATTCTTGGGCCCACGGTATGGACGTGTTTCAGCCATCCTCGCGGGCGGCCTGAAGAGTAAATGTGCCGCACGGTGAAAGCCACGTTCGAATTTAGTGCCTTGCTGACTTGTCGTCGATCTATGACGACTGACAGTCGACGTATTGTATAAGCACACGCCGGCCGCGTTCGCGCGCGACTCCATGTATATGTGCGTTGATGTCGGAGTGGCTTTCGCATATACAGGCTGGTTTGACTTCACACTGCGTGCATTTAAATGCGAAAACATTACGTGCCCCATTACGCGAAAATCTGCCGCCGTCGTCGGCGACGTGACCGAGCGATGGTACCAAAACTGGCGAACGGTGCAAGGAGTGAAAACACGTCGAAAATGCTCGGATTGACGTCTGAAATTTCTTATGTAGGCTCCTGTAAAACGGCTGTGCGTTCTATTGTCAAAGGCAGCAGTGTGAGCATAGCGCACGTCTAAAGGATACTTTATTCATCATTATTTTTTGCGCGTCTATGACTCTTTATGAAGTTGCGCTGTGCTGCGCTATTCTGCACTGTCATACTTGACTGTTGTTGTCAGTAGCGCAATTACTATCATGTGTAAACATGTTAAAACGCGAGGCCGAATGCACGTACCTCTTACTTTGACAAAGGCTGGTCCACCAGCCGAAACGTGAGAAATATACTGCGCAATACCAACGTACGTCGTACTCTTTAATTTCAAGTTGTATATACCCAGTGGCACAGGGTATATGCGTCTTTATAATTTCGCAGAGGCCTAGAGCGGAAAGTGCAATGCGCGTCGCTAGAGGGCGGCAGCCCGGAAGAAGCAAAGGTTCGCTTAAGCGGACTCTGGCACTATTACAAGTTCGACCACGAATCTAGAGAAAGAATACCTGACTTTTAATGAAAAGCAGCTTCTCAAGGGGCGCATTGATGACATGGTGAATCATGAAGTTCTACGTACACTCTTCGGGGGCCCAAAGCTTTAATTTATTTAGAGCAGAAGTCATGTACGATGTCTATTCAAACCGCGGTGTCTTTCTTTTTACTGCCTGCTTCGTGAAAAAGGCCAGATACCAGATACACGACAAACATTGGGACGGCTTGGGCAAGAATGGTTCGCGTTAAAATAGAATCTATCCGAGGAGGCACCACATGGCTTGTATCAGAGGTTTCAATAGGTTTAGGTTATATTAGAGGTTTTGTGGTGGTACGCATACAATCGAAAAAATAATCTGGTTCTTTTTCCACATTTCTTACTGCTTTACTAAACAGCAACTGTGATCTTGTTGGTTGAACACAAAGAAAGAAAGACGAATAGAGACCACACTTACCAAATCGCGAACAGAACCAAAGTATTCCTGCGCATTTTTGGCGTTCTGAAAAAATCCACGAAGTGAAATGTCGTGTTCTTTCTTGACTCCTGCGAAAACAAAAAAAAACAATATTTTAGAGCAACATTGATTGGTAATTGAACAGGGACTGCATACAGCAAAAGCGTTGAGCAGAAGTGCATATTTCAAGTCGCCACCGACTACATGACACGGCACAGTGAAACCCAAATTCGGCGACCTACTGCTTCCAATGCGTTAAACATCTTGATCAAAAAGATCGTGCTTTACAGGCGGCTCTGACTGTTGTCATAACGTGTCTTGGCACACCTCGCGCAACAAAGCCGCTCCAAGAGAGAGAGAGAGAGAAAACTTTTATTGTCAGGTTTTAGTGGAGCTTTCTTTCCCAGTGGTGTGGGCTAGCGTGGCGTCTGCTTTGCCGCGACGCTATCAGCCCATTCCGCCAACCGCATCTGGTCTTGCGGGTTGGAAGTTTTCGTCTTTTTCTCCCACTCGTCATGTGAGGGAGCTCGCCTAAAGAGTTCTCTCGGGGGAGGGTTCTTTTGGCATCCCCACAAGATGTGATCTTGGTCCGCAAGGAGACAGCTACAATGTTTGCAGTTTGGTGGATATTCACCACCGGTCACTGCAGCTAGCCTTTTTGGACTAAGTACAGATCTAGTCTGTACTCTCCTGAGGTTAGTTGCCTGTATTCTTGTCAGTGTCTCGTGCGGGGATGGATATATTCGCCTGGATTCGCGGTAATAAACGGTCATGTCGTTGTAGGTGTGGATACCTTCATGTCGGTCAACCCCGTCGGGCAAGCCCACCTCCCGGTTACTAGCTGCTCGGGCGGCTAGGTGGGCGGCCTCATTGCCAGGGTTGCCCGCATGAGCGGGTACCCACACCAACTTCAATTGTTTGAGGTTTTTGTTAATTATCCTGAATGCTACGAATCGCTGTTTTCGAGTCGGATATAATAGTCTTGGTGCCCGGAATGGAGGTGCCCGTGGCGATGGCGGCCTCTTCCGCCTCCACAATGGAAGATGTGTTTACCGTCGCACAGCTGATGGTGTGCCCGTCGCCATTAGTGACGGCTATGGTGTGTCGACCATCACTGGTGCGAGCAGCATCCACGTATATGGCGGGTTGGTTTTTGTAGCATTGTCAGAGTGCCGCCGCCCTAGCTTTGCGTCTACCACTGTTTTCAGTGCTCATGTTTTTCGGAAGCGGGGGGATAATTATCTTGGTCCGGATAGTGTTAGGTATTCGCTGTCGTTGCGGGATGTCTAAGGCTGGGCGATACCCTAAGGTGTCGAGGATCCGCTGTCCCGCATGTGTGCCGGATAATCGAACTGTTTGAGCCCATTTGTGGGCCTCTATGATTTCCTCAACGTTATTATGCACCCCTAGACTCAAGAGTGCCTCTGTATTAGTCCATTTTGGTAGCCCAAGAGCCTGTTTGAATAACGTTCGGATTAGACCGTTAAACCGTTCCAAATCCCTCTTCCTGAGATGCAGGTAAGGGCAGATATACGCCACTCGGCTCAGAAAGAAAGCCTGGATTAGCCTGCAGGCATCTTTCTCAACTCCGTGCCGTCGGTTGGAGACCCTCCTGAGAAGGTTCTGTAATTGCCCAGCTGTAGTTTGGAGTCGTGCTAAGGCTTCTTGGCTGTGCGTGTTCTGCTGGATCCACAATCCTAACACTCTGATTTTAGGAACGGATGGGACCGGTTGTCCAGCTACCTGCACCTGAATGTGTGCCGGCAAATCAGCAGCCGCATTTGCGGGATTTTTTTTCCGGACTATAAGCAATTCTGATTTTTTCGGCGAACAGCTGAGGCCATTGTTGCGAGCGTGTTTCTGCACTGCGTCAGCCGCTGCCTGCAGTGATTCTGAAATCTCTCCATCCGACCCAGTGCACGTCCAGATCGTTACGTCATCGGCGTAGATGGCGTGCCTGATATGAGGAATTTCTTTGAGTAGTCGGGATAAGCCACTCATGGTGGTATTAAAGAGGAAAGGAGAAAGTACTGCTCCCTGTGGTGTACCTCTAGTGCCGAGCTCTATGGTTTTGCTTTCAATATTGCCTATGTTTACGGTGGCAGTACGTCCCTTGAGGAATGTGGTAATATAGGTATATGTTCTCTTACCTACGTTCATGTTGGATACGTTTTCTAGAATGGCTCGATGTGAGACATTGTCAAGCGCTTTGTGTATGTCTAATGCTAACACTGTTCGAGTTGCGCGTATAGGCGCTGGGTTAAGGATATCATTTTGTACTTGCCACAGTATGTCTTGGGTGCACAGTTTAGGACGAAAGCCGATCATTGTCTCTGGGAAGAGGTTGTTGGTTTAGGCATAGTCAACCAGCCTATTGAGAACCACATGCTCCATAGCCTTACCAAGACAAGAGGTAAGGGATATGGGTCTGAGGTTCTCTAGACTGAGTGACTTGCCCGGTTTAGGAATGAAGACCACGCTAGCGTGCTTCCACTCTCGCGGGAGTGTACCGTTTTGCCAGTGCTGATTAAAAAGCTTGGTGATTATTGTTATGGTAGGGTCATCTAGATTCCTGAGCATTTTGTTGGTGATCTTATCTTTACCGGCTGATGATGTCGTGCGCAGGCAGCTGAGAGCGGCGCGTACTTCGGCCTCGGTGATGTCTTCGTCTAATGTTGTGTTTTCGTCTCCTCTGTACTCTATATATGCACCCGGCTCCCGTTCTGTATTAAGATATTGCCCGATCAAGAGGTTTACGAATTCAGAGTCTGTTCCCGGGAAACTGTGTACGATTTTCTGAATCCTTTTATGAGCAGCACTTTTAGGGTGTTGTGGATCTAGCATGTGTTTAAGCAGGGTCCAGGGGTTCTTTTTGCTTAACTGGCCATTCATGTTGTCGCATAATTGGTTCCATTGCATAGTGCTGAGCTCGCTAGAGTAGTCCTGAATCTCTTCCTCTAGGGCGGCGAGTTCGTGGCGCAGCGTGCGGTTGATCTTATTTTTTAGCCATCTCTGCTGAAGGTCTTTATGCTTTTCCCATAGACCTAGGAGCTTTGAGTCTGGCACGGGGCCTTCCTCTTCTATCGGTGCCATGGTTGTGGCATTGTCCACATCCTGGATAAGCTCATTCGTCCACGCAGTGAGGTCTGCTATATCGGTGAGCTGTTTGCGGTTTCTTACGTATCGGAATACATCCCATTTGGTATGTGGAATCAGCTTCATTTTCCTTTTATGCCTTTTGAAGGGATAGCGATAACAACGATATAGTGATCGCTCCCAAGACTAGTTTCGGTGTTATCCCAAAGAGCACCATTGGCATTTTTGACGAAGCATAAGTCGGGTGTGGTATTCCTGCTTACACTGTTGCCGATACGCGTGGGCCTATCTGGGTCAGTGATGAGTGTAAGTTCTAAGTCACTTGTCACTGAATATAGCGCATTGCCTTTCCTAGTGCAGGTTTGGTATCCCCAGACTGTGTGCGGAGCGTTAAAATCTCCTACAACAATCAGTTGTTCCTTCTCTGCGGCTTTACATGCTTTTTTCAGGAGGGCAATAACTCTGTTGCTTTTATCTTTCGGGGAGCTGTACAAGTTAAGGATGAATACACATCTGTGTTCCTTTTTCCTAGGCAGTAGCTGTACAAACGTGTAAGGAATTTTGTCTTCCTCCAGATCAATTTGCATTGCCGTAAGGTTGCGTTGTATCGCAACTGCCGTAGAAGGTTTCTTGTCGGCTTCAGTTAATTCATTGAACGTGGTATACCCAGTAATTTTGACTTGCGTGCCTGTTTCCTGTAAGGCTACAACATCTACCTTGGGATCAAAGCTAGCGAGTTGGAACTGCAGTGCTGCACGCTTTTGCTTAAACGATCTGCAATTCCATTGTATAATCTTAATAGTTTCAGCCATCTTTTTTGGTGTACGGTTCTGCCCTTACCGGCAATACAGATGTCATTTTGAAGCCCTTAGTGTTGAGCACTTTGGTGGCTGTGGTGGCAAGTTGTTCGTGTTCCGGGCTTTGTGTAAGGCTCTGTGTACATTCAGCTCTATACACAGCGCCTATCCTGGTAAGCTCGTGGGCCACCATCTGCTGAAATTCTGCGGTAGACTTTATGTGACTGGAGACTGTCTCAGCTAGCTGAGCAATTGCTACTTCTAACTTATCTACTCTGTCCATATGGTTTGAGGCTTCGGACTCCTTGGGTGTGTCCCGCACTGACGCTTTGCGTTTGTTTGACGGTTCTGCCTCCATCGATTCAAGTTCACCTTTCCGAACACAGGCCACTATTTCGCGTGCAGCCGGCGTCACAGAGGCGCCTCCAATTGGCTGCCTACTTTCTAGGGCCCTGATTTTGGCATTGGCTGCCTCTAGTTGTTGTCTCAGTGCTCTAATCTCTTCAGCGAGCTCCCTCACCTGGTTTGCATCCTGTTGAGGTCGTGCGGGCGTGGGGTTGGGCTCGGGATTGGCTGACCAGGCGACTTTCCGCGATACCGCCTGGTCACTTCGTTGTTTGGAGTTGGAGTGGCTGCGAAACTGGCTGTTGCTCCGGCTGCGCTGCCTGCTGCCACTTCTACTATTTGAAGCTTCGCGCTGGTCGGAACGCACGGAAGGGCGGCCGTGCCGCACGGCGTCTCGGTAGCTCGTTCCGCCCTCTATGCCGGCGCCAGATGCGTTTTGTGCGCCACTCGCCGGTGGCCCTGCTGTCGTCGACGTGGTGGCGCTTCCTCTTTTTCCTTCCCCGGCTGGTTGTCTGCGCTGCGCAGGTGGATAGAAGCGATAGCGGCAGCTGGGAGCGCCGGTAGGGTGACCGCCGCTGCAGATGATGCAACGCGCTTTGCACGCTGCCACAGTTCCCCGTGGCGGCGTCTCATGTTCTTCGTCGCCGCAATGGTGACATCGTTGTCGTCTTGGGTCCGGACAGACATCGGAGCGATGGCCGATCCGGCGACAGTTAAAGCAGGCTTCAATCCGTTCGCGGAATGGATGCACATTAAAGATTGAGGCCCAAAAGCGGACGTGCTTGCGTAATGTTCGTCCGGCAAAGGTCACCACAATATGGCGAGAGGATCCTATCCTTCTCGCTCCAGTGCTTTCCAATCCTGGATTTCTCGTGCATATTTCCTTGAATATGTCGGCATCAGTCTCGTCCGAGTAAGCGTAATAGATAACGCCTTTCACTGAATTTTCTGGGAGCGGTGCGTGTGCAAAAACGGCACATTCCTGTTGCTCAATTTTAAGGCATTTGATGTTATAATAAGCTTCAGCTCTTACCCTGGATGGGGTGCTGATCAGCGCAGTGTTGCTGGTAGGGTGTACTCTGACTTGATCTTCTTGCACCGCTTCATCCAGGTTAGCTTGGGCCGCAGCACACACTGTACGCAGAATCTTGGCTGGGCCGTAAGACAGCAGGTTGATCGCGCACTGTGGGCGAATGATGATCTTGTAATCTTCGGCCGGGAGCTTCGGCAGGGGTCTTCTCTTCGGTAACGACGGCGGACGAGCGCGATATCTCGGTGCGCTGCTTGGCGTTTCATTCGGCGTCCCTTTGTTCTCTTCGGCGGCTGGCTGCGTCTCGGCGTCAGTCTTGCGTCGGGCATATCGCCGCTGCGTGTCGAGAGCGGTCCAACTGCCGTCATTCAGTTCTTCGTCGGTGATGTTTTCCGCATCCACGACGATTTCCATGCTGCAGAATTTTTGGATCACTAGGGTAATGCAGTGGTGTCGGCGTGGAGTCCCGACCACGCCGGCGCCGATAGGCTTCTCGATGAGGAGAGCAAGAAGTGAACGCCGGCGAAAAACACTCGTAATAAGGCGAAATGTCCACCCACCGACCAAAACTTGGTATCAGCGTTGTCCTCTCGTCTTTAGGCTTCCGTTGGTAACAAAATCCACTCGGAAACTTTCAAAATTCTGGCCGAAAACATTTAAGAAAGCGGGAGCCGATGTTCGCAAGACTGTCCTACTCCAAGCCGCTCCAAGAGATCGTACACCTGACATCGTACCCAACACAGGCTTAATAAAATGGCTCAACGAAGCGATTTTAGATACACGCTTTCCATGTGCGCCGCTACGTACTGCTCATCAGACCATGTGCGTCCGTAGGTCACATTCGTCTTCAGGGAATCACCGGCTTTCCACCTTTTCGTCTGGTCACAATGCTCCACAATGCTCGACATGAAGATTCAAGCAACACGTCTGAAGCGACCACCCCGCATGCCGATAACTTTGTGTAGCGTGCCGAAGGGGCATGGCGGCTCGGGTGGATCCGTATTTTGTATCAATAACGTCGTGATGCTCTCGGTGTAGCATCCACCACAAAAAGGTAACATACAATGCCGGCTCTCTTCTCTGGGTATGGAGCCCTATTTGTCAACGAGGTGCCTCCAAAAGATTATTTGTTTGCAGATTACTTTGGACCTTGCCAATTTCTGCGCTGCTTAAGCGAAGTTAACTGCGAAGTTGCCTCAGAAGAATCCTCCCACCATTGCTGTAGGTCACCTTCCAACGGCATTCATTAACAGCGTCAAGATAAAGCCCTAATACGAGCATTGACTCAATGGTCAAAGTTTCTACTGTTCCCGCTCAGTCCCGTCGTCTTTTTTCTTTCTTTCATTCGCTGCATAGCATGTCACTGCCTTTTTATCAAATTCGTTAGTCACTGTCCTTTCGTCTGTGGTCATCGAGATGATGTTTTTTTTTTTGTGAGAGAAGCGGATAATTCCACGCTCTCTCAAGGCCGATTCACATGACAGATCACTTAGTCCGACCTCATACGAGCGTGGCAGAGGTGTAGCCAATCGTGTCGTAAGCAGCTCGTCTGCGGCTTCCTGAGCGAGGCGCGAAACGGGAGCACTAACCAACGTCGTCCGCAGACCGATCCGCCCCGTCGTGTGAATCCAACTTAAGCGGCGAAGACAGTTGCTGCCTCCTGACAAAAAAGAGCCGTTTACCATGTTTTCCTCTCGCGGCAATATGTACATATATGTATATGTCTACCCGTATGCAATGTGTATTTTTTATGTCGTACACTTACAGAAAAAACAAAGCCTACAAGATTTACTGAAATGTCACTACAAATGAATTACCTGCTGAAGCGGTCATCATTTCCAACAAAAACCGAATAAATGCATTCACAATTTAAACTAGTTACATCAATGAACTTCTTAACTACAAATTTTACGGCACGTGCTTGTATTGGAAAGTTGAAGGGAATCATTATAAAAGTCTAGTTACGCATTTCTATATTTGAAGATGGCCATGCAAATCGACGTTCGTTCAATTTACCTGATTACGCACGCAGCACCGTGAAACACGGCTCGCGGTGCAACTCCTCTTTCACGTACTATAGTAAAACTAAGCTTCGCCGCAGCTTTCCTGCTGAAGTCACTGTGCGTCCAATCGGCAGTCACGCAAAGTGTCAGTCGGAATGAGTTCGCGGGTCCAAGGAAGTATGACGACAGCTTTGTTTTATACCGCGTTTTTACCTTACTGAAGGACTGAACAAAGAAGCGCGTTCGATGTTCGGTCGTCAGACAATAGAACACCGTAGGTCTTTAATAGTGTCTTGCACCGTGATCTTTCGATATTTTTTAACAGCTTGGCTAACACCAGCTGGGACCCATGGTGTACTTTTTGTGAAAAAACTTTGAGAGCTCATTAAAAGAAATCTATGAAATCTAAATTCAGGAAAGGAGTGAGTGGCTTCGTATGTGCTGAGAGGGGACGTATCAATAAAAAAAGGCTTCCATGATGACTCGCTAGGTGGCAGAGCCCTCTTTAGCCAATAACTGTTCGGATGGTTGGTGCATTTATTTGGACATCGTTCAACTGACGTGGTGGACACAAATACCCAGCTGACAGTATGCGGTAATTTCGGCGTTATGCGAGGAAGAAATCCCGAGTGGGACATGGAATATCACTCTTCAGCAAGTATATGGGGACGAAGCAGTATTGAGAAGAATCTTGGAATAAGTTAGTTGGTGGGTCATTTATTTATCGAGAAACCGTTTCTTTGAATGGCGCCAAAAGCATCAGTACGGCAGATATGCGGTTCAAGACGATGTCGTAGAGTCAGGCGACCGGCAGCATCACATACAGCTGGAAATATGAAATGTATGAGGAAGTGCCCAAATGAAAATGGCCGTGGTACTGCGCACATGAAACCAGAATATGTGAAATTGAACAGGGGAAATGTTTCACCAAATCTTGCGTAATGAGTTAGGAAAATGGAAACTGAATGCGGAAATTGTCGTTCCTCACACACTGACGGGCGAACATAAAAATGCCAGACAAACAATTGCTGCTGAATTTCTGTCAAGTATCAGAGGCGATTCCACATTTGTGTGACGCATGATTGACGGAGAGTAAAGTTGGTGCTACTATGACGACCCTCAACAGAAGCGGCAAAGCGCCGATGGCGAAATCACGGTTCTCCTCGTTTTAAAAGTGGGAAGCGACAGCTCTTGAAAACGAAGATAATGTTGATCGCATTTTTGTCTTTAGTGTACCATGAATGCCTAGGCAAACAGTTAACCAAAACTTGCACACTGACATTTAAAGTGTTCACGCCAAGAAATTTGGCGTGGTGGTATTGATTTCTCATCATCTGAAGAGTGACCCTTGTTGCATGAAAACAGGAGGCCCCACAGTGCTTTGTCATCTCAGGAACACGTGACTAAACACCATATTCGCGCTCTATCACATGTTCCATATTCGTGCGACCCGTTTCTATTGTTCCTGCAAGTGGAATTGTTTTTGTAAAGGACGCCTCGTCAAGATGTCATGCAAAATGCTGCGGCTAATGTGCTGAAGAGCATCCCGGATAAAGCGTTCTCTGCTTGGTTCCATGACCTCCAGAAATGGCGGCAGCTGTGCGTAGATAGCCAAAAGGTCAGCTTTCAAAAGATTAAAATTATGGGGTTTTACGCACCAAAACCACATTCTGATTATGAGGCCCGCCGTAGTGGAGGACTCCGGAAATTTCGACCACCTGGGGTTCTTTAACGTGCACCTAAATCTAAGCACACCGGTGTTTTCGCATTTCGCCCCCATCGAAATGCGGCCGCCGTGGCCGGGATTTGATCCCGCGACCTCGTGCTCAGCAGCCCAACACCATAGTCACTGAGCAACCACGGCGGGTTTTCAAAAAATGGAGTCATCAGTTTGTAAGTTGAATAAATTATTTTTACTAGTGTTTCTGTCACAGATTGTATATTTGTGACGTATATATGTATATACCAAGTGACCTATTTCACTGTAAACAGATTCCTGGAAAATAGGATTTAGGCGATGTGATGGCGCTTCCTTCACTATTCGCTTTTTCAGCATGGCAGACACCAGATGGTCGAGTAGTGGTGTCGCAATACATTAGCTTCATTCATTCGTTATTTCACGAGTTAATTATTGGTTCTAACGCAAGCATTGGAAAGGTAGTGCTGGAGGAAGACGCCGCAGTAGGGAAAAGCAATTTGCCCGATTTTGAAAGCACCATTATTTGTTGAGATATTCGCCGACAAAAATTGTCCTTTCTTTCTTGGCCTCGGTACTAAAACAATGCGCGCAAGTAGCAGTGCCCGCGTTATTCTCTATGTTGTCTCGACACTTAGCAGCGCGCTGCGATGATCTGCTGAGGCGTCTAAAACATCGTCGCTTGTTTGCACCGCAAGTACGTCGCCGAGACTTATCCTCGGTGGATAAAATGATAAGAGGCGTTGACCTCAACAAGCGAGCTAAACATCGCGTTCCGGCGTTGTCTGTGCGCCCAGTGTCGGTATCGAAGTGGGAAATGGTGAATTTTGTCGACGAATATCTTAACGAGTGTCCTTTCTAAAATCGAGTAAACTTAATTTGTTTTCGGCGGCTTCCTCATCCAACATTACCATTTCAACTTTGGCTTTAAAATCGGTAATTAAAACAGGTAATCAATCAATCTAAGGTAATGCAGACGCTGGGACGGCTACCCGATCTATTTAACATCAGCCGTGCTGAGAAAATGAACATTGAAGAACGAATCGTGGAATCCAGAGAAGCCTATTTTTTAATCTATCTCCTTTAGGGTCCCCGGTATACTTACTTATGTCCATTTGTATTAGGCGCTTTCGGGTCGCACTGGCGGTGGCTGACCACAGTGCTGCTAACAACACTTGCGTACCCTCGCCTCTTAGCTTTCGGACCGGGTGCGTATATGAGCCCGAGGTTGCGAATTCTAGAGCCCACACCATCCACAGGTTGCCAAAATGCAAAAATATCCTTTTTCATTAGCTTAACATACCAGTACACTTTCAATAATGTGAAACACGAAATTTGACCGGAGCCGGCTTTTAGTAAAACGTACGCGATCGTCTTCCGCCGTTGTTTAGAGCCAAAAGTTTATCTGGATTTCACATGATGCGGCAGTACTTCGGAGTCGAACAAACAAACAACCCTACGAGGATTGCGCAAATAACCCTAAAATGTGAGAAGTTACAAAGTGCACCGCAATCATAGCCATGTCAACACCGAGCATAGCTTACATATGCCGTTAGACAAACGGATCGCAAAGAGGCATACCCTGAATTATAGACGAAACGAGGGCCATGTACTTAGAACCTGCCAAGTGCTATAGAAGAGCAAATGAAAGCAGTAGCACAGTTACGCCGGCAACTTTTTTATTCTGTTTCTATTTCCAATGTGATGTGTCTAAAAGAGCTTTTGTGGGGTGATCGGTGTAGTGAGTAACCGAAATGGGGTTGCGGCCGACACGTGATTATTTCTTTGACAAGCTCTTCCTTTTTCTCAACTAATGCTTGAGACGTGCAGTATAGCCAGTTTCACAGCAGCTGCAAGGTGCGGTCGAGCTCACCGATTTTGCGAAGAGAGCGAGGTCGCTCATGATCTTGTCCATGTCAGGCACGGGTCTTCGATTGATCCTTAAGATGCGTACCAGAGACTGCTCGGCACGCTCGATGTGATCCTTCGTGAGCAGCCAGCGTGGAGATTCTTGCAGATAGCTGAATAAGCAAGAAGCAGACAAGGAGTTAATTAGAAAAAGCTTGCAGTATTTGCTGTGCCGCTTAAACCCAAGGAATTGTTTCTTTGCTGTAGACGAAAAATGAGTCGGAAAAAGTAAAACTCAACTTCCACAAAAGGTTATTGTAAGGGGTTTTATGAAGTACACGCCAATGAAAAACAGAAGCATTGGAGGCGTAACGGCAATTTGTGTAAAACAAGATTAGCCTCCGTTGAAGAAACATTGGCGGAACAGTGATAACTAAAAAGAACTTATGTGGGACAAATACAGTTTTTTTTTTCATAGAGAGGGTCACATAACGCTGCGTTATCAAGATTTCAAATTGACGATGCATTCTATACTTACAGCAGTACTCAGGATGGCTTTCAACTCAACACATCACATTGCATTGCAGTCATCATGCTTTGACTCCGGTGCATAAGCAGAACAATTGCATTTATATTCTGAGGACTACTCTGCCGTGAAGCCTTAATCTGCTTGCCCAGCTAAATGCGTATGGTGAGAAGGAGCCTCCCGTATGTTACAGTGCTAGGTTTCCTGCCTTTGTCTGAGTTACGTTTTCCGTGAGCCCGATGCTTACTCGAGCTATCTGCCTGAGAAATCAAAAGCAGAAAGGAGTCACTCGGTGAAAGGCGTAACCTCTACGGTCGTCGACGTCGTGTTAACACCACAGCGGCGTGTTACAATACGTTCCGCTTGTGTAGGGCCGTTCCTTGGCTACAGAAACTTCTAAAAAAGCATCTAAGCTAGCGATAAGTTTCATACGAGGCCATAAGGCAAGGATTCGTGTTAAAGTTACTGGTGAGTATCTGAGGGACAAAGTGTTGACAGGTGGAATACTCCCTGTTAAGCAATCGTTGAAATCATTTACAACAAACAGTGCAAGGCCTCAAACGGTAGCCTAAGAGTACGTGAGCACAGGAGTGAGCATGGTGGATAGGCACAAATGTGCAGCGTGTGAAGCATTTGTCAATGGTGCTTCATACCCTGCAGATTTGTGCCGTTCCAGCATCCTCACTCTTGTGCACACATACCCTTAGGCTACCGTTTGAGGCCTTGCATTGTGTGTCGTAAATATCCGGACTGCGGTATCCCTCGCCCCTGCTTTCGCCTGCAAGTGGAAGTGCTTCACCACAGGGTGTGCCACCTGCCCTAACTGTACGACAGACACCGATGTACAGCATCTGCTTAGCATTTACCCTGGTGCACGACATATCTATGGCCTCTTGCGTAGACGGTCTGCCCTCCGCAGTGACTGGCATGCTAACTTGAGCACGCAGATTGAAGATGTCTCTCATTACAGAGCCTTAGGGACTTCCTGCACGACACGGTGTCACACCATTCATACAAATTTTATCATGAGAGTAGGTATAGGAATACTCTAGGCGAATTTTCGCTGTCGCCATTGCCCTGAGGTCCCGTATGATCCAAGTGTAGTAGTATCATGTTGCGCTCCGCACGCCGTGTAGTGTGCGCATGAAGGAATGTGTGCGAGGATGAGTCGACAAGGATGGCATATGAATATACCGCGAGACGCGTTTGCATTGAAATACCAATGTCTGCCTTTCAACAATGCGACACATTTCCCGGTGCCATATTGTGAAAAGCTCTCGTAACAGAGAGCAGAAATAGCGCGAATGACCAAGGAGGCAGGGAGTAGAGAAGGAACGCTGGATGTTCGGCAGGCTGCCTGTGTACCGGTCCCGAAAAACGCCAACCGCCCCGATTCCTGTGCCTTGTATTATTTTAAGTAAACGCTTAGTGCCTACCATTTACTCTCACGAGGGACAATGGGGCTTTCAGTACAATACGTTAGTAGAAGCTACTGCCTTGCGGGATTTTGCCGCCACCCACCATCATGCTTAGAGACGACGTTGCTCCCAGTACTGCATCGCCAGGAGCGGCCCCGTTTCAGCACTACCGAGAGCCACGCACGTTCTCCGCAAAGGCAGAAGAAGATGTCGACGACTGGCTCACCCATTATGAGAGGGCAATCCAATACGACCACAGGAGCGCTGCCTCCCAACCGAGGATCGTTGTTTTCTTTTTGACTTACACGGCGATGGCTTGGTATGACAACCATTCGGACGCGCAAACTACCCGGGCCTATTTCGTCGAGGAGATCAAGAAGTGTTTTGACAAAAATAAAAACAGGAACAGCGCAACACATGACGAGCGAGTAAAGAGCACAGGACAGATTGCTGACGAGCTACCAAATGCTTTATTTGCAGATGCAGCGTATAAAGACATTGAATGTGACATAAAAAACAGAAAAAGAAGAATAAGAACGATAATCGTCAGGCCAAGAATATAATCGAGTTCTTTTGTTGAGAGCTTGAGGGACGCAGAACTGACGCACGCGTCGCCACTTTAAATATGCGAAATGCCTCAATGATTTGCCGTGCACGCTTTTCACTATATGTGCCCCCAATTGTTTCGCACTTCTTAAAAATCAGGGTGCAACCACACGTGTTACAGTGGGCAGCCAGATAACTGTACGGGCTTCTTTTAGTGAAGTGGTATGCTCACGCAGGCCATCATTAATGCACCTCCCCGGTTGCCCTATAGAGCAACGTTTACAATCAAGCGGAATTTTATAGACGACCTGCGTTGTAGAGTCAATAAAGCCGCGAACATGATTCTTATAGCAGCTTTAGCGCGAGACAGTATCCTCTCTGTTGACTATATTGCACAACGTGCTCAGCTTATTAGGGGCATTGCACACCACCCTCACTCCTGCCTTGGCCGCGATTTTCATAATGTTATGGGATTACGGCCTGTCCTTGTCCGGACAGGCCGCCACTGGAATATGAACCTGGCAACGTTTAACGCTAGAACGTTATCTAGTGAGGCGAGTCTAGCAGTGCTATTGGAAGAATTAGAGGGCAGCAAATGGGATATAATAGGGCTCAGTGAAGTTAGGAGGCCAAAAGAAGCATATACAGTGCTCAGAAGCGGGCACGTCCTGTGCTACCGGGGCTTAGCGGAGAGACGAGAACTAGGAGTCGGATTCCTGATTAATAAGAACATAGCAGGTAACATACAGGAATTCTATAGCATTAACGAGAGGGTGGCATGTCTTGTTCTGAAACTTAATAAGAGGTACAAAATGAAGGTTGTACAGGTCTACGCTCCTACATCCAGTCATGATGACCAGGAAGTCGAAAGCTTCTATGAAGACGTGGAATCGGCGATGGGTAGAGTGAAAACAAAATACACTATACTGATGGGCGATTTCAATGCCAAAGTAGGCAAGAAGCAGGCTGGAGACAAGGCAGTGGGGGAATACGGCATAGGCACTAGGAATAGCAGGGGAGAGTTATTAGTAGAGTTTGCGGAACAGAATAATATGCGGATAATGAATACCTTCTTCCGCAAGCGGGATAGCCGAAAGTGGACGTGGAGGAGCCCGAACGGCGAGACTAGAAATGAAATAGACTTCATACTCTGCGCTAACCCTGGCATCATACAAGATGTGGACGTGCTCGGTAAGGTGCGCTGCAGTGACCACAGGATGCTAAGAACTCGAATTAGCCTAGACTTGAAGAGGGAACGGAAGAAACTGGTACATAAGAAGCCGATCAATGAGTTAGCGGTAAGAGGGAAAATAGAGGAATTCCAGATCAAGCTACAGAACAGGTATTCGGCTTTAACTCAGGAAGAGGACCTTAGTGTTGAAGCAATGAACGACAATCTTGTGGGCATCATTAAGGAGTGTGCAATAGAAGTCGGCGGTAACTCTGTTAGACAGGATACCAGTAAGCTGTCGCAGGAGACGAAAGATCTGATCAAGAAACGCCAATGTATGAAAGCCTCTAACCCTACAGCCAGAATAGAACTGGCAGAACTTTCGAAGTTAATCAACAAGCGTAAGACAGCTGACATAAGAAAGTATAATATGGATAGAATTGAACAAGCTCTCAGGAACGGAGGAAGCCTAAAAGCAGAGAAGAAGAAACTAGGAATTGGCAAGAATCAGATGTATGCGTTAAGAGACAAAGCCGGCAATATCATTACTAATATGGATGAGATAGTTCAGGTGGCTGAGGAGTTCTATAGAGATTTATACAGTACGAGTGGAACCCACGATGATAATGAAAGAGAGAATAGTCTAGAGGAATTCGAAACCCCACAAGTAACGCCGGAAGAAGTAAGGAAAGCCTTGGGAGCTATGCAAAGGGGGAAGGCAGCTGGGGAGGATCAGGTAACAGCAGATTTGTTGAAGGACGGTGGGCAGATTGTTCTAGAAAAACTGGCCACCCTGTATACACAATGCCTCATGACCTCGAGCGTACCGGAATCTTGGAAGAACGCTAACATAATCCTAATCCATAAGAAAGGGGACGCCAAAGACTTGAAAAATTATAGACCGATCAGCTTACTGTCCGTTGCCTACAAAGTATTTACTAAGGTAATTGCAAATAGAATCAGGAACACCTTAGACTTCCGTCAACCAAAGGACCAGGCAGGATTCCGTAGAGGCTACTCAACAATAGATCATATTCACACTATCAATCAGGTGATAGAGAAATGTGCGGAATATAACCAACCATTATATGTAGCTTTCATTGATTATGAGAAAGCGTTTGATTCAGTCGAAACCTCAGCAGTCATGGAGGCATTGCGGAATCAGGGTGTAGACGAGCCGTACGTAAAAATACTGAAAGATATCTATAGCGGCTCCACAGCCACTGTAGTCCTCCATAAAGAAAGCAACAAAATCCCTATAAAGAAAGGCGTCAGGCAGGGAGATACGATCTCTCCAATGCTATTCACAGCATGTTTACAGGAGGTATTCAGAGACCTGGATTGGGAAGAATTGGGGATAAGAGTAAATGGAGAATACCTTAGTAACTTGCGCTTCGCTGATGATATTGCCTTGCTTAGTAACTCAGGGGACCAACTGCAATGCATGCTCACTGACCTGGAGAGGCAGAGCAGAAGGGTGGGACTAAAAATTAATCTGCAGAAAACTAAAGTAATGTTTAACAGTCTCGGAAGGGAACAGCAGTTTACGATAGGTAGCGAGGCACTGGAAGTGGTAAGGGAATACATCTACTTAGGACAGGTAGTGACTGCTGATCCGGATCATGAGAGTGAAATAATCAGAAGAATAAGAATGGGCTGGGGTGCGTTTGGCAGGCATTCTGAGATCATGAACAGCAGGTTGCCATTATCCCTCAAGAGAAAAGTTTATAACAGCTGTGTCTTACCAGTACTCACGTACGGGGCAGAAACCTGGAGGCTTACAAAAAGGGTTCTACTTAAATTGAGGACGACGCAACGGGCTATGGAAAGAAGAATGATAGGTGTAACATTAAGGGATAAGAAAAGAGCAGATTGGGTGAGGGAACAAACGCGCATTAATGACATCTTAGTTGAAATCAAGAAAAAGAAATGGGCATGGGCAGGACATGTAATGAGGAGGGAAGATAACCGATGGTCATTAAGGGTTACGGACTGGATTCCGAGGGAAGGGAAGCGTAGCAGGGGGCGACAGAAAGTTAGGTGGGCAGATGAGATTAGGAAGTTTGGAGGGTCAACATGGCCACAATTAGCACATGACCGGGGCAGTTGGAGAAGTATGGGAGAGGCCTTTGCCCTGCAGTGGGCGTAACCAGGCTGATGATGATGATGATGATGATGGGATACACGGTGTACATAAGGAATGACGGCAAGTCTAGATCTCGAAGGCGGTGACGGCTTAGTTTGTTTTCCGGCATTCTTTAACTCTTTAACAAGGCCACCAGCATCACTGCACAACACGCTGGTCAGGTAACCTGCTTATTTTAGTCTGTTGACTTGCGCTGAAGAGCTTTGTTCAACAGAGTACTCGCACGAGCGCTTCAGAGCAGCTCGCAAACATGCCTTGGCGATGCCTCGTTTTACGAGTTTGGAGTGTGCAGAGGAAAACGGAAGAAGCCCTTTCTTTGAGTGAGGCGAGTAGCTCCTGCACACGTGATAAGGTTTAAAAACAATTTTAATGTCTAAAACCCTTAAACCGTCAGTAGCGGGCTCTTCCGTTGTTATTGTAAAATCCTTCATTATTTCACTGAAGGCGTCAATAATTGTCTTGGAGGTTAACTTCGTGTCACAAGGGTCAACTGTATAATATACTAAAAAGTCGTCAACAAAGCGAAATATGCTTACGGTCGTCAGCTGTAGGCGAGCGAGTAAGTCCCTGTCATAGCGTGCCCAAAAAATGTGGCTAACTATGGGTGCGAAACATGAACCTATACACACTCCCTGCTTTTGAATTAAAAGCTCATTGTCATGACACATGAATGTGGATTTTAGGTAGTAGGTGAGCATTTCCATGAAGCTACCGACACTCGTTCCACAGTCATTTTGAAACCTAGCCCCTCACGCTCTCAACAAAAGAATTGAATTATCTTCTTGGCTGACGCTTATCTTTCTTCTTTTTCTGTTCTTTATGTCACATTATATGATGTCTTTATATACTGCTTCTGCAAATAAAGCACTTGGTTCCTAGTCAGCGCTCTCTCCTGAGTTGCGCTGTGTTGCGCTGTTCCTGTTTTTATTTTAAAGATGAACCAACCAGCCCCATTGAACACACTGCTTTGGCAATTCAGATGCTCAGAAGAAACGAGCGGAATAAACGTTAGCTGAGAGGGATCAGGTACCCGGAGAGACTTCCACTACCTTTTCAAGGAAGTTATGAAGCTCTGCAAAACCACAAACCCTGGAATGTCAGAAGAGGATAAGGTGGGACACCTTTTAAGAGGAATCGCGGAAGATCAATGTTCCAACTTATCAATCATTTGAAACTCTCAATTTCGGATTCCGTCGAAATTTACTCAATATTTTTGAAAAGCAGGTCGATTTATTCGTCTTTTCTTTTTATGCGCCTCTTCACACAGCCATTAGAATCCTTCAAACTACCACGTAACTGGAAGGCGGGAAACAATTACCACAATTTACCTTAACTACAGCCCAATATCGCTATGCAGCACACTATGCAAGGTTGTCGAGCATGTCATTTACACAATGCTTGTTGCTTTCCTACAATATAAATCCCTTTTTAGCAGTTATCAACATGGTCTTCGAAAGCATTACTCCTGGAACACACACCTCATTTTCTTCACTAAAAGGTGACAGGAACTTTAGCATACGCTAAAGCGGATGAAGGCGAAAGTCTTCAGGCTCACGAGACATTATTAAATTACTTGACATTCTAATTCAAATGCGTTCTTACTTCCTATTAATTATTTTCTCGCATCAAAGGTCGTTGGTTCGAATGCCTGAATAAATTTATCTTAATTAACTGTGCCGCAGTTAAATTCACCTTGACTGACACAAAAGGTCCTAGGTTCAACCATCAATGGTGGCACCATCTATTTTGGTGCCATTCAGCTTTCGTCCTACCAAAGGTAAAGGGATCGATTCCCACCAATGGTCGTGGGTTGGACCATCGATCGTGGCACCATCAGTTTTGGTGCCACTGAATTTTGGTCCCACCAAAGCTCCTAGGTTCGAGTGCCTTAATTAACTCCAAAGGTAGTGGGTTTGACTCCCAACAATGGTCGCGGCTTCGACCATCAATGGTAGCACCATCAATTTTGGTGTCACTGAATTTTGGTCCCACCAAAGGTCGAGCATTCGACTCTCACGAAAGCTCGTTGGTTGTAGTGTCCTAATTGACTTTGCCTTAATTAACATCAAAGGTCGTGGCTTCGACTCCCAGAATCCTCGTTGGTTCGACCATCAATGGTAGCACCATCAATTTTGGCGGCATTGACTTTTTGGTCCCACCAGACATCGAGGGTTCGACTCTACTCAAACATTGTGGGTTCGAGAGCCTTAACTTTGCCTTAATTAACACCAAAAGTCGTGAGTTCGACTCCCAAAAACGCACGCGGGTTCGAGTGCCCTAATTAACTTTGCCTCAGGTAACCTCAAAAGTCTTGTGTTTGACTCCCACCAACGGTCGTGGGTTCGACCATCGATGGTAGCAGTATCAATTTTGATGCCATTGAAGTTTGGGGGAAAGCGGCAGGAGAAGATGGAATAACAGTCGATTTAACCAAAGATGGAGGGGACCTAATGCTTGAAAAACTGCCAGCTCTCTCAAGTGTCTATCGACTTCAGTGGCCCCAGAAAACTGAACGAATCCAAACATTATACTAATCCACAAAAACGGAGACGTTAAAGAATTGAAAAATTATAGGCCCATTAGCTTACTCCCAGTATTATATAAAATATTCACGAAGATAATTTCCAATTCAATAAGGGCAACACTGGACTTTCATAAACCAAGGAAACAGGCTGGCGTCAGGAAAGAATATTCTACAATGGTTCACATCCATGTCATTAATCAGGTAATCGAGAAATATGAATAGTACAATCGGCCTCTCTATATGGCTTTCATAGATTACGAAAATGCATTTGATTCAGTAGAGATACCAGCAGTCAGAGGCATTACGTAATCAAGAAGTACAGACCGCTTACGAAATTATATTGGAAAATATCTACAGAGATTCCACCGCTACCTTAATTATACACAAGAAAAGTAGGAAGATACCTATAAAGAAAGGGTCAGACAAGGAGACCCAATCTCTCTAATGCTATTCACTGCATGCTTGGAAGAAATATTCAAGCTATTAAACTGGGAAGGCTTAGGATTAAGGATCGACGGCGAATATCTCAGCAACCTTCGGTTCGCCGATGACATTTTTCTATTCAGCTACAACGCAGACGAGTTACATCAAATGATTGAGGACCTTAACAGAGAGAGTATAAGAGTGGGGTTCAAGATTAATAGGCAGAAGACAAAAATAATGATCAATAGCCGGGCAAGGGAACAATAGTTCAGGATCGGCAGTCAGCCTCTAGAGTCTGTGAAGGAGTACGTTTACCTAGGTAAAAAATCACAGGAAATACTGATCATGAGAAAGAAATACACAGAAGAATAAAAATGGGTTGGAGCGCATACGGCAGACAATGTCAGCTCCTGACTGGAAGCTTACCATTATCATTGAAAAGGAAGGTGTACACTCAGTGCATTTTACCAGTGGTAACATAGGGGGCAGAGACTTGGAGACTGAAAAAGAAGCTTGATAATAAGTTGAGGACCGCGCAAAGAGCGATGGAACGAAGAATGCTAGGCGTAACGTTAAGAGACCGAAAGAGAGTCGTTTGGACTAGAGAGCAAACGGGTATAGGCGATATTCGAATTGACATCACGAGAAAAAAATGGAGCTGGGCAGGTCATGTAATGCACAGGTTAGATAACCGTTGGACCATTAGGGTTACAGAATGGGTACCAATAGAAGGGAAGCGCAGTCGAGAACGGCGGAAGACTAGGTAGGGCGATGAAATTAGGAAATTCGCGGGCGCTAGTTGGAATCAGTTGGCGCAGAACAGGGGCAATTGGAGATCGCAGGGAGAGGCCTCCGTCCTGCTGTGGGCATAAAATAGACTGATGCTGATGACGATGATACATTTCGGCCCACGAAAGGTCGTGGGTTCGACTCCCACCACAGCTCGGGGGTTTGAGTGCCTTAGTTAACTTTGCGTAATTAACATCAAAGATCGTCTGCTCGACTGCAACCACTGGTCGTGGGTTGGGCCATCAATGGTGGCACCATCAATTTTGGTGCCATTGAATTTTGGACTCACCAAAAATCGAGGATTCAACTCCCACCAGAGTTGTAGGTACGAGTGCCTTAATTAGCTTTGCCTTAATCAGCATCAAAGGTCGTGGGTTCGACTTCCACCAATGGTCGTGGGCGGCACCATCAATCTCGGTGCAATTAAATTTTGGTGTCATAACGGCCTACGGTCAATTTTTCGATAATGCCGGACAAGTGATTTTTCCACCCATGAGGCACTTAAGGCTTTCCCTTTAATAACCCACCGTGGTGGCGTATTGGTTTTAGCTTTGCGCTGCTAAGCCCGAGGGTGTCGGATCAAATCCCGGCCGCGATGGTCGCATTTCGATGCGGCCGAAATGCAAAAGGGCCCGTGTACCGTGCATTCGGTGCACATTACACAATTGTGCGCAGTCAGAATTAATGTGGCGTGCACTACAGCGCGCCTCGTAATCATGTAGTGGCTAGGGCGCATAAAACCCCACAAATGTTTCCTTCACAAACAGCACACTTTTAGCTCTCGACGAAGGCTCTATTATAGACCGTGTTTCATTGCGATAGCAATTATATGGACATTCCAGGCGCATTTCCACCGTTGCTATCGCCGTATCCGTGATCAAGTGCGATAACATTGTGGCCGCCTGCCGTAATGTGCGTGTGCGAGTGTGAGCCAACGATGGTGGCTCGATGGCGCGAGCGCAAGGGGGAATGGCGGAGAGCATCGTTACGTATTCGACGGCTAGACGCCGAGGGCGGAAGGACGACCGGCCCAAGGGACCGAGGACCCACGCAGCGCCAGGAAGACAATTACGTTTATTCTTTCAGCGGCACGCTTTTTGAGCCTGAGTAGCCAGTCATGGGGTGGCAAAAATAAAGATAGATATCGCGGCGAGCGAGGAAATCTTATCTGCAGATTCCAACGTAGAATGCGACCAGCACCGCGAATGTTACAGCATAGAGGTGTTGAGGAAGCGCGCCGTCTTCCATCGAGCGCGAGACACCGGGGGGGGGGGGGGGGGGGGGGAAGAGGCGTTCTTGTCCGGCGGCGGCTGCGCATGACGCAGCTGCGCGGGCCCCGTCATGAAAGCGATCAGCAACGGGGACAGAGTGCGCTGAGTGGTGATAGCTTCATGTGCTCTCTATTGTCACCCCTTAGTTCGCCTTGAAGCGAGAGGCGGCACGAAGCTCAAATTTCTCGCTGCTCTGCCGCGATTCCTTACGCGAGCATTTTGACAGCTTATGTCCGCCGTCATTGAGCGAGATGTGTTCATGTTTGCTTGTGCGCTCGTGACGCGATGCTTGTTAATTTAGTTAGTAAGCGAATGACTACACGTTTATACGTCCAATGAAACTACTTTCCTTGCTTTGTATAGTTCTCTAATTATTTTATATCGCAATAGATGCTTCGCCTTTCGTACGAAATTGCAACTTTCGTTTCGTTATTTTGCCAAAGCCTTGGATGAAGTGCCACATCAGCTGCTACTTTTAAAGCTTTCCTTCCCTCTTCCTTCAACATTCCACTACTGCTGCTGCTGTCTCGCACTCCGCGAAGGGGGGTTGTTGAGAATGTGTGTAATGTACATGACAGGGGCGCGGGAGAGGTGTCTAGGAGATGTTTTCAACGAGCTCGGCGGACGTCGCCACAATACCCTCTAAAGCTCCATCACCGTCGCGCAAGCCCCTCTGGAACTCCCTGACTTTAGACACACTGCTCTCTGAAGGGCTGCAATTACGCGTGAGCGCCCCCGCCCCCTCCCTCCCCCAAGTGCATTTAGGTCGCTGCAGCCTTACCTTTGTACTCGCGCGCAACAACCCAGAGGTGTGATAGACTGGTTGAAAGAGGAAACAGAGGATGCGTAAAGGCAACGCCCTGACGAAACGGGTAAATAACAGCCTTGGCAGTCTTTGCCCTTGGTAGCTTGCACACATGAGAGGATCGCGCGAGAAGGTAAAGGCGATGTCAGAAAGCATTCTTCGTACGTGGTCTCTTCAATAAAAGAGACGCTACTACTATACATGGCGACAGTTGCGGATAACCCGTAAAAAGAAAAGTCACAGCTTCACCCGAAAGGCGAAGCATCGATTGCGATTACAAATTATTGGACATCTATACGAAGTAAGAATACTAGCTTGATCGGCGGCCCTATTACCCAGTAAACATTTTCTTACTAAATAAATTAACAGGCATGGTGTTACGCGGGTACAGGCAAACAGGAACACCTCTCACTCGATGGCCGCGGTCACTCACTCTCAAAATGCTACCGTGAGGAAGAGCGGCACATCCAGAGAGCAAATTGCCCTTTGCTGCCTCTCGCTTCTATGCGCGAACTAAGCGGTGACAATATAGCGCACACGAAGCTATCAGCACTCAGCGCGCATAGGCTCTGTAGCCATCGTAGATAGCTTTCAGGATAAGGCCGCGCTCAATTGCGCCATGCGCATCCGCCACCGGAGTAGAACACCTGCAAGAGCCAACATATTTGGCTCAACCTCGCTAAAGTCATTAGATCTGCTTTTGCCAAGTAGCAACAAGCTCCTCTTCTCGTACCACGCTTTTCCTTGCGGCTCGCGTCGGCCACCATGTTCTTACTAACGCGCTGCACGCACATGAACGGTAAACATTTGCAGTCACGGCTTTGCTGACAAGAAGGTACTGACAAGAAGGCAAACGTGCCAGTAATGCCAGAACAGGCTCCCTGTGAGTTTGAGCTTATTGAACGTCACACGAGAGGGTTACATATGGAGAAAGGTATACAGAAAGAGGTCCCTTAATTGTGAGTTGCCATAACGAAATAAAGAAAATAAAGAAAAAACATCGCGATCGAGTTAGTGCCTTATCTGCCGCGCCCCGGCGAAGCAAAACGTCGCGCATGGTGTGACTTGTAGACAAGCTGTAAAAGTTGTTCTCTTATCGTCGTTAAAGTGCACTGATCGTCCTGTTTTTTTTTTTTTTTGCCACGAAACCTATCATCCCAAAGGCAAATTGGCAATGTTAGTGAAAAGGTTTAAAGGTGCGTTTTGTTTCGCCCCAGTCGCCATGTCTTTCTCTAATAAGGAGAAGGCAAGCATGATCCCTGCCTTGGTAGGTGCAAATGGCAAGACGAGGAAGGCCACAAAGATAAATCAGTCATGGAAGTGTGGTGGTAGACCAAACACATCGACGATTATCAGAACTTAGGAAAACCTCAGACAAGCCGGCAGGTTCAAGAAACAGCGGCGGACTCCATCTTCGAGTCTAGCCTATGCACGGATGTTCGAGCACTTATGCCCTGAAACCCTCATGCAAGTGCGCGGGACGTGGCCACCCAGGTACCAATTTAGATGTCATTAGTTTGGAGGATTCTAAATTACTCCGCCTTTCACCCATTCCACATTAACCTGCACCATTGCTTAGAAGACATCGATCTGCAGAATCGTCTAGATTTCTCGAATTGGGCCCTCACAAAACCCGATGAATAACCTGGCTTTTTCAGCAACATCACGTGAACAGATGAAACCAATTTTTTCAGAAACCCCTAGGAAAATTTGCGTAATCCACACTATTGGAGTGACTCCAATCCACAAAGGGTAAAACGCACTCGGCACCAGTACCAGTGGACTTTCGATTCGTCATGCGGAATTTGCGCCGATGCTATAAGTGGTCTCATCTTGAATAACACTGACTGGACACCACTACGTGGGCGAAATTCTTGAAGGAATGGTGGATGAGTTTCTCAGCGAAGCCACGCTGTCACGTCTTCCACTTCAGCAATATGGGGCACCCGCACACAGGAGCAGCCACGCATGAAACTGGCTGGATGCGACTTTTCATGCGCAATGGATTGGAAGGCGCGGGCCTTTAAATTGGCAGGCTCGGTCACCTGACCTCTCATCACTCAATTTCTTTCTTTGATGCCATGTGAGAGGTCGTGTTTACATGATCGCGACAACGACGTCAGATGAGCACAAGGCAAGGATAACGGATGTCTGCCATGAAATTTCAATATCACCCGCAGTGCTTGCTTAGTGGCTATGGTGTTGTGCTGTTAAGCACGGTCGCGGGATCGAATCTCAGCCACGGCGGCCGCATTTTTGTGGGCGCGAAATGCGGAAACACCCGTGTAGTTAGATTTAGGTGCACGGTAAAGAACCCCAGGTGGTACAAATTTCCTGAATCTCCCACTACGACGTGCCTCATACTTAGATCGTGGTTTTGACATAATTGCTTTTAGAATTCCAGAGTCGATCATGAAGAAAGTCACTGAAGATGTGATAAAGTGGACTCAGTACAGCGTAGCTGCATGAAGCAATAAAACGACAGACACCGACCAAAAGAAGTACTAAGAATGAATAAATCTTGAAGGCGTTTCGGCTTCGCAACAGACGCCTTGTTTACGATGGGTTGAGGGAAAGTTCACGGAAGCTTATGTATTCTTCAGCCCGTGACGTGAGCAGCGCGTCTACGATGGGGGGAGGGTTCCCTCACTTCGATTGAGCGCGTGACGTGTTTTCTGTATCTCCAGTGATTGCAGATACAGCCACGATTTGAGGTTTCTTGGCCGATAATTCTTCAGCTTTCCCAGTCAATCTTGTGGCCCGTTGCATCCGTGTGCTCGGCAAGGGCATTGCCGAGTAGGTCCTCATCTGCCTAGCGGCAGATGGGGACCTATTAGAACACGTTCACTAGGCGGTAGCTGGTATTCAACGGCGCTTACGAATGCACAGATAGTAAGGGCAAACTGAAATCTGATATTTTTTCTGTCTTTCTTTTTTTTTGTGCAGATGCCCCCATTGCCGATTCGGCACATTTGGAAGTGACACATTTACTTACTTTAACGCATCGGTTTTTCCTTTTTCCCTACACGTAGATCGCTTCCAGGTCTGTTTATTTCATTTAATTTTTCCCACGAACTTTTTTTACAACACGCATGCACTCTGATGAAAAATAAAACAATTTCTTTAATTTGGCTTGGTTGGAAGCAAGTTTCTGCGCGAAATATAGCTGCACGCGCGAGCAAAGTCAGGATTTTGAAACATTCTTTGCCTATTTTCGTAGCTTTTCGCATTTCGTGCGTGGTCAGAGCGGCGCTTCGGCCGCGCTGTCAAGGGGCTTTCGTTATCATTGTGATCAGTCGGCATTAAGAGACGGATTATAAATGCGACGCAGAAAGGAGGGGAAGAAATCGCTGGCGAATCCGCGAACCCAGCTGTTGGTGCTCATTCCGTATCATTATCAAGGTGATGCGCGCTTGATTGGGGTTTGCGACAAAGAAGTTGCTTTCTATTAGCTTATTTGAGGACGCTGCTTTATGATGCGGGTGGGAGCGTATTCACGTGGCATTTTTCATATTTCCTGGCGTCTCTTTACAAGTCGGAAAAATTAGTACGCCATTAGTACGTCGCTGAAAATGCTGCAGTTAGATGTCAGTTGGAGCTGCCTGCAAATGCCTCATTGACAGTTCGATAATTAGGACAGTACTTCTCGACTTAGATAATTACAACTACCTAATTAAATCTGAATAACGAAAACATTGCTGGCGGCTACTCCACTGTACTGGAAACAATATGCACTAGGTATTCTTCGAGTAATGCAATGACTCTTTTTCAAGACCTTGGTGCATGATAGTTGGGGCACTCCGTATATATCGCAACGGTAACGAAGAAAGCCGCAAGTGAAAGACGAGGAAGAGAAGGGCAAGCATAAGGACAGTGTAGTCGTGGGTCAGGGCAATGGTTGGTTTTGTGGAACGGCTGAGATTTTAATTTGATTTGCGCGCGTCGTGTACCGCTTGGAAACTGTTCAAGGCGCCGGACTCCCGTTACGATATATACCAAGTTTCCCAGTTACCTTGGACCAAGACTTAAAATAAACCCCAAGAACTCTAGAGAAATCGTACCGACTGCATAGTAGCGGAAGACCTGTGTACTTACAGCCAGTATTTTTTCATCACGATTAGTTAACTAATTGATCTTAGTAAGGGCACTTTTTAATTATTGCTTTAATCGCAATCATGTGAATTACAAAGTTGTAGGGCGCCCAAAATAACCTCCGAATCAAGCATTTATTTTGTGCTGAAGCGTGCACGCTTGTTTTTTCCAAGAAAAAACAAAAGCCCACGAAATACGCGAAATGTGAAATAGATGCGCGCTCACGCGCCGATACTCAAGCGTCGCCAAGCAACCTTTGAAAGACACACGGCTCCATTCGTTTTTCGCCGCGTCGTACAAAGCTTCGTCATCGAGAGGTGTCGCAACCTGACTAGCGTGGTGCGATAAGCGTCAGCATCTGCGCACGCAAGAATGCGGCTACTACGCGGTCGCTACGATTTCTCCAGAGCTCTTGGGTTTTCTTAAGATTTTGGTCCAAGTTAACTGGGACACCTGGTATATATGAATGAAGTAGTTCTTCGGACACAGTTTTTTAGTAAATTGAAAGTGCAGGCGCGCGTAAAAAACCAAAACAATCTTTAACTTTCGAGGTGTTGACTGGGTTCGGCTTGCATTAACAGTGCGATTGGAAGCACCCAGAGCTCAATTTATACATTTTCTCTGTAATACCGACACATAATATTTTATTGATACGAACACACGTACATTCACTTATGTGGAAAAAAAGAAACAGAAAAAGAAGAAAAAAGATAGAAAGCGTAGGTAACCTATGAATACAAACACGCGCACACTGAGTGGCGTCAACAAGGAAGGGGCGTGAGAAATATACGGTGCGAAGGCGCAGCCTGTGCAATGCAAGGGAGAGGGGTCGGATGTTATCCCAGAGCATGCGAGCGGTTGCAGCTTCGAGAGGAGGGCTTCTCTTGTTCTTTGTTTGACGGCATGGCAACTTTTGTAAGACCACGAAGACGGTCAATACACCCACACCTGGTTAAATGACACCCATACTGTGACTCCCACTATCCTCTGAGTTCTGCGAATTGCCTTCCATTGCATTCTTTGCGCAGGTATTATTTTGGGATTGCAAGCAAGCAGTTCTTTATACTAAGTCCATGCGTGCATAAAAAAAATAAAGTTGCAGCTTCGCCCGAAAGGCGAGGCATCGATTGCGATAGCAAATTAGTTGACAGCTATAATAAATAAGGATAGTAGTTTTGTCGGCCGCGTAAACTTGTAAACACAGGAGCACTAACTAAATTAAAGGGACACTAAAGCGAAACAATAAATCAGTTTAGACTAATGAAGCATTGATTGAGAACCCTGGAGGCAGTCACTTAAAAAAAAAAAAATAGTTTATTTAGATGAGAAAATGAAGGTTCAAGTATCAGTATTTGAATTTCGCGCCGAAACCCCAGCGCCGGTACGTCAGCGTAACGTCAGGGATTCCAAAGTATGTTTTCGCATTTGGGCCGCGTTGGCTGAATAAAGGTTCCCGAAACTTGCCATGCTTAATATTTGGTTCCTTTAGAACACAATGTAGTCAATCTGTACCGCTATATATAATTATTAGGCCCTAGAAGATGCCATCAAAATCCAAGACGTCACAGCCCCCAGGTAGGGGAACTTAAGTAGGCGTCGCCACCCGTATTTCGTTCCTGCGCTTTTTCTGGCTTACCAAATGTCTTATCATTGTAAGAGTGGTGTTTTTGGTATTGTAGAAGGGTAATTTACTGATGCAGAAGAAATCATTTTTCCCTTTAGTGTCCCTTTAATAAGCATGGTGCCACGCACGCAAAAGTAAACATGAACACATCCCACTCGATGACCGCTTAACCTCGCTGTCAAAACGCTGACGTGAGGAAACGTGACAGCAGCGAGCGAAGCGGCATTCGTGCTGTCTATGGCTTCGACGCAAAGTGACCGCTCAGAGCACACAGCACGCATAAAACTACGAGCCGCCAACGCACCTAGACTCTGGCCCCAGCGCAGATCCCTCTGGAGATACGTCCGCGCGTAGCCGCCACATGCGCAGTTGCAGCTGGAGTAGAACGCCGCCCCCCTCTCCACCTTTCCCCCGGTGTCTGGCAACGTTGGGTGCCTCGCGCAAGACGGAAGATGGCAAGATTGCTCCCCATTTTCGCCCCCTTCGCGCCGACGAGATTAAGCCACGATGTCGGCTCCACTCGCAGGCTTTCACTCGCACGTACAGCGTAGGGAGCACGGCGACGGTGTTATCCCCCTTGTACATTATATGCAACCTCACAGCGACGACGACGCCCACGCCGACTGCGGAAATATGCTTGGAGTGTCCATATAATATCTCTCGCAATGAAATGAAAAGTTAGAGTGACGTTTCACTTGTGAACGCAGTTGACGCGCAAGCGTATGTGTTCTATAGCGCACACGAAGCTATCGGCTCTCGGTGGGCTAGATGCCTAGACTGCCCGCATCGCGCAGATCGCTTTCAAGATAAGGTTCACGCGGCCAAGCCATATGGAGCAGCTGCCGCAGTAGACCCCCCCCCCCCCCCCCCCCGACCCAGCGCACATAGGCTTGAACACATGAACACATCACACTGGATGACCGCGGGGACTCGCTGCATTTGCTGCATTACAGTGAATTCGAATTTTTAAACCGCTTCACAGCGTAGCACTAGATTACATGGTTTTACTGTTTGCGTGTGCACTCATAATGACACCATCGATGGGAGTGCACGTCAATATAGGTTGTAGTAATTAAGTTTGTGTATGGCTTCTAATAAGGTCAGTTCTGAGTTCAGCGCTGTCCTGTGTGTTTCCTGCCCTTTGTCTGTCGTCTTGCGCGGCCCCTTCAAGATGCGTGACAGCACTGAAAGCCACTGCAAGGTAATCACTGTAACTCTGCACGATAATGTTTCTCTAGAAACAGAAGCTCATTACTTGTCAGCAACAAAGATGACGCCCTCATATATCTGTGCGGAGCAAATTTGTTGATATGATGTACTTCGATTGTTCCCCTTTCCTGTTGCGTCTTAGCTTTCCCAAATATTGAAACTCAAGAGGGGATTGCAGCGGCACGGTTTACAATGTATCGGCAGGTTGTCGCCCGTACCTCTAAGGTGGCATGCACAAGCATCCTTCCATTAAGAGACCTATCTGACTGCCCTATGTACTCTTTGCCGCAGGTGTACGAACTCGCCCAATAAGCCGTCGCATACTGCGAATGTACTCACAACCAGAAAGGCATCATCAGGAGCCCCGACAGGCCCGCGGCCAACTGTAGATAACTCCAGTCGCGGATGTAGTATGCCAACAGCGGCAGCAGCAGCAGCGGAATTGTGTAACCAATGCCGAAACCCACGTTCATCATCATTCGGTACTGCGGTGGCATGATCTCCATCACTGCAGTGAACGAAACAAGCGGTAAAAAGATGGTTAATTCTCGGGTACAATACGTTCGTAGACGTATAAGAAAAACACGTCGTCGTTCGCTTATACAATATGCAAACGTAATACAAGCAAATGCACCTAATTTTTTGCTGTCATGCGTGGCACATCTCCGTTATGTAGAACGGAAGAAAGTTTGCTTTAATAACGTGGAAGCTCCCCTGTATATAACTGAAAACCAACTCGATGTCCATTTGGCGCGCTATGCCTAAACAGCGCTTACATCTTCGTCCACACGGATGCACAGGACGTTTCTCGCACGCTTCAAGCACCCGGCGAAAGGTGAAACTAAAAAAAAAAGTACAGCTGGATATGGCACGGGTATCGGAGGTCACGAACATGCGAACATTCGAACAACCACTGGGATCGCCCAGCGAGAGCTATGGCCTAATTGCATGTAACGCATCTTGGACTATACACTTGAAAACGTATTTCTCTCGTAGTGAGCTGACCTATATTAGTGCTCGTGTTTTGGCAGACAGGCGTCGGAGGCTGATGCATGTTTCCAGCATGAGTGAACAGAGTGAATGCCGGGAGAGTTGATATCTGACGGAGAATAGCGCGATAAACAAGGGACGAGAGAGAAACACGACATGAGCGCTGACAAGCCTTATTGTAAGACACACAAATATGTAACATAGCACGAACACGTGTAAAATTAGCGGCTGAATAATAAATGTTTAACTTATGCAGCATCACAGACGGCCTCGCAGCGCTCACGTCACCAAACTTGTGAATAAAGAACGCTTCAGCACTATACCACGCAGTGTTATTTTTGTGCTTCGTTGAGTTGAGTTGAGTTGAGTGGTTGTAGGCTACTGGTGGGATTAGCCTTGCAGTAGCTGCCGGCAATTGCTCCACCGTAGCGACACTTAAAATACATAAATCATATAAATCAGACACAGACCTCACAACTACACTACACATAGTCACACCTAAGGTCACCATGTGGAGGCCAAATCCGTGTCCTGCAGGTAATTTAAAAGAAGGCGAGAAACCTCCTTCCTATCTAACCGGTTCCCGCGCGGGAAAACAATGTCCTGTATAGAACTGTGGGGAATTCCTGTCCTCTTGAGGGACCCGAATAACACGCTCCTTTCCGCGTCATACAGAGTACAGCACATAAGGTAATGTTCTATGTCACCGCACACACCACACGTTGAACATAATGGTGACAACGCCAGGCCAGTCTTACACATCCATGCAGGGGTACGAGCAGAGCCCGTGCGAATGCGGAGCAGTAAAGTGGCTTGGTTTCTTTTGAGACCCTTAGTCACACATGGCTTGTGAGGTGAGCTCCACAAAGAGTGGAAGTGGCACAACACCGCTTCTCTGAAGAGTCTCTTGTCCTCTTGAGGCACTTTTCTCAAAGGATTCCCAGACAGCGCTCTATGGGCAAGGCTGTCCGCCATCTCGTTGCCTATGATACCTATGTGCGAGGGCACCCATTGGAATCGTATGGAGAAGCCTTTGATAAGGAGAGTGTGCACCGAGCGTAGGGAGCTTAGACATAAAGCATCAGTAGGGAACCCATACTCTAACCTTTGAAGGGCGGATTTCGAATCTGTAAGAATGACTACGGGTTGAGGCGTACAAAGCCGTAGCTTTTTTAGGGCTGCCTCAATGGCAACGCTTTCGGCCGTTGTGGAGGACACGACTGTAGTGAAGCGAACCGACCAATCATACTTTAAAGCGGGAATATGAAAAGCAGCTGCACTAGATCCTCTGACCTTGTCCACAGAGCCATCAGTAAAAATTTGAAGATGACGTGCATATTCAGTTTCAAGATGTTCCAGTACGAGCGAACGTGTTGCCGCCAAAGGAGAACTCCGCTTAGCACGAACGTGAGGAATTGTCAACGAACAATCGAGGCTCGCGAAAGACCAAGGTGGATTCAACCTCTTAGTTCGACCTCTAGCGTCAAGACCCAGGTAACCAATAGTATTAAGGGCCAAGTACGCTCGGGACTCGGATCTCTTTCGAAGGCTCTGTAGAAGGGCTCGACCGGCTATCGTCTGTTTGAGGCGGCCAATTTGCATCAATAGCCTTTGTGAAGCGACTAGGCTAAGAGGTCTCGATAGAGACTCATAAAGTACTGCATTATTAGGAGTAGACTGCGGAACGCCAAGAGCCCTCCTTAGGCCCTTTCTGTGCAAAACCTCAAGTCGTTCCAGCTGTGATAGTGAGGGGGAAATTAAAGGGAGCTGGTACATTATTCGACTCGTCACTAGTGCATCGTGCAGCCTGATCATTGAAGAAGGGTGATTTCCCCATTGCTCACTTGCAACTCTACGGATCACATTGAGACGCGGAGATAGTGATGTCACAATAGAGTCCACAGCTCGTCGCCACTGTAGACGGTAGTCAATAATTACGCCCAAAAAGCGTTTGTACTTCAATTGACGAAGGCAAGATTGATCAATGTCTATCTTCAGCCGCGCATACCGTCTTCCTCTACCTGGAAACATGATGAAGCCAGATTTTTCCACCGAGAGAGTCAACCCTACACCTTGAAGGTAATTTTGGACTGAAAGTAAGGCCTGTCGAGCTATCAGAGCTAAACGCTTGTGTTGATATCCGCTTAACCAAATACAAATGTCGTCCGCGTATATCGACATATGGATATGCCTGCAATGTTTTTGCACTTCAGCGGGAAGACCAGCCATTACAACATTAAACAGCGTCGGGGAAAGAACACTTCCCTGAGGTACACCTCGCGATACCGCCCTTTCGGTGCTTATGGTACTTCCTAACCGCACTTGGATTTTACGATCACTGATAAGTGAGTGAATGAAGCGCAGAAGATAGCCCTGTACGCCTATGTCCATCAAGCTATTTAGTACTGAACTTTGAAGTACGTTATCATAAGCCTTTGATACGTCTAGGAAAATAGCTAGTGTTGAGAGGCCGAAAGCTCTTTGATGTTCAATGTGGCTTATCAAGTCCAAGACGCTATCTTGCGCGCTTAGACCTGTGCGGAATCCAGTCATGCATGTTGGCAGAGCCCTTCTATCTTCAAGCCACCATGATAAACGCTTACTTGCCAGCTTCTCCATGAGCTTAGCCACACACGACGTCAATGATACAGGTCGATACGAGGCCAAGTCTGTCATTTCTTTGCCGGGTTTCAGCACTGGGACAACACAAGCCACCTTCCATGAAGGAGGGACGTCGCCAGTCTCCCATACTCGATTGAGAAAGCTTAGGAGCATCTTCCGGTGTTCTAGAGGTAGGTTCTGCATCATCTGGTTGGTAATGTCGTCAGGACCTGGTGCACATCGACGCCGCAGGCTGCTGAGTGCTGCCTGCGGTTGGTAATGTCGTCAGGACCTGGTGCACATCGACGCCGCAGGCTGCTGAGTGCTGCCTGCTTCGACAAAGCCTTACATTCACTCAGTTTACATTTCCGTGCTGCGCAATGCAGGCGCAGAATAGATCGACAGCTGCCCTGTCAAAGATTATCTGTCGCCCATTAAGCGGTTGTTGAAAAACCGTCCGGTTTGGCCAATGTACCACTTACATATATATATATATATATATATATATATATATATATATATATATATATATATATATATATATATATATATGTATATATATATGCGGTCCGACAAGGAGTGCAGACACGGAATATTGGCGACTGGCTTTTCTTTAGCGTTACCATTTGTTGCAATCACGCCCTTCGCTTTCAATTTTAACTTGCTAAGTATTCTTTCACTTTAGGCAGCCAAAGTAGTCAATGGATAATTTTACTGCCTAAGTCTTTTGAGTGATTAGAAAAGGCTTCAGTCATTCGATACAGGCATGACTTACGTAGATTCCAAACAGGATGTCGCAATACTGTTTTTCACAAGTTTAGAGTTGGCAGAATTGAAATACAGAATGGGTTTCACAGACCTCGGGAATACAAACATGTGCGATCGCACGAAATTCGCAAATCTAGGTCCAAAAACTGAATGCATCGTTCCCTAGGTACTTAAAGTTTCAAGCTCAAACCAGAAGCGTTTTCCTTAAATAGCTTGAGCACATTCGCTCTAGTACCATAGCGTCCATTCGCCTCAACAAAAACAAGATATTCGTCTTCATAGTGCATAGTTTTTAGCATACCTTCCACGACAATCGCAATGTCACGATGACTATTACTCTGGTATATTTCATAAGTTATTGGGGCAACGTGGGAACCAATACGCTTACCTATCCTAGCACTTCCGTTATCTATCCTATCGCCATATACGTAAGTGTATGGTGATAAATCAAAGGGCGGTGTGGGAGAGAGTATCTTCGTATACGTATACAGGAGCAGGACATATAGGATATGACGTATATAGCATGTAGGAGTATAACATGTAGCAGGATATGCCGAAGCAATTCAAGTGCTAGAATGTCAATAAAGGGCCCCTCTACAGACCACATAGCAAATTTCGGTTGTACGCTGGAAGTTATTACGTGCTCTCTAGGGAGCGTTCTACCGCAAGAATGTTTCAAATCGGTTTATAATTAACGAAGATAGAAATATTTCAGTGCCGCAAACCCATGATTTGAGGAGGCGAGCGACACCGCCAACATAACACTTTCCCCACATGCTCCAGCCTAGCCTCTGCAAGCCAAATTCCTTCCCAGCGTTCTCCGATAGCGGAGCATGAGCATCGCGTGACGCGCACGTCACGGGCCCCGCCTCTTTTGTTTTTTACTCGCTTTCTTGCTGCGCGGCGTACTTCCGCTGACGGTCTCGCGCGCGAGCTATTGCGTTTGCCTTGTTTAGCGCAGCGCGCTGTTTAGCGCGCTGTGCACGAGAACAAATGACTAGCGGTATAAGTCAGTGCTACACGAATACTTAGGCAGACGCAAGCGGATCACACAGCATGATCGCGCGCCGGAACAAGGTAGAAAAAGGCATAGTTTCGCTCCCTGCGAACGCGACTGCACGAAATGGGAGCAAGAAGACAAAACGAAAGTATCTCTCTCTTGCTACAGCACGAAGTAAAACAGACACGCAGACATTCGGTTTGTAGGTTTTGTATTTCTAAACTTTAATTAGTCTACTGAAACAACAGATCAAACAAATAACTGCTGTTGCCTTGAATAGTTATCAAACTTACGTGCCACTATGAGCGAAGTCACATCACTGCCACGTAAGTAGGCGCACTTGCGCAATATACGTTGACTTTCCCGCTGAGAGCGCTACGCCCGCGAGTAGAAAGGCAAATGGCGCGTGGTTTGAAATTTAAGCTCTTTCCGTGGCGAATAGGACTGTAATAATCAGCAGGCCCGATAGTTAGCGCGCATTCTATGCACTGCGCTCACCAGCTTAAAATGATCAGACCTAGTAATGGGCCCTTAAACGGGCTACACCAGCAATGTTTTGAGCATGTCAAGGTTGTGGAATACTTATAGTTGCCCGAGACCCCCCTGTCACGCGTCTGATAGTAGAACGGTACCGCAAATTCAAAAATAATTTTAAATAAGCAAAAAAGCGCAAATACGAAACCTAAATTTGACCAAGCAACCGAGCGGACTTCTTCGCGTTACGTCAAGAGAGGCACACCAGCCGGAAAGGCGTGCAAGGTATGCCGGACTCGCAGGTGGGGCGAACGAAACCGGCGAAGAACAGACGCGCAGCTGATTATCGAACGTTCTGCATTTTCAGGTGACAATGCAATCTGCACCAGCTCTTCGGATGTGTCAGTCAGTAACTGCTACGATTTCGATTATTTCAAAAACCATGACTTGCCATTCGCATTCGACCCGCCACTGGTTTTTAAATTATGGGGTTTCACGTGCCAAAACCACTTTCTGGTTATGAGGCACGCCGTAGTGGAGGGCTCCGGAAATTTCGACCACCTGGGGTTCTTTAACATGCACCTAAATCTAAGTGCACGGGTGTTTTCGCATTTCGCCCCCATCGAAATGCGGCCGCCGTGGCCGGAATTTGATCCCACGACCTCGTTCTCAGCAGCCCAACACCATAGCCACTGAGCAACCACGGCGGGTGACCCGCCACTAGTGCAAGAGCCCATGCGCAACATATCGTGCTGCAGCATGAAGACCAAGGGTAGCCCTAACCACTGTTTTTGTACGTGCTTCTTGCTATTTTACGTGCTTTACCCCTTCTCAGGGAAGCGCTTGGCATACCTACTATAAGATGTGGAGCACTACTTTTCGTAGTTGTATCCCGCAGAAACGCCGCCCACAGTCCAAAGGGCTGACCGATGCATTAGGTTGCAGCGACTGCTCGTCGCTGCAAGTACAGCGACTGCTCGTCGGTCGCTTGAGATTTAATGCTAGCCGCTCATCGCTGACATCACTTAATGTCAGAACATATCTAAACACGTACATTTTGTGCAAGTAGGCACCGCTGCATCACTCTGAGTCGCGCTGATATGAGTGACCACACACCTTCGAAGACAGCGAGAGGGACACCGTAAACCGTGTCCCGCTCGCTGTTTTTGGTGGTGTGTGGTTGCTCCATGTGCAACGCTCCCGCGCTCCCATGCATGGCAGCGTTGTTTACGCTGCCTACTTATCATTCTTCGTATTCTCTTCATGCACACAATGAATGTGTTTCTTAAGGTAAACGTAAATTAGGACTTTGCGCGCATGGTCATTCATCTACAGAACGCGTAGTTTTCTCGCGCAAACGACAATGCCAGTATTAGAGTGTTTAATTTGGTGTTCTTACGCTTCGCTCAGCAGTTGAGTGAAGCGAAAGCGTGAATGCGCATGCGCCGTCCGCTTAGCCGCAAGCGGGCTAGCGGAGCGAAAAACACGCTCCGCTTACCAGCTACCGAAGCGGAGCGTAGCTCCCATCTTTCACTAGCGAGGGTGGTCGATGTGCGCGCCCTCTTTCGCGCGCGCATCGAGGCACCTCGCTTGCCTCACTCTTTCCAAGATGGCTGCCTCCAGCGACATATTCTAGACCATGCCGCTCACTTCAACCTCGCCTTTATGTGCGTATGTGCAGCGCAAGCCGCGAAAGCGCTTTCACATAGACGAAGATTAATGTTTGCTGAAAGAAATTGGAAGTGCTGACTCATTTGAAAACCTGGCAGGTCGGAGGATGTGCTGTGAAATGTAGCGCGCACTGCGCAGCGCTAAGGATTGGATTGGATGGTGCATGTAAGCCAGCTGGCTATCAAGTGGCATTCCCCAAGTCGACGCTTTATATTCCTGCCGAAAATATGGACCGCTAAAGCATTACTAGCGCACGTCTAGCTACTTCATGAACAAATAAGTTATATATAATCGTTTTCCTTTATAAAAGCAACCATGTAATGAAGCAGACGCGCCTCGAGTTTCCGATAGCAGCTCGGAGACGACGACGAAGACCCGCTCTTGGATCTGCAGGAGAGCTCGGGCTCTTCGCCGTGGCACAATCCCCCACTGTGGGTATGTGCCACGGCCACTCAGGACAACAACAACAACAACAACAGCTTCTAGGCTGCTGTTTATCTGCGGCTCCTCACCTTTAATTAAGCATCAATACATTTAGTGGAAATTGCTGGAATTCCTCAAGTTACACTGGAGCTCCGCAATCGTACGTTGCCCACCGTCACCATGATTGATGCGACCTACGCACCGACAGTACCCATGGCTGCCCCTGTTGTACGATGCGGGGTGCTGACAGACGCCAGCCGCGTCTACCCAAGTGACTCGGAGCCGCGTTGACCGAACGAATGCCACAAACCTTTATTTGACAACGACATGTATAGAACGCATGGCGCGTTGCGCCCTCTACATCTTTCCCCCGAGATATGCACACAAGAAACATCAAACACTTCACAAGTCAAGTCTTCTCGGAGTCTTGACTCGACGGCCAAACCTGGTGACTCACTCCACAATCATTGGAGACTCGTGGTGTTGCTGTTGCCGTGGCCTGCTGTTCGTGCTCCTCGCGGTTTTCACTCCTAGCTGGCTCGTTGAGCTAGCTCATCGTTGTGTCTGAATGGGGCACTAGATGTATCCTATTACGCACAAGCACCGCGTTGGGTGTTTCTACGATGTACCAGCGGGGCTTGGAGGCTGGGCTTAGAACACACGCCGTATCCTTGATGTCTCGAACCCACACTATACCTCCCGGCTGTAGCGGAGGAAGGACGGTCGCGGCATGACGGCGATCGAAGTCTTTCTTCTGTCGCCTTCTCACCTCTTTGTCTTGGCACTTCACATCCTCTGGCGCAGGCCACTTCGCTTCCAGGCGGTCCACTGTCTTGGGAAGCCTGGTTTGCAAGCTACGACCCAACAGTAGCTGCGTTGGGCTGAACCCTGTGACGCCTGCAGTGTCTCTGTACGACAGAAGAGCCAGAAAAGGATCGTCTGCTTTCGCAAACAATTGTTTGATCGTACGCACCATCCTTTCCACTTCCCCATTTGACTGCGGGTAGTTTGGACTTGACGTGATGTGTTAGAAGCCATAGCACTTCGCAAAAGCTGCAAAGGCATGTGAAGCAAATTGTGGTCCATTATCACTTCGTACAACTGCGGGAATGCCAAAACGAGCAAAAATGATTGTGCCTGCATTGATGACCGCCTCAGAGGTGGTGCTTCGCATGTAGATGACTTCAGGGAAGCGAGAACGATAATCAGCTACTAGCAGGTAGTTGTGTCCCTTGTAACTAAACAAGTCCATTCCTACTTCTTGCCATGGTTGTTCTGGAGTCTTCGTTACCCCCAATGGCTCACTTCTTTGCACTCGTGTGACTGCACACTGTCTGCAGCGAGTGACTATGTCCCGTATTTGCGGCGAAATCCATACCACCACACGGAATCCTGGGCCCTTAGGCGGCATCGGCTAATTCCCTGGTGATCTTCATGGAGAAGTTTGAGGGTATTCTTTTGCAGCCAAGCCGGGATGACAAAGCGATTACCTTTTAGCAGGATGCCGTGATTTAGCAATCACCTCGATGACTCCAGTACTTCTTGAGGTGCTCCGGAAGCCTATCGCGACGAGGTCAGCCTTGAGTGCAGTATTTGACGAGCTGGTTATATTCCCAGTCCAGTTTTTGGTGCCTGCGGACATCATCTACAGTAACCAGCTTCGTGTCTGTCACCGTAGCAAATTGAAATTCCACAAACTCCTCTACCACATCCACCGGACTGATCGACGGCTTCTCATCCGGAGCCCTTGAAAAAGTATCCGCAGTGGCTAGCTGTTTGTCAGGAGCGTAGACCACGCTAAGGTGGTAGCGCATAAGTTTCATGCGAAACTTTTGAATACTTGGGGGCATCGTATCCAAGTCAGCGTTTCCATGTATTGTTACGAGCGGCTGGTGATCCGTTTCTGCAGTGAAGTTTAGGCCACGCACGTATTGGTCAAACCGGCGCACTGCCCATGCTACCGCCAGCGCTTCTTTCTTTCTTTGGCTGCAGCGCTGTTCCGCTTCAGTAAGCGACCTGATGGTTGTTCTTGCAGAAGAACCGCGCCCAATCAAAATGAGCTCGCGTCGCATTAGACAATGGTATTACGACCGGGATACTTAGCGACGCACAGGTCCGAGGTGAGCTTCGCTTTTACCCGATTAAAAGCGGTCTCTTGAAGCGGTCCCCATTACCATGCATTTTGCTCGCCTAGCAAGGCGCGAATAGGGGCGGTTGCCTGCGATAGGTTGAGCAGGAAGCGACCAATATGATTAGCCAGGCCGAGGAATCGCCTAACCCCAGCAACGTCCTTGGGTGGCTCCAAGTTGCGAAGTGCTTCGAGTTTGCTGGGACTTGGCGAGATACCATTGACGTCGATCACCACACCCAGAAACTCTACTTTGTCTTCACCGAAGCAGCACTTTGACTTGTTGAGTTGAACTCCGGCTGTCTTCAGATGTTGAAGAACCTCCACAACTCGCTTGTCGTCCTCTTCTCGATCTTTACCAAAAACCAGGACGTCATCCACCATGTTGATGACGTTCGGTTGCCCCTCCAGGATTCGAGTCATTTCTCTTTGAAAATATTGCGGTGCTGAAGTCTAGCCAAAAGGTAGACGACAGTAGCAGTAGCGTCCAAATGGTGTGATGAATGTGGTATACACTTGGTATTATCGGGACAATCGCACTTGGTGAAATCCTGCTGTCGCATCCAGCTTCGAGAACACTTTGGTGTCGCCCATTTGCCCGAGCACCCATTCGACCATTGGAAGCACATGCTTTTCACGGAGAGCTTCGTTGTTGAGCTTCGTTAAGTCGACACATATTGAGATTCCGCCTGATGCCTTCGGTACTGCGACCAGAGCGGCACACCATGGCGTCGGCTTCGTAATGCACCTGATGACTCCTTGTTTTTCCATCTGGTCCAGCTCCTCCTTACCTGGTTGTACAGAGGAATGGAAATATCTGCGAGGTACACTGAGAGCAAATGGCCTGGAATTTGGCTTGAGTCGAGTAGTGTACTCTTCCCCTACGGCACCAAGCCCTTCGAAGATGTCCTGGCCAGGGGCTGCGTCGATTGCAGAGCTAGCTTGCTTTTCAGGTCGCTGTGCGGCGTCGATGAACTTCACGACTCCCAATGCGAGGATAGTAGGGTAGCCTAGTAGAGGTGTAGACTGCGAAGGCATGACGTATACGTAAGTGCGTTTTGTGTAGTGTTAATTTCTGTATCCACTGCTAACTGTTCGTTCTATTTCTTTCGTCTTCATCATTGATCAAGATTAAGTGTATGTGTTTAGTGTTCTTGTGTTTCGTTGCCAGTCTTTAAGCATATTTTTTCTCTCTATCTCCCTAATCTGACTCATTCGTTGTATTCGCTTGAATACGGAACGACCAACCGGCTTGTACACCCGGTCGACGACTTCGTGCCGACGGCGAACGGGTGACAAGCCGTGACAGGGAGCAAGCATCGTGCGTTGGCAAAAGTTAAGAAAAAGCAAAGGTTATCTTCTGTCGATACCATAGGGCAAATGGGTTTATCGCGCTGAACTGGCTGCTATTGCAATTCTTTCACACTGTGTGTGCGCTCTTCAGAAACAGAGCACTTTTGCCCTGCCAAGTCGGAACTGGGAGCTGTGCCTCTCACTGCTCCATTGCGTTATTGATATTTGGCCTATGAGGGCGCTTAGTACACTCCCAGGTTGCATGTATTAGGGCGGATATGCCACCGAACCAAGGGCAGTCGACCGTATAGCGAGTGGGATACATTGTGTTTACCATTTTTAGATGGGGGAATACCCCGTCTGTATTTTGCGCGAATCGGCAACTTCTTGCCCGCTATGTTTTGGCTGAGGCGGTGGGTATTTCTTGTGGACTCCGCGCTGATGAGTACGCATATTGTCACGTGGTGGTGGCATTGAAGAACACAGTAGCAATACTGTGAAAGACAAAACTAACTTTTATTGGGCGAACCTGTGCCCACAAAACAGGCTACACTTATAGCACAACGATAGCGGCGAACACGGTCGGCGATCGTCGAAAATTTGATCAGCGGGTAAGCGCGTCGGCTATTATACAGCAGTCATCGAATGTTCCAGAGTAATCGCTGGGACCCGCGTGTCTTCCACAAAGTTCTACACCATTCGCGTCACGCGATGAAATCAGATAACACAAGGTTGGGCGACAACAGACAGCGGATAGAAGCATCGATAACTTTCTAGAAACTTCGGATACATGCAGGCGCGTCCCGCGCTGTGCGATAACATTTGTTAGGCGGCGAAACGTGGTCGCCCAATAAAGATAAGTAGACCTGTCAATACCCCCCTCTTAAATAGCATCGATCCGATGCTGCAAACAAACGAAAGTAATAAAGAAAAGCATTCGTAGCAACGAAAACAGCAAAATAAGGAAGTTCGTCAGCGTCCGTAAAAGGGTTTAAGGCACACCACGTGGACCACATCAGATCGTGCGCGGCACCACTGTGAATGCGAAATACCGTCAGGCACTACCTCATAGTCGAGCGCGCCAATACGTCAGATGATCTTGTAGGGTCCGAAATAGCGTCGCAATAGTTTCTCACTCAGTCCTCGTCGGCGTATCGGGGTCCATACCCAAACACGGTCACCGGGCTGGTACTCGACGAAGCGTCGTCGGAGGTTGTAGTGTCGGCTGTCGGTATGCTGCTGGTTCTTGATCCGTAGGCGAGCGAGCTGTCGGGCTTCTTCGGCACGCTGGAGATAGCTAGCGACGTCAACATTCTCTTCGTCAGTGACGTGCGGCAGCATGGCGTCGAGAGTCGTCATCGGGTTCCTGCCGTAAACCAGCTTGAACGGCGTGATCTGTGTTGTTTCTTGCACCGCCGTGTTGTAAGCGAAAGTTACGAAGGGCAGGACCGCGTCCCACGTCTTGTGCTCGACGTCGACGTACATTGCTAGCATGTCGGCGAGGGTCTTGTTCAGGCGCTCCGTGAGACCATTCGTCTGCGGATGGTAGGCAGTTGTTCTCCTGTGACTTGTCTGGCTGTATTGCAGAATGGCTTGGGTGAGCTCTGCTGTAAAAGCCGTTCCTCTGTCGGTGATGAGGACTTCTGGAGCACCATGTCGCAACAGGATGTTCTCGACGAAAAATTTCGCCACTTCGGCTGCGCTGCCTTTCGGTAGAGCTTTAGTTTCAGCGAAGCGGGTGAGATAGTCCGTCGCTACGACGACCCACTTATTTCCGGAAGTTGATGTCGGAAACGGTCCCAACAAGTCCATCCCGATCTGCTGAAAAGGTCGGTAAGGAGGCTTGATCGGCTGTAGTAATCCCGCTGGCCTTGTCGGTGGTGTCTTGCGTCGCTGACAGTCTCGGCATGTCTTGATGTAACGGGCGACATCGGCGGTTAGGTGCGGCCAGTAATACCTTTCTTGTATCCTCGAGAGCGTCCGGCAGAAACCGAGGTGCCCAGCGGTCGGATCGTCATGTAGGGCGTGCAGTACTTCTGGACGCAGCGCCGGCGGAACAACAAGAAGGTAGTTGGCGCGGACTGGTGAGAAGTACTTCACGAGTAGGTTGTTTTGAAGCGTGAACGAAGACAACCCACGCTTAAATGCCCTAGAGACAACGTCGGAGTCGGATATACTCGGCTAGGGCTTTTACCTCCGGGTCTCCTCGTTGCGGCTCGGCGAAGTCTTCCGCGCTTGTTATTCCAAGGAAGGCGTCACCATCTTCATCATCTTGCAGCGGCGGGTCAATGGGGGCGCGTGATAGGCAATCGGCATCTGAGTGTTTTCGTCCGGACTTGTAGGTTACAGTGATGTCATATTGTTGTAGTCTGAGGCTCTAACGTGCCAGCCGTTCTGAAGGGTCCTTTAAATTAGCTAGTCAACACAACGCGTGATGGTCGCTGACCACTTTGAATGGCCTCCTATATAGGTAAGGGCGGAATTTTGCTGTAGCCCAAATGATGGCGAGGCATTCCTTTTCAGTCGTAGAATAATTGCCTTCCGCTTTTGACAGCGACCGGCTAGCATAAGATATCACCCGTTCAAGTCCGTCTTTCCTCTGGGCTAGGACAGCACCGAGGCCTAGGCTACTTGCTTCAGTATGGATGTCGGTATCGGCGTTCTCGTCGAAGTGTGCAAGTACCAGCGGCGACTGCATGCGTCGTTTGAGTTCCTGAAATGCATCGGCCTGCGACGTTTCCCCCTTGAACTTGACATCACATTTGGTTAGATGCGTTAGCGGCTCCGCGATGCGTGAAAAGTCCTTAACAAAGCGCCTGTAGTAGGCACACATGTCAAGGAATCTACGCACTGCCTTCTTGTCGATGCGCTGCGGGAACTTTGCGATGGCAGCTGTGTTCTGCGGGTCGGGGCCGACTCAAGATTTGCTGATGACGTGGCCTAGAAACAGAAGCTCGCCGTAAGCGAAGCGGCACTTTCCGGCTTCAGAGTAAGCCCGGATGACCTGATGGCGTCTAGTACTGTTGCAAGCTGCCCAAGGTGATCGTCGAAATTGCCGGCGAAGACAACGACGTCATCCAAGTAAACGAGACAGGTCTGCCACTTCAATCCTGCTAAAACCGTGTCCATCACGCGCTGGAACGTTGGAGGCGCTAAGAACAGTCCGAATGGCATAACCTTGAACTCGTAGAGGCCGTCTGGGGTGATGAAGGCGGTCTTTTCGCGATCTGTTTCGTCGACTTCTATTTGCCAATAGCCAGACTTGAGGTTCATGGACGAGAAGTATTTAGCGTTGCCGAGTCGATACAATGCGCCGTCTATCCGTGGGAGGGAGTATACGTCCTTCTTCGTGATCTTGTTCAGACGACGATAATCGAGGCAGAAACGTAGGGTTCCGTCCTTTTTCTTCACCAAGACTACAGGAGATGCCCATGGGCTTTTTGACGGCTGGATGATGTCGTCGCGCAGCATTTCGTCGACTTGGTGCCTTATAGCTTCACGTTCTCGCGTAGAAACTCGACAAAGGCTCTGGCGGGCACACTCTTCGGTTATGATGCGATGCTTTGCGCCTGGTGTTTGTCGAATCCTTGATGACGTCGAAAAGCATTTTTGTATCGTCGAAGTAGACTTCTGAGCTGTTTTTGCTTAATCGTGGGGAGACTTGGATTAATGTCGAAGTCTGGTTCGGGAACTACGGTCATGGGGGTAGATGCGGCAGAATCCGAGAGGACAAATGCACTGCTGGTTTCCAGCATTTCCTCGATGTATGCGATCGTCGTGCCCTTGTTGATGTGCTTGAACTCCTGGCTGAAGTTTGTCAGCAACACTTTCGTGTTTCCTCCGTGCAGTCGAGCGATCCCTCTTGCGACGCAAATTTCGCGGTCGAGCAGTACACGTTGGTCGCCTTCGATCACGCCTTCTACGTCAGCGGGTGTTTCGGTGCCGACCGAAATAACAATGCTGGAGCGAGGCGGCATGCTCACTTGATCTTCTAGCACACTCAAGGCGTGGTGACTACGAGGGCTCTCCGGCGATATCGCTTTATCTTCCGAGAGCGTTATTGACTTCGACTTCAGGTCGATGATTGCGCCGCGTTGGTTCAGGAAGTCCATGCCGAGAATGACGTCTCGTGAACACTGTTGGAGGATAACGAAGGTGGCAGGGTAAGTCCGGTCATGAACGGTACTTCTTGCCGTGCAGATTCCAGTCGGCGTAATGAGGTGTCCTCCAGCGGTTCCAATTTGAGAGCCTTCCCATGCAGTTTTAACTTTCTTCAACTGGGCGGCGATGTGTTCACTCATGACGGAGTAATCAGCTCCTGTGTCTACTAAGGTGGTGACTGCGTAGCCGTCGAGAAGCACGTCGAGGTCGGTGGTTCTCTGTCTGGCGTTGCAGTTAGGTCTTCACGTCGGATCACGGCTGCGTCGTGTTGAACTGAAGTTGGAACGTCGCGTCGTCAAGTCGTCTTTTGTCGCTGTAGTCTTGGCTTCCTGACTTCGTCGGAACGGCGGCGTGTCGTTATTATGTCGTCGAGATGGTCTCTTCGTCGTCTTCGTCGGCGGCGGAGGATCTTCATCAGTTCGACGAACAGCAACCGCACCTCCATCGGTTGCTGCTTTTAATTTTCCGGATATGGGCTGACGGACCGGCCCCGGGCTGGGCCGGTGTATGGTCGGCGCTGCGGCGACAGGTAGCTGCCTGGTGACGGCGAACGGGACGGTCGTCGAGGGCTCCACTCAGTGGCTGCGAGGTAGTCGGCGATGTCACGAGGGCGTTCACCTTCCCTCGGGCGCTGTGCGTTGACGGCGAAGCCTCGCAATCCCAGCTCGCGGTATGGGCATCGGCGGTAAACATGGCCGGCTTCGCCGCAGTGGTAGCAGAGCGGGCGGTGGTCGGGGGCGCGCCAAATGTCCGTCTTCCTCGCGTAGGTGCGCTGGCCGACGGGTGGTCGTACTGGCGGCGGCGGCGGACGACGGAATTGGGGCGTTGCAAGGCCCTGGCGCGGTCGCGGAGGGGGACCTTGACGGCGTGCGACGGCGGCGTAAGTCATCGCTTCTGGCTGAGGCTGTGGTACTTGTGGTTGCACCTCAGGAACTTCAAGCGATCGGTGCACCTCTTCTTTCACGATGTCGGCGATCGAGGCCACTTGAGGCTGCGAAGATGGCAATACCTTGCGCAGTTCTTCGCGCACAATGGCCCTGATGGTCTCGCACAGATCGTCCGTGGCCAGTGATTGAATTCCGGCGTAGCTTGTTGGCTTGGTGCGGCGGTCGAATTGCCGGTTCCGCAATTCGAGTGTCTTCTAGATGCTCGTCGCCTCACGAAGGAACTCGTCGACGGTCTTCGGTGGGCTTCTTACCATTCCGGCGAAAAGTTCCTCCTTTACGCCTGGCATCAAGAAACGCACTTTTTTCTCTTCGGACATTTCCGGGTCGGCGTGCCGGAAAAGACGGGTCATCTCATCTGTGAAGATGGCAATGGTCTCATTGGGTAGTTGGCCTCGGGTTTCCAGTAGAACTTCGGCCCTTTCTTTTCGGACAACGCTCGTGAACGTCCTCAGGAAGTTACTGCGGAACAGGTCCCATGTTGCTAGGGTGGACTCCCGGTTCTCGAACCAAGTCCTCGGGGCATCTTCTAAGGAGAAGTACACGTGTCGTAGCTTATCCTCAGAGGTCCAGTTATTGAAGGTCGAGATCCTTTCGAAGGTTTCGAGCCAGGTTTCAGGATCCTCTGACGTAGCTCCACGGAAAGTTGGGGGCTCCCTGGGTTGTTGAATACGATGGGTGACACTGGGGCAGCCATTGCGGTTGTCTTGGCCACAATCTCCTTGGGCTTCTCAGGTAGAAGTCCGTGCTCCGGGGGCAGCTGTTGTAGACGATGGCTTGCTCGATGGTCCAGGACTACGTTGGTGCTCTCTTTGCGGTCCGGGCTTGGATCACGGCTTGTCGGGGGCCTCCGGTACATGGACGAAAAGCACCTCCACCAGATGTCACGTGGTCGTGACTTCAAAGAACACAGTAGCAAATACTGTGAAAGACAAAACTAACTTTTATTGGGCGAACCTGTGCCCACAAAAACAGGCTACACTTATAGCACAACGATAGCGGCGAACACGGTCGGCGATCGTCGAAAATCTGATCAGCGGGTCAAGAGCGTCGGCTTTTATAGAGCAGTCGTCGAATGTTCCAGACTAATCGTTCAGACCCGCGTGCCTTCCACAAAGTTCTACACCATTCGCGTCAGGCGATGAAATCAGATAACATAAAGTTCGGCGACAACAGAGAGCGGATAGAAGCATCGATAACTTTCCAGAAACTTCGGATACATGCAGGCGGTTCCCGCGCTGTGCGCTAACATTTGTTAGGCGGCGAAACGTGGTCGCCCGATAAATATAAGCACACGTGTCAATATAGTCACTAGAGTTGAGGAAGAACTTGGCAAATGGTCAATTAAAGAGTGGGAATATGGTGACCTTCTACGTGTAATAACGACAGATACGAAAAGAGACACAACATGTTCGTTGGAAAGGAATAAAGAAACCGAAAATCTGGTGGAACAAGGAGATACGAGAAGCGATCGCCGAGGGACAGAAAGCATCTCGAGAGCACGGGCAGGCAAAGAAGGCGCAGTTGCCGCAGGCTGAAGTAACCAGTAAATGGGAAATACACCGAGAGAAAAAGTCTATGGTTCAAATACTGGTGCAAGCAAAATTAAAAGGTGAAAGTGAACATTGGTCGTCAGAAATACGTGAGAAAAAAAAGGCCACACCTAGAATATTTTGGCACCACATAAGATTATTAGGCAGGAAGTCAACAATAATACAAACATATCCTAGACGAAGGTGAAAAGAGACTGGAAGGAGAAGCGACAATAAATTACATCCGAACAGTAACAGCCGAATCTTTCCAAGGCAATGACGAGGTTGTATTTGAAGAAAAAAAGAGCATGAAAGAGACCCAAGTGGAAAAGGAGCTGTTGCTAAGAAATTTAAACTCGAAGAAAGCGGAAGCAAAAATTCCTAAGCGCACATCCACACGGCTAGACGAGGTTCCCGTTAGGCTGATAAATGAACTAGGACCAAAAAGTAAGGAAGCTCTGGTGAAAGCAGTGGAGAAAACTTTAAAAGATAGAGAAATACCAGACAGTTGGCGACAAAGTAGAATGAATTCACTTGTATATACCATTGACCATTACATCGGTAATATACAGGCTAGCAATACAGGCAATCAAATTAAAGCTTCAAACATGGGCAGAGAATAATGGCATTTTGGGAGAGCTTCAGAATGGCTTCAGAATAGGTAGGCGTTCGGATGATAAATTGTTTGTTCTTACTCAGTGTATTGAAATATCAAAAGCAGAAAGCAGACCGTTGTATGTGGCCTTTTTAGACATTACAGGAGCCTACGACAACGTAGTCCGCAACATTTTGTGCGATATTATAGAAGGGGACGGCTAAGGTAACGATTGTCTACAGCTTTTGAGAGAGATTTACCTAGAAAATACCGTTTGCGTTGAATGGGAAGGGATGAGGAGCGAGGAGAAAGTTCATATCAACAAGGGACTGAGGCAGGGGTGCCTTGTATCCCCGCTGCTGTTTATGACGTACATGGTGAGGATGGAGAATGCGCTAGAAGGAAGTAATATCGGGTTTAATCTCTCATACAAACAGGCGGGTACAGTAGTAGAGCAGCAACTCCAAGGTTTATTTTATGCGGACGACATTGTGTTGCTAGCTAATAAGTAAAATGATTTGCAACGTCTGGCTAACATCTGTGTACAGGAAGGCAACAATTTAGGTTTGAAATTTATTGTTAGGAAATTGGGTGTTATGGTATTCAATGAAAACAGTAAACAGACAGTGGAGATACAGGGCCAAGAAATACCTCGGGTAACAGAATATAAATACATTGGTATATGGATAAACGAAGGCAATAGATATATGGAAACACAGGAAAAAACCATAACAGTAAAGGGGAAGAGAAATGCAGCCATAATGAAGAACAGAGCGCTATGGGGATACAATAGGTACGAGGTTCTCCGAGGTATGTGGAAAGGTGTAACGGTTCCAGGACTTACTATTGGAAATGCGGTTGTTTGCTTTAAAACAGGGGTACAATCAGGACTCGACGGGAACCAAGGGTCAGTGGGTCGCCTCGGATTGGGCGCTCACGGGAAGACTACAAATGAAGCTGCAGGGTGATATGGGCTGGACTAGCTTGGAAGGGAGGGAAGCTCGCAGTATAATTGAGTATGAAGAACGGCTGAGGAATATGGAAGAAAATCAATGGGCTGGGAGGGCGTTCAGGTATCTGTACAGGAAAAACATTGATTCACAGTGCAGGAAAAGAACTAGGAAGCTTACCAGCAAGTATGCGGCCTGTGGGGTGGGCAACACAGCAACAAAGAAGGTCAAGTGGAAAGTCAGAGAGGCTGAATTAATCTCATGGGTGGCGGCAATGGAAAAGAAACCTGCCATGATAACTACTTAAGAGGAAAAAACGAAATGAGGCAAGAAACCATTTATGATAACTCAAAAAGAAGCTCATTGCTTTTCGAAGCGAGATCGGGATGGCTTTGAACATGCACCTATAAAGCGAAATATAAGAAGGAAGAAGAAGCACGTGCTTGCTGCGGTAAAGCTAGGGAAACGACGGAGCATGTTTTATTAGAATGTGAAGACGTCTACCCAGCGGTCGATTTGGGCACCACTGGCCTCCTTGAAGCCCTCGGGTTCAGCGGGAGCACTGGTAAAGCAAACATGTCCGTAATAGGCATTAGTAAGAGGCGATTGGAGGATTGGTGGAGGAAAAGTAGGGAAACGACAAAAGACGGAGACGTACAAAAGCACAGTTCGCAATAGGGGATCAGAAAATTTGGGCGTGGTAGTTCATAGTGTTTTTTTTTTCTTTTTTTATTGTTTAACCTAGGTAGGACAATAGGCAGTATAATAGCAAGAGCTTGGTGGCACAACCCACCGCCCCGTTCCAAAGGGGATGCTCATAACATCCATCCATCCAGCCATCCCGTTGCTCCGGCTCCCGCTGCGTGGAGTATACCACTTTTGTCGGCGCCTGTATGTCTAGTCCGACCACACCAATTGCGACACCGTACTCTCGTTCGTTACTTTCGCTTATAACACCGCGACAAAAGCGACCATCGGTTTTCACCATTTTTTTTCTCTTGTATGCGCGTGAGCCTTCGTATCCTCTGGATACTATCCTGCCCTACCTACCTGACGCTTCCGAGTGCACTACTATTTAAGAAGTAGCCAGATACGCTGAAGATTGCCGCCAGCTGGTTCGTTCGTTGACCAGCGAGGATCAGGGGCATCAGAAGAAAAGACAAAACAGTCATCAGGCCACGCCCATCTCCCCTACTGGTTTCCTTGTGTGGCAATAGATACCGACTCACACGCCTGGCCTTTCTTCTAAACTACTTCCTCAGTACCATGGTCCGTACCTGGTCATCGACGCCTCCTCCCCTGTGAAATATATCGTTGAGCCCGTCACACCATCGCGGGACATTCGTTGCCGTGGTCGCGAGACAGTGCATGTTAGCCGGCTGAAGGTTTATGTCGACCCCTTCATCTTCTCTGCTCCCTGGATGGCCAGGATGGCTCCATTTCATGCCCGGTGCTAATGCAATGCCGTAGACGCGCCTCGTGTCTCCGATGACAGCTCGGAGACGGCGACGGTGACCAATGCTGTGTTTTGCAAGAGAGCTCGGGCTGTTCACTGCTGCTAGGTTGCTGTTTATCAGCTGTTTCTCACCTTTAATTAAACATCATTACACTGTCAATACATACAAAGGGCAAATGTAGTGTAATAAACGACGTAAACTTAGTTATACATGAAAGAAAGCTTAAGGGCATGTCTAAATGCATGAAAGAATGAAAATTAAATGGAGTTGGGTAAACCATTCCAAAGTTTTATAGCAGTAAATGATGATGTAATTTTTGCATGGGTAAAATGAACCATAGGAGTTGAAAATTGGAGTTACGGACAAACCTGGTAATATTATTATTGATGAGGTACCTGGAATGAATGAATTCGTATGAAAGCTGTTTAGTGAGTAATTTATAAAACATAATTATTACATGATAGTTTTACAAGTTTCTTACAACAAGGATTTTATTTTCACGAATAGAGTATCATTCGTGCAAAACCCACTGTTAGTGATAATGCGTATTGCTTGCTTTTGTATGTGCTGAATAGACGAGATATGACATATGTGTTTCTCCAGGAAACAGTGCCATAGTTAATGTGACTGTGAATGAAAGCAAAGTATAATGCTAATGATGCGTCTTTGGAGAAATATGCTCTTGATTTGATTAATGCTCTAATATCGAAGCTACACTTTTGCTTATTGAAGGCAATGTGTTCCGAAAGCTTCAGGTTAGAATCTCATTTGATGCCGAAAAATTATACACAGTTGGAGACGTGAAGACGGGAACCCGATGAGGAAGTGATCAATAGAATGCTCCCGTCACAGTGGCTAGCTGCTAGTTTCCTCATCGAAGACTTGCTTGCAAAGGTCGCGCTTTAACGTTTGCACGCAGCGCTCAGCGGTGTCATTCTAGGGCGGATTCCGTTACGGCTCAAAAAACTGTCAAGGCAGGCAGAAGTGACTGGTTCATAGTGTGCCTAACGGAAAAAGCTAAGTAAGGGACTAGGCATGCTTAGGAGATGTCAATCATTTCTACCGACTACTCAGATGTTAACTATCTATAACACGCTTTTTGTTCACAGCTACGCTATGGTCTTTTGGTGTGGGGCACTGGCGCTGCGAAATCTAAGCAAAAATTGCTTGCGCTTCAAAAAAAAAAAAAAAAAAGGGAAATGCATTACGTTGTATAGCAAATGCCGAATATAATGCACATACCTCGTCTTTATTCAATAAATTCAATGTATTAAGATTTGATTACATGTATGAATATTGTTCATTAGTGTCCTTGAAAACTGAATTTAACGAGGGATATAATAATATTACCTCCATAGCATGCTTAGAGCGCAGCACTTCGTCTCGACTTACTAGACAGAGCGATTATTGGAAGGTTCCTCGATGCCAAACAAACTATGGTCTCCAAATGCTGAAACATTCGCTCCCCCACATACTAAACAAATTCAATTGTTCATTAGAGCGATGGCGCCTTTTTCGCGACAGGATATGTCCAATCTGTTTTTACTTACATGATGTATTTCTTGTGCTTTCCTTGTGCAAAAAATGCGGCATAAGATGCTGCATTTTTTACGATATTAAATTTTTTTTTCTTCTCGGGGAGTGCCAATCTTTCTGCATTTTTTGTTTTTGTATAATTATATTACTTACTGTGTCAATTTCACTATGTATTTATGTGCCTATTTACTTCTTTTCATGACTACAAATGCTGTCACTTTTTTGCCTTGTATTGCTAGGATGTGGGGCCAGTCAAGCTGCGTTTATATCGCAGCTTTTTTCCCGCATTCCACACCACACATTGTATCTTTGCCTCATGCATGAATATGTAAAGATTGAAACACTGTGGTGAAATAAACTCCAACTCCAATATCTTCTGGTAAACACTAAGCAGCGAACACTCTGTGCAGCTTTTCTACCGTCTTCTCACTTTTGTCCTATTCATTACTAACGCTTCCACCCTCTTTAAATGAGCCTCGAGCATCACGAGAAAACATGAAGATACACTCGCTCCTAGCGGCGCGTACGACTCCAATCAACCTCGGCTCACGAGCAAGGTGTCGTATTTTTGTGACGTTTGCACCAACCCAAGCAGATCCAGTCTGGCCGCGATTCTCAAGGAGCACTGTATTTACCTAGAACTGTTAAGGAAACACCGCACTACGTTTTCAACCACAGGGTGCACTGGGCTAGAGGAATGTTAAGTGAATATTGCTTATTGTGGGCGCTGATGGTGCACTTCATCATCTCTATATTATCCTCATAAAGCGTGAGCCCTTCATCGCGCGTGCGGGCGCGTCATCAGCGTTGACTGTGCCGAGGTCTCTTTACCGCGTATCTTGGGCTGAAGAAAGGTCAGCCCTTTGACGTCACAAGTGGTGTAGGTGCTGCTTAGTCCCCCGTCCTCTGCACGTTTGGCTTACTCCCTGGAGTTTTGGTCAGGTCGCCGCTTGTGCCCACTTGTGCTGCAGCATGTCACAGGATGAACAGCCTGGCGCTTCTACCTTGACCATCTCGACACCCCAAGCCTGATCATCAGTGGCCACCAGCGCGATCCCAATTTGTTCGCTGGTCTCCGCGGGGAAGATGCTGAGGACTCGCTGGACGATTACGAACGCGTAAGCTCTGCTATTCAGGGGGATAGTTTCATCGAGCTCCGCCATGTCTTGTTCTGTCTGACGGGTGTGGTGAAGACCTGGGTTTTAAGAGTGTTAGCTCTTACTCATCACGTTTCTCGAATTTTTGTAATCTTTTGCGCGTTCTGCCGGCGCAGGTAACACATTCTCGTGTTATCACTCTTGGCAATCGTTCTCTTGCGTTTTCGACAAGAGTGATTATAGAAAGAAGGCATATCTGAATGGGGGGATGCAATAAAAAGCGTTAGAAACTTGGTCCCGCAACATTCAGTCACTGTGAAACTAAGGAACGTTTCACTGCGCCCCACGGCCGGCGAGTATATCGCTAGCTGCGTCACAAGGCCCCGTGTAGCCAACGTGCGCAAAAAGTACCGCAAGAAATATCCAAATAAGTTACAATAATTTTGGCGTCCATAGGAAACGTCATAAACATTTCCCAGTAAGGTTCAGTAAACGTCAAAGGCCGCACCATGGCCGAGTTATTTTTTCGCTAATTGCGTCACAACGCCCTGTTCAGCCAGCGTGCCAAAAACTACCCCAAAAAGTATTTAAATTAGTTATAATAATGTTGGGGCCCATAAAAAGTATCACAAACATGTTTTAGTAATTTTCGCTGACTGCGTCATAACACCCGCTGCCCTCCCCTAGCCTAAATTTTTGAAATGCAGCACAGTCTAAAAAATTCTCACCATGCCGGGATCCCATAGCGCAGGGCCGCCGCGTCAAAGTGCAGCAAGAACGCAAAAATACGCCCAGTAGACGAGAGCTACATAAAAACATCACCGCCCCTTCCAGTGCGTGAAGATGGTCGAACAGGGAAGCTGTGTAGTTACACCGACTGCTACACCGAGTGTTACACCATGCAAGTCAAACTTCGCAGAAAGTCTATATTGTACATCTTTTGTTTCACCATTCTTTCACCTCATTTTCGCTTCCGCGTGCTTCGAGCGGTGAGCATGCTTTAGGAGTGCATTTTTTTTTGCGGTTCTCGCTGAGTTTTCTGTTTTTTCGCACGTCAAGCAGGCGATACGACAACGAGCCCGTTCAGGATCCAACTTTCGCTGACGCTCGCGGTAGGCAGCTTCTTCTTCAGGAGTGCGCACGACTCGTGGTCTTCCCACAGTTGTAGCTGTGATGGAATGTGCGGAACCACCCAGGCCACTAATTCAAAGCGCCGTACATTGGGCGCAAGGCCTACCACTGTAGATGAAGGGACTGGAATCGTTTTGACGATTGGTTGGATTGGTTTGACGATTGACGCATCGCGTTTCAATTGCTGTGCGCAGTTCCTTGGCCGCAAATCGCCGGCACAAGATATTTTTTCTCGGCAGGGTGGAATCAATCGTCGGTAAATTCGATGCCGATCTGGCTCAATCGCCAAAAATGCACCGTATGACAACAGCATAAGATTCGCGCATAAGAGTGCATTCTCACAAGGGGAAAGGGGTCAATACAACCCCTTTCCTCCATCGAGCTCTTCTTTTCCTCTCCGGCTAAGTCACGTAGCCTCCTTTAAGCTAAGTCAGACAGCGATGGCACAGGGTTCGCATAAACAGCCTCTCTGTAAACGACAAACGGGACATCGAACAGGTGAACGCTCACAAGCGCAGCCGGCTTCGCTCGCTTTGGTGGCGCGTCTGGCGCATGCATCTGGCGTGTCATTGGCTTGTCGCTAGGTAACGCAAGTAAGTTGCAAAGTATAACTTCATTTATACGCAGAACTATTTAGCTTTAGCGGGAAAGAATAAAAAAAAATAAAACATTGATAACTTCCATTCACATTTCATTTTGCGATGCTCGCGTCAGCTAACGGCTGATATGAATACCACCAGCGATTTGCTGTTGGCAGTTTTCAGCAAGTGTCCGCCCTTGATTTTTTTTCTCTGTCAGCAAACCGTGAAGACGGGTACGCTTGGCTAGCACATTTTCTCGCGATGGCGAGGCAAGCGAATTGGCGTGCGTGCAGTGGGTCCGAATCCCACGCCAGCGCTTTGTTTCCATATTATTACGATATGATTCCGCGAGAGACGAGCAGCCGCGAGAACGACGAAGAAGTTGGTCGGTGCCCTCGGCACGAGCGAGTGTCAGCCTGGCTGCCTGGCTCCAGTGTAAATAGCGTGTAAATAGCGTGTAAATAGCATCTCTCGTCTGTGTCTTTCCACACGTAACATTTCTGGTGGAGGTCAGCGATCCCAGTCCTCACCACGGAACTCCGAAGTGGTCGGCACACCGAGCTTGTCACCATGCCTCCCGGTGACGAACCCGCCTCCGCAACGGCTTCGGCTTGTCCGACTGCTCCAGTCGTCACGGTTGCCCCACATCGTGACCCAGGTGTGTTCTCTGGCCTGGAGGGACAGGATGTCGACGACTGGATCAAGCTCTATGAACATGCCAGCGCTACTAACAGGTGGGACCCAACGATTATGCTCGCCAATGTCATCTTTTATCTCGGCGGCACCCCACGCGTGTGGCACCAAACACATGATGACGAAATAACCAGTTGGGACAGTTTCAAAGAAAAACTGCGGGAACTGTTCGGCGACCCCATTGCGCGCAAGGCTGCCGCGAGAAAGGCTCTTGCATCTCGTGTTCAGTCACCTACAGAGCCATACGTTTCCTACATCCTCGACGTCTTGGCTCTATGCCGTAAAGCTGACGATCATATGTCCGAAGGAGATAAAGTGGCACATGTGCTAAAAGGCATCGCCGACGACGCTTTCAATTTGCTTGTTTTCGGCAACGTGTCGACTATCGATGCCATTATAAAAGAATGCCGTCGCCTTGAACAGGCTAAGAGCCGCCGTATCTGAAACCACATTGCGCGCCTACCCAACACTGCTGCTACGTCGACATGTGAGGGTCGACCACGTCAGACCACCACCTGTGACGACGTCACCCGCATTGTTCGCCGCGAACTCGAGGCCGCCTCTTTGCCAGCCTTCTCCACGCCGCACCCCGATCCGCCAGCAACCGCCATTGCGATGATTCAGGCTGTCGTCAGACAGGAATTTGCAAACATGGGTCTGAACACCTTGTGTTCCACGTCTCGACCCAGCGTTCCCCAGTTATCTAGCGGCCCTCCTCGTCCCCGGCAGTCCTTTTCTGCCACATCTCGCCGCATCCCGTCCGAATGGCGTACACCTGATGACAGGCCGATCTGCTTCCACTGCTGTCGCATCGGCCACGTCGCCCGTCACTGCCGCAACCGATGGCCACCACCTCCTCGGACTTACGCCCCCACTTATTCCCGCACCTTTGGACCTTCTGTACCCTATGCCACCCACCATGAACCTACTACTGCTGATGTCCCTGCTCCGAACCTTCGCTACAGCCGCTCGCCCTCACCTCAACGCCACCAGTCTCGTTCGCCCCAACCCCGCCGCTTTTCTTCGCCGCCTATCGCCTCCCGCACCCAGCCGGAAAACTAGGCACTGCAGCTTCTGGAGGTGAAGCTGCGTTGTCGACCCTGCCCTCAAATCCTCTGCTCACGTTACCTACTAACCGAAACCTTCTTGACGTTGACGTTGACGGCTATCCTGTCACGGCACTCATCGATACAGGAGCACATCTTTCTATTATGAGTGCTGCCTTCCGACGACGACTGAACAAGCTCCTCACCCCAGCGTCGGCACGCGTCGTCCGCGTTGCGGATGGCGGTACTGTGCCTGTCATCGGCATGCGTACGGCACGTGTCAGCATCGCCGGCCGCCACACTCCTGTACTCTTCACTGTAATTGCTCATTGCCCCCACGACCTTATTCTCGGCCTCGATTTTCTCTCCGCCCATTCTGCCCTAATTGACTGTTCTTCCAGTACCCTTCGCCTCGAGTTGCCGATGCTCGCAGAACCTTCTGACGCACCCCACTGCCGCTTACGCTCCACCGGCTTTCTTCGCCTGCCGCCAAAGTCTATAGCCTACATTGAACTGTTGTCTTTCCCACCAGTTCCTGATGGCGAGTACCTCGTCACTCCTCTGCCCGACATCCCAATACAGTATGACGTCACCGTGCCTCACAGTATAGTTACTATTACTGCGAACCACACTCGCATGCCTGTCAGTAACTTTGGATTGGCAAAGCAAATTCTACCGCAAGGTATTTGCCTTGCCACCATTGATTGTCTCGGCGACCAATACGTGGCAGCGTTATCGACCGATGGTTCTCGCGACCTTAGCATGCCCATCGCGCCAGCCTCGGGCGTCGATCCCAACATAAAGAAAATGGTTGCGACGGACCTGTCCTCTACGCAGGCTGAAGACCTTTGCGAAGTATTATCGTCCTACCGCGATATTTTCGACTTTGACGATCGCCCTTTAGGCCAGACGCTCGCGGTCAAGCATCGCATTCTTACTGGCGATGCTGTGCCTATTCACCGACGACCGTATCGAGTTTTAGTGTCGGAACGCCGAGTAATTCAAGATGAAGTGAACAAAATGCTCGATAAAAACATCATTGAGCCTTCATCGAGTCCCTGGGCGTCACCTGTGGTGTTGGTTAAGAAGAAGGACGGCACGTGGCGCTTCTGTGTTGATTACCGTCACCTGAACCGCATTACAAAAAAGGACGTCTACCCACTCCCACGTATAGACGACGCCCTTGATTGCCTGCACGGTTCCAGATATTTCTCGTCTATTGATCTTCGTTCGGGATATTGGCAGATTGCTGTTGACGATATGGACAAAGAAAAAACCGCGTTTATCACACCTGATGGCCTATACCAATTTAAAGTAATGCCGTTTGGATTATGCAACGCCCCTGCCACCTTTGAGCGTATGATGGACTCCTTGCTCCAAGGTTTCAAATGGTCCACATGCCTCTGCTACCTCGACGACGTCATCGTCTTCTCGCCAACGTTCGACACTCACCTTGAGCGTCTCACAACTATACTTGAGGTATTTCGAAAGGCGAAACTGCAACTTAACTCATCGAAATGTCGTTTTGGCCACCGACAAATTACTCTTCTGGGCCATCTAGTTGACGCTTCCGGAGTACAGCCTGACCCCGACAAAACTCGCGCTGTCCGAGAGTTTCCGGTTCCGAAGACAGCCGCAGACGTTCGAAGTTTTGTAGGGCTGTGCTCGTACTTTCGTCGTTTTGTTCCAGATTTTGCGACAATTGCTAGGCCCCTAACTAATCTTTTGAACAAAGGCGTACAATTCTCGTGGGGTACTGCAGAAGCCGCCGCCTTCTCTCGTCTCGTCACTCTTCTAACCTCACCACCCATTCTCGCCCACTTCGACCCTGATGCCCCTACAGAATTACGTACAGATGCCAGCGGCCATGGCGTAGGTGCCGTCTTAGCCCAGCGTCAGCGTGGCAAGGATCGCGTTATTGCTTATGCGAGCCGCCTCCTAGCACCATCGGAGCGCAACTATTCCATTACGGAACGCGAATGCCTTGCTGTTGTCTGGGCGGTTGCCAAGTTCCGTCCTTACCTTTACGGTCGCCCTTTTTCCGTAGTCACTGACCATCATGCTCTTTGCTGGCTGTCATCGCTAAAAGATCCTACAGGCCGGCTTGGTCGATGGGCTTTGAGGCTACAGGAATTTTCATATTCCGTGGTGTACAAGTCTGGCCGCCTGCACCAAGACGCTGACAGTTTGTCGCGTTACCCTGTTGACGACTCTGACTCCTCCAATATTGCCAGTGCTTCTTGCGTATTCTCGGTATCCCAGCTGCTTCATTTCGCCGACGAGCAACGCCGTGACGCCTACATCAGAGCACTCATCGACCGTTTTGAACACTCTCCGGCCGATGCTACTCTACGCCTCTTCGTCCTCCGCGACGGTACTCTGTACCGTCGTAACCTTCATCCAGACGGCTCTGAGTTCCTGCTTGTCGTACCTAAACACCTCCGCTCCACCGTTCTAGAAGAGCTTCACGACGCACCAACGGTAGGACACCTCGGCGTATCTCGAACCTATGACCGTGTACGTCGCCGTTTTTTCTGGCCGGGCCTTGCCCGTTCCGTACGACGTTACGTCGCCGCTTGTGAACTTTGCCAACGACGCAAGAAGCCTTCCCAGCTCCCCGCTGGTTACCTGCAGCCGCTCGACATCCCTGCCGAGCCCTTCCATCGTGTCGGCTTGGACCTTCTAGGCCCATTTCCGGAATCTACATCAGGAAACAAGTGGGTTGCAGTCGCGGTGGACTACGCGACCCGCTACGCCGTAACCTGTGCTCTTCCGACCAGTTGTGCAACTGATGTTGCGGACTTCCTGCTACATGATATTATATTGATGCATGGTGCTCCGCGTCAATTGCTTACAGACCGCGGCCGCACCTTTTTGGCCAAAGTCATTGACGACATCATGCGTGCCTGCTCAATACAGCATAAATTTACCACCTCCTACCACCCCCAAACGAACGGCCTCACTGAGCGTTTGAACCGCACCCTTACAGACATGCTCTCCAAATACGTTTCAGACGACCACCGTGACTGGGACCTGGCTCTACCTTACATTACCTTTGCATATAACTCTTCCCGTCTCGAAACTGCTGGCTTTTCCCCGTTTTACGTCTTGTATGGCCGCGAACCGACACTACCACTGGACACTGTGCTTCCGTCCGCCACAGCTTCAACTAGCGATTATGCCCGTGATGCAATCGCCCATGCTGACCATGCTCGCCAAATTGCGCGCGCTCGTCTACAAGTGTCTCAAGACAAGCAGAAACAACGCTACGACCTCCGTCACCGCGATGTCCATTTTGTGCCCGGAGCCCTCGTGTTGCTTTGGTCACCATCGCGTAAAGTCGGCCTTTGTGAAAAACTGCTTTTCTGTTACACAGGCCCATATCGCGTGATACGCAAAGTGACCGATGTCACCTATGACATCGTTCTAGCCACGCCCACGACGTCCTCCGCTGTGACCAGTGACATTGTCCACGTTGCCCGACTCAAGCCCTACAACTCTCCATGCCCCTTGGATATTTAACAGCACCGTGACGGTGCTTTTGCCGCCGGGGGGTAATATTACGATATGATTCCGCGAGAGACGAGCAGCCGCGAGAACGACGAAGAAGTTGGTCGGTGCCCTCGGCACGAGCGAGTGTCAGCCTGGCTGCCTGGCTCCAGTGTAAATAGCGTGTAAATAGCGTGTAAATAGCATCTCTCGTCTGTGTCTTTCCACACGTAACATAAGGTATCAGAACCTGCTGGTCGCATGCCTTAGAAATGACGTCACCGGCGACCGAGTGACGGTGGTCGCGACTATGGCGCTATCGCGTTGCGGGTCGCCGTGAAGCATGTCTCGCGTGGCACTTCACTTTCGTCCTCGTCCTTTCGCCATACTATTGACACGTGTACTTATCTTTATCGGGCGACACGTTTCGCCGCCTAACAAATGTTATCGCACAGCGCGGGACGCGCCTGCCTGCATGTATCCGAGGTTTCTGGAAAGTTATCGATGCTTCTATCCGCTGTCTGTTGTCACCGAACCTTGTGTTATCTTATTTCATCGCGTGACGCGAATGGTGTACAACTTTGTGGAAGGCACGCGGGTCCCAGCTATTACTCTGGAACATTCGACGACTGCCGTATAAAAGCCGACGCGCTTGACCCGCTGATCAGATTTTCGACGATCGCTTACTGTGTTCGCCGCTGTCGCCGTTCTTTGAGTGTAGCCTGTTTTTGAGGGCACAAGTTCGCCACTAAAACGCTAGTTTCGTCTTTCTCAGTTTGGCTGCTTTCTTCACGGTCGCTACCACTTAACACTATTCCCCTACGCTCTCCTCCTTATGCTTCTGCTGTACCTCCTCCCCCGCTTTCGTCCGCGCTCTCTCTTCGATTTCGCCGTCTTTCATCCTCTCCTGCACTGCGCGTTCGCTCTTTCATCCTTCCGTGAGCTCGTTCGTTCGGCCGGTTACGCCGACCCTAGGCAGGCGCTCAATGCCCGCACGGAGTCCTAAAAGCTGCGCTCTCAAGGACAGGCCTGTCCATTGGGAAAGACCTTTGTAAATGTGCTCGAGACCTACGGAAATATTCTTGGATAATTAAAAGCAAAATCGAGAACGACGTGACAAGTTTTTCTTATCATTAGACAGGCTTCACATAAATGATAAATAATTTTCCCCATGCTTTCCTTGGTGTCACCCGCCGTGGTGGCTTACCGGCTATGGCGTTGCACTGCTAAACCCTTAGGCGCGGGAGCAAATCCCGGTCGCATTTAGATGGGGACGAAAGCGAAAAACGCCCGTGTGCCGTGTATTGGGTGCACGTTAAAGAACGCCAGGTGGCCAAATTATTATTATTGCTATTATTATTATTATTACCACTACGGCGTGCCTCTTAATCATATCTTGATTTCGGCTAGTAAAAAACGGAAATTAATATTTCTTTGCTGTCATTGTCTGTTGGCTTATGAGCGTGATTAACTTATAAGCATCACTCATGCTGGACAAAGTAATACAGAAGGATAATCTTCCCCTATTATCATGAATCTTTGTGAGAAGGTGAAGAAAAAATATGAAATGCGCACACAAATTCGCAGAACGTCACATTCTTTTTTGTAGCGGGCATGATTCTCTATATTTTGTGCGTTTTCATTTGTGCGTTTTCAGTTGCCCTAACAGTCAAAGCTATGAACCCTAACCCGCGGTACGCAGTGAGTTGTGATTACGCAGGTCTCAGGCAAGGGGGACAGGGCGAGTCTAACTTAAGACGTTTATTCACCTTCGTTATACGCACCAACAATGGCAACAACAGACGCAAATAAAACCACAGTGACGGAGCGTTCCGCACGGCTGAGGGGAAACCGCCAAATCGGGAAACACACAAGAGGCTCATAACAGACAGCTTTAGTTTAGCGTGTTTAGCGGTGATAGCGGCCTTAACGGGATAGCGATATCGAAATGCACATGCGCAGAACGCTAAACGATCCATTTCGTCTAGCGTACGCAGGCTATTTATCAGAATGTTAGCGTCTCTGAATGGTTCGCTTCGTTAACGCAAAACACGGCGGCGGTCCCGGCCGCCCGCTTCGAATTGGATTTGGTGTTTTTGTAGAATTACCTTCGTTCGTAGCAAATGACTATGTAAACGGATTTCGCTTAGTGTCAGGCCGCTTCGATGAAAGAGTGTTATGGATAATCTTGAGGAGTTTTTGAGATAGTTTCTCGTGGTAGTCGAACCCATGACTTTTCGTGATAATTAAGGCGAAATCAATTAGGGCACATGTAGTTAAGACATAGGCAATTAAATCACTATAAACCACGACCTTTGATGGGAGAAAACAAGTAACAGGAAGTAACAACGCATTCGAGTGAGAATGTGGAGTAATTTGATGAATGTTTCGTGAGCGCGCAGGCTTTTTTCGCCTTTATCCGTTTAGCGTATGCTTAAGTCATTGTCAATTGCTGCTGAGTGATCACTAGTGATATAGTCAGTTTGATGTTTTTGCACTTTCATATAGCTTAGTGTCTAAGATACAAAAGGAAGTGATACAAACGACGTTTCCGTTATAACAACTAGGAGTAGGCAAGGTTTAATTACTAGTTGTCATAAAGCGCTTTGTGTGATATGGCAGTAGTAGCAGTAGCCTTCATTCGTGCACGCCATTATTGCTACCAATCAAAATGTGATTACATGAGTATTTCTTTTGTTACCATTGCGCTAACTGATAGCGCTAATTTATTAGCAATCACTGGTAATGAGCTCCGTTGCATGTTCTCCAGTTTTGGGCAGTATATATAGCGTCATGGATATCAAATAAAAAGTCACATAAACATTGATAGAATTAAACTAGGAAATGGTAGTATTGAGTCACCAGCGACGGCACGACAACTACATTTGTTTCGTATCACACAGTGGAAGCGTTTATTCGTGCACGTCACCATTGGTATCAACCGTGGTGTAATTAAATTAGTATTTTGTTTGGCTTTGCTAACTAATGATGCTGATTCATTATTGGTGACTAATAATACGCTCAGTTTGATGTTCGCATACTTTTAAACAGTATAGTGCCATAATAAAATTAAATTCGAAGAATGTTAGAAAAGAAGAATGAAGAATGAATTGAAAGAATGTTAGAAAAGAAGGTTAGAATCAAATTAGATTCGAACCTTAAGTTTTCTCTACACATTGCCTTCATTAAGCAAAAGTGTACCTTCGGTATTAGAGCATTAATCAAATCAAGGCCACACTTCTCTAAAGACGCATTATTAGCATTATTCTTTGCCTTCATTCACAGTCACATTAATTATGGCATTGTTTCCTGGGGAAACACATATAACTGTCATATCTCATCTATTCAGCACTTAAAAGACCAAGCAATACTCATTATCACTAACAGTGGCTTTTTCACGAGTGCTACTCTCCTACTTCGTGAAAATAACATCCTTGTTGTAACAAATTTGTTCAAATATCATTTAATAATTATATTTTATAAATTACTTACTAAACAGCTCTCATACCAATTAATTAATTCCAGGCACCGCATCAATAACGATAATACCAGGTTTGCACGTAACTCGAATTTTATACTACCTATGGTTCATTCTAACTATGGAAAAATGACATCATCATTCGCTGCTCTAAAACTGTGAAATGGTTTACCCGTTAGCATTAAATCTTCATCTTTTCACACATTTAGTCATGCTCTTAAGCTGTTTTATATGTGTAACTAAGTTTACATCATTCATTACACTATATTTGTCATTTGTATGTATTGACAATTTTTTATGCATTACAGGCTTATATAAATACAATTTATTTTCATTTATATTATTTTGGATGTTGTATTTTCGCGATTGCGTTCGTTTTTTTTAGTTAGCTTGCCCTTCTTTAATACATCTCTACATTGCTATTATTGACCGACGGTCCAGTTGCAGTCTTTGACTTTGGGACCCTCTTCTGTATATTGTATCTTACCAATGCATTGTGGTTAAAGAATAATAAACTGAAACTGAAATTGAAATTGAAAAATCATAAAAATGGCGATTGATATATGATAACGATGATATGGTAGGATAGAATCACTAGTGATCAGGAATGACGCAGAAATTATGAACATTGCCCTAGCGGCGATCTGTTGAACTTCACCGCAATACACTAGTCTAACTCACAGGGCAGCACTTTTCAAAATTATATTTTGCAAGATCGCACAATTTTTAACAGTTTTCTGTTAGGAACTCAAAGAGGATATGCGCTTCTAATAACATGCGTGTTTACGGCACTTATTAGTAATCGTCCTCCTGCGGTATAGCAGTGTTTTAATCCTGACCAAGGCACTTCTACCAAGAAGCAAAGACTGCAAAACTTCCAATACCACAAGCAAAAGAACCATCACGACAGTCACTACGGGATTGGGCCGATCTATGCCGGAATTCTCGTTCTTCTATGGTGTTCAAATCAGCGCGTGTCCGGTCCGAGAAACAGTTTTCGTGCTGCACCGACCTCTAAGGTCATATGAAGATTTACAGATGTTAATTATGAAATCGCTCCTGTCAGTGCTATCAAGTCGCATTAGAAGTTACAAAAATTGATGCCGTCTACGTATCCCATCTAACAAGGTATTACTCGGCTACTTTATTCTCATTGCAACTTGCGCCGTGACAGTGGCTCCGCCACTCCAAGAGAGATGCTACGGAGCCAGTTGAGGAAAACGCCTGTGCATGTAAAACATTCAAGTCTTCGTGAGCTGTTAGCATACTACCTTGCCTGTCTGCCAGTGTGCGTACACCTGATTTTCTACGAAGGCCATCAATAATGTTTAAAATAGCTGTTTAGATATAAAACTACATTTCCATCAGTTACATGGTGACCTAGATGCCACAAGTGGTACGAGGTAAGTAGTCCCTATTTAACGAAATTTCAACAAATACCTTCTAAACTTTTCATTTCAGTGGACGTATTGAGCTGGGGCATTGAAGGCAGCTCTCGGTACAAGGAGAAACGATTTCAATTTTCGGATCCGGAAAAATGCAAATGCTCTTGGAACTGTGGCACATTGAGCTATCATAACTGTGGCAACGGCTATCATAGCATGCGATACTAAAACTGGGTGACTGCAGCGTGCGCTTCTCGAAGTAATATTGCGCTGACATCAACCAGCGGCAGACAGCCAGTGCATTGTTGCTCCTTGTTTCTTGCACCATTCCCTCTTCTATGAAATGAATTAGCCATTGATTGACTTTTCATACTGTTACGTTGCAGAAGTCACACATAAACATATATTTACAATATTTACAAGAGAGACAACGATGCATAAACATGATGGCTGTCAAGAACGATTCCACTTCCACACTTCAGATCGTCTTCTTCTGACTTGCGCCATTCTTGGTTGCTCCGTAACGTAAACACCGCCTCTAAAGGCGCCGTCTCGGCGCTCGCGGCAAGGTAAGGCTTCAGCGGGGACACATGCCCAACTTCCGTGGGGACACGCGAGTCTAGCGGAGCAATCTCGTATTTCATATAGCCAAGTTGACGCAATATCGTGTAGGGCCCTGTGTAGCGCGGCAACAGCTTTTCAGACAAGCAGACGCGGTGACATGGTGTCAATAGGAGGACAACGGGGCCAGGAGAAAATCGAACGTCCCGATGTCGGCTGTCGTACCGGATCTTCTGCGCGGCGTGAGACTCAGTGAGCCGGGAGCCGGCAATATGGCGGGCCATGTGAGCCCGGGCGAATATGTCTTGAGGATATTAAGTCGGAGTGTTCGTCGAGGAAGGAAGCAGTGTGTCGCAGCCGAAAGAAGGGTGGCGGCCGAACAGAAGGTAAACGGGTGAAAAGCCAGCAGTATCGTGGCGGGACGAATGACAGGCGAAAGTCACAAAGCTTAACGCGCTGTCCCAATCACTGTAGTCGTCAGAAACGTACATAGACAACACTTCTGTCAACGTACGATTGAGCCGTTTCGTCAGTTTGTTTTCCTGAGGGGGGTAGGCCGTGGAAAGCTTGTGCTCGGCAGAACAGGAGTGAAGTATGTCTTCAACTACTCGGTACAAGAATGTGCGGCCGTGATCAGTGAGCTGCCGGAGTGCGCCGTGATAGACGATGACGTCATGTAAAAGGCAGTCTGCCACCCCAATTGCACAGACTCTGCCCAAAGCTCGCGTGATCGCGTAATCAGTCGCGACAATGACCCACTTATTGCCAGATTTCGACGTCGGAAAAGGGTCAAGGATATTGGGACCGACGCGAAAGAATGGTTCTGAGGGGGGAAGGCGCCCAGTGGGTAGCACAGCAGGTTTTTTGCTGCGCTGACAGATTTTTTTTTTATTTATTTATTTATCATACCCTCAGGGCCATTACGGCATTATAGAGGGGAGTGGTTACAAGCAAAAACGGGTAAATACAACAAACAGGAGTTGCTAGTGCAGAAAATTATGTATATAAATATGTATAAACAAAACTATTTAACAAATGGCACCTAGATATACAATGTTAGCCAAGGCATTTGTGAGTACAGGTTGAACAATATGAAAAAAAGGTTCCTAGTTATACAGTGTTAGCTATGACATTCTTGAATAATTGGTGATCTGCGATAGTGGCTATCGAGGCGGGGAGGTGATTCCACTCATTGGAAGTGCGTGGTACAAATGACTGCAAAAAAGCGTTGGATCTGCAAAATGAAATGTCAACCTTATGAATGTGGTCTAGTCTGGGTGATACATACGGAGGCGGAGAAATAAGTTTGTTGCGTAGCAGCGGGTGATGAAATAATTTATGAAAAAGGCACAAACGGAACAATTTTCGACGTGATAACAAGGACGGTAGGTTAAGGCTAGATTTCATGGCAGTAATACTCGCGGTTCTATTATAGTTAGAAAGAATGAAACGAGTAGAGTTATTCTGAACCATTTCCAGTGAGTGTATTAGGTTTACTTGACCTGGATCCCATATTGAAGCAGCGTACTCAAGTTTAGGTCGTATTAGAGTTTTATAGAGGATTAATTTTAAGGAAGAAGGTGCTTTGGAGAAGTTGCGTCGTAAGTAACCTAGCATTCTGTTAGCGTTACTTATTATATGGGTGATGTGGGTATTCCAAGTAAGATCAGAGGTGATGTGAAGGCCAAGGTACTTGTAAGTTGTTACCAATTCTAATGGAGTGTTATTAAGGGAGTACACAGGAGGTTCACTGGTAGTTCGAGATACACGCATGAATTTACACTTGTTAACGTTTAGTTCCATTAACCATGAATTGCACCATGCAGAAATGGCGTTAAGGTCAGCTTGAAGCCTGGTAGCATCCTCGTCGCGAGTTATTTCGGTGTAAATTACGCAGTCGTCAGCAAATAGGTGAATTTGAGATGAAACACAGGAAGGTAAGTCGTTAATATATATGAGAAATAGGAGGGGTCCAAGCACGGAGCCTTGTGGTACACCTGAATAAACAGGACTCAGATTAGATGTTACTTCGTTAGCTGAAACGAACTGTGAACGGTTAGTGAGGAAAACTTCAAGCCAGTACAGAATTTTAGGCTCAAGGTTTAGTTGTTGCAGTTTGTAGATCAATAAGCTATGGCACACTTTATCGAACGCTTTTGCGAAGTCCAAAAAAATTAGATCTGCAACTGAAGAGTGGTCAAGCAATAGGTTTAGTTTATGCGTGAATGATACTAGTTGGGTGTCACATGAGTATGTTTTGCGGAAGCCGTGTTGAAACTCAGAAAAAAAGGAGTTTTCTTCTAAGAAGTTGGCAATATGAGAAGACAGAACATGCTCGATAATTTTGCATGGTATACTCGTTAAGGAAATAGGCCGATAGTTCAGTGGGGAATGTTTAGAACCTGTTTTGTAGAGTGGAATCACCTTCCCCACCTTCCAATCAGCAGGCAGTGAACCATTGTCAAGTGATTGCTGGAAAATCTTTGCAAGAATGATGGAACAATATGTGCTAGTGTTTTTTAGAAACTTAGCGTTAATTAAGTCACAGCCAGGAGCGGATGAGAGTTTCAATGAGGCGATTATTTTTTCTATGCCAACGGGTTCGATTATTAAAGGGTGCATTGCGGCGTAGTCGTAAGATAGTGTAGTTGGGCGTGTTACATGAGCGTGTTTAGAAAAGTTACGCGCAAAAACGTCATTTAATACAGATGCGCAATCGGCAGGGGCAATTGCGGTATCGGTGCTATCAACAAGGGTTATGGCGTCGTCATGTTTTGGGTTAATAGTGCGCCAGAACTTTTTCGTATCAGTAGTTAGCATGGAAGGCAATGTGTTATTTAAAAAGTAATCTTTAGCTTGTTTAAGCGCTGTTATGTAGTTATATGTAGCGCGTTTGTAAGCTGCCCATCTTTGAGCGTTTCCAGATGTTTTGGCTAGTCTGTACGAACGTTTCTTTTTGTTTGAAAGGCGCTTAATGTGGGTGTTGTACCAGGGAGCGTTATCATTACAGGAAAGAGTGTAGGTAGGGATAAATTTTCTTGTTAGTTCACGAATTTTAGTAACAAACATATTCCAGTTCAATTGAACACTGCGGTTATCGAAATCAGTCAGGAAAGTATCAAGGAATATACAGAGCTCGTTGTTAATTGATTCAAAGTCAGCTTTCTTATAGTCGTGAATTGTCTTGATCTTTTTTTCTGATTTCGGACGTGAAATGTTGATGTTGAAATGGATAAGGGAGTGATCGCTTAAGGATGGTAAGTAAGTAATGTTCGAAATAAAATCGGGTCGTGTTGTTAACAGAAGGTCAAGGGTGTTAGCGACTTGTGGTGTGATTCTGGTGGACTGGGTTATCAGTTGATTGAAAGAGAACAGTGCGCACAAGTCAAGAAAATCTTTTGCTAACGCGGAGAACGGTTGTATCACGATAGGTTCACTATGCCAGACTATGTTTGGAATGTTGAAGTCACCCAGTAGAAACAAGGGTAAGGAAGGATAGCGTGTTACGACGATATTAATTGTGTCTTGTAATTCGTTAGCAAAGGAGGCAACGTCAGTAGGAGCGCGATAACATACGCCCATTATAATTTTTACGTAGTTTATTTCGATAATTGCCCAGACTATCTCCAAGTTAGTAGCAATAGTAATGGGTTGAGAGTGTAGGTGTTTATTAATTGCCAGAAGAACACCACCACCTTGACGCAACGTACGGTCGCAGCGATAAACTGAGAAGCCATGGGCGGTAGAGAAGATTTCGTGGTCTCTAATATGTGGGTGCAGCCAAGTTTCGGTAAGTGCAATAATATCTGGGTTAAACGTGTCGACCGTGGAAGTGAATGAGTCGCGTTTGTTCTTGATGCTTCGAATGTTAGTGAAAAGGACAGATACGGGATATAAGTGACTTCCACTGCCCCTCGCGTTTCCCTATGGAAGATTAGGTGGCGCAGTACGCGGTTCGGTGTTAGCATGCGTGTGTTGTGACGTGCACTCTGTCACGCTGTCTGTAACGGGATCGTACGTGTACTGCTTCTTGTTTACAACTAATTTGTTGTATCGAAGATGAAACAGGGGTTTGCCCGGTAACTGTTTTGCAAAGGAAATCAGTTTACTTCGGATATGGCGGGTGGCAGGTGAGTAGTCATCACATATCGTGATGTCTTTATCTTTTAGGAACTTACGCGCGGAAAGCACCTTTTCCTTTACTTTGTAGTTGCTGAATTTCGCTATAATGGGGCGGCATTTATCGGGTGAATAGGAACCGAGACGATGAGCGCGTTCAATTGCCATGTCGGGTAGACTGCCGATGACAGTTGCTAGCGCGTTAATGATGTGGGCCTCAGAATCTTCCCATGATTCACGAGAATCAGGGATGCCATGAAAAATTAAATTGTTTCTTCGCGATCTGTCCTCTAGGTCGTTGAACCCAGATTGCAAGGAAACAAGCTGAGTGTTGCACGTCGCTACAGATTTCTGGAGACCTGTGACATGTTCCTTAAGCTGATCTAGTGAATTAGCTTTATCTTCAAGAGCATCCAGTCTTTCTTGGATGCAGCCAATCTTGTTTTCAATATTTTTTTGGCTGGCTTTGATTGCTTTAACATCAGCAACCAATTCTGTCTGATGCTTTGAGGACTGAACCGATCGCAATTGAACGTCTTTCAGAAGCTGGAAAAGGACGGCCATTTGTTCCGAGGGTTCATCAGGTAGCGTCTGTGTATCAAGAAGATACTCTGAACGCGTGGTAGGCCCAGGATTAGTTTCAATGTCGCCACAGCAAAGTAATAACACAGACATATGGAAACATTCGCAAATAGTATCACAAAGCACGTGTGGGCGTGGAAGTAGCAGCAAGCAGAGATCATCGCTTTTTCTAGCGTACAGGGAAAGACGCTTACACACCTGCGAAGTGCCAAAAGGCGCGAGGTGAGCCATGATGCTGTTGCCACTCCCGCGCCCACTGAAGGCGGTGTCGAACGGCCGGGAGTTTAAGTAGGCACCAGGGGTTGACGTCACCGTTGATGACGTAGATGCGCAGTAGATTAGGCAGGGCAGTCCGGATGGGTTCAGTAGGGAGTAGTCTGGGAAGTGATGGCCGGCGGGTTCGTCTGGTGGTGCAGCATGTTTGGAACGGTCAGCTAAGTCGTCAGAGGCAAGCGACGACCACAGAAGAAAGGATGCCAGGAATGCCTGCGAAGTGCCAAAAGGCGCGAGGTGAGCCATGATGCTGTTGCCACTCCCGCGCCCACTGAAGGCGGTGTCGAACGGCCGGGAGTTTAAGTAGGCACCAGGGGTTGACGTCACCGTTGATGACGTAGATGCGCAGTAGATTAGGCAGGGCAGTCCGGATGGGTTCAGTAGGGAGTAGTCTGGGAAGTGATGGCCGGCGGGTTCGTCTGATGGTGCAGCATGTTTGGAACGGTCAGCTAAGTCGTCAGAGGCAAGCGACGACCACAGAAGAAAGGATGCCAGGAATGCCTGCGAAGTGCCAAAAGGCGCGAGGTGAGCCATGATGCTGTTGCCACTCCCGCGCCCACTGAAGGCGGTGTCGAACGGCCGCGAGTTTAAGTAGGCACCAGGGGTTGACGTCACCGTTGATGACGTAGATGCGCAGTAGATTAGGCAGGGCAGTCCGGATGGGTTCAGTAGGGAGTAGTCTGGGAAGTGATGGCCGGCGGGTTCGTCTGGTGGTGCAGCATGTTTGGAACGGTCAGCTAAGTCGTCAGAGGCAAGCGACGACCACAGAAGAAAGGATGCCAGGAATGCCTGCGAAGTGCCAAAAGGCGCGAGGTGAGCCATGATGCTGTTGCCACTCCCGCGCCCACTGAAGGCGGTGTCGAACGGCCGGGAGTTTAAGTAGGCACCAGGGGTTGACGTCACCGTTGATGACGTAGATGCGCAGTAGATTAGGCAGGGCAGTCCGGATGGGTTCAGTAGGGAGTAGTCTGGGAAGTGATGGCCGGCGGGTTCGTCTGGTGGTGCAGCATGTTTGGAACGGTCAGCTAAGTCGTCAGAGGCAAGCGACGACCACAGAAGAAAGGATGCCAGGAATGCCTGCGAAGTGCCAAAAGGCGGGAGGTGAGCCATGATGCTGTTGCCACTCCCGCGCCCACTCTGATGATGAAGCAAAATTTACTGTGCCCCAAATAAATCGGTGGTGCACGCAGGCACCAGCCGGGGTGGTTCCCTAGTTACGGGACCCATATGTTCCCAGCAGCTCCTGGCCCCTGTCCGTCAGTGCGAGTTGAATCGGTAGGGCGGGGCTAGATAACAAGGTCTCCCATTGCTCAAGGGGTTGGGGATTGGGGATGGGGGGTGTTCGTGGGAAAGGGAAGAGGGGGGTTTTAAGTTCTGTGCACTCTGCCAAGGCGTGCGGCAACGTGCCCTTTTCTCTTTTGTAAAAAGGACAGAGCATATCGTGTTCCGCAGGGTGCATGTGGTTCATCAGTACGGGATGCGCAAGCGATCCCGCCTGCGCTTGACGCAGGATCGTCTGTTGTTGCCTGGTGAGTTTGGAGTGCGGTTCTGTAGTGCCTGGAGTGCCTTTCCTCTTGGTACATCCGGGTAATGTCCCGAAAGCTGGTAACCGGGTGCAGTAGCTCTTGCGGCTCGTGCTCTGCCCGGTTTGACATTTCTCGGGCATGGTAGCTGGCGATGGTGTTGCCTGCTACCTGCGAGTGAGCTGGGACCCACACGGAGCTCTATGGCTCTTCCCGGAGGCTTGCGCCTGGATAGAATGGCTAGGGCAGCGGAGGAGATTACCTCCCTGCGGAAGCTTCCGTAGGCTGTCTTTGAGTCGGGTACTACGGTGTCCACACTCGGCTGTGCGAGTGCGAGGGCCACGGCTGCTTCTTCGGCAACTGCGGGATCTGTTGTTTTCAGGGACGCACTGGCGATCAGCCTGTCTTTTGACGTAACCACCACCGCTGCACGGTCACTGTGCTTTCGGAGCGAGGCGTCCGCGCAGAGGACCCTACGGTTCTCTTCCAGCTTCCGGGCTATGGCTTTGGCCAGCGCGGTCCTTGCCTGGTCCTTGTTTGGTCGCCGTCCTTGCCTGGCGTCATGTTCCGGCGAAGGGGTTTGGTCTGAATGGTCGTCTTCCAGTCTTCCGGAAGGGCCGCCTTGATGGGTACTGGCTCGATCTGCCATCCGATCTTGCGTAGAATGGCTTGTCCGTGTTCCGTGTGACTCAGCCGGATTCTCTGTTTAGAGAGGTGGGCTTCGATGAGCTCCTCCACCGTGTTGTGGGCGCCCATGTCTAGCAGTCTTTGCATGCACGAGTATATGGGCATGCCCAGTGCTTGCTTCGTTGCCTTACGAAGCATCGTGTTGAGGGTGTCCCTATTCGTCTTCGTCAGCTGGAGATACGGGGCGGAGTAGGTAACCCGCAACACGACGAACGCGCGTACTAGGCGCATGGCTTCGTCCTCTTTAAGGCCTCGGTTTCTGCTAGGTACCGTCCGAAACATACCAACTCTCTGTTCGGTTGTAGTCTTGATCTTTGTGATGGCGGCATGTGCTTTCCCGTCGCTCTGAAGTAGTAGGCCGAGAATCCTATTCTGCTGTGTTGGCTTCATGGTCGTTCCGTCGATGGTGATGATCACGTTCGGTGGCCGCTCCTTTCTGGATTTTGCCGGTTGGATCATGGCAGAGCGAACAGGCTGCAACGTAGCGGTGCACAGAGCGGTACAGGCCTGCCAAGAAGAAGCGGCGCCGTACGCGGTCGTAAGTACGCCAAACGTCGAGGTAGGGGTGCCATGAAACTGCTCTAAAATTGGTGTCCTTAGATAGTGTGGTAGAACGAGAAAAAGTCTGCCCTTCAGCGTGTAAGCTGGGACGGTAGAAAGCGTCGTCTCGGAGCACAAACATGCGCAGTGTGGGCTCCGAACGTCGAGAATTGAGACCGTCGATGAGAACACGTATGCAGTCGTCACGCCGTTGTTCAATGCGGATATGCAGATCGGAAATGGCCAGGACGCAAGAGTCGTTGTCATGCGCATCATATTCAGGACAGTGAACAGGATGACAGGATAGGCAGTCGGCGTCCTTGTGCAAACGGCTTGACTTGTATAAAACTGCAAATAAATATTCTTGGAGCCGTAGAGCCCATCTACAAAATCGTCCAGTGGCGTCTTAAGGTGAGGACAGCCGGCACAAGGCGTGGTGATTGGTAACCACGGAAAATGTGTGGCCGTACAAGTAGGGGCGGAATTTGGCAACTGCCCAAACTGACACCGGGCGCTCCCATTCGGTAATTGAAAAATTCCTCTCGGTGGATGACATGAGGCGTTTGGCGTATGGAATTACGCGCTCTGCGTTACGCTGCCATTGAACAAGTACAGCTGCAATTCCATGACTACTGGCATCCATGTGAAGTTCAGTGGCTGCAGGTGGATCATAATGAGCCAGCAATGGGGGAGCCATGAGCAAGCTTACGATGGCGGAGAAGGCTTTAGATTGAGCAAGGCCCCATGTGAAAGTAACGTCCTTCTTAATTAACTCGATGGTTTCGGCAAAGTTCTTGATAAAACAAAGAAAATACGAGCATAGCCCAACAAGCTTCTTACGTCGGCCGCGGAAGATGGAACAGGAAAGTTCTGGACAGCGCGAATCTTGTCAGGGTTGGGTTGAACGCTAGCGGCACTGACGAGATGGCCAAGAATGATAATTTGACGACGTACAAACTGGCACTACGATGAGTTAAATTGCAAGACGGCGCGTCGGAAAACAACAAGAATAGCCGATAGACGCGTTAGATGACTTCTGAAAGTTGGTGTAAAGACTATGACATCTAGATAACACAGAGATGTGAACCATTTATAGCCGCGAAGTAAGGAGTCCGTCATTCTTTCGAAGGTAGCCGGGGCATTACAAAGGCCGAACGGCCTAACCTTGAATTGGTAGAGGTCGTCAGGTGTTACGAAGCAGTCTTCTCATGGTCCATGTCATCTACCGAGATATGCCAATAGCCTGATCGGAGGTCTATCGAGGAAAAGTACTTGGCTCCGTGCAAGCAGTCCAATGCATCATCAATACGCGGCAAGGGGTAGACATCCTTGCGTGTGATTTTGTTGAGGTGTCTGTAATCCACACAAAATCGCCAACTGCCGGCCTTCTTGACAAAGACAACAGGGGACGACGTCTCTTCGTATTACTTGTCGTACAGCATGTGGAACATGGTACGGCCGGGGGCGTATCGGATTCGCGTCTCCTGTGTAAATACGATGGGTGACCACCAATGTCTGGACTAAAGGGTGCCCGTCAAGGCCAAAATATCACAGTGGTTTTCCAAGAGACAGCCTTGTAGGTAGAATACCACGTTGGCTAACATAATTATCGGATCCCATTGGTTGTCGGCATTTATATGCTCATACCTGGCGATCTAGTCTTCTACGTCGAGGAGAATGATGCCGCAGAACGTTCCTGGATCCCGCGGCTGAGCCAGCACAACCGCCGGGGTTGTAGGCGTAGATGTGGGCAGCGCCCTGTTGGGTCCTGTTTCGTCCGTCATGTTGTCCAGTCCGAAGTGACGACCACTGCGGAGCTCTGTTGTTTCTCGTGATTACCCGGCACCTCCACCAATTTGTTACGTTGCGGAAATCACATATAAAGATGTATTTATAATATTTACAAGTGAGACAACGATGCATAAACAAGACGGCTCTCGAGACAGATCCCACCTCCACACGTCAAATTGTCTTCTTCTGACTGGCGCCACCCTTGGCTGCTCCGCAGTAATATGATATGTAGGAATCTATGCTGTCTAACAATCCAAAAATTTCGAACTGCTCAAAATTATTAGTGATCATTAAGTACTCGGCAGTATTCGCAATATTGTTTAGCTAATAGTTAATTTATTGTCCCTCCAATACTTTCAGCGGCCGACGCGGATGAATGACGGCTATATCTACCACAATAGAAATGGGAATTATTGCGATAGCAATTATGTGGACACTCCAGGAGCATTTCTGCCGTCGCCGTCGGGGTGAGGTTGCATACAAAGTCCAAAGCGAGGCACTGGAAGTGGCAAGGGAATACATCTACTGAGGGCAGGTAGTGACGGCGGATCCGGATCATGAGACGGAAATAATCAGAAGACTAAGAATGGGCTGGGGTGCGTTTGGCAGGCATTCTCAGATCATGAACTGCAGGTTGCCATTATCCCTCAAGAGAAAAGTGTATAATAGCTGTGTCTTACCAGTACTCACCTATGGGGCAGAAACGTGGAGGCTTACGAAAAGGGTTCTACTTAAATTGAGGACGACGCAACGAGCTATGGAAAGAAGAATGATGGGTGTAACGTTACGGGATAAGAAAAGAGCAGATTGGGTGAGGGAGCAAACGCGAGTTAATGACATCTTAGTTGAAATCAAGAAAAAGAAATGGGCATGGGCAGGACATGTAATGAGGAGGGAAGATAACCGATGGTCATTAAGGGTTACGGACTGGATTCCAATGGAAGGGAAGCGTAGCAGGGGGCGGCAGAAAGTTAGGGGGGCGGATGAGATTAAGAAGTTTGCAGGGACGACATGGCCACAATTAGTACATGACCGTGGTTGTTGGAGAAGTATGGGAGAGGCCTTTTCGCTGCAGTGGGCGTAACTAGGCTGATGATGATGATGAAATCTAAGTATGCGGGTGTTCTGGCATTTCGCCTCCATCGAAATGCGGCCGCCGTGGCCGGGATTCAATCCCGCGACCTCGTGCTTAGCAGCCCAACTATGTAATTATGATGGGTCACTATAAAATGCACAAAATCATTCTTGCACCTTGACTTGCTTTCTATATGGTTTCTCCAGTGCCTTGGGGTAAAGTTATTTAAATATCACCCATTTATTGACAGTCGATCATAATCCCCGGCTGAAGGTATTTGACGAAAATACATGAAAAAAAACAGCGTTTAGTAATTATCTGTCACACTTGCATTTAAAGCCGAAAAGTAATACTTTCGCAACGCGTTGCACTAAAAATTTTGCGATTTTCACAGAATTTCACATCCGTACCTCGTGCGTTATTTAGTACTGTAGGAAACATCTAGGTTAGCGGCAGTATGACACCCTGGAACGCTTTAATGAGTAACTTTCTACCAACACTGTTATAAACCTACAGAGTAGAAACATATCGCTCGTCAATCAGAACATTGTTTCGTACGTCGAATAAATATAAACATCGCGCCCCGCATATTTTACTAAGAATAACCAGTTTAAACAACGAAATGCCGTTTATAACGTGTAAAAATTGGCATAAAACGACCAATCATTTGCTGTTTTCAGAGGACATAAGCAACCTACATGTGCACACTTTCGGTACGCATCACCAAAAAGTGGCCCTCATCTTTCTCAAATTGTAAATGGCTGCTGTGTTTGCTCCTGCCGAGAAGAAAGTAATAGTGTGGCTTTGATTTAGAAACAGCCTGAGAATGAAATCATCAGTCAGAAGTGACACATGACTTTAGAGAACAATTAAAGCAAGTGTTCAGTTGATATTAAAATGGCTCTGCGAGTTAGACCAAGGTCATTTTCATGAGCACAACTACGCTAAGTCGTGATGACACAATAAAATTCGACAGTCATGCTTGTAAGAGGTTTGATTAGATTTTTGATGGTGATAAGATACTGAGACAGCACGCTGCAACGGACAGATATTAAAGAGTTCCGGCATTTGATGATCCAACGATTTCAGGCTGTAAGGCACACCTAGTCGTTGGGCGTGGCTGATTATAATGCTTTATCCGGACTATTCCCTCACCCATCGATTAAATCTAACAAGCTGATTGTGTTTTAGGATACAGATATAGCGGTCGCAAAAAACTGGGTATGATGCAAGTTGCGCAAGCTGACAGTTTGTTAGGGCAGGCACTGCCCAGAGCCAGGCGTTATCCGCGCATCGTCCACTATGGGGCGTCCGGAGAAGACACAGAAACAATATTCGTTGTCCAAGCAGAGACAAATGCGTAGTAAAGAAAAGCCTTACTTATGAGGTCACTCTGCTCAGAAAGGAAATTTAACTTAAGCTGTAGTTTTAATTGACTTTCCAGCGTGCAGCCCAAAGTACCAGTGCCCGCTTTCAAAAGTGAGGGGGCAAATGACATACTTTTGACCCCTTGATTTTGACCCCCTTGATCCCCCGATAGATACGCCTCTGGAACCTAAGTGCAACACATGGTAAGAAAGACGGTAAACCATGGAGTATAAGCGGGGATCCCTCAAAGTAGACGAGGGGAATGATGAGAATGGAGAGGATATCATCATACCTTGCTGGTGAAGCAGCGCACTGACACGGACACGGCGAAGACACACAAGAATACACGACACTAGCTGCACTCGCAACTATTTTATTTCAGAACACATACTTCATATTTGTCTTCGCCGTGTCCATGCCAGTGCGCTGCTTCACCAGCAAAGACAACTAGCCCAACTTTCTACATTACTGTTTATTGAGTGGATCGGCGGGCACTGTTATGTCGATGCTAGGTGAAAGAAAACAGAGGATTTCCAGGATAAGCTTGTGAAAAAGGTAGACGAGCTAAAAAATGAGCTAAATATGTAGAGTGATGCACGGAAGGCGGCGGAAAAAAGACTTCAAGCAGTCGAGGAAAAGCTGAACATGGCCGCCATCGTGAACAAGAATGGCCGCGAAAATAGAACGCAGTCTTCCAACATGACAGGAAAGGGAGTGTCAATAAAGCACGTGGAATGCGTGCAACATGGGGATGGGGTAGCTGGAAAGAGCTGCACCTACTTTGACGCGGCCACACAGGAAAAGCAGGAACACAGGAGTCAATGCCCCTAGTCAAGTCCGAATCACACGGAAAAGGACTACAAAGGAAAAGGGAGATACCTCGGTAGTAGGAGAGAATGAAAAAGTGATTATCTGCGGCCACTCAAGACCTGGCTAGGTGCTCACAAGCAATCGTGGAGAGGATGAAAGGCGATAAAAGAGTTGCCGTAGGGACATTTTCATTGCCCACATTGGGTTCTGTCATGGAGCGAGCAAAAGGTAAGCTCGCAAAAAATGCCCACGGACGCAACTTTGTCGTAGTAGCAGGTGAGCCAAATGACGTCCTAAACAGAAAGGGGACAGGACTAGCCCAGCGCTTGGCCAAGGGGGTAGACCAATTGCGCGAGCTGTCCCCTCAGGTGCAGATCCTGATGTGCACTGGGTCGGGGCTGTGTGTACGCGGGAGTAAAAAAGTACAAAGGGCCGTAGCGGCTGCTAATGAGGCCATATGTACAATGAGCCGAGAGAAAGGTTTCGAGAGTGTAGAAATAGAAAGGGCTGTTAGAAGATATGGTGGTTTTCAACGAAACGGGATCCGCTTCAATCACAGGCTTGGACGAGAAGTGGGCTGGCGACTTGCTGGCCGCGCGGTTTCTTTTTTAGGAGGCCCACGGGCGCTCAGGAAGCCAGTGTAGGTAGTAATGAAGAAGGTCCCCTAGGGGCACTTCAGAATAACATCGCCGCCAGTAACATGAAAAGGAGGAAAACAAGAAAGAGAACTCGCCCTGCAACAGCCTACATAAACATGCAGGGTGGCAGAAGAAAAGAAATGTGGGCAGAGATTGAGAAGGATTTGAATAGAGATCAAATAGGGGTATATGCAGTTACAGAAACGCACCTTAGAGACTCGGAAGAGCCGCCAGTGATTGAGAATGATGTTTGAGAAGCGTGCAACAGAACCAAATGGGAAACAAAGAGAGGGGGAGCCAGAATTTTCATCCATCAGGGTGTCAAATGGAAAAGAGTAAATTCAGTATGTCAAGAGCATCTTTCTTTATCTTGTAGAATGAGTGGAAATGAAATTTGGTCGGGCTTAACGTATTTGTGGACAGGAAATAATTGCAGAGAGAAGAACCAAGAGTTATTGAAATGCTTAAATGCTGATATTAAGGGGTGCGGGAATAATGCCGAAATATTCCTATTAGGTGACATGAATGCTCACATGCCGGATATAGATGGCTGTACCGACAACAACGGAAAGTCAATGCTATATCTTTGTGAGCAACATAACCTCGTTATCGTGAATACAGGGTCTAAGTATGACGGGCAGACCACATCGCAAGCGGAAAACTGGCAATCGACAACTGATTACTGTGTGATTACAGAAGGAGTTCATGATAAGCTGAGAGAAATGGTTATTGACGAGAAATGGTATAGCAGCGTAGGGAGTGACCATAACGCATCATCTTGAAAATGGGGTGTATAGTTGGGAAAGAGAGCAAGGAGTGAAAAATGGCTACCTTAAATTTCAACGCTGAAAAAATAACAAATATAGTCCCAAGAGTAAAGGAACAAGTTGCAATTGGACAAGCAAACAGTGTGAATATAGTGAGCTTGTAAGTGTAATAACGACAGAAATACGGAAACAGGAGCAACATGCTTGTTAGAAAGGAAGAAAGAAACCGAAAAGCTGGTGCAGCAGGGAGATACGAGAAGCGATCACCGAGCAACAGAAAGCATCTCGAAAGCATAGGCAGGCAAAGAAGGAGCAGTTCCCAAGGATGAAATAGTCAGAAAACGGTAAATATACCGGGAGGAAAAACCCATGGTTCGAATACTGATTTACCCACAGATAAAAAGTTAAAATCAACGTTGGTTGTCAGAAATAGGTGAGAAAAAGAAGGCTGCACCCAGAATATTTTGGAATCGCACAATCTTATTATGCAGGACGTCTAGAACAATACATCAACATATCCTAGACGAAGATGGAAGCAAAATGGAAGGGGACGAGACATTAAATTACAGCCGAAAAATAAAAGCCGAATCGTTCCAAGGCAATGACTGGGTTGTATTTAAGAAACAAAGAGCATGAAAGAGAACCAGATGGAAAAGGAGCTGGTGCTGACGAAGTTCAACTTGCAGAAAGCCAAAGAAAATGTTTCTAAGAGCACAGCCACAGGGCTAGACAACGTTCCGGTTAGGCATATTAATCAACTATGACCGAAAATTAAGGAAGCTCTCTTGAAAGCAGTGGAAAAAGCTTTAAAAGATGGACGAATACCAGAGAGTTGGCGACAAAGTAAAATGAATTTAATTTATGAACGTAAGAGGAAGAAAGATAGAAGTCACTCATATAGACCGTTGACTATTACATCGGTAATATACAGGTTAGCAGTGCAGGAAGTTAAAGCTGCAAGCATGGGCATAGAATAATGGCATTTTGGGAGAACTTCAAAATGGCTTCAGAATAAGTAGGTGTTCGGAAGATAGCGTATTTTTTCGTACTCAGTGCATTGAAATATCCAGAGACGAATGGAGACCGTTATGTGTGGCGTTTTTAGACATTGCAAGAGCGTAAGACAACGTAGACTGCAACATTTTATGGGATATTCCGGATGGCTTAGGCGACGATTGTATACTGAATTTGAGAGAGATTTACCTAGAAAACACCGTTTGCGTTGAATGAGAAGGGATGAGGAGCGATGACAAAGTTGCTATCAACAAGGGACTGAGGCAGTGGTGCCCGTTATCCCCACTGCTGTTTATAATGTACATGGAGAAGGTGGAGAGGGCGCTAGAAGGAAGTAATATCGGGTTTAATCTCTTATACAAACAGGCGGGTTGAGTAGGAGAGCAGCAGCTTCCAGGTTTATTTTATGCCGACAACATTGTGGTGACAGCTAACAAGCAATTGGATTTGCGACGTCTAGCTAATATCTGTGAACACGAAGGCGACAATTTATGTGTGAAAGTCCGCGTTAAGAATCAGGTGTTATGATATTCAATGAAAACAGTGATCAAAGAGTGGCAATACAGGGCCAGGAACTATCTGTCGGGAAACAATATAAGTACCTTGGTATATGAATAAACGAAGGCAGTAGATATATCGCAACACAGGAAAAAACAATAACAGCAAAGAGGAAGAGAACTGCAGCCATTTTAAAAGCCAGAGCGCTATGGAGATACAATAGGCTCGAAGTGCTCCGAGGTTTGTGTAAAGGTGTAATGATTCCACGACTTACATCTGGAACTGCGGTTCTTTGCTTGAAATGAGCGGTACAATCAGGACTCGATGTCAAACTAATTTTAACGATGTTGGACGCCTCGCATTGGGCGCTCACGCAAAGACTGTGCAGGGTGATGTGGGCAGGACAAGTTTCGAAGTGAGGGAAGCTGTGAGTAAAATTGAGTATAAAGAACGATTGAGAAATGAGGAAGAAAGTAAATGGGCTGGGAGAGTGCTAAGATATTTGTACAGGAAAAATAATTCACAGTGGAGGAAAAGAACTAGGAAGGTTACCAGCAAGTATGCGACCGCTATAGTGAGCGATATGGCAACAAATAACGTCAAGCGGAAAGACAGAGAGGCTGAGACAATCACATGGCTGGCGGCAATGGAAAAAGAAACCTGCCATGAGTAACTACTTAAGAGGAAAAATTAATGCAGGAAAGAAACCATCTATGATAACTGAAACAGACACCTATTACTTTTCGAAGTGAGATCAGGATGCCATAGAACAAGCACTTAAAAAGCGAGATATAAGAAACAAGAAGCATGCGCTTGGTGCGGTAAAGCTAGGGAAACGGTGGAGCTTGTTTGATTAGAATGTGAAGATATGTGCCCAGTGGTTGATTTCGGCATATCTGGCCTCCTTGAAGCCCTTGCATTCAGCGATAGCAGGGGGAAAGTAAGCTTGTCCGAAATAGAGATTAGTAAGAGGCGATTGGAAGATTGGTAGAAGAAAAGTAGAGAAATGACAAACGACAGAGGCGTACAATAACAATGTTCACAAAAGAAGTTCTGGAAGTTTGGTTGTGGGAATTCACCGAGGGTATTTGTTTCCTTTTTTTTGAACATAGGTAGGAGATTAGGCAATATAACAATATCTTCGTGGTGCAACCCATGTCCCCATTCCAAAGGAGACCCTCATAGCATCCATCCATCTATCTATCAATCCATCCTTCCTCTCGCTAGTCCTCGACACGTTTGCAACGACAAGCTATCTCGAAAAATCCGCAAGATTATTCATAATACTCTGGTCTGAAACTAAGCGAAAGCTGCTTATACAGTCATTTGCAAAGAATGAAGTGAATGCTACAAAAGGAACGCCAAATTCAGTTCGTAGTTGTCGGCGGGGACAGCCACCATGTTTATACGTACACTACGAAAACCACACAAAGGCGGCAACGTAGAGAGTTTGAGGTTAGCGGACGCATCTGAGAAATAGCGTACGGGAGTACGCTAAATGCTGTGGGTAGTTTAACGTGCTGCGCTTGCGCATTTCGATCCCTCTATTCCGCAAAGTCCGCTATTACTGTAAGCACGAGAAACTAAAACTGTGCATTAACTCTGTTTCTCTGGTTGACTTAGAAGCATTGTGCGAGCTAGTTGGCGCGGGTTGTGCATTTTAAACAGAGCCAGAAAACGCACGGACAAGGAAGAGCACAGGGCCGCTATTTTGTAGCGATGCCTTATGCCTTAATCTATGCTATTCTTATCATCCCCCACACACGGCCGCCTGATCCCGTTGATAATGTGGGCAGACTGTCGCTCTGACCACTGGCCAAGCGCGAAAAGCCTGGAAAAGCATAGAATCGGAAAAGGCATCGCTACAAAATACCGGCCCAGGAGTGGTCCTGTGCTCTTCCTTGTCCGTGTGTTTTTTGGCGCTGTTTAAAATGCCTTGTTGAGCTCTGCGGCAACCAGGTGGTTGCAGCGTGCAGGTCACTCACGTTTGTACTCATGCTATTTCACCCAATCTGCCAGGGTTGAGCGGAATAGCGGACACGCTAAACGCTCCAATAAAACGTATGTGGCGTTAATGCAGCGGTTGTTTTGTCCGCTCTCTTTTCTGCGTTGTGTGCACTGCCTCTTCTTCAAGGTGCTGGCCCAGTGTTCACCAGGTGCGCGTGACCGGACGTAAAAGCCTGGGGGAGGAGTGGGGGTACATACGAAGAGAGACGGTGGTGGCCTGGCACCCGGCGACGCCCATGGAGACGACGAAGCGGCCCGCGTTGTACCATCCGATAGCCGGCGCGAGCGACGACAGCGACCCGAACATCGTGATGATCAGCACACACGTGAAGAACGTCGGCCGGCGGCCCAGGCTGCAAGGTGAAGATGGGAGTGCATGTTCATGGTCCATCCAAAGCCACGGCCTAGTCTAGAATTCCAGCAGCTTAAACGTTGTGAGTTTTATTTTTGAAGATTTCTTTTATAGGCAACCTCATTGTAGAATATATTATGGAATACCTGTCGGCTTACCAGCGAACGCCCTTCGTACAACAGGGCGCTGGTGGAGCGTGTTCACGCCCATCACCCTCTGTAATTATGCAGTAGAATATTTCTATGGCACTATGGTCAAGTTTGATGACACGATTTTGTGGTAGTCAACATTGGTAATAACAATCGAACACATTAAAGATGTAAGATTCGTGAAATCTCCTACGAGCACAAATTTAGCGGGCGATTAATTACGCAGTCACAGCAACACTCTGATCACCGATGGCTGGTCAGCTGCCAGGTCACATTATTGGCAATCTGTGAACTAAAATCCGTACGTCAACTCTCGAAGAAGCATTTCTACAGGTGAAATTTTAATGCTAAAGATAGCTTTGGTTGCTTTTGCGACAATAAACGCTACATAAATAATACTGAGCATATAGCGGGAGAGGGGTTACATAACCACAAGGGGAAACACGCTTTACACATTATTATCACATAGAGATTATATAGGCCAGGGGGAATTACTAATCAGGATAACGCAATCAGGGGACATATTCACAAAGTTCGGAAGTGCTTTTGAGCACTGGCTGGTCGCGCCCGCTGATATGCCCAGCTTCAGGATTGCCTGAGAATTTTCTGTAATGAACAATTCCAGCGTAAGATGATTTTGTGGATATGGGCCAAGAAGCACAAAGAGCGCAAAAGAGTAAAAAATGCCACTACATTGTTGCATAAAAGAAAATGGCCTCCATATTCGACTTCATTCTTTGGCACACATTCACATTTGTTGTATCATGTGTTGTGAGGGTTAACGTCCAAGTAACCTATACCTAATCTAATCGCGTCTTACACTTATTCCGTAATAGAGGCTTGGGCGCATAAAAGCAAGGAGTCTTTTCATTTTATTCTGCGACAAGACGGACATATATGCAGAACTCTTGGTTGTCCCCGGCAAGGTTTTCAGCGGAAATTTCATGGCGAAAAAGACAGGCCGAGTTAATATAGTGAGAGTTGCGCATTCCGGCAAGGCAGTTCATTTAGGAGGGCGGGGGACCAATTCATGCGCAATTTATGTAAATATATTTTCTTTCGTCACATTAAGGGAAAGCCCAAATTCACAGGAACAACTCGTAGGATAATATTGCGGAAACAAACATGTTACAGTTCCTGTTGTAACGGCCATAAAATATCATACTATATTCGGGAGTTATTTTCGGCGCAGTGCTGCCTACTAACGGCTAAGGAAGAAATTTTTTTACTTCTGCTTTAGCTGATACTTAACGCCAAGCAGAAAAATGTACATGAGTGAGAAAAGGAAAAGGTAGGCATGATAGAGCAACGAACTAGTGACCCTATGCCATCCACAAGCCTCTTTGTCCATTCGCTTCTTGACACGAAGTATAATGGCTGTGCTAATCCTGTTACTTATTATGCAGCGTAATGCCAGAATACGCAGATTGCACCTTCTACCAAATACATGGTCGCCGCCACCATTTGTGATAGGAAAGATATTTTAATTCTCTCATCATAAACTTCCAACTATATATACTACGGCACTTGAAATTATTTTCTTTTTTTGCTTTCCCGATAGTTTACAAAAATCATATTTATTTCTGGACAACTCTCGCAATTTTCTTGGTTCCATTTGCGGAAGCATTTTTTTTTTTTGGCTGCGCCTCGTATTATGTCCAGACCAAATTTGCAACGGAACTTAGTTATGTGAATATTGTGGCATGGGGCTGGTGATCTACGTAAACGGCGTATTCGGCTTTAACCTACTTCTAGTTTTTATTCACTTTCATGTCCATAGCTCCATGTTCCTCAACAAAGATCAAATAATTCATAACGGCGATTACATAATTTTGACACTGCTTTCAGGTCAAGGCCCTTGGCGCTGACCTGACTTGACATTCTATCGTCACGCTGTATGCTCTCTAGCCCAAAAGCGCTTTACCTCGGCCCTCAATTTTGCTACGAAAATGCCACCCTCACAAGAGGAACACATTTCAGTGTCCCAATGGTGAGGGAGGCACACACACATTCTAATCACAAGCCAATTCTGCGTTTACCTGTTACGTAACTGAAACAGAGTTGTCCTAGACTATTCGCCAGCGTCCTCTGGACCCATTGTAGTTTCACAAGAAACAAGGAGCGAAAATAGTCCTACATTATCCCACGAACGAAATGACAAACTCGAGATCTCTTCCAGATAGTAACGATTCTTGCAGTTGATGTGCAACATTGCAACACTCAAGCAGCGCGAAATGCATAACAAAAGAAGGGCCTACAGATCCACACACGCACCTTGTGCGTCTTGACTTACATTTTCCTTTCTGCCCGGTTGCGCTGCTTTGCTGTTCGTGATCACAAAGCAACTAGGCCTCGTGTTCTAACCTGCAGTAGTATATAGATAGTGAAGATTTTCCTGACTAGTTATAATGAAGGGCGTCGACTGCGAGGACATCTTTTTTAATTTTATTCGTTGGAGACGTCACAGAATGTCGTGAGTACGGTATTTGCGTGGCTGTGAATAAAACTATGTAAATTTGGTGCGTCATGAAAAAAATTAAAGTCCATTTACATACCTCAGTTCCGTTGCAATGTAATGTTACGATAGAAAATTTCTTCACACTGTTCAGGATCCGCCTCAATAGGACATAGATAAAGCCACTCCGATCCACCGCAACCGTTCCACACAATGAATCTCAACATGCCTCTCAGGACAGCTTAAAGGGCCCCTCACCAGGTCTGGCCATTTTGAGCTAGCAAGCGCTGTGCATACAATGCGCGCTTACGATCGTGTATGCTAAGTATTATGTCCTTGCACGCAGCGGAAAGAGCTGAAATTTAAAATCAAACGCCGTTTGCCCTTCTGCTCACCGGCAACACGTTCCCAGCCGGAGAGGTGACGTATATGCGCAAGTGCGCCTACGTACATGCATGTACTGTGACGCTACTGAGTGTGACACGTGACTTCGATAATTATTTAAGGCAACAACTGTTATTTGTCTATTCTGTTGCTTCAATAGAAAAATTAAAATTTAGAGAAATAATAAAACACACAAACCGAATGTCTCCATGTTTTTGTTTTACTTGGTACCGGAGCAAGAGAGATGTACTTCCGTTTCGTCTGCTTGTTCCCACGTCGTACAGTTACGCGCGCATACACCGAAACTATGTCCTTTTCTACCGTGTTCAAGCGCACGATCATGCTCTGTAATCAGCTTGTGTCAGCCTCAGTGTTCGCGTAGCACGAACTTATACCACTAGTTAGGTGTTCTCGTGCACAGCGTGCAAAGTCGTGCATTGTGCGAAACGATGCAAATGCAACAGCTCGCGCGCGACATCGTGCGCCGCGCAGCAAAACAGGGAAGAAAAAAAAGAAGGAAGACGGAGCCTGTCACGCGATCCTCAAGCTCCGGTGTGTGAGAGCGCAGGGAAAGAATTTCGCTTGCGGAGGTATAGGCGGGGAAAACGGTGAGAGTGTTCTTGTTGGCGGAGACGCTCGCCTCCTGAAATCATGGGTCCGTGGCATTGAAATATTTCCATCTCGGCTATTGATGAGCCAAGTTGAAAACTTCTTGCGGCACAACGCTCCCTACAGGGCACGTAACAACTTCCCGCGTATAACCGCAATGTTCAACGTAGTGAGGAGCCCTCCAAGTACGCGCAGTTTGATAGCGCCGTAGCAGTGTCTCACCGGTCGGACATCTCGCCGAAGAGTAACACACCGACGAGGGCGCCCGCCATAACCACGCTCTGCGTGACCGATCGATGGTAACCACGGCCACACACCAGGTCCCACTGGAAGCGGTAGGTAAAAGTGTTGTCAGCATCACCTCAGGCATTTCAAGCTCAGCAGCATTTGATTACATAAGTGCTGACGTCACAGTGGAACCTTCTCACGCAGCGCTCACGTTGTAATTATCATACCGTGTGGGCGAAGCAGCGCACTTAACAGGACAAAGCACAGGGCAGCACGACAACTCACTGCAATCCCAACTACTTTGTTCCAAAACAGACACTGAATATTCAATACCCACGCAGACTCGGGCGTGAAAGATAGGCAAAATAACTAACACAGTTTATTTTAATGTTTGCAACTCTATCGCATTTATTTTGTGTTATCAACAAGTTTATTCTAGTGCTGTTTTAAAAAATGACCTCACGATGGCTCAGTAGAAGAGATGCTTGGCTGATACAGCACTCTTTCCTTTTGTTAATTTGAAAGATTCTGTTATTTCCCTGATCAGTCATCCTAAAGGTAAGAAATAACTGTAGCGTCATTGAAAAGCGGCAAGCATCAACATTGTGTACAATGCCCTTAAGCGCAAGAATAGACGTTTCCACCCAGTGACATTTTCTGTTACAAAAGTCTCATGTTCACGCACCGACTCCTTTGGCTGACGCATAATTTTCTACACGGTAGAAGCTATGCTTTTTGCAAAGCTGCATTCAGCGATACAGTGAGTTCGTTTCCGGGCAAACAACTGTACTGTTATGTTCCTACAAGCCTCCTCGTGGAACGTAAGTGGGAATGCGATCGTCGGCATCAGAGACTTTTAGCGTGTCCGGTATTCCGGCAAGCGCGGGCGGTTTGCCGGTTTAGCGGGGGCGTAAACGTGAGCGCTCAGATTAGTGGCGCCAGCCGGTGGCGCAAACGTCAAACACACAAACACAAAGCTAATTACTATGTTCTGCTTAGTTGCTGCAGTAAATTTTTGATAGTGGCCTAATTGTGTTCACAATTACGCCGCTGCCAAAAATTTGCGCCAGTAGCGAAGCCGGATATAGTGGGTTACTACAGTTTTAGCTCTGCGTTTGTCTGGTTGAACTCTACGCTACCAGGCGGCTGCACCGCTCTGGCCGCTCACGTTTACGCCCCCACAAATCCGGCAATCCGCCCAAACCGCTCCCGTTTACCGGAATAGCGGACAGGCTAAAAGTCTCTATTTGTGCGCTACCCCAAAGCGGTCGGCTATCTACACAGACGGTTTACATGCGGGAAAAGTTTTCCGGCTCTTGCAGCACGTGTCATCTTCATCAGCGCGCCATCCGCATGCTACTCGCAACCGGAGCCGTAAAGGCGGTGAATTCCGTTGGATACGTGAGACGGCCGGTTTCTCTCTGTACGCGAGAGAAGGGGGAGCGCAGCGTCCTGGCGTGCGCTGGCTTTCAAACACATGCAAATTTTACACTTGTACTGGGTTATGGTAGCTGCATGTAGGCTGTGTCGCAACACACGTGCGAATAGAAAATTAACGACGGTTTGCGACCAAACCTGCGTCAAGGGTGGGTGATAAACATGCACCTACCGTTCAGCATGCTAACAGGAAGGAGCTAGCAGTAAACCAAAATGCAGGTTTGGACGAGTTCGTGTACGTATTCATAAGGTCTTCCAAAACCAGTTACCATCCGTCCGCCCGCACCCGTCCCATCTTTATGTGTTCGTTGCCCCGACATTTTCGCGCTGCGTTTAGAAAGTCTGCTAGTAGCGAGTAGTACTCTCACTCATTCACGCATTATTGATAAACTCTGGTAGCAATCGTCGTCACGAAAGTGGTTAAAGCACAGCACTGTTGTTCCTGAATGCTTGAAATTCTTTCGATTCACAGCAGCCTCCCACTTAGCTGAAAGCTTCTTGTCTTGCGGGAAGTAATGGAACATTGGAACATCATCGCGGCCGCACGTGTTCTTGCAACCGTAGGCTGCACAGAACACCGGCATGATCGGCCCACCGCTTCAATTGATGCTGCGCACATCAACTAACCCTATACGTACACACAAAGGATTGCAGGGTCGAGCGAAGCAGAATATGACGGCACGCACGCAGAAACAAGCGCGGTCAGGCACGGTCGCGGAGACTGCGAAGGAATGGAACACCAGTGCTGACGTCACTACACCGCGATTTCCGGTCTCCGCTCGCATCGTCAGCGTCAGCAGTACGGTGCGGCGCTCGACGGGAGGCGGAGAGACAGTGCAATTTTATCCGGCGATTACGTCGCTCCTAAGTGAAAAATCCCCCAAAATTTTACCTGCATCGTTTATATGGTTCCCGCATCCGTATAGGAGCGTCTTATCGAATTCGACAGACTCTTCAGTTTCCCTTTAAACCACCAGGGATGTCGGACCCACACGGAGACATAAGAGCTAGTGTGGTACATCGGATGTTTTCCTTTTCCCGGATCTGTCATCCACAGGCGTCTTCAGGAAAATGTGGAAGTGTGTACGTTGTAATCTGTGGGTGCGTTGCCAAATCTGTTTCAAGGAGAGCCGGCAGGGCTGCTCCAGGCACCTACTGGACGCTTATTCGTAGTGGCAGCAAGACGATGAACGCTATATGAGGGTAGAGTGTACTGAGATGCCCTACGTATGTCGTGGATTGCTTGAGTCAAGACCGTGCGAATGATGAGCTGTGAACAATGCGCAGCTTGAACAGAAAGGAGCAACGCGGCCAAGCCGTCTCGTAAGGTGGCAAGCTCGGCAAGATAGGCCTGTGGTGCAGGATCGGCAACATACGAGCACGTCTGGCCTGCCTCTGGTATCAATGGGCACACGAGAGCTGTGTGAATCATGGTGCCATTAACATTGGCATCAGTGTATGCTGCAAGAGTCGCATCGTCTTGATTGCCATCGGCGCGGCGAAGGCGGCAAACTTGGGCATTCGCCTGGCGAGAAACCAGGCAATGCAAACGACCAATAGGCTTATTGTCGCTTAATTGTAACCTGTTCCATGGAGCTACATGGGGTCTCGTGGAAGCTGGATTGTCTATTTTATGACCCATCTACCGTGCCAGTGAAGCAGCCGGGCAGAAATTTGATGGCTTTAGGGCGCGCGTGCATCGACGTTGGTGCGCGAGTTCGTCGATAGTGTTGAGGTGGGACTCGGCCTGTGTGGTTAGCAATGGAGTGAGACGTGGTAGTCGCGTTATGGCCCTCACTGCTTCGTGATTATAGGCCCCAAGGTGAGCCTATTCTGCCTTCGTGAGATGATGAAACTGGGCTTTCTATGGGAGTCGTGGTTGCAGTACAGAACAGATAAGAATGCAAGCCATGTTGGTGCTCGCTCCGCCACATTTCTTCGCAATCTGACATATGAACTGTATCATTTCTGTGGCCTGTTGCTTTGCATTCTTGACCCATGGTTCCCGGATCCAGAGGCATTCATTTCAAGGCCGAGTACAAGGAGAGCTGAAGCCTCGTGTAGTGGCTACTGATCCAGAATTAACTGAAGACGCCGGAGTGCCAGTAAACGGCGACCATACTTTCTCGCTACTGACATGTACGTCGTCTTGTCCTTGGAAATTTTAAGCTCTATCATAGCACACTAGTTGTGCGTCACGTTTAGGGCCCCATGGAGCGCTCGCACTCGGTGGCAGATTCCAGGATGAACTGACGAAGCAGTGATGTCATCTGGACACACTATGTACTGTGCGTTATGTATCGTCGCTAGCTTCCAAGATAGTTGAAGGAGGCCATTGTGGAAACGGACTTGTCACAGATCCTTGTGGGACACCCCGATGTGCGATGAACTGACCGGCTGCTTCGCCAGCCAGGCGAATGGAGAAGATGCGAGAGCGCAGGAAGGCTTCGATGAATGTGCAGGCACGGCCAGGGAACTGAAGTCAATGGAGAATTCCGACAATTGCTTCGTGACTCACACGGTTATACGCTCTATGAATGCCCATTGCCAGAATAATGCGAATTCTTCGGGAGCGGCCTCCGATGAGAACCAAAGAAAGGTACGCAAGGCCATCCTCGGCGCCCAGATGAGCACGGAACCTGATTTTCCCAGGATGATACCAGGAGTATCGCTCGAGCCACCACGTAATACGTGTCGCGAGCATACACTCCATCTGCTTTCCTAACGTTGAGCTTAGCGCTTATGGGTGCATGTGTGCGATATTGGTTTGGGGCTTTCCGTGTTTGGGAATAGGGAATCTGATTGCATGTACTACACGAATTCTGTAGCACTTTCTCGAAAACACGCGGGCAACACCGATTGCTGTGGAATCATCGATGACTCCTGTATAAAAACCGAGGCGCTTGACTGGCAGATAAGATTTTCGACGATCGCTGACTGTGTTCGCCACTCTCGTTGTTCCTTGAGTGTAGCCTATATTTGAGGACGTCAGTTCGCCCAGTAAAATGCTAGTTTTGTCACTCACAGTTTCGCTGTTTTCTTCACCGTCACTATCGCGTGACATCTGGTGGAGGTGCTTTTCGTTCATGTACTGGATGCTCTCGACAAGCCGTGTTCCAAGCCCGGACAACAAAGACAACACCAACATCGTCCCGGGCCATCGAACAAGCCATCGGCTACAACAGCTAACCCCGAAGCACAGACTTCTACATGAGACGGCCAAGAAGATTGGGGCCAAGACGGCCCCAATCGCAGCCGCAGCGTCCCCGATCGTTCTGCAACAGCCCAGGGAACGAACGACCTTCCGCGGATCATTTCGGGACCCGGAAAACTGGCTGGAAACACACGAAAGGGTTGCTGCTATCAACAACTTGCACTCCGACGACATGCTGCAGCATGTGTATTTCGCTTTAGAAGACGCCGCCAGGACGTGGTTTGAAAACAGGGAATAGACACTGACCACATGGGACCTGTTACGCAACGGCCTACTGCAGACCTTCACGAGTGTCCTGCGCAATCAGTGAGCCCAATCTATACTGGAAACCCGCATACCACTGCCGAAGGAGCACATCGAAATCTTTGGGGAGGAAATGACTCGCCTCTTCCACCACGCTGACCCCGACATGTTTGAAGAAAAGTTCCGTTCTTGATGCGGGGTGTCAGAGAACAACTATTCGCCGGTTTGATACACAATCCGCCCAAGACTATTGTTGAATTTGTTTCGGAGGCGACAACGATAGAGAAGACGCTTGAAATGCGCACCAGGCAATACAACCGCCATGCGTTCACTACAAACTGCCTCGAAGCTCAAGCGCTAGGTGCCGATGACCTAAGCGACACGATAAAAATGGTCGTGCGGGAAGAGCTGCAGAAGTTGTGCCCACGGTCGCAGCTCCAGGTGGCCTCAACAGCGGACATAGTAATAGAAGAGCTTTAGCCATCACTAGAAGTGCCAGAAGTTCCAGCAGAAGCGCTACTCCAGCCGGAAGCGATGACCTACACCGCCGTCGTCCGCAGTCAAAGTCCCCTTCGGCGACCGCGCCGGGGCCCCGTAGTGTCGCAACTCTGTCGCCCACCACCGCTGCCGCCAGAACGCTCGTCCGTTGCCCAGCGCAGCTACCCGAGGAAGACGCACACTTGGTGCGCACCCGACCACCGCGCGCTCTGCTACCAATGCGGGACAGCTGTGTATGCCTACCGCTCCTGCTCATGCCACGAAATTCGACTACGAGAGCTTGTCGTGAACGCTCCGCGCCCACAGCAAAGTGAACGCCCTCGCGATATCGCCGACTACCTCGCCGCCACTCAGTGGAGCCCTCAAGGACCGTCCCGTTCGTCGTCACGAAAACGCCACCTGTCGATGCAGCGCCGAGCATACACTGGCCCAGCCAGGGGCCGGTCGGTCAGCCCCATATCCGGAAAACTAAAAGCAGCAACCGATGCAGGTGCGGTCGCTGTTCATCAAATTGACGAAGATCCTCCGCCGCTGATGAAGACGTGCAAAAGACGACCTCGACAATATGTCAACGAGACGCCGCCATCCGGACGAAGCCTGAAAACAAAGTATACATCGACAAAAGAAGCCCTGACAACGCGACATTCCAGCCACGTGTGAACACGACACACCCGTGATCCGACGTCGAGACCTAATTGTAACGCAAGACAAAGAACCCCCGACCTCCACGTGCTTCCCGATGGCCATGCAGTCACCGCATTAGTAGACAAAGGAGCTGGCTACTCTGTCATGAGTGGACCCTTCGCCGCCAAGTTGAAGATACTTAAGGCTGTATGGGAAGGGCCCCCCCAATTCGGAGCGCTGGAGGGCACCTAATAATGCCGATTGGAATCTGCACCGCAAGAATTACAGTTCACGACCGGACCTAGCTTGCCACCTTCGTTATCCACCAACAGTGCTCACGAGACGTAATTCTTGGCATGGACTTTCTGAACCAACACGGCGCAATCATGAACCTGACGTCAAAGTCAATACCGCTGTCGGAAGAACACGCAATACCGCTGTAGATCGCTCTTAGTCATCATGCCTTGAGTGTACTTGCGGACCAAGTGGACATCCTGCCTCGCTGCAGCATTGTCATTTTCGTCGGCAGCGGAACACCCGCAGACCTGGAAGGCGTCATCGAGGGCGACCAACGTCTACTGCAAGACCGTGAAATTTCCGTTGCACGAGATCGCTTGGCTTCACGGGGGAAAAGCGAAAGTGATACTGACAAACTTCAGCATGGAGGTCCATCACATCAACAGGGGCACGACGATCGCATACATTGTGGAAATTGCGGAAGCCAGCAATGGGTTTGTCCTCTGGTCTTCTGCCACATTTAACTTCACGACCATAGTCCCCGAACCAGACATCGACGTATACCCAAGTCTTCCTATGAGTAAGCAGCACAGATCAGAAGTCTTCAACGATACAAAGACTGCTTTTCGACGTCATCGAGGATTCGACAAACACCAGTTGCAAAGCATCGCATAATAACCGAAGATTCTGCTCGACCACTACACCAGAGCCCTTACCGAGTTTAGACTCAACAACTTGAAGCTATAAGGTGACAAGTTGAAATGCTGCTCGACGGCATCATCCAGCCGCCGAAAAGCCCGTGGGCATCTCCTGTAGTCTTGGTGAAGAAAAAGGGCGGAACCCTACGTTTCTACGTCGATTATCGTCGACTGATCAAGATCGCGAAGAAGGAAGTATGCCTCCTACCATGGATAGACAACGCATTGATTGGGGTCTGCAACGCTGAATACCTCCCGTCGATGGTTCCCAAGACTGTCTACTGGGAAACAGAAGTCGACGAGAGGGATCGTGAAAAGACCGTCTTCATCACGTTAGACGTCCTTTACGAGTTCAAGGTCATGCCATTCTTACTGTGCTGGACGCCTGCAACGTTCTAGCGCGTGATGGACACGGTATTAGCAGGAATGAAGTGACAGAGCTCTCTTACTTGGATGACGTCGTCATGTTCGCGGGAAATTTGAACGTTCACCTTAGGCTGCTTGCGACAGTACTAGAGGCCATCAAGTCATCAGGGCTCACTATGAAGCCGGAGAAGTTCCGCTTCGCCGATTATGTGATTTTTTTCCTGGGCCACGTCGTCAGTAAATCTGGAGCCCGCCCAGACCCGCGGAATACAGTTGATATCGCAAAGTTCCAGTCGCCCATCGACAAGAAGACAGTGCGTATATTCCTTGGCATGTGTGCGTACTACAGCCGTTTTGTCAAGGAATATTCCCGCATCGCTGAGCCACTTACATATCAAATTAAATGGGATGTCGAGATCAAGTGGGAAACGCCGCATGCCGACGGCTTTCAAGAACTCAAACGACACATGTAGTAGCCACCGCTATTTGCGCACTTCGACGAGGACGCCAATAAAGAAATCCACAATGACACCACTAGCCTTGGCCTCGGTGCCGTCCTAGTCCTTAGGAAAGACGGACTAGAACGGGTGATAGCTTACGCTAGCCGGTCCCTGTCAAAAGCGGAAGACAATTATTCTACGATAGAAAAAGAATACCTCGCCATAATTTGCGCTGCAGCTAAATTCTGCCTTTACCTATGCCGATTACCTATCACGCACCCCACTTACCCTCCGCCGCAAGACGATGAGGATGACGACGCGTTCCTTGGAATAATAAGCGCGGAAGACTTCGCTGAGCAGCCACGAGCCGACCCGGAACTATAAAGCCTCGTCGAGTATTTGGAAGGCAACACCCACGTCGTCCCTACGGCATTAGGGCGGGGATTGTCTTCGTTCTTGCTTCAAACCAACCTACCCTTGAAGAAGAAATTCTCACCAGTCCGCACCAGTTACCTTCTTGTTGTTCCCTCAGCGTTGCGTCCAGAAGTACTGCACGCCCTACATGACAATCCGACCACTGGGCACCTCGGATTCTCCTGGACGCGATGGAGGATACAGGAAAGGTATTATAGGCCGCGCCTGACCGCCGATGTCGCTCGATACATCAAGATATACAGAGACTGTCAGCGACGCAAGACACCACCTACAAAGCCAGCAGGATTACTACAGGTGATCGAGGCTCCTTGCCGACCATTTCAGCAGATTGGGATGTATGCTTAATAATTTGAATTGTAATAATTAGCGTATTTCATTGCTTTCTTCTGTTTTGACCAACAGTGTATTGTTGTTTTGATTGTGAGCCACTCCTGTATGAGCCTGTAACAAGGCTTACAGTATTGCTAAATAAAAAAAATTGATGGGACCCTTAACGACGGCAACATTCAGAAATACGTGGTTCGTCGTGGCAACGGACTGCCTCCCGCCTCGCTGAAACGAAAGCTTTGCGGAAAGATAGGGCTGCCGAAGTGGCGAAGTTTTTCGTTGAGAATATCCTGCTATGAAACGGTGCCGCTGAAGTCCTCATCACCGACCGAGGAACAGGCTTTACGGTGGAGCCCACCCAAGCCATTCTGCAATACAGCCAGACAAGCCACAGGAGGACGACTGCTCACCACCCGCAGACGAATGTTCTTAAGGAGCGCCTGAAATGAGACCCTGACCTACATGCTAGCAATGTACGTCGACCTCGAACACAATACCTGAGATGCCATCCTGCAGTCCGTTACCTTCGCTTACTTACAACACAGCGGTGCAAAAAACAACACAGATCACGCCATTCTAGATGGCTTACGGCAGGTACCCGACAACGACCCTCGACGCCATGCTGTTGCACGTCACCAACGCAGAGAATCTTGACGTCGCCACCTTTCTCCAGCGCGCCGAACAAGCCTGACAGGTCGCCCGTCTGCGGATCAAGAACCAGCAGAGGACGGACAGCCGACACTACAACCATCGACGACGCTACATCGAGGTCCAGTCCTGCGACCATGTTTGGGTTTGGACCCCAATACGGCGACGAGGACTTAGCGAGAAGCTTTTGGCCGCTACTTCGGATCCTACAAGCTCATCGACACATTGGCACACTGTACTATGAGGTCGTGCCTGACGGCATTTCGCTGTCATCGTGCCGCCACTCACGACCTGAAATAGTCCACGTCTTTCGATTTAGGCTGTTGTACCAGCGCTAACAAACTCTGCATAGCTGAACTTCAGGCTTTCTTTTTTTCTTTTGGGGGGGGGGGGGGGGGGCTATGTTACTGTGGACTTTGTTTCCTTGTTGTTTTCTTCCTATTGTTTAATAAGTGTCCTTTTGTGTTTCGCTCTCCTGTTATGTTAGTCGCATCAGGACGATGCTTTTTGAGAGGGAAGCATTGACACGTATACTAGGTTATCCTTTTCAGGTGAACGTTTTTCGCCGTCTAACAAAGGTTATCGTTCAGCGCTGGACGCGCCCGCCTGTACCGAAAGTTTCTCGAAAGTTATCGATGGTTCTGTTGTCACCGAAGCTTGTTTACTCTGATTGCATGAGCGAGGCGAATTCTGTCGAACTTTCTTCAAGACACGCGAGCAACACTGCTTACTCTGGAAGCTTCGATCACTCGTGTATAAAGCCGACGCACTTCACCTGCAGATGAGATTTTCGACGATCGCCGACTGGTGCTCGCCACTATCGTTGTTCCTTGAGTGTAGCCTGTTTTTTAGGGCACAGGTTCGCCCTATAAAATGCTAGTTTTCTCACTCACCGTTTCGCTGCTTTCCTCACCGTCACTGCTACATGACAATATAGGCAGGGTTCTTCTAAAGGATAGAGGGGGTAAGGCCGGTCTTGGTGGCAACGACCGAAGGTGTGTTAGCGGCGAGGGTGTGAAATTGAGAGTAAATGAGTACTCTGCACAAGGCCGGTGCCATGGCCGTGTATCACCCAGCGTGTCAATGGTCGTGTGCACAACACCCTTCTGTTATTTGCTTCGCTGGAAGTCATGGGCTATGGTGTCTCTGAAAGAGATAATAAAAGGTGCGGCAGAAAATGCTGCTTGTGAAAGAAAAATACTGACATAGAATAAATATATAAATACAAAAAAGCAAAGAAAGGGAGGGAAAAACACTAAGCAACCAAATTAAGTGTTGTTGCCTATAGCGTGAAATTTAGCATAACTAATAGATTCTAAGGCTCCCTTTGAAACCTTTATGCCGATTGGTGCCAATGTTTGAACTTATGGATCAGCTATGATTCTCTGTATTTTCTTGACCGTTTCAAAATATTTTAATGCCATCCCAAACATAAACAGAATCCCATAAAAATACCACCCAATATTATCAAGTAAAAAGCGTCTGAGAAAAGCGTTCCCGGATGTACCAAGAGTTACCTATCACCGCAACAGAAACATTAAAGACATGTTAATGCAAGCAGAAGACAGCCAACATCATTCCCCCTTAATAAAAGCATGTTGTCGCCGCAGGTGAAACACCTTCAGGCACCTGCAATGGTACATTAAAATTTAAAGCACCGCAAATAGATATATACACGAAGTGAAAACTAGCTTTATTGTACTAGTTCGGATGTGATTTATATGCTTGGGTGTTCCTTCTCTAATAAATAATATCTCGGTGAAACGGGACAATCAATAAACATCAGATTAAATGGATATCGCGCGGACACAGTTAAAAGGTTTCCCACATCCGTCGCTGAGAATTTCAACCAACCAGGTTATAACTTTGATGAACCTAAACTCTACATCTTGCAGTGAAATTGCCGTTCTGAGCGGAAAGAAAATACAGAGAATCATACCTTATCTGTAAGTTCAAGACATTGCAACCAATATGCTTAAACGTTACAAAGGGAGCTTTAGAATCTATTCGATATGCTAAATTTCAATCTATAGGCAAGAACACTTCGTTTAGTTAATTAGTGGTTTTTGCCCTCCATTTCCTTCCTCTTTTTCTTTCATTTATATATTTATTCCGTTTAAGGTATTTTTTTCTCGAGCACCGTTTTCTGCCACTCCTTTTATTATCCCTTTCCATTACCCATGACCTCCAGCAAAGCAGATAATAGAGGGGTGCTGTGCACAAGGCCGTTGACACGCCGGCTGACACGGCCGTGTCCCCAGCCTCGTGCACAGCACTCCTTTATTCTCAGTTCTACACCCTCGCCGATAACACACCTTCGTTCGTTGCCGCACCCACACGCATTGCCGCCTCTCCCCTTTAGAAGGACCGTACCCATATATACTGTGCCAAGGACAGAATATGTCGCCTTGAAAAAGACAAGTCCACTTGTCGAAGCGTTGGCTCCCGCTTTTACTTTGTTCTCGTTTCGCTCATCGTCTTGAACTTCCATCTCCCCTGTTTTCCCTGGATTTCTACCGACGGAATAGCCGCCCTCTGCTTTTCTTATCACACGTAGCGCTAATTGGAGACAGTCAGTACAAGTACATTCAGAAACACTTCCCGCCAGGCCAATACTCACCACACATTAGCTTTAAGAGTGGCGCCACAACACATACCATCCGAGATCTCATTGCCGCCGCACCACAGCAGACCAGACATTTCGTCATTCACTGCGGGACTAATGAACTTAACCACGACATCGGTGACAACAGAATTAAGACCGTGAAGTGCTCGTAAACAATTTTCACACCAAGAAACCAAATGCAAAAGTCACCGTGACAACAGTACTTCCCGGGATCGCAAAAAATCACAGGCCACTTATTAAACAATCAGAGACACTCCTAGCTCACGCACTAGGGACACGTAAGCTCTATGATTTTCTTCTGGACTTTGGAAACCAACACGAAAACGTCGATGCCATCCACCTCACTGAAATACACCAGGACCGGGACGGAATACACCCCAATTTTTATGGCGTCAAGGTAATTGCTGATAACATCAAGTACAGGCCCAGGAACTCAACGAACACCACCGCAACGGCTAAGGAACGCAACGAACAACACCAGTAAAGCCTGCGTCCCAGTTGGCTACAACACAGGAACACACGCCCAAAATCTTCAACACCAGCTCGCACACACGCTTCACCAAAGCTAGAATCAAAGAAGCATCTAGTCAGACGGTGGACGGCGGAACCAACACCATCTGAACAACACTCGCTAATACGGAAGCGCACAACCACCCGCGAAGCCTTCCTGCAAACAGCTGCATACACTAATAAGCTGACAGATAAGAGACATACATGCGTGCAGGCCTCGACAAGAACATAAAGCGCAAAAGGCACCACCTGAATGTTTCGGCCCGGAGGTCTGCCAAAACTAAACAGAAGCGTCCACCACGCACTACGAATAGCACACGCAACAAATGTCACCCTTTCCTTCAATCCCGCAAACATGTAGCCAAACAAATTATACATTTCATATAAAAACTTACACTCACTGGATTAACCAGAGGAAAATCCCAAAAGGTCTCAGAATTAAGGCTACATGTTCCTTCGGCTCTTTACCCTCCAGGCTATTATTCAAGTGGAATGCTGTCCAAGAAAATGCCTCGCTCTCCTTAATTGATATTCTCGAAGAACTGAAAGGAACAACTTACGATACATACTAATAGGCCCGACAGCATAAATTTATCTGAGCCGGAAAAAGTAGAACATAAGGAATTCGTCGAAACGAGGCAGGATAAATGACTAGTTAAATATCAGCACGAACGTATTAGAGCTGCAGATCCAGCCAAGAAAGCTAACGTAACTCTTACAACAGATAGCTCCACCGATAGTCCTACAAGCCAGCATCTAGAGCACTGCAGCAACGCAGTAATAATATCCCAAAGTCTCAGTACCGATGAAGTTGATCTCCTGAAACGTGGTCTAACGTTCTGTCCTGCGAACAACACAGTGAACGAATACGAGCTCCAGAAAAAATATAACAGAGTTTTCAAGACGTATGGGCATCAAGGAATTCTTTTTCGATAGGCCAGACGTAGGAAAACTGGATAGTAACTCTCTTAGATAACCTATCACGTAGACACCGCAAGCCGAACAGTGCCCAGACCTAGACTTATATATAAAGCTAATCTCAAAGAAAATTTTAGAGTCAGCGCCGCATTGCCGGAAACGCAAAACTTGTCCCCTGCTCAGTACCAAGTCCTTAAAGAATTCGCGGAAAGAAATGATATTGTAATGAAAACAGCCGACAAACGCAGAAATATAGTAATTTGGCCTAAAGAAAAGTACAAGAATGAGACGTCCAAACAACTCAGCACCCACACCCATTACAGAGAACTCGTCTCTAACCCAACTTCAGACTATAGCAATACTGTGCAAAGCACAATAGCGGAGCTCCTGTCTAGGGAACTAATCACGCAATCTGTATATCCCTTCATGATGCGCAAGAACAAAGAAGCAGGCCGCTTTTATCTTCTTTCTAAAATACACAAGGTTTTTGTACAAGAAATATTTACAGCAGAAATCCCAGGTAGGCCTATGGTGTATAATAACAACGCACCTACCGAGCTACTATCTAAATTCTTACTTCGCCACCTGTCAAACATCCCCACCACCCTTCCATCTTTTGTTCAAGACACGCCGCGCTTCATTCGAATCATCGACCGTATCAACGCCAACCACACCCTTTCCGACCGCGCTATTGGAGTCACTTTGGGCGTTTGTGGCCTTTACACTAACATACCCATGAATGAAGGAATTTAATCCGTATCGAAATCCCTCGCAGTCAATCCCCAAGCACACGCTCCTGAAGTTTACCTGTAACTCCTTAGGTTAGTTCTCAGGCTCAACTATTTCAAATTCGGTTCTATTCACTACCTGCAAACTTTGGGCACTAGGATGGGACACCATACGCATTCACGTACGCGAACATTTTCATGGGACAGCTTCAAGCAGACCTGTTGAAATTCTACCCTTTAAAACCCCACACCCATCTGCGTTACATTGACGACATAGTGGGCCCTATAACGTCAAACTATTCCAATATGTTATTAATCCTATCTGCTGAGGTCAAATTTGCGTAACCACCTACGCAAGCATCGGGCGGTGACCCGCAGGGTTGTCTGAACAGACGAATCAAACGCTCTCCTCGTTTATAGGGCACTTTCGTATGCTTTCAAAACGAATAACATTGCCTACAGTGAGCCGTTTGTCGTATCTACTTGGCTGATAAGAGGCGAGGAGCACGGTCAAATGGAGAGGGATTCGATGGGGCCGAACCAGTGCACCAAAAATTGATAACCGGATGAAGAGGGTGGTGCCGGCGTCTGCGACTAGTCCGGTTTCCCTTCCTTAGCTTGAGGTGGCTGGTCGAAAATCGCGGCGGCGTGCAACGGAAGGTTCAGAATGCCGCTAAAGCGGATCCTCAGCAAAAAAGAGTTGGCAGAGCGAGGTTGTAAACGTGGCAAAAGTGCTTGAAAACGTTACACGGCCGCGCTAGAAGTTTTATTGCACGCAAATAAACCCATGCTCTGCGGCAGATGCGAGTAGGCTGTGCTTGACCGATCCGCGGCAGCCATCGTTTATTCATTTCTGAACGGGGCAGCGTGTGGCTATTCAGAAAGAAATTCAGTTTTCGTTGGCATATTAATGTATCTTTAACGCGTGCACGTCACTTTGACGCGGTGAGTTTTCGCAGTTTTGTGACGTCGCGCGACAGGCAGGTGATGTGGGCGCGGCCCGAAAACTTTTGACCAATAGCTGAGCGCTAATGGCAAGAAGGCGTCGAATCAGAAATAACTATTTTTGTTTTGTTCGGTCGAATGATGCATGATCACTGCGTACACCTCATATGAGATGGGGAGCTATCGCGGATTTTGTGACGTCGCGTGATAGGCAAGCGAAGTTGGGGAGGTTCAAAAATGTTTTTGACCGATTGCGGAGGGCTGATTGCAGAATTAGAATAGAAAAGTTTGGAATTGCTTGAGGGGATCACGCACATTGACACGTGGCCTTGTTTATCTTTAGCGGGTGAGCGCTTTTCACCGTATAACAAATCCTATCGCTCAGCGCGGGACGCGCCTGCATGTATCTGAAGTTTCTGGAATGTTATTGATCATTAAATTTGCTCTCTGTTGTCACCAAACCTTGTGTAATCTGATTGCATGTAGGCGCGACGCGAATGGTGTAGAACTTTCGCGAAGCCACGCGGGCACCAGCGATTACTCTGGAACCTTCGATGGCTCATGCATAAAAGCCGACGCACTTGACCAGCAGATCAAATTACGACGATCGCCGACCGTGTTCGCTGCTCTCGCTGTGCTTTAAGTGTAACATGCTCCTGGGGGCATAAGTTCGCCCAATAAAATTTAGTTTCGTCATTCACAGATTTCCGCTGTAGCGTCACTACTACCTGACAATAGTTATAATATGGGAACATGGCACAAGAGGGTTAGCCGATTTAATTAGCCATTTCAATCACTTTAAACCAAGTATTAAATTTACTGCTCACCAGTCTCCTAGTCAATTCAACTTCCTCGACATGATGGTCTACATAGAAAACTCAAAACTGAGAACAATACTTTACCGGAAGCCTACGAGTAGCCACCAATATTTAGATACAACAGTCATCACCCGCGACACTGCAAGCAAGGAATTTTTGTCGGGCAAGCGAACCGGACAAGAAGAATGTACAGCGAAGACGACGATTATTCCACCACCTAAATGACCTTAAAACAATGCTAGCAGACAGAAGCTATCCACAAGTTGCCCTCGATAGAGCTTATGATGTCGCGTCAAGATTGGAGGGACAGTCGGAATTAGCTAAGAAAAAGCCTACATCGGAATTTGACAGACCGCCAGCCTTTATAACAAAATAGTCTAATGCACTCCCAAACATAAACAACATCCTACGACAATACCACCCAATATTATCACGTAACGAGTCTCTGAGAAAAGCGCTACCGGATGTACCGAGTGTTACCTATCACCGTAACAGAAACTTTAAAGAAATGTTAGTGCATGCAAATGTCAGTCAACATCATTCTCCCGTAATAAAAGCGTGTTGTCGCCCCAGGAGCAAAACCTGCAGGCACCTTGAAAGTGACAATAAAATCAAAAGAACCGCAAATAGTTTTACACACGAAGTGGAAATTAGCTTTACTTGTACAAGTACGTATGTGAATAATATGCTTGAATGGTTCTTCTGCAAGAATCAATATATCGGTGAAACGGGAAAAATCAATGAATGTCAGATTAAACGGACATCAGGCAAACACAGCTAAAGAGCTGGCCAAAGCCGTCGCCGAGCAATTCAACCAAACACGTCATAACATTGATGGACTTAAACTCTACATCTTACAGTCAAACTTCCGTTCTGAACGAGAAAGAAAATACAGAGAATGAAACCTTATCGATAAGTTCAAGACATTGCAACCAATAGGCATAAATGTTTGAAAGCGAGATTTAGAATCTATTCGCCATTCTAAATTTCAAGCTACAGGCAAGAACACTTAGTTTGGCTGCTTATAGTGTTTCTTCCCTCCCTTTCTTTCCTTTTTTTTATCTTTTATGCACATATTTATTCAATTTCAGAATTTTCTTTTATTTCGCGAGCACCATTTTCTGCCGTTGCTTTTATTATATCTTTCAGAGACACAATAGGCTACGACCACCACCGAAGCAGGTAATAGAGAGGTGCTGTGCACACGGCCGTTGACACGCCGGCTCACACGCGGCCGTGTCGCCGGCCTTGTGCACAGCACTCCTTTATTCTCAATTCTACACCCTCGCCGCTAACACACCTTCGTTAGTTGCCGCACCCACCCAACCCCCCCTACCATTTAGAAAAACTCTACCCATATATACTGTGCTGAGGAAAGCATACATCGCCTTGAAAAAGACAAGTCCACTTGTCCAAACGTTGAGTCCCGCTTTTACCTTGTGCTCGTTTTGCTAATCGTTTTGAATTTCCATCTCCCGCCTTCGTCATGTTTACCAAGAAAGTTGGTAATTTGTACCGACTCCTTATCGGGTTCAGCATGTCTTGAAAAGAGAGATGACAGCCAGCCTCACGCACGAATAACATACGGAGTACTGAAAAGTTTACCTCTTTGTCATGGAAGAAAACATATAGTGATATTACAGTCGGTCGAGAGATGTGCTAGTATAGCAGGCAACAAACGAACGAACTCGTTGATAAAATCGGCCCATAAAGATTCAGAAATTCAACTCATCCATTTATCACCCATGGGCATGAAACGCATATTGAGAGTAGTAAAGAAGGACTTGTGTATGTCAACCTGGTTTAATGAAAATACTAAGGAATCAGTTCTTTGCGAAGTGGCTCTCAATTCAAATACCCGCTGGATGCTGAACTTTCGAAATGTACCGAGACACTAATTCACCGACTGTGCCTTGGAACAGCATACACCAAGCATTTTCTATATCGAACAAAACGGTGTTCTTCCCCGGCTTGCTCCTGTGTTGACGACAATGAGGATGTTCGCCGTCTACTCCTCGAATGCCCCTTATATGCGATGCAAAGACGGCAGATAGAACAAGCGCTACACTCCATTGATCCTCACCGACCTTTCTCACTCGCAATATTGTTGGGCCCATGGGCACCCAAAATAGCACAGCGAAACGCATTGAACGCATTTTAACACTTCTACAAAGAGATAGGCATCCTTAAAGAGTACTAGATGTCGCACTGAATAGTCAGACGATGTTACTATAATTGCTTCTATCATTTGTGTTCATTAGCGCTTGTATATTTCGTGTTACACATATTTTTGTACTCTGTGCGTGCATTATTTCAACTCTGTGTAATTCCTCATTTGTTTATATGCTCATCACAGTCTACGTCACGGTCGGTTGTGTTTATTTCTGACTTTGTTTACAAAGTCACTGGGGTGCAATTTGCGTTTGCCTTTCATATTTATATGTTCATGGGTGTATAGGGCTTTGTGCTCTAGATATCGGACCCTATCACGTGGTTTCGTTTCATTTTCTTACATATATCTTTTGATATTGTTGTTCCGCTTTGCGAAAAGGAGTAGCCGTCGCCATTGATAGTGTGACTGCGTCTCTTTCTTTTATTTTCATTTCAATCGAAAAAGAGATCTCAATGCTTCCGTACAATGTAAATGAGGACGTGGGATTGTTCCTCATTAACGTTGAACGGAGCTACGAGAACAGCGGGTTGGCACTAGAGAATTGGTCATAGTGGCTTTGGACCATTCTTCCTTGCGTAGCAGCAGAAATAATAACAAGGTTAAGCAGAAACGACGCAAATGATTACCAGAAATTATAGGCAGCAGTTCTTAGAAAGTATCGGTCGATGCTTTACCCCGCCGCTATCGGTAGGCTTTTAAAAGTCTAGTCGGATTATTTCAGGAATTCATACTAGTGGAAAGTCAATTTAATAGGGTGGCTAAAAGGAGACGACGCATTCGGTTGTCACGACATTGTTGTTCAGGTAATCAGTTTGGAACAGTTATACGGGCCCTTGAGTGAAGGGTCTATGGGTTCAGTATAGGTCGGGCGAGGACTTGGAACGCGGTGCAGAGTTAGCAGATCAATTCACAGCCCGTCGCGAACCCAAGAAAACACGCGTCAGATCATTCACTAAATTGGGAAAACGGAAAAGAGAGACTTCCACAAGAAAGCACGAAGTATGGCGATTGGCGAGTTCTATGACGCTCTTCAACTAGTAACTTCAGCTTCAGATCATGCCCTTCTCTTACTTGCGGATTTCAACTTCCCCGCCATAACTTGGTCAAACTTATCATTATCGATTTCAAAACAGAATATTAAAAGTAACTTTACAGATACTTGCTTAACCTTCAACTTCTCCCAAATAATCACCCTCCCTACACGGACGACTCGGGATTCATCAAGACTGCTAGATTTATTTTTAGCAACCCAAACCAATAAAATTGAGTCCGTATTTAATCTCATAAGCCTAAGTGATCACGCAGTTATTCATGTAACTTTCCAATATAACTTGCCCAATCCAAAGAAAGTAACAGCAATAACCATCTAAGACAAAGCCGACTATCAAGGTATGAATGACGAACTAGCCTCTTTCTGCGACTGGTTGCTTGCAGATTTTTCCAATCGTTCGCTCGACGAAAACTGGGAGCTCCCTAAAAAAAAATGCAGGAATTGATAAACAAATACATCCCCACCATCACCATTACGGAAATGCCTTTTTCCCCATGGTACAATAACACATTAAAAAGCCTCAACAATAAGAAGAAAAGACACTTCGGGTCAGCTAAAACGTCAAACACCAAGCACGTATGGGAAATATCGTAATACCGAAAAACTTTATGAATCCATGATCTCAGACGCTAAGCAAACATTCTTCTCTTCCACCTTGCCAGGCATGCTGAGCACGAACCCCAAAAAGTTTTGGAACACCATAAGCCCAACCTATTCTAAACCTATCTCGTTATCCAATCAACAAAACGTTCCAGTCCCGTCGATGTGGCAGATACAATGAATTCCACGTTTATCTCGGTCTTTACTGATGAACCTGGCCATGTATTTCTATGTGTGCCCCACTGCGATTACCCTGTTATGCCTAGTGTCATCTTCGAGCCGAATGATATTGTTGAAGTAATTGATTCCTTAAAAGTGTCATCTTCAGCTGGAATTCATTGTATAAATTCTAAAGTTTTAAAAATAGTAAACATTTTTCTGCTGCCATACTGTCACACATCTTCCAGGAATCACTGTCATCTGGAGAAGTGCCACGAGACTGGGAGGTTGGCAAGGTCATCCCAATACCCAAGAAAGATCCGTCATTCTCACCTGCAAGCTACCGCCCAATTTCACTTACATGTGTGTGCTGTAAACTAATGGAACACATAATCTATTCTCAAAGCGTCAATTTTCCTATCTCTGGATATTTTCTTATCTCTGGACGTTTTGGGAATGATCTGGCACTCGCGAAGGAGGCATTGTATAGCTTCTGACAAGAAGGCACGACCCCTATCGCTGAGTAGTTTTCGTGGAGTACCGTGGCGAAGGACGAAGTTGCGATGAATGAACATCGCAACGTCGTGCGCGGTCGCGGCGGGAAGAGCCGTGGTCTTGGCGTAGTGCGTCAGGTGATCGACGCCAACAATATTCTAGTGGTTTCCACATCCGGCGTATGGGAGCGGGCCATAGAAGTCGACGCCTACGCGTTCGAACGGTCGAGCAGGGCATGACAGCGGCTGTAGTGGGCCAGTAGGGCGCAGTGGGAGAGTTATGCTTTGTGGGCGGGCGGTGCATGATCGAACGTACTGTTGCACAAACTGATACATTCGACGCAAGTAATATTGTTGAGGCAGCCTTGTGAAGGTTTTTAGGACGCTGGCGTGGGCGCTTTGAGCGTCTGCATGAAAGTACGCGCATATATAGGAGCGCATGTTACGAGGGATAGCCAGAAGCTATTTCCGACCGCCAGGCATATAGTTGCTGCGGCAGAGGGTGTTGTCTCGCACGGCAAAGTGAGCTGCTTGACGGCGTAGCGTCCGCGTTGAAGCAACGAACGATGGCGTGGCAACGTAGTGGAGCAGCAGGACAAGCGAGGGGTCTTTGCGTTGGTGGGACGGCATGTCATTAGCGGTCAGTAGTGACGGGTCTGAGGTCGGGCAAGAAACGGAAAGAGAACCCACATCCGGTGTCATTGGCGAGCGGGAGAGCGCGACAGCGTCGGAATGCTTTTGATCAGAGCGGTATACGACATGAATGTCATATTCCTGCAAGCGAAGCGCCCAAGGGCCGAGGCGGCCCGACGGGTCTTTCAAGGAGGAGAGCCAACAATGGGCGTGAGGGTTAGTGATGATGCTGAAAGGCCGGCCGTAGAGATAAGGACGAAACGTGCCCAATGCCCAAATGATGGCTAAGCATTCCTTCTCGGTTAGGGTGTAATTAATCTCAGCTTTCTTTAGGCAACGGCTGGCATAAGCCACGACGTATTCTTTATTCGTCGCATTCCGGTGGGCCAAGACCGCACCAGGGCCTAGACCACTGGCGTCGGTACGAACCTCTGTCGGCGCAGTTGGTGAAGAATCGGCCGTGCAGTCAGCAACTCGTGTAACTTGTCAAATGCTACATCGCGTGCTAATGTCCACGCAGAAAAGCCTTTGTTTGCGGTAAGCAGCAAATGTAAGCAGCAAAGGCAGCAAAGGCAGCATCAAAAAGGCGAAGTTCGGCACGAAGCGCCGAAAATAAGAGCACAGGCCTATGAAACTTCGCAGGGCCTTGATAGATGTGGGCTTCGGAAACTCGGCGATGGCGCGAAGCTTGTCGTGATCAGGAACATGCCGTCTTTCCAGACAACGTGACCCAAGACAGTTTTCGTGCAGCGAAATAGCACTTCTTGAGGTTGAGCTGTAGGCCAGCTGAAGTGAGACAGGTCAGGATGTCATGAAGACAGGCGAGATGTGTCGAAAGATTCTGTGAAAAAACAACTATGTCATCCAGGTAACATAAACAAATATTTCACTTGTGTCCGTGAAGGTTGGTATCGATCATGCACTCGAACGTAGCGGGAGCATTGCAGAGCCCAAAAGGCATAATGTTAAACTCGTAAAGGCCATGGGGAGTTATGAAAGCTGTCTTTTGGGCGGTCAGCCTCAGCCATGGGAACCTGCCAATAGCCAGAGCGGAGGTCTAAGGACGAGAAGTATTCGGCCCCTTGCTGACAATCAAGAGCATCGTCGATCCGAGGCAGTGGGTAGACGTCTTTTCTTATAATCGCTTTTAGGCAGCGATAATCGATACAAAACCAAATGGTGCCATCTTTTTTGCGCACTAGAGCGACAGGTGACGACCAAGGCCTTTGAGACAGCTGAATGACGCCGCGCTGCAGCATGTCATCCACTTGTTCCATAATAACTCGGCGCTCCTCTGCGGAAACGCGATACGCAGGCTGTCGCAAGCGCGCATGCGAACCGGTGTCAATATGACAGACACTTGTCGTGCGACCCAAGGATGCTTCGTTGTACTCGAACGAAGAAACGAACTCGTTCAGTAGAGTAAGAAGTTGAGTGCGATGAGACGGCGAAAAGTCTGTGGCGATGTCGTTGTCGAAAACTGCTGAAGGCGGTGTTGACGGGACGGGAGTTATGGCGTCCAGATGTAAACGCGTGGTGCCATCGTGAACGTCAAGCTCTTCAATACACGTGACAGCTTGCACAAATCCTAAGGTTTTACCGCGCAGTATGGTCATTGGATACCGGTGCGGATTACAGATGGGCATCAAAGCGCATTCAGACCTAAAAGGGAGGACGGCGAACGGGAAAAATAAGTCCTTGGAGGTGAGCAAGCATGTCAGATGGCGTAAACGCCAATTTTGAGTCTGGCACGGCAGTACAGGACAAGATCACAAGCACCGATGTCTCTGGCGGTAGATTAGTATTATCATCAAAGAAGAGTTTCTGTACACTGAGGTTTGCGCCGACCGACGGCGAGTCACATAGCTGCGAAAGCGCCACTTGCGCGCGAAAACCATCGATGATGGCACTATGACGTGACAGGAAGTCCCATCCGGGTATAAGATAATGAGATCAGCAGGGCAACACAAAAGCTCGATTATGTATAAACCGTCTTGGATGACTACGCGGGCGGTGCATACAGCTGTAGGATGAATGCGTTGCGCGCTAGCCGTGCAGAGTGCCACGCCAGATGGGGAGGTCATGGATTTTTTCACCTTTCGAAAAAGATTTTTATGGATGACGGAAACGGCGGCCCCGGTATCGATAAGCGCTTGGGCGGATGCTCCCTCGGCATGGACGTCCATGAGATTCTGTGGGGAAAATTGAGGCCTTAGAAAGTTCGATGAGCTTGCAGTTCTTTCCTCCGGAACTGCGCTAGTCGGTTTCCCTCGGCAGTAGCTGGCCGACGACGCATAGGTGATAGCGACCGTCGACGTGGAGGAGAACAGCGACTTGGTTGCGATCCATGGGTCTCAGCGGGGAGTCAGCGGCATCTTGACAGCGTATCTCGGTTGCATGTTGCGGCACGTAGGGAAGCTGGCCGAAGGTGTCACTGTGCAAGGAAATGTTACGACGACAAAAGCGCGCAACGTGGCCAGCAATGCCACATGCGAAGCAAATAGGCCTGTTTGGCGTGCGCTACGTGTCGGCTAGACGAAGAAACTGGGGTGACTGCCGTGGGACGGCAGCAGGGGGAACCCAGTGCGTTGATGGTGGTTGGAATATGATGGTGGGGGTGGCCGTGCGACAGCGGCAGCATAGTTGAGCGGCGGAGGTATGACCCGCAACGGGTAGTCAGCATGAGAGAGCGGTGCCATCGGAGATGCGAATAGCAGCGGGTAGTGAACATAGGGGAGCGGTGCCGTCACCGGAGCTGGCGGGCGAACGGGGGTAAGTGCGTCAGACATTTGGGGACGGATGGCTTGTTGCACGGTCGGAGTCAGTGTTGTGGCAGGCTCCTGCCTGTGAGGGAGCAGTGACAGCTGTCGGGCCACTTCCTTGCAAGTGAAATCCTTGAGCTGAAGGACGAGAGCAGAAGGATCGGCATGGCCAGGAGCAGCTGCAATGGCCGAGACCGAGACAGTCTGTGGGGCGTTTTGGCGGGCGATGCTATGTTTGCGGCGCAATTCATCGAAACTCTGACACAGGTTGAAGAGTACGGCGACGCTGATTTGACTCTTGGCCAGCAGCATTTGAAACGCGTCGTCCTCAATGCCCTTCAGAATGTGGTTGATCTTCTATTCCTCCTCCATCGTTGGATTAACACGGCTGCAGAGATAGAAGACATCCTCAATATAGCTGAGGAATGTCTCGCCCGGTTGCTGTGCTCGCTGGCGTATACGCTGTTCGGCGCGTAGCTTGCGGCCAGCTGGGCGGCCAAACTCTTCGGCGAAATGAGTCTTGAATGCCGATCAACTCGAAATGTCAGATTCGTGATTCTTAAACTATAGATTTGCGACGTCAGCAAGGTAAAATATGACGTTATTCAGTTTACACTGGTCGTCCTGCTTACTGTGAGTGCTTACACGTTCGTAGGAGGACAGCCAGTCTTCGAGGTCATGTTCTCCGGTCCCGCAAATGATGGCCGGGTCGCGCTGGCGGAGAACGCCGGCGCAAGTGACAGAGGCAGCCATGGGTACAGTCGGTGCGTAGGCAGCATCAGTCATGGTAACGGTGAATAACGTACGATTGCGGAGCTCCAGGGTAACTTGAGAGATTCCAGCAATCTCCACCAAGTGTAATGGTGTTCAATTAAAGGTGAAAAGCAGCAGATAAACGGCAGCCTAGCAGCAGCGAAATGCCCGAACTCTCCTGCAAATCCCAGCGCAGGTCGTCGTCGTCGTCTCCGAGCTGCTATCGCCAACAGGATCGGCACGTCTGCTTCATTACTCATGTAAATACATTTTTCGCTGTTTTTATCTTCCTGGTGCCCGCCTTCGTTGTGGTTTCCTGAGTACATTGGGGATGTCCACCCCACCCAGAGGTTGCGCAAGCCATTCTGCAACTCGGATTCCCGTTCTGGCTGACGACTTTCGCGAAGCACGCCGCTTGCTGTTTTGTCAACGATAGCGCCGAAACTTTCAACGTGCTGGTGGCCCGTGAAAGTTATCCTGCCAGGCTGAGTTGTGCAGCCGTGCTTTTCCGCATAGACACGCCGCAAGACTTGCGCTCCCGCTATACGCATCGGCGTCGCTTGCGCTGGGCTATAGCAACGTCGCAGCAGCCTTGTGCTTGGCTCGCTCTGCCAGCCGACAGTGTGAAGAACGATATCCTGAACGCAACTTCCTGCAGTACCCGGCGCCTCTATCAGTGCAATCGCACCAACTTGTTCTGTCCTTGCCAATGATTTCTCGCATGTCTTTGTGCGAGCATCGTGGTACTGTTCCACGTTTGCCCTGATCCTGCAGTGTCCCGCCACGCGTCCCTCCCACGCAGATTTGCCGCAGGGCGTACATTTTCCCCACGACATCACTACGTAACGACCTGGGAACGCTTTATAGGAACCAGAGCTGTTCGCCAGAGCTATCCCGACTTGAACCAGTGCCTGTATAATGATATGTTTTACCCAATACAGACGTCTCTGTGGAGGGATGTTTTGCAATGTATGCGCGTATTGAGCGAGAGAGACGCGTCATTGTTGGCGGCCTTGCGAAGTGTGCTCGGGAAATGAGCCAACCGTCAGCCGTAGTTTTCTGCGTCGTTGCGCATCCTTTTCTGCTTGATTTACTTTTTTGAGCGAAATAAGCTACACCCTTCGCATGTGCGTGGTGGCCAAACCTTCAAGGCATGTCGAAAAAGAATTGTTGCGCAATGCAGTGCTCAAACCTGTAAAAAAAAAAAAAAAACGTGGCTGTGACACGATTCTAATCATTCTCATCGAGGCCGGATGAGTGGCAGCAATGGATCGCCGCCGTTCGGCGGAAAATTTCTTGTTATCAAGTTTCTTTCCTCATCTCGGTGTTGTTTGCACTCGATTAAGTTTGCACGAATAAGCGATGAAGTTAATCGCGGCCTACCTATATTGCGTTCGGTTTGTTTGCAGCGCAGCGTGCGGGTTAAAGACATTTCGCTTAGATTCTGAATGCCGCTCACCACGTACACCGTTTGGAGCTTCTATAACGTGTTGTGCGAACTTGGGTGTACGACTGCATGAGTGCATCATCTTGTTGTATCCTAAAGCTACTGAAGCTTGCATGGACTGATTTCGTTGGTATAATGCGGCCCGCTAAATCTTCACACCAACGGTCACGCAGTTGTTTTTCGATCTCTTTTATGCGTGGCTTCGCGCATGTTGATCTGCTGCTAGTTTCTTCAAGCAGGTCGGTTTTGTTCTTTTCAATGTGACGTTTTCGCCTCGCCTCGTTTGTAATGGGCCTAAATCGCGCTGTGATTTATCGGAATGGTTACATGCAAGTACTTCTTAATTGAACAGCTTTGTTCTCGCCCGAGGACGTATCTTCAATAATGTGGTTTCCTGCGAAATAAACTAGAATAAGAGTAGCTCTGAGAGAGGATTACCGTTTGATTTTCCCTGGAAAGTTCGCACTATGTAAGCGTTGGTGCTCTCTGAGCAGACGTAACACGTAGAGTGCTTTGTTGGTTTCACGGCGTGGTCCCTTTTAAGTGCACATTTTGTACTCAACTGAATTCTTTGTAATCTTTTTCCGGGTCGGAGCGCAATGCCACGCCGCAAATGACTAAACCCGGCCTTCCCGTCACGGTTCAGTTAGCTTGGCCAGTTCTGCTCCACCTTTAAATATATCCTGTGCCATCTTTCCTCCGTAAGATTTGATAAAAATACTGAGAAGTTGGTAAGACTCTATTTACAAAAAGTTACTAACAGAATATTAAATTGCGAGAACTAGAGTAGGAAGGGCAGTTAGTCGATGTATGCAGCGAAATTGCATCAGCACTACGGCGCTAACTCGCACTTGAATTCACCCGTGACTTCGTTGACTAAAGAAAACGCAGTTCCATTGCCAAATTCGCAATTACTCTTCATGAGGCGAATTTGACAGTACTTATTTGACAGTGTCACATGTATTCATTGGCAGGAAAAACTATAAAATGTGTAGGCATCGCGCCGTGCGCACTACTTGAGATGTAAGTCTGCGCCAACGACGTGTGCCTATTTTCGAGGAACTGAAACAGTATTACGGCAAAGGTAGAATTAAAAAAAGAAACGATCGAGACATAGCATTAGTCAGCAGAACCAAGCGGCTACCTAACAGGAGCCCCACTTCGTATAATTAGGGCACATTGCGCTTGTCTGCGGGACGCGGACCGGGTTGTCCCAAACACCGGTAACATCGTGTACAAGTCTACTCTAGCGGCCCGCGCCTTTCTTACAGCTATCACCGCAGAAGAAGCAGTGTGGCTCCCAAATAAAGGAGAAATTGCAGCTGCGAACTTCGCACATCCTTGCTGCAAGTGGTTGTAATCAGCTACTGCTTCTGAGCATACTTTCGAAAGCGCCCGCTAGGTGACCGCAATGGCGCCTCTACAGGCGGCGGACTATCTATCCGCCACGCGCAGCGCCTAAGGGGAGGAACTGAAAGCCGCGTAGCGGCGGCCGTCGGAACCGCAGGCGGGCCTCGTGCTGGAGACGCCTGCTTCCGCTGCAGGCACGACTGAAGTGTGTGCGTGTATTTGCCGCTTGTGCGCGTCTCAGATAGTTGTTACTTCTGCAGTGTGAATGTGCGCAAGGAACTCGCACTGTACAATAGTGCAAATGTGTCCGACTTGATGGCTGTCTGGGACGACATTTTCTCCTTAGGCGCCAAGTGTTTGCCGCAGATGAGCATCAACAAGGGGCGTTATAATGTCAAACTATTTCAAACTTTTCTATTCCAACTCTACAATCAGCCTTCCGTGATTGGTCAAAAACTTTTTGGACCACCCCCACTTCACCTGTTTCTCACGCGACGCCACGAAAACCGCGATAGCTCCTCATCTGATATGACGTGTACACACTGATTATGCCTGATTTGACTGAACTGATTCTGATTCGACGCCTTTTCCCCATTAGCCCTCGGCTATTGGCCAAAAGGTTTCGGGCTGCACCCACTTCACCTGCCTGTCACGCGACGTCACAAAACCCCAAAAACTCACCGCGTCAAAGTGACGTAAACGCGTTAAAGATGCATTAATATGCCGAACAAAACTCAATTTTCTTCTGAATAGCCGCAGGCTGCCCCGTTCCGAGAGGAATAAAAGATGGCTGCCGCCGATCGCTCAGGCACTGGCTACTCGCACTTGCCGGAGAGAATGAGTTTATTTGCGTATAATAAAGCTTCTTGCGAGACCGTGTAACGTTTTCGAGCACTTTCGACACATTTACGCCCTCGTTCTGCCAACTCTTCGTTGCTGAGGATCCGTTTTAGCGTCATTCTTAACCTTCCGTTGCATGCCGCCGCGATCTTGGACCAGCAACCGCAAGCTAAGTAAGGGAAAGCGGACCAATTGCAGACGCCGGCAACACCCTCTTCATCCAGTTATCGATTTTCAGTGCTCTGGCTCGGCCCCATCGAATCCCTCTCCACTTGAGCGTGCTCCTCGCCTCTTGTCGGCCAATTAGATAAGACAAGCCGCTCAGTGTCGGCATTGCTATTCGTTTTTCAAGCAAACAAAAGGGACCTCCTATGAACGCGTGGACCGTTTGATTGGTCTGTTCAGACAACCCTGCGGGTGGCGGCCCGATGCTTGCGTGGGCGGTTACGCAAATTCGACGTCATGAGATTGGAATAAAAACATATTGGAATAGTTTTACATTATAGGGCTCAAGCTTGCCTACAAATGGAGGTAATCGGCAGTATGCCCCTTTCATTATGACGCCCCGGCGTCATAATGTCCCTTTCATTTGTTGGCGCTTGAGCCATCGTTCTTTAGGCACGCACTTGGTTCGTTTACATGCCGTGTTCTTTTATGGTAGGTTCAGGGAGCGCCGTCGCGCCGTCGAATCGTTCGTGCAGATACGGCCGCGTGGGAAGCCAGCGACGGTAAAGCTTTCAAACTAGCACCATGAGCTTGAGAAAACCAAGCACAAATAGGACTCCGGAAATAATAAGGGGTTGATTGTTTTCATACTTGCGTCTTACCACTGCCTGCACAGCATGCATTTCACATGTTCCATCGTTGCACAAGCAGAGCGCTTCAATGATTTCACGGGAGCACGCGACAGAGATATAGGAAGACGCCATAGAATAAAATTTGCCTCCCTGTCAGTGAAGGTCATATTGCTTTTGTATGGTATGTTATTTTTAGTGTGGCCATTATTTTTACTAATATCGTTCTCGCATGCAAATGCAGAATTAAACCACATATTGTATTGCCTGTTGTAGGGCCCCGAGTCCGAATGATCAATACAGCGCTTTTACATGAGTTAAAAGAGTAGGTTGACACAATATTGTCACGTGGCATACCGCTAGTATGTCACTATAGTGACGGTGAAAAAAGCAGCAAAACTGTGAATGGTGAAACTATTGTTGTATTGGGCGAACCTGTGCCCTCAAAAACAGGCTACACTCAAAGCATAACGATAGCAGCGAGCACAGTCGGTGATCGTCGAAAATCTGATCAGCCGGTGAAGCACGTCGGCTTTTATACACGTGCCATCGAGCATTCCAGAGTAATCGCAGGTGCCCGCGTGCCTTCCGGAAAGTTCCACACCATTCGCATCGCACGTACATACAATCAGCTTACACAAGCTTCCGTGACAACACACAGCGGATAGAACCATCGATAACAATCGAGAAACTTCAGATACATGCAGGCGCGTCCCGCGCGGAGCGATACCATTTGTTAGACGGTGAAAAGCGCTCACCCGAAAAAGATAACCAAGTCCACGCCTTAATGCCCCCTCTAAAAAAGCATCCTGCCGATGCTACAAAGATATCAGGGGCCGTATTCTGTAACAGTTCTCTTAGGAACCGGTTCGGTCTGGCTGTTACGTCAGGGTGACGTTCCTCAGAGAAAGTGTGGAATGTCCCGGCGCGAGGGAGACCAATGAACGAGCGGCGTTCTGTCGTAAGGTCACGTCATCATTTTTATGTGTACTTTGGGGACCACATAGTAATCGAAGGATGTTGCTAGTTCAGTAACAAAAATATTCGTTTCTATACAACACTTGCATATTTAATTTCCAGCAATAACTGATCTTGCGACGCAGACAGCGAGTGGTTTAATCTTATCTGCGCTGCTTTATTTACTTTTTTTGTCACTAGGTGGTGCAATATACGTTAATCAATCAACGCGTTTATCTGCGTGTAGGCCGCGGCTCTATTAGGATTTAGTTTAGCCGTGGCTGAGCTTCTTAGAGTGGATGATTGCGATGCGAGTTCCGTCCACGCATCCCACAACTTCGTGAATCTTGCGCGGTCAAGGAAGCGTTCTTAACTGCCGCTTTCTCATGCAGCATGCAGAGAAATCTCACACCCCTATTTCTTTTCCCTCAACCGTAATGACCCAAGCGACGGCGGTGATGATGCGACTGACGGTTGCGACAACCCAATAGCTTCTACATTGCAGGCGCACTGCTGAAAACAACCCGTAGCGAAAGAAACGTAGCGAGCTCAGCACTTTCGTCGCAAATCCATCGCATTCTGTTTTTGGGGCGCCTAAAGTGCCTTCGGAATTCACCTTTGCTCATGTCGTACGCGCCTCATCATCGCCTCTCGTCACGTCCTTGCCTTTGGCCAACGCTCGCCAGCAACACAAACAAAGAAGCCACAATCGGCGTCCCTCTCATCGCGCCGGCCAGCGCCAGGCTAGCAGACGGCCACGGTAGCCCTAGACACCCTCAAGATCAGGCTCGCCAATGCGCGCGACCCTCGAGCGAACCACTTCTCCGCGGTTCCTCTAGTAGCAGACAACGGGTTCCTTTCATATGATTGACGACCTGTGTGACGACAACAAAATTTGTTGTCACGTCCACCAGGGATGACGACAACGAAGCGCCGACAAATGGCGCTCGTGAAAGCGAAGCGATACCGAATACGGCCTGGCAGGAGGGCGAAACACAAATGGACACTTATCAAAGAGACAAAGTCCAAAGTAAGAAAGCCCAAAGATCAGCTACGCAAAGTCCCAAAGTTCATTAGCGCTGGTAGGACGGCTTAAGTCGCAACACGTGGACTATTTCAGGTCGTCAGCGGCGCCACTGTGATAGCGAAATGCCGTCTGGTACGACCTCATGGTCCAGCGCGCCCATGTGTCGGATGATCTTCTGGGGTCCAAAATAGCGGTGTAAAAGCTTCTCGCTCAGTCCTAATCGGTGAATTGGGGTCCAAACGCAAGCACCGTCGCCACGCTGGTACTCGAAGTAGCCTCGTCGAAGGTTGTAGTGCCGGCTGTCGTTCCTCTGCTGCTTCTTGATCTGCAAGCGGGCGAGCTGTCCGGATTTTTCGGAGCGCTGAAGATAGGCGTCGACGTCGACATTTTGTTCGTCGGTGACGTGCGGCAGCATGGCCTCGAGAGTCGTCTGACGGTTCCTCCCGTAAACCAGCTTGAACGGCGTGATCTGTGTTGTTTCTTGCACTAAGTGTTGTAAGAAACGGTTACCTATGGCAGGACGGCATCCCAGGTCTTGTGCGTGACTTCGACGTACATTGCTCACATGGCGGCGACAGTCTTGTTCCGGCACTCCGTAAGGCCATTCGTCTGCGGGTGGTACGCAGCTGTCCTTCTGTGACTTGTCTGTCTGTATTACAAAATGGCTTGGGTGAGCTCTGCTGTAAACGCCGTTCCTCTGTCGGTGACGAGGACTTCCGGGGCACAATGTCGCAGCAGAATGTTCTGGACGAAGAAATTCGCCACATCTGCAGCACCACCTTTCGGCAGAGCTTTCGTTTCAGCGTAGTGGGTGAGGTAGTCCGTCGCTACAACGATCCACCTATTTCCACATATTGACGTCGTAAAGGGTACCAACAAATTCATCCTGATCTGCTGAAATGGTCGGTAAGGAGGCTCGATCGGCTGTGGTAATCCTGCTAGCCCTGTCGGCGGTTTCTTGCGTCGCTGATAGTCTCGACATGTCTTTGCGTAACGGGCGATGTCGGTGGTTAGGCGCGGCCAGTAATACATTTCATGTATCCTCGATAGCGTTCGGCGGTATCCGAGGTGCCCAGCGGTCGGATCGTCATGCAGGGCGTGCAGTACTTCTGGACGGAGTGTTTAGGGAACAACCAGAAGGTAGTTGGCGCGGACTGGCGAGAACGCCTTCTTCACGAGCAGGTTATTTTGAAGCGAAAAGGAAGACAATCCTCGCATAAATGCCCTAGTGACAACATCGGTGTTGCCTTCCAAATATTTGATGAGGCATTTTAGCTCCGGGTCTGCTAGTTGCTTTTCAGCGACGTCTTCCGAGCTTATTATTCCAAGGCCGGCGCCGTAAACCTCATCGTCTTGTGGTGGAGGGTCCATGGGCGTGCGTGATAAGCAGTTGGCATCAGAGTGTTTTCGTTCGGCCTTGTAGAATACAGTGATGTCATATTCTTGCACTTTGAGGCTCTACCGCGCCAGGCGTCCTGAGGGGTCCTATAGGTTTACTAGTTATACTGCGGTGTATATCGGTAATTATGAGCCTGTAACTTACAGAAGTCGCAGTTACACGAGTAGCGAAGTACGTTTCCGCTACATTTCTTCTCCGCTCTGCGCACACCCAGAGCCATCTTGCGGCAAACACAGAAGACCCCCTCCTCGCAGTGTGCGGCGCTGCCCCGACACGTGGCGCGCCACTCGCCCGCTTCTGGGCTTTACCGCTTCTCCCCTTCGGGCCGTGCGGGGACTGGTGCGAGGATGCCCAACTACCCTTGCGTTTAATAAGTTTCCTCGCTCTCTCCCCTTCCAATTTCCAGCCTGCGTCACTCGAACTCTCGTGTTTAGGCGACGCAGCTCCTCTTTCCGCTCACAGCGCGATTCCTAGGTGCAGCGTCCGATGCGGGACGCCTCTTACGTGATCGCTGCGGCGTAGCGCGTCTGGTGGGAAAGCGTCCCCTGCGATAAAGCAAATTCTGAAACTGTCTTGAGCGGGTAGCGTATCAATGCGGCGAAGAGCTCTTCCATGACACCGCTCATCAACAAGCGAACTTTTGTTTATTTTCTGGCATGTCGGGGTCGACGTGTCTGAACAAGCGATTAATCTCCTCCGTGAGGATCACAATGTTCTCGTTAGAAAGTTGCGCTCGGGCTTCTAGGAGAGCTTCGGCCTTTTTCTTTGGCACGACACTCGTAAAGGTCTCCAAGATGCCATTGCGAAACAGGTCCCATGTTGTGAGGCTCGACTCTTGGTTCTCAAACCACGTTTTCGCAGTCTTCTAAGGCGAAGTATACATGCCACAACTTGTCGTCGGAGTTCCAGGTGTTGAACGTGGCTATTGTTTCATAAGTCTCTAGCCATGGGCGTAACCAGGGGGGGGGGAGCTATGGGGCTTCAGCCCCCTCGGAATTTTTTGGTGCTGGCATGCACCGCGGACCAAAACAACCCCCGGCGCCGTAAATCATGCTGGATTTTGTCAATAATGTCTTTTTCACGCTCGAAAAGACATTTCAGCGCGAACATTGTGAACTCGGGCTCGATTTCATGGCAGCGCCCATGCAACAGTAGTAACATATAGCAAGGAGCCCCGTCCGAGCACAAAGTTTTAAGGGCGTTTTGATGGCGAGCAGGCATGTCACGGCATCTCGCGGAGGCCGAGGAATATACGGAGCCCATGGGTTTCAATTACAAAACTTTATAGATGTAAAGTTCTCCTAAACGGTTGTCGGGAATGGTGCATTGTCATTTCCAAAGTCGTGCTTTATATTTTCAATTCCAGAATTTTGTGGATTTAATGTTCTTATAAACATTTGACGCCAAAGGTGCATTGACTTTTCTAAAATCGTACATCAGACCATACAACGAGACAAGTGAAATCAATACACTATCAGACAAGTGACAAAGCACGCAGCGAAGTCCGATGAGAGGAAGCGTTGTGGTGGATCACTTGTGCCGTCATGTCACAAAAAGAATATCAACATTTTTTTTTTCACCTGCGCCAAAGCATCCATGTCAAGACACTAAAGCCAGCAAAGATAACTAGGTTCTTATTTACTTTTCCACTTTGCCATTTATTCGCGAGGACACATTGAGCCTCTTCAATTTTTTTTTTGTTCTGGCTACCCGCGCGACGCCCCAGCCAGCTAGAGTGCATGCGCTTTTCTCGTGTTGCCCCGACCATCACGCGGCGCACTTCGATGCGTGTTCGTTTTTTTCTGGGCGAGTGAATTTTCGCCTGGCAGAGTTTTGCACGCTTTCTGGCTAGCCGACGATAAAAAAAAAAAAAAAAAAACAATGGTTGCTCGCCGCTATCGCTGCTGGGACTCATCGGATTGCAACGCGTTTGCCTGAGCGTTACTTCTCCTGAAAATTTGTCTCGCCGGTGTAGGATACCTGCCAGAATGCGTATGATCGTCTGTGAACCAAGGGTCTCATGTTTTCTTCGATATTCTTTCGGTAGCCACATTAGGTGCCCAAGTAGGCATTCGATTGTGGTCAACATGCCTTGCCAACATTTCTTTGCCCCGCCCCACAAAAGAAACAAAATACATTGTTGCGGTGCCGCAAATGGTCGCATGGTGAAAGTTCGATGTTTTTACTCCTTCTTTTGCGGAAAGTAATGGGCTACAGGACGCTTCAGTTGCCCGATAGTCTTATTAAATTACGGCGGTAGCAATTATATGGACACTCCAGGCGCATTCCTGCCATCGCTGTCGCCCTCATGTTCCGTATAAAGTCCAAGGGTGATAACATTGTGACCGCGCGCAGCATGCTGTATGTGCGAGTGAAAGCGTGAGCCGAGGATTGTGGCTCAGCCTTGTGTGCACAAGGGAAAAAAGCGGGGGGAAGCGCGACGGCTCCTGTCGCGCGCTGTGTATCAGGGGGAGTGGAGGGAGAGGGTGCTGTGATCTGTGAATCTAAGGTTGCACATGTTTGTTTGCCTTGTGTGAAGCATTATATACAGTGACTTTTTCTTAGATACGTAGATGTATTGAAGACGTATACGTATGTTTAAATACTTTGTTGCGAGTTTTTGTGCGTACGTGCAGTGAACTTTGTTTCCAGTGACACTTTGTTGCCCTTTATCAAGCTGTATCTTCGCCTTTGTATATTCCATTGTATCTTCGCATTTATAATGTATAAGGGTGAGTTAAATGAAAGCAAGCCAACCCACCCCGCGCAATAATGGTTGCGTTCATTATGTGCGAGGCATGCGCGTAGCACACAGGCATCTCTCATATACAAAAGTGACACGCAGGTGTGAAGATGAAGGTTCTTCAATGCTCTCATACACTGGGTTGAACATGGCTGCCTGACATAATGGACACTCCAAAAGTTGAACAGTGTGGTGTCATGAGGATTTTGACAGCTGAAGGTGTCTCCCAAAAAGACATTAGTCGCGGTATGACTGCCGTGCACGTTGAACATTCCATTTGATTGGTCAATGTGAAGCGTTGGAGCAAACGGGTCAAAGGACGGGAAAGTTGCAAAGACGATCCCAGACCGGGCCAAAGCCATCGTGCAATCACCCCTAACAAAATTCGAAAGGTTGATGAGCTGATGACACAAGAATGGAGGATAAGCATCGATGAACTCATGATGTTCACATGCAGAGCGTGTGAACATCAGTCACGGTTCGGGTCACAGCATAATTCATGAACATCTCGGTTATGGGCTCTTGTGCGGGCAATGGGTGCCCAAGAATTTGAACCACCGCTAGAAGACGAAGAGATTCGGCGCTGACTTGACTCATCTAACCCGGTATCCCAATGAGGGTGACGACTTCTTGTCTGCAATCCGCCTTTGGATGGATGGATGGATGGATGGATGGTCGGATGTTATGAACGCCCCCTTTGGAACGGGGTGGTGGGTTGCGCGACCAAGCTCTAGCTATTATACTGCCTAATGTCCTACCCAGGTTAAACAATGCAAAATAAAAAAAAAACACTATGAACTACCACGCCCAAATTTTTTGATCCCCTATTGCGAGCTGTTCTTTTGTACGTCCCTGTCTTTTGTCGTTTCCCTACTTTTCTTCCACCGATCCCCCAATCGCCTTTTACTAATGCCTACTGCGGACATGTTTGCTTTACCACTGCTCCCGCTGAACCCAAGAGCTTCAAGGAGGCCAGTGGTGCCTAAATCGACCGCTGGGTGGGTAGACATCTTCACATTCTAATAAAACATGCTATGTCGTTTCCTTAGTTTTACCGCAGCAAGCACATGCTTCTCCTTCCTTATTATATCTCTCTTTATAGGTGCGTGTTCTAAGGCATCCCGATCTCGCTTCGAAAAGTAATCAGCTTCCCTTTGAGTTATCATAAATGATTTCTTTCCTGATTTCGTTTTTTCCTGTTAAGAGTACTCATGTCAGGTTTCTTTTCCATTGCCGCCACCCATGAGATTGTTTCAGCCTCTCTGACTTTCCGCTTGACCTTCTTTGTTGCTGTGTTGCCCACCATACAGGCCGCATACTTGCTGGTAAGCTTCCTAGTTCTTTTCCTCCACTGTGAATCAATGTTTTTCCGGTACAGATAGCTGAACACTCTCCCAAACCATTCACTTTCTTCCATATTCCTCAACCGTTCTTCATACTCAAATTTACTGCGAGCTTCCCTCACTTCAAAACTAGTCCAGCCCATATCACCCTGCACAGCTTCATTTGTAGTCTTCCCGTTAGCGCCCAATGCGAGGCGACCCACTGACCTTTGGTTCCCGTCGAGTCCTGATTGTACGCCTGATTTAAAGCAAAGAACTGCATTTCTAAAGCAATTCCTGGAACCATTACACCTTTCCACATATTTCGGAGGACCTCGTACCTATTGTATCCCCATAGCGGTCTGTGCTTCATTATGGCTGCGTTTCTCTTCCCCCTTACTCTTTTGGTTTTTTCCTCTGTTTCCATATATATATTGCCTTCGTTTATCCATGTACCAAGGTACTTATATTCAGTTACCCGAGGTATTTCTGCAATCCGCCTTTTGCGATGCATTGTGGCCACGAGAAACAATTTGGCAGGCGCCGCTCCGCTCACGCGAGACTCGCGACCAAACAAGCAGCGTGTGAGACAAGACCGAAACAACGTGTATGCGCCGTCATATTTTGTCATCGTCAACTAGCCATCGAGCCCGCTGGTGAATGCTTTGTACCCGGAGGTTTCTTCAGCGTGACGAATGGCTGTAAGATGAGCTTCGGCAACGCTTTACAAGCGTCTCCTTGGCCTGAAACCGCTGCTCCCGTGGCGTAAAGTGAATATGTAATAAAACAGTATGAGTACCCACAAAAACGCATAGCTCGAATAGGGCATGAGGTGTACTTCTTAAGGCAAATATCACGTTGGACCACTGCATGTCTTGCTTTATGGTGTGCTATAGTGCTAGGCGTACATACATACACAGACAGTGGGGAGGTCAACAGAATGCCAAGTTGCATACGTTATTTACCCGCAGAAAGTGTGTGTACATATACAAAAATGGCCAAAAAAATGGTCAGAGTGACCAAAATCGGTGTTACCCCCTGTTTGTGGGGCGCCTTTCTTCCTCTTAGAACGCGCCGCGGTACGAACATAGTGCTCGACCGCGTCCTTTTTTTTTTTTCGACTAGTGCATGTACACGAACAGCGTCGGTATTGTCATGCAGTAGTGATGGCAAAGAACACACTAGCAACACTGTGAATTACGAAACTAACTTTTATTGCCCGAACCTGTGCCCACAAAAACAGTCTACACTTAAAGCACAACGATAGCGGCGAACACAGTCGGCGATCATCGAAATGTGATCAGCGGGTCAAGCGCGTCAACTTTTATACATGAGCGATCGAATGTTCGTAATGGCTGGTGCCCGCATGTCTTCTAGAAAGTTCTACACCATTCGCGACGCGCATGCATGCGCGACGCGAATGTAATTACTAATGTAATTAATTGGATACAACCATTTCCCACACACCGCATGCAATTTGTAAGCGCCAATGAAGTTAATTCAACTCTAACACCCGTCAAATCTAGCGTTCCACAATGGTCTGTGCTTGGACCGCTGTTGTTTTTGATCTACGCTAACAATCTACCTGATATTTCGTCTAAAATTTGTCTTTTTGCGGATTACTGCGTCATATATTGTAAAATTACTAATGCCGCTAATAGTTCATCTCTTCAGGACGACTTAAACACACTGCATAACTGTACTCTAAAATGGCGCATGCAGCTTAACGTCAAGAAATGTATATCGATGCGAATATCCCGTACTAATGAAGCTTGGCCTGCCTATTTACTTGATAACATTGCTTTAGAGAGCGTAAGAAACTACAAATATCAGGGCGTCCATATAATCTATAACTTATCCTGGAAGTACCATATGGACTTTATAACCAGCAAAGCGAATCGCACACTTGGATATGTTCGCAGAAACTACTCGCTCGCACCATTATCACTCAAACATTTGTTCTACACGACATATGTCCGTTCACTTTTGGAATATGCGTCATCAGCATGGGACCCACATCATGCCATCTCAATTAACTGCCTTGAAAGTGTCCAGAATCAATCTGCTCGGTTTCTACTAGCTCATTACCATCGTACTGCAAGCGTAACACAAATGAAGGCTACACTGAACCTACCTTTGCTGTTAACCCGCAGGGAACAATCACGCCTATGCTTATTTCATAAGATTTACTACCAGCTCGCAACGCTTCGGTCAGCATGGATTAATCAAGCACCATTCATCTCCTCACCTATAGATCATACGCATAAGGCACATGTGCCTCGCTCTAACACACTAACACATTCGCAATCATTTTTACACAAAACATGCAACGAATGGAACGGTCTGCCAGCATCCATTGTTAGTATAAGTAATCCTGTTCAATTTAGAAACGCTTTAGTTAACTACGTTTAAATCATGAAACTTCCCTTCAATATATCATGTGTCTTTTCATTGTATACATACTATATTTGCAACTTAACTATGTATGAATTGACCTATCAATGCCAATTTTTTTTATTGAGAAGTGTATCAAGAGATTTCTATGGTGAACTACCGCTATTATTTTTTTGTTTATGATGTGTAAATGAGTGAGCGAGCATAATTTATCATTGTTACTTATACTGTGCCTTTTCTGTACATCATTTTTACCTCCTTTGTGTTGCCTCTCCCCTCTATAATGTATACTTACTCTGAGGGTACTGTAAATAAATAAATAAATCAGATAGCACAAGGTTCGGGGACTACAGACAGCGTATAAAAGGATCGATATCATTCGAGAAACTTCCGATACATGCGGGCGCGTCCCGCGCTAAGCGATAACTTTTGTTTGACGATGAAAAGCGGTCAGCCGAAAAAAATAAACAAGTACGCGTGTCAATATGAAGTCCAGATGTCTGGGCGACAGTGAAGGCGCCCCTGAAATGTGTCAGTTACACAGTAAGACGCGCCACACGACTCAAGAAATGCCGCACGGGAAAATAAAACTTAGTACATACCGTACTACGTCCCGATTCCCTAAACGAACATAAAAGCCTTCTGAAAGTAAACATTACTTCGTGCCGACAAGAATGACGAAACGACATTAGCAACGGTTGCCAACTAGCACTATCAGCTACTTCCACAGTGCACGCTGTTTCCCCCGTCAGCCCGGCACGGCACGTGAGCTTGGCTCCGACAGATAACTACGCCGACATCACGAGCACTTGCTGAGCGTTCATAAAGCTGTAAGTCTGCACGGTGTGAAGTTGCGAAATCGCGGCGTTTTAGCGACAGACGCACAGAGGCGATAGAAAAATGAAGAAAAAGAAAACACTTCGCGTTTCACTCAACCAGGACGCGCGAGCTCAGCGATCGTTTGTTTCGCTAGCTGAAACATATATTTGCGTCTTCGTCGAGATTATTCGTATGAGTCCGTAATGACAAAAGCAGAGAGGTAAACTGCATGTGCCAATATATACCTGTCACAAAGTGCAGCCCTAATCCACGCTTCACGGCGCTGTCGATCGCGTTTTACCGACGGAAATCGGAAAATCCGGATTGCCCTGCTGGGATGGTCACGGGAGGTGCAGCCGTAAACGAGACACGACATTGGCATCGCGCCAAATTTCGATGGCAATAATGTTCGAAAGTCGTTCCGTGCGCGCGTCAGCGAGAATGGCAAGGCTGACAAGTGAGTGAAAGAACTTTATTGGAGTTCCGGCGAGGACGCGAACTCGTCGCTCACCCGGCTAGTCCCAAGTCGGGACTGGCAGGTCTAGCCCACCAGGTCACGGGCACGCGCACGCAGGACAGCCAAGATTTGCTTGTTTAGAGCGGGGCTACGCAAACGCAAGTCCCACTCCCCCTTGCTGAACTTGGGGTATCACGAACCGCACTCCCGGAGCATGTGTGCTACAGTGGAGGTCTGCCCGCTGGACGGGCAGGCGTCGTCGCGATATACGTCGGGGTAAACCGTGTAGAACGGCAAGACAGCGATATATCATCCATTCTTCTCACTCATATGACGTTAGTGTTTCAGCTCTGAAAATCAAAGCTGCCTTATTGCCTCTCTCAGCATAGCCGCCCTATTACTGTACCACACGTTCTATTACTCATTACTCCATCGTGCACCTTACACCTTACATCACCTTACACCTTACATCATGCCAGCCTCGTACATTTCTCACCGCACGAACCACAGTCTTCAAGTTGTTCATCCACGTGCCCAAACGGTTACTTTTTCGGTTTCCTTCTTCCCACGTGCAGCAAAAGAATGGAACGGCCTTCCCCAATATATCGTTTATATCACTTCTGCATCATCATCCGTTGAAAATTTAAATAACCTTTTTTGTATATAAACACATGTGGCGTTGTTCATGTGTTTTAGCTGATTCCACCCCTTATGTAATACCCTCTCGTGGGATATTTAAGGAAATAAAATGCAGTGAGATGTGCCAGTCTGTAAAAGTCTAAGAGAAACGGCTCGCGCCCTATTCCACTGACAAGTGCAGCGCCTGCCCCGGCTGTACTCCACTCACTCGGAGGAGAGAGTCGAGTCTGGCCGTGCGCCCGCCAAATTGCTTCGGTCCTCAGTCGGTAGAGCACTGCGCATGCACAGTTCGGCGTCGCAAAAGGTAGATTGTGACCGGGGACGAATCACGGTATCATTACTACGAGTCTGAAACACGACGGCAAAGATAACTGTGGAAACATTCGAATTCACCACCTTTAAAGAAAGCAGAGGCCGTCATTTCTTCCGGAAAGGTGTTCACTTTTCTTTTTCGATCGCCACGGGCAATTAGTGATGGAATTTGCTAAATCTGGAGAGACTATCAATCGTTTCCGATATTGTGAAACGCCAGATCAGCTGCGTGTTGCAATGAAGAACAAACTACGGGGAAAATTGAGGAATGGGGTCATCTTGCTCCATGACAATGACCGTCCCTACGTCACTGATGTGCTTAACGCAAAACTAGCAAAGTGCAAGTGGGAAACGCTGCAACATCCACCATACAGCCGAAACTTGTCGTCTTGCGACTTGCACATTTTGGGGAATTTGAAGAAACTACTGAAGGGAACCAGATTCGTGTCGGACGATGACGTGAAAGAGTCAGTTACAGAATTTTTGAAGCAGCAAGCCAAGGAGTCTTATGAGACGGGAATCACGTGACTCGTTAGTAAGTCGGACAAATGTCTAAATGCTCACGGAGACTACCTTTAAATAATGTTCCCCATTTGTCATATATTCGCATTGGCTCACTTTCATTTGACTCGCCCTAGTATATGTTGCAGAACTTCAGCTTTTTATGTGTGCTCTCTGTTTCGACTATAACTTCGGTGCAATTACTCACAATAGACGACCGTTGACTGGTGCTCCTGCGTATTACATTGGAACAAAGGACAGCGTCATTGAGATTTTCCCGGGCCTGTACAGATGTACAGTCGCGTTCATAAATTTGGAGACCATGCGAGCCCGCGGCCGTGTGCATGCGCGTGCCGTCTGGTGGCTCGGTGCCTGCTGTCGAGAGTATCGCAGTGCGCATGCGCGTCCATTTTATCTCGCTGGCCTGCGGGCTGAAAATGAAAACTCCTGCAGCCACAAAGCCCAGCGACCAAGCCGTCCTTTGGGGCCCCGGAGGGAAGACAGCACGCAGTGGGCGTGGTGGTCTGTAACGACCCTAAACGTGCGGCCGTACAAATAAGGCTGGAACGTGGCGACAGACCAAACTAAAGCCAAGCACTCCCGCTCGGTGATGGATTAATTTCTCTCAGCAGGTGATAGCAGGCGGCTGGCGTAAGCTGTCACGCGCTCGGTACCATTCTGCTGTTGGGCGAGAACAGCGCCGATGCCGTGGCCGCTTGCGTCAGTGTGGACTGCGGTCGGTGCCGATGGATCAAAGTGGGCAAGTATTGGAGGGATGGTCAGAAAGCCGATGAGAGCAGAGAACGCGTGAGCTTGCTCAGGGCCCCATGAGAACGGCATGTTTTTTTTAGAAGACCTGTGAAAGGCCGAGCAACCTCGGCAAAGTTTTTGACGAAATGGCGAAAGTAAGAACACAGGTCTACGAAGCAGCGCACGTCAGAAGCAGAACATGGCACAGGGAAACTGCGTACCGCGCGAACTGTTTCGTGATCTGGTTGGACACCGGATGTGTCAACGAGGTGTCCCAACACGGTTCTCTAACGGCGCCAGAATTGACACTTCGTGGAGTTCAGTTGAAGGCCGGCTTTTCGGAAGACCGCAAGAATGGCAGCGAGTCGAGTAAAGTGGCTGTTGAACGTGGGAGAAAATAGAATAACTTCGTCAAGGTAACAGAGACAGGTGGTCCATTTTACCCTTGCAGAAGAGAGTTAATCATACATTCAAACGTCGCAGGAGCATTGCATAGGCCAAAGGGCATGAATTTGAACTGATATAAACCATCACGCGTGATAAGGGCAGTCTTCTCGCGGTCCATTTCATCAACTGAAATCTGCCTGTAGACAAATCGAAGATCGATGGACGAAAATTATTTGACTCCGTGCAAGCAGTCCAAGGCGTCATCGATGCGTGGTAAGGGGTAGACGACTTTTCGCGTGATATTGCTTAAATGGCGATAATCGACGCGAAAATGCCAAGTGGCATCTTTCCTTTTACAAAGGCGACAGGCGAAGCCCAAGGGCTGGCTGATGGTTCGATTACCCCTTTGCGGAGAATTTTATCCACTCCTGATTGGATGACTCGGCGTTCAGCATGCGATACAGGATAGGGGCGCCGACGAATAAGATTCGTGTCTCCAGTGTTGATACGGTGGTTGATACGGTGGTGAACAGCAGATATTTGTCCCAAAAGCTTGTCACAGATATCAAAGATGTCAAGGTACGATTCGAGGAGGAGACGTATGTCCATGGCCTGTTCAGAGGTGTAGTCAGGTGCAATCGTCTTCGCCCAGTCATCCGTTAGAGAACCAGAGCTGCGGGCCGCAATTGGTGCTAAGAAACCACTCTTGGCATTCAGGCTTTCAATGTCAAATTCAGAAGTATTATAAACGCTGGCCAAGAACATGCCAGCTGGAGGCACTTGAGGGCACAGGCTGAAATTCAGAAGCGAAAGAACGACGTTGTTATTAATAATCGCCACCAGCGTATGCGGAAAAGCAACGTTCCGGTTCAAAAGCACGTCGATGATGGGGCGAAGAACATATTCACCATCGGGAATCTGGGACTGTGCTGTCAAAGCGCCGGAAGTGACTGCCTCAGGTGAGAAACGCACATCTTGAGGCGAACACAAGTGCGGTGGAGCGGTGCTCGGAGCATCGGCGACTTGAGGCAGTTCCAACTGAAGAACGCCGGTTGCGATGTCGATGAGAGCGGAATGATGGGATAAAAAGTCCAATCCAAGGATAATGTCGTGAGGGCAGTTGTCGATCACACCAAAGAAAACAGAAATAGGACTGCCGGCTATGCTTATACGCGCAGTACACATTCCAAGTACAACCAACACGCCACCGTCGGCCACACAAAGCACTCGGGCAGCTGTTGGGGTGAGGACGTTCTTTAAATGTCTACTTAGGCTACCACTCATCACAGATACGTGGGCTCCACTGTCGATGAATGCTTGGACAGGTAAGCCGTCGATTTAACCATCAATTACACTTATCGTTGTGGGCACAGACAAAGTATTTGCTGCAATAGTGGGCAATGCAGCACCACCTGCGAGGGCTGCATTTCTTTGTTTTCCGAAAAGGTGCGGCCAAAAGCCACAGGGGACGAAGGGCGACGTGGCTGCGGCGAACGGGAAGATTGGCGACGGGTTTGCGGGGAACGAGACTGGTGTCCGTGCGGCGATGGTGAGCCACTGTACCACGTGTTCCTAGCAGAATTGTCGGCGCTGTTAGACTCGGTGGTGGGCGAAACATTTCGGGCATTTCCAGTAAAACGGCTCAGGTTGGTCAGCGTGCGAGGTGTTGAGGGCCACGAGTAGCGACAGTATCTGGGGACATGACCAATTCGGTGACAGGTGAAACATATTGGCTGGTCGTCTGCGGTTCTCCACTCAGTCGGGTTGCGATAACGTGGCTAGAAGCGTCGGTGTGGAGCGAAAATACTAGAAGGGCGTTCGTTGGCTCTGGGGTTGGTGACAGCACAGACAGAATGTAGGCCAACGTTTTCAAGTTCCTGTTGAACGATGGCTTGCACGAGGGGGACTGAAAAGGGGTAGCACCAGGGCTACGCGAACAGAACGCTGCAGGCGCCATCGCGTCCAGTTCACGTAGAACGATTCGCACCACGTCCTCTGATGGCGATGCATGCTGCTGTGCGGGCTGATGCTCGCACGTCGACGTTGCGGCAGTATTGGGAAGTCTGGAGAATGTTTAGAAGACGCGTCGGCTTTTGTCCTTCTCGAATTGGCGGCACTCTTTCATGATAGCATCAACCGTAGAGCGCTTTTGCATATGAGCAGATTAAAGGCGTCGTCAGCAATTCCCTTTAGCACATGCTCTACCTTCTCAGCTTCTGTCATGTCGTGATCGGCTTTACGACAAAGCGCCAGCACGTCCTGTATATACGAAACATAGGACTCTGTGAGAGATTGGGCACGAGAGGCCAGTTCCTGCTTTACGGCAATTTTATGGCCGGCTGGTCTGCCAAACAACTCTATTACATTCTCTTTGCATTGGTCCAAGCTGGTCAGCTCCTCTTCATGGTTTTCAAACCACACCTTTGCCCTGCCTCTTAGGTAGAACAACAAGTTAGCTAGCGTAAGCGTAGGGTCCCATCTATTGATTCCACTCACGCGTTCGTACATAGCCACCCACTCTTCAACGTTGGCGCCATCAGTCCTGCAGAAAGTTCCGGGATCCTTGGGTTGCACGACCACAACCGAAGGGGACAGCGACGTAGCGGGCGATGGTAACGTTGGAGGTGGCAACGACGTTGATCCCGACTGTTCACTGTCATTCATGGTGAGGACGGTGATGCGACGTACACTGCGGCGCTCCGTTTTCAGCCATGGTACCCCGCACCAATATGTTACGGGGATGTTGGGAGTATAAGAATGTATTTGCAATGTATATATAAGCAGAGTCAAAGCGGTTAAAAATGGCTGACTACTGACAACACGCAGCAGCCCAGTGTCTCGCCGATCTTCTTCCCCTCTCTCTTCTTTCATCCTTCCGTAACAATATAATTTTAAACGTAGAAGTGCTTAGTTAAGGCGCAGCTACATCAAGCTAAAAGTAAAAACACAGATATTGCTCCAAAACTGCAGTAAGCAAAATCGCGATTGCTCATTTTCTCCGTCGAACAGCCGCGATCCACCGCTGCCGTTGCTCTTGCTCGCGAAGCAGCACCGGAAACCAAGTGTATGCCTGACGAGTTTTCGTATGTGTTAAAGAGCCCAACTATGCAACAGTTGCTTCAAGACATCGCCAAATGCTGACAGAAGGGTTAAATTACGATCAAGAACGCAAACACGACAGCATGCGCCTATGCGCGCACTGTCGTGTTTGAGTTCTTGATGCTCATTGATTACGCCATGCTGTTAAAATTTATCAGGAGCCCTCCAATGCGGCATATCTTCTAGCCCACCTGTCGCTTTGGGACGTTAACAAATAAAAAAATGATGCGTCAGCTTCTCTGATCACCTGGCGTGGTGCGGGGCGCGAGCCGCGAAAATAGAACGTGCCATCGTCACCAGCCGGGTACGACGCTGCTGCCTCCGCTCGGTTCACCTATCACCTTCTCGAATGGTGCAGACGACGTGACGCCAATTCCGCCACAAAATTAATTAAATTACGGGGCTTTACGTGCGATAACCACTTTCTGATTATGAGGCACGCCGTAGTAGGGGCTCCGGAAATGTGGACCACCTGGGGCTCTTTAACGTGCAGCTGAATCTAAGTACACGGGTGTTTTCGTATTTCGCCCCCATCGATGTGCTGCCGCAGTGGCCGGGATTTGATCCCGTGACCTCGTGCTCAGCAGCCCAGCACTTTAGCCACGAAGCAACAACGGCGAGTAATTCCGCCGCTGTAACAGCTTTTTACATAGCGAAACCTACAAAAGTGAAATGTTATGAAAAAATGTTCTTATTCTGAAGGAACAAATGTTTTATAAAGGAGGTTCATGAAAAATTTAATTGGGCAACAGCACAAATCTCATGTGAAACTGAAGATTGGATACTAATTCCAGCTAAAGGGGAAAAAGACAAAGGCTTCCCCAGAACTGATTTTCAATTCCAATTCACACTTATCCAATCCATACCGCATGAGTGCCCCCCATACCGCAACATACCAATCCATACCGCAACAAAGTGCGTCGAGAAAAAGCAAAGAAAGCTGTTGCGAAAGCAAAAGTTGACTTGAATTGCTCAGTGATACGCGCAAGTCGAAGCAGCAGTGGAGATATACCACAAAGAGGAAGTCTACGAGATAAAAAAATGTCAACTTACAAAATCAAGGTTATGCATACTTTCAAGATACCTGGCTCGTACGTATTCTAAAGCGCTCGCAGAATTTGAATGCTTACTTTGATGTCCACTATTTTGTATAAATATGCAAAACACAAGTTACGCAGAGTTGGACTTATTGGATAAACTTATCTTAAAATACGGACTCTTTCACTCTACCTCATTTACAATGGTGCTCTCGTAAACAGAGGTGTCGTACTCCCATCGGTCGCATCGGAGTGTCTGGTTCCTGTCCACCGCCCAGGAACCATTGGCGGCCTCGTATACCCGGTACATGTGGCACCGCGAGAAGCCTCGGTCAACCCGGGGTACTGCCCACGACTTCCACTCATCGCTGCTCATGTTGGCCACAGGTGCGTCCTCGGGGCGTGCGCACCAGTGGTCCATGTCAGGCGCTATGATTGGCGTCATCATGTTGGTCCAAGCCGTAGGGAAGGCACGCAGAACAACCAGGAATACCATGACGGCATGGTAAGTGCCGAACCCTCCGAGAACGTCTAGGATATCCATGGCTTTCACCCTGCTTTATGGCTGCTGCACAGCAGAAGGGCGGGAAAATAATGTTTAAAGGAAGTGGGCCTCCACTTTTAAAAAATGTTGAAAGAAACAACTGTTTTTTCCTCAAGCACAGTTATTCATGCCATGTTGGTAAGCTAATCACTGGCCTTTTTTTATTGTGATCATGTGCGGTCTTTCAGTTCAAGATTAGGCTTGGACACAGGGCGCAGTTGCAGCCTTCTGTCAGCGCTCCTTGACAAGAGAACTTATTATCTTAAACATGAGAAATAATGCCTATCAACGCTTTTCTTGTTATACCAGCAAAAGAATATACTTTGCTATTCAGGGAAAACACGGGGAAGGCGGGAGATGGAAATTCAAGACGATGAGCAAGACGAGCTTTCACCTTGTTCTCGTTTTGCTCATAATTTACTATTGCTTTTCAGATTCTTTATTCGCGTTCACCTTCGGCAAAAGGTACTACATTTTCACAGAATACATTATTGCTCATAATTAATATTTGGTGTTTGAAAGTGCTCATAACTCTTTCGTTACCAGGCTTATAAAAATTGATCAATTTTATCGACAGTGTTTCTACGCATTCCTAAGCATTTCCTTTAGAATTGTTTTACTCACAATATCATGCAGGATCCTAAATGACGACTGAACTTTTACTGTTTGTCATATTTGACAATTCGTGACCGATTGGGTAGTCTGGAATAATAAAACTTCGACTGGGTTTGTCGTCGAAACTAGCCTTCAGTGCTCCTAGCACTTCCTCAATAAAACGACGCTAAATTTGCACTTTGGTCGACTCACAACGTAATATTTAAATGACAGCACCTGTGAACACAGAAGCCTATCTCGATCGTCTAATTTTATAATCCGAAGCCTAGACTGTTTTAACGACGTCTCATACAATGGTAGATGCTGACGAGTGCGTGCTACTTTGAGAATTGTGTTCGCCTTATATCAAGTGCAACTTTGTTTTCCCTACCGTGGTTTTCTTTTATTTATCAGCGCTTCGACAGCGTATCTACAAATTATTCCGAGCGATGCTTGCCGTCGTGTGGGGTTTTCACTCAGACAAGAGCACGCAGTCGATTTCAGACCGACCTTTGATCGAAACTTCACTAGCTATCTAATACGTAACATTTTCAACACCTCACGTGCATGTGCCCTTATTCAATACCGTAAAACATTGTGCAACACTCTACATTGCTGTACAACCCTGCACAGGAATTCAACAAAGCATGTGCAGGCTCCAGCGCCAGTTGAACATACACTAGGCCATCTTTCTTGCGCACAAAAGCTGATTGAAAGCAATAATCAAGTATGAGGAGGCCTCTGGATGATCCGTGATCTATGATTGGTTGACACAATGCAGCAGGTGCTTGCTGCATTGTGTAAAAACTAATGCTCCCTGCGCGAATTTCACATTTGCTGAGCTTGTGTTTTCCGGCATAGCATAGGCATCACTATGACTAGTATTGGCGCTGACAAATCTGCATAGTAATCCTGTAGCGCAATCTGACGTACCAACAGTAGGGAACTACCAACAGGTGCATATTCTAGCTTTTTTATTTGCAAAAGCATCAAAAGGTTCGTTGCGCAAAAAGCCGGTGTCTGTAGCAGTGAAACGGGACATAAATTCCCATGGGCTGTGAGGCCACGTGACGTGCGCGCCTCCACGTAGCAGAGCGAGCGAAAAGGGACACTTGCTGCCGCGCCAGGTGTTGCGTGAGGGGGGGAAAGCGCATCGCCAAGTTACCCTTGGAAGCCTGTGTTACCCACATGTTCCTTGTCCGCGCAAGCTCTCGCCTGCATTCTCACTTCACCTCGGTAATGCACGTATTAAAACAACAGACTAACTTCGAAAGGAAAAATGTTGTCGGTAGTGAGTTCGGAACCTACTACCCCACGTTCCGAAGTCGAGTGTTTTACTGACTGGGTGAAACCAGCGCTGAGTAGATAGCAAGCCTGTGCACTATGCTTTATGACATCATGCTACTTAGACTGAAATTTCCATTGTGAGGCCCCGCGTGCGGAAAGCGGTGACGTCAATATCACCGAGGCTTACTCGGGAGCCTCCCAATTTACACTCTATGGCAATCGGGTAAGGTAGGGTGATATCACAGATCGAAGCACACCGGCCTTGTGCTATCTATAACAGGCGTTGGCCAAATGTCTCTGCGAGCTCGCTTAGCCGCCAGGAGTTCCTAGCTCGAAGGACCGCTTAGCGGCATTCAGAAGGACATTAATCCGTTCTCATTCACAAGTCATAAGAAGAGCTTAGCTGTCCTCGGATTGTTTCTACAGCGAAGCTGTGCATGGCTAGCCTATTCGGCCATCCGTCGCCTGTACGCCGAAAACTCCTCCAGTGGAACCCCAGGCGCATGCGCGAAAAAAAAGAGAAAGAGAGGCGCGCGCTTGGCTCTGCTAGCAGTGACGTCGTTGCTCTCCGTCGCAGCCGAGCGAGCGCGCAGCAATTTCTCGGGCTTCCAATTGAGTACGCCACGCGTCCTCCTCAGGAGCAGGCAGCTTTCGATCAGCAACGCCGCGAGCAGAGCCGGGAACAAGCTTGTCTGCGATGTGCCGATGCTGTAGCCCGGGCGGAAGGACAGGCTCGTGCAGACGAGTGCAAGCAGCAACTGCGTACCGAAGGTCCAGCAGATACCAAAGCGATTTCGTAGAAAGGGAAACGGACGAAAAGTTGACAAAGAAAAGCTCAACTAAAATGCGCATTGACTCCACTGATTTCTAAATATACGAGGGCATGGCTGCCTCAGAGAACCTGTGCGCGTCCATCTCGATATGGCCGCCATTGCCGCCACAGTCGCAGCGCCCTTTACACGGTGTTAGGGAGGCAAGCTGCTTATTGTTCCCGAGCTCGTTGGACCGGTTGGTCACGTGGGTCACCAGAGCGACACGAGGAACGAGGTCCGGCCTGGGAAACTCCCCGGCTTCGGTGGCAGAGGTAATTGGCGCCATCTATGAGGAGGGCGGAGCCGAAAATCTGTTTCCCTTGCATGGCGTCGTAGACCATCGCGCGGCCGCGCGCCGAACCAGTGGCCGAGCCCTTCCCCCATCTCCTCTCACCTCGCCCTCCCTAATCACTCCCTCGTAACTCCCTCACCTTCAACTGTCTCCGCGCGCGCCAGGCAGTCCGCCGCCAGCTTAGCCCACTGCATGACGTTTCATGTTTCGTTATCTGCTGTTATTGGGAAGCGTGCGCTGCTGTGCGTTGACCGGCGTGGGGAGTTTCGAGGTCCTCGGTAGCTGTGTGCTTGTGCTCCGCGGTGTTTCACTCGTTTCACGACTCGTACCGCTCGTGCATCGTGTATTATCATCATCATCAGCCTGGTTACGCCCACTGCAGGGAAAGGCCTCTCCCATATTTCTCCAACTACCCCGGTCATGCACTAATTGTGGCCATGTTGTCCCTGCAAACTTCTTTATCTCATCCGCCCACCTAACTTTCTGCCGCCCCCTGCTACGCTTCCCTTCCCTTGGAATCCTGTCCGTAACCCTTAATGACCATCGGCTATCTTCCCTCCTCATTACATGTCCTGCCCATGCCCATTTCTTTTTCTTGATTTCAACTAAGATGCCATTAATTCGCGTTTGTTCCCTTACCCAATCTGCTCTTTTCTTATCCCTCAACGTTACACCTATCATTCTTCTTTCCGTAGCTCGTTCCGTCGTCCTCAATTTAAGTAGAACCCTTTTCGTAAGCCTCCAGGTTTCTGCCCTGTCCGAGAGTACTGGTAAGACACAGCTGTTATACACTTTTCTCTTGAGGGATAATTGCAGCCTGCTGTTCGTGATCTGAGAATGCCTGTCAAACGCACCCCAGCCCATTCTTATTCTTCTGATTATTTCCGTCTCATGATCCGGATCCGCCGTCAACACCTGCCCTAAGTAGATGTATTCCCCTTACCACTTCCAGTGCCTCGCTACCTATTGTAAATTGCTGTTCTCTTCCGAGACTGTTAAACATTACTTTAGCTTTCTGCAGATTAACTTTTAGACCCACACTTCTGCTTTGCCTCTCCAGGTCAGTGAGCATGCATTGCAATTGGTCCCCTGAGTTACTAAGCGAGGCAATATCATCAGCGAATCGCAAGTTACTAAGGTATTCTCCATTAACTCCTATCCCCAATTCTTCCCAATCCAGGTCTCTGAATACCTCGTGAAAACACGCTGTGAATAGCATTGGAGAGATCGTATCTCCCTGCCTGACGCCTTTCTTCATTGGGATTTTGTTGCTTCCTTTATGGAGGACTACGGTGGCTGTGGAGCCGCTATAGATATCTTTCAGTATTTTCACATAGATTAGATTATAGGGTTTTACGTGCCAAAACCACTTTTTGATTATGAGGCACTATTTTCACATACGGCACGTCTACACCCTCATTCCGTAATGCCTCCATGACTGCTGAGGTTTCGACTGAATCAAACGCTTTCTCGTAATCAATGAAAGCTATATATAAGGGTTGGTTATATTCCGCACCTTTTTTTATCACCTGATTGATAGTGTGAATATGGTATATAGTTGAGTGGGCTTTACGGAATCCTGCCTGGTCTGTGGTTGACGGAAGTCTAAGATGTTCCTGATTATAGTTGCAATTACCTTAGTAAATACTTTGTAGGCAACGGACAATAAGCTGATCGGTCTATAATTTGTCAAGTCTTTGGCGTCCCCTTTCTTATGGATTAGGATTATGTTAGCGTTCTTCCAGGATTCCGGTGCGCTGGAAGTCATGAGGCATTGCCTATACAGGGTGGCCAGCTTTTCTAGAACAATCTGCCCACCATCCTTCAACAAATGTGCTGTTATCTCATCCTCGCCAGCTGTCTTCCCCCTTTGCATAGCTCCCAACGCTTTCATTACTTCTTCCGGCGTTACTTGTGGGATTTCAAATTCCTCTAGACTATTCTCTCTTCCATTATTGTCGTGGGTGCCACTGGTACTGTATAAATCTCTATAAAACTCCTCAGCCACTTGAACGACCTCAACCATATTAGTAATGATATTGCCGGCTTTGTCTCTTAACGCATACATCTGATTCTTGCCAATTCCTAGTTTCTTCTTCACTGCTTTTAGGCTTCCTCCGTTCCTGAGAACATGTTCAATTCTATCCATAATATATTTCCTTATGTCAGCTGCCTTACGCTTGTTGATTATCTTGGGAAGTTCTGCCAGCTCTCTTGTAGCTGTAGGGTTAGAGGCTTTCATACATTGGCGTTTCTTGATCAGATCTTTCGTCTCCTGCGATAGCTTACTGGCATCCTGTCTAATGGAGTTACCACCGACTTCTATATCACATTCCTTAATGATGCCAGTAAGAATTCGATGCCACGATCGATCGATTGATTCGTTGAAATTCACCACCACCATCGGCGTCTGAGATACACCGTCACAGACGGTCTGCACAGATGGCTCAATGGGTGACTTAGGCTCGAAGGACAAAGACGCTGCAGGAACGAACGAACAAAAACTTGTATTTACAGATAAATATACAAAGTTCAGCTACAAGACTGCATAATTTCAAGAGTACATTGGTGGCGAATAGTTACACTGGTTTGGACCACATATGGCGACCCTATTTCGGCAGAGCCGATGGTGCTTAGCACCGAAGCCAGGTCCAGAACTCCCGATCGGGGCGTTGCGGCCGCGTTTGCTTGACGCAACGCTCCGCCCAAAATCACTGCTGGCGAATTACCGTCGGGTTGCGTCCCAACTGGACAATCCGTTCACCAATCACTGCGTTCAACAGAACTTGCGTGCGTGATTTCCCAGTCGAACTACCATCAATCAAATGACATCTATTTAGTACAGTTCACAGTGTAGAATCCTCACCCAAAATACACCATATCTAACAACAAAGGGATGAGGGTCACGCCAGCTGTACACGCTGCAAGTTCCGAGAAGCGGCACGCGAGCACAGCCTGCGTAACAAGCGCTGACCAACGAAACACATGCGCAAAACCCAAAAAGCCAGGAAACGTCGGGACCATGTTGTCAGTCCTCAAACAGGTGCGCGACGCGACCAGATTCCAAGAAACCGAAGGCCATGCGGCGCCATAAACAAGCACTTGTTTGGCTTGCAAACTGTTCCAGAGGAGCATGGTATAATTGTCCACCCGCCAACGTTGGACCCGTGTCCGGGCCTTAAGCCGAAGAAGACGTTCCCTCGGCGCCTCCGAACCGAGACAAAACCGTAGGCCTTTGTGCAGTTCTAAGAATCCATACGCCGGACAGCGCACGGTGCACACCCGTAAAAAGTAATGAAGCTCGCGCGCCCGGTTGACGCCACGCGATCCCTGCTGCCCGGGGGCCAGACCCGAACCACGCATACTCCAAGGGCACCCACCAGAGCACCGCCGAAGTCAGAGGCGCACGCCCATTAGGGCGGTTGACGCCCATTCGGGGAACCTCAAGCTGTGAATGAGTTCACACCGCCAGCCGGCCGCGCGCAAGGAAAACGCCTGCGGAGATTCCGAGGAAGCGCAACGCGACGGGGGTCCGAAGCTTCCTTTTCACTGTGATGCGCGACCGCTGCTGTGGCGCTGGTGGTCGTCTCCGCTCCCCGAACTGTGGGGCAGCCATGGGTGCCGACGGCGTGGTTACTTTGCTTGCTTGGAAGGCCACGCTCTGTGTCAACCGTTGACAGCCATTACTCAAGTGTGCCAAACAATCTCGTCGAGACGCATGCCCCTGCGCAGATGGCTCGTGCCGTGTTTTTGGATTTGTCTTGCAGCCGTCCGTAGAGGGGCTTACAATGCCCACAAGATTGTCGTTCATATCTTCAACACTAAGGTCCTCTTCCTGAGTTAAGGCCGAATACCGGTTCTGTAGCTTGATCCGGAATTTCTCTATTTTCCCTCTTACCGCTAACTCATTGATCGGCTTCTTATGTACCAGTTTCTTCCGTTCCCTCCTCGAGTCTAGGCTAATTAGAGTTCTTACCATCCTATGGTCACTGCAGCGCACCTTGCCGAGCACATCCACATATTGTATGATGCTAGGGTTAGCGCAGAGTATAAAGTCTATTTCCTTTCGAGTCTCGCCATTCGGGCTCCTCCACGTCCACTTTCGGCTATCTCGCTTGCGGAAGAAGGTATTCATTATCCGCTTATTATTCTGTTCTGCAAACTCTACTAATAACTCTCCCCTGCTATTCCTCGAGCCTATGCCATATTACCCCACTGACTTGTCTCCAGCCTGCTTCTTGCCTACCCTGGCATTGAAGTCGCCCATCAGTATAATCTATTTTTTTTTTTACTTTACCCATCGCCGATTGCACGTCTTCATAGAAGCTTTCGACTTCCTGGTCATCATGACTAGATGTAGGGGCGTAGACCTGTACGACCTTCAATTTGTACCTCTTATTAGGTTCACAACAAGACCTGCCACCCTCTCGTTAATGCTATAGAATTCCTGTTTGTTACCCGCTATATCCTTATTAATCAGGAACCCCACTCCTAGTTCTCGTCTCTCCGCTAAGCCCCGGAAGCACAGGACGTGCCCGCTTTTCAGCACTGTATATGCTTCTTTCGTCCTCCTAACTTCACTGAGCCCTATTATATCCCATATACTGCCCTCTAATTCCTCCAATTGCACTGCTAGACTCGCCTCACTAGATAACGTTCTAGCGTTACATGTTGCCAGGTTCAGATTCCAATGGCGGCCTGTCCGGAACCACCATTGGAATCTGAACCTGGCAACGTTTAACGCTAGAACGTTATCTAGTGAGGCGAGTCTAGCAGTGCTATTGGAGGAATTCGAGGGCAGTAAATGGGATATAATAGGGCTCAGTGAAGTGCACAAATGCCTCAAAAACAAGCCCTGCATGGTTGTTCCAGGTGCTTAAAGACAACAGGTGAGCGCTCAGACCCAAGGACATCAGAAGGCGCATGTACACGAACACATCCTTGTCTAAGTGTGGGCTCCATGAGCCTCCGCACGTCGTTGCGCCTTCATTGTGCTACACGTCCCTCTTACCGGTAGAGAAAGCTGACAAATAGATGTTCCTCCTCATTGTCACCTGGTCTATGACTTGTGTTTTTCTGTGCCAAGTCTCATTCTGCAACTTCAGTAACTTAGCTTTCCATACCGCCCTCAGTGCTTTTTCTGTGTGTCACGTTCTAGAAACGTACTAACAGCTGAGAAATTACTGTTCGTGTTTGTGTACTATCTCAGTAACCGCCGATGGGAAAACCGCGCGAAAAACCTTCATATGTTGGCATGATACGCTTTTTTTTTCTTCTCGAAAGGATGAGCATTGCAAGTGGGTCACGTTCTAGAAACGTACTAACAGCTGACAAATTACTGTTCGTGTTTGTGTACTATCTCAGCAACCGCCGATGGGAAAACCGCGCGAAAAACCTTCATATGTTGGCATGATACGTTTTTTTTTTCTTCTCGAAAGGATGAGCATTGCAAGTGTCCTACATGCAGATTTTTGTAGTTGGTGTTTATTATACAAAGGAGTGCCCAGTAGGTACGGCTTAGTGCCTTAAGTGACGTAATTTTACTGCTAAACATTGCATTCGGGGTGAAAAAAGAGCCGTGTTGTTGGCTTATTTTATCTGGTCTTCAATTGAGGAATAGGCCTTTCTGCGAATGTTTTCTATGTGCTGCTGCAAAAGCCGACTACCTTCTGTTCCGCGTTGTCACCGTTACTCAAGTTATGGCCAAGTGCACAATAATGTGAAAATGTGTATTTGAGCTTTTAGTACAATGTTATTTTTGTTCTGCCATGTCTTTTTCATTCTGTTCAGTAGTAATGAACATGTCACGCATTTCATATACATTCGTGAAGACTTATAAGTAAGCTCTTGTTTTTTTTTTTTGTTTGGCTGTCAATCAATCTTCATTTTATTCCATTTTTTAGGTATTCTGCGTCTCATTGTTTTTGCCATTACCAGTGAGTTTTCCCTTTCTTTAGTTGTCATGACTATGTCATGACAACACGTCATCCAGCTTTGTGCAATATCTTATTGCATATATCAGAAGCTTGTCTACATTTTGGTCTTCAGGGCGTTATATAAATATCTTGTTTTTTTATGTGTGTGTACGTGAAATGGCCTTCGTGTTTGCTAGCGTTTTTTTTGTTATTTCACTCTCTGTGAACTTTTGTGTTTAGTACTTATGTATATGTCATGCACCTTTCACTTTGTTCGTTTTTTGAGCGTGTATCACCACGTTATAAGAAAAATCTTTGTTTTCGGAAACGAAGTCAATAAAGCGAGACCAAAGATGTGTTGTGTTGGAAGTGGAATTTTTTTATGTCCCGGCACATGCTGGTATAAGTATGGGCAATACTGCGTGCGTGCCATCGCATAGCCCACGGCGCACCACGCACCAGCTCGCAAGCAATGCCAATGTGCGGCGTAGCGCGCGCATTGGCATTGCTTGCGAGCTGGCTTATGGTGCGCCGTAGCGCGCGATAAGAAAAAAAAGCCCAAAACGCACCGCGTGCAGGCAAAAAAAAAAAAAAAAGTAAGCGGCGCGCGCGGCAACGGGAAAGGGAGCGGAGTGGGTTGGCATAATAAAAAATAAAGAAAAAAATGCTAGGGGGAGGAGGCGCCGTGCGGCTGCTGTTCCTGTTCCCATGACAACGTAAACAATCGTGTGCGCCGCCATTTTGCTAGAGCATCGCCCTCCTGTTAGGGCCGTAACTGAAGGGGACCTTGGCGCTAGCGACGAAAGAGCGTCTGCTCGAAAACAGCCAATGGCAGCCATGCGGAGATTCACCCCTGGGACGAGGTGGCCTCGGCGAGCAGGGTAGAGCGTTTCGGAAGACGGAGTGCGTGGTCGTGCACCGAGAGACAGCTGAAGATGTGGTCGGCAGGCTGAAACCCCCCAGGCTGAAGTCTTCGCCTGTAGATCGGCAGGCGTTGCAAGTCCGTCACGACCTTTGGCAGCGAGGTAAAAGCAACCCGACGCTCCTTCAGATCGGGATCTTGGCGAGCAAGCCACAGATAAGCCTCGTGTTCTAACCTGCTCTCAGAACTTTTCACCGGCCTCTTTTTTTTAATCGTGTTTCATCTTTCATTTCATTATTCATCGCGTGTTCATTTCTGTATGTTCTCTTAGTGTAGTGTTTGCCGCGTTTATTGTGGCTGTGTTTTTCATTTCTGCCGGCAATTTATTTTTATTATTTCGCGAGTACGTTAATTTCCACGTGGTGGGTTTTGTTTTGCGCGTTGCGTCGGAGTTTGTGTTGTGGTGACCCACACGCCTTTCGCGAAGCGTTTTAGCCGACTGCTTGTGGTTGCTTATTCTTTTTTACCATGTCGCTGGGATGACTGTATTTTCTTAAACTGAGTTTTGTGTTTTTTTACGTCACCTCCCATCTCATGCCTCTGGTCCACGGTCGATCGGGCGTGGAACTTATCGCCGGTCAGCAGTCGAACCATCCATAAATACACGCGGCGTGGGTTTGTTGTCGCCCCAGCACCTCCGTTTCGGAGAGTGCAAATAATTCTACCCCATTCGTTGAGAACTCCATTCGTTGACAATGGCCAAGAAACAGCATGAAATTACACGTGGCTTCAAGGCGAAATTGCTGCCACATTTGCAATCTCATAGCCACCCACGGCCTCTCTTTTTATTTGTCCAAGTCCCCACTCGTACTGAGGCTTCCAATAATAATATTGCTGACCTTTTATTTTACGATTCCTCGTATCTAACAGACGCAGTTTTACCTCTACCTGATATTAGCGATCACGAATATATTGTCACTCACTCCCTTTGCCCGCAGCCTAATGCGGCGTTCATCCGACATAGAATGGTTTATTTGGATGATAGTGTGCAACTACTATAATATAGCGCAGTCCTGGGAAGAATACTCTTAAACATTCGAGATTTTCACCATCAAAACCAATAGCTCTGATTTAAGGTAACTGTTCCAACAGGACATTTTTGCGGTTATTCGTTTACACATTCCGCATGAAACACTCCAACGTAAACAAAATGAGCTTAAAGAATGGTTCACAAAAGAAATTAAATCCCTCCCAGACAAGAAAAAGCGCACGTTTAAGCGGTACGTCAAACAGAAAGAAAACATTCATATAGAGCCATAGAAGAGATACTTAAGCAAATGAAGCTTCAGAAAATGCTTTTTTCTCACTCTTCTCAAAGATGGCAAGGAACCCGAAAGAACTCCGAACATTTGTGAAACCTAGCCGTGAAGACGATGTTGGCATCCCCTCAGTTACGTAGGGTGATATCGCCGTTGTCACCTATATTGACAGGGCTAACTGGTTCAGCTGGTATTTTGAGTCAGTTATTTTTTGGGGGCTATGCCCCTGAAGAGTCCAGTTTGCTCATGCCCTTAGTATTATACTATGGTATGAAGAACTTTATTTTGGTCCTGAGGGATCAGTCTGGGACTGATGCGTGCCGCTCCCACGTCGGTACAGAGAGGCCGAGCCCCTCTGCCATCACACGGGCCCTCTGGACAGCCCTGAGTTGGTCCGCCAGCACTTCACTGTGCAGCATGCGCTGCCACCACTGTTCACCTCGAGAACCATCACCGGCCAACGCCAAGCAGCGCCACAGCATGTGTTGTAAATCGAGCAAACCCCCACACTTACTACAATAGACAAACCCCGCAGTCCGGATTAATTTTATTCATGATGACCGGGTTAGGGTACGTTCGTGTCTGCAGAAGCCTTAATGTAACCTCCTGCGACCTATTTCATTTAGGATGTGGCAGCCGGAATGCCCTGCGCCCTAAGTAATAGTGCTTGGTGATTTAGTTGTAGGTTAACAGTTGGTCCCTGTACTCAGGAGCGGGAGATCCAGCCCCTTCAGGGAGTACACGGCACACTAATCCTCGTGCCTCCCTGTGCGCCACCTCGTTGAGGTTACGCGGGGCTCCCTCCACTGTCCCCATGTGCGCCGGGAACCTAGTAACTGTATGCGAAGTGATATCCCTACCCTGTAGCAGTCTGTTAGCCAGTTTCGCAACAAGTCCTCTCGAGAAGGCTGTAATCGCAGATCGCGAGTCGCTAAACACCAAAACTCTTCTTGAATCAATTAGTGCTAGAGCAATAGCCACCTGTTCAGCAACCCCCGGATCTTTGGTATAAATGGAAGCAGCATTTCTAACGCTCCCTTTGCCATCTACCACCACCACCGAATTAGCATTTTTACCATTAATCCATGCGGTGTCAACAAACGCAGACTGTTCCTCGTGATCCTTTGCCTCTCGCAACAAAGCCCTAGCTCTCGCGACCCGCCTCCCTACATTGTGCACGGGGTGCACATTTCGCGGAAACGGACGAACCATGATATTTGCCCTAAGGTTCACGTTCAACTCGTGTAGGGGCGCCCTATCATGCGACACAACCACGGATTCTTCAATTGACTCTAAAATATACCTACCCGCTGGTGTACCTAGCAACCGCTCCCTCTGTGCGGTACGTTGAGCCTCAGCAATTTCATCTAAAGTATTATGCAAACCCAGTTGTAACAACATATCGTTTGACGTAGTCATAGGCAGACCAAGTGCAGCCTTGATGGCTTTTCTGAATAATGCTTCCAATTTATTTTTCTCCCCCCTATTCCAATTTAGCATAGCTGCCACATACGAGAAATGACACATAATAAATGCGTGAACTAAGCGCATCGCACCTTCTTCTCCTCAACCCCTATGCCTATTAGAGATCCTTCTTATAAGCCTTATGGCCTCCTCCGTCTTCTTGGTAATACGCTGAATGGTTCTAATGTTCGATCCGTTTGCTTCAAGTACAAAACCCAGGACCCTGATCGCTTCAACTTTGGGTATCACCGACCCTTCCCTAGTATGAATTCTAATGCAAGGCTCAACTTCCGGTACCCAACCCCTCGGCCTTCGACCTAGCTTCTTAGATTTGAAGCTCAACAACTCCGACTTTTTAGTGGAGCACATGAGCCCCATGAGACCCAGATACTCCTCCGTAAGCGTTACCACCTGCTGCAGCCTAGCCTCAAGCTCTCCATCACTACCACCGACACTCCATATAGTAATGTCATCCGCGTAGATAGAATAGCCCATATCCTGGACAGTGTGCAGTCTATTAGCCAACTTCGACATCGCCAGATTGAATAACATAGGCGAGAGTACGGATCCCTGCGGAGTACCACAGCAACCCAATTTAAAGACTTCTGACTTTATCTCCGCAAACCTGAGACATGTCCTTCTATCCGTAAGGAAAGCCTTGACAAAATGGAAAAGCCGCTGCCCCAAATTCAAGTCCGATAGCACCCGTAGAATGAAAGAATGTCGGATTTTATCGAAAGCTTTTTCCACATCAAGTCCAATTAGTGCCTTAGTATTCCTTGTCCGCCGGTCAAGGATCTGATGCTTAATCCTGATCATAGCATCTTGAGTCGAAAGGCCGGGCCGAAATCCTATCATCGAGTGCGGAAAGACCCCATTGCCCTCAGCATAACGCGTTAGCCTATTTAAAATGGCATGCTCAGCGACTTTCCCCAAACCCGACGTCAGGGAAATGGGTCTGAGATTTTCAAGCCCTATGGCCTTCCCCAGTTTGGGTATCAGAACAATAGTTGCAAGTTTCCACTCTTCCGGGAAGGAGCCTTCCTTCCATAGGCAATTGATCTGCCGCGTAAGGAACTCAATTGACCCACCGTCTAAATTCCGTAGCATTTTATTCGTAATACCATCCGGCCCTGATGCCGATCGACCATTAAGATTCTGCAGCGCCATCCTTATATCACTTTCAGTAAATTCCGCGTCCATAGCTGCATTTTCGTCTCCACTATATTCCCAAATCACGTCAGGTGTATCGTGCCAGGTCTCCAACGGGAGGTATCTCTCAGCCAAATCCTTCAGCAACTCCTGCTCCGTGGAGTCCCGACACGCCTGATGGACCAGCTTACCTATCACAGTCCTCTGATTAGACTTAGTGTTTGTCTCATCTAGTAAATGTCTGAGCAAACTCCAGGCGCCTCCCCTCTTAATGCGACCACAATAGAATTGCACACTTCATCCCATTGCTGCTTGCACAGTACCAGACAATGGTCTTCAATTTCCTGATTAACCACTGCTATACGCTTTCTAAGCCTTCTATTCAATCTCTGACCCGTCCATCTCGCTAACATCGACTGCTTTGCTTCCAACAAATGTGCCAGGCGACTATCCATGTGTTCCGTGTCAATATCGGTCTGAACCTCTTTAGTGGACGCCTCAACGTCACTTTTAAGCTGACTAGTCCACTGTTCCAAGGTCAACTCATTCCCCTCATCTTCGATTCTCTGCACTCTTCGTTTCCTAAATGCATCCCAGTCAACCATCCTGAATGTGCGCTCCTTTTTATTAGCCACTACCAAAGTAATCATAAGTATGTAATGATCGCTACCAAAATCTATATTAGAATTGGACCAGGACGAATCCACCACCCCCCGAACAAAAGTGAGATCAGGTGTCGAATCTCTACATGTCGACGTGCCACATCTGGTGGGATACGAGGGGTCTGTAATCAGAGTTAAATCAGAGTCTAGTGCCTGCTGCCATAGTCTCTCCCCCCTTAATAGTGTTATAAACATACTTCCACACATGATATGGTGCATTGAAGTCCCCTTCAATAAGCAACGGTACATCCTTCGCCAGATTGGTTGCCTGGGTCAAGAGAGATTTGAAACTCTGCTTCGTGTCCCGGGGGCTACTGTACAGGTTAAGCAGGTAAACGCTCCTCTGACATGACCTTTGCCGACCTAAGATTACTTCCACCATAATATATTCAATCTTGCAATCTGCCATGTGAAGATCATGTCTAATATACGCCAACCTCCTATTAATGAGAGTAGTGAGTCCTCTGCCCCGTTCATTATCCTTAACTTCCGCTGTGAAATTCGTTAAGGTCACGTTAGACGTCAGTGTTTCCTGCAACATGATAACTTGTGGCTTGACACCATGCGTTCTAACAAACTGCTGCAGGGACGCCTTCTTATGATTGAACCCCCTACAATTCCACTGCCAAATACTAAATGAACTATTTAATAGAGCCATCTTGACCACGGAAATGTGGTGAACTAGCTTCGAGCTCAAGTCCACTCGGCGGCTTACCCTGCTGGGCTAGCGGCCGAGTGCACTCCCGCTCCATAACAGGGACCACTGTCTCGTTTAGATATATTTCAATTTTGCCTAATCTCTGATCCGTGATATTTTCCCGTTCTTCTATCCGCTCCAGTCTACTAATGATCTGATTTACACTTTCTTGCAATGTTGCCATCATTGCTTTAAGCTCGGAACCGACTTTGCCCTGAATCCGTACGGTCGAGGATAGGGCCCTCTTTTTCGGAGCAGGCGTCTCCTCGTCCGCCATGTTCTGTTCTGAGACCTCCACAGACCTTGGTACCTCAACCGAGTCATCATGTTTCCTAGCCTGTCTTAAGCTATCGCTGTTACCGGAAGGTAAGCCGTTCCTAAGTTCAGCTATCTCTTTGATAAGCCCGTCAATGGCTGCTTTTAAGCTACGATTCTCTCTCTCCAATTGCGCAATCCTATCCCTATCCTTATTACCATCCACATACTCCTGGCGCTGCTCGCGCGCTCGGCCGGCGCTGATGCCACCCTTGACCTTGTCAGCCCAGGTGGTCTGGCTCCCAGCTGCGCCGCCGCCGCCACCAGCTGCAGGAAAGCGCACCCGCGCCTCCATAGAAACGGATCGGTTCCTGGTCGTAGGAGTCCCAGAAGATGGCCGCTGCCTCGACCTGGAGCGGCTTCTAGAGCGCAAGCGTCCCTTAGAGCGTTGGCGGGCGCTCACCAGCTGCACCATCTCGGCTGCCTCCTGTTCCGCCGTTAGCTCCGCCCTGGCTCTCTCCTGTCGTCGAACATGCACGACGTAGGGAAGCTGGTATCGTTGTCTACATTGTTTATCCGCGGTCAGGTGTCGTCCGCCACAAAGCTTGCAACATGGCACACAGTTGTGATCCTCTTCAGGGTTCCGAGCCCCGCATCCTCGGCATTCAAAACAATCGGGCGCTGGGCAGACATCCGCCCGATGTCCAAGCTTGCCACACACATAACATACATCCAACTGCTTTCGATACAGGAAGCACCGTACCAGAGTTGGCCCATATCTGACGAAATTGGGCACTTTTAACCCGTCGAAAACAATGATGACTGATCCTGTGTTTTTGATTCGTTTGACCGCCATAGCCAGCGGATTGCGATCGTTAACAATGTTCCGCTCAAGTGTCGCGGGGCCATCCATAATGTCTACATTGCGAATGACGCCCTTACACGTAGTGTGTGGGGCCGTCTCGTACGCACTGACTTCAAAATCCTTGTCTGCCACTCTGATTGACCTGAGTCTCACATATCGTTCAGCGTTGCTCCTTTCTGGCGTACTAGCCACCAATATATTTTGCATAAAGTTCGGGCAAATAACATCTTCCCTAATCTGCTCAATACCGAGGCCTGCCGCCTCTACGATTGCCTTGCCCACCGCTGTAGAGCTAACTTTCTCCAAATTCAGTCCACCCCGTGGGCGAATGACTATTTTGATGTGTTCTTGTGGCATCGGTGGCATGCGCGACGCCTTCACAATGCGATTCTTGATTGCCGAGCCTCCGCGCCGTTCACCTGCGTCCCGTCGTTCAGGCATCTCACTTGGCGAACCGCCATCACCCAATCCATGCCTCGTCGTAGTTCTAGATTTTCGGCTGGACACTGTCCGCCATCCCAGGTCTTCAGTAAAGTCCTCCGCCGGGAGCACTTCCCCTTCAGCGTGCATTGCTGCCATGCCGCGCTAGGTCTACCAGACGCTAGCTCTCGGCCAGCGTGGCGTGAGCACAAAAGTTCCAATGAAGTCCAAAAAAAGGGTGGCCCACCTCAAAATCAGGTATCCGCTAAATCTTCTCTTCTTCACGGATCCGATGGTATCAAATTTGCACCACTAGGTGACCAAAAAAGGCTCGGAAGCTCGGAAGTATTATACTATGTCTGAGATCATAATAGAGAGCTTTGGGGTCTGAATACTAAAATCTGTATGCGCCCCTGTCTTAATTACGTATATTGTGCTAGTATAAAATTTGGCCCTCGAGGTGTGTCCCCTACCCTAAGATTGAAAAACGGGCAACGTCGTACCGATGCGCAAAAGTGGCCGACGTAATTATATTGTACGGTACAAACCCATATCTCTAACAAGCGTCGGTTGCGAAAATTTTCAACATATATTACATACGAGTATAGTTCATCACCATCAAAGCAAGAATTTCATTGTGGATTACCAACCCGGTTTTAGGTCAGAGAATTCTTGCACTACGCAGCTAATCGAATTTTCTCATGATGTCTTCAAATCATTTGTCTGTGGTTTTGAAACCGATTGTGAATTATGAGATTTAAAAGAAAGCATTTGATAAAATTGCTCTCATTGCTTTGCTGCATGAACTGTCCTTCCTCGAATTGCTTGGAAATATTGTTCGATGGTTCCAGCCCTACCAGTGTGAACACTACCAAAAATCTGTGTGTAATGGAATAGAATCGGCCACAACTTCTGTGTATTCTGCGGTTACTCAGGGGTCTGTGCTGGGACAACTGTTATTTCGTATATTTATCAGTTATGTCATACCTCTGTGTTTTGTTCATTTTTCTGTGCGCCGGACGTTTTCGACATCAGTGGCTGTGTCAGGGAAATGATGTCATTCTCAAGGATGGTGGATAGAAGTGCCAATCAAGGGTTTGATTCTGGCCGTTCACGACTGAGTGCCTAGAAGACAGGGGATCCCACCGGCCCTTCGTCTATAGCCCTGGAGTCGTCCGACAGCTCAACGGTTGATTAAATGGAATCGGACAATGATTTCACCCTTGCCGCGGGTCCTGGCTTCAAAACAGAAAGCTCAGGAGGACAACAACATACACTGATTCGTTGCGCAGACATGACCATGGTAAGCATTCACTGTTACCACGGCAATCACCATCTGACACCCTGAACAGCAAAGCTTAAAGTATTTTCAACGAGTTGCTCCCGGCCAAGCCAGTGACGTCCGCATTAAAGCACGAAGGAAGATCCTCTCGGTTGACGTTTATAACAAATGAATTTAGCATACGCTAGAGCCTGCCGCGCTGCTACGAAACATGCCAGTGCACTCCTTTTGTGTTTGTGAAGAGAAAATGGACCTCAACTGGCGTTATTTACGGTGTCTTCTGAGTCTGCTGCAATAACCGTGCACCTTCACCATTTCTGTCAGTCCTGATTTATTACACTGGTCTTCGACTCTGAAGCGTTACCTGAAAGTTGGACCCGCAAGACACGTGCGCCCTTACTTCCCAAAACCGATGCAGTCTCGCAAGTGCTTCAAAAGGACGCATCAGTGGTTTTGCAAGGCCGATGTAGCCTGCCGACGGTGGCGAGGGCGTTATCAAAATTGTAGATCCGATTTTGCTGACCTAAGATATCCGAACTGCGCCGGTGCACATGAAGCGACACCAAAAACACTGCCAGAAAATTAAGGAAGAAATCTATATGCTTGGAAAGTTGGTGCGGGACAACACCCACAGGCAGGCTGTTGCATCGGTACGCCGCCCCAGGCGCCCGTCGCGAAGCAGACGGCAGCCAGAGAAGAGCATTCCCCTAACTGAATGGACGGTCCACGCATAGAAAGACGTTCCCTCGCTCTGACATTGAGGGGTTGCCGCTACCATCCAGATAGTTAAGCATGGATGCGCTGTGTAATGTGTCTGTAAATGTGGTTGAGAATAACAGGCAAGAAAATGACAATGTGCGAAGTACGCCGAAACACCTGATAACTACGATGCGCTAATTTCGATGTGGGTTACGGGAATCCGATCGCTAAAACCACGCTACATGTTCTGGATGCTTTGGAATTGCTTCTAGTGGCTCTACAATAAGCCATAACGCAATCTTTTGAAAACCAACTTCGAAGATCAGCAATAATGCATTGGAATGCGAGAGGCCTACGGCATCGTCTCGCTGACTGTCCACCACTGATGTTCAAGTACCAGTTTCCGATGGCGGTAATATATGAACCCTACGTGGCGTTTGTAGGAAATCGTGTTCGCGCGGCGCATCGAAGAAGAAGAAGAGATGGATGGGCTCGCGAACACGGAGAATGCGGATGTTAGGCTTGTCATCTTGAGTAGGCCATGTTAGGACGGCTGAACTTTCGGCAACAATAAACATGGCAGAAGTGTCTTTTCCCACATCGTATTTGGTGCCCAAACCCGGGAAGCCAGCCAGCGCCTTTGCAACTTGAGGCTTCGTCTGGGAGAGACCTCGGTAGCCAGACCGTCATGGAGCGCATCAAGAACAAGCGGACTTCTCGCCGAGCGCAGAGCACGAGGACCATTACCTAAGTGAACTAGATCATTCAATCCGGAGAGTTTGACGTTTCTGCTCCGTGTCCTGCATAGCCGGGAAAAGGCGACGAAGTCGGAGTTATCAGTACTCAACGCCGAGTTGAAAACATTCATGACCGACGAGGAAGCCACAGCAGATTATGATGCCGTCATGTATTATGAAAACGCTGCTACCAGCGCTTTGGCCTTGCTCGAGCACAATATAGACATGCTCAAGGTTTCCTCCTCGCCTGCGACAACTCAGCCACCGACCGCATCTGACGGGAACCAAGCGTCTGCTTCTTCGATGACCACGACACGTTCACAGCGTGAGTTTGGCGCTAGGTTACCGTAGTTAGAACTTGTACGTTTCGACAGAACGATAACCCGATGACAGCCGTTCTGGGATATGTTTCTTCATTCTGCTCAAGAGAACCGACAAATATTCAACACGGATCGCTCCATTACCTGACTTCGCTACTTCACGGAGCTGCTGCTCAAGCGGTCGCCGGAATCCAAGTGACGGAATCAAGCTACAGCATCGCACTTGGAATATTGAAGCAGCGCTACGGCAACTGCAAGTTGATTGAGCAGAAGCTCTTGGAAAACCTATGAATGCTGGGATTGGTGGTATCTTGGAACAACGTTACTGCCTTGCGGAAGTTGCTCGACGACATTCAACTCAACCGACGAAGACCCGCAAACCTTGGGGTGAGCGCTTCATCTTACGCTTCGATGCTAGGTGAAATACATCTGAAAGCTATACCTCAAGATATGGTAGTACAGTATTACAAGCGCGAGAGCATCGAGTCCACTATGCTATCGGTAGGATCAAGCAACAGTGAGCGCGCACTGGAGCAGGAGTTAGATTGCTTGCTGAAATTTCTTCAGCTAGAAGTCGAATGTAGAGAGAGGTGCGCTCAGACTAGAACACCAAGGCTGAACGAAACACGTCCTTAACACAGTCCGAGCTTCAATATGCCGTTGACTCCTGCTGCAAGCGTTCTTTACAACAAGGCAGAAGTATTTACAGAAACATGGTTCTTTTGTTCAACCACAGACCACAGGACCGAACAATGCACCAGTGACGTTAGCCTCGAAGGCAAACGCAGCATGCTCAGGAAAAATGGTCGATGATTCAACTGCTGGACGAGGGGACACCTTGCGCGTGACTGTAGTCGCAGGATCCAGTGTACCGCATGCAAGCGTCGTCATGCTTCCACGATGTGCAACGCTGGCGTTAACGAAAGATCGCCTTCTTCAGCACCACAAAAGACGCCGGATGTTGCCATGCACGTTGCAACGAACGGTACACAGCCTCGACGCGCTATGGATATTCTCGTACAGACGTTCCGTGCCAGGCTGACGACTCTGACCCACTGCTGTTAGGTCCACGGTGTTTTTGGGCAATGGAAGTCAGAGAACATTTCTGCGGGAAGATGTCTGTAAGAAGCTCAATTTATCTCCCATACAATATATAGATCTGGTGATTAGCACGTTCGGACGAGCTCGGTCACAGCATGCTCAGCGGGCTAAGGTAGTAAGCATAACACTTCGGAGCCAGTATGAGAATGTATCAGTACAGATAGAAGCAATCGCCGCAACTTTCATCTGCAAATACATGATCGAAGGTTCGGCAGATAACCAGTTGTTCCGTGCCATCGTCGCGTAGGACAAGCCACTCGCAGACGCAGTGGTTTCCCCTGACGTAACAGGTGAACCCGGCGTGAGTAATTTGATTGGTTCCGACCAGATGTGGAAGCTCATGCCGAATTCAAGTGAGGTGAAATTGGGTACCGAAAACCAATCTCTGGTATCGATCAATACGAACATTGGATGGACTATTCAAGGGTCCTTGGCGTTCACAAGGAAAGTTAGCCGGCAAACGAGCAGCCAGATATGTGTTTTACGCGTAGACGCATACGAGAATGAAGAGCTTTCCTTCCCGTTAAAATATTCTGGGAAAAGGAAGTGATTGGTATGGTGGATACGCCATCATCAAAGCAAGAAGATGTTTGGACGAAGTTTAATGAATCCCTCCATTTTCAATATGGTCGCTGTTAAGTATTTCCCGTGTAAATCAACTGGACCTAATATGACAGAAAATCGCAAAGCTGCACTTTGGCGACTGTATTCGCTGGTTCGAAGGCTTTCGTCGAACGATGAAGCCTTGGAAGCGTATGACAAAGCAGTCAAACAGTACGAGCAGGATGGCCATCCGGAGAAGGTCAAGGACGTCTAAACATCACGAGAAAACGTGTATTACACGCCCCATCATAAAGTAATTCGCGAGACGTCTACTACTAAAGGGCGCGCGTTGTTTTCGACGCAACGTCGCACGGAACAGGATCATGCAGTCTCAATGAAAGACTTGAAAAGGCACCGAACTTGAACGCTGGCCTTCTCAAGATGATAATCACGTTTCGTTTGTACGTATTTGGACTTGCAGCGGATGTACAGAAGGCGTTCCTTCAGATATCCATTAAAGAAGACGACAGGGATGCGCTTCGCATCTTGTGGTTTGAGGAAGTGTCCACCAAGAACAAAGCGCTTCCACGGCTCGAGGAGATCAGGATGACGCGGGTACCTTTCGGAACCACTTCGAGTCCATTTCCCCTATCGGCTACGCTTCAGTATCACTTCAACCACGTAGATTCGAAATCCCAAGAAACAGCTACTCAGCTCAAGGAAAGCTTCTAGGTGTATGATTTGGCATTTGGCGCTTCAACACCAGAGGAGATATCCCACTTCTACGAACAAACAACCCAGATCATGAAACTAGCAGGGATAAATATGCAGAAATGGTCAACTAACGACGACATGCTGCGACAGACACTGCGGAAAAAGGAAGAAACATCAACGAGGGAACATATACTAACAAATGTACTCGGCCTATACTGTAATACGGAAGAAGACACACTTTGGTGTGAACCTTGACCCACTTCTAGAGATTATCAGCAAAGAAAAGAGCACAAAGCGAACAGTGCTCCAAGCCACATCAAGAACTTTCGACCCGCTGGGTTTTTGTCTCCATTCACAATCAGAGCCAGAATGCTCTCCCAAGAGATATGGTAGCAAGGATTAGATTGGGATGCGTCACTACCGAAGGCTCTCGAAGATGATCGGAACAAATTTGCTGGGGAGGTTGAAGACATAAGAGGTGTTTCTCTGAAGAGGACCTCATTCACCGAAGTCAACAAGGACGGAGCTCACTCGCAGCTACATGTCTTCACTGACGCGAGCCCTCAAGCCTACACTGTAGTCGCATGCCTAAGGGTGGAACATAGATCGGACAACATCTATGTCCAACAACTGCTCTCCAAAGTTCGGGTAGCTCCCATCAAGAAACTGACGTTACCGCGTCTTGAACTCGTCGGGGCTTGCCTGGGGGTGCGGATATCGACATTCCTACGAGAGACACTAACAACATGCGACGAATACTTCTCCTGGACCGATTCGAACATCTGCCTATGCTGTATTCGGTCATCATCCACTATGTGGAAACCCTTTGTTTGCAATCGAGTAATGGAAATTCAAGACCGCACCGACCTAAGTCGCTAGGGCCACTGCGCTGGAAAAACCAACGCAGCGGATTAACTAACAAGAGGTGTGTCAGCCCAGAGTCTTTGCACAAATTCCTTATGGTGGCTTGTCCCCGAATGGCTTATTACGCCCCAACAAACGTGGCCAAAACAAGAAGAGAGGTGTGAGAACTCACCTGAGGCGTTACTCGACGAAAGAAAACCAGCAGAAGAAGTGGTTCTGATGGTCCTGAGTAGGACTCCCGAACCTATATTGAATGTCGCCAAATGTAGTCGCTGGCAAACGTTCCTTATAATCACGACTTTGGTGAAGAGGTTCATTCACAATTGCCAAGCATCTTCTAACACTAGAAGAGAAGGTCCACTTTCCGCTCAGGAGATTTCAGAAAGCGAAGATACGTGGCTGAGGATTTTACAAGCACAAAGCTTTGGAAATGAGATTCTGTACTAACAACGGACAAAGCTCTCGACAAGACGTCGACCACACGAGACCTTCACCCGTTCACGGATGCCAAGAGCATTATCAGGATCAAGTCTCGCCTTGACAACGTAGCTGCTTCGGACAACGGAAAATGTCCTGTACTCCTAACCGCAGATCATCGCTGTACGCACCTCATTGTGGACAGCGAACATCGACGCCTTCTTCACAGTGCTGTCGGTTTACACTCACCGAGTTGCGTGAGAAGTTTTGGGTACTGAGCGGTCGCCAGTGCGTTAAAAAGGTGCTTGGCCAGTGCGGGGTCTGTGCGAGGTTTCGTCTTAAAGCGGCTTCAGATCCTACCGCCCCGCTTCCGATCGACAGAGTCTCGTGGTCGCATCCAGTTCAAGTCACGGGCGTCGACTTGGCTGGTCCAGTGTTTGTAAAGGGAAACGGCTCTGTGAAAACATTTATTGTAGTATTTACCTGGGCTGTAGTGCGAGCTGTTCACTTAGAGCTTTCCAGTGACATGACTGTGAATTCCTTTTTATTGGCCTTTCGTCGATTTATTTCGCGCAGTGGTTTGCCATGTGTAATTTATTCTAGCAAAGCTTTAACGTTTAAGGCAGCCAGTCGCGAACTTAAGCTGACATATGCACTTCTACGTGATGTCCAGGTACAGAACGTTTGTGCATCTAGTGATATTTCGTGGAAGTTAATTGCTGAGCGCGCTTCATGGTGGGGAGGATTTTGGGAAAGATTGATTCGAACAGTTAGGAACTGCCTCAGGAAAACACTAGAAAAAGGATGCATCAGCTTCGAACAGCTCAAAACTGTACTAAAAGAGGTCGAGGCAGTGATAAATTCTAGACCACTCACACACATTTCTGATGATATGTTGGTTGATTAGTTTGGGTTTAATGACACAAAGGCAACTGAGGCCATGCTGCGCCAGTCGCAAGACAAAATGAAACGCAACGTTTGAGTAGGTAAACCTACATTATATTATAGTTGGCGTAAATAACCAGTTTTCTCTAAAAAGTCGGACAGGTTAGTAAATGGCACTAGGGGGTCATCTGCTAGTGATGTGGCAGCGTGTAATCGAGTGTGCAAATTATACAGGCTGTGTAAAAACCTCCGTCGATATGTGGACATGTTATTAGGATGTGTATGACTGTAAGAGGTTCATGTCATTTTTCGCAAGGTGGCGTGTTTTCTTTTCGGAGGAAGAAATTGTGCGTCAGATGTGTGTCCAATTCGAAGTCGACACAAGACCACCTCGTAGAACCGTTGCTGTTGACTGCATGATTTCCACTCGCCAATTACAGGTTTAATAAGATGTAGCTTGCTGCTTAAACAGTTCTCCCAATCGGGATGCCATTTTGACGTCAAGGCCTTCCTAATCGCATTGATACTGTCTTTATATGGAAGTGCTGTATTTTTAATGTTTTTGTACGCTGCCATTGATGCGCATCTATCTGCTGCTTCGTTACCCAGTATAACCAACATGGCTTGGTACCCAGCAAAACCTAATTGATCTGCCGTATTTGTTTGACGGTAATGCGTTTAAAAAATGTCCCCTAACAGGGGTTCACATTCTGATTTCATGTGTACAGCCTTAAGTACGCTTAATGAATCTGTGTACATGACAGTGTTTTCAAGTTTGTCAGCGATGATCTTTTGTACGACCGTCCATATTGCGTATACTTTGTCTGTGTAGACAGAGGCATGCTGTGGTAGTCGAATACATGTTTCTCAATTTTCTGTTACGGCCCTCACACCCACGTGTTTTTTCGTTTTAAAGCCATCAGTATAAAATTCCATGTAATTTTTATACTTGTCATGAAGAGCGCGGAATTCTTGTATAATGTATTCATGTGGTGTGTCTCCTTTCTTTAAATGTGTTAATGTCCAGTCACATAACAGTGTGAACTCACACCACGGGGGCAAACGTTCTGGCTTTCTGGCAACCTGGAGGACTTCCCGAGGGATGTCATAATCCCGACAGTATTCCTCGTATCGCAGGATAAGCGGCCTAATCAGGTTTGCTTTATTTGTATAGTGTAAGCGGGAGCTGCTCTGTGTGACGATGTTGTAGCATATGTGCTGTGATGAGGATTGGATTCTGAGTATGTATGAAAAAGTTAGTAGCACTCTGCGCTGCTGTAAAGGAGGCTCATTACAATCGACGTATAAACTCTGGACAGGTGATGTTCTGTAAGTGCCACTTGCCAGTCGTAGGCCGAGGTTATGAACTGAGTCAAGTCGCCTGATGTAAGACTGTCTGGCTGAACCATATTATGATACCACCATAGTCTAATATTCTACATACTAAAGTGCGGTAGATGTGTAACAGTCATTTACGGTCAAAACCCCAGCGTTCCCGGAAGACGACCTTGAGGATGTTAAGTGGATTGTTCGCTTTAATTTTAATACTATTTGCGTGTGGGAGAAACTTCAACTTTTTATCAAACAGAACACCCAGAAACTGGTGTTCTTGTTTTACCGGTAGTGTGCCTTCCTGTAGCTTAAGGAGGGGATCTGTTTGTAGGCCTCTTTTTTGCGTAAAGACAACACAATAGTTTTTTCACTTGAGAAGCGAATGCCGTTTTCAGATGTCCACTACGTTACTTTGTTTATTGTAATTTCAATTTGCAGTTCGCAGGTTGCCGTGTTCGATGCACGACACGCAATTTGTATATCATCCACATATAATGAATGCATTTCAGAGGATTGAATCACATTATTGACCGAGTTCATTTTCACCACAAACAATCTTGTGCTTAATACGCATCCCTGTGGCGCACCATTTGCCTGAATATATACGCGAGACAGCGTCGTTCCTCAACGCCCTTGGAATGTTCGGTCAGACATGAAATCGGCTAGACATTTGAGCATTCTACCGCGGATCCTTAAATCTGCTAAGTCCCTTAAAATACCAAACCTCCATGTTGTGTCGTACGCCTTTTCTAGATTAAAGAAAACCGTGAGACAATATTGTTTGTGCAGAAAGGCCGCACGTATCTCGTGTTCTAGCCGAACTAGATGATGTGTTGTAGAGCAGCCTTTCTTGTACCCACACTGATGATTATGGAGCGGCTTCTCAGTTTCAAGGACGTATGTCAATCTGATGTTTATAATGAATTCATAAGACTTGGCAAGATAGTTTGCGAGTGCTATAGGTCGGCAGCTGGTAGCTGTTGTATGATGCTTCCCAGCTTTCAAAAAAGGAATTATGATGGCTTTTTTCCACTCATTCGGCATTTCTCCTATTTCCGAGATTATGTTGAAAAAAATGGAGCAAGGCCTCAACTGCTTTTGGAGATATGTGTGCGAGAATTGTGTAATGTACTCTTTCCGGACCGGGTACTGTTTTTTTTTTTTTTTGCCAGTAGTGAGTACTCTTTTGATTTCCGGAAGTGTTAAGGGGGCATGTAATCTACCGTTTGTTTATACATATGTTTCTCTCAATCTATCTTTGTTGCGGACAAGTACTGTAGCTGCATTTTTTCGTGTCTTAATTCACCAGTCATGTATGCATTGTATTGGTACATGTATGACTATGAGTGCTTGCGTATTATCTTGCAGATGTTTGTCTTTTTCTCTAATTAGGTTTCACTGTGCGCATTGTAGAGTTGTTTTGACATATTTGTCGCGCCTTCTATGTACATTTTTTTTGCCTTTATAATATTACTGCCGACTGTATGGGTACCGGGGCCTCGTCAAGCCTTGCCGCCTTTTGTCCCTGTCCCGTCTTTTTATTGAAAAGAAGAATAAACTTCACTTCACAGATCTGGATGAAGCTCTAGTGGTCTTACATGTTGTGTTGCGAAACAAAACCACACTCGAAAAAAAAAAAAAAGAGAATGAACATTTTGAACATGATTTGCTGCATATTTATCGGCAAATTAGCACAAGTAGACCTATGCAGGAAATTGACTTGGTAAAGAATGTTGTTTGGACTAGGAACTATACCCATTGTATAGAATAACAAACGAAGTTTTTGTTACTGGTATGCGAAAAAGGGGATCTGCTGCTTTTGATAATCTTTTTATTATTCAGAAATAACTCTTGCGAGAAAAATGGCTTTGGCAGAGTTGTGGTGTGCACAGCAAACAACATGGCCTCTGTAGCAATTGTCCTTCAGTGAGAAATTGAAGGAAGCTGTCTGACGTATGCGTGAATGTAGTACAGAATGCGCCCATTTGTACTGACTAATGAGACACTCACACCTACATTATTCTATTGTGTATTGAATGCTTGCTGTGCAATTTCTTGCAAATTAAAACGGAGAATAAGCCACATTTTCCTGCCTACTTATTTTTTACCGAAAGAAAATAGCCGCGTGGCATGGCGTGCTGGCTCGCACATCTGGAACAGGAAAAGATGAGTTTTCACACAGTTGTTTTTCCCATATGTTATAAGAAAACAAAAAAAACTAGAAGCCGAGTGGTGTTGAAAACAAAATAAGAAACAGGAAAGCAGTATAAAATTAATGCATACGGTGTTGGCTGCCGTTAGCGCCTGCAGAAAAAGTCGCCTGCGCATCGCGCGCACAGCAGAGAACAAGCGGCATGGCGCTTCCCCCTCCTGCATCAACAGAACCGTTGCCATGGAAGCAGGCTTCATTTTTTTTGTTTTTTTTTCCTCTCGGAGTGTGGCCTGCCAAGCACCAGGGGAGAAATTTGCGCTCGTGACGCAATTCTCGTTTACCTCGGGGGTATACCAGCGGAGCTAGGCGTGACTAAGCGGGGATAACACAAGAAGCTATCAGCCCTCGGCTCAGCTAGGCTCTGTACCAACCCTAGATGGCTTTCAAGACCTCGGGGCCGCGCTCAGCCACATCATACTCATCCTCCGTTGCAGCATAGAAGCCTCTCCCAGTTGCCTTGCGCACGCGAGATCGAGCCACCGTTCTCGGCTCACATTCGTATGCTTTCACTCGCACACACAGCATACAGCTTGCGGCCACGAAGTTGTTGCACTTGGACTTTGTACGGATCACTGCGACGCCGACGCCGGAAATGCGCCTCGAGTGTCCATATAATTGCGCAACAAAAGAACATTATTACAGATGAAGCAATTTATATGTTAGCCAGATATTCGCCTGTGGCTAGTAAAAGCTCGTTTGGTGATACAGAGCCAACGTTACCGGGGAGAATCACAAAGCTGTATTAAGCCTGTTTCATATGCAGTTACTGGAGCGAGAAATGTCGGTGCAATCGCACGCATCGCAATGCTATTTTTAGAGGGTTCATTTCACAAGACTGCGATTTCAACAATGCGACTGGTAGGACGCACAGGGTTGCTTTCTCTGAAGTTTTGTAGAACACACCACATAATTCTTTTAATGTGAAGAAAAAAATGCTTGCGCTATGAAAACGTTTTCAAGTTTAAGTTTTGCTTTGGAGTGCTCAATGGCGGTTACTGAAAGCCAAGGCGAAGAGACACGGCGCACGTAAGTTAGCAGCTGACAGTTTAGCGCTTTTTGTTGTCTCATGTGCCTTCTATGTCCGTATCTGCCTGCGCTATAATAAATTACAAGAACACCAACCAACACTCCCACATAGCTGGCAACTCTCACCGCATATGCAGTATTTGGCTGCAGCGATGTCGTCCTGTCAGCGAAACGATATCCTCTCGCTGCTCGTGCTCCGCCTCACCTCCTGAAAAAAGGCGTACATTGCTGTCGTGATGGCGCATACGCGGCGCCTGCACCGAGCGCAGCAGCAAGCACCAGCCCTGATGAACACGTCTGGCCCCGAAGGAAGCCGCAAATTATCTTTCATTGCACAACGTGGAATGTAATTTGCGTTGCGAAATTAAATCTTAACCCTAGCCTGCTTCGTTCATCTCGTTAATGACTTGCATTTTAGCACCTATAATATTGCAGACGTAAAAACGCTACGTGTTGACTGTGCTAAAGCCTTGGGCTAGGTACACCAGAAACGCTTCATCTTCGAAATGAAAGCTATTACCACTGAGTCCTCTGTGATCACCTGGACAGCGGCGTTTCTTTCAAGGAATTTTTAAACAGCAGTGGAACGTCTTCTCATGTTCCACTACATTCAGGAGCTCCTCGGGCGATAGTGTTTCTTCTTTTGCCCATATATGAATGACCTCCCAGACGGTATTTCATTTACTGTGTATCAGTTTATCGATGATTGTGTGATACACAGAAACTAAGTTTGTGGTAAATGGCATATTATGTAGCGCAAATCGTTTTTCAAATAATGTGCAATTTGTAGGTAAGTGGCCTTCTGACGGTACCTTACAGGGCAACCTGTACAAACTAATTTCATGGTGCACTATGTGGCTTATAAGTGTGAATACTTCGACGAGCAAGCGCAGAGCTCCTTTGGTACTAGGAAAAGCTCTCCAGGGCTAGTGTATCAACACTGTTCCTTTTATAAACATCTGGATTAGATACTTAACAGCGTGCCAGCTGTACATTGGGTTCCCTTCGCAATCCTTTGTGTCCCTCTTTCTAGTGACAATAAATGAGCTGCTTACAAAATTTTAATTAGCTCAGCTTGAATATGCATACATGCATATTAAAAGCTTCCATTCAATTACCCTGACAGATCTTTTGGATGTTTACAAAACAAGGTCCTGTCCTTTAATACAAATTAAAGTTTTGGGATTTCACACGATCACAGAACCACGATCTGATTATGATGCACGTCATAGTAAGTGATTCTGGATTAATTTTGACAACCGGGGCTTTTTTAATGTGCAGTCAAGGCACAGTGCACGGGTGCTTTTGCTCTTTGTCCTCAATAAAATGTGTCCGCGACGGCCGCGCTTACATCCGGTGACTTCGTGCGTAGCAGCGCAGCGCATGACCGCTTATCCATAGTCTCCTATATTGGGGGCGAGCTCCACCAGTGGAAAAGCTGGCGCCACCGTCGGCGTGACGTGGCATGAGGGATCACGTGGACACAGCGGTCGCGTCGGAAGCGCCGAAGGGAGCTGTAAACGAAAGTTCGAAGTCCCACCTGCGCGGCGTTTCTGATTAAGTGGTGAGGCTTTACAGCCTTGGATGTCTGCTTGACAACATTTGAAAGTACTATAATAAGTAGTGGCTGCCTTTGGAGGCGTGCAGCACGTTAACTACTGCTCGGTGCCGCAGTACCGGACGTACGCAACGGAGCCCGGTGTCAGCCTAATTCACACGTAGCCGCAAGGAAAAGAGGTGCGTGAAGCTTGGCTGGCGAAACCTAGAATCGGCAGACAGCCATCGGCTACAACTCGGCTATGCAGCAAGCACAGACGCGAGGAACATTTCCGCTATGGCGCCGGGACTGCGATGTTCGGTGAGTAGCAGAAAACGCACACTGAGACGCTCGCCTGCGCACGCTGCCCGGCTAATGTCATGACGGTTTGGTCTATGAACTTGGTGATGCTACATGCTGGCAAGTTCACTGGAACGGAAACGGAGCCGTAAGACGCACACTAAAAAAATGCATGGCCTATATAGTCATGTGTGTGTTATGAATTAATGCACTGGCTTACGAAAAAGAAGCATAGGGAAGTCGCACACTGAGAAGACCGATAACCATACAGTGCGATCCAACTTGAGGAATAATTTTGAAATGTCCAAGAATTTAGAAGAGAAAAAGAGATTGAATCGTCGCGATGGCACATAACATTGGAAGTAGGCGTCGAAGTCTCTATAACCGAACTATTTTTGAACAGTTCTGAAAGCGTCCACGCAACAATGGTTGCTAGTGTGCTGTAAAATGCTCATATGCTGCGGCCTAAAGCACACGGCTCGGTGCGAAAACGAGCTCACAGCGAAAGCAAGACATTGTGCGCGGACATGCATGCAGACGCGCAGTCGGTCGCTGCGAACCCGTGCGATCGCTGCATTGAGGCTTCCTTCTGTTATGCCCCATTTGGGTATACAGACAGCCCACTATAAGAACGTATTTCACGTTGTTTACTCTCAGAGTTTGCGTGCCTTTCACGCATGAAGCCGGTTCGGAAGACTCCATCGCGGCGACCGCGCGCAGTGGTGTTCACTGTACGTATTCGGTAAAGAGCTAGCGTCTGTAAACGATTCTGTGCTTTCAGTTTGCCCAAGATTACTATATCGACAGTCAAAACTTTCCCTCGTTTTGAGAGTACGTACATAAATGTTCAGGAGGGCTGCCACGTGGTGTTCTTATTGAGCGCCATAAGCGAAACCTATGAGGAGCGGACCGCGTGATTCCTGATACAATGCAAGGGGGGCGCTTCCGACAGATGGCGACTCCGTAATTCCTCGGCCCCAATAGACCGTTTTTTTCATGGGCGCCTCCATGGATGGATGGATGGATGGGTGGATGGATGTTATGAGTGTCCCCTCTGGAACGGGGCGGTGAGTTGCGCCATCAAGTTCTTCCTATTATACTGCCTAATGTCCTACCTAGGTTAAACAAGAAAAAAAAAGAAAAAAAATACTATGATCTCCCACAACCAAATTTTCTGATCCCCTATTGCGAACTTTGCTTTCGTGCGTCTCCGTTTTTTGTCGTTTCCTTACTTTTCTTGCACGAATCCTCCTATCGCCTCTGACTAATCACTATTGCGGACATGTTTACTTTTCCACTGCTCTCGCTGAACCCAAGGGCTTCAAGAAAGCGAAGGGGGTTAACCGAGGAGCCCGATTTGAATTAGTCATATCATAAGAAAACAAGAAACGCGTGCGATGCTCTACCAATTCAGCAAAATTGAGCAATTGAGCGGAAATGCGAAGGTTGTGGGTTCGGTTCCCACCAGCGGCAAGGTGTTTTTTCATCCACTTTAATTTTCATTAATTTATCGTTTCTTTATTTCATTTATTAAGCACAAGTAATTTCCCCTATGTTGTCCTTGGTGTCGGTGTTTGTTGGTTTCTTATGAGATGACTAATTAGAACAGGGCCCCTCGGTTAACCCCGTTTCTTCTCGTTTATTACATAACGAGGGTCTCGAGTCCGGCTACATTGATGCCTTCAGGTAGCATATGTGGGTTTATTGACCAGTTGCCTTCACCCCAAAAGATCACGTTCTCGTGACGCCTGCGGCAAAAATGACGTCCACGTCCGCCGCCAAGGTCTGTGAGTGGTGGCGCTGGCTAACACTCCCAGGGTTCTACTAGGACACATAAATACCCAATAAAGTGGATGAGGAAGCAGCGCCGCGGTAGCTCAATTAGTAGAGCATCGCACGCGAAATGCGAAGGTCGTGGGTTTGGTTCCCACCTGCGGCAAATTGTTTTTTCATCCACTTTAATTGCCATTAATTTATCATTTCTTTATTGCATTTATTAAGCACAAGTAATTTCCCCTATGTTGTCCTTGGTGTCAGTGTTTGTTGGCTTCTTATTATATAACACTTGAACAAGTTTCTTTTCTGCTGTGTGCATCACGTAGTACGAGAATTCATGTCTTCAAATTAGTGCCTAAATATATACATTCGGACACTCTTTTAAGCACTGCGCCATTAAAAGAATAGTCAAACCAAGAAGGCTCCGTCCGTTGGTAAATGACACCACGACTGTTTTACTGCAGTTGATGTTGATTTGCAATATTTTACACAGAACTAAAAAAAAGACATGAGGGACTGGACAAGGCGGTAGCTGTGATCAATGCAATTAGTGGTTGCATACAGTACACAGTCATTTGCATAAAGCTTAATTTTAGACGAGGTGCTTCAAGGTAGGTCGTTATTATATGTTAAAAATATCCTAAGACGGATTCGTTAATACCACCTGTCGTGACGGCAACAGGGAAGAATTCTACTGTATTGAAAAAAAAAAACTGTGAGCGACAATGAAGAAAACTGGCTATCCAGAAAACAAGACGGTGCTTATTAAGTATGGCGTTCAGTTTTACCAGTGGCTTTGACTGAAGTACACAGTCAAAAGCTCTAGAAAAGGTAATGAAGATGACAACCTCTTGATTACGTAGATACAGATTACAAGTGGCATCATGAACAAAATCAACTAACAGCATTATAGTGCTGTGTCCGCGACGAAAACCATGCTCAGCAGATGTTGGAACGTCGTTGGAATCAAGGAATTCTATGATACGTTTGTGAATAGTTGCTCTAACATTTTATATGAGTGTGGGGTAAGAGATAACGGCCTGTAATTGGAGAGTAGTTCGTTATCTCCTGATTTGTAAAAAAAGCTAGCTAGAACTTTAACTGTTTTCCATGAATTTGCAACTTTGGCACAGTCTAAGCATTTCTGAAAGGATACAGTAATGTTCTGCGCTGTCTATAGAGAGTATAAATAACGAAAGAATTCGGAATGACACCAGAACCAGTAGACTTTTTATGTCCAGATTCAAGAATTAGATGAGACGCTATCAGAACTGATTATATCAGCCATGTGGTTGGTCGGGGCGCCAAAACTGAAATCTGGAACTGCATGGTTATCGAGGGTGAAAACAGACTAGATATACGAGTTAAAGGCACTCGGAACTGCAACGGGGTCATTATTATAAGGCTCGTTAATCTAGTAGCATGCATAATTGCACCAAAAAAAAAAAAAAGAAATATTTAGCATTTTTAGTCCGAGTACGAAGTTTTTCCTTGGCTTGTTCGATGGAAGCGCCAACCTCAGCTTTAGACTGGTCTCATTTTGTTAGTCTGTTGACAAGTATCCCTATGAATCAAAGGAAGTTTATTATTTCCCTTGTTTGTTTTCAACGGAAACGCGTAATGGTCAATGTATAATTTCAGTAACGACTCAGAAAACTCAGCATGACCGTGAACATGAGACTCAGCACTGAATGACACAAAATTATCAAAGTTATCTGCCAGGATTTCAGTGATATAGGTAACGTCGGCTTTATTAAAATCACAAAATATGGAATACCTAAAGCGTACCTGTGGGATCCGAGAGTTAGGGTATACCAGAAATACATTATCAGAGCTTCCTTCCAAAATATTATACTCGAAACCTAAATGAAGAAGACTGTCACTGATAAACACTAAGTATGCAGTTCTGCCACGTGCTCATATGAACTATCTGTGTCACGTTATGTTATAAGAAACATCCAATTAAATCTCTACAAGCAAGCATTCACTAGCGGAAAGCGTGAGGAAAGGCCAGTGAATGCCGGGAACGTTAAACTCGCCAGGAAGAATTAAGTTAAAACTGTCAAGGCTATGGTCATGTATGACCTGCGAAATGTTGAACAAGTTGTAAGCACTATCAGGAGGGCGTTAAGAAGCACAAACCGCTAAATTATGCTTATGCATTAGTAGCTCGAAGCAAACTGATTCAACATTATAAGAACCCAGTAATACCTTAAAGTTAAAAATCTGCATGTGAAAGCAAGGTGACGCCCCTACCTTTTTTATTCTGTCAATTATACCGGAGAGCAACGTAACCGGGAGGAGTGCATTCCGAGTCAGGAATGTCCTCATGGAACGATATTTCTGTGATGCATATAACATAAAGAGAATATAACAAAACTAGCGAAAAAACTATGGAAATTTGTTAATTATGCTTTGGGCATTAACAATCGGAAGCACAAGATGTGCGGTAGATTGATGGCATTGTCAACCTGAAGAGGAAGCTACGTTTGGTCACTTTGCTCTTGAATAGAAATCAGGACTCATTACTAAACTATTCGAGGCACCGTCCTAGTTATAATGCACGTTATCAATTAATAGATGGTCAAACCTCATCTGAACAACCACTCCTTTCTTCCGTTGCTCAACACAAGCGTCCTGTAACTGTTTACTAACCACACACACTATTGAAGAAAAATATTCGGAAAGTTTCAATCCGGAATGTCTCCATATGTAATCGTTTCTTTAGCCGCATCTGCTTATCGCTGAAGACACGCGACACTAGAAGGATAGGGCGAAAACGCCCCGTGCGCGTCCTGCCTAATATATGAAAATGTTCAATACAGGGACAGTCAACGGCAAGTTTGTAGGAGAACGCGATCACGATATTGGAATAAAGTCCGTCATGATTCTCGTGCTTGTCTTCGGGTATTCCATGAGTAATTATGTTATTTCTCAGTGAACAGCATTCACAGTCATCATATTTAGCACTTAGTTCACCAAAAGTGCGGTTGAAGCCGGCCAACTCTGTACGAAGCTGATCACAATCTTGCTCAGTCAGTATCTCTGAAGATGAGTTCTCGAGAGAAGCCGCACGCAATTCAACATCATTTATTTACCCTTAAAGGCCCTTGGCTCAGGGCATTACATAAGGGGGGGGGGGGGAGCAGTCGTTACATATACAATGGTCGGTAACAACAAAAAAGCAATACAAAGTGCAGGGTTCATATTCAACATTAACATCATCAGAAGCATCAACACTAAGATAGACACAGCGGCTCAAGAAAAACTTGGAAACAAAACAAAACACGCATACACATTCAAAAACACGGCAAAATAACTCAGCCCTCGAAATGTGCTGTTAATAAGTGCCTGAATTTATTAGGTTCTATTTCAGTAGCTATGGAATCGGGTAAGTCATTCCACAATATTATAGAGCTAGGTAAAAAAGATTTATTAAATGAGTTTGTGGAGCCATGTATGCGCTGCAAACTTAGTTGAAAAGACGGCGTGAGGTGCGAAGCGGCGGGTGTAATACAGAATTTGTTAGCTGTGGGAAGGTATAGTACAATTTGTGAAATAGGCAAAGCTGTGAAATTTTATGCCGAAGTGCCAGGGGTTGAAGATAAAGGGATGCCTTGATAAAAGTTATACTGTGTCGTCTGTCATACTGCGATGTGATAAAACGGGCCGCGAGATTTCGGATGGCTTCAAGCTGATCGATTAGATAGTTCTGATGGGGATTCCAGATCGCCGAGGCATATTCGAGTTTCGAACGGATGAATGTTACGTAGGCGAGTTGACGGACAGAACGGGGTGAAAAAGCGAGGGATCGTCTGATAAACCCAAGCAACTTAGAAGCATCTGTACAAAGTTTTGCAATGTGCTCAGACCATGTTAGTTTGTTGTTCATAATGATTCCAAGATACCTGTATGATTCTGTTTCGGAGAGTGGTGTAGAATTTAATGAATACGGATAGCTGAGGTTATTTCGCTTTCTTGATACATGCATGAACTTACATTTGGAAGTGTTCAGTTGCATAAGCCATGTCGCACACCAGGTTTCTATGAGATTTAAGCCGCGTTGAAGCAGAGTCTGATCATCGGGAGTAGATATGCGGCGGTAAAGGACACAATCGTCTGCGAAGAGGCGGATACAAGATCATATGGCATTAGGAAGATCATTTATAAATATCAGAAAAAGGAGTGGTCCCAGCACCGATCCCTGGGGGACACCAGAGATGACTGTAGTATTCTGCGATCTGTGGTTCCCTATTACTGTATATTGTGAGCGTTCGCGGAGAAAGCAGTCAATCCATGACAAGATTAAAGGGTTAATGTGGAGGCAGGACAGCGATACGTCGAAACAAGTTTTGACAGTATTTTTGATTTCAGTTATATCTCCTGACATACTTTTCTGAAAGGCAACTAAATCGGCGAGAACGTGCGCAAGAGAAGGGTTATCACCGCTTGACACTGCCGCTTCAGCCGACGTCCTGAGGGCGTTAAGAGATAATTTTGAGGACGGAGTTTTCCTGAGGCCAAGATTAAGCTCAACGTCACGGCTCCTGAGGGAACGACTGAGAGAAGTGACGACATGAGAGTAATTTCACATAGTACTACGGCGCAATTAATCCTGTGAGTAACACAGCAGCTGCAGCACTCCATCATTGGGTCGGATGTAGTATGAATTGTTAAGGTAAGATACCTGTGCAAGCATGGAGAGGCGGCAACATGCTGAAAGCTGCTGCTGCATTGCCCACTGCCGGGTCGCTTGAAGGGCAGAGCCTTTATACTGCCGAGGCTTGTCTTCACCGGTCTGATGACCTCAGTTATGGGGGAGGGGGGGGGGGGGAGTGCAACGCTAGGAGCATCCACGTGGGTGCGCCGCAGAACCATAGGAGTAGGGGGTCCGCGCGTATAGTAGCGACGACGATCGCATGCTTGGGCGGTCCCATCCTGGTGATTGCGACGTGTCCGTCTGATGCAGGATGCGCAAGGATCAAGACAGGAACGGCGAGGTCAGCGAAGAAATGCAGGAGCTGTGCAAGCAAGAAAAAAGGCATTTAGGCAACGTGCTGAAAGTTGCTGCATTGCCCACTGCCGGGTCACTTGAAGGGCAGAGGCTTTATACTGCTGAGGTTTGTCGTCACAGGTCGGACGACCTCACTTATGGGGGGGGGGGGGGGGGGCGACTGCAACGGTAGGAGCATCCACGTCAGTGCGCAGCAGAACCATCGGAGTAGGGGAGGGGGGGGGGGTCCGCACGTATAGAAGCGATGACGATCGCATGCTTGGGCGGTCCCATCTTGGTGATTGCGACGTGTCCGTCTGATGCAGGATGCTCCACGATCAAGGCAGGAACGGCGAGGTCAGCGAAGAAATCCAGGAGCTGTGCAAGCAAGAAAAAAGGAGTTTAGGCAACATGCTGAAGCTCCTGCTGCAACATCACGGCGACGCCGTCGACTACAGTGGAAATGCGCCTAGAATGTCCATATAATTGCTATCGCAACAACGTGGCAGGCTGTCCGCTTTATGAGAACCCAGAGACCTCTTAAATAGATAGTGTTCTGCGATGCGAAATCAGCGTTGTACGCGCTAAAATGCATCTTTAAAAAAAGACCGTAGTAGCTGATCGTGCTGGTCATCGCCGAACTTCTTCACAGTGTCCCGCGAAATAGGTACGTCATCTTTTTTCATTGCGTGCCTGGTCAGTGTGGCGTAACTGGCGATGAATTGGCTGACAGTGAGGACGTCGGCATTGTCTGCCTTTGAGGAAGAGGGTATTCCCTACTCGCGACCTGACGCTAACTCACTGACCAAGGCAATCATGCAGGACCGTACAAAGACATACAAATCCCACGCTGACATGCTGCGCAGATGCCTATGTGTGACCGACCGAGGCGCTAAATTCTGTTTGCCACCAAGGTAGCTCGAGCAAAGCGTCAGTGCTACGCAGGATTCGGCTCGGTGTTGCTCACACCCGCGCTACGCGCACCTCATCGGCCAGTCGAACAGCACTGATTGCGAAGACTGTCAGAAGCCTTAAACGCTTGAACGCACACTATTTGACTGCCCAGCATACATACTCGAGCGGCGGACGTTGGTAATTTGCTAGTTAGCGTTTGCAGGCAGCTACTGTCGGCGGACGCTGTTTTCGGCCAATGGCAGGATACGGCAACAGCAAAGCGGACAGTGAAAGCGCTGTTGAAGTTCCTGCATGATCCAAACTGGACGAGCGAATCTAGTAGAACCGCCGACTAAAGTGTTTACCCACTCAGTCCCGTTCTCTTCATCCATTCCAACTTTCACACCTTCTTCCCTCTTCCCCAGTACAGCGTATCAGACTAGAGCGCGCCAGCCCAGGTGGGCCTGTCTGTCTTTCCTGTCAATAAAATCTCTCCCTCTTATGAAAGAGCCGCCCTAACCTAAAAAATCAACTTTTACGCAGATTGAAAGACGCACATTCCCGCCACCGCACGATAAATTGAACAGGAACGAGGCCGTAACATTACGCTTGCTCCAGACACACACCTACCCTAGCCCCGCTATCTTACACCACTGCTATCCGAGTTTGTAGCCAACAGACGCGTGTAAAACATGCGGACACAGAGCAACGCTGCGACACATGCTCTGGGAGTGTGCCGGCAACAACGGTAATCAAAGCAGCTCCGTTGGCGACGCGTCCAGAATCGCGGCTGTTGCCAGAGTAGGAGAAGGCTCGAGCTCCGTGCTTCCCGACGCCGCCCCGGATGCGGGAGCCGCCGGGGACCTTCTCCGTAGGCGTCGCCGCCGCTGGGAGGCGGCTATCAGAAGTTCAGAGCTGGCAGACCAGCTCTGGGCCGTCCGGCAAGCCAAAGATGCCGCTCGAGTCCAAGAACTTCGAGCCGTCACCTGAGGCCACCACATCAAGAACTGCCGGACTATTCTTTACTAAAGTTTCTTCTTCTTCTTCTTACGCAGATCACTGTGTCGCACATGACGTCATAATTAAGAAATCTGATAAATTAGCGTTACGAGCTGACCTTAACAATATATATACTTGGCGAAACACGTAGTATATGTCTTTAAGCATCGCTAACTGCTAATACACCCGATTTTCTGGGAAACGCATATCATTTCTAGCCTGGTACCGCTTGCATGATTAGGTCATCCCCCCAACAACTGAAGCTAAAAATTTAGGTGTAATATTTTTTCATCTGACTGAGCATGGAATCTGCATATCAAAGCAATAACTTCGAAAGCATATGTACTCTTCATCCGGAGCGGTGGTTTTGCGCCAATAAATACCACATCATCATCAACTTCACCCGCAGAAATTTCAGATGTGCGCCTAAAGACGTTAAAGAGCGCCTATATCTATCCAACATTCTGCCCATTCTCGAGTGCGCAAGCACTATCCACGCACCCGAAATCTTGTTCACCGCGTAGAAGCCGTTCAGAATCGTGCTACTCGCTTTGTGGCTCATAATTACAAGTTTCCTAGTAATAATAGTGAACTGAAAAAGCTCGCTCGGCCGGCCTAAACTTTCACTGCGACGGACACACGCCCGCAGTGCTTTCCTACGTAACGTCTATCTAAATGGCAGAGCCGTAAGCACGGACATTTACACAGAACCACCAGCCTACATATCTAGTCGTCGTGACAATGGGGCAAATATAACGGGAATAGGAAGTAGCCCTTAAATGAAGGAAATTGCTACCTACGTCTTCATGAATTCTTTTGGCCCCACGTATCAGCCGTTGGTATCGCCTCCCGTGTGACACGATAAAAATTGTGCGCAAAGAACGGTTCCCTGAAGCTTTGCTCCAACATACACTGAATGAGAAGAGTTGCGCCTTGTGTTCACTGAAAACATTACCCTAATTTATTCTTTGGTGTTACATGCTCTATTTGACGGCCAAACGACAACTATGATTCTTGGAAGCATTAACCGCTCAACAGCCGATATATTTTCTTTTCTTGTTCTGTGCACTGTGTATTGCCTGTTTAATGATCATTGTTTTCCTACTCCTGTCTTGGTCCTGATTTGAACGAACAGTATCTGTAAATTATTTTAAAAAAATAAGCAAGAGATGTTCAGAGTATTGGTGTGAAAAGAGCAGGAAAGAGATTTAAAAGTCCGGAGTTTTAGAGAAGACAGAAAAGATTAGGTAGATGCATGGAAAATTCTAGAACAATAAGCACGTATAGCGCACATGATTATCTAAAGAAGGCTAGGAGACTATTTAGTATTCCTACGTTTCAAATGGTATGCCAATAAATAATCATTACCGTCGTCATCATCATAGTCTTGTTTGTGCTGCGCTCGGCTTTGGACCGCAGCTTTGTTCTTTCAGCGCAATTCGTTCGTTCTTTCCATACCACCGTACAATTTAGTCCTCGGGTGAACTAATGTAGGTAGCGAAATAAATAAATAAATAAAGAACATGAATACATAGAACTCTGTTACAGCCTTGTACAGACAATGAAGCACTACTACACGGCCAACCTCTGGTGTATCCTCGTATCTTTGGACTCGCACCTTAAGCGGGTGCGGAAGCGCTTCCCTTACCATTCTGCCAGCTCACTCCGATGCTGAGGGAGAATTTCGAGGGTGCGCATTGTCGTACTTACACTAACTGTTCACTGTTTAGTGGACTGTGCGTTTTGCCTGCCGCTGTGAGGTGGGAGCTGTACCAGCGAGAAGGAGACTGGCTGAGGCCGCTTGTCTGCTTCTATTTGGCACCCCAGGCAAAGAATCCTTGGTCCGTAAGAGAAGGCAGATTTCTTTATCAGAATGTACTCGAAACAATATTTAACGTGTACTGGGGTTTTCAGATTAATGCAGCAAAATGCGGCTTCAAGAAATGTGGGCTGTACATGCCCTAGATAAATATGTTAAGACGTAGAGACGGCACAGATGGTTGCATGAGGTCACAGGTACTTGCTGCTAAGATCGGCTCTCTTCAAACATCCTCAAAAATACATAACATAATTTATAAAGAAAATACAATCTATAGCGCCTTTGTTAAGCTTGTTTTAGCAGAGCATGTGCAACAACATGCCACCTGCACAGCACAAATGAAGTCAACGAGAAATGCGCGCAAGAAAACCGCACTAGAAGCGAAATTTTTGCCGGAGCTTAACGCAAGGACAGACCGATATTCTTGAAACATGGCTGAATTCGACCTGAACCTAAACGGAATAAAAAACAACGGCTATCGGTTCGGAATGAAACAGTTCAAGCACATACGGTGATGCATGTTTTCTAAAATACCTTTGTTCCTCCAGTCGCGCAGCCCACTATGTGAGTACACATTGAGACAGATGCTGCCTATTTGCCAGTAACTGGTGGCACCTGGGCAGAGAGGCCTGCTTGCTTGCTCACCTTGCCACAATAACAGCAGTAATCTTTGACGGAGAGTGTACAGATGTTCGATAAAATGTTGGTTGAATATTCAACGTAAATATTATTGAAGCTACCGAAAAATAGAAAGGTCCTATGTGCAAACTTCTGAATCTTCGCTTGAACCATACTTAAAAATCATACCACAAAAATGCTAATGCGAAATATATACCTTTTACTAAAAAAATAAAAATAATTATATATTTATCTACTGTTCATTTATTCTCACATCTTTTATACACACCTCGCAATGCACACTACAACTCACTCAAATTTGGAAACAATTTTCTTAATGCAGTAAAGATAACGCACATAATGACAAGTGTCCCCTGCCAAGCATCACAGTTAGACTCTGTTTGCGCGTTAAAACATACCGACTATATACGGCCTGTATAATTGAATTCTTCTGCGTGTTCTAGCATACAATACAAACTTTCTGCAGGCAGCAACAAAACGCTGTGGACCATGGGAGCGCATGGTGGTGACGATGATGATTTATTTGAATCCACTTTGAAAGGGGGGCTTTGACAAATACTCACCTAGCCTGCTTGATTTATTCAGGTAAATTGCATGTGTTTTTCATTTTAGCATTTTCGCATTCACCTCCATGATCCTTACTTTTTCTTAAAACTTCTATATCTACCTTTCATCACTACATATGCATGGAAAATTACCGACAGCGACATCTGACGGCAGACGCCTTGTGTCGAGACTAGTGTTCGCGCTTTATTTCGCCAAGTTCACAGTTGTTGTGCATCCACTTGTGCAGTTGTGCGATTCTTTCAAAATGTTATCGCTTATCATGACGAGCACATTCCAGGCTGAAATTTCCTGCGTACTGCATCTGGGACATGGACCTCGTCGAAAGCGATAATCTGTTTATCATTGCTCATCTGTTACGATCCCGCGCCGCTGGTGCGGCGGGAGCACGGCTTGCGGCTGCTTCCGAGGCTTGAAAGGTGGCTTCCGGCGGATGTTCGATGGCTGCCATCCTAGCGATTTAAGTGCTACTCGAACGCCATCCTCGGCACCAGGTGCCTGCCGTTTGGTGTCGCCAGCTGGCATTTTGTCACATGCTTCCGTGGCCGACAATTTTTTTGTCTTCGCCTGTATACTTTAGAACATATTGCCAATTTGACGCTGAACACACCAGTAGTACCAGAAATCCAGAGTTATGGAAGGTTTCTCGTTCAAGAACAAAATATAGTGAGCAAAAGATTGACAGTGCTTTACCGAGACTTGCTAACTCTTACAATTCATCCTATATTGGCCTTCACCACTTCCCACAAAATTAGCGTAAACATTTTCTAGGATCTCTGGTTTAGTAACACACTAGGCGTCTGCTTTTGTATTTTTCAGACAAGAGGAACCCGTATATATAAAACACACTTCGTTATTACGTAACATTGTTTCTGCATTGCGTAACTTGCGGTTACTGTAATCAAGGTGGCTGGAGGCACTTCAAGCTGCGTGTATGCATGCTTTTACCCCAGCTTCCTCTGTATCTACTCATCATCATCAGCCTATTTTATGTCCGCTGCAAAACGAAGGGCTCTCCCTGCGATCTCCAATTACCCCTGCCTTGCGCCAACCGATTCCAGCTAGCGCCTGCGGATTTCCTAATTTCATCGCTCCACCTTGTCTTCTGCCGTGCTCGACTGCGTTTCCCTTCTCTTGGTACCCAATCTGTAACCCTAATGGTCCAACGGGTACCTAACCGGCGCATTACATGATCTGTCCAGCTCCATTTTTTTCTCTTATGTCCATTAGAATATCAGCTATACCCGTTTGCTCTCCGATCCAAGCCGCTCTCTTTCGGTCTCTAAACTTTATGCCTAGCATTCTTCATTCCATCACTGTTTGCGCGATCTTTAACCTGTTCTCAAGCTTTTTTTGTCAGTCTCCAAGTTTCTGCCCCATATATCAGCACCGGCAAAATGCACTGATTGTACACCTTCCTTTTCAATGATAATGGTAAGCTTCCAGTCAGGAGGTAACAATGTCTGCCGTATGCGCTCCAACCCATTTTTATTCTGTGAATTTCGTTCTGATGGTCAGGCGGCTCCCTGCGATTCCCTTATAGTCAGGCGGTTCCCTGGCAATCAGCAACACGGTGACGCTAACTGGCATAACAGAAACTAGCGCCGCTGTCCACGCAGTGGTAATATCCTTAAAAAAAGAGCGTTTTTTTTTTATTTTCACTAATAATAAATCCTTCACAACCTACATCACCTTCAAATGGTACGCCGAAACGAACACTACCCGTCGCTGTAGGTCATTGGCTATGGCGTTCCGTTGCTGAGCTCGAGGTTGTGGTTCTAATTTCACCCTATATGGGTAAAATGCGAAAGCTAGGGAATACTCATACTTAGGTGCAGCTTAAAGGACCCTCAAATATATTAATCTGGGCTTCCTCGCTACAGTGCGCCTCACGTTGTGATCGTGGTTTTGGGCACGTGAAACGCCGCAAGTTTTTTCTCAAAGAGCTAGAAACTTGCAAATATTTCTTGTTGCGCTCAAAATTTGAGTTTTGAATATTCGCCGAAATTGGCATTGCTGCCCATTCGCGGCGGTACGCTGCTATCATTATGAGTGATTTTGTTGAACGTTGTACAGATTACCAATATTTATCGATGTCGTCTTCACATACTACATTCAGAAGACCGGAATGCGCAGTTTTTCAGCAAAGCCGAGGAAGCAAGCGCGCGGTAGGCGGTACACGTTACCCGGCGTGAAACGGGGCCAGGCGGAGTTCAAGAGGCCAAGCCTCACAAAGATCGTTGCTGTCTCGCCCAATTACGCAAAATTGCGTGAAAGAGAAACGCTAGAGCCAGGAATGATTTTGCGAATGAATCTAGCGTAAACGATGCTGAAAGTTAGGCCCTTGGTACATTTTGGGGTCGGGGGTTCATAGAAAATTTAAAGGTGACCTTTGGAAAACGTTGTTCTTGCTCACAGAGGAACACTGTCTGCGCAACTAAAAGTTCTTGCTGCAAGATTTTGTTAAGTTGTGTTCATTGCGTCTACTCAACTAAAATAATTATGTTGCCTCGAGTAGATCTCTTAAAATAAAAAAGCCTTTCTGTACAAGTTACTCTCAAGTTACAATGTAAATGTTCAGAAATGTATTTGGAAGTGAATTGCAATACGAATGGTAATATTTTGGTTCAGGAAAAGCCCATATTCTGAACAATATTTGACACAAGATTCAACGCTCTCATTGCATTAGTTGTTTTTCTTTTTTTAAATGTTCCTTGGCGTACATATGACGACAGATAAATATAAAAGCTTAAAATTCCAACACTTGTCTCTGTTTTGCAATAGAACATGGCATGGGTAATAAAGAATGCAATTACTAAACACCTGCGAGTTTCAAGAAATCCTAAGTGATAGGAATTTGACAAAATTACAAGCCCCTCTGACAGCCCGTATGTGCCTACCGCGCCCCTTTCAACGGCCATGAATAGATCGGATGCGTGATAGCAGCTTTTCGCTAACCACACCAAAAGTAAGCCCAAGGAAATAACGCCATTCGTCACTGCTGTGTAGCTTACCTGTCCACGGAAAGGTCTCTGAACTGGGGCGCTTTCGAACACAACCGCCGTGTATGGCAGCATACCTCTTCTCCTTAGTAAACAGAGACAGGGGAGACTGGCTGAAGAGACGCACAAGTTCTCTGCATTGACGAAAGAATAAGCTTGCCACCAGTTGCGTGCCGTGAACTAACGCAAAGAGGTCAGCAGCCACCCGATGAACAATTGACGACGTCATAACAGGCGGCCTCGTTGTCCGTCTAAACCTCGCAGTGGTGGTAACAACACGGCGCCTTTGGCTCGTGGTGGGACGATGCGAAGACCTAATATGCCTCAACTGACACTTCCGTCATGGCGGGGATGCCTTGAGCGGGAGCACATAACGCGCCGGCTTGATGCGGTGACGTGCCTCGTCGCACACTGCGCAATGCAAGATTGAAGGCGTGCTCAAGGCTAACGGAGACCTCGGTCGAACGGCGTGTACGCGCTCACCATCTCCCGATTCAAGCTGCCCTGCCATTTCCCCTGATCATTAGCGTACTGCCTTACTGATGCTGTTTCTGCAGTAAAAGCCAAGCCTCCAATATTGTTTACCTCTCTGGTGTACCACGACGAAAACCAACATCCATAGTTTACTAACATTGCAGAAACGCGAGATTCGTGTAATTGAGAATGCACCCTATAGAAGGCACACATTTCCGCTTTTTAATAATTGTATTTTAACAACAGAAAACTTTATTAACAGAAAGCAGCCATTGCAATATTTAAAGAGGTAAGACTCAATGAAAGCGCCTTTTTTGGAGCATACCTCCCGAACGAACATAAGTACAGCACAAGGCAATTAACCTACAATAAGGCCAAGATCCGTAGATATTACGGCATGCAAATGCATGCATTCATAGTTGCTGCTTTTCTGAATGATCACTCTGGCTTACTAACTATAATGAATGAATCATCGTCTCTAAGCACTTTAAAAAAAGTGAACACGTATTTGTTGTCGCTTCAAGTACGACAGTTCATTCTTTTGTACATAAATCGCATTCAAAATTTCTGTTACGTATGTCATCTGCTTTTCATTTTTTTGTGTATGTATCCACTTTGTGTACCATGCTTACCCTGTGTGCTTGAGTGTCTTGTGCACTCGGAACGGGTTGCAAAAGTGGACTGGCTCCTACTGAGGCATTCGTGCCTTTTTGTCAGCCTCTTTGACAGAAATTCCTTGTATTTCTTTCTGTCAATACAAACATTCATTCATTGAATACATTTTATGAGTCAACAATCGACCCCTATAAGGCAAATATTAGAGGGAATAATATTATGTTCAACAACAGTATGTTACGGCACTATTTGCAAAATGAAAATGACAATGAAATGAAATGACGGCAGCGCCATGGGGAGAGCGTGTCCCCCCCTCGCTCTAATTTATGGTTCCAGCCGGTAGATGGCACGAGTACTTCGGGGCCCGGACGGATGAACGTGTCTGGCGGATGGACGTCTTTTTCCAGGGCTCCGTATGGGCGATGAAATCATAAGTTCTTTTTTGTGCATGCTTTCAGCCTGCTTCTGTTTTTTTATTTGCTTATTTTTTACCCGTTAAATAATAATTGGGTAGTTTCCATTTTTTTCTCTTTCTTTTTCCATGTGCGCGGGTGTGTTTCGTGTATATTTGGTTTTACAGGATCATCACAGTGTCCTTTCGCGCCACGCGTTTAAACACGTAAAGCCGAGTGGGACATTTAAGTCTTTATAGCCTTTAAATAGTAGCTTGAAAGTGGCAAGACTTATACCTATTAGTGGTTTTACTGTATGTGCTTTGCGATCGAGAATATTGCTTTGGTAGGAAAGTGAGAGCGTGGCTGCGTGGTTGAACAGGTGTGAAAACGTGGCACACCTTAACTCTGTGCTGTATTGATTACTTTTAAAATGTTGGTGCGAATTACCTTGCGGCATTCTAAGGAATAAATTCTGCGCCAAACGGTTTTTCCTAGAAGGCACGCGCTCTGCATTATTATAGTATTATAGTATTTGCATTACAAAAGCCGTGCAATAAATGGCAAGAAAGCCGGGGAAAGCGTGCAGTGTTGGGAGTGTGGGCCCTCAAGGCAGACGAAGGGATGGATGAGGATGGAGAGGGAATCGAGTCAATCGGCCCACACTGTGATGTCGATGCTAGGCTGAAGAAAATGGAGGCTCTCCAGGATGAGCTTCTCAAATTGGTCCAAGAGCTCAAAAATGAGCTAAATATGGAGCTTGATGTACGGAACATAAAACGGAACGGAAACTTACGAAAACTTAATAAGAGGTACGAAATGAAGGTCGTAAAGGTCTGCACCCCTACATCCAGTCATGATGACCAGGAAGTCGAAAGCTTCTATGAAGGCGTGGAATCGGTGATGGGTAAAGTCAAAACAAAATACACTATACTGATGGGTGATTTCAATGCCAAGGTAGGCAAAAAGCAGGCTGGAGACAAGCATAGGCACCAGGAAAAGCAGGGGAGAGTTATTAGTAGACTTTGCAGAGCAGAATAATATGCGGATAATGAGTACCTTCTTCCGCAAGCGGGATAGACGAAAGTGGACGTGGAGGAGCCCGAATGACGAGACTAGAAATGAAATAGACTTCATACTCTGCGCTAACCCTGGCATCACTAAGATGTGGACGTGCTCGGCAAGGTGTGCTGCAGTGACCATAGGATGGTAAGAACTCGAATTAGCCTAAACCTGGGGAGGGAACGGAAGAAACTGGTACATAAGAAGCCGAGCAATGAGTTAGCGGTAAGAGGGAAAATAGAGCAATTCTAGATCAATCTACAGAACAGGTATTCGGCTTTAACTCAGGAAGAGGAATTTAGTGTTGAAGCAATGAACGACAATCTTGTGGTCACGATTAAGGAGTGTGCAATAGAAGTCGGTGGTAACTCCGTTAGAAAGGGTACCAGCAAGCTTCGGCAGGAGACGAAAGATCTGATCAAGAAACGCCAATGTATGAAAGCCTCTAACCCTACAGCTAGAATAGAACTGGCAGAACTTTCGAAGTTTTTCAACAAGCGTAAGGCAACTGACATAGGGAAGTATAATATGGATAGAATTGAACATGCTCTCAGGAACGGCCGAAGCGTAAAAGCAGTGAAGAAGAAACTAAGAATTGGGAACAATCAAATGTATGCGTTAGGAGACAAAGCCAGCAATATCATTACTAATATAGATGAGATAGTTCAAGTGGCTGAGGAGTTCTATAGAGATTCAAACAGTACCAGTGGCGCCCACGCCGATAATGGAAGCGAGAGCAGTCTAGAGGAATTTGAAATCCCACAAGTAACGCCGGAAAAAGTAAAGAAAGCCTTGGGAGCTATGCAAAGGGGGAAGGCAGCTGGGGAGGATCAGGTAACACCAGATTTGTTGAAGGATGCTGGGCAGATTGTTCTAGTAAAACTGGCCACCCTGTGTACGCAATGCCTCATGACCTCGAGCGTACCGGAATTATGGAAGAACGCTAACATAATCCTAATACACAAGAAAGGGGACGCCAAAGACTTCAAAAATTACAGACCGATCAGCTTACTGTCCGTTGCCTACAAAGTATTTACTAAGGTAATCGCAAATAGAATCAGGAACACCTTAGGCTTCTGTCAACCAAAGGACCAGGCAGGATTGCGTAAAGGCTACTCAACAATAGACCATCTTCATACTATCAATCAGGTGATAGAGAAATGTGCGCAATATAACCAACCATTATATATAGCTTTCATTGATTACGAGAAAGCGTTTGATTTAGTCGAAGCCTCAGCAGTCATGGAGGCATTACAGAATCAGGGTGTAGACGAGCCGTATATAAAAATACTGAAAGATATCTTTAGTGGCGCCACAGCCACCGTAGTCCTCCATAAGGGAAGCAACAAAATCCCAATAAAGAAAGGCGTTAGGCAGGAGGCAGGGAGATACGATCTCTCCAATGCTATTCACAGCGTGTTTACAGGAGGTATTCAGAGACCTGGATTGGGAAGAATTGGGGATAAAAGTTAATGGAGAATATATTAGTACCTTGCGATTCGCTGACGATATTGCCTTGCTTAGTAACTCAGGGGACCAAGTGCGAAGCATGATCACTGACCTGGAGAGGCAAAGCAGAGGGGTGGGTCTAAAAATTAACCTGCAAAAAACTAAAGTAGTGTTTAACAGTCTCGGAATAGAACAGAAGTTTACGATACGTAGCAACGCACTGAAAGTGGTATGGGAATACATCTACTTAGGGCAGGTAGTGACCGCTGATCCGGATCATGAGACTGGAGATCAGAAGATAAGAATGGGCTGGGGTGCATTTCGCAGGCATTCTCAGATCAGGAACAGCAGGCTGCCATTATCCCTCAAGCGAAAAGTGTATAACAGCTGTGTCTTATCAGTACTCACGTACGGGGCAGACTCACGTACGGGCAGACCTGGAGGCTTACGAAAGGGGTTCTACTTAAATTGAGGACGACGCAACGAGCTATGGAAAGAAGATTGATGGGTGTAACGTTAAGGGATAAGAAAAGAGCAGATAGGGTGAGGGAACAAACGCGAGTTAATGAATCTTAGTTGAAATCAAGAAAAAGAAATGGGCATGGGCAGGACATGTAATGAGGACGGAAGATAACCGATGGGCATTAACGATTACCAACCTGATTCCGAGGGAAGGGAAGCGTAGCAGGGGGCGGCAGAAAGTTGGGTGGGCGGATGAGATTAAGAAGTTTGCAGGGACGACATGGCCACAATTAGTACATGACCGGGGTAGTTGAAGAAGTATGGGAGAGGTCTTTGCCCTGCAGTGGGCGTAACCAGGCTGCTGCTGCTGATGGTGATGATGTACGGAAGGTAGTGGTGAAAAAACTTCGAGCATTGACGAAAACCTGAACAGGGCCGCCATGGTGAACGAGAATGGCCGTGACAATCGAATGCACTCCTATGACCTGACAGGAGAGGGAGTGTCAGCAAAGTACGTGGAATGCGTGCAACGTTTGAGAGGGTAGCTGGAAAAAGCGGCACCTACCTTGAGGCCGCCATGCGAAAAAAGCAGGAGCCCAGGGGACAATGCCCCTTGTCGAGTTAGAATCGCGCGGAAAAAAAAAGGGAAGCAGGGAGAGGAAGGAGAGAGTGAAGTGGTGGTTATCGTCGGCGAACCAAACCTGGCTAGGTGTTATGATGTAATCCTGGAGAGGGTGTAAGGCGATAAAGGAGTGACGGCAGGGACATTTTCAGTGCGGACACTTGGTTCTGTCATGGAGAGAGCAAAAGCAAAGCTCGCGGAAAACGCCCACGTGCGCAACCTTGTCATAGTAGCAGGTGGGCTAAGTGACGTCCTAAACAGGAAAGGGGCAGGACTAGCCGAGCGCTTGGCGAAGAGGGTGGACGACTTGCGCGACCTGTCCCCTTTTGTGCAAATCATGGTGTGCATGGTGCCGGAGGTGCCTGTTCGTGACAGTCACGTACAAAGAGCCGTAGTGGCTGCTAATGAGGAAATATGGTAAATGAGCCGAGATAAAGGTTTTGAGGTTGTCGAAGTAAGCAGGGAAGTGAGAAGGTGTGGTGATTTTGAACGAGACGGGATCCACTTCAATTACAGGCTTGAACGAGAAGTGGGCTGGCGACTTGCTGGTCGCGCTGTTCATTCTTTAGGGGGTCCATGGGCGCTCAGGAGACCAGAGTAGGTAATAACGAAGAAGGTCCCCTAGTTGGAACCTCGATATAGCATCGCCGTCAATACCAGAAAAAAGAGGAAACCAAGAGAGCTCGCCATGCAGTAGGCTACATCAACATGCAGGAGGGTAGAAAAAAGAAAAAAGTGGGCAGAGATTGGAGGAGCAGTTAATTAGATAACAAATAGAGGTGTATGCGGTTACAGAAACGCACCTTAGAGACTTGGAAGAGCCGCCAGTGATTGAGAATTATGTTTGGGAAGGGTGCAACAAAACTAAGTCGGAAACAAAGGCAGGGGGAGTTGGAATGCTCATCCATCGGGGAGCTAAATGGAAAAGGGTAAACTCGAAATGTCAAGAACATCTTTGGTTATCAGGCACAATGAGTGGAAAGAAGATTTGGCTAGGCGTAATGTATTTGTGGGACGGAAATAATTACACAGAAAAGAATCAAGAGTCAGTGGAATGCCTAAGTGCCGATATTAAGGGTTGTTGTAATGGTGCCGAAATTATCCTATTAGGTTACATGAATGCCCACATACAGGATTTAGATGGCTATACCGACAACAACGGGAAGTTTAATGCTAGATCTTTGCGAGGAACATAACCTCGTTATCGTGAATACAGGGCCTATGTGGGAAGGGGAGATTATGTGGGAAGTGGGAAACCGGCAATCGACTATTGATTACTGTTTGATGACATTAGGAATTCGTGATAAGTTGAGAGAAATGGGCATTGAAGCGGAAGGGTATAGTAGCATAGGGAGTGACCATAAACGCATGATATTGAAAATGGGATGTGTAGTTTGGAAAGAGAGCAAGGAGTGCAAAATGGCCAGTCCAAATTTGAAAGCTGAACAAATAATAAGTATCGTCACAAGAGTCGAGGAAGAACTTTGCAAATTGTCAAGAGTAGGAATATAGTAAGCTTCTAAGTGTAATAACTACGGAAATACGGAAAGAGAAACAACACGTATGTTGAAAAGGAAGAAATGAACCGAAAACCTGGTGGAACAGGGAGATACGAGAGGCGTTCACCGAACAACAGAAAGCATCCCGAGAGCACAGGCAGCAAAGAAGGCGCAGTTGCCAAAGGATGAAGTTGCCAGTAAATGGGAAATATACCGGGTGAAAACGTCTATGGTGCAAATATTGGTGAAAGCAAAGATAAAAGGTGAAAGTGAACGTTGGTTGTCAGAAATACGTGAGAAAAAGAAGGCCGCACCTAGAATATTTTGTAACCACATAAAATTATTCAACAGGAAGTCGACAACAATACAACATATCCTACACGAAGATGAAAACAAACGAAGAGGAAGCGGCAAAACATGACATCCTACAAACAACAGCCAAATCTTTCCAAGGCAATGACGAGGTTGTATTTGAAGAAAAAAAGAGCATCAAAGAGACCCAGGTGGAAAAGGAGCTGGCGCTGACAAATTTCAACTGGACGAAAGTCGAATAGAAAATCCCTAAGCGCACAGCCACAGGACTAGACAAGGTTCCCGTTAGGATGTTTAAGGAACTAGGACCAAAAAGTAAGGAAGCTCTGGTGAAAGCAGTGGACAAAACTTTAAAAGATAGACGAATACCAGATAGTTGGCGACAAAGTAGAATGAATTTAATTTATAAAGGTAAGGGAGAGAACTGTAGAATTCATTTCTATAGGCCGTTGGCCATTACATCGGTAATGTACAAGCTAGCAATGCAGGTAATCAAATTAAAGCTTCAAGCATGGGCAGAGAATAAAGCCATTTTGGGAGAACTTCAGAATGGCTTCAGAATAGGTAGGCGTTTAGATGATAACTTATTTGTTCTTACTCAGTGTATGGAAATATCAAAAGCAGAGAGGAGACTGTTATATGTGGCCTTTTTAGACATTAATTTTAGACATCCCACATGACAACGTAGACCGCAACATTTTGTGGGATATTCTGGAAGGGGAACGCTTAGGTGACGATTGCATACAGCTTTTGAGAGAGATTTACCTAGAAAATACCGTTTGCGTTGAATGGGAAAGGACGAAGAGCGAGGAGGAAGTTCATATCAACAAGGGACTGAGGCAGGGTTGTCGTTTATCCCCACTTCTGTTTATGATGTACATGGTAAGGATGGAGAGGGCACTAGAAGGAAGTTACATAGAATTTATTCTCTCATACGAACAGGCGGGTACAGTAGTAGAGCAGCAGCTTCCAGGTTTATTTCATGCGGACTACATTGTGTTGCTAGCTGAGAAGCATAGTGATTTGCAATATCTGGCTAATATCTGTAGACAATAAGACGAAAATTTAGGTTTGAAATTTTGCGTTAGAAATCAGGTGGTAAGGTATTGAATAAAAACAGTGAACAGGCACTGGCAATACAGGGCGAGGAAATACCCGGGTAAATTCATATAAATATATTCGCATATGGATAAACGAAGGCAATAGTTATATGGAAACACAAGAAAAAAATAACAGTAAAGAGGAAGAAATTCAGCCATAATGAAACACTGAGCGCTATGGGGATTCAATAGGTACGAGGTTCTCCGGGGTATGTGGAGAGGTGTAATGGTTCCAGGATTACTTTATAAAATGCGGTTGTTTGCTAGAAAGCAGGGGTACAATCAGGACTCGATGGGAACCAAAGGTCAGTGGGTCGCCTCGTATTGGACGCTCACGGGAAGACTACAAATGAAGCTGTGCAAGGTGATATAGGCTGACAAGCTTTGAAGTGAGGGAAACTCAGAGTAAAATTGATTATGAGTAACGACTCAGGCATATGGACGAAAGTAAATCGGCTAGGAGAGTGTTTAGCCATTTGTAGAGAGAAAACATTGATTCACAGTGAAGGAAAAGTGCTAGGAAGCTGACCAACAAGTATGCGGCCTGTAGGGTGAGCAACACAGCAACAAAGAACGTCAAGCGGAAAGTCAGAGAGGCTGAAATAATTTAATGTGTGGCGGCAATGGAAAAGAAACCTGCCATGAGTAACTACTTAAGCGCAAAAAACGAAATCAGGAAAAAAAAAAATTCATGATATCTTAAAGGGAAGCTCATTACTTTTCGAAGCAAGATCAGGATGCATTAAGAACACGCACCTATGAAGCGAGATATCAGAACGAAGAAGCATGCGCTTGCTGCGGTAAAGCTAGAGAAACGATGGAGTATGTTTTATTAGAATGTGAAGATATCTGCCCAGCGGTCGATTTAGGCACCACTGGACTCCTTGAAGCCCGTGGGTTCAGCGACAGCAGGGTGGAAGTAAACATGTGCGCAATAGAGATTAGTAAGATGCGATTTGAAGATTGGTGCAAGAAAAGTAGGGAGACGGCAAAAAACGGAGGCGTACAAGAACAAAGTTCACATTAGGGGATCGGAAAATTTGATTATTGGAATTCACTGTGCGGTTTCTTTTTTTCTTTTTTCTTTTTATTTTTTTAACCTTGAGATGACGTTAGGCATTATAATAGCAAGAGTTTGGTGGCGCAACCCACCATCCTGTTACAAAGGGGATACTCATAACATCCATCCATCCACCCACCCACACACCCACCCACCCATCCATCCATTCATCCACCCACCCACCCACCCAACTCACCCACCCCATCCATCCATCCATCCATCCATCCATCCATCCACCCACCCATCCATCCACCCACCCATCCATCCACCCACCCACCCACCCACCCACCCACCCACCCACCCACCCACCCACCCACCCATCCATCCATCCATCCATCCATCCATCCTCTCGCTTACAAAAATGAGACGAAAGAGTGCACATAGTGAGTGAAGCCACAGCCTCCTATACACTATTAAAGTAAGACCTTCCTTCTCTCTTAACCGCAGCAAACTCATAAGCTCTAAAGAACACACCTTGCAGTACAATATGCGGTGCTAATAGCTTAACGCAGTCAAGTATAGATACTTACACTAGGATGAAAAAACAGCGGTGTTGAACGCAACCAAAGAAAAACGGACACGAGCGCTGCAGGGCTAGTAACAGTATGATGGTTTTGTTCGTAGTGAAATCTACGTACGTATATGCGGTCATCACCAATTGTCCGACGATGAATTTCAATATCCCATTAAAGATATCGCAACCCTTTCTAGAACAAAACTATGGAGGGTTCACTGATACAGGTTTCGTCGTACCAGACCATAAGAAATGCTTCGAAAGTGGTGGTCCTTCGCCCAAGTATGCAGCCCAAATTTCACACTGTTGACTTCATACTTAATATAATTAACCATCTAACGTCTGCAACGAGTCGAAACTCTTTGATTTAGTTTCAGACCCACAGCTTGAGGAAGAAAGGTACTGAAAGAGAAAAATTCTCGCTGATCGTCATTTCAGCTTTTCAATTTTTTCCGAACCAGCTCGGGTAACTGTGGCATTTCGCTTCTGAGCTCGCGGTCGCGCATTTGATTCCCGGACGATGGGGACGAAGTGCAAAGTGTCTGGCGTAGTTAGATTAGGGTGCACGTCACACGACCCCAGGTGGTCAAAACCAATGCTCAATACCCGGCTACGGCATGCCTCCTTAATCAGAGCGTGGTTTTGGCACGAAAAACAACTTGATCCTGTCTTATTATTTTTTTCCAGTATGAATCACATATATCTTCGCAAGGAAGCAGAAGTAATCTGCCGCGTCCTCCGTCTAGATGAATCATACTATTACCAGCCACAAGGAACACATTATGTAATGAAGCACGCCCATGTTCAATAAGCGAAGCGGTAAAGCGTCCCCATATCGCGAATACATCGCAGCGATACTGCTGAGCGAGTGTAGGTAGCAATAATATCCTCGAGGTGTCGCCTATGCTTTGAAGCCTATACTATACTGGATGAAATGTCCAGCGCTGAAATTTCGCATGGCAACATCAGCGACCTAACACGTAGCCTAGCGAACAGTGAAAACCGTTTCTAGGACATGCTTTCATTTCGCGTCAACAAGTTTGCGGTTCTTCATGAGGCAAACGCGCCCAGCACCTGACTTCACCGGACATCGACATCGTGTAAGCGCGCGCGGACCTCAAAAGGCCAACTTCTACGGACGCAGATTGGACGGGCGTTATCCAGTGTTGATATATGAGCGCGTCCGTCATCGTTCAAGATGTGTCATTTTCTTCCCCTTACTATATTAATGCGAGGGGGGGGGGGGTGAAAGCCAGGTTGTTGGCGAATGCGAATAATGACGTCACGGCTTTGCGAGATTAAGTGCCACCGCCACGTATCCCTAGGGAGAGGGCCCTTCTGGCTGGACAGAACAAACGATTGGCGGGTGAGGCAGCGTAATTTCCTGCTGGTGTCTGGGAACCTTGATCAAGTTTCTGGTCCAGAAGGCAGCAGCCGTGTCGCAATCGATTTTTTGTTGTGGTTGGTGGCCCTGTCACATTTAAGAAGGTGTGTTCAACGTGTGCCACTGCGATGCCCAAATTAGGCGACGATGGCACCTAATTCTCTTATTTCGCTGGTCAAACAATTTCTGTGGGTTTGGGACAATATATCTGAAGCGTACAACACGGTGAACTTGAAGGAATGAAGTCTTGTGTCAAGAGCACAAGCCGCCAGAGTAGTCTGATGACACTGATCTTCCACCCCGGTTGCCTCGCCCGTGTGAGCGGAAGACATCTACGGGCAATTTTTCGCAGTGGTTCGTCTCCACGCGTATGCACGGGCAAAATGTCCCTCGCCTGAATACCTGTTATCGGACGGCGTTAGCGTATTTCATCAGGACGATGAAACTTCCCTGGGGCCTCCTGGCCAGGCCTTGTTTCCTTTTGAGAATCGCTGCAACATTCCTCCTGAGATAATCAGAGAATTTTGCCAACATATTGTAAATGCAGTGTACGACCACTTGGAATTGGTGATATTCATAGGCTGAGGAAGAGGCTGTCGATATCTTACTTACTGAGCACTTCAAATCTGTTTTTATTCACAAATGATGGCTTGTTGCTTGCTTTGAACCTTTCCTCACTTCCGATTCCCAGAGTTTCGATTAGTGAAAATGGTATTTGTAGCGTATTGCTAATGCCCGATCAAATAAAACTTATGGTCCAGGGGCGTACCCAATAATTTCTTTTAAAGATATGCCGAATAGGATGCAAGGTAGATGTATGTCCTGTTATCACGTTCGCTACAACGCCAACTTCTAAAAGACTGCAGGACCTCACGTCGTGGCCCTTTATGATGACGAACAGCACATCGAAATTACCGTCCTCCTTGCCTTTTATTTTGAGCTCTTGGAAACTGCTATGCACATTACTGCTTAAACATACACTGGAAAAAAATATCCCCGGATTAAGGAAATACCTGCTGGCAAAATGCTGTCAGCTTCATTTCCGTAATAAGAAAACGGAAGAGCTAGGGAAGCCGAGAATCCGTTTATCAGGTAACATTCGTAGTCAGTAGTGCTGACTTCTTGCTAAGTTTACAAAACAGATATGCACACCAGTCACTGCACTGATTCGAAAGTTAATGATGCGACACATGCAGTTGTAACACATCATACAAGTTCACAGGATATATGAGAAACGAAAGACACCCGGCAACGGTGTGAGAATATGAGAGGTGTATGAAATGTACGGCGGTGCCGTGGAGAAAGCGTCTCCGCTACTCGCTGTAGTTTATGGTTCCAGCCGGTAGATGACGCAAATAGTTGGGGACTTTCTCGCTTACGAGAATAAGAAGAAAGAAATTACAAGTAAAAATTGGTACAATACGCAAAAGGGCAGTGCCTTGCTATTTGAGGCTCGAGATGGTCGCATAATACACGCCGAAGAGAATATTCGCAACTAGGTTATCCATGTGCACGCTGCAGCAAAAATCTGGCGACCACTCAGCACATCCTAACAGAATGCGAAGTGAGACGCGTAGGTAACGTGCACCTTCCAGAAGCGCTTGGATTTAAAGTTGACGGAAGCATTAACCGGGCAGCAGCGGAGATAAGCAGAGACGTTTAGACCATTGGTGGAAGAAAAGCAGATTGATACGACCGGATCTGTTACAGGCATAGGTAGCGAGCGTAAGAAAAACGATTAAAGAAATGTACACGGAAAGCTAGAATGAAAAGCATGTATAGCATACCTGCATAACTCAAGCAGGCGACTATTTGTCACCCCCCCCCCCCACCCCTGATTTCAAGAGAGATGCCAATAAATCATCATCTGCGGGAGGCCGTTTTTTGCATTAAATTGAACGAAAAATGACTGCACATGGTCATTTTGCGCTCGCTGCGCGAGCAATTTGTGAAGCTAATTTTTAACGCATAATGGTCAAAATATGTTTCATCCCAGCTTGTAATACAGGGTAGAAGTCGTTCAAGCAAAACTTCTTGTTTTGCGCCAAAAGACGATGATCGTCTGAACTATGCATGCAATCCCGAAAAAGGATTGATTCCTTCAGACGAGAGACTATCTCTCGGAAAAAACTTTTCAAGAACTAAGTAGTGTGCAATAAATAGACGGCGCAGCGTAGTCTAGCTGTACTGCTACAATGCATAAAGGTATTCTGCTAAGTTTTACCAAACCAATAAAATGTTTTTCTGCAAGTTGTGCAGTTCTCTCTGTAGTGTCCGCACGCTGATTGCATCTAAAAACACTCATGTTATCTCTAATCAGTAGGTGCGTGTACTCGTAGGCGCGCCAGAAACAAACACGCAATACGGTGATATGTCGATGTGTCGAATCACGTAAGTTCAATTGGAACGCTATTGATACTACTTCCGTTAGCGTGAGTGCGAACTTTAGCATAGATAAGGAAAATGTCTGAACGGGCTAATTTGATTGCTAGGTGAGCCAACTTCGTAGCTAAAGGCCCACCCTCCTAGACATTGTGTGAGTAGCCATTCATTATTTAAAACGTTGCAATGGAAGGTGGCTAGCGAAAATGAAAATTCACAACTTGGTTGATTAAGGGGACTTAATTAGTCCTAACTCAAGAAGTAATTTTAGCCAATGCCTCGTACAACAACCAATCTGGGTTTTCCAGGTGCAGGTTCTCAGACCTACGCAACAATACGGGATGAACTACGAGTATAACACTCAAAATTAATAAATTCCGATCATATCTGTATTTAAGCATCAACGCTGCGAAGTTGAACCACAAAGACTATAACAGCACAGATGAAGCGAATCTCTGAACTGTTTATTAAAACAAATCGGGGATGTGGGCAACATTGTGGGCAACAACGCCGTGCGCAAAGAGTAATGCGCAAACTGAGCTTGACACGTGCTAGCACCTTTCCTAAGGAACTGATTAAACGAAATTCTGCTATCCCCTCTGTGGCTTAGCTTTCCAGCGCTGCTATTCAAGCACAAAAGTGATATTTCAACTCGCCCTGTTGTCCAGCCCAACTTGATGTCCAACTGTTGTCATTCTGGTTGTTGAAGACCAGCGAGTTGAAGGTGTCATCGGAAATACCTTTCAGAATGTGGGAAACCTTGTCTGGCTCAGTCATGTGTGCGTCAACTTTGCGGCAAAGAGTCAAGGCGTCTTGAATGTACGTGGCGTAAGTTCTATTGACGTCCGCACTCGGCTGGATAACACCTTCTTTGCGGAAAATTGGTGACCGTAAGGATTGCCGAACAAGTTTCGCAGCTTTTGTTTAAGCGTATTCCAACTGTTGAGCTCATTTTCATGTGTTCCAAACTATACTCGAGGTGTACCACCGAAGTAAAATACTACGTTGGCGAGCATGATAGTAAGGTTCCACCTATTATTGGTGCTTACGCGTTCGTACAGGCTGATCCAGTCCTCAATGTCTTCCCCACCTTTTCCCGAGAATACGCTAGGATCACGGGGAGCGGAGAGTGCGACGTAGGTTGTCAGAGTGGTAGCAGGTGTCGGAGCCGGTTGAGTCGAGCTGTCGTCTCTTGGAGCCATGACGGAAAGCTCGACTTACCGTCCACTACCAAGCTCTCTGACGAGGTACAGAGAACGTCCACTTCCACCAAATAAGTTACGCGGGAAGACGCAGACGCGACGCTATATACAAATATATTTACAGATCAATACGCTGCACTTAGCCAAAAGGCAACAGCCCGCGCTAGCCGCTGATTAGTACCACTGGCAACTTCTTCGACATCGGGAATACTGGTCCGTAAGAATATATACAAACAAAACATAGAATGATGACATAATACACACCTTCACGGCATAGACACTTCTTACATGAGATGCTGTTTCGGGAATGAAAGATCTAATCGATTGCGGATATTCCACATGTCCATCAAATAGTGTACATCTAGAAATACGGCATAAACCCAGAAGCATGAGGATGTCATTAGGGGGGCCACCAGTATTACTAAACAGCTACAACCTATTTGTGTAAGGCGTTCTGTCTACGTCTTGTTTAATCATTTGCTGGAGAATGTCCCGAAAAATACGCCATCTATAGAGCGCATAAAATTATTATCTACTGCCTCAGCACGTCGACATCGCCGGCAGTTTGTTGACCACGGCACAAAGCAACCTCTCGAATGTGTCCACGTTTTAACATGGTGTTTCGGAGCGCAAGTTTTAGAAAGAAGTTGTGGTTTCGCCCGAAACGCGAAGCATCGATGCCGATAGCATAGCAGAGAGCCATACAAAGTCAGGATAATAATTTTACCGGCCGTTATAAATTTCTCAACATTCTCGTACTAAATAAATAAACAAGCATAGTGTCACGCCAGCACAAGCAAACATGAACGCATTACACTCGATGACCGAGCACACTCGCTGTAAGTACCCTTGATTGAGAAAGCGCGGCAGCAGCAGTGAGTGAATTGGCCTTCGTGCTGCCCCTTGCTTTAACGCGAACTAAGTGGCGTCAACAGAGCGCACACGAAGCGGTTAGTCCTTGGTGCATCTAGACTGCGTACTGGTCGCTTTGAAGATACGGCCCGGGCGGCTGCGCCATACGCAGCCACCGCCGGAGTAGAACGCCACCTGTCCCTCCCCTCCCACCGGTGCACTCCGCGCGACGGAAAACGGCGCCCTTCCTCCCCGTTTTCATCTGTCGCGCGCACAAAATCCAGCCACCATCGTCGGCTCACCCTCGCACGCATTCACTCACACATACAGCATACGGCGCGTGACGAAGATATTATCGCCCTTGAGCATTATGCGGAACATCACGCTGACGGCGACGGCAGAAATGCGCCTGGAGTGCCCATATATTTGTTATCGCAATAAATGTTTTCACTTCAGGAGGTACACCCGTTCTGCGGACCTGCCTAAGCACATCCTTAAAATACTTAAATTAATTAATTACTTAAATAAGGGGCTCAATACACGGGATTAGGAAAAAGTGCGTTCACTAGTGCAGCAGAAGTTCCGTTGCGACTCGCAGTTAAAATGTATTCTGGGCTGCACTTGTTCTTTAAAAGCGTCCTGAACCAGCCCACGGGTATGGTGAAAAAACATAGTGCGCGGATAGCACGCTCTGCTGTGAACATTTCAGCCAAGGTTCGCGGTCGTGCGCGGCGCGTGGAGCTCGCAAGTGAAGCGCGAATTCACCTTTCTCTGAAACGCTCTCTTTCCAACACATGCCACCTCCTCACTCTTTTTGGACGCTTTTTTGTTGAAATATAGCAGATTCTCATACGCGGATGCTATTGGCCAATAGCTGCTATCAACCAAGGACAGTGTTTGGATCAGTGTGCTTCTTCTTACTATTCCTGTGAATATTTATTGAGAAAGTTTAATAATCAGGCTGAAGTAAGCAAAAATCTGTTTCAAATTTCCGTAATAATTACGTACTTCAGGTAGAAGCAGGCTGTCGTCTGCTCACGCTCGGCCGCGACCACCCGCGTAGGCATTGACGTTTCGGCTGCCTGCTTTTCGGTATCGTAGCTGTCGCGCGTAGCTCATTTCGATTAGCTCTGAACATTCAGCTACCGTGCAACCACTCGAAAGTACCTAGAAACTACCAGACCACACGCTCGCTTGCCACAGCGCGCTCGCTCCTGGTCGCTCCTGCCATGGCAGATTTGGCTTCGTATTGGCCTACTGATAGCACTCCAAAATGCTCAAGATGGATGTGTCTGCTATCCGTCGGTAAAACTGTCAACAACACGTAGCACGGGCAGACTGGAGAATATGAGCGTGAGCATGCAGTCAAGCCCTGTCGTGCACAAAGGAAACAATGCAGCTGCGGTCTGCTACGTAGCGTAGATGACGCGGCGGCCGCGGGATGCCCCTTTGAGTCCGCTGGCTGAGCACACTGCGGCTCGCGTTTGGCTTACGTTTCGTGCGTCGTAGGCGCCAAAATCGGAAGTAGTGCGTCTACGTGAAGATCCAAAAGCAAATTTGAATTGCGCGTGACGGTGACGTTTAGTAGGCCGAAAGTTGTGGGCACGTCACGATTCGGCGTCGCCTTAGCAGTGCAAGACATTGAATGAGCGGAAGCAGCAATATTTGATGGCCAATAACTTTGCCTCTGCGGAACGCGTTGAAGTACTTTTTGCTGCAAATTATTTCCGAAATGGCCTAACTTCAAATGCATTTCTCCGCTTCGATAAAATTTGGTTTAGGGACCCTGCAAGAAAATGACAGCGTCAACCGCCTTCCAGCATACTACTGAATTGAATACTAGTGAAACTAAATACTTGCTATTCAAAGCCAAAGGAATAGCAGTGCCTATAGAGGTGCAAATAAAATTCCAAGGAAGTTTTATCCAACGCTCAACTACTTATCATTTACTTGGTGCTCTCTTTAAGAAAATCTCGCGTAGTCTGCTAAAACTTGGCCGCAGCGAGGGTAGCGAGAGCTCATTCATCACACGCCTGCTTTCGTTCACTGCAGTTAGCATTAATTTTCTTACTACACAAGAATAATTATGATTGCTGCCTCTCTGCTGCCGGTGCAACACATGGCAACTTGCGCCGTGTATTATAACTTTTTATGGCCTTACCATTTGCATATTCTAATAAATGCATAGTGATGTACTATTAGTGTTATAGTCTGCATTCTGTTTTCATATTCTTTTCTAGCAATGTGTTTAAACTATGTCGACTTTGTATATGCACGCCTTCCCCCCCCCCCCCCCCCCTGCAGTAATGTCATTACGGCGTTGTAGGAATATTGAATAAATAAAAAAGACGGTGCTCTCGAGTGTGAAACATTGTTGTAGTTATCAGTAAATTAGCAAAGCTTGCACATGAGAGCAGAAATATGCTTGAATTAAAATCTGCCATTGAGGGAGAACTAAGAAAAGAAATACGATGCCTAAAAAGTGTGAGCTTTTTGAATGATGAAATTGAATATATAAAGGGAGTGAACGCTGATCTTGCGGGGGATAACAAGTCCCCCAGGAGCATGAATGAAAAGCTAACAACCGAGTAAAAAGCCTTGAAGAAACAAACGTTTCAACAAGAGCATGGAATCACAGCACCTGAATAATACTCTCGTAAATGTAACCTCGAGATTAAGGCAACACCCAAGCTTGCTGATGAAGACATTGGTAATACCCTTCACTGCATTGGGGAACTTCTGAATGTGGCTGTCATCAAAGATGATGTTGGAAAATGTCCCCCTGTACCCGCAAAGAGTGCCACTTGAATAGCAAACATTGTAGTGCAATTCAGGAGCCGTTATAAGCGTGACTCCGTGCTGCAGAAAGCAAAGAAGGCGTGCATCTCGACAGATGATCTCGGTCACTCCTCTTACAAGCCTGCGTTCATTAACGAACATTTATGTCCGGCTCTAAAGAAACTTCTTAGCATGGGAATAGCTACAAAAACCAACGGCTAAATGAAAATTTGTGTGGACAAATGGTGGGCGAATTCTCGCGCGGAAAGATGAAAACTCGCATGATCTGCACATTCGTGATACATGCGACGTTGAAAAGATACCCTAGAAGCGCTGTACGCGGTTGTGGTGCGGCTTTTCTTTCGCAATGACGATATCACCTTGTGACGTCTGTAATATTGTAGGAAGTCGTTATCGCGACAAATTGTGTTGCCTTCATAAAACGTTCGTTCAGAACGACACAAAGAAGATGAACTATATGTTTTATGCATTTTATTTTCCTTTTGACCTAATAGTAATGATGGAGACTTGGCAAACTGGAGGTGACGAGATTTACTAACAAGATGCTAATAATGATTTCTTAATCGAATAAAGAAAATAGGTGGCGGCCTGGCGGTTCTGGTAAAAAACGGGGTAGACTCTCAAATAGTGCCAGAATTTTCTTATGCCCGTGCTGATATTTAATGCTTAACTCTCACATCATGTAATTACACAGGCATAAAGTTTTAATTTTTTCGGCAGCTGGGGCGCGACCAGCTTTCCGAACCCCATGTGTGTATTTATGTACTATGTATATATATATATATATATATATATATATATATATATATATATTGTGATGCAGCAGTTATCACGACGTTTATTACGCGTCGGAGATGCGGTGAACCGGCCACGCCCGAAGCACGGATCACACAAGAGCGAGCCCCACAAGCGATGAAGAAGAACCCCATATGAACCCCACATGATGATGATCATGTACAGATGACAATGTATAGCTTATAAATGCCCACACTAATGCCCCCTCGCGCGAGAGCGGCCATCCTGGCCGCAATTCAAAGGGGCGGCGAACGCCGCGTGAAAGGCTTCATAAGGGAAACGTGCACAACCTCAGCAGCGCGGCAGCGGCGGTCATTTGGAACAATAACTGGTGCCACGCGATAATTAACCGGAGAGGTCTGCTCCAAGACTTTGTAGGGGCCGATGAACCGAAGCTGAAACTTGTCACACAAGCCAGGAGTACGAACTGGTGTCCAGAGCAGCACTTCCTCGCCAGGGCGGAAGCACACGACGCGGTGAGAGGCGTCGTAGTGCTGCTTGCGGTCCTGTTGCCGTGCTTCAGTGTTGATGCGGGCGAGCTGGCGACAACGCAGAATGCGGGACACATATTCTGCACAGGAGGATGGGCATCAATCGACAGTTGGCGCGAAGAAAGAGACGTCAAGGCAGGAAGAGGGCGAACGACCATAGACAAGGTAAAATGGCGAGTAACCGGTCGTGCGTTGAACGGCGGTATTGTACGCAAAAGTCACGAATGGCAAAATTGCGTCCCAGTTTCTGTGATCTGGTTCGATGTACATAGCGAGCATGTCGGACAGCGTGCGATGAAATCGCTCCGTTAGGACGTTGGTTTGCGGATGGCAACTGGAGGTAGTCTTGTGGGTGGTTCCGGAGGCTCTGAGTACTTTGTCTACTAGTTGCGAGAGGAATGCTTTTCCAGGAGGACGCCAGGAGCACCGTGACGCAGTATGATGGCTTGAAGTACGAATGCAGCAACTTCAGACGCTGAGGCAGAACTGACACAAGCTGTTTCGGCGTAGCGTGTCAAGTGGTCAACGGCTGTCACAATCCATCGTTTACCGGTGAGAGTCACAGGAAGAGGACCATACAGGTCAATGCCAACGACTTCAAATGGTTGCGACGGACACGGAACCGGTTGCAGTTGTCCGCTTGGAGCTGATGTAGGGAGCTTTCGACGCTGACATAGGACGCAGGAAGCCACATACCTCGCTACACTGGCGGACAAGCCAGGCCAGTAGAAATGACCTTTGATGCGGTCATAGGTTTCCTGGAAACCAAGGTGACCAGCAGTCATGTCGTCGTGAGAAGCCTGCAGGACATGAGCACGTAGAGAGCGTGGCAGGACAGGAACCCAGCGTTGACCGTCAGGGTGATAGACATGACGGTACAGGACGCGGTTGCCAATCTTAAATTGCGTCAGCTGTCGACGAAGGCGGGTTTTAGGCGGGCGCGAAGCTCCTTGAGGGTGGTCTATGATGCGTCGACAGTAAGAGTCTGCAAGTTGCTGAGATTGGAAAAATCTGTTGTCGTGTGTAGGCATCTCCTCTACAGTGGCCAACGAGAAAGCATGTGAAGAGGGGTCGTGCGTAAGCTTTTCACGGATGATAGTTGGAGGTCCATTGCTTGGTGTCATAGGAAGCGGACAGCGAGAAAGCGCGTCTGCATCCTGGTGTTTTTTTCAGCTCTTGTAGGTAATAGTAAAGTCGTATTCTTGCAGACGAAGGATCCACCGACCAAGTCGTCCAGACAAGTTCTTTAGCGCCGAAAGCCAGCACAATGCATGATGGTCTAACTATGATGAAATGGCGGCCGTGAAGATAAGGTCGAAACTTCTGCACAGACCAAACGATAGCTAGGCATTCCTGCTCCGTGATGGTGTAGTTCTTTTCGGCGTTTGTGAGAACGCGACTTGCGTACGCGACGACCCCCTCACCTAAAGTGTCGTCTCGCTGTAGGAGAATGCCACCAATGCCATGACCACTAGCATCCGTATGCAGGAGGGTAGGAGCAGCTTCATCAAAATGGCGAAGTACTGGTTCAGATGTGAGAGCGCGCTTTAGATGGGCGAACGCTGATTCACATTCGGGAGACCACACAAAGGGAACATTAGAACGCAATAATTTGTGCAGACGTGACGCTATTGAGGCGAAGTCTCGTATGAATCGGCAAAAATAGGAAGCGAGGCCTAGAAAACTGCGCAAATCTTTGGTCTTTTCGGGACGAGGGAAGTGCCGAACTGCCGAAACCTTGTCAGGATCTGGACGAATGCCATCTTTGCTCACAATGTGACCTAATACCTTGATCGTTTTGCTCGCAAAATGGCATTTCTTGGTGTTTAGCTGAAGTCCAACGTTGGCAAGGCACGTGAGAACTTCATCCAGACGTTTCAGGTGCTGAGAGAAGGTTGACGAGAAAACAACAATATCGTCCAGATCGCACAAGCAAGTATTCCACTTCAGGCCACGAAGAACGGTGTCAATCATGCGTTCGAACGTTGCGGGCGCGTTGCAGAGGCCGAAAGGCATGACATTAAACTCGTAGAGCCCATCTGGTGTCGAAAACGCTGTTTTCTCTTTATCGTCCTCATGCATAGGTATCTGCCAGTAGCCAGAACGCAGATCGAGACTGGAGAAGTACTCGGCACCCTGCAGCGAATCAAAGCATCGTCTATTCGCGGCATAGGGTATACGTCCTTGCGTGGGATCTTGTTAAGTGCTCGGTAGTCGATACAAAATCGAAGAGAGCCGTCTTTTTTACGAACCAAAACAGCGGGGGATGACCAAGGGCTAGCAGAGGGGCGTATTATGTTCCGTTGGAGCATGTCGGTGGCGTTCTCGTCAATGACTTTCCTCTCGGCTAGCGATACGCGATACGGTCTACGGCGCACGATAGATGTGCCATCTGTCTCTATCCGATGCGTCGTAATCGAAGTTTTTCCCAACAAAGATGAATGCGCATCAAACGAAGCTTCATGTTTTTGGAGCAAAGCAAGCAACTGTTGTGACTGCGAAAGGTGTCAGGTCGGAACTGATGGCAGCTGCAAGAGCTGAACCAGATGCGCTCTGTCCAGTGCAAGGAATTTCAGAGGAAGCTGCTTTAAAGGAAACAACAGAGATATACTCTGATTCAGTGGCGCAAGCCAATGTACTGCCTTTAGAGATGAGAATCTTTTCGGATGTCGGATTTGTAACGCCGAGAAGTGCAGAGCCATGATCAAACCGAACCAGCCCTGATGCAAAGGCTATCCTTCTTGCGAGACAGCGTGCAGATGGTAATACGAGCACGTCGCCGCAGTCAACGACATCAGACGTGATAGTAACAATGCTCTGATGGCGAGGTGGTAGCGCGGTATCTTCTGTAGCAAGCAAGTGAAGTGGTGCGTCATCTACATGAAGTGAATAGGTCGTGTCAGTCATGTGGAGAACGCGTTGCCCGCGGCAGATGGAGGCGGAGGCCGTAGAAAGAAAATCGCATCCCAATATGAGCTGCTGGGCACACGAACTTAGCACTGCAAATTGCACGTAATGCAGAAGTCCGTCAATGGAAATACGAGCAGTGCACACGGCGATAGGTCGAATGGCGGCCCCTTGAGCAGCGAGTAGCGTAGGTTCATCATAGAGGGTCGTAACTTTCCGGAGTCGCGAGCACAATGCACGGTGAATAATTGAAACACTAGCACCAGTATCTATCAAAGCTTCGACTTGTACACCTTCTACTATAACCAATATCATATTGTACGGACGCGATGGAGGAATTTCTTTCCTGTCGTTCGATGCAGTTTTTCCTCCAAAAGCTGCATAATTCAGTTTTCCGGACGACGCTCGGCGAATTGAGAAGCAGGTCGATGTGGGGACGTAGAGCGGCGAAGGGGTGACGGCGAGCGGCGTCTCGCAGGACGATATGTCGGAACCGTCTCGGATGCTACAGTAGGTGATGGAGAGCGGCCGCGCGGAGGAGCATAAGGACGGTGTTGGTCATGCAGGCTCCCTAGACGTTGAATGGTAGCTCCGGGCGAAAAGTCATCCCGTTCGTATGCGTCATATCCACGACGCTCGTCTTGCTGGCGCTTGCGGCAAAAAACGTGCTATATGGCCACGATAGCCGCAGTAGTAGCAGATGGGACGAGGAGGACGCCACTGCGGATAGGTGGTTTGGGTTGGTGCGCTGGTAGTCAGGGAAGCCATGTGGGCCGGCGTTGGTTTTTGAGGCATCGGTGGAACGATGACTGGAGTAATAGCGGCTACTTGTGAGTACGTTGGTGGGGCCCGAGGGGTTAGAGGGTCCGTGTACGCTGCGCCAGACATGGACGCCAATTCCTCCTTGACAACGTCTCGCAGATTGGTATCCGATACATGAGAAGGCATAGGCCCTGCGGCGAAGCCAAGATACTGTAGCTCTTCGCGAATTATTGCGCGGATCATTGCTCTTAACGTGGGGTCGTCGGCGGTAGTGGTTGCAGTGGTGTCTGGCTGCAACCGTACTGATTCGAGTTCGTCGAGGCGCTGGCAGGTAGCGACGATATGGCGGCCCCTTTATAGGGGGATCCTGATAGTGAGACGCTGATTGTCACGGACAAAAAGTAAATGGCAGACAGGTTCAACCTCCATTTTCAAAGCGTATTTTCCAGAGGGCACGGCAGCGTTCATTGGAACATGTCACATTTTGCTTGGCTCGTTGTGCAGGTGCTCCTTCTTTTCCGGCCGCTGCCATGTTCTGCGCACCCGGCTTCCACAGAGCAGGCGCCGCGGAACCTTCAATCAAGAAATGCTTGGGAAACTGCGACATCTTCTGACAGTTATCTGGACTACAACAAGACAATCAGCGTCTCACTAAACTGGAACCACAGGGCAGTGACGTCACTGGATCCCCCTATAAAGGCTGCAATCAACCCCCATGGGCTCAGAGGGCACGGCAGCGTTCATCGGAACATGTCACATTTTGCTTTGCTCGCTGTGCAGGTCAGTTTTCACAATACATACCATTGCTTACGTACCAGTTGTTACGGTCTTGTGATGCTGCCGTGCCCTCGGACTTGCATAAGCATTCTTGATGATTGTTGGTCTGTGTTCTTACTTCTGTTATGTGGTGATGTGGAAATGAATCCCGGTCCTCGCGGTGATAATGAACCAACACTTAGCACAATCTTGGCAGAATTAAAGAGTCTGAAACTTGCCGATTCAAAGCGCGACGCTACTCTTGCTGAAATTAACGAAAAGCTATCCAAACTAGACGAAGCTCTCACGATATCCAAGGCAAACGATGAAAAGATACTTAAGCTCGAGGAATCAGTACAGCACTTACAGAATGTTCTGGCTGCACAGGGAAAACAACTGATAGATTTTGAGGACCGCAGCCGTAGGAATAACTTAGTAGTATTCGGAATAAAGGAAGATGCTAGTGAAACCCGGTCCGATCTTGAAAAAAAGCTTCTTCAAGACGTTTGCAAGGACAAGCTAGGAGTGAACATTGATTCTCTGGAACGTATACACAGAATTGGCAAAAAACGCGATAATAAACCAAGGCCTGTTATTCTTCGGCTCTACAACTATAACGAAAAAATAGCCGTACTTACAAATGGCCACAAACTGAAAGATTCCGGATTGTCAATATCTGAAGACTACTCGCAGGCAACTGCCAAAATAAGGAAACTGCTTTGGCAATCCTATAAGAGCGAAAAACGCCCCGGTCATAAAATAAAGCTCGTCTACAACAAACTGCATATAAATGGTAACATTTATGCGTGGGACGAGCAGAAAAACTGCAGGGTATTGCTGCACAAAGCAGCCCACACGTCCAAAGATTGATGAACAGATACCACCGAACGCGTTGTGGAAAAATCACTTCGACTAATATGTTTGAATGCGCAAAGTTTGTGCAACAAGCAAGACCGGCTCGAACAGTTATTACTCTTCTGTGATCCACACGTGACGATTATATCTGAAACTTGGCTTCATGCCGACATTCCTGATAGCTGCGCCGTACCGCCTTCATACACATGCTACAGAAAGGACCGCGCCACGAGGGGCGGCGGAATTGCGATTCTCGTTAAGGCTAGATTGCCTTCTGTCCTTTTGCCCGATGTTTCCACCTTTCATGAAAGCGTTTCGTGTAGGCTGATGTTCTCAGGTAACCAAATAACTATTGTTGGTATCTATAGGCCTCCTGGGGCGGGACCAGTATATCTACTGGAATTATATGATTATCTAGAAACGTGCTTAAATCAGAATATTATAATTGCAGGCGATTTTAATCTTCCCCACATTGATTGGGGCACCATGACGTTTAGTCCCCCCGATGCGCATAGTTCAGAAGTATTACTTGATATATTGTTAGCTTATAATCTAGTCCAGACTGTACACTCTCCTACACGCGTAACTAGTTCAGCTTCCTCAATTCTAGACCTCATTTTATGTTCCGCAGGCATAAAAAATTGTATTACCGAAGTTTACGAGGGCATTTCTGATCACAAACTAGTCTACTTTAACTGCATGCTCCCTCGCCAACTGGGAACGTCCACGCCAAAATTACAAACTGTAAAGCATTTTGACGCGGCAGACAACCCACGCATTATGCACTTTCTGCAAGATGCCCTCTTATCGTTTTGTGAGGACTACGTAAATGCGGTGTGGGCGAGGTTTAAATACCTCTGCGATTACTGCATACGAAACTTTGTACCGGAAAAAGTAAAGAAACTAGGGAGAACAAACCCTTGGTTAACCCGAGAACTAATACAATTAAAACGGAAGATCAAGCGTTGCAGGAAGAAAAAGAATAAAAATGCGTCACTAATTACAGAATTAAGCGCCTCCCTCAAGCATAGACTGCAAAAAACAAGAGACAGGTATTTTTCGGAGACACTTGGTCATTTTGCAACGGAAAATCCTCGAAAATTGTGGCAGTAGCTTTCGAATAAGGACAATAAAAAGTTAGACCAAGTAATGGTTGACGGGGAAGTTATCACGGACAAAAAGGAAATGGCAGACAGGTTCAACCTCCATTTTCAAAGCATATTTTCCAGAGCTGATGCAAGGATTGATAACACGTCAGTTAGTGATGGCGCAAGCACCATTACCAGCTCTTCGGAAGGTGTTACCGAACTTCTATTGCGATTGGATCCAAAAAAATCACCCGGCCCTGATAACATTCCCGCAGCATTCTTAAAAAGGTATGCAGAAATTGTGGCCAGATTTCTCGTCGTAATCTTTCAAAAATCTGTAGTCAGGCGTCGTACCCCATGACTGGCGTGTTGCGCGTGTTGTACCCGTATTAAAGAAAGGAAATCCATCGGAAATCAATAATTACCGCCCTATATCTCTCACCTCTATTCCTTGCAAACTAATACAGCATATTATACTCAAATACCTTAACAGCTTTTTAGACACGAATAAAATAATCAGCAACAGGCAACATGGCTTGGGGCAACGTTTTTCCACTACTACACAACTAATTGATACCGTACATAATCTAACAAAAACTCTCGACAGTGGTGGTCAGGTAGATATAAGTTTTGTGGATTTCTCCAAGGCGTTTGATAGGGTTCCTCACTCCAAATTAATAACCAAAATGAAAGAAATGGGTATCCCTTCCTGTATCATCGCTTGGGTTATGTCATTTTTACAAAATAGAAAACAATATGTGGAAATTGATGGCAACTGCTCCCGCTTCTTAGATGTTCACTCTGGTGTTCCTCAGGGCTCAGTCTTGGGGCCTATTTTAATATATATATTAACGACCAGTTAGGTATTCTGGAACTAAGCACGCCGGCCAGGTTATTCGCCGATGACTGCATTATCTTCAAAGCATTCATTCTGTATCCGATCAACTTGTCCTAAATTCGAACTTACAGCTCCTTGCAGACTGGTGTAACAAGTGGGATATGACAATTAATTATGATAAAACAGTTTATTTATGTGCTACGAATAAGATCAACAAAATGAAATTTACGTATGGCATTGGGGACAACATAATTAGTCAAGTGGAAGAATACAGATACCTGGGCGTGACTTTAACATCTGATCTTAAATGGTCATCCCATATATCCAACATCTGCTCCTCTGCAAGAAGAAAGCTAGGTTTCTTAAAATATAAATTAGGCAATTCTTCAAGCGTACTTAGACTTCAAGCTTACATATCAATTGTTAGACCTACTCTTGAATACGCCAGCACAGTATGGGACCCACACACCACAATCAACATAGATAAACTAGAAAAAATCCAGAGATTAGCAGCAAGGTTTATATATAACCGCTATAAGCGAAGGGACTCTCCGTCCGCCATGTTACATCAGGCAGCCCTAGAGCCATTGGCTGAAAGAAGAAAGGCTGCCCGGCTGCGCTTTTTTCACTCCTTGTATTTTCAAAAGCTAGGCATTCAGCCACAGGATTACTTCGAAAGGGACACAACCAGACCCTCACGACATAAACATAGCCATAGCATCAAGCCAATATTTGCCCGCACGAGTTACTTCAAACATTCATTTTTCCCTAAAACAATATCCGACTGGAATTCCCTGCCTCATGACTCACCTCTCCTTTCTTCAACTTCTTGAGAGCCTGTATATAAGTATCTGTATGTATGGTTAGAAATGATGATTACTTATTAACTGTGCGTAGTGTGCTTTTTTGTCTATGTACCTTTGTTTGGGGCACGTACTCTCACTAATTGTATTTGCTTTGTAACCTTGTTTAGTTTGTTATTATGTTTTCTGGATGTAAATTATAACTTCCCCATTGTTGCTGATCCTAAGGCATAGTGCTTACTAACAAATGTATGTACCCTCTCCTGCTTGGACCGATCCGGTCTGCAGTATTTTGTAAATAAATAAATAAATAAATATCAGTGACGGTAGCGGGGTTCTTGATGGCTAAGGCATTGAAAGCGACAGCGCCGATGCCTTTGAGGATATGGCGAACCCTGTCTGATTCGGTCATGGCCGTGTTCACGCGTCGACAAAGAGCAAGCACATCCTCGATGTACGAGGATGTACGATGTACGAGGATTCCCCGAGTTGTTGCTTTCGAGTGTCAAGCGTCTTTATTGCGAGGGCGGAACGAACAGCCGGTGTGCCGAAGATTTGGCGGAGCTGCTGTTTGAAAGCACTCCAGTTCGTGAAATCAACCTCATGGTTTAAAAACCAAGTCTTCGCTACTGCTGTTAGATAAAAGGCGACGTGACGTAGCTTGGACGCGTCGTCCCAACGGTTAGCCGAACTCACTCGGTCGTAGTCGTCCAACCAATCCTCGACGTCTTCACCGCGAAGTCCAGCACACAGATGGGGATCACGCTGGTGCCCACTGATAATCCAATACGGAGAGGCTGGGGTAGCCGAGGCCGAGATGGTTGAAGTAGAAGTGCCCGTTGGCTCGTCCTGTGACATACTGGAGGACAGCTGACACAATCGGCGACCTGATTGAAGCTCCAGGAGGTTCAGCGGGGAGTCAGAGGACGGAGGACCGTAAAGCACACTCCACCACTTGTGATGTAGCAGTTATCACGACGTTTATTACGCGTCGGAGATGCGGCGAACCGACCACGCCCAAAGCACGGATCACACAAGAGCGAGCCCCACAAGCGATGAAGAAGAACCCCATATGAACCCCACATGGTGATGATCATGTGCAGATGACAATGTATAGCTTACAAATGCCCACAATATATATAAACTTTTTATAACAGTTGCACTTGAAGAAACTTCGTGTGATCTCGAAGAATTGTTCAGTGAAGTGACGGCCCTATTTGAGTATTTATACAAGACCTCGTAACAGGAGACAGTTCAGTTTCACAGCCGGAGTCCTCTCGCACCACTAAGAATATTGCATCTCTCTGTCGTGTAATCTTCCTTCGTGAAATTGTTTTATGCTCCGCTATCATTAATACTGCTTCGCCTTTCCGGAGAAACTGCAGCACCTCGCTATCTCTATCTCGCTCTTATCTTTTTCTACGAGTCCGAGTATGAGCGCTGCTGCGAGCGACTGCTGTTGATTCTGATTTTGGCTGAATCCGGCTTGCCCTCATTTCGGTTACCGAGTTATTTATACAGGGTGTCCCAATTATCATGCACCAAGACTCAAAAGAAGAGCGACTGTGTTACTCGAAGAATACCTAGTGCATAGTGTTTCCAGTACAGTGGAGTAGCCGCCAGTAATTGTTTAATTACTCAGATTTATTTAGGTAATTATAATTAATTTTCTAAATGAGGACGTACTGTCGTAATTATCAAACTGTCAATGAGGCATTTGTAGGCATCACCAAATTAGATCTAACTGCGGTGTTTTCAGCGACATAATAATTGCACACAATTTTTTTCCGACTAATAAAGAAACCCTACGAAAATTGACAACTGCCGCGTGACTGCGCTCCCACCCACGTCACAACGGAACGCCCTCGTATAAGATGATTGAAAGCAATACGAGGTCCCGACGCAGTCTTTGACAATGGAACCGCCTTTTGTACACTAAATACTTGAGATGTGGCCCAACTTCTAATCATAAATTCTGATTATGATTTTTAACTGCTTTGCCTGGCACAAACCCGAAGACACATCGCATCACCTTGATAACGATACGGAAGGACCACCAACAGCTGGTTAATTTAGCGGCTTCGTAGCTATTCCTTACTCTCATTTCTGCGTCACATTTATTATCAGTCTCTCAAGGGCGACTGAGCACATTGATAACAAAAGCCACTTGATTACGCGGCCGAAGTACTGCTCTAATCACGCACGAAACGCGAAAAGGAATGGAATAGGCATGGAATGTCAAAATCCCGGCTCTGCTCGCACCGCATCGAAACAGCTGCGCGCGCAACTATACCTCGCGCCAGAAGCTTGTTTCGGAGCAAAGCCAAATTAATGTGACTTTATTTTTCATAAGAGTGTATACGTGCTGTAAAAACAGGTTCGTGGCAAAAAATAAAAGCGAAATAAACAGACCGGGAAGCGACTGACGTATAGAAAAAAAAAGCGAAACTGACGCGTTCAAGAAAGTAAATGTACCACTTCTACATGAACCGAATTGGCAATTGCACAAAAAAAAGAACAAATAAAAAGTGTACGCAGAGTTTTTGCTGGGATTTATCTGAAGGACGGGTAAGCATTTCGTAGTACTGGCGTGGTGTTTCGGGGTAGCATGCTGGTGTGTTTGGTATAGTTGCGAGAACGACCGAGAAAGAACCATGAAACGGACAACCGCGGTTGCAACATCGAACTGTTAAGTAAGACCTGCACGAGACGGCGTATAGAAGAAGCGAGTAGGAGCACTCATGTTGTAGATGGCCCGCAGCAGATGTGCACGTGGGATGAAATGACCAGGGATGAGTAGCAAATGGAGGAAATATATGCAACATTAGCTACTCTTAATCACCCGCCATGGTTGATTAGTGGCTATGATGGCGGGTTGCCAAGCGCGAAGTCGCGGGAACGAATTCCGGCCGCGGCGGCCGCATCTCGATACGGGCGAAAACATCCGTGTGCTTAGATTTAGGTGCACGTTAAAGAACCCTTGGTGGTCCAAACTTCCCGGGTCCCCCACTACGGGTGCGTTATATTCATATGGTGGTTTTGGCATGTAAAACCCCCTGACTTAAATAATAATAATGTACACTGAACCATTATAAACTGATCAACCGTGCTCCATTTGCGGTTAAAAATGGCACGGCTCATATCTTGAAAGCGATCTGCGAAAGCGGCATGGGCTGAGAGCTCCGTGAGCGTGGTGTTCTCGCCGCGAATTTGTTGGCGTTGAAGCGAGAGACAGCACGCCGGTGAATTTGCACGTTGCTTAGGCCGCTGTGTTGAAAGCGACAGTCTTACAGGACGGACGGAGCGACCGCTTTTCCTTTGGGTAAGGATAGAAATGCTGAAGCATTTAAAACCGTCGGTGTGCGTTTACCACCTACGAATTCTCAAGCGCCATTGAACAGCTGATGCTGCCCAAAGGACGTGTTCGGATAGGTCTCCCTCTGCAGCTACTCAGTACGGAGTCTGCTTTATCACTCATCTTCGCATTATGCGTGGGATCGTTCCCTACCTGCGGCAAGTTGTTTGTTCATCCTCTTTCATGGCCAATAATTTATCATTGCTTTAATTCAATTGGTAAGTAGAAGCAATTTCCGTTATGTTACCCTGGTGTCTTTGTTTGTTGGCTTCTCATAATGATAAATATAAATCAGTCACCTGGGTTAACTCCTTTCTTCTTATTCTCACTCTGGTTACACATGATATCGGGGAATATATTCATGAAAATGGTCAAATATATATCCTTATCGATTTCCGCAAAGTCTTCCATATAATATCCCACAGAAAGCTGCGTATCAAGCTGTCCCGATTTGTAGGTAATACTCAGCTATTAAAATGAATTGAGGCATATTGTCGCGTGGTAATGACGGTAAAGAAAGGAAAACTGTGAATGGCGTAACTAGCGTTTTATCGGGCGAACTTCTGCCCACAAAAGCTAGTTACACTCAAAGCACAGCAAGAGCGGCGAACACTGTCGGCGGTCGTCCAAATCTCATCTGCCGGTCAATTGCGCCGGATTTTATACACGAGCCATCGAACGTTTCAGAGTAACTGCTGGTGCCCGCGTGTCTTCAAGAAAGTTCTACCATAGAGGAAGAAATACCACAAGAGCAGGCACTCCCATAGAGCCCAGCGGCCGAATTGACTGCAGCGCACCAAGCCGTTGGCGTTAATACCTTAACCACACTTTCGGTTTTGTGCGCGCGCGTTTTGAATACTAGCTGGTACGCGTAACGTCGGCTTAGCTGGTTTTTTCTTTTTCTTCTATAGCACAACCGCGCGCGGTCTTCGAGCGAAATGGTTTTATTGATAAGTAAAATTGATTGCGAACGATCTTCACAACCTACATGGAATATGTGCCACGTGCAATTTCATAAAGACGTAAGACGCCTTGCGCTATGAGGAAATCTCATCAAGTTTAAGACATCACACGTAACGACATCTACAGGCTCTGAACTGGCCGCTCTTCGAGCTGCTGTCGAATACATTGAAAAAGAACCGCCCAACAAATGGGCAATATTTTGTGACTCGAAGGCAGCCCTCCAGAGCTTGAGAAGTTTACGACGTGGCAATTATGAACAGCTGGTGTCACAAATCCACGAAACCTGCCATTGCGCTTCTGAAAGAGGACATAATATCATATTTCAGTGGCTGCCGGGACATTGTGGCATCGTTGGTAATCACCTCGCCGATGACGCTGCCCGACGTGCCCAGGCTGGCTCACCGACACTCCTCATACCTTTATCCAGAGTCGACGCTGCAAGAGAGCTTCGCAGTCTCGCTCGTACAATCACGTTAGGTTGCTGGCATACACCTCAGAACTCTAAGTGTCGTTTACACTACCTCGACCCATCACTGAAACTTACATTACCAGCGAACCTTCCACGACGTGACGCAACACTCCTGTGTCGGCTGTGGGTAGGAGTAGCATTCACCAACTCCTACAGCTATCGTATTGGAATGGCGGATTCACCAATGTGCGCTAAGTGCAAGTGTGAAGAGACCATCAGTCACCTTCTGTGCCACTGTTCTCGCTTCGATAATCAACGCGAGACTCTCCAGTGTGCCTTAAATAGACTGGATGACAGGCCATTTACGGAAGCGAAGACCTTGGGGGCCTGGCCTCATAGTTCATTGGCCCAGAAAGCAGTTCGAGCGCTTTTTCGCTACCTGAGGGCAACAGACTTGAGTGCCAGACTGTAGACATCCTACACCTAAGTTCTCTCTCTCCCTCTTTCACTCCCCATTCCCCTCCCCACGTGTAGGGTAGCAAACTGGACTCAGTCTAGTTAACCTCCCTGCCTTTCTGTCTTCCCTTCTCTCTCTCTCTCTCTCTCTCATTTTATACAAATGCTCGTCGCGGGCTTCTTGTGCATTCATACAACGTTGTGGCACCAGGTAAGCCGCAGTAGTTCCCGCAGGAAGCTCCACCAGACCGACGTCAGCTGTAAAAAATTTATTTACAAGCCCGTCATTTTGGTATTAACAAGTAAGAATAATGCGTGTAGAGGCGAAGCGTGCGACAGTGGTGAATGGGCAGCATTACCAAGAACGGCAGTTCGCTTTTACGCACACGGCGTAGAAAATACCCGACTCATCCCAAACAATACCGTACATACTACGAAAAACATTCTATTTCCATGCATTCCCCTTTTCTCGCGCCTTACTTCCTGCCCCTTAAAAGCACGAATACACGGGCTACTGCGCGTTTCCAGAACTTTGCTACAACCGACGCGATAGTACGCTACGAATACACAGAGGTGGCCACAACACAGGCTCTCAACCAGACCATGCTGGAGGCTCGCCGAATTCCTTCTACTCGCACTCAACCCAAACGCGTGCCTGTCGTTCCGAAGACAGAATTTTCGAGTCTCTAGTTCCTAGCGTTTGAGCTCCTTAGCGTTATCTTTTGCACGTTCTGCCGGCGCAAGCTACACACTCCCGTGTTATCACTCTTGAAAATTGCTCGTCGCGTTTTTGACAAGCGCGGGTACCGAAAGAAGGCTTCAATTGCTACTGGGCCATAAAAATTCTCACAAACCTGTCGCAGTAGGATTCAGTACACGCCCAACTGCGTCACCACGGCCGAGCTGCTTTTTGCTGCGTCATGACAGGCGCGGCAAGCGTGCCTCATGAGTAACAAAAAAAGTACCGAAAATATTTTCAACAATGTTGGCCGTCAGAGAAAGCGGCACGAACTTGTGAGTGCATTAAAGTTCGAATCCTAAAGGCGCACCACGGCAGAGCTGGTCTTCGCTAACCGCGTCACAGCGTCAGGCACGCCCATTGCGCTTGAAAGTACCCCAAAAAGTAACAAAATTAGTTACAATAATGTTGCTGGTCAGAGAAAGCGCCAAAACTTGTCACAGTAAGATTCAGTACACGAGAAACTGCATCAAAGCACCCTGTGCGACTAGCGTGCCCAAAAACTACCGAAATAAGTTAAAATAATATTGGGGCTCATAGAAAGCGTCGCAAACATCTCCCAGTACGATTCATTAATTCAAATTAACAGCGAGAAGACGGCCGCGCTGTTTTTCGTTAATTGCGTCACAAGTCTAGCCTAGGTGCCGTGCCGTAAGCCTAATTGCTTGAAATGCGTCGTAGACTGTCGACAAAGTTTCTCACCTGGCCGTAGTTAAATAGTGCTGTGGTGCCATGTCGAAGTTCAGAGGGAACGCAAGAATTCGCCGGGAGCCCATCAAACCAGGTTAAATCCAAAAGTAGAAAAACAGGCAGACGGGTGACCGAACAGGTCAACGCTCAGATGCGCGGCCGGTCTCGCTCGCTCCGGCGGCGTGTCTGACGAATGACGCGAGCATTTGGCTCGTCATTCGCCGATTCGCTTTCGCTAGGCAACGGAAGTATGCCGCAAAGATTGATTTAATTTATATGCAGATATTTTTGCTTTTTCCGGCAAACAATAAAAAAAAAATGAAACAATTTGAATTAACCTCATTTCACAATTTTTTTTTCGATGCTCACGCAGCAAACGGCCGGCTTTAGTACTAGGGTGACGTATTTCCTATTGCCAGTTTTCGCCGAGTGTCCCCTCTTGCTACATTTCTTTCTCTATTGTTGTACACCATTCGTTTCAGGCATACATGCAATGAGATCCATTTCTGGAACAGTGCCGAAAATTGTGATACATGCAGGCACGGCCCCCGCTGAATAGATAAGTTTTGTTAGACGGCGAAAAGTGCTCACCAGGAAAAGGTAAACGAGACCATGCGTCATTGTCCCCCTCTCAAAAAGCATCGTCCCAATGCTACAAACATAACAGGACAGCGAAACACAAAAGGACACTTATCAAAGAAACAATATCCAAAGTAACGCAGTCCAAAAAAAGAAAGTCCAAAGGTCAGATACGCCAATTCCTAGAGTTCACTGGTAGAACGGCTTAAGTTCCACAACGTCGACAATTTCAGGTCGTGAGCGGCGCCGCTGCTATAGCGAAATGCCGTCTGGCATGACCTCATAGTCGAGTGCGTCAATGAGTCGGATGATCTTGTAGAGTCCGAAATAGTGGCGTAAACGCTTCGCGCTAAGTCCTCGTCGGCGTATTTGGGTCCAAACACAAACGCGGCCGCCGGGATAGTACTCAACGAAGCGTCGTCAAAGGTTGCAGTGTCGGCTGACGGTCCTCTGCTGGTTTTTAATACGCGGGCGGGCTTCTTCGGCGCGCTGGAGATAGGTGGCGATGTCAAGATTCTCTTCCTCGGTGACGCGCGGCAACATGGCGTTGACAGTGGTCGTCAGGTTCCTGCCGTAAACCAACTTGAATGGAGTGATCTGTGTTGTTTCTTGCACCGGCGAGTTGTAAACGAAGGTTACGTACGGCAGGATGGCATTCCTGGTCTTGCGTTCCACGTCGACGTACATTGCTAGTATGTCAGGGAGGATATTATTCAGGCGTTCCGTAAGACCATTCGTCTGCGGGTGGTAGCCCGTAGTTCTCCTGTGGCTTGTCTGGCTGTATTGCAGAATATCTTGGGTGAGCTCCACTGTAAAGGCCGTTCCTGTGTCGGTGATGAGGACTTCTGGAGCGCCATGTCACAGCAGAATGTTCTTGATGACGAATTTCGCCACTTCTGCTGCACCACCTTTTGGCAGAGCTTTCGTTTCAGCGATGTGGGTGACGTAGTCCGTCGCCACAACGATCCACCTATATCCACATGTTGACGTTGGAAATGGTACCAACTAATCCATCCCGATTAGCTGAAATGATCGGTAAGGAGGCTCGATCGGCTGTGGTAATCCTGCTAGCCTTGTCAGCGGTGTCCTCCGTTGCTGACAGTTTCGGCATGTCTTGACGTAACGGGCAACGTCGGTGGTCAGGCGCGGCCAGTAATACATTTCCTGTATCCTCGATAGCGTCCGGGAGTATCCGAGGTGCCCAGCGGTCGGAACATCATGTAGGGCGTGCAGTACTTCTGGACGCAGCGCTGAGGGAACAAGAAGGTAAATGGCTCGGACTAGTGAGAAGTTATTCTTTACGAGTAGGTTGTTTTGAAGTGAGAACGAAGACAATCATCACTTAAATGCCCTAGGGACAACGTCGGTGTTGCCTTCCATATACTCGACGAGGCTTTGTAGCTCCGGGTCTACTCATTGCTGTTCAGCGAAGGCTTCCGCGCTTATTATTCCAAAGAAGGCGTCATCACCTTCGTGATCTTGCGGCGATGGGGCCATGGGGGCGCATGATAGGCAATCGGCATCCGAGTGTTTTCGTTGGGACTTGTAGTTTACAGTGACGTCATATTCTTGCAGTCTGGGGCTAGACCGCGCCAGGCGTCTTGAAGGGTCCTTTAAATTCGCTAGCCAACACAAAGCGTGATGGTCGCTGGCGACTTTCAACGGCCTGCCATATAGGTAAGGGTGTAATTTCACTGTAGCCCAAATGATGGCGAGGCATTCCTTTTCGGTTGTAGAATAATTGCCTTCCGCTTTTGACAGTGACTGGCTGGCGTAAGCTAACACCCGCTCAAGTCCATCTTTCCTCTGGAGTAGGACGGCACCAAGGCCTAGACTAGTGGCGTCAGTGTGGATTTCGGTATCGGCGTCCTCGTCGATGTGAACAAGTACTGGTGGCGATTGCAGGCGTCGTTTGAGTTCTTGAAATGTGTCCGCCTGTGGCGTTTCCCACTTGAACTCGACATGACATTTACCTAGATGTGTCAGCGACTCAGCAATGCGTCAAAACTCCTTGACAAAGCGGCTGTAGCAGGCATACATGCCAAGTAATATATGCACTGCCTTCTTCTCGATGGGCTGCTGGAACTTTGCGATGGCGGCTGTCTTCTGCGGGTCAGGGTGGACTCCAGATCTGCTGATGACGTGGCGCAGGAACAGAAGCTCATCGTAAGCGAAGCGGCACTTTTCCGGCTTCAGAGTGAACCCTGATGACTTGATGGCCTATAGTAGTGTCGCAAGCCGCCTAAGGTGACCGTGAAAATATTCAGCGAAGACGACGACGTCATCCAAACAAAGAAGCTGGTCCGCCACTTCAATCCTGCGAACACTTGTCCATGACGCGCTGGAAAGTTACAGGCGCCGAGCACAGTCCGAATGGCATGACGAACTCATAGAGGCCGTCTGCCGTGATTAAGGCGGTCTTTTCGCAATCACTCTCGTCGACTTCTATTTGCCAGTAGCCAGTCTTGAGGTCCATCGACGAGAAGTATTTAGCGTTGCAGAGCCGATCCAATGTGTCGTCTATCCGTAGGAGGGGGTATACATCCTTCTTTTTGATCTTGTTCAGTCGACAATAATCGACGTAGAAACGCAGAGTTCCGTTCTTTTTCTTCACCAAGACTACATGACATACCCACGAGGTTTTCGACGGCTGGTTGATGTCGTCGCGGAGCATTTCGTCGACTTGTTGGCTTTTAGCTTCAGATTCTCACGTCGAAACTCGGTAAAGGCTCTGGCGGAGTGTTCCAGCGCACTGTTCGGTTACTATGCGATACTTTACAACTGGTGTTCGTTGAACCATCGATGACGTCGAAAAGCATTCTTTGTTTAGCCAGAAAAGATTTTTGAGCTGTGGCTGTTTGCTTCCGCGAAGACTTGGATTTTTGTCGAAGTCCGGCTCGGGAACTATTACCGTCGGGGTAAACTCGGCGGGCGGAATCCGAGAGGACAAACTCATTTCTGGTTGCAATTCCCTCGATGTATGCGATCGTCCTTCTCTTGTTGACGTGCTTGAACTCCTGGCTGAAGTTGGTCAGCATCACTCTCGCTTTCCCTCCATGCGGTCGAGCGATCCCTCTTGTGACGCAAATTTCACGATCGAGCAGTAGGCGTTGATCGCCCTCGATAACGCCTTCTATGTCTGCGGGTGTTTCATTGTCGACGGAAATAACAATGCTGGAGCGACACGGGATGCTCACTTGATATTTGAGCATACTCAAGGCGTGGTGACTACGAGGGCTCTCCGGGGTATCGTTTCGTCTACCCACAGCGTTATCGCCTTTGACTTCAGGTCGATGATTGCGCTTTGTTGGTTCAGGAGGTGCATGCAGAGAATGACGTCACGTGAACACTGTTGGAGGATAACGAAGGCGGCAAGGTAGGTCCACTCATGAATCGTAATTATTGACATGAAGGTTATAGTTGGCGTTATTACGTGCCTTCTAGCTATCTGGATTTGAGGGCCTTCCCGTGCAGTCTTCCTTCAACTGTGTGGCTATGGGTTCAATCATGAGGGAGTAGTGAGCTCCTGTGTCAACTAAGGCGGTGACTGCGTGGCCGTCGAGAAGCATGTCGAGGCCTGTGGTTCTTTGTTTTACGTTGCAGTTAGGTCTTCGCGTTGGATCACGGCTGCATCGCGTCATCAGGTCTTTGGTCGGCGCATTCTTTGCTTGCAGGCTTCAGTAGAGCGGCAAGTTGGGCTAGTTCATTGAAGTCCATCTTGTAATACGGTGGTTACTGCTCTATAAACACACGGACAACAGAAGTAGAAATGGGCAGGATGCGCGCAGGCACATACTGAATTTTATGGGGTGAAAGTTGACATACATATGTGACGTCATCATGCTGATAGGTCATCCAAAATCGCTGGCGTCACAATCTTGCGTCCAGAAATTGCACCTCACAATCAGGAAGCACAATGGAAGGATCGCTAACGCATACACGTACTTTCTTGTTTATAACATAGGTCTTGAACAGCTATCGTGTGCGACCATCCTTATGACGGAATAAAATTTTCGAAATTTTCTAGAAGCAGAAGGCACACCTTCTTTGTCTTTTTTTCACAAGCCCTGCAATATTTTGCTACGTGGGAATGCTCGTCAGATGACTTATTCTTAAAATGCTGTTTTATACGGATATTAATAGAGCGTCCAGTCTGACCGACATAAACACAGCCGCAGGGAAAGGGAATTCGTAAACCACACCGCACATACAAGGCACGAACTGTGGCCTGTGGCTTACATGGAAAGCAAAAGGGCTATGCCTAGGAATTATTTAAATCTTTCTCAGGACCTGTGCACACAAACGGGCCATTTTTAAAGGTGCAGAAGACGCTTCATTCACCCCATAACGTTGCGCCACGTTGTTCAAAGTGTGCGACACCTTATGCTGGTAAGGGATCCCAGCATGTCTCTTACGCTCCTGGTTGTTGTCTTGAGTTCAAACTGTGACGTTACACTTAACTTTCTCAATCAATTTTTCGCAAGCCGCTGTTACCACAGAGCTCAGATAACCAGCTGTATTTAGTCTAACCACTTGGTGTTCAACACTCTCCGCTACTGTGTGGCCGTATGATTTCATCAGGGCAGCACCAATGCTAGACAGAACAATGGCGTTTTTACTGTTTTAGAATTACCTGAAGAAAACCTTAACGGTGCTTTCATGGATCCAGGATGAAATAGCCAGCAGGTATGAGCCACGTCAAAGCGCGCGCAAATATCTAATTACTGTAGCTCGTTCGCATGAGGGTGTTTAACTGTGAAGCTCAGGCCTATCCCCGATTTTTAAATACTTTCTAAGAGTCAAGAACCCGGTCCTCCAGCGCTCCCCTGTCGACAAATGACAGGTAGTCGTCGACATAGCAAAAAAGGTCAACAGCTATTTTACCCAGGTCGTCACTGATGACCCTATCAACTTTCGAACCTTCGACAGAAAGATGTCGCTAAGGTCTGGTGATACTCTAGAGCTAATACGGACCCCCGACTTCTGAATGAAAAGCTGTCCTCGCCAGGAAACGTAGGTGGATGACAAATACGTAGACAAAAGTTCCAAAAAGACTTCCACAGAGACATCACACTGCACAATGAACTTCTGCTCGTTATTATATTCCGTATTGCACTCCTTTACACCAATCACAAGTTCTGTTTGGGGTATTCCATAAAACAAATTATCAACATCTATGGTGAACGCATTGCTTCTGCCTGGGTTTGTATCCTGTAAATACCTCACCACTGCCGTGTAATGGCGTATCAATAACGGATCTACAACCTCCAGTTTTGAGAGGTGCTCCTGAAGGAAACCAGAAACAACATATTGCGAAGTTCCTCTTTCTGATACTATTGAGCGAAAAGGTAGGTCCGGCTTATGAGTTTCTACAGATAAAAAGAGCCGAAGTTCCGACCCTGTAGCATTTTTACATTTCTAAGAAGGCGGCTAAGGTTTAGGTCCTCTATGATTGCTGAAGCACGGTTTCCAACCCTGCCGCTCTTGACTGGGGCAGGAATTAAGTTATTTTTCAGCGCGGCACTAGCCTTATCCACGTACACAGGCTCTGGAACCACCACGAATGACCCTTCTTGATCAGGCTATAGTAGGCACAACTTGGATCACGATAAAAAGTCCACCATTGGCTTTAGGTTCCTTGAGATTCATGGCCTACCTGTAGCACTGTCGACGACTTGATGCATTCCCGAGTGCAACGCAGCCGGACGTCTTCCGGCGCTTGGAAGGAGATAGTCCTAGCTAGGGCAAGTTTCTCAGTGGGGGAGAGCGTAGGTTGCTGGCACAATTTTGGACTAAGTTGTAGTACTCTGTTCACATGCACCGGTAGATCAGCAGTTGCCTCAGACACAACCTTTCCCAGTGGCGCAGATGTTTTCTTCGTTCGTTTGGTCAGCAGTGGAAATGCAGAATTCCACAGAAATTGCGTAGCCTTTCCTGCTGACACCTTCCAGTCCAAGAAGTTTCTTTTTCGTTGCCGAGGGTCTGTTTGGCACGTTTGTGTGCCCAGGTCCTGAGAAAGATTGAAAAGATTCCAAGCCGTAGACCTTTTGTTTGCCATGTAAGCCACAGGTAACAGTTCGTTCCTTGCACGTGCGGTGTGGTTTAGGAATTCCCTTTCTCCTGCGGATGTGTTTATGTCGGTCAGACCGGACGCTGTATTAATATCAATCTAAAAGAACATTTTAAGAATAGGCCATCTGACAAGCATTCCCACGTAGCAAAACATTGCAGGGCTTGTGAAAAAGATACAAAGAAGGTCTGCTCACAGAGAAAGAAATTCAACAAGAGGAGGCACTCGGCGAAAACTGGCAACAGGAAACACGTCAAGCCTAGTGTCAACCCCATCTGTTAGTTGAGGCGAGCATTGGAAAAAAAGAATGTGAAATGAACTTACCGACAACGTTTTATTTTTGATTGTTTCCCGCTCAACCTAAAAAGTTTTGCGTATAAATAAACTTACACTTCGCGACTTCTTTTTCTTGTGTCACCTAGCAACAAGCTAGCGGCACGCCAGACGTGCCCACGGGCCTTCACAAGCATGCGTCATTCGCCAGACATGACACTGAAGCGAGCGAGGCCGGCTGCGCGTGTGAAGCTTGTCTCTTTTGGATGCAGCCCGTTTATTGGGCTCGCTGCGTTTGCTTGCGTCCTCTCTGCATTTCGACACGGCACCCCTGAACTACTGGACTACAGCAAGGTGAGTAATATTGTTTGACAGTCTGTGACGCACTTCAAGCACATTTAGGCTTACTGCACAAAATTGAACCTATATAGTGACGCAGTTATCGACAAACAGCTCCACCGCCGAGGCGTAGCTAATATTTATTAATTACTCGTACTGGGACATGTATGCGAGAATTTCTATGAGACTCAGCATTATTATAACTTATTTCGGTAGTTTTTGGGCACGCTCGCCCCACCTGGCTTTGTGACGAAAAGCACTTCGGCCGAGTGACGCATTTTCGCGTGTACTGAATCTTACCGGGAAAAGTTTTGGCGCTTTCTCTGACCCCAGATATTACTGTAACTAATTTCGTTACTTTCTGGGTTACTTTTCAAGCACAGTGGCCGCGCTCGGCGTAGTGGCGCAGTTAGCGAAAAGCAGCTCGGCTGCGTGCCGCAGTTAGTTTTGCATGTACTGAATCTTACTGGGAGAAGTTCGTGACGCATTCTCTGACCTGAAAAATTATTGTAATTCATTTCGTAACTTTTTGGGATTCTTATAAGGCATGCTTGCCACGCCTGGGCTTCTGAAGCTGTTAGCAAGCAAGCAAGCCGGCCATGGTGAGTTAGTTCTGCGTGCACTAAATTTTAGTGGGACAAGCTTGTGACGCTTTTTGTGGGCCTGCAACAAAATATACCTTCTTTCGGTACTCACACTTGTCGAAAACGTGACGAGCGATTGCCGAGAGCGATAACACGGGAGTATGTTGCTTGCCCCGGCAGGACGCGTAAATGATAACGCCGTGGAGGTCAACTTGACAATTCTGTCTTCGGAGCGACTGAAAACAGGCTTTGCACCCACTAATTAGTCTTGAGTTCTACTAGAACGCATTCTGCGAGCGTGTAACATGGTCGGGCTGAGAGCCTGTGTTGTGGCCGCCTCTGTGTAGTTGGTGTACCATCGCGTCGACTGAGGCCAAGTTGTTTTGGAAACGCGCAGTCACACGTGTATCTGTGCTCTTATAGTGCACGAAATAAGGCCCGGGAAGGGAGGGATGCTTAAAAATAAGATGTTTTCTTCAGATTTTATGCCATTGTTTCTGAGGAGTCTATTTGCTGCGAAATGTACGTAAAAGTGAATTTATCTCTAATGCTCATTTACCACGTATGCACGTTTACCCTCTACACGCAATATTCCTGTTTGGTCAATGTACCAAAATGATACATGCCTGTATTTACTCTTTTTTATGTGATGGCATCCGGGGGAGCTTCGTACGGCAGCGACTGCTGCTTACCTCGCGCCACAACTTTGGATGAATTCACAAGAAGCCCGGAACGAGCATTCATATAGAGCAAAATAAACATTTCATCATTTCCGAAGACGTCTTGCGTTTTATTTATGAAATGGCACGAGACGCAAATTCGGTGGAGGGTTGTAAAGATCGTTCGGAATCATTTATATTAAATAATAAAACGATTCCGCGTGAAGGCAGCACGTGCTTCAGCAGTAGAAGTGAAAAAAAAAATGCCGCACTGATCAGCGAAGCCGGCGTGGTGTGTACCAGGTGGCGTTCAAAACGCGCGCGCCCAGAACCGAAACCGGAAGGTGTTAATCCCATCCACTTGGTGCGCTACAGTCAATTCGGCCGCGGGGCTCTATGGGTGTGTTGAATCTCTTTCTCTATGATGTGCTTCCCGCTTCAAGAAAATGAAACAAAACTTTTATTCCGTCATAGGGATTGACGCACACGGGAGCTGTTAGATGCCTATGTTATAAAGAAGAAAGCGCGTATATGTGTTAGCGATCCTTCAGTTGTGCTTGCTAATTGTGAGATGCAATTTCTGGACGGAAGATTGTGACGGCAGCTACTTTGGATGACCTATCAGCATGATGACGTCATTTTGATCATTGTATATATTTATTTATTTATAGAGACTGCTACCTTTTACAAGATCTTAGCAGGGTGGGAATATACAAGTACATTCATACAAATATACAGTTAAAGCAATCATGCCGACGCTTGAATTCAACATGGCAAAAGGACAGAATGCATGAAAAACGGAGCAAATAAACTATGTACGGTTCAGGCATGGATTGCAGTCGCGCCTGAAAATGGGATAAAAAATTTAGTGTAACGACTTCACCAGGAAGTTTATTCCAATCAAGTGTCGTTCTTGTAAAATACGAGTATTTGAAGCAGTTGTGCGGTGTTAACGGGGTTACTGCTAGGGAGTGTTTATCACGAGTAGCATAACCACTTAAAGGTGTTAAGATGTGCGGGGTATCAACATGGTAGTGGCCATTCATTAGCTGAAAAAGAATTTTAATCGGGAAACACGATTCTTTTCTGTAATTGAAGAGAATCCACTACGTTTAAGGAGATATGTTTTAAAAGCTCGACCGCAAGAATTATAGATAAATCGGACAGCTTTCTTTTGAATTCTTTCTAATTTTTCAATATTTGTTTTTGTGTAGGGGTCCCATATGATTATTGCATATTCTAAAGTAGGACGAACTATTGTATTATATGCCAGGAGCCGGACAGCTGGTGTGGAGGATTTTAGCGACCGTCTGAGTGTTAAGAATTTGCGAAGACAATTGGCCATTACAATGTCAGTATGTTTTGACCAGGAAAGATTGTGAGATATCTGTATACCGAGATATTTACAGTGAGATACTTCGGAGATATGAGTGTTCTGGGCAAAATATTGGAAGAGAAGGGGCTTATGCCTTAGTGTTATTCTCATAAAGACGGTTTTTTCATAGTTAATAGCCATTTGCCATTGATGGCACCAGGCGACTATTTTGCCAAAGTCACTGTTTATCCTGATTTGATCTTGGGGTGAGTCAATTTCGCCATATAGTATACAGTCATCCACGTAAAGTTTAATTTGACAAATAGGTTATTGCCATTGTCATTTCTATAAATCAAGAATAAAAGAGGAGCCAGCACGGATCCCTGGGGAACGCCAGAAGCAACAGGTAATGTTGTGAAGGAAGTCTGGTTTATCCTAACGAATTGGAAACGGTTGGTTAGGTACGCTTATATCCATTTTAATAGCTTATCGTTTCTAAGTATAAAACTTAATTTGTAAAGTAATTTGCTGTGGGCTACTTTGTCGATGCTTCACTGAAATCTATGAATAAAGCGTCGGTTTGTTTTCTATTATTTATTGTGTTGGCAAAATTGGGAATTGTTTCTACTAACTGAGCGTTGTGGATTCTGTAGTTTATCGGGACAAATTTGCTATCATATATATCTTCATTTACCCAGGTTTCCGTCAATACGGCAATATCGGGGTCAAGCGAGCAAAGGATGCCTTCAAGCTGTTCTACTTTGTTTACAACGCTGCGGCAGGTAAGGTTTAAGATGGTGAGTGGTGATTGGCAACGGTTATCGTGTCATTTGCTCTTCTTTTTAGCTTACAGTGTTTGTCCTGTTCCACAGCCCACGCAAAATTTCACCATCTATGCTGAAGTTATCAAAAACCAGTTTAACTTTGGAGTCCTGATCGTGTTCTGCTTTTGAGCTTTGTCATAATTTTTTCTTAGCTCCCGAACTTTCAAAGAAAAGTCCTCTGTTATAGAAAGCGTTGTCCCTTTAAGCTTTTGCACTCTTTCAGCACTGAACTTTTACCGCGATAGTCCAAAAACCTTAAGATTACTTGGCGGACTTTTTCTTTTTTCGTTCCTAGGCTGTGACATCTTTCTTCGTTATTAATAGTAAGTCCAAGCCTTTTCTTGGAAACATCTTTTTTTCATCACATTCAAGAGACTGTCGTTTTCAAGACTGCCGTCTTGTTCATTTAGGCCATACACCATCAAATTGTTTCTTCTACCTCTGTTATATATATATATATATATATATATATATATATATATATATATATATATATATATATATATATATATATATATACACACATGCCCACTGCACGACGAAGGCTTCTCCCTGCGATTCTAATCACCCCAGTCCAGCGCCAACCGATTCCAACTAACACCCGCAAGTATCCTAATTTCGACGCACCGTGTAGTCTTTTGCCGTCCTCTACTGCGCTTCCCTTCTCTTGGCACCCATTCTGTCAACCTAATGGTCCAACTGTTATCTAATCTGCGCATTACATGACCTACCCAGCGCCATTTCTTTCTCTTTATGTCTATTAGAATATCGTGTATAGCCGTTTGCTCTCTGATCCAAACCGCTCTCTTTCTGTCTCTTAAAGTTATGCCTAGCATTCTTCCTTCCATCGCTCTTTGCGTGGTCCTTAACTTGTTCTCAAGCTTCTTTGTCAGTCTCCAAGTCTCTGCGCCATATGTCAGCACCGGCAAAATGCACTGATTTTATACTTTGCTTTTCAACGATAACGGTAAGCTCCCAGTCAAGAGCTCACGATGTCTACCGTATGCGATCCAACCCATTTTTATTCTTCTGTGAATTTCCTTCTCATTTTCAGGGTTCCCTGTGATTAGTTGACCTAGGTAAACGTACTCCTCCACAGATTCTAGAGGCTGACTTGCGATCTTGAAATGTTGTTCCCTTGCCAGGTTATTTATCATTATCTTTGTGTTCTACGTATTAATCTTCAGCCCCACTCTTACACTCTCCCTGTTAAGGTCTTCAATCGTTTGATGTAACTCTTCTGCGTTGCAGCTGAATAGAGCAATGTTATCCGCAAACCGAAGGTTGCTGAGGTATTCGCCATCGATCCTTACTCCTAAACCTTCCCAGTTTTATAGCTTGAATACTTCTTCCAAGCAGGCAGTGAATTGCATTGGAGAGATTGTGTCTCCTTGTCTGACCCTTTCTTTATAGGTATCTTCCTACTTGTGTAGAATTAAGGTGGCTGTGGAATCTCTGTAGATATTTTGCAAGGTATTTCATAAGCGGTCTGTACGCCTTGATTACGCAATGCCTCTATGACTGCTGGTATCTCTACTGAATGAAATGCTTTTTTATATTCTATGAAAGCCATATAGAGAGGCCCATTTAACTCTGCGGATTTCTCGATAACCTCATTAATGACGTGGATGTGATTTATTGTAGAGTATCCTTTCCTGAAGCCAGCCTGCTCCCTTGGTTGACTAAAGTCCAATGTTGCCCTTATTCTATTGGAGATTATATTGGTAAATATTTTATATAATACTGGGAGTAAGCTGCTGGACCTTTAATTTTCCAGTTCTCGAACGTCGCCCTTTTTGTGGATTAGTATAATGTTTGCATTGTGCCAGTTTTCTGGGACCCTTGAAGTCGTTAGACAATTTGTATAGAGAGCCGGCAGTTTTCCTTGCATTATGTCTTCTCCATCTTTGAATAAATCGACAGTTATTGCATCATCTGCCTTTCAAGGCTCTTCTGACCACGTTTCTAGTTACAGGAGAAGTTTCTGTATACTGTTGATTGTTGTTTCGAATAGAGTACTCCTGCGTCCTCTGGGTACTGTAAAGGTCGTTATAGAACTCTTCCGCTGCTCTTATTATACCTTCGAGGTTGCTGATGATATTAGCCTGCTTATCTTTCAGTGCATACATCTTGGTTTGTCCTATGCCAAGTTTCCTTCTCACTGATTTCAGTCTGCGTCCATTTTTTACGGCTTCTTCAGTCTTTCTCAGGTTATAATTTCTAATATCAGTTATTTTCCTGTTGTTGATGAGTTTTGACAGTTCCGCGAATTCTATCTTATCTCTTGAGTTGGATACTCTCATTCTTTGTCGTTTCTTTACTAGGCCCTTTGCTACTTGGGAGAGCTTGCCTACTAGTTGCCTTGGTGCCTTGCCTCCTAGTTCAATTGCTGCCTGTGAAGCCAGCTTCGTTACCGTTTCATTCATTACCTCTATGTTATCATCATCATCTCTCTATTCTAAGGCGGCATATTTGTTTGCGAGTACCAGCCTAAATTTGTCTGCTTTTAACCTTACTGCCTCTAAGTTGACCTGTTCTTTCTTGACCAATTTTCCTCTTCCACTGTTCAAATTAAGGTGAATCCTGGCCCTCATTAACCTACACTTTACCCTATCTAACACGTCTACATCCTGCACTATACTGGGATCGGCTGAATGTAGGAAATAAATTTCATTTCTTGTTTCATCATTACGGCTTTTCCAGGTCCGTTTTCTGTTGCTACGTTTCCCGAAAAGGGTGTTAATTATTCTCAGCTTATTCCTTTCTTCGAATTCTACCAGCATCTCTCCTCTAGCGTTCTTAGAATCGACACCGCAGTTGCCAATCGCCTGTTCACCCGCATGCTTTTCCCTCACTTTTGCATTGAAGTCACCCTTTACTACTGTATACCGCGTTTGCACTTTTCTCATCGCTAATTCAACATCTTCATAAAACTGATCTACTTACTCATCGTCGTGACTGGACGTTGGAGCGTAGGTTTGCACTACCTTTAATCTATACCTCTTATTCAGTTTGATTACGACTACTGCTACCTTCTAGATGATGCTGTATAATTCGTCAATGTTCCCGCTATGTCCTTATGGAATAGGTATTCTACCCCGTCTTGCTTCTTATCCTGGAGACCCCTATAGCAGAGGACATAGCCGTTATTCAGCAATGTGTAAGCCTCATCAGTTCTTCCAATCTCACTAAGGCCGATAATATCCCAAACAATGTGTGATAGTTCTTCGAAGAATCTTGCTAACTTAGCCTTGCTCGAGAGGTTTCGGGTGTTGAACGTTGCAAGGGTCAGTTTCCATTGGCGGCCTGTCCGGACCCAGGGACTCTTAGCACCCTCTGCTGCGTTGCAAGTCAGACCGCCGCCTTGGTCAGGTGCTTCGCAGGCGCTGGTGACTGAGGGCCACTGGTGAATTGAAGAGATTATCAGGGAGGTTGTGGCCGAACACTGCACCAGAGAGGCCAATTCCTGTTCTGGTAAGGGAGTGTCTGTTCAACCTTAGTGGGCCTTCCTAATTTGGTTTTACATGGATTAGTATAGCCCCCCTGGTTCTCGGCATCTTTCGCCGGTGTCAGGCGTCACTCCAAGGCTGCGGATGTAGCGCGTGTGGATATATATATATATATATATATATATATATATATATATATATATATATGTCATATATATGTCAATTCAGTTGTGAGCTTGCGCGCATCCTGTCCATTTCTACTTCTGTTGTCCGTGTGTTTCTAGCGCAGCATTGCAGACTTTGTCGGGAAGGTGGCGTGTCGTTATGTCACCCAGATAGTGTCTTCGGCGTCATCGTCGGCGGTGAAGGATCTTCGTCAGTTCGACGAACAGCAACAGCAACTCCATCGATTGTTGCTTCTAGTTTTCCGGATATGGGCTGATGGACCACCGCCGGACTGGGCCAGTGCATGGTCGGCGCTGCAGCGACTGGTGACGGCGAACGCGACTGTCGTCGAGGGTTCCACTGAGTGGCGGCGAGGTAGTCGACAATATTGCGAGGGCTTTGACCTTGCTGCGGGCGCAGAGCGTTGACCGAAATCTCGTAGTCCCACTTTGCGGTATGGGCACCAGCGGCAATCGAGGCCTGCTGCTCCGCAGCGATGATACTGCGGACGATGGTCCGGAAGACACCAAGTGTCAGTCTTCCTTGGAACGCTGCGCTGGGCGACGGACATACGTGCTGGCTGTGGCGGTGGTGAAAGACAGAATCGCTGTGGTGCGGGGCCCTGGCTCGAAGGTGGTCAGTGCCGGCGGACCACGGCGGCCTATGCTATCGCTTCTGGCTGGGGTTGCGGCGATCGGGGCTGCACCTTAGGAACTCAAAGTGATCGGTGTACTTTATGCTTGACCATGTCAGTGACCAAGGCCAGCGGGGGTTGCGATGAAGGCAAGATGCTTCGCAGATCTTCACGCACAACGGCCCTGATGAACTCTTGAAGGTAGTCGGAACCCAGTGCTTGGGTGGCACTCTGCGGCGTGAGCACTTGGCGGTTATGTTGCCTAGTGTTCAGTTCCAGAGTTTTCTCAATCATCGATGTCTCTGTAGAAAACTCAGCTACACTCTTTTGCTGGTTGCGGATGTGTACGGCGAAAAGCTCTTGCTTGACGCCCAGCATGAGGAAGCGGACTTTTTTCTCTTCTGATATGTCCGGGTTGGCGTGCCAGAAAAGATGGACCATCTCCTCCGTGGACATAACGATGGTTTCACATGGTAGCTGTACTTAGGCTTCTAGTAGAGCTTGGGCGCGCTCTTTGCGCATGACGCTTGTGAAGGTCCTCAGGGAGCTGCTACGGAACAGGTCCCACGTTGTGAGGGTGGACTTCCGGTTCTCAGACCACGTTCTGGCGGCGTCTTCTAAGGCGAGATATACATACCGCAGCTTGTCGTCGGAGTCCCAGTTGTTGAAAGTCCTGATTCCTTCATAGGACTAAAGCGAGGTTTCTTGGCCTTCAGCTGATGATCCATGGAAGGTCGGTGACTCCCTGGGCTGTTGCAGAACGAAGGAGGACGCTGCGGCTGCCATTGGGGTTGTCTCGACCAGGATCTTCTTGTTCGTCTCGGGTAGAAGTCCGTGCTCCGGGGGCAGCTGTTGTAGCTGGTGGCTTGCTCGATGCTCCGGGCCGACGTCGGGGTCGTCTTTGCGGTCCAGGTTTGAATCATGGCTTTTCGAGGGCGTTCGGGACATGAACGAAAAGCACCTCCACCAGATATCACATGGTAGTGAAGGTGAAGAAAGGAAAACAGTTAACGGTGGAAACAGCGTTTTAGTGGGCGATCTTGTGTCCACGAAAGCAAGTTACACTCAAAACACAGCAAAAGCGGCGACACGGTACACGGTCGCCGGTCGTCGAAATCTGGTCTGCCGGCGAAGCCCCTCGGCCTTTATACACAAGCCATCGAGCATTTCAGAGTAATCGCTGTGCCCACGTGTCTTCCCGAAAGTTCTACGCCATTCGCGTCGCGCATACATGCAATCAGATTACACAAGGTTCGGTGACAACAGACAGCATATAGAACCATCGATAACACTCCAGAAACTTCCGATACATGCAGGCGCGTCCCACGCTGAGATATAACATTTGTTAGACGGTGAAAAGCGCTGACCCGAAACAAGCGCACGTGTCAAGATTTATCAGGAAGTGAACAATTTCCTTCATTAAATTCTGTTTGCAGTACCAATAAATCAGTTCAATTGGGTGTGCCGCAAGGGAGTGTTCTAGGTCCTCTTATTTTCTCCATTTATAATAGCAATATGGATGAAAGTTTTTCACCCCAAGTAGCCATCAAACATTATGCAGATGACGCGATTGTGTTTGCTGAAATATGCACTCTCAATGGCCAACAGGAACTTAGTAACCAATTACAAAAAGTCTGTCTCTGGTGTTACAAGTGGCAAATGGAGCTGAATGCATCAAAAACTGTTTGTATGCGTATGACGCGTAACAAAAATCTGTTAATTTTCTGCTAGAGAATAAAACCAGCAGAATTAGCGGAGGTTAGAGAATTTAAGTACCTAGGGATTCATCTCACGCATGATTTGAAGTGGTCGGTACATGTTGACGACATTTGTAATAAGGCCATGCGTAAACATTGATTATTACGACGAAAACTTCACGACGCTTGCCCAGATGTAAAAACAATGACTGACAATATCACTGTACTTCCTGTACTGACTTATGCAAGTCAAGTGTGGGAGCTGTACACTAAAAAAAAAAACGTTAAAATGTGAGCGCGTGCAAAATAAGGACTTGAGTTTTATCTTTAACACATACGCTAGAACGCAGTCCCTCACCGAACTTAGAAGCAGAGCTGCTGTCATGACTGTCAAGCAGAAAATGCAGCTTAACAGGCTGACATTCTTTTTTCACGCAGGCGGAGACTATAAAGCAGACTTAGCAAAGCACATCACATTACAGAATCCTGGTAGCCACAGAACAAAAGAGTCAGAGGATATCAAACCACTTAATTATAGAACAGAATCATTCAAACATTCGTTGTTGGTTCGAAGCTTATACGATTGGAACGACTTGCCTGAAAAGATAACAGAATGTCCTGACTTACAATATTTTGAAAAGCCTGTTACCAAATATTTGCAAACGCATAATATTACTATGTTATTTTTCATTTATTAGACTAAAGTTAGAGTATGCATGTGTATCATGGGATCCCTACACGAAGTCAGATATCAGGCACCTTGAAAAAATACAAAGCAAGGCAGTTAGCTTTATATTTCATCAATTCGCAAGGCTGGACTCTCCCTCTAAAATTATGTCAGAAAATTCTATACCTACTTTTAAATCACACCGAAAGCACCTGAGACTTGAAACCCTTTCCCTCCTTCTCAACAAAAAGCTTGAAATGAAACAATCAACTCATATAACGCCTGCAAAAACACGGCACACAACTCAGTATCATCTTGACTCACTAACACCCTATTATGCTCGAACTATTACGTTTGAGTTTTCTTTTTTCCCCAAACAATGCGGACTGGAACGATGGCTTACAGACACACTGTGACTAAGAATTGTATAAATTCGTACTTGCTTGTTCCCGATTTGTTCGCTATTCTTTGTATCTTGTTTGCCCCTCTGGTTGGATCTAAGGGTCTGCAGTATGTACCAAATAAAAATGAAACAAATAAATAATATGTTTTATTTTTAGCTGTTCTTCGGTTGCAGCTGTTTGCCGCAGCACTTTTTCTTTTTTTCAGTTATAGCGATATAACTTGTAATTGTAACTCATGTGATTTATTGTTTTCGTATTTGTCTATATGTTGTGCCTTCCTATCCTGATTGGTCTCTATAGAACTGTATAAACAAATATTATGTTTAGTTTGTACATGACAGCATTGTAACCGCAACTCCTGCCTTGGAATGTGCTCAGAGTATGAATAAATAAATAAATAAATAAAATAAAAAACAACCGAGTTTCCAAAAGGTAGCATTTAGGGTCGTTGCTTTTTAACTTACATATAAATGACATTGTCAATATCAGTGATAAACATAAATACGTAATGTAGGCAGACGACACTAGCATTTTCTTTACCGTTAACAATATGGATGCCTTAACTACACCTATAAATACTACGTTAGAGAGTTTACTCGCATGGAGTGTACAAAATGCATTAGTTAATAAAACAAAAACAAAAGCTGTAATTGTGAACTCGCGGACACAGATTGTTTCTCCAGAAAACAGATTACGTATAGGCGCGCGTCAATTGAAATTGTAGAGACAGTGAAGTTTATGAGTATTTTATAATTGTACTATGTCGTGGGAACCTCAAGTTAATAATTTATTTACTAATCTTTCAAAATGTGTAGGTATACTTGCAAGAATGCCTTTCTTTCTTCCAGTTTCTGTTAAGATAACAATCTATAACAGGCTGTTATGTCGCATGTCAATTATTGTTTCTTGGTATGGGGAAGTACAGTGACAACGAATATTAATAAGATATACAAAGATCAAAGGACAGCGATTAGGTATGTAACATATCGCATATTATGCACACACCGGTGAATTGCTCAAACATTTTTACATTGTCCCAATTCACAAACTTTACGAGTATTACCTAGCACTAAGATATCAGCAATCACTGTTCAATAACAATCGCGCCTTCTGGGATATATTTGGTATGGAAACATATGGTATTCCATGGCCTACTCATCACCAACAACATCGGCTCATTCCATTCGGTAGAACACACTGTTGGCGCCAAATGCTACGGTTCACTGTTACTGTGTTATTAAATCAAATAATAAAAAATAACATTTCAACAATGCAGTCTGCGTGATATTAGGGAAGCCCTTTTATTTTGAAAAGAGTTTCTATGCTAATTTAGGCGTTAAGAAAACTGTTTATGTATATTGCAGTGTATATTGCAGTATTCTATATTGTAATGTGTATATTGGTGTCCATGTATGTTTTGACTTGTATTGTGTGAAACCTTTTCTGGCTTTCTTACGTTCAATGAACTCGCCCTTATGGCCTTGTTGTTCTCCATGGATCAGGGAGGCTCGGGCTCTCCTCAAGTGGCAAACGTTACTATCTCCCGATCCCAGCCTCAACCTTGATATGAAAAATAAATTTCAATAAGAATAATCTGGCACTCAATGCCAATTTAAGACAACCTGTTGCAATGTTAAACATGTTCAGATATTATCTGCCTATATATATAAAACGTGAAATCTGCAATGCACTTATTCATTCACGTTTAACTTACTGCTATTTAGTAGGGTTTTCAACAGCACAAACTAACTTCAATTGTCTTGAGTCGCTGCAAAAACGAGCAGCCAGAGCAATAGAAAATATTTGCCTTACTAAAGGCACTAAGCTGTACTTTAGAAAATATAAAGTGCTCCGAATAAAACAATTCTATCAATATCAACTAACGTTGTAAATTTTCCGTCAGCATGAAGCAAATAAAATATTGTTTGATACTAAATATCCTATTAAAGCATGCGCATATACGCTCAGAAAACAATCAGTATATAAACCACGTTCATTTACAAACTATGCCGATCAAGAATTAGGTTATATCATTCCAGACATTATAAGCCAATACCCTGTAATCTTTGACCTTCTAAATGAGGTGAGCTCACTCAATTAAAAAAAGGCTGTGAAACAGCAGCTTCTCACTGATGTATGTTAACTTGTGTTATTGCGCTGTGCCGTTTTCTTAATTTTTCTCATTTCTATCTTTTTAGGGGGGAGGAGGATGTGAGCCTTTGTGTGTTGTTAAATGTTGCCCTGTTTGGTCTTATGTGTCATTTGGCAGAACGCCTTAGAATTTTACACAATGCCACAGCAGCCACATCCATTATAAAGCTCCAAGGACGCTGTGGACCTTTATAGAGGGTTCACAACACTGCTACAACATCAAGATAAGTAATTAATGGATGCTGCAACATTTCAGGCAAGAATGAATGGCCAACGTGCGGAAAGAAAAACAGACGTGACACAACCTGCCTGACGAAGAGATGGACATTTCCTAGGCCACCTCGTTTTAATAATTATTTATTTATTTATTTATTTATTTATTTTTAGATAGATACTGCGATCTTTTATAAGCTCTTAGCAGGGCGGGAACATACAAGTACATTCATACAAACATACAGTTCAAGCAGTCATACCGACGCTTGAATTCAACGCGGCAAAAGGACAGAAAGGGGGACCAAGGGGACAGAGCGTTCAAGGGGGACAAAGCGATTATATTGCTCCATCGATCATCAGTGCGATCTTCGAATGGATGTTGAAAATACGCGATTCAGTGCTGGCAGACGCAGCTGTGGGCAGTCCAACACTCCAGAGACACAAGCACGTAGAATAATACAGCACCTTAAGAGTGCTGTAGCGCCTCTAGTGGCATTGATACACTGAAGCCACGCTCTTGAATGCCTCAATTTTTCTGTAAATCAGCACCAAGGTGAAACAATTCAACCGAAGGTAGCGGTAATACGTGAAAGGCAGGAAGCAGAGAAGCGGACAAAGCGCTTGTGTGTATTTCAGCTTCAGGATGGGGGCGCGCCACGTGCACTATGAATTCTCTGTTATTATCGCCAATAGATTGATGTGCGTGTGCCTGCGAACGTCTATTCCAACCGATATTGCATGAAATAGCCACCCACAATAATGAGCCGGCTCCAATAATACACTACAACAGCATGCGCCTCAAGAACTACGATTGGTTGACGCGCTGTAGTTCGCTGATCACTGGCAGCTGATCTATTAAGCAACACCGAGCTCAAACAACTTAAACGAAGCAAGTGCTAAAAAGCGAAAGGTAGGGAGGAAATAAATGAAAGGTCGATTTCTCGCCATTTCACCACAGGGGACACCATGCACGTGAAGTAGCAGGTTGACATCCCAAGCCTACTGTGACCATATGACGTGCTCGAGCAATGTCTTCGGACAAACCGCTGAAAAATAGGCACTTATGGCTTTCTTGTTATTTGAAATGTTCAAGTGCGCGTGCACCCTTCCATTCCCCAAGGCATATGTTTCACACTCAGCACCCTCTTAGCACCCTAAATTTAATGAAATAGTGTAGTTAAGGTGTTCTGCTAACGAATGCACCGAGATTCAAATTTTTCAGAGAAAGTAAGGGTGCAAAAAGGGTGTTTCGACATCCCATCCACCCCCGAGGCTGTATCTGTACTGAGTGTGCTGGGTAGTTTAACGTGAACATGAACGGGTAGATGGGTCCGCCCATAAGATACATTTATGTGTCTCGCAGCATAAAGGCAATGCGTGTCAAAACAGTTGAAGTGCGCGTAACAGTAATAAGCCTTTCAACCACGTTAGTACCTTCTCTTCCAGTTTCTCTTTCTGACTATTGTTAATGGACCTCCTAATCAGAAACAAATGATGAAGTGAAAGTTCGTGTATATATAGTCAAAAAAGTACGCGAGAATTACAACTGCATTATGTACATGTTTTTTTTTGTATACAGAAGATCGCACATGTATACTACGACACAGACTTTCGAAAAAAAATGTTGCCCTTTACAGAAGAAAGATTTCAGGTCTTGTATAAGGCATTTCATGGCACAAAGGGTAACTAATATCAGTCAGTCAGTGCCCAACCGCCCTAAGCAAGTATTTGTAAGCAGGAAGTGTAGTGCTTCTGTAGCTTACTCTTGTGAAGCGTCAGAAGGTTTGTAACTTGGCCAGTTCGATTGTGAACACGCGCAGTGGCCACAGATGGTGCTTTAATCGTCGTGAAGGGTAATTAGGTTCCCGTTCAGATGCTGAGACTGTTTAATAATGAAATTCTCCATTGCTCCGACAGTGCCTCAAGCTCACTGCGAGGGATACATTTGAACATTATAAAATATAAAGACGCCAAACAAACGGACACACACAAGAGAAAATAACGGGACAGGGCCCCACTCGCAACTGCTTTATCCACAGAACACTGGCACATACATAGCGTCGGTCAAAACATGCACACATAGCAAACTTTCATTCACGCATCTAATCAAACATTCATGACAGACAACGCTCAAGAAACCTCTTCTCGGCCTCATATAATAACGAAGTTTCGCTAACGCCCAAGCTGCCTTTCTTGCCTATGTGATAGCCTTCCACCAGTTCCCTTGTTCTAGTATCAGTACTTCGGGCAAGAATCCGCACATCTGAAAAACGTGGTTCACAAGAGCGTGAAGGACAGGTCCCTATGTGCTTAGGGCAGGTCCCTATGTGCTTTGCCTAAGCACACAGGGACCTGTTCCTCACTAATTTGTCTTGTTGCGAGGTTTCAATTACGAGAAGTGTATTGACTTACCCTGATGTCCGCTCAAGTTTTTCGTCACAGTAAACCTCCCTACGGGAGCAAGTTTTATAAAACACTTCTATAAGGCAGCGAAATTTTTGGTTCGGAGAACTATATTGTGTTGAGTTAATTTAGAGGCGATGGTTAGACGGGAGACACAACCTTGCAACACTACTACAAGGCAACTTTCTTCTGCAGCGTCGCTTAGCGATAAATAGTTATTCCTTCTTCTTACTAAGCCCGAGGATACGGGATCAAAAGTCGGCCGCATTTCTATAGGGAATGAAATGCAAAAGCGCCCGTTTACCGCGTCTTAGATGCACGCTGAAGAACACCACGTGGTGAAAATTATATCTGAGTGCATCACTAGGGCGTGCCTCATAATCAAATTGTTGTTATGGCACGCAAAACAGCAGATTTATTTATTTATTTGTTTATTTATTTACAAATACTGCTATCTCATTTTAGAGACATAGCAGAGGTGGGTTATATAACTTATGAACAGAAAAATGTCAACTGACATGGTTAGACAGTTCTTTCTGAAATTAATTAATCGGCAATGAATGCAGAGAACCATCTGTTATTCCTTATTTCAATGAATCATTAAATTTTAGTTTTAATTCTTTCTTCCACCTCGAATATCACAAGCTAACCTTAGTTATCGTAAGCTGCTAGTCCAAACATGCATGATCAAAAGCTAGTGAAGAGCAATAACCTTTGCTGACCACTATTTGTCGATATCTCTTTCATGGAATAGCCACAACAGTCCCGTTAACTGTACGGAAAAATGATGTATATACCACCACGATAAGTAATGGCTGCAGCCCTAATTTCTAGTGATTGTGTGTGAATACCATCCACGCTCAGCGATGATGGGAATAAAATTGTCATGGAGTTTTTCGGAAACTCACCCTTAGCTGGCCCCAGACGAAGTGCGTAGCAGTCAGCGTCTGTAGCACAGGCGGACAGGAAAACGCACAAGATATCTCGGCAATTTGACCTGGCAAGATAACAGGACCGACTAATACATTGCCGCTATAAAAAGGTGATAGTGGTATTCCGAGTTTTCACCTGCAAAAGCTGACGACGTCAATGGCGCCTATGGACCTCAGTTACCGATAAGCAGGAGACCCTGGAAGCAATTACTTGCAGTGTAGGTCACTCTAGGCTACAGATGTCAACTCGCCATCAGGGCGCAGGGCTGTTACTGTGGCAACGTCCGGTGGCGTGGACGCTCATTGCGAAGGTCAAAGTGCTAATCGCGAAGGTGGCTCAGCCGTGCTCTTTGAAAGCGCTAGATTGTACATGCTGTCATTTTTTCTGCGCACCGCAAATGTGCAGAGGTACATTTTCATGAGAGCGGGTCAGTGCAATAGGCATCTTATCCGTATACACCTCTGACCTAAGCCACCTATTAAAATTTGGTAGGCAAGTGAAGCTTTAGAAGTGTTGGGAGCTCGGTTTAGCGGAGGCAAGGAATGCACATTTTGAAAGCTTGCGAACGGAAAGTCAACTGCCTTTATCCAAAAGTAAAAGCAGGTTTTCCGAGTGGCAGTGGCGGCGCCCCAGTCGGGGAGCCACTTCGGTTGAAGCAGGGGGCAATGACCCCCACAGCGAGGCACACCGAAGTGACGGATGGCCGTTACAAGGGCGCCCCCCTTAGAATGACGGAGGCTTACGTGAGAATGGCAGGTAGAATGAACAGTTAATGTTCAAGATATGCTGGTCTCACGCGGTCGCACGACAATGTCTCTTTGCCGCAAACGTCAATCTTCGAGGTTTTCTCTGAGCGCGAAACCACACGAAGCGGGCCTTCATAGAAAGGAGTCTATGGTGGCTTGAAAGAGTCGCGTCGCAGAAAGGCGTGTGTAGTTGTGTCCATTGCCGGGAACTTAAACACAGGCTGCACGCGGGCGATCTGTGGGGGTGTAGATCGAAGCTGGTCGAGCTAGGAACGTAGCTTCTCTAAGTGCTGCGCGGCCCCTGGTGGAGTCGCTAGCTGTGTGCCGAAAAACAGGCCTGGAACGCGGATTGCTGACCCATGGAGCATCTCGGCTGCGCTGATTTTGAGGTCAGCCTTGATTGTTGTTCGTAGTCTCATTAGTACTAGGCGTAGCCTTTTCAACCAGGGGTGTGTGTCGAGCATAGCGGTCAATGACGCCTTCAGTTGTGGGTGGAGATGCTCGACCATGCCGTTGCTATGTGAGTAGTAAGCCGTGGTGCTATGAAGGCACGTGCCGAGCAGTCTCGCCAGCGCAGAAAAACAGCGAGATTTCCAGTTGCCGGCCTCGATCAGTAGTTACGTGGAAACGGCAACCGTTGCGCAACACCCACGCAGCAACAAGTTCTTCCGCCACTGTTTCGGCCGTGATGTCTTGTAGAGGTATCGCCTCAGGCCATCTTGAGTACCAGTCGACACATGTGAGGACATACCTGAAACCTTGGCAGGGCGGAAGACGTCCCAGCAAGTCTAAATGCACGTAATAAAAATGGCTCTCTGGTGGTCAAAACTGCTGCACTGCTGAACGCGTGTGTCGGATCGCTTTCACGGCTTGACAGGCTTGGCAGCTTCTTGCACAGCGTCGAACACCTTTGAGGATTCCTCGCCAGACGAAGAGGTCTGTGATAACCCTCTGTGTCGCTCTGATGCTGGGTTGGCTTAGTCCGTACAGTCAATCGAAAATTGGCCACCGAAAATGATGGGGGGGCGACGAGCTGCCTGCGATGTGTTGCAGACGACCAATGTTGTTGTGCAAGGAAGCGGCACCTCCGCAAGCTGGAGCGATGAGCTTTTCCCCCGCCATATGCGCAGCTGGGGCTCGTTTAGCGGGGCGGAGGCAAGAGATTGGAAACCCAAAGGACCAGCAGGCACAGCGCTGATCTTCGACAACGTGTCAGCTGCCTGATTTTCGGTCACAGAGATATGGCGGATGACCGTAGAAAATTGGGAGATAAACAAAAATTGCCGAAGCTCATGTTCGGAGTACGACGAACTGCTGTTATTGAAGACAAAGGTTAAACGCTTGTGGTCGGTCAGAGCGTAAAAGCTACAGTCTTCAAAAAAAAAAAACGGAAATGCTTGACAGCGCAATACGTAGATGGCCAATATATCCCTGCCGAAGGTGCTGTAGTGAGCTTCTGTATGTTTCAGGCGCTTTGAGAAGAAGTTCAGCGGTCTCCAGTCTGTGTCATCGTGCTGCTGCATACTGCACCCAATGCGGTGGTCGACGTTTTACCATAAGGCGAGTTTTATTTTTTTTTTATTTATTCATTTCATAATACTGTGAGCCTTTCTCAGGCTCTGACAGGAGTGGAATGAACAATAGGCGGTACAACAGGTTTGGTGTTCCGGAATATGAATGAAAATACACATAAGTTATATAAATAATCGAATCAAAAGTGTGCAGAGCTGTAGAATTATACAATTCATGACTCATAATCAAGAAAGTTATGGCTACAACAGATTTACAAAAGGGACTGCTTTTCAAAGAAAGATCGTGTCGATCAACGGATGAATCAGCTACACTGCAGTCGCCAACCGCCTTTTGGCTTCCGGGAAGGAGTATTCGAGCTCCGTAGACCAGTAAAAGGTAGATAGCGGACAGGATGGTATGAAGCGCCTGTGAAAATTTATAATCCCAAGAAACTCGCGTACTTTTTGAAAGTACTTTGGAGAGGGGACGTCCTGGATTTCCCGCAGCCATGATTGCAGTGGCTTGGTGCCTTGGCGAGAAATACGATTGCGGAGATATTCCAGGGCATCAACTCCGAAAACGCATTTCTGGGGCTTCAGGACCTGGCCGTGTTCACTCAGTTGCTCAAATAGAAGGCGAAGGTGCTCTTCGTCTGTGCGACTCGCGCCGAGAATCTCGTCAAGGTAGACGAAAATGAATGGGAGTCCACGCGTAACCTTGTCCATTCACCTTAGAAAAGTTTCCGCCGGATTTTTCCATCCGTAAGGCATACGGACAAACTCAAATAGGCCAAATGGAGTAGAGATTTCTGTCTTCTGAGGGTCACTGGGTTCGGCAGGAATTCGGTGGTACGCGCTCATAAAATCTTCAGTCATATTCAATATTTGGTTCCCGCGAGACGGACGCCGAAGTCATGTATGCGGGGAAAGAGGCACTTATTCGGAGTAGTGATGGCATTCATAGCTCTGCAATCACCACAAGGCCGCCAGCCGCCCCTGTGCGGCTTTGGAACTAGCTGGTGAGGTGGAGGTCAACTGCCGGAGGAAGGAATAACAACAAGCTGAAGCATGTGTTTGAACTCCTGGCGGGTGACTTCCAAACTCCGTCCAGCGAGCCTCCATGGCCGGACGGTGACAGGTGGGCTGGTGGTGGTGAGATGATGTGTCACCTTGCATTCATGGCAGGCACGTACCCAGGATTTTTTTTCAGGGGGGGCCCACCACCTCCATCATCATCATCATCATCATCATCATCATCATCATCATCATCATCATCATCAGCCTGTTTTATGTCCACTGCAGGACGAAGGCCTCTCCCTGCGATCTTCAATTACCCCCGTCCTGCTCCAACCGATTCCAACTAGCGCCCGCGAATTTCCTAATTGCATCGCTCCACCTAGTGTTTTGTCGTCCTCGATTGCGTATCCCTTCTCTTGGTACCCATTCTGTAAGCCTAATGGTCCAAGGGTTATCTAACCGGCACATTACATGACCTGCCCAGCTACATTTATTCCTCTTGATGTCAATTAGAATATCATCTATACCTGTTCGCTCTCTGATCCAAACCGCTCTCTTTCTCTCTTAACGTTATGCCTAGCAATCTTCGTTCGATCGCTCTTTGCGCGCTCCTTAACTTGCTCTCCAGTCTCTGCCCCATATGTCAGCACTGGCAAAATGCACTGATTGCACACCTTACTTTTCAATAATAATGGTAAGCTTCCTGTCAGGAGCTGGCAATGTCTGCCGTATGCGATCCAACCTATTTTTATTCTTCTGTTAATTTCCTTCTCATGATCAGGGTTCCCTGTGATTAATTGACCTAGGTAAACGTACTCCTTCACAGTCTCTAGTGGCCGACTGGCGATCCTGCTCTCCTGTTCCTTTGCCCGGCTATTTATCATTATCTTCAACTTCTGCATATTAATATTCAACCCCACTCTTACACTCTCTCTGTTAAGGTCTCCAATCATTTGTTGTAACTCGTCTGCATTGTTGTTGAATAGAACAATGTCATCAGCAAACCGAAGGTTACTGAGACATTTGCCGTCGATCTTTACTCCTAAGCCGTCCCAGTTTATTAGCTTGAATTCTTCTAAGCACGCAGTGAATAGCTTTGGAGAAATTGTGTCTCCCTGTCTGACCGCTTTCTCTATAGGTATCTCCCTGCATTTCTTGTGTAGAATTAAGGTAGCTGTTGAACCTCTGTAGATATTCTTACGCGAAGGACGAGTCAGTAAGACGAGAAACTATTTACAGATTATGTTTACAACAACGGTTGCAGCTCTGACCGGTTAGATTCACAGCGCGAGCCCAGTTCGTTCTTCCTCCTCTTTTCTGGAGTGATGGCGCCTGCGCGCTTTATTCAAACAAACAAATACCACGCGCGTGCAGCAATATTTTCGAAGTTTTTTACGTAAGCGTTCTCTACTCCTTGATTACGCAGTGCATCTACGATTGCTGGTATCTCTACTGAATCAAATGCCTTTTCGTAATCTATATAAGCCACATAGAGAGGCTCATTGTACTCTGCAGATTTCGCGATAACCTGATTGATGACATGGATGTGATCCCTTGTAGAGTATCCCTTCCTGAAGCCAGTCTGTTCCCTTGGTTGACTAAAGTCCAGTGTTTGGAGATTATTTTGGTAAATATTTTATATAATACTGGGAGTAACCTAATGGTCCCATAATTTTTCAATTCTTTAACGTCTCCTTTTTTGTGGATTAGTATAATGTCTGCATTCTTCCAGTTTTCTGGGACCCTTGCAGTCGATAGACACTTCGTATAAAGAGCCGCCAGTTTTCCAAGCATTATGTCTCCTCCATCTTTGATTAAATCGACTGTTATTCCACCTTCTCCTCCCGCTCTTCATCGTTTCATGTCTTGCAGGGCCCTTCTGACCTCATCGCTAGTTATAGGAGAGTTTCTGTATCCTGTTCATTACTGTTTCTAAGTGAGGTATCGTGACTCCTCTGGGTACTGTATACAGGTCAGCTTACAATTTTTCCGCTGCTTTTACTATATCTTCGAGATTGCTGATGATATTATCCTTCTGATCTTTTAGTGCATACATCATGGTTTGTCCTATGCCAGGTTTCTTTTTTACTGATTTCAGGCTGCGTTCATTTTTTACGGCTTCTTGAGTCTTTCTCATGTTATAATTTCGAATATTAGTTAATTTCGCCTTGTTGATCAGTTTTCAAAGTTCCGCGAGTTGCGTAACGCTGTGCGGCCGCCAGTCCCATACAACCGGGTAGAGCGCAGGACTCTGCAATTCTAGACGTACTGCGCTCACCGCGAAAGGTGAGCGCAGTACCCACATAAGCACAGCAGAGAAGTGACTACGTGAGGCGGTTCGACCGATTACTGTAGAAGCGTCATTCAAAACAAGTAATTGTTCTCCACTTCCGGCGGCGTTTTCTCTACTTCCTTTTTAAATAAAAAGATGTTGATCCATAAATATTCTCATAAACAACGGTTAACCTTTTTTTTATTTGCTTTTGCTTGCAGTTTGGTTGTTGCCTTGGCTCTCTCCCTTAGTAGATCGCTTAATTTCTCAACTCCTTGCGATTTTTGTTTCCAGTTGCCAATTTCGCACGAAAAGTGGTATACAATTAGGGAAAAACAGACGAGGTAACGGGCGACATTCATCTTGCTTATGGGCTTAAGGGTTATTGCAGGGTTTCATGATGGACGCTCTTTCACATTATTTTATTTCCCACCTTATCTAATCCATATCACGTGTATATGGTTCCGGGCATCTGCCAGCGTTGCGGCGAGCCGTAACTCAAGGAAATAATGAAGCAAAGGGATAAGTTAAACGCAATTGGCGTTTTCTCCCGCCGCAACTCGTTCCATGAGCATACACACCAACTGAGTAACAGCCGCATCCCTCTCCTGGTCCCAGGATCAGCCTAAACAAAGAAGGTTGAACTAACAAAAGCAACAGCTATGCGCGTGACGGTTGAATAGATGGTGACAACTGAACGCATCTCGAGTTAATCGCGCGGGTGCGGAATCTATGAGAAAACTGTCCTTCACATTACAAGAGATGCCGATAACTACCGCCATCTAAAAGGAGTGAAAAAGGCAGCATAATGCTGACCCATAAACAGCTGCCAAGTCGCAACGTTGATCTGGCGGCGCTTTAGGAATGTGTGAGGAGTGGTGGCGTGGGTGGGGAGGGGGGGGGGGGGGTATGCCACTTGATTTCGGGGGGGGGGGGGGGGCGGGCCCCCCCCTGGGTACGTGCCTGATTCATGGGCAACGCATCGTTTCGGGGCTTCGTGAGTTGCAGGTACTCAGCAAGTATATTGTCGTACGATGAGACTGGCCAAAACGTACGCATTCCAGGTGAGGTGAGGTTGGACTGCAGGTCAAGTACATCGAGGGATGTGACGTTATCCATTAGGCGCCGATTGCGAACACTCACATCTAGGCTGATATGCTGGAGGAAGTCCGCTCCCATTATGGCAAAGCTGACGTCGGCAATCAGAAACACCCATCTGTGTAAGCACTGGAGTCCGATGTCTAGCGTTATTGACCGGAGTCCATACGACGCGATGGCAGTGTTGCTCACTGCTTCGAGCGTAGCTGTGGGCTCGCCGCGTTGGCGGTCTTGGGCCGTGGCCGGAACGATAGGCCGCTCGGCTCCGGTGTCGACGAGGAGGCTGGTGTAGGGTGATGCGGGTGATACAAGGTGATGCGGTAGACTACAGAGAATAGGCGGCTTGCTCGAGGGCCGATGTCGCATGTCGCCGTTAGCCGGTGTGTTTCCCGTCCATGAACAGGGCTAAGTGGACTGACTTGTTGGTTTGCGAAAGTGACGGTGGTACCAGCACTCCTGCTGCGGCGAGTCTTTGGTGTACTGCGAGACTGTGGAGCCAAGTGGATGCGCCGAAGTTGGTTGTCAGTGTTGCCGCCAGGCGTCAGCTTCTCGATTGCACTGGTAGGGCAGTCGACTGTTACCTTCGAGGCGCGAGCGTCGGTCTCCTAGCTCTGAGACTCTCGCAGCAGCAATAGGTAGCTGTGCCTAAAACGAGTAGTCGCAAATGTGCTCAGCGTGTGCAGCTAGCTGATCGAGACTCATCTCGTCGGAACTCGGCAGTACCATGCGTGCGGGCTGTGGGAGGCGTTGCAAGAACAGCTCTCGCTAAAGTGGAAGCTGGCTCTACATTGTGGAGTACTCACCCAGAAACTGACTAAACCGGTGCAGCAGTTGTGACGGTCGTTGTTCCCCGAATTCCTCGGAGAGGAGACTACGCTCTTGCGATGGCTCGACGCGTTGCAGGACCGTACGTTTCCGGTAGTTGGATGCGGTGGCCGAACACGTGCGCGCTAGAATGTCGTCTATGGCACCGGCGATGGCACCCTCAGCGCAAGGCACAGCGAAGTGACGGACAATCGCTACACAAGCACTAATTGGCAGATCAGTAAACCTACAGAAACTAAGAGACATTAGTGACTTGCTTCGCCAGCGAGAGATAGGAGCAATATAGACAAATGCTATAAGCACAATATCATATGAATAAGCAAATAAGCCGTATTCTCTGATAAGGTTAGATAGTCGCTCAGCTAATAGAAAATAGTTGCTTTATTCTCATCATGCATTTTGCTGTTTCACCCATTTGTGTTTTATGGCGTCGCTACTGCAGTCTTTAGGATTTCTGCTGGCATGATAGGTATCTGATGGTAGGCCTCCACTAAATATACATTTCTCAATATTGCGGTTCCAAGCTAGCTTGGTGGCGGAGTCATGAATGTGAAGGAGTGGATAGCGCTCAGGGACACTGCGCACGTTGAGAGCATGGTAGCCGGCGCCGGACGCCAATTCCCTGGGTCATGCTTTCGTACCTTATGGAGAGCTAAAGACCAAGTGCTCCATGAAGAATGGATGATACCCAGTTGCAGCATGTGCTTGAATTCCCTCCTTGCGATGACAAGGCGGCCACCAGCCGGGCGTCTGGATCAGAACACTGTATGGCCAGTGGTGATAACATGATGCATGACGTTCTGACGTACTGGAAGCTCAAGAATTGAAGGCTTCATGATGGCTGGGATGTCTGGCAGAATTGAGGGGAATGCAGATGATGGTATCCGGGGTACCGTTCCAGTTGTTGATGTCGTAGGGGAAGATGCCTTGTAAAAATATCCTAGTCATCGTGTCCACGAAGCGACGAGCACCGTTGTGAACACTAAGGGCGAAGTAGGACAAAAAATTCTGTCCCAAATGTGGACATGCGTACGTCTGGAACAATGAACACACATCGGAAGGTGCGTCGGAGACCAAAGTCGATGGTAAGAGCGCTGCCCATATGTGTTGATAGAAGAGCTGTTGACTGCTTGAAGGGTGGGTTTTTTTTTACCATGCTGCCGATCTAGTCGCGCGACAGGAATGTCGCCAAGCGCTGCACATTGGTCCACAATAAATGATTATGCGGCAATCCTGCCAGTGATGTAAAACAGGTGGCTTGTCGTACGACAAGAGTCACCAGCCGCCATCAGTGACTCTGCGACATGTTTCTGTGCCAGCTACAAGGGGAACGGCACTGACGTGCACGGACACCGCGTTTGTTGTAAAATCAGCAGTGTCGGACGCGACGGCGGCAAGAACGGGAGCTGGACCGAGAAGGCAGGTTAGAACGGCACTCGTGGTCGCGCTGACGATGGTGGGATAGTGACCGTAGCGCAGTAATGGTCTCAGCAAGGTCGTTTTTCAAGGCGAAGCAGCCGATCTTTGAGCGGTCATTTTTGCCACAGTAACTCTGCAAGATTGTCGAGAGGCATGTCTTCTGGTGTGGTAGCCAAGGCGACTACCAGATTCTGCGCCAGGCGCCGAAAGAACAATTCACGCAGCAGCGGGCTGTTTGCAGCCAGCCTACAGTCACTGAGGGGCCGCTGTATACGGTGTAGAAGTTCTGACGCGCGACGGTCGCCGAGCTCCTCGTCGTTGAGAAGCTGTTGGAGGCACCTGCGCACAGACACGGACTCGCCTTGCAGCAACGTGGTTTCGAAGTGGTCATAGGGGGTGGTGTCGTGGGGTGCGTCCACAACGTCTTGGAACTCCTCAAGCGCCTCTGTAGGGATTGCCGAGACAGCGTCAATTAACCTCGCGCGTTGTGAGGTAATGCGCCGAAGACCGAAGATGGTCTCCACCGGAGTGAACCACGCTGCAGGATTTTGTAGCCAAAAGCACGGGAGGTGAATCTGCACCGTGGCGAGGCCTTCTGCGCTGGCCGACGTTGTGCTCGTCGTACAATCACGTCTAGACCATCACGTTGTAGGAACCGGGGTTAGGTGCACTATAACAATGTGCGAATAAGCGAGCGAAAGACACGAGAACCGTTCGGACTGATGGCAGGAGCCGAAGAAGCTCTTTTTTTAATTGTTCTTTTAACCTCGAAGCTCGCAGCAGGGGGAACGAAACATAAAAGGCGGGCGAGGAAGACGACGATGGCAGCTAGAAAAACAAACAGACAATCTATGAAGGCGAATCAGAGTCGTTGCCCCTGTTTTTTAGCCAAATTACGGCTGTAACTACAAAGTCAACATATCCACCTAGCGGTGGACGTTTCTTGGACCGGGCAGGCCTTATCTTCCAGTAGCTCCGCGGCACGGCGCTGCTGTCAATTGTTCAAGATCAGTGTTTTGGTTTGGATTTTATGGCGAATGGACGTGCTTTTCGGGGCTTCGTGGCGCCGACGAAATCATAAGTTTTGTGCATGCTTTGAGCATGGTTCTATTTTTTATTTGCTGATTTTTCGCCTTTAAATAGTAATTGGGTGGATTTCTTTTTCTTTCCTTTTTTGCCTCTCGTATTTCGAATGAGCGGGTGTGCTTCGTGTACATTTGTTTTGCAGCATGGTTAGAGCGTCCTTTCGTGCCACGTGCTCCAACACGTGCAGCCGGGTGAGACTTTGAGTGTTTGTAGTCTTTAAATGGTAGCTTGGAAGTGGCGAGACTAATAGCTATTAGTAGTTTTACTGTGCTTGTTTTGGTAGCAAAGTGAGAGCGTGGCCGCGTGGTTGAGCGCGTGCGAGAGCGTGTCATACCTTCGGTTTCCGCGCAAGGATTGTTTTTGAAAAAGTGGTGAGAGTTGCTTTGCGACATTTTGAGGATCTGGATCCTGTGCGTATCGGTCTTGGCTAAATGGCACGCGCTCTGCGTTGATATAGTACTATAGCATTATAGTATTTGCATGAGTAGTAGCATTATTAGAGTATTGTAGTGTTTGAAAAAAGCCGTGCGATACATGGCGAGAAAGACGGGAAAGCAAGCAGTGCGCGGGGGGTCCCTCAAGGCAGATGAGGAGACGGATGAGAATGGAAAGGGCATCGAATCAACCGGCACACAATGTGATGTCGATACTAGGCTGCAGGAAAGGGAGGCTTTCCAGGAAGAGCTTCTCAAACAGGTGCAAGAACTCAAAAATGAGTTAAACCGGGAGCATGATGCACGGAAGGTAGTTGAAAAGAGACTTGAAGCAGCCGAGGAAAAGCTGAACAGGGCCGCCGTGCTGAACGAGAATGTGCGCGGCAATGGAACGCAGACCCCCGACGCGACAGGCGAGAGAGGGTCAGCGAAATACGTGGAATGCGTGCAGATGTTGCGGAACAGAATAATATGCGGATAGTGAATACCTTCTTCCGCAAGCGGGATAGGCGAAAGTGGACGTGGAGGAGCCCGAATGGCGAGACTCGAAATGAAATAGACTTTATACTCTGCGCTAACCCTGGCATCATTAAGATGTGGACGTGCTCGGCAAGGTGCGCTGTAGTGACCATAGGATGGTAAAAACTCGAATTAGCCTAAACCTGGGGAGGGAACGGAAGAAACTGGTACATAAGCCGAGCAATGAGTTAGCGGTACGAGGGAAAATAGAGCAATTCTAGATCAATCTACAGAACAGGTATTCGGCGTTAACTCAGGAAGAGGACCTTAGTGTTGAAGCAATGAACGACAATCTTATGGGCATGATTAAGGAGTGTGCAATAGAAGTCGGTGCTAACGCCGTTAAACAGGAAACCAGTAAGCTATCGCAAGGGACGAAACATCTGATCAAGAAACGCCAATGTATGAAAGCCTCTAACCCTACAGCTAGAATAGAACTGGCAGAACTTTCTAAGTTAATCAACAAGCGTAAGACAGCGGACATAAGGAACTATTATATGGATAGAATTGAACAGGCTCTCAGGAACGGAGGAAGCCTAAAAGCAGTGAAGAAGAAACTAGGAATAGGCAAGAATCAGATGTGTGCGTTAAGAGACAAAGCCGGCAATATCGTTACTAATATGAATGAGATAGTTCAAGTGGCTGAGGAGTTCTATAGTGATTTATATAGTACCAGTGGCACCCACAACGATAATGGAAGAGAGAGTAGTCTAGAGGAATTCGAAATCCCACAAGTAACGCCGGCAGAAGTACTGAAAGCCTTGGGAGCTATGCAAAGGAGGATGGCAGCTGGGGAGGATCAGGCAACAGCAGATGTGTTGAAGAATGATGGGCAGATCGTTCTAGAGAAACTGGCCGCCCTGTATACGCAATGCCTCATGACCTCGAGCGTACCGTAATCTTGGAAGGACGCTAACATAATCCTAATCCATAAGAAAGGGGACGCCAAAGACTTGAAAAATTATAGACCGATCAGCTAACTGTCCGTTGCCTACAAACTATTTACTAAGGTAATCGCAAATAGAATCAGGAACACCTTAGACTTCTGTTAAGGAAAGTACCAGGCAGGATTCCGTAAAGGTTACTCAACAATAGCCCATATTCACACTATCGATCAGGTGATAGAGATATGTGCGGAATATAACCAACCCTTATATATAGCTTTCATTGATTACAAGAAAGCGTTTGATTCTGTCGAAACCTCAGCAGTCATGGAGGCATTACGGAATCAGGGTGTAGATGAGCCGTATGTAAAAATACTGAAACATATCTATAGTGGCTCCACAGCCACCATAGTCCTCCATAAAGAAAGCAACAAAATCCCAATAAAGAAAGGCGTCAGGCAGGGAGATACGATCTGTCCAATGCTATTCACAGCGTGTTTACAGGAGGTATTCAGAGACCTGGATTGGGAAGAATTGGGGATAAAAGTTAATGGAGAATACCTTAGTAACTTGCGATTCGCTGATGATATTGCCTTGCCTAGTAACTCAGGGGAACAATTGCAATACATGCTCACTGACCTGGAGAGGCAAAGCAGAAGAGTGGGTCTAAAAATTAATCTGCAGAAAACTAAAGTAATGTTTAACAGTCTCGGAAGAGAACAGCAGTTTACTATAGGTAGTGAGGCACTGGAAGTGGTAAGGGAATACATCTACTTTGGGCAGGTAGTGACCGCGGACCCCATCATGAGACGGAAATAATCAGAAGAATAAGAATGGGCTGGGGTGCGTTTGGCAGGCATTCTGAGATCATGAACTGCAGGGTGCCATTATTCCTCAAGAGAAAGGTGTATAATAGCTGTGTCTTACCAGTACTCACCTACGGGGTAGAAACCTGGAGGCTTACGAAAAGGGTTCTACTTAAATTGAGGACGACGCAATGAGCTATGGAAAGAAGAATGATGGGTGTAACGTTAAGGGATAGGAAATGAGCAGATTGGGTGAGGGAACAAACGCGAGTTAATGACAACTTAGTTGAAATCAAGAAAAAGAAATGGGCATGGGCAGGACATGTAGTGAGGAGGGAAGATAACCGATGGTTATTATGGGTTACGGACTGGATTCCAAGGGAAGGGAAGCGTAGCAGGGGGCGCAGAAAGTTAGGTGGGGGATGAGATTAAGAAATTTGCAGGGACGACACGGCCACAATTAGTACATGACCGGGGTAGTTGGTGAAGTATGGGAGAGGCCTTTGCCCTGCAGTGTGCGTAACCAGGCTGATGATGATGATGCGAGCCTGTAAGACGTCTGCTTGATAGAACGATAGCTTTAGTAGCTTACACCATTCGAAATTGATCACTGTTTATCATAAAGGAATTGATACTTGCAATATTATTCACTCGCAGCCGTCGCGAAAACAAAGACATTGATATTTTCTTTAATATGCCGCTCATTTACTAAGCGATGCAAGTCATTTTTTAACAACGCAAGATTGAGAGTATGAGCTGTTTAACGTTTCTTCTTTAAAAAAAGAAGGAACACGTTATGGCCTTGTATGCGCAGAATATAAATTTCCGTGATGCAGTTTTCTTCTTAAGTTTATTGGACTTGGTGAGACATGTGACTGGTGTGTACGAAGCCCATTGCACAAAAGATCGCATCCACGTTCACATTTTTCTGAGGCATACTAGAACAAAAAAGTGGTAGTTTTCACGCAGATGCACCTACCAAAAAATGTGAATGGCACCAAGTACCCTAGCAGTGTAATTAGAGTGCTTCAGATCGGAAAGAAATAAAGAAACAGTACTCGCATTTATTTTAGACATTTTCTACACACGGTAATTTCAATTGCTTTGACCTGGCGTAAAGTTCAAGCTCGATTTTGAAAAAGATCTCGTTGCTGACATGCCAGCTTATATAGGCGGCGTTTGAAATTGCGTTTTACGCCCACATTTAATTTGCCACCGTAAAATGACAGGCGCCACAGATGCTCGCCTTTCTCAGTCTTTTCTCCGAGAAAAGGGCATTCTGCGTTGAAGAGTTTCTAGAAAACGGCACTGAAGATTACAGATTGGCACTCCCCACCCAATGAATGCGCTGCAGTTGAACACACAGGCCCAGTGCCTCGAGTCACGAGAGCGCGCTGCCGTAGAGGCAACACACCAGGGCGCAGCGACACGGCCGCAGGGCGTTTTAACAAAACTGTGGTGATGATGATGATATTTCTTGGCAGTTCCCTTTCACATGGGCGGAGACAAGCAGCCAACTAACGTGCTTGCTTTATTCCGGTTTTCGCACATTTATCGGCATCTACCTATTCGCTTATCTCAACTCTAACTTTTGTATTCAAGACCGCTTTCACTATATCTCACCATTACTTGGGCTTGGAACGGCTCCTGTTCCATCAACTTCTTCCCTGTTTTTTTTTAACCAAGTCTCTACCGTTTAAAACTTACCTCTATTGATGACCGATTAATCCTTCTATCTTCATTGAATATCAACGATTCTGTAAGGTAGACAGTCCCTACTGTTCTCGCTGCGTGAACAACTTGGCATTCTATTACGATCTGCCCAATCGTTTCCGGTCTTTTCATTTTCTTTTTTTTCAGATCACAAATGCCTCATCCTGCGGCGCATGTTTGCTCCGGTATGTCTTTTGTCCTGAGGCAGCCAACTCGCGCCTCAAATAGCAAACTGCCCTTTGTGTTATCGCACAGATTTTCCCTTCTAATTTCTTTGTTGTTGTAAATCTCCATGGTCTTTTTTGTTTCCATCCTTTCCATCCGATGTAGCGTCCCTGTTTCTCTCACTTTCTTTTTTATGACTCCTGGTTGTCTACTTACACTTTCAATTACCATGTACTTGCTTACCTAGTTCCTTTAGCTCTTCTTCCATTCAGTGTCCACAGTTTTGAGGTACATATATTTGTGCACTTCAACCGCCCATTTAATGAGATCCATGTTCCTGAGTCTTTCTTGAAAACAAGTTTTTTGACTTCAAAAGAGGCCCGAACCATATAACCTTGCGCTGACTAACTTTTCGTTTTACCGTCGGCCCCCAAAGCCAGGTGACCCGGTGACTTCCGTTTTTAATCTCCAACCCCGAAAAAAATTTCCGATTTAAAGCGCAGGACTGCAATTACGAACATAAATGCTGGCATTGTTACACTTTTCCCAATTCATCGCACAACCTCGTACTTATCGTAGCCCCAAAGTGCCCCTGTTTCGTGATTGCTGCATTAGGCTTCCATTTCACTTTTAGCTTATCATGGTGGACGCATGAGTGGGTCTGGTCTTTCTTTATGTGCACGCACTGGTGTTTATATTGCTTCACAATGGGTATGACTTCCTCTTCCATTGGTGCCACATCAGTACTCCTCTCTTTTACAGATTTTAATTCTAGATTTCTCTGTGCCAAACTTAAGGCCTAGATTTGTCGCTTCATTGCCACTTCTATTCGCAATTATCTATAAATCGCTTGCCTTGTCTGCTAGTAGCACCATGGTGTTTTAATACATAAGGCTAGTGACATTCTGTTGAACGTTTCGCCCATTACGGAAGTAAGATAGCTTAAAACCTAATTCACTAATTCAAAGTTGTCTTTCCTTGCCCTTAACCTAAAGCGTGAGCAACAGTGGAGACAGAATCCTTGCTTCAGTACTCGGTGAATTTTAGAATTCTTTTGCATTTCCAGATTTCTCATACAATTCGCACTGCGTCGTCCCTCTACATCTGCCTCAGTAGCTCCACGAAGTCATCGTCAGTGCCCTCGTGCTTGAGAATATCACATAGTAATTCGCTAAGTAGTCATACGCACCCTGAATATTTAGAAACAGAGGTCTATAAAGGCATATTCTGAGCTCTTTAAATCTTTATCCGTTGTGAAGATACTATTCTCTGAACGTCTGCCAGCTCTGAACCGACTCCGCAGTTCCTCCAGTACATCAATTTTCTCCCTCAGGTCGACAGCTCTAATTTTATGGCTCGAAACACCATTTTTAACAGGCGCAGTAGCGGTACCTGGTGAAGGTTGTGCGGTTTCATACAGCACGCCGCCTAACGGATTTCTCAACGCGCCGCGGGCAGCCGTTTTATCTCGAACATTATGCGAAGGCGCCGCGCATTCTAGGTGATGCGTCAATTCCGGCAAGCGGCAATAGCAGCGTTTTCTTTTTCACTTGCGGCATGAAAAATGGCTCTTTCTGCAACCTTTTTGTGACACTTCCGCTCGTAATTAAAATGTCAAATTTTGCACTGAAGGTTCGCTTCTCGATGCCTACGCTATCTCCAACTAGGCTTTTTACGTGGTTAAAAATTTTGTTGCAGTTTGCGTTTAATTCCGAAAATTGGGCTTATTTCGCGCTTGGTAAATTCGAAAGCACACAACATGAGAACGACAGCGCCTTACCTGCAGTTTTCATGTTATGCTTTCATTGATTCGAAAGCATCAACTGGCCCATTGAGCGAGAGGCCGGTGTCTGTAGCACAGAAACGCCACCTAATTTCCCTTTGGCGGCAACGCCACGTGACGTGTGCGCCTAGACCAGCTGAGCGGATGATACGGGACACAATATGAGGGGCTTGTGCGCCCCGGGTTGCGTGAGGGTAGGGGGCGTCGCCGCGACGCCACGTCACCCTCGAAAGCCTGTGTTGCCCGCGCGTTCCTGGGCGGCGAAAGCTCCCTCCTGCGCTCTAATTTCGCCTCGGTAATCGCTATAAGAAAAATGTTTAAAAAGAACAGAATAAATTCGGAAGCAGAAACGTTGGCGCTAGCGAGTTTCGAGTCTACGACCCCGCGCTCAGAAGCCAAGTGTCGTATGCACTGAGCTAAACCACGGCATCTAGAGAGCATGCCTGTGCAATCGTCTTGATGACATCATGCTACATGGACCAAAATTTCAATTGCGGAGCCAGGCGTGACGAAAGCGGTGACATTAAAATCAGCGCGGCTTACTCGGGAGCATCCCCATTAGATTAAATGGTAGTCGGGCAAGGCAGCATGACGTCACGGATCCAAGTGCACCGGGTTTGAGCTATGTAGGAGACGTTGGCCAAGCGTCTCAACGCGCTGGCTTACCCGCGAACAGTTCATTACTCGAAAGACCACTCAGCAGCGTTCAGTTGGGCATTAACGACAAATCAGTGCTTGCGGTCAATTTTTCAGGAAATTATAACACGATAGGCACGTACAACGGCATTAGTTTCCAAAAATAAAGTGAATATAAACACGATATGTAATTACGAGAGTGTTATTGAAAAAGTTCTTGTTAGGTTGAAACAGCACAATTAGATAAACAATCACAAATTGAAGATGTGGGGACGACTTACCCTTAGCTAGTTAGAATTTGATGCTGCAAAATATAGAACAAGCCAAATCAAGATAAACATGATCAGCATATGTGATAAACAAAATACATAACAAATATGATAAACAGGATGCAATCATGCATGTGATGTTTTATACAAAACTTCAGCGTCAGTAGAAAAGCACCTATACAAAGAATGAGTATACTATTTAAATATTAGACCATCGTGAGAAAAATGATTAGGCAGCCAATAATGCATACAATATTATACAGAATGATTGTACGGTGTTTAGGAGCGGTGATACTAAAACCGTTGATTGCGCAGGGCAAAGCTAAAAAGAAAAAAAAGGAGCTGACTAACAAAGCAGATAAAGCAAATCAAAGCTGCAAGGCAAGTAGATTTATTTCTGTACAACCAGCAGTAATGAGCAGCTGCTTCTAATGAACTCGCTCACGTTGTTCCACTTTCCTGTTAAAGCAACGAATGAACATTTAAAGCAGTCGGTACGAAAGCGATATTCTTTGAGCGCTTGGTTGTGTTTATGGCGCGTTAGCCTAGTTTCAGTTGTGAAGCTGTATCTGGAGAGAGTAATGTTAATCTGGTTGTGTAGACATTGGTCAAAAGCTTAGAACAGGCTAGTATACTGCTGGCTTTCTTTCTGTTGGAATTCCGGTTTTGTTAGGTAGTTCGGTGGGTTAGTCGGTTTGATCTGCTGATTGTATATATACCTGATCGCTTTCTTTTGTACACCGTCTACTATTTTCCTTAATCGACAAGTGTACGGAAACCAAGCAACATTCACGTACTGAAGGACTGACTCGGCAAAAGTGTTGTTAGCTAGAACCTTTTGTATCGAGTGGTGCTAGTCGGAGGTGTCCCCGAAAAAAGAGAAGCCACTTCATCGCAGTGGATCTTACGTTGTTAATATTGGAGTTCCGTCTGAATGCACGCGTTAATCTTAATCTGAAGGACATGTGTTCTTGAACTAAATTGATGAAAATATGATATTCTGGACAAAGTGGTAGTTTTTGCAGGTCAAATTTCAGAACTGGGGTAGACAATGGAAACTTTCTTGTTATGTGATTTATCAGCCTTAATAAGTAATTTTCCCGAAGTAACGTTTCCTTTTTATTGGGTAGGCAAGGCCAATAGGATGTTTGCAGTTAAGGGCGAGTTCATAAGAAATAGGCTTTCAAAACAGATCAAAAGCCCTCATTCAAATAACGCGGCATTCGCAGTACCACCTCATCTATCGCGCGAAACCAAAACCCAGAGCGTCAAGAGCAAAAAATAGCCTCGCAGTTATTCATGGCTGATATTAGGACGGTAGAGTATGTACCGGTGTTACGAAACCATTGAACAACCTCCATACGTTCAGCCGAAGCAGTTACACAGGCCGTATATAAATCGCTTATTAAAAAAAAATCCAATTGTGAAGGTTTTTGCGACAGAAGCACGATATCAATGATAAGGCCTTATGTATAGCGGGGGATTTGGGAATGATTCTGACCATCGCCGATCCTCGAACGCGCAACTAAATAAACGCACACGAATGTTTTTGTATTTCGCCCCTATGAGCCCCGACGGCCGGGGTCGAACCAGTGACCTCGAGCTCAGAAGCACAAGGTCTCAGCCGCTGGGATACCAGGGCGAAAAACTTGGCGCGCTTTGGGGATGGCTTAAACTAAGAGACTTTGAGATTTGACACAGCCACTTACAGCTACCGTTGAAAATGAAAACGTAACGTACTAGCAGGCAAAACATACGCTGAGTTCTAATTCACATGTAATAACAAAATGAACAAATTGCTTGTCTGCCTCATTGCTTGCCATGAAAATAATATCTAAGGAAGCAATGTGCCTTAGCCCATCCTTACCGTGCAGTGAAAGAAGAAAAAACGCTACATCTGTTCACAGTGCTCTGCTTGACAAGATCTCATTGCGGGCGCCTTCAGCTTCGCGACATTTCCCGCAGCGGTGACCGTTTGCTGTCTTACTCACCTTCATCGGCCCAGTGTGGCAAGCTGGCAAAACGTCATAGCCGCCTTCACATGATACGAGTGTGATACCATCACTCAAACATTCGATTCAACCGTTTTCCCTTCTACCGCAGAAACATCTCTAATTTTCTTTAAGCGGTGCGAGAGAAAAACAACAAACGAAACAGACCCTTCACATAGGCGGTACCAACCAAAACCTGCTCAGTGCAGGCCGAAATGATAATTCCGCATGAGGCACTAAGTTGTAGGGAGAGTGTGTACAGACGTCATCGCTCGGAGTGGCTATTGCTACCGCAACCAGGTGCTTTCAACACTCCTCTTCCTTTCGCCCTGAAATCGCAACCACCATATCGAGAAGTCGTGCCTGTTTATGTTGAATAAAGGATTTGCACATCATCATTGTCGCCATCGTCTAACCTAGCCAGAGTTGGACGGGCTATGTTCACTGATTTTTATTTCGCATAATGAAACAGCACCCCCTACTTCTGTAGAGATCACTGACCACCACCTTCTTTGAATCAAGATTTAAAACAAAAAATCACCGACGAGTACGATACTCCTTAATGCCAAATTTGAGCGCAGCTCTATACGTCTTTTCATCTCTGCTTACACTATTTTGTTTTCTGCTTATATAGCTACACTGTTTATATTAGGAAGAGAACGCGGTGAGTAGCGTAGCTGGCATGGACAATCTGTCTCCTTTTTTTTTTATTTTGAGATTTTACATGCCAAAGCCATTTTCTGATTATGAGGCAAGCCATAGTGGCGGACTCCGTAAATTTGGACCACCTGGCGTTCTTTAACGTGCACCTAAATCTAAGTACAGGGATGTATTCGCATTTCGACCCCTCCGGAATGCGGCCGCCGTGGCCGGGATTCGATCCCGCGACCTCGTGCTCAGCTTCCCAAGACCATACCCACTACGCAACCATGGCGGGACCAATCTGTCTCATTCGACACATTGCGAACGCAGCGAAGTGTGGTGCGACTGCCTCGCTAATCGGTGCTAATCGGGAGATCGCAAGAGGCAGCTCGTGGGCAACGCGTGGGTGAAGCGTGAGCGCGATTCACAGCAGCCGCCGCAGAGAGACCTCCGCTCATGCAGAGCTTTGTTTCCGTGCAGACGACGCGCACTACTCTGGCACTATATTGTAGCCATCGTCGCCGCACCATGCATCTTGCGCGAAACTCAGCTTTTCTTCAGACTCTTTCGTTCCACCAGCGACGACAGCGGGCCCTTCGTCACGAGGAAAGCGTGCCACCAGTGTCAGCGGCGACATGACCCAAGAGAGCGTCACATCGAGCTTTACTCGTAGCCGCTCACCTCGCCCCTTTCAGGGGGCCTCTTTGATTTTGCACTTCTGGCTACCCGAGGGCTGCCCGAGCCAGCCAGAACGTCTTCGTTTTTCTCGGGTTGCTCTGCCCGCAGCGCCACGTACTTCCTCCGAGCGTTCGTTTTATTCGAGCTGGACGGTTCTGGCTACCCGCGCGCTGCCAGAACCAGCCAGGACGATTTTGGCCTGGCTGCTCTCTGGAAGTTCTCTGGCTAGCAGACGATCAAAAGAGGCGCTAGCCTCCATCATTGTGGGGCCTAGACGGATTGCAACGCGGGCGCTTGAGGACTTAAATTTACATCGCTGAGCCAACTGTCTACGGCCATCTTCGGATTTCCTTACTTCTACCGTCATCTTCTTAGGTGCTAACGCACTGTTCCGCATTTCCAGGCGGTGCGACAGGACCGTCCTGAACAGTTTTAAGCTCTTGTGTGTGCATGTGTGCCTATCCCATGAAGGCTTCATCCCGGCGGTGATCAGCGCGCTGCGCTCTCATGCGTGCATGTTATCTGCATCGTGTTCCGCGCAAGTTGTAGAGGCTCATTCACACACATTGCGGTACATTATCAGTTCGTCTTTCTCTGGTGGTGTTCCTTTTCCCATATCTGGCGTATCTATGCGGCGATATCTCCTTTTCTTGCAGTTAGCGAATGCGTTGCAGCTAGCCCACGTTCGCTCCGTCGCTCTGTCGTATATTTGGGGGGCAGCTCGAAACCGATATGTATTCTAACTGCAGGCTGTTGACGCTAAGAGTGCACTGGTTGAGTTATAGGCACACGTACATTAGCTGATTGCTCCCATGATGGCGATCAATATTGTTTTTCGTGTGAAAGTTTTCGCTAGTCACAGGCGGATGGCATTTTCATGCAGCAGCCGTATCTCCAGCTCCTTAGGATCAAAATGAGAAGCACCATCAGCCGAAAAAAACTTTCTGAAATGAAAGCCTAAGGAGGTCGGCGCGAAATTTTATGCGTATAAGACGTGCCCGATATCCTGCTTTTTCATGTCTTGTCAAATGATGACACCAAGCCAACTCATCAATGTCACCGGTGGGCGACATGATCGCTGCGAGGTGAGATCCTTGAGCGATCGCTTTCGGGAATACACTCACGCGCGATTTCGCGCCTTGGCATTGGACGCGTCGGATGCCGTCTGTTACGCTGCGCAAGCTGAGGTTGACCCAGTGCGCTTCCTGTGCCGAGTCGCGCGAAATCTCGCGAAAGTGATCGTATCCCTGTATGAAACTATATATCTTTTCAAGCTGGCAACGCCTAAATGGGCCGACTACGCCTAGTGCGCGCCGGTCTCGCCGGGCGCTGCCATGCTGGTAGCAGGTTTACATTTGGCGAGCTGTCTCGGCGTTCGATTTTGCAAACTTCGGGCAGCTTCGGTTGTCTTGGAACCACAGCCACGTTAATTCCTATGAGGACCTGAACTAGCTAACTGCCGTCTGGCTGCCAGAACTTTGAAAATCGCAGAGGCCCAGGAAGAGTTATTCCCGCCAGACACGCTGGCACCACAGGCTGACCTCGGAAGCTGACGCCGCGGACGAGCGTAGCCCGCCCCACCTCACGCCACCATGTCGCCCTCCCCCCCTTCTCCCTTGGAAGCGTAGATGAGATTGCCCACGCGGCTGCGGTAGCCGTGGCTGCCAGCAACTCAGCCAATGCGCAGGCCGTTTTCCGCCTCCACTTTCCACCTAATGCTTTAATTTAGGCTCCCCCTCCACTTTCCTCCTCACGCTCTCATCTTTCATCTCCCGCTACGCTCCGCGTTCCCTTTCATCTCTCACATTGCTCGATCGCTCGGTTATAAGGTAGGACTCCGAGGCACGCCGACGCTGAACGTAGGAGCAGGCGCCTAAGAGTTGCGCTTTAAATCGTCTCGGGTCTATTGCCTCTCCAATGGTAAAGCTGGGGCAGACGTGTACATCCCGCTCTCACTTTAGCTAACCCAAAATATTATCTACAGATCGCTCACATCGCTTCACGTTGCGGACCAAAATTTGAGAAACTAATCGTCATAACGTAACACATTCACACTGATAACAAAGCACGCGCCAAACCGAAACGCGCGCAAACCTGGGAGACCTACTTCAGTACCAGGATTCGTCTTTGCTGGTGCGTGTATCTTGCAATTCCATCAAATAAAGAATAGCCAGCTAGTTCATGTGTGTTGTTCATTATCTCAGGAATATCGCATATGAGCAGTTGAGTAGTCCGTTACATTTTTTATATACTAGCGGAAAAAAAAAAAAAAAACTCGCAGTGCATTGAGAGCACTTTCGGCCACCCAAGTTCCCAGCTCCGCATGCTGTAGACGAAACGACGAAGAAGAGCAAGAAGATCTCCGGGTTGCAGGCGACTCGGCAACGACACTCGGTCCTGATTCACGTTTGGACGCAAGTCGTGGCAGCAACCACTCGGTACGAGACGTCTTCACGAAAGGAAGGCACTCACGGTTCCGGTAGGGCAGTTGGCGCGAGTAGCGCCGACTTTATAGCTTGCACGAAACGCCAGTGATGACAATCAGCTATGCATTGCTGGTGTAAATCTGTAATCAATAGTATTTACCGACACATTCGGCGGCTAATTGTTCTAGAAATATTGGCGACATCTACACCAGCTGATCATCTTGAGTAACTTGTCTGTTTTAATTAAGCGCACTCTTAGCCTTTCCGCACGAATACCCCAAGTGATTCGAAGCAATCAAACAAAAGCGAACTACGTCTACATTTTCTTACATGGAAATTTACATAGTCAATGTGTTCATTGTTCCAAACCGTGCCAAAAGGTTAAACCTGCAGCTGGATAACCATCTTAACTTGGTATGACGTTATGACGGAAGAACTGCGCAAAGAAAGGACAAGATAGAACAGGGACTTTTCCTGTCGACTCGTTCCATTTTCGCGGTGTTTCCGTAATATTAGCGATATAATGCTGGATCATAAATAAAGTGTCTAAGACGTTTCGTTTAGCCACCGGAGATTTTATTGAAGAATCATGGCTTCACGAAGGTATTACAAGAGCGCATTCTGACTTTATTTTTCGTGGTCAAGGTTTGGGTTGGTGTTTCGCCATTTCATCGCGAGTGCAGTGATCGACGTTAGAGCACCCGCCAGAGCCACTTCGACACTAACCTCATTGTGATAATTGCAACAACCGTTTCTGCCCTCATGGATTAATTCATTGATGACCTGATTTATTGATTGATGCATTATTTATGACGTGTAACGCCCCAAAGCAACACTGGCAGACGAGAGACGCTGTAGTGGAGAACTCGAAATTAATTTTGATCCGCTGAGGTTCCTTAATGTGCGCCTAAATCTGAGTGCACGAGCACTTTTGTGTTCCGTTTCTATCGAAACGTAGCCGTCAAGACCGGGAATCTAACTGGCGAAATCGTGGCCTTCATTCACCTACACATCAAAGCATGCTGATGCTCATGTGTTTGCGGTTGTGTTGTTGATAGCCACATAAGCACCTATGTAAAGTTGTGGTCGCGCACAACGGTCAAGAATATGGCATTTCAGCTCTGAGAGCGCTCACATGATGCCCCTTAGCCATACGGAAATAAAATTTTTGAATTCTACATGCGATAACGCAGCCGATTAACACACTCACCGGCCGCAGAAATGTCCATTTGCACCCTAAAGGCTCGTTTGCACTGAGACACTCCGCGTCTAGACCAGCACGAAAACAAATTCGGTGGCGGCGAATTCCACCTAAAAGGCTGTCTCCACGCCGATCAGTTACACACAGATTCCTGCTGGCGCAACCGCTAGAATTCCATAACGAGGACTGGGTCATCCCTCATGGCAAATGGCACTGACCCTGTTCGCCTCAAAAGGCTGTGTCCAATGCTTATTTCTCGAGTGCGGAGATGTTACACATACTATGAGAAATGACTGTCCTCTACGACAAGTGGCACAGCAAGTACAAGTATAAAGTCCTCATGTGAGAACTGACCCGCAAAATAAAACACGCACACTCGGCGCGAGCAGAGAAAACCTCATCAATAGTGGGGGAGGGAACACCCCGCGCGAGCGCCTAAGCTACCCGGCCGATCAGGCTAGTACTAACATGCACCACACGCTCCAAGTTTTTGCAGTGCTCCGAGAGCTGGCAGTAGCTCTGCCGGTGCATACGGCGAGGAATATGAACGACTTTGCTCTTCGGTGGCAAGAGATTGTGCACCACTCTTGACGCCGAATGTCATAGTGTGAGCGAGCCAGAGCAATGCCCAATTGGGAGGCCTGCGCGAGGCCACCACCAGCTATGTAGCGAAAGCCAAGACACATAACTGTGCCAAACTTGGCTCAAAAGCCAATTCCACAAATTATCATTGTCGCAAAAATTAAAACTGAACAAATTTATCTACACTTGGTGTCCTGGTATCATGCACCATTTGAAAAAGAAAGTTAAACCTTCCATGCGAATTACACCAGCTGTCTGATATTAGAAGAGACCCGAAAAAGCGCCCAGTATTACTTGTGTTGTTCAACAATTATTAGTTTGTAGTAAGTAATTTAATAACGTTTCAAATACTATACTTACGGCAGGCATTCAACAGTGCAGGTTTTAGAACACATTTGGAACGGGCGCATGGAGGGGGGGGGGGGGGGGGGTGGCGCTGGAAGTGCTCGTTCCGTTCGGACATGTTTTTGCGTCTCTACAGATCGTCGCTCAGTTTTTTAAACCGCCTTTTTCCCCTGTTCCTTCGACTTTTCCAATGCTGCTGTTGCTGATACTGTCGCTGTCTTGCACGTCGCTTCGGAAGGTAGTTCAGAGCGTGCATATACATGGCAGGAGCGTTGCAGAGAGGAGAGGCGATGCGACAAACTACTTTGTACATTTACATCCCGCCGCCGCAATCCCCATAGATCTCTCTGCGCATTGGCACAGCACTCTCATGAAAGCTAATTTTCTGTGCCCCCCCCCCCCCCCCCTACAAAAGCGACCAACTACATTCTACTAACGTGCAACAGTCCAGAGGGGAGATAGATCGAATGGTAAGACATAGGGAGATGACGAAGAGAATGGGTTGAAGTGACGGCAGCCACAAAAAGAGTGAATGACAGCCTTCCAATTTTCCCTCGTAGTTCCCATGGGGAGTGCAGCACAGGTAAAAGGTGACGTGAGAAGGCGAGGAAACGCCACTACTACACACATACCGTGTACCTAGCCGTGTTCATGGCCGCAAGCCTACGTGAGATACCGGAGCCACGATGTTAGGACGATTCAGAAATGACACTACATTGTGCCACCTATAGCTAAACCCGCCAATGGCAGATAAATTGAGATATTTTAGGCATGTAACGCCCTCTGGGTTGGACTTCTCTGCGCCAAGGTAGCCTCGCCGCCCACAAAATTATCTGACTGAACTTTGTCGGCTGCTCGGTTGCCATAGTCAGAGGTTCGAATCCTCGTACGAAAAAAGTTTTTTTCTTTTTTAAATCGAGGGTGGTAAACTCGAATTCCACCTCATCCAGTAAACTACATCTCCAGCCGTGGAGTAACGCCTGACATCAGCAAAAGATGCCGAGAGCGAGTGGGGCTATACTAATACTGCAAACACCAAATTGTAAAGACCCCCTAAGCATCAACAAAAGACACCCCCCCCCCTCACCAGAACAGGAATTGGCCTCCCTGGTGTAGTATTCGGCCAATCCCTCCCAAATGAGTCATTCGATCAGGCAATGGCCATCAGTCCCCAGCAGCTACGGAGCACCTGACCAAGGCGGCGGTCACACCTGTAACGCAGCAGAGGGTGCTAAGAATCTCTGGACCTGGACAGGCCGCCAATGGAATCTGACCCTGGCAACCTTTAACACCCAAACTCTATCGAGTGACGCTATCTTAGCAGGACTCTTTGAGGAACTATCATGCATTGTTTGGGATATCATTGGCTTTAGTGAGATTAGAACTGGTGAGGCTTATATAGTGCTGACTAACGGCCATGTGCTCTGCTATAGAGATCTCCCAGATAAGAAATAATAGGGGGTAGGGTTGCTAATCCATAAAGACATAACGGGCAATATTGACGAATTCTACAGGAATAATAAGAGGGTAGCAGTAGTTGTAATCAAACTTAATAAGAGGTATAGACTAAAGGTAGTACAAGCCTACGCTTCAACATGGAGTCACGATGATGATGAAGTAGATCAGTTTTACGAATATATTGAATGAGCGATGAGAAAAGTGCCAACTCAGTATACTGTAGTAATTGGTGATTTCAATGCAAAATTGGGGAAAAGGCCGGCTGGTGAACAAGCAATTGGCAGCTACAGCGTCGATTCTAGGAACAATAGAGGAGAGATGCTGGCAGCATCCAGGGAGAGGAATAAGCTCTGAATAATGAGCACCTTCTTCAGGAAGCGTAGCAACAAAAAGTGGACTTGGAAAAGCCCTAATAGTGAAACGAGAAATGAAATAGATTTCATCCTTTCTTCCTACCCCAGCAGAGTGAAGGATGTAGAAGTGATAGGTAAGATAAAGTGCAGTGACCATAGGTTGGTGAGGTGTAGGATTCACCTTAATTTGAAGAAAGAAAGAGTAAAATTGGTCAGGAAGAAACAGGCCAACCTAGACGCAGTAAGGGTAGAAGCAGACCAATTTAGGCTGCTACTTGCAAACAAATATGCAACTTTACATCAGACAGATGAAGATGACATTGGGGTAATGAATGAAACCGTAACTAGGCTGGCTTCAGAGGCAACAATTGAAGTGAGAGGTAAGGCACCAAGGCAACCAGTAGGCAAGCTCTCCCAAGTAACAAAAGACCTAATAAAACAACGAAAGAGAATGAAAGTGGGCAATTCAAGAGATCACATAGATTTCGCGGAACTGTCAAAACTGAGCAACAAGGAGAAAATAAGGGATATTCGAAATAATAATGTCAGATCGAAAGACTAACGAAGTCATCAAAAAATGGACGCAGCATGATATCAGTAAGGGGGAAATTTGGCACGGGCTAAACCAAGATGGATGCACTAAAACATAAGCAGGGTAATATCATCAGCAGTATGCAATGTATAGTAAAAGCAGCGGAAGATTTCTATGCTTACCTGTACAGAACCCAGAGGAGCCACGGCACCTCCATTAGAAGCAGTAAAGAACAGGTTGCGGAGACTCCGTCTATAACTAGCGATGAGGTTAAAAGGGCCTTGCAAGACATGAAATGGGGAAAAAAAGGCAGGAGAAGACGGAACACCAGTCGATTTAATCAAATATGGAGGACACATAACGCTTGGAAAACTGGCGGCTCTCTATGCGAAGTGTCTATCGACTGCAAGGGTCCCACAGAACTGGAAGAATGCAAACAATATACTAATCCACAAAAAGGGAGACGTTAAAGAATTTAAAAATTATAGACCCATTAGCTTACTCCCAGTATTACATAAAATATTCACCAAGCTAATTTTCAATAAGGGCAATACTGGACTTTCGTCAACCAAGGGAACAACCTGGCTTCAGGAAGGGATACTCCACAATGTATCCCATCCATTTCATCAATCAGGTAATCGAGAAATCCGCATAGCACAATCAACCTCTCTGTATGGCTTTCACATATTACGAAAAGGCATTTGATTCTTTAGAGATACGAGCAGTCATAGAGGCATTACGTAATCAAGGAGTACAGGTTGCTTACGTAAATATATTAGAAAATATCTACAGAGATTCCACAGTTACCTTAATTCTCCGCAAGAAAAGTACGAAGATACCCATAAAAAAGGCATCGGACAAGGCGACACAATCTCTCCAATGCTATTCACAGTGTGCTTGGAAGTATTCAAGCTATTCAACTGGGAAGACTTAGGAGTGAGGATAAACGACGAATATCTCGGGAACCTTCGGTTTTCAGATGACATTGTCCTGTTCAGCAACACTGGAGACGAGTTACAACAGAGGACCTTGATAGAATGTAAGAGTGGGGTTGAAGATTAATATGCAGAAAACAAAGATAATGACCGATAGCCGGGCAAGCGAACAAGAGTTCAGGATCGCCAGTTAGCCTCTAGAGTCTGTGAAGGAGTACGTTTACCTAGGTCAAGAAATCACAGGGAATACTGATCATGAGAAGGGAACACACAGAAGAATAAAAATGGGTTGGAGCGCATACGGCAGACAATGTCAGCTCCTGACTGGAAGCTTACCATTATCATTGAAAGGGAAGGTGTACAACCAGTGCATTTTACCGGTGCTGACATAGGGGGCAGAGACTTGGAGACTGAAAAAGAAGCTTGAGAACAAGTTAAGGCCCGCGCAAAGAGCAAGGGAACGAAGAATGCTCGTCATAACGTTAAGAGACAGAAAGAGAGCGGTTTGGATCAGAGAGCAAATGGGTATAGCCGATATTCTAATTGACAATAACAGAAACAATTGGAGCTCGGCAGGTCACGTAATGCGCAGGTGAGATAACCGGCGGACCATTAGGGCTACTGAATGGGTGCCAAGAGAAGAAAAGCGCATTCGAGGACGGCAGAAGACTAGATGGAGCGATACAATTAGGAGATTCGCTGGCGCTAGCTGGAATCGGTTGGCGCAGGACAGGGGTAATTGGAGATTTCAGGGAGAGGCCCTCATCCTGCAGTGGACCTAAAATAGGTCGCTGCTGCTGATGATCATGATGAGACAGGACAGTGGTTGCGGAAAAACTGGGGAAATTTAAGTTCAAAGTACGATACAGTACTTTTCTACAATTTCTGAAAAATCGACCATGCAAATTTGTCCAGCGGACGACTGACGCCTGGCGTACAAACGAAAAGCCGAGTTGAAACATCGTAGCGTCTAGGCGGTACTATGGAAGCGATCGACCGTCAAATCAACACTTCTGCACCCGACGGGGTAGCGCTGCGGTTATAACATTACCCGAGGGCGCGGGTTCGATCGCGCCCACGGCAGCCGCATTCCGACGGGGGCGAAATGCAAAAACGCTCGCCTACTTAGATTTAGAAGCTCGTTAGCGAACCCTCGGGGGTCAAAGTTAATTCGTTGTCCACCACTATGGTGTGCCTCAGAATGCGATATCAGTTTGGGCACGTGCAACTCCATAAGTCAACTAAAGCATACTTCTTGTGCCATGATGCGATGTGCCGTGTGAGGCAACGACAATGCTAACTTCTAGGAGGTTATGAACAATGACGCACAACAACGCCTCAAGCAAACAGGTGTAGCTGTGTGTCCTGCATCGTCCAGCTCGTTTTCTTGTGCGTCTTCGCGAATGCCACCGCGGCACTCACTGCAACGGCGTGGCGCATCCAAGTTGTTGACCGCTGTTTCGAGTGCGCGGATCCTCGCTGATGCAACCGTTATCCCTGCCGAGAGCCTGTACTTCTCGGGGATGAGTGCAATGGGCCAAGACGGGACCGTGAGGATGGGTACCACCATCATGGAGCACAGCAGCCCTGCAGACGCCCACCCCGGCCAAGAGAATGACGGAAGTTAGGTGCCCTACCATCAGATTCAAATACAGCTCCAGCGGCACAAAAGAAAAAAACCTCACCCATCACAGGGGCTGCCCACGTAGTCGACACTAAGGTGTACTCAGTCACCAACGACAACGTGGGTCAATGCCATTATCAAGCTTCGTTCTAGCTACGACCTGTCCATCCTACCCAACCGTGTCATCCAAGCTTGCCCTGGACGCCTGCCTCGAAGCTTGTAGACTTCCAGGGTTTCCCTCTACACAAACCTATCAATACCACCTCAGTAAGGGTGATTGCTATGGCACAAGTTGCTAAGCTGAAAAACTGCAAAAGATACATGTTTCAGAAGAATGTGTCGTTCCGGTGCAAGCGTACCTCACCACTGGTACTGATATATTTTATTTATTTATTTTCATTTCTTGAGTACCTGCATCGCCTTGGAAGGCATTACAGCAGGGGGGGGGGGGGGGGTACATACATATCTATATCGTCACGTGGTTGTGACGCTAAACAACAGAGTAGCAATACTGTGAAGGACAGAACTAGCTTTTATTGGGCGAACTTGCGCCCACAAAACAGGCTACACTTAAACCACAACGAGAGCGGCGAACACAATCGGCGATCGTAGAAAATCTGATCAGCGGGTCAAGAGCGTCGGCTTTCATACAGCAGTCGTCGATTGTTCCAGACTAATCGCTGAGACCCGCGTGTCTTCCACAAAGTTCTACGCCATTCGCATCGCGCATGCATGCAATAAGATTACACAAGGTTTGGCGACGACAGACAGCGGATAGAAGCATCATTCGATAGAAGCAACAATCGATACATGTAGACAAGTCCTGCGCTGAGCGATAACATTTCCTGGACGGTAAAAGCGCTCAACCGTAAAAGATAAACGAGTTCGCGTGTCAATATAAATTGTCACTCATATCAACACACAAAGCGCGGTAAAAGTTTTCATTACATTGTATACCTTCAATATTAGACGGCAGAGCATTCCACTTCCTCCTGGTCCTATAATAAAATTCATAACGCAAGGTGTAACCCTTAAAAGAAAATTCATGAAGTTTCAAGGCATGGCCCCTTCTACGCGAGATATACAATGGTAATGTAATATATTTGTTCCTGTGTATACCTATTTTAGAATGGTAAACACTGAAAAATTTTGAGCCTGGGGCCCTTTCTTATGTCCTTTAGATCCTCCCAATAAAGTCTGTGCTTGCTTTCGGTGACACTGAGGTTTTCGTCGTAACTCCCCAGAACAAATCGAACCATACTATAGTGATTTTTTTCAAGTAAATCGACTAACTGACACGTATACGGATACCAGCAGATACACGCGTACTCAAGTACCGAACGTACGTGAGTGAAATGCAGCCGTTCTTTCAATTTACTAGGTAATTGGCCAAAATTTCGACTTAGGAAGCCCAATTTTCGTGCCGCCTTCCTTCTTACCTCCTGTACGTGCCCTGTTCCACCTTATATCGGAGGTAAACAAAACTCCTAAGTATTTGCATTCCGTAACCGTGCGTAGAGTAACGTTATTTAATTTGTACTCATATGCTTTGTATGAATGATTCCTTGTAGAGGTGATGTTTAAACATTTTGAAACGTTAAGCGACATTTCCCATTTCGCACACCAATATCTAAATCACTCTGAAGTGCATAAAAATTACAATCACTATCAATAACCCTATACACCACACAGTCGTCTGCAAACATCCTGAAAGATGACGTAATACCTCTAGTGATATCATTTATATATAATAACTGTAAGAGAGGCCGTAAAACAGCCTTGGGGTACTCCAGAGATCACTGCAGCATGATCAGAGGAGATGCCATTGAGAAGCACAGACTGTTCTCTATGTGGAAGATATTCAAATATCCATACAATTAGTCTTTGTGCAACTTTGAGACGTGTAATTTGATAATAAGTAGGTAATGAGCCACAACGTCAAACGCTTTACAAAATTCTAGAAACATGCAATCAATTATCTGCCTTTTGTCTTTAGCTAGGGCCCAATCGTGAGTGAATTCTACAAGCTGCGTAGTACAAGAAAAATCCTGCCGAAATCCGTGTTGGTTTGCTTTTAACAGATTGTGTTTAACTAGATGTGACATACTACAACTATATGTAACATGTTGCATTATTTTACATGCAATACTAGTCAAAGACACTGGCCTGTATTTCTCAACGCCCACATTTGTATACAGGCACAGAATTCGCCAATTCCCAGTCGGTAGGTACGGCACCCATGTCTAAACACTTTTGCAAAAGACAGCATAAATGCAGGCATAACGATTCACAACAACTACTAAGCATTGCTGCTGTACCGTCTGGCCTGTTTGCCGTTCGGGGAGAAACATTCGTTAATAGCTTACGTACACGTTCCAAAGCAAACTCAACTTCGGGCATTTGTTCATTGCATAGCGAAAAATCCACACTTGCAATCCAAAATTGGCGATTACTAAATACGGAAGAAAAATAACTACTAAATACTTCAACTTTGCGCTTGTCATCATTGAGTACCGTGCCTAAGTATTCAAGAGGAGGGACTAAAACTTACGCCGAATATATTAATAATACAAATATACTAATAATACAAATATACTATATAATATATTCAAGAGGAGGACAGAACATTCAGTCGAATATACTTCCAAAATTCTTTGGGATCTTCTACCAACCGCTCCCGAAGACGAGCAAAACAAGATTTTTTAGCCGATTTGGTTGAATTCTCAAAATCAAACTTCAGCCGCTTTAGTTTGTATATGTTTACCAGTGACCTGTGTTCTTATATTTTAAGTATAGCCTCCGCACCCTGCGCAGCAAGAGGCGCTGTTCCTGATGAAACCACGATTTATCTTTATCACGCTTAGATGAAAGCATCCGCGTCGGAACGAATTTATCTCGAAGATAGAAGAGCTTTCCTTTAAGGATTTCCCACAAATTTTCAACGCTCAATTCATCCGCTAATGTGTCAAACGTTGAGAAGTACGAATCTAACGACTGATTTATGGAACAGTAATCAGCCTTACAATACAAGAACACTTTTCTGGGCGGTTTCTTCACCATGGGTAGATTGGTAACACTAACGTCAGCAATAAAATGTTATGGTCGCTTAATCCAGGTAGGGCATGAACGTCTGATACATTACCAGGCCCACTACACAGCAGCAAATCCAAGACATGGCCAGTACCATCGTCACGCGACGCACTGAGGACATATTGTTCAAATGCATGAGTGTCCATTATATCAAAAAACGAGGAGTACAGACAACCACTAACAGAATTCCTGGGAAGTGCACATGACCAGTCAATTTCTGGCAGGTTAAAGTCACCTCCAATCAAGACACGGTCATTTTTCAAACACTCCAGAAAGTCAGAAAGCTTGATGAACTGCTCATACGACGCGCTTGGTGGACGATAGTAGCAGCCAAACACCATGCTTTTTCGGTTTGCCAGCCGAGTCCTACAAAAAACTGCCTCGATATCGAGTAGTGGGCTTACCACGTGAACGCAAGGTATACTATTATTTACAAGAATAAAGACACCTCCACCGTGAGAATTTCCATCGCGCGGAAAACAGTGGTAGCTTGCCGGGTAAATTTCAGAACCAAAAACAAAAGAACCTAAACATGATTCGGTGCCCAACACCACCGTGGGCTGAAGGGTACATAGCAGGCATTGAAATTTTATCAATTTTATTCTTTATGCTTCTGCAATTTATCATTAGAACCCTGAGATGCAATCCTGTTGTACGCTTATGCGAAGGTCACTGCTCAACTACCTCTCCCGTTGCACTATCGAGCCGAAAGCGCTTTCCCCGCAGATGAAGCGTATCATACTTCAAAACAGCCTTGTCCTCTTCCCGCTTGTTGAACTTCCCATAGTCCCATAGTTTATTTCTTTTGTCCCGGACAGATTATCAAAAATCTTCAGATATGTTATAACTGGAGCCTTTGAGTTTCTAAGCATTCAACAGCACCGATTGACGGGATTTATAGGAACAAAATTTTGCTATGACTGGACGTGGATTCCATGCCGTATATGTCCCCATACGATGCGCACGTTCAATTCTCAGGCCTGTGGCACCAAGCCTGCTTCTGCGAAATTCTGCAATAGTTCTTCAGATTCGGCTGCTGTCTCTTTCGGGGATGAATCATCCAACCCACCGAAGACCAGATTGTTCCTTTTTTGCCTGTTCTCGATATCGTCAATCTTTTGGGTGAGAGCCGTCAGTGTCGCACGATCACCCTGTTGTTGGTTTGCCATTGTTGCGACAGTATTGCGTACGTTATCGACTTTGCCAATCTTAACTTCTAGGGAAAATATACGAGACTTAAGTCTGTGACATATAGGGTCAGTTGGTTTGGTTTTTCTTCAATAGAATTTAACTTCGACATCATTTTACTTTGACCGTCTAGGAGCTTTGAAAATTGTGCTTCAGTTGCTTCTGAGTTAACTTGAATATCCCCACCACACAGAAATAAAAACAACAAATAAAGCGCTGAACTATGAAAAACAACAAACTGCCGTTTCGGCTGCCTTCTTTTCGAAAGCGACCGAGAAGCAAACATAGAAAACAGCATTTGGGACGGAGCCGGCATGACAGAACACGGTTTATTACAAAAGGTTTTGAAGCACCAACCTGCGTAAGCAGTAGGAAAGTGGTAAGCGATTCCGCCATGTTGCCGGTTCCACGCCCCATCGCCTAAATGCCGTTGCTGACTATTTGCAGCAAAAGGTGGCAGTCAGTGTCACGGGGTGCACATTGTTGCCTACTTGAGCGATAGAAAACGTCGAATTCCGTCGTGGGGATGCGTACATGAAGTGTTTCCGGACAAAAGTTAAGCAGTGATCAGCTCGAAGGGCGCACCAGGAACGCGTCGTCGAGAATGGGTGCTAGAGGCACCGCTGAAGAAATATCCCCCGGGGTCATCGGTTGCACACCGTCCCCGCGAAGGGTTGCTGCAAGCATGGCTGCCCAGAAACTATCCACCCAGACAACCTGCGTAAGCAGTAGGAAACTGGTATGCGCTTCCGCCATGCTGCCGGTTCCACGCCCTAGGCATGAAGCAGGCAAAGCAATATGTTATTTTGGACGTAGACCGAGACGAAAAACGTGAGAAACTTCTGCAGGAACGATCATGCCCCACGCACAAGGCCATGGCCGCCTGCTAAGTGGGCAGCGGTCGTGCGCGCCTAATCAGTCTTCAAGATCCTCATTCCCCACCTGAACGTGGCCTACAAGCCTGCCGCAGTGTACTGTTACTTTTGCTTCAAACAGGGACACGTGAAATCATTATGCCCCTACCAACTCAAGGACTACACCATGGAGCCTGAAGCATCAGCGTCATTTTCAATGCAGCCTATGCCGAAGAAACGATCGTGACAACACTGCCACGTTGTGTCCTACCAAGCTAGAAGCCACTAAGAAATTACATCAGCGCCGTTTTCGGCGACCAGCGAGTACTCCAGTGCACAACTCTTCGTACAGACTCGCGTGTACAAACAAGGCCCTGTGTACAACCGTTACGCTGTTTTGGGCTCGCTAGGGGAGGAACAATACAGGTGACTACAACAACTACAACGAGAAGCGATTCTGCCACACCTACATATAGCTCAGTGGTTAGATCATCCAATTCGCGCCCATAACGGGCATCACAATTCATAGAAATCGCGCCACTTTCATTGAGCAACCTTGAAAAGGAAATCCAGCGTCTCAAGGAACGCCGTATAGTGAACCAGCGCCGTCATGGTTGGATGTGGTCGCCTCCGTCATGGTCGCCTCCGGCGGCTGTGCCGAATGGCGGATAGAAATCGATACAGGGTGCTATGAGAAAGCACTTTTGCAAACTCCCAGCCGGATCTGTTTTAGTGCGGCACTAGTTGCAGCAAGTGCGCGATGAATAGGTACGTCGTGGGCACGTACGTGGTGGATATGTACGTCATGGATACGTACATCGTGGATACGTCATGGGTGAAGCATGTACGTCGTAGGTGAATCGCAACCCGCTCCAGATTTGCAGCTACTGCATCTATGGGCGCCGCGCTGCAAAGCAGAACTTGCACCAGAACGTGACCCTAGGTCAATTGCCATTCGGTTGGAGGCTCAATGCTTTACTGCAGAAGCTCGGCACCATAAACAACGCTTGCAACCTGGCCACTCAAATGACTGGTGCTCTTCGGTCGGCCCATTATCGTTTAATGCGTGTATTTGGCGCACTCTTCAAGCAATGGAACGCGGTCAGTGGCGTCCAGGCTCTGCAGCCTGCGCCCTCTTAGCATCTGGTTAGATACCAGCAGTATTGGCCGAGACTGTCACTCTCACTTTCTTTCCTGCTTTAGACAGGGCCCCGCCTCCTTTCGTTGTTCAAAACTGCCTGTGAGGGAACAAAAAGAAAATTAAATTATGGGGTTTTACGTGCCAAAACCACTTTCTGATTATGAGGCACGCCGTAGTTCGGACTCCGGAAATTTCGACCACCTGGGGTTCTTTAACGTGCACCTAAATCTAAGCACACGGGTGTTTTCGCATTTCGCCCCCATCGAAATGCGGCCGCCGTGGCCGGGATTCGATCCCGCGACCTCGTGCTCAGCAGCCTAACACCATAGCCACTGAGCAACCACGGCGGGTTGCCAGGGAACACAGGAATGATGCCTGCGCTCGCCGTCATAGAGGGTGTACAAGCTGCCTTCAATATGGTGGAATTTGTAGCAGCGTTGGTAGCGAACAAGTATGGACACCGTCTACTTGCACTCCAGCCTCTTCAGTTAATTTTGGACCAGCAGCCACTACATGAGGCTGCAACCATCCGTGTGCTTAGCCTTGAAATTGCTGTCTCCCGGTCTGCGGCACCACGGGTCAACTGCGCAAAGCAACCGGCCGTAAAAACGATGCGTTTGATACATCGGATTGCGAAAAAATCTGGCGGCGCGAGCGCGGACTTGACCCATCTTCTGGTTCAAGCGTTACTGCAACCACGACTCATCTACCGGGTCCAGCTTCATCATCCCATGCAGACCATGGGTGGCTCGCCTTGAGGCGCTTAATAACAAAGTCATGCGTACCACAAGAGGGTTGCCACGTGCCACTCCGGTGCCTGCCCTACAGGCCGAGTCCCAACTCAACACTACCGACTAGTTGGCACATCGACGTTGATGCGCGTGCGCTCTTAAGCTATTAACGTTTTGCTAGGCCGCTTGATTTGCCCGGTACATGGGACGTAAGATACAAAAACTAGCTTCAACGACACCCAATGTGGCTCCGTAGAATAGGGTGCAACTACGTGGCAAAATCCTCCTCGTCGTCTCTATGACCATGTTCCTAGCAAGGCGAATGCTCAATTTCGCGCCTTCGCCTCGCCAATCACCATCAAGACGATGCTACGGTCTTAGCGCACAGTGGTGCTAGTGTTAACGGCACCATCACTCGCACAGTTCCCGTGTGCCCATCGATACCCGAAGCAGGCGGCACGTGCTCGTATGCAACCGATCCGGTTCCGCCTGCATCTCTTGCTGAGCTTGCCGTCATACGTGACGGCATGCTGCGTTGATCCCTATTGTTCTAGCTGCTCTGTATTCAAGGCTGGTAACTCGCACAGACTAGGCGCTAGCGCTCCCCAATATAAGTGGAGTAAGTCGTTCCACTTTACTCTCACATATCATTCAGCGCCTTGCTGCCACTACGATTATCGAGATACGCTTCCAGCGGGTGCCTCAAGCGGCCCTGCCGGGCCTCCTCGAGGCATATTTGGCACCTTATCCACCGTTACCAGCGCATCCAATTCCACATTTCACGGAAGATGCCTACAGACACCAGCTCTGGGAAAAAGAAAGCCTCCGGCGTACCACACGAGTCCTTATACCCACGTATGAGCCAGACTTCCCTGGTGGTTTACCCCCCGAGAGGAGGTTACGCTACGGAGGCTGCGTGCCGGAGTTGCGCTCACCCCGTCTGTGAACGCTCTCTGGCCACAACAGTAATGCAGTCCTTGTGCTACATCATGCCCGTTTTGGGATCCCACAATCTAGAATGTGACAGTGACACACTTACCGTGGACATGCCCAGGACTTCACTAAAGTCGTCTTCGCCCTCAGCAGGCAGAGGCCTTCGGCCTGGCCGCCCAGCCGACTTTGAACGTTGAATTATTCGTGGGCCATTTTATTGCTCCCTGCCATATTTTTTTTCATGAATCGAATTTCTTCGTGTATTTTTGGTATGCCTTTGGGTATTGTGCCTAAGGACAAGCTTTCGAGATTACGAAAAAGGAAGGAAAAACAGAGCACATTCGACAACTTCGTTATCGGCAACTCGTGTCGCGTAGTAGCCCCCCACCCCCCTGCATGGCTCTTTTTACCACTTCTGAGAGAAACAACGTGCCACCCTTGGAAATATAAAAAAAATAACGACCCAGCTACACGCGCTTGCATGCCGCAGCAGTGCTGCCGTCAAACACGCGCAGCGAACCAGATAATTCCGCTCGGGTTATGGACATTTTTTTTAGATACATTTGCATATATACTTCCTTTGGAATGGCTGGGGTAGCCATTAGCAATTTAGCAGACGCGACATTAGCAAACATGTTAAATTTCTTCTAGGAGCGCTCCGCAACCTGGAATTGCTTGAAAATACTACAATAAGTTAAACACGCACACGCAAGCTGTTGCGGCGGGTTGTTGGCCGGCACCCACAAGCTGCAAATAAAAACATTTTGTTTTATATATCAGTGTTTTGAAAACCATTTCCCGCGCCCGCACCGCGCTGAGCGATGGAAAGGCCTGAGTCGGAGCCCATGGCGTCCAGTGGTATTTGTGCCACCGCAGACCGCATTGACAATGCGTCACAACGGTTCACGTTGTCACCCTATGCATCAGCTCGGTGCCCCCCTGCAGCACCCACCGGTGGCGGAGAAAACGCCACAGCCACGCGCTCCGACTATTGCGTTTCCCTCGCTCAGAACTATGCGCACTCAGTTTGGCTTAAGGCGGCAGCTCGATAGCATTCACGGCAACTTTTGATAATTCGGCTTTGGGAGTTTGCTTATTACTGTAGAAAACATCGTTGCAGGGGAACAAAGCAGAAAAATGAGGACGACGAAGAGCTGCTCAATGTACAGCTTTGTGTATTCTTTGCGTCTCTGCTCGTCTTCGTCAGATTTCTACGCTGTTCCCCTGCAATAACCAACACCGAACAAGCCCAATCGCTAACGCTGGCAAACACAGTAATGCGCGCAGACCCGAGTCTCGTCGCTAGCAGGAAATTACGCAGCAATACCGAGCTAAGCCTCGTATCAAAACGGTGTCACCTGCGGATTAGATGTGGAGCGCCTTCAGTTCCTGTGCAGCACGTGTTAGGACAATGTGTGGCACTGCTGAGACGCGCTGATGAAAAGCAGGTTTACTTTTTTCTTGATATTTCGCGGACATTTTCGGCACGCAGAGGAAAGAACCACGCAAGATAACGACCGCACATATTAAATATTGATATTTAGAATGTGTTCTAGTATCTGGGGTAGACATATCGACCGTAAATATAGCAGCTTAAAAGCAGGTTAATTTTTCGTTAGAAGCTGAAGAAATTGCGATACAATAAAAAACCACGGGGTACTTCTCTAGGAGGATGCTATCAACGTACGCGGGCGAATCAGAAAGTCCTTGCCCCTATCTTTATTAGCCAAAATAACGTGCAGACAGCTAATTACAAATATACGAGTATTCTACGTACCTTACACTATTTTTCTACATAGCCCCCACGCCGGTTCAACATATGTCCCTCCCATCGCAGCATTCAATGTGCGATGCCCCTGTCGTCAGTCAGCGACTCACGCGGCCTCCCCGAACGCTCATTGTCATCCAAGTCTTCACGGCGTTTTGTGAACTCACAACACCACCACGTCACAGTTGCTTAAGCGAGATACCTTTACCCATATGTGGGCTGCATTTCCCTGTGAATTTCGATAGGCGTTCGTCCCTTACTCCATAGAAAACGAATCGCACTTCGTCGCTCGTACGCCGTGAACGTGTAAAGCAAAACCGCCATCTTCAACAACTGACAGCAGCGCCGTTCCGTGGAGCATCCGGCAGATAAAGCCGGGTTGGTCCAGAAAAGGTCAGCCGCTGCAAATGTATATGTTGACTTGCCATTTACAGCCGTAATAGGGGTAAAAAAGAGAGGGCCAAAGACTTTTGAATTCGACCTCGTACAATTGCTTTCATCGGCACTGTAAACATCGCTTATTTTTTAACTATAGGTGCATGATTTATAAGAGTCATGGAGTTGTACGACGTTTTAATAGCGTATCCGCTTCTTTGGCTACTGTTAGTACGTTTTGGCGCCGTTTGTATCTGACACGTGTTGAAGCATTTGTTACCACCGGTTACACGCAGTGGTGAAACAGTATACCAGCGTGGGCGCGTTTGACGAATTCCTAAAGTGCGTCGTAGCTGTCGGCTCCTTGCCTTTGAAGCGTAAAAGTTGTCACTTCTAGTTGGCTTACCGAAATATGAAAGTTGCAGTGCGGCGTCGTGCACACGGCACTATTGAGACCAGGAATATGCGAGACTATGGCGAGCAGCCACAGTGGAATGCCCTCCTGTAGAGGAAAGGCAACGCGGCATTAAAGGAGCGTTCGCGTTTCACGATATCTTCAGACGCAGCACGCAGCAGGAGAACTGCAGACAATGAGCGTTTTTGTTAACGAGGAATGCTGTATTTCGGCCGACGCGACATGCCTATCGAATGAAGCAGGGTGCAACTTGATAACACTGACGTCTGTCTGATAACATGCGCAATAAATTTATCCTGGATGGAAATTCCAGTTATTTATTTACGAAGATTTCACTAAATTTATGCTGTCGATTGGTAAACGCACGTCTGCAGTACAGAATTTAAGCAGATCCAACGCACATTTTGGAATCTATGAGGAATTTTTGTCAATCGGTCAATCAGATGCTCTAAATCTGCCCATTCCAGCGTCTTTGCGGCGAAAGAAACTTGCGCATGCGCTCTCGCTTACGCCTCCTGCGCAATGTGGCAGACGCGGCGATCACTTTGGAGAGATAGTTGGCATTGGCACTATGGAAACATGCCTGCTACTGTGATTGAATAATTAAAAGCACCGGTCTGCTCTGATGGGGGGAACAAGGATCGATCCCGCAGTCGGGGATGTAAATTGCTTTTTATGTGCAACCTACTCGGCAAGACAGCAGGAGCAGCCAGATCAGGAAAGCGCGGGAGGGTTTCGCAGAGAAACTACACTGCTACGGCATTGCTGTGAGGCCGCCGCATTTAAAGCCCCCGAAGTAACATGATTCTTTTTAACAAGTTTATTCTCAGAAAAAGGTTGTCACAGCAAATTAGACGCGATAATTTCTAAAGAGAACGGTTAGATGTACGAGCTGCACATTCATACTACGGGACAATTATGGGGCCTTTATATTTAAGCAATGTTTGAGCGCGCAAGGTCCTTGTGAAAGAAAACTGGTCACTTCTTCATTGTTTAAAAAGCGAAAATATAAAAAAATATGTCGCTGACTGTATCAAAGTTAACATTGCCGAATTTGTGTAACCACGACAGCATTGCCTGAAGAGGGGCGTGAAGTTTACATTTGTTCGCAAAATCTGTTCTGGAATCGATCTCAAAAGCGGTGCAACCAGTTCGTGGATTGGGTGTACTAAAATGTTTCGCCTCAGTCTGACACGAAAGTTATACGAGCAGTTCTTAAAGCGGCCTTGAAACAGTTTTTTTTTTAAACTAACAACCTGGAGCAAGTTCGATACCATCCAACAAATACATTGCCATATTATTTCTCAGCAACACCTATTAATAACGGAGATAAAAGAGCTCAATGTTTACTATGCACATTCCTACTCAGCACGACGTTTCCTCTCATGTAGGACGGTGCTGATAGCGGTGCCCTGCTTATTGCTCCTTTCCTTTTTTTTCCTCGTTCGGCGGTGCACTGAAGCTCAACGTTGGCGTCGGACGAAGGTGCCAACGAATGAGCAAGGAGCAGTGACAGGACGCGTTGCCGACCGCCGCGTCCCTGTTTCGCTATAGGAAGGGTGCTCACACGTGTGCGCACTTTCTCTCCGGAATTAACGCATCATCAAGAACAATTGACCAATGGCGAACGCCTATGGGTGGTCGGGTTAGCCTATGATGTCATAGGCGGGATGTAATATCAGACCCTAAAAGCTGCAGTAAAGAGTATACTATAGGCGGAATTTTATGCGAGATGGCAGGCTCTATGCATATATAGATGCATCATAGCGCAATTATGTTTTGCTGGAATATTCACGCCGCATTGTCTAATGCTAACTGAACGTGTTTTTAGCGTTCTAGCAGTGTACCAATGCTGAATTACAATGTCGTTTATGTACGAAGTGTTGGGCGGCCTTCGATTTGCTTTTCACGTCGCCGAACCATTGTATTATTTTGCGATGATGACTATTGTCGTTCATCAAGAATTTTCGTGAAGGGAAGTTTACAACCAGCTGGCCGGAACTCAAGGAGGCGCGTCAGTGCGTGCGCCCACACTTGTGGCGGCGATGACGAAAAAGAAACGCCTTTTGATCCGCATAAACTTATCTACACAACTGTTTTGCGGGAAGTTGAACAGACAAGAAGTTACCTTCCTCAATGATGAAACCGAATTCAGAGCGCGCAAAGCGGGCACAGAAACAGTGAACTTGAGTTACACGAAAGCAGAAAACATCCAAATGCCCTAATGAATTGGCGCTGATGAGACCTGGGGGCCAAATTCACAAAATGTGCAAATCTTTTGGTTCGGAAGGGCTCTTCGGCATTGACCGACAGCCGTCGATAATATTATTTATGACTCCACGACTGACGGTTCTCCCCAAATAGCCTCACAAGCGTGATACCTCGCAGGAGCCTTCTTTGAACCTGCCAGCGGCTCCTCGATGGATCCTGCCGACGACGAAAACCTGAGGCAAGCCAAGAAAAAGGGTAATAGCAATTTGTCATACTTGATTGACTTACTCAGACCTCTTTATCCAATAGGCACGAGATGAGTTTGTATAGGTGGCGTCTTCATATGCCGGTGCCGCGAGTGTAACAGCACTTGACAGCGGGTGCAGCAGGCACAGCCGCCAGCTGAGTTTGTTATGTTCGTTAATTTCTTCGTTTTGGCGTTTGCCGAAATATCCCGTAAAACCGAATCCGAACAAACATGTTGCTCTCCCGCGTGCACGGACAGTTGCACGGACCAAACATGACTGAAGCTGGTCAGGCCATTCAGTTCCATCGCTGCATGGAAAATTGGATACTTGGATATCCGCAGTCCGTAGGCAACGGTAGGCTTTGCTTTTGTCTAGTTGTTCTACGTAAATAAAGGAGAAGTTCATTTGCAAGTGCTTAGAGTTCAATGTAAATTGTCTTTACCTCCGCGGATGTAACAGCTACGGAGACTCGGAACTGATGGTGAACAGACAGATTTGGAGTTGTCATTTTGCAGTCCTCACAGTGGCTCCGTCTTTATATTTAGGGTCTATTTTCCTTCCTCGTGCTTTTCAGCTCTGGCAGCGTCTGGTAGAGGATTCTGTGCACTCTGCATTGAAGGCGAACGCGAATGCAGCGGCGTGTTCTTACTCGCCCTCAACAGCAGCCTTAGACGTGCACCGGCCGTCACTGACGGTTCTCGTACAGCGAAACTGTGTGAAATAGACCAAGACTGAACATTCGGCTAGGTTTTTACATTATAATCACCAAGACATCGTAAAAAAAGTGTAACGTGAACGGGGATGTACCGAAACATCAACTGTCGGCGAAGCAGCGCAAAAAGCACAAAAATGGAGATGCACGTCTCCCTTTGGTCGTGATTTTGGTGCTGCTTCGCCAATCTACACCAATAAATAGAAAAAGAACAAAATACCTGCTTGGGTTCCAACGTTTCAACTTGCAGCGGTTAGCTTTCTTTGCAGGGTTCATTTGCAGCCTAATTTGCATTCATTTTCTGCTTTATGTGCTACCTGAGGTCATGAATGTGACTAGCCTCGTACAAACGACGTCATTTCTCAGGCAAACGCACGGAATTGCGCTTTGCAGTTCGCCGGGCCTTAAAAACCACAGTGCGATATCACTGCAAGCGCCGTGTGCGCCTTCGCCCCGTTGTCTGCTCTTACTGCTGCAAGTTGCGGCACTGTTCGCTAGTGCACTGCTGGACAGGTCACTATGTCCACTGCACCACAAAGGACTCACCAAGCGACGTCCAAGTTCTGCTCTGTTAAAGTACATATGAGGTGTTACATTTTGCGCGGAAAAAATATTTCAAAGGAAACTGGCAGCTGTAGGTCCGAGACGTTTTTGCAGATAGGCTATACGGCGCTAGGTACACACGTGCATACAGAAAGAAAAATGGCGACAATAATTGTGTCAATTAACTAAAATGCGCTGATTTTTAATTACTTCGTTTAGGGCGGAATGTACAGAAGTGAAATTGAATTGGAGGATTCATGTGAGGGCAGCGATGCCCTTCCGATGCTATCCTTTTTCGTGCTCCATCGATTGTGAGAGCGATGATATGCCCGCGTTATCAATGGAATCAGCCGCCCATGGATGGTGAACAATAAGAGTGGCATAGAAGCGAACGCTTGTCAGGGTAAAAGCAGCCGAGTTCAGACTGCTGCTCGCGAACATATATGGAGATTTCGAATAGGAAGATAAAGACAACATAGAAGTTAGGAATGAAACCGTAACTATGCTGACTTCAGAAGCAGCAATAGAAATGGGAGGTAAGGCGCCAAGGCAACCAGTAGGTAAGCTCTCCAATGTAACAAAGGACCTAATAAACAAACGACAAAGAATCAAAATGTCCAACTCAAACGATCACATAGAAGTCGCTGAACTGTTTAAGCTGATAACCAAGGAGAAAGTAAGCGATATTCGAACTTGTAGCGTCGGAAAGATTAAGGAAGCAGCAAAAAATGGCCGCAGCATGAAATCAGTGAGAAGGAAACTTGGCATAGGACAAGCCGAGGTGTATACAGTGAAAGATGAGCGGGGTAATGTCATCAGCAATTTTGATCATATAGGAAAAGCAACAGAAGGATTCTATACTGACCTGTACAGTACTGAAAGCAGCCATCCTACCTTTATTGGAAGTTGTGATGAACATAATGCAGAAGCTCCTTACATAACTACGGATAAATTTACAAGGACCTTTCAAGAAAATTCCCGGAAAAGCGGCAGGGTGAGATGGAAGAACAGTCGATTTAATCAAAGATAAAGGAGATATTATGCTTCAAAAGCTTGCGGCCCTTTGCAGACATAGCCTCACGACTTAAAGTGTACCCGAGAACTGGAAGAATATTAACCTTACACTAATTCGTCATAACGGACATGTAAAAAAATGGAAGAATTGTAGGCTCATTATCTTGCTTTCAGCATTGTATGAAATAATCACCAAGAGAATTTTCAGTAGAGTCAGGGCTACACTTAACTTCAATGAACCAAGAGAACAGGCTGGCTGCAGGAACGGTTGGGCACGATGAATCACATCCATGTCATCAGTCAGGTAATTGAGAACGATGAATCACATCCATGTCATCAGTCAGGTAATTGAGAAATCTGCGGAGAACAATCAGCCTCCTTATATGGCTTTCATAGCTTATTAAAAGGCATTTGATTAAGCAGACATACTAGCACTCGTCAAGACATATCGTCATCAAGGAGTAGATGAGGCATAGCTGATACATGTGGAAATATCTAGAAAGACCCCATAGCTACCTTGGTTTAGCACAATAAAAGTAGAAAATTACATATTAAGAAATGGATCCGGTAAGGAGACACAATCTCTCCAATGCCATTCACTGCATGGTTAGACCTAGTCAAGCTATTAGACTAGGAAGCCTTATGAGTGAAGATCAACGGCGAATATGTCAACAGCACTCGATTTACAGACGGCATTGTGCGGTTCAGCAACACTAGGGATGAACTGCAAGATATGATTGAGGACCTTAATCAAGAAATTGCAAGAGTGGGGTTGAAGATTATTATGCAGAAGAAAACGGTAATATTCATTAGCTTGGAAAGCGAACAAGAATTCATGATCGCCGGTGAGCATCTAGAGTCTGTGCAGGAGTACCATCATCTCGGTCAGTTACTCATAGGAGACCCTGATCAGAGAAGGAAGCTTACAGAAGGATAAAAATGGGTTGGGAGTGCATACTGCAGACATTACCGAATCTTGACTACGAAGTTACCACTGTCGTTGAAAATAAAATGTATAATGTTTGCATTCGGCTGGTGCTAAAATATTGGGCATCCACATGGAGGTTAGCAAGGAAACTCGAGAACAAGTTAAGGACCACGCAAAAAGTAATGGAGCGAAAAATGTTAGATATAACGATAAGAGACAGGAAGAGAACGGTGTGTATCGCAGACCAAACCAGTATAGCCAATATTCTAGTTCACATTGGGCCAATTAAACTGAGCTGGCCAGGCTATGTGATGCGTAGATTATTTAACCAATGGACTAATGAGAGTTACATAATGGGTGCCAAGGGAAGGGAAGCGCTCCCAATCGAGGACCGCATAATATACGGTGGGCGGATGAAATTACAAAATTGGCAGGTGCAAGTTGGAATGAGCTGGCGCCAGACGGGCGTATTGCGAGATGGCTGGGAGATGCTTTCGTCCTGCAGTGGACATAGCATATGCAGTTGCTACTGCTGATGATAAGCGAAAGCAAGGTATCGCGGCCCAGCTCCCGAAAGCACGCCGGGCGGCTATCTTGCAGCAATGGCACGGATTGTCACAGCAGTGAGAACGCTGCATACAGCAAAATAAGCAGATGCAGCGTTGCGGCATCTTGTACAGCAGGTGAAAACTTCGCCACATCCACTGTCGGGTAGGCGCAGGTGAATTTGGCAGGTGATGGGGAAACAGTTTTCGCACTAGTACAGTTCGAACATAGGTCTCAGAACGTCTCCGCCCGGGGTTGGCGCTGCTGCCAAAGTGTGGTCGATAGCGCTCTATGCAGCTCGAACTTGACAAGAACCCAGGTGGCGCTCGTGTCAGCTCCTGATAGCGCGCTTAGCGGCCATCTTCCAGCGATGGCATGGGTTGTCGCAGTAGTGAGAATACTGCACACCGTAGAATAAGCAGATCCAGCGTTCAAATCTGGTACAGCAGGTCGAAATACCGTAGGTGAAGCGGTGAACTCGGGTAGGCCAATGGGAAACAGTTGCAGTAGGAGCAAAGTTCAAATATATGTTTCAGAACGTGACCCGCCGGGCTGCCAGTGCTGTCAGAGTGTGGTGGACAGTGGTCGAACACAGCTCTACCTTGACAGTCGTCTAAGTGGTGCTCGTGTCGGCTCTTCATAGCGTGCCGGGCCGCGAAGCACGCAGCTAGCTAGTAGACGTCTACCTTATAGCTTGATCTGGATATGTTACCTCTCGTTTGTAAGCTGCACTCAAGACATGTACCCTTACAAGCTAGATGGTAGCTCGGCTAATGCTCCCTCCACATACCGCTAGCAGCCACATTGCGAAGCACTGCATTAGCTTCGGTGCAGAAATTCCATGTTCAGGCTTGTTTCAGCTTCGCAGGTGCTATAGTTTGCTCTACATACCATATTTACGCTCTCGAAATGCAGAATTCTTGTTTTACATGTCACTACGAAAGCACAAGACAGGCAATGACCACAGTTAAGAAACTGTGGTCAGTCTCTTTCTTGTGCCAAGTCGGTTCCCGACCAGATGAGCTTTTGACAAGCCCTTGATTCTGTAACACTAATATTGCACACATAGCAAAGTGATAATCGTTTCAGGAAGTAATCATTACAATGTAGCATAATACGTTTTGTCAATACGTTGCACCAGCACCGGAATGATTATCTCAATGTTCAGAAAGAAATGTACTTATGCTCTACATATTGTTTTCCCACACGTTCATTTTAAACTGCGGCACTGTTCCTGCTTAAGCTTATGCAAGTGCCGTATTTACTCGATTCTAAGCACCCCCTTTTTTTCACGATCGCGATGCCCAAATTGAGGGGGGGGGGGGGTGCTTAGATTCGAAAAATCTAGAATGACCCCCGCCCCCCTCCTTTATTTCGATGCGACATCACGACGAGACGGGTGCGAGAAATAACATTTTATTTTGCAAACATCCAAAAGAAAAATCGGTGCAGACAGTGAACCCACCGCTTGTGTCGGATGCTCAGTCACTATCACTGCTACTCACGAGTCCGCGCGGCTCTGCAGTCCGGTTGTGCGGCAACATCGCGCGGCGGACGCCGTCTCAGCGCGGGACTCCGACGGCTCCGGCTCGACGACAGAGTGAGCAAGCGCGTTTCGCGGCCTTGGCTACGCGCTCTTCCTAACAAATAGGGGGGTGCTTAGATTCGCATGCAAACTTTTTTCCCCAATTTTTTCGCAAAAATAGAGGGGGGTGGCTTAGAATCGCGAAAATACGGCATAGGCATTTCTAGTAATCAAATGGCATCTGCACTCACCAGCTTTAATGTGTACCAGAGTTGATAATAAAACATTATTGGAGGTTTTCATACAAAATCTGACGTCTGCCGCTATGCATGTGTGGCACAAGCAGCAAGTGTTCATTATGCCACTTTATCCTTAAGAATTTAAGATAAAGCTTAAAGAAGTGTTGCAGTTTAGCCTAAGCATACTCTGAGTCACATAATAGATCCCAGTCTACTGGTCATGTTTAGCCATTCTCCACGTTCGAGCACCATGCCTGTAAATTATTATTCACTTTCTGAATCAGAAAATAACTATTGTTTGTGAGACTAGTGGATCAGTATTAGCATGCTATACCGTGCATATTCGGCTCTAACAGTGCACTTAATATGCATGTCTGTATGAAATATTGCAGTAAACGCCCAATTATATTTCCCTCTTTTCCCAGGTCATGAGTAGATTAATCTGCACGTGCATCTTATGTGCCAGTAGATTTGCACTGGCAGGAACGTGCATGCATTCATATGGAAAAGCCACATATACTATTTCCACGACCAAATACAGCCTTTAACTACCCCTATCACGTCAGGTGAACTGCACTCTAAACGGCTGCATGTAGTATTAATGGCAGCAGGACTGAGTGGTACTGTGTGGAGAGTGCATATTAAGCAATATAAACTAGCATGCGGAAGCGATGTTTCCTGTCTCTACACAGACACAACCTTGCCTCATTGTTCTTAGATGCTTAAGGGAGCAGTAAAAAAAATTAGTCTGTTTCATAAACACCATTGCGATTTTGTACCGTTGCTATGGATATGACTAAAGAGCGGCTCCTTAGTAAATGCAACTTCCTTTCAGATGATTTAGGAATCGTTATTATCAATGCAGCAGAAAAAGATTGTCCCGTTAAAATGGTAATTCAACTGTTTATAAAACGAGCACAGGGACCAATCAGGTTCGTTTGAGAGCGTCACCAAATGTAGCAGAATATAATTGCAAATAAAGCAAGCAGTGCAGTGAAAGAACCGGCTAAGACTCGCACGGTATTGTAAACTTAAAAGGCAGCAAAGGGGTACTCGCAACGTTCTACTGACTATATGTTTGCAGTAACCAATGTTCTAAAAGACTTATTTTGTGTAAATCGTGGCTGCTAAACTATACCATTGCCACACACACACACACACACACACACACACACACACACACGCGCACACACGCACACGCACGCACACGCACGCACACGCACACGCACACGCACACGCACACGCACACGCACACGCACACGCACACGCACACGCACGCACACGCACGCACACGCACGCACACGCACGCACACGCACGCACACGCACGCACACGCACGCACACGCACGCACACGCACGCACGCACACGCACACGCACGCACACACACAAAACTGATTTGTAGTGTTTTCAAAAGATACCAATTGCAATTTCAACTGAGCTGTGGCTGGCATACCATGAAGAGCTCCCAGTGGACCCTGGAGCAATGTTTTGATTCGGAGGCCCACCATTTCTGCTAACTGGAAAAAGCTTATTTTTACCCTGGAATACCTTGTTGAAATTTTCTACCAACAACCGGGACTCCCATGGATAAAGTTGGTTAATGAGATCACGGGTACAGAACTTCCTTTTTCGTGTCACCTCAGGGAAAGACGCGGCTACTTACTCAGGAATTGGCGGGCTCAATGGTTTCTAGTATTCTGCACGAGCTGAAACAAGATGTGAACAGTGTAAAACATATTGTGCGTTAAAATTATTACTCCCTTATAAAATCAATGCACCTAGGATGAACTCAAAAAACGGAGTACTCACACTAACATTTTCTGTCCCATTTTCCTACTTTTTATGTGGTTTCCAAGGCCCGGATTATGATATGGAGCCTCAATTGATTGAGGAGCACAAATAAATATTACATCACACTTTATGAAACTAGTTTGAAATAGTCTCCAAGGGCAGCACTATTTTAGAATTGAAGCAGGAGACTGTCCCCATCATCGAAACCATAATTGCAATCCATGCGGTGTTACAAAAAACTCAAGCACGAGCCATTTGGTTCAATCCAGTAGTTGACGGTGATTTAATGGCCTTGTCACCAAAACGTATCAAATTGACCCTGCCAAATGCGCGCTTCTTTTTTAAATGCAGGAGGACTACCTCCCCTGTTATGATCTCTGATCTCTGTTTTCGCAGCATGGTCGTAATGTGAGCGTGTGTGTACGTGACTTTTGTGTGTGGTACACTGAGACCACCACGTCTGAGTTTTGGTGACATGTATAGACTTCTGTTTCACATCTGAAGCCGCACTACTATTGGCGCATGATTCGAGCTGTCACACTAAAAGGTAATGTATTAATTATTGTTTATGTATGATTAAACAAGGCACTGAAGCTCCACAGCCTAATTACTGAGTTGAGACCAATCTATTAGAGGTATAAAAAGAATACAAAAACATTTGTGGTGCACTCCTAAAAACCTAATTGCCCTCTTGCCAGCAAAAATGAAAAAGAACTTCATTATCATTGTTTTAGAGCCAAATTCACACAGAATATGGTAAATTTCAAAGGCGAAAGTCCATTTTCATTACTGAATAAAAACACAACACTAATTTCCTTGTTTTGAAGCTGACATCTTTTAAATATCACAATTTGGCTAGGTAGAGTTCAGACGTATATATATAACTAAATTAAAAAGCTAAAAGATTCTCCAACAAATGCAAGTACAGCTCATTTTCATATATGTCAGCAAACACGGTAAGCGAGTTTTTCAACTGCCCTCATATAGTAACCATGACGCAGATTAAGAAAAGACCCTCTTTTACCTACTTGCCTATCTTGCCGCAGTTGTTAATGAAAGCGGGGCCGCAGGCCGTGTATTTCGCGGCATCGTGGGACCTGTGGGTCGCGGGGGGGGGGGGGGGATATCCGCGTCCTGCCAGGCAGCACGCATTGCCTATGCTGCCAAAGGGGAGCACAACAGTGAGTATTACACGCTCGTTGCAGTTAAGGTCGAATGACACAAAGCTTATCCGAAGGAAGCTGATCGCGAAAAGGGACCGAATTCACGAAGCTTTTGGCTCGCAACTGCTATCTTCCATTGGCAAGCCACCTGCGGTAATATTAGGTCCCGTATTAGGATTACCTGGCATGGGCTCTTACGAATGATTCCTGCGTAAAAGCTTTATGTGAATAAAGACCTGGCCACTCACACATACTTGGAAATAAAATTGCAGTTGTCGAGTGTTTGCTCGCATAGAATTTATTTCAAACGTCTTGCTGAACGTTCAACTACGGTTTAGCAATCTTAGCTGAACATTGATTGTCAATAAGTGCACTTTATATGCACTGCAAAATTATTTACACTTTTTAAAGTGAATGAGGGTGTGAATGTGTCTGTGACTCGCACCCATACATCCTTTCTGGGTGCGAGATAGAGACCAATTTACACGGTCATTCACTTTTAACGGCGTAAATTATTTTACCGTGTGCCGTAATACTTACCTACTGCTTGATCAAGAGCGCCAAAGTGTTGCGCACTTCTTTTGACAGTATTCAGCGGCGGTGGCGGCACGCCCTCCCTGGCGGACCTGCTGCCCTTTTCGGCCAGCCCCGGCGACAAGGAGGAGCGGCGCGCCACACTCGTGTTCCTGCTCGTGTTCGCCACCATGCTCGCCGCCTCCGCGGGCGGCATGCTGCTCGTGCTGCTCTTGGTGCGTCTGCTGAGCGACAAGCAGCACGGCACCGGAGCCAACTACAGCGCCTACGAAATAGCCAGCCCCGTGATCGCCAACGCTAGCAGCACATCCACAAATGGCGGGTCATGAGGCTCTCGACGCACGTCCTTCTGCCGACAAGAGACCGCTTGGGCAGCTGTCGATCCAGTTTTATTGTTCGCCAATCCATAGTTTTCAAAATATTTATGTGTACAGTTCTTGTCGCGGTTGAAAGAGTGAATATGAATAAGAAATGTACTTTTCAGATGCACAGCTAATTAATGTCCCGGCTACGCGGACAACCAGTCGGGCCGAGTTTCGTATGCGGGCATAACATCGGTGCGCACTGGTCGGCGGTGCACTTTGCTTTCGCGACGGTGAACGATTGTCGTGCAAAGCATTCGATGACCCCCATTCCCGAGCAGAATTTACCGTTTAATCGTGCGTACTAACAAAATATCTAGAGGTTGGTTGTTGCTTAGTAAAGATATGTTTTGAAGTATGGGGCTTTTAAATGCTGGGGTCCGGGCCAGGTCACCCCCGACCGTTGTGCTGCCCCTACCCGCCGTTCTTGCCCATTTGGGCTGGGGGCCAGCTTCGAAACCGACCACGGCTGATTTTATTGTGATAACAATTATGTGGACACTCCAAACTAATTTTCGCCGCCGCCGTCGTCGCCGCCGTGAGGTTCCGCATAAAGTCCAAGCGCGATAACATCGCGGCCGCGCGCCGTACTCGGTTGGTGCGAGGCAAAGCTTTCGAGAGCGAGCCGAGAAGGGGGTTCGATGAGGCCGTGTCTTCTCGCACGCGCCAGGGGGAATTAAATTAGGCAGTGGAAGAGAAAGGAACGAGACAGCGAGAGGATTTGTCTTCGTCAGGGCTCCCACAAAAATGGTTGTATGTTGAAACGTTGGCTCCACATTGTGGCTTCCCTTGCTGACCTCGGTTATACTCCTTGCAACCTCTGTGCTTTGTTTGAATGCATAAACCGAGATCTCTTTCAGCATTTAGCCGTAAATTGCGTTTTCCAAGGACCTGCGAGCATCGTTTCGGCTTGCTAATATGTTTATTTAGTGTCCTTGTTCATTCATACAATCTTTGCAGAACTGGGCTCTATAACGTAAAACCATTCCAAACTTTTCTATTCCCATTTTGCAGTCAGCCCTCCATGATTGGTGGAAAAATTTTTGGGCCACACCCACTTCCCTAGTCTCTCACGCGACGTCATGAAAACCGCGAAAACACCCCATCTGATATATGTGCACACTGATTATGCGTAAATAGACAGAACGAAAGAAAAATAATTAGTTCTCATTCGATGCCTTTTTCGCCCTAATAGATTGCCGTAGATCAAACGTTTCGGGCTGCACCCACTTCGCCTGTCTGTCACACGACGTTACAAAACTGCGAAAACTCATAGCGTCAAAGTGACATGGAGCGGTATAACGTAAAGCTCTTTCAAACTTTTCTATTCCAATTCTGCAATCGGTCCTCTACAATTGGTCAAAATATTTTCAAGTCACCACCCACTGCGCCACTTGTGCAGCGCGGTTGAGGTGTCCTCAACTGAGACAGTTACTGCGCTGCGCGTAACCCCGATTTTTTCCTTCCGCAAACAAGAATCTCTCTCTCTGTATGTCGTGCCACGTCATAAAAACTACGAAAGCGCCCCATATAATATGAGATGTACACACTGATTATGCATGATTAGACCATGGTGTAAGTAGCTTAGGTGAGAAGACGCCGTCACAGGGCGCGCCGCGGTAAAGCTCTGCTTCTAGGGAGCGCCGATAGATGGCGCGAGAAACTGACACCCTTTTGGCTTTGCTTTTCGCACGCCACGTCACTGCACCCCACTCATTGTGTTAGAAGCACTTTGCTCAAGGCATTGAACTTTTCCGTTTCAACACAGCGCTTTCAAGGACTTTCGAACGGTTTGTATTTACGGTGAGGTCTGGGCATTTGAACAATGGTAAAAATGAGTTGCACGGTGACGACAAAGTCTCACACCCAAATTGCGATCCACGTGCAGTATGAAATAAACCAGGCGGAGGAATGGGTACCGGCGTGTTGTCATTTCGCTGGAGATTGCGTGTAACTTACTTTTTCTTAATAACGTAAGCCGAGGCCTGAGCAATACGATGACATCAACGTGATCCCCCAAATCGCAGTTCACATGCAGTATGAAACAAATCGGGCAGAGGAATGATTGCCGGCTTGTGGTTTAGTTTTGGTGGAGGCTGCATATAAATATATATATTACCTGAATGACGTAAGGCCTGAGCAATACGGTGGTATTAACATGATGTTATAGGACTTTGGGACAACTACTGGTGTGATCGCGCGGGCTGTCGCAATCGCGTGGTGATACAGACTAAGAACGTTTTTTAATGAAGCATGTAATATTTTAATCAACTTTATTTCGCATAACTTGTTCAAATGCCTCAGTCGTCTTTGTTTGCTATTCCCCGCATATTTAGCATAAGATCAAATCAACACGTGTTTTTTCTTCTCAATTATTGATTGAAGTTTAGAAACTTCAGTAAAAAAGCGATAACAAAACAAGTCACAATATGTTCGATGAAAGCACACGGAATGCAGAAAAGCAAGAAAGTTCATGCTCAGTTCATTGAAGAGGTCGTGTTTACACAAGCTTTGACATTTTGCGCAAGTCCTGACTCATTTTTGCATCATGCTTGTTCAATTGCCTGCAGTACTGATGCATGCGTAGGTATATATAGTAATGCAGCAACTTCGCCAGCATTTCTTCTTTGTGCGTGCTGCAAGGAAACGTGAAGTGGAAATTTTCCAGCACGGCATCAGTAGTTTTGTCGTATGCATCCCTGTGACCTGCATACTTAGTGAACATTTCTTCAGTGTATTTGAAGAAGTCAAAGAAGTGCATTTTTGGATGCGTGAGCCAGCCCCTGGTTTTGCAGTTCACGAGATCGGCTTTGGACACATTTGCGAGACCTTTTTTTTTCCTCAAGAGCATCCTTGCAAATGGAGCAGGTTGTTTCATTTAGAATTTTTCTTGACACGAACCCTGTAACACAGTAGACAATGCAGTCTACTACAGCTGCGTCTGCGTCAGGCTCGTCTAAATCGAAAACGTCGTCACACTCCCAGCTTTCTTCATCGATGAGCCTTCAAGCCTTTGCTTCAATTAATGCAACTTTCCTGCACGTTGCGTTGCTGACCCCTTATATATCTCTCTGATATCAGCCAAAGTCGCGACGGCGGCTTGGCTTTTATCAGGCACCGTACAATTCCCAAACATTGGCGGTTTTACCAAAGTATACAAGCTCAGCATGCGGTACAGCTGTAGGAATGTGGGGAACGTTGGGTGCCTATTCTGACCACCAGCTTGCCGGATTATTCCAAAGAAACACTCCAGTGGGTCTTGATTTATCTTGGCTGTCAATACATACTTAAAGCCGCAGTCCTTCAGCAGGTAAATTCACAGTTCGCGCACAAATTTCAGGGTCAGGCGTAGGCCTTCGGCGGTTGACCGTCAAAAGGAGGTCCTTGTGGATTTCACCGCTCACGACCTGTTGCTCCCACGAGTCCAGCCATTCGGACGCAGATTATAGAACACAGAAATCCTTGCATTCCAGTTTTAAGCCTTCTGCAGGAAACCGCCGATTTAAAGCGTCGAACCGATCATTAAAAAAGAGCGTGAACTCCATCGTCGGCTCAACATTAGTTAAACGAGGCGCGCCTCTCTTTGCGTAGAAAAGAATTCCTTTAGCCACGGAGTTGCTAAATATCTGAGTGGCAAGCTTTACCAGCATCCTCAGCATCTTGGAGAGGTTTACGTGATTGTATGTTATCTTGGGGCACACCTTTAGCTCTGCTTTGTTCTTGCCGCACGCAACGAACAGGGCATCGTAACAGGACCACCTCATCAGTTTACCGTCGTTTTCCAGAACGTTTTCATCCAGAAGACTGTTTCTGATGCACTTGAAAAGATGAGGAGTGTCGGACAGTGCATACACTTTTCTAGAGCTGTCCGATGGGTACTCAAAGGAATTACGGACTTCACCAAGTGCACCAGTGATGCCGAGATGCTTCCACATTGCGCTGTTGGTGGATGCACCATCACACACTACTCCGTCGACGAACACTCCGGCTTTTTCCAGGTGTACGATGCACTGGATCAGGAGTTGAGAAAGCAGCGTCCCCTTAGCTGGTTCTTTAGAAGCAAACTCGGCTACTGGCTGTAGTAGGCTTCACCGAACGGCGCAAAAGAGAAGACTAGGCCATGATCTGTCATTTCATTACTTTGGTTATTTTGCTCTCCATGATCAACAAGGCCGGTGTATGTCATTGTCTGCGAGTTGACAGCCATTTCTTTCCTTACTTGAATTTCGTCCAGGATCAGGATTCCCCTCCGCTGGAACGTGGTCGTTGCAGCAACCTTTATCTTAAGGGCTTTGAAGAAGTTTTCATCAAAGCCACAATTCTTACCAACCATGCTTATATATTTTCTCACTGTAGTGACGCACGGCAAAGGCAATATGTCATTTTTTTTTATTTATTTATGGTACCCTCAGGGCTTACAATGAAGCATTACAGAGGGGAGGGGCTAACAAATACAGATAAATATGCAAAAAAGGAGAAAGAAAAACACGAATACTAGTCAGATGACAATGCATGGTGCTATGTAAAATTTACGCGAGAGCGACACAAAAAAAACATATTACGGTAAAAAAATAATTATACAAAGAAAAACGGAAAACTTCGGTAATACAGATTAAATATATATACATGGTATATAGGACAAGCTAGAGTGAGACAATAAGCACAGAATGATAGAAAATAAAGCATAATACAAAATACACCGTTTGTAGATAAGGTAGATAATAAAAAAGAAAACTTATGAACAATACTGATCAGGAGAAAACGGAATTGCTTCGTTATACATTCACATCAAGGCATGCTAGATAATATTAGCAAGTGCCTTACGGAAGTTATCTGTGTTCGTTATATAGACTAGTAGATCTGGTAGGTGATTCCATTCCTGGCATGATTTTGGAAGAAATGAATTACCATAGGTAGACGTTTTGTGGAATGGGATGTTTACCTTATGACAATGGTCCAAGTGTGCAGAAGTAAAAGAGGCTGGTTCGATAAAGCGTGACTTGAGTGTTGGAATTAAGTGGTATATTTTATGGAACAGACAAAGGCGAGCGATTTTTATGCGTTTGGAAAGGAGAGATATGTTGAGGGCAAGTCTGATGCTAGTTACGCTTGCTGTGCGCTGGTAATTGTTAAGAATAAAGCGAACGGACCGATTCTGCATAGCTTCTAAGCTGTTAATTAATGTTAAGCGATGAGGGTCCCATATTGAGGATGCATACTCTAGATTAGGCCGAATGTAGGTAACATAAACCTTTTTTCAGGGAAGAAGGTGCGAGTGAAAAATTTCGTTTAAGATAGCCCAGCATGCGGTTAGCTTTTGATGTAATGTGTTCGATATGTCGTTTCCATGAGAGATTATTTGTAATGTGCACTCCGAGGTATTTATAGCAAGATACTGATTCAAGTGGGTTGTTGTTAAGATGGTAGTTATAAAAAGATACTTGGCTGCGTGAGATTCTCATGAATTTACATTTTGAAGTGTTAAGATTCATGTGCCAGCGGGAGCACCAGGTTGTAACGTTATCAAGGTCTGATTGTAATGTAACCATATCAGAATCATTAGTTTTTTTTCGGTAAATTCGGCAATCATGGGGAAACAAACAAATAGAGCTAGTGATTCGATTAGGCAGGTCGTTAATATAAAAGAGGAAAAGTAAAGGCGCCAAAACAGAGCCTTGAGGTACACCTGATTGTACTGGCACCTCTGGCGAGGGATTGTCATTGATGGTTACGTATTGGGTACGATTACAAAGAAAGCTGCAAATCCATTTGAATATTAAAGGGTCAATATTTAGAAGGCTTAGCTTATAGATAAGTAACTGGTGATTAACTTTATCAAAGACTCTAGAAAAGTCTAAAAAAATACAGTCCGTCGCAAAACCCGAGTCCAAGAACGCATGCAAGTCATTAGTGAATGTTATTAGTTGTGTTTCACAAGAAAAAGATTTTCTGAAACCGTGCTGATAAGGGCTAAAAGAATTGTTTGATTCAAGAAAGTTTACAAGGTGAGTGAAAATGATGTGCTCAAAAATTTTGCAGGGTACAGAAGTTAATGAGATGCGTCTGTAATTCAAAGGGTGATGTGGGTTTCCCGATTTAAAAAGCGGGGTAACCTTACCGGTTTTCCAATCAATGGGTAGGGCACTGTCGTTAAGTGATCTAGTAAAAATAAAGGTAAGTATGATGGAGCTGTATTCTGCAGTGTTTTGGAGAAACTTGGAATTAATACCGTCAATACCACATGATGATGACGGCTTTATCTTGAAAATTCTGGCTCGGATACCTGCTGGGTCTAGGGTAATGGGATCCATCGCCGGAAAGTTCACGGGTGTAAAAGGGGGATAGTCACTTAAATTTTCTGTGCAGAATGATTAGGCAAACGTGTTGTTTAGTACAGAAGCACAAAGATGATTCGGAACTTGATCGCCTGAATCGTTTACGAGACTTATAACGCTATCTTTGGTACATTTCATAACGTTCCAAAAGCGTTTTGGGTTAGTTTTTATCAGAGACGGTAGGGTTGAGTTAAATAAGTTAAATTTGGACGTGTTTAAAGCAGCGGATGTATATGCTAACCATCGATCAGCGTTTAATGATCTTTTGGCGGAACTAAAAAGTCTGCATTTTTTGTTGGATAATCTTTTCAGATGGTTATTGTACCAAGGGGCGTTAGAAGATTGATGAATTATTCTAAGTGGAATATATTTGTAGATAAGATGCATTACTGTAGTTTTAAAAGACAACCACATTTCTTGAACTGTTAAGTCTACATGTGTCATAAGGAAGTAATCAAGAAAGGCTGATAGCTCAGAGTTTATAGCGTTAAAGTTAGCCTTTTTGTAGTCCCTAATATATTTGGTGTGTTTCTTTACTTTTGTAGGCGGGATGGAAATGTTAAAGTGTAAGATGTCATGGTCGCTTAGGCCAGGCACGTGGGTCACTGGTGAAACCTTATCAGCACGAGTAGTCAGAATCAAGTCGAGCAACGAACTTCTAGCAGATGTGACACGTGTTGGTTTGACAACGAGCTGTGCAAGGTTAAAATCTAGGCAAACGTTAAGAAATCCTGTAGCCTCTGCAGATGTCGGATTAGAAAAGGGGCAGGAACGCGACCAGTCGATAGTAGGGAAATTAAAGTCTCCTAAAAGAAACATAGGTGATCCAGGAAATCGAACGGATATTTCGCTTAGGGTGCCATGAATTTTTTCTGCAAAATCACAATCGGGATTAGGCGGACGATAACAGACCCCTACGATTATTTTTTTGAAACCAATAGATAGGCAGCACCAGAGTAATTCCAAATTAGTAGTTACACTCAAAAGGAATGATTCAAAACTAGAGTTAATAGCTATTAAAACACCACCGCCTATTCTATCGGTGCGGTGTAGCCGATATACAGTAAATTTCTTGTTGCATTGAAAGAGCTCGCCTGTCTATTTTGTCAGAGAGCCAGGTTTCTGTTAGTACAACAATATCTGCTCCAGTATCGTTAATTAAACTGTTCAAACTATTTCCTTTAGGAAAAACGCTCCGAATATTGGTAAAAATTACGGATGCTGTTGGCGATGGGCCTCCACCCCTCGCGTAAGCCTATTTATTTCCCGCATAGACACGTCCAGAACGCGTTGCTCCTGGGGACATGTCCACAGCATTGCTCGTTTGTCTGCTAGTATTGACTTCAATAAAGGAATTTTCGTCGGCATTGAACATGTAGCACTTTCCTTCCAAAAATAGTCTTTTGTAGCTTAATTTGAAGTTAGTGTTCAAGCCTCTACCGAATTCCAAGAGTTTCTTCCGGGCGTGACGCGTGGCTTCGCAAAAGTCTTCGCTTACGCTGATGCCTGTTCCCGCGAAAGACGACCGTTTGGAAAACACCAGCTCTTTTGTCTTGAATCTTGTAAACTTCACCACTAGAGGCCTATTTTTGCCGCTGGCAAATTTCCCGATTCTATGTGAACGCTCTATACTATCAAGTGGTAAACGTATATCCAGTTTGTCTGAGGCGATGGAGATGATTGTTTCTTCGCACTGACGCGCATTCTCAGACGGGCCATCGGGTATCCCGAAGAATATGATTTTCTCGTCGTGACCTGTCTTCGGCGTCGTGAAGTCGCCCACGAAGCGTGGCGGTTTCTCGCTGCACGCGTTTTATATTTTGAGACGTGTCACTCATGTCTTGCTGCAACGTCTCAAAGCCAACAGTCTGACATTCTAGAGCTTGTAGGCGTTCATTCATATCAGTGATGCTAAGTGTGATGGACTGCTCTGAAAGTTTAAGCTCTTCTATCGCCTTTGACATACTGGATTGGTTTGTTTCAATGCGAATACAACGCGCGTTTGTTTCTTTTACAGTTTTAAGCAATTAGGCCATAACGTTATGATCGGGACCAGGGTTTTGCTTTACGTCGCCACTCAACAACAACAGTAATTTGTAAAAAGAACCACACACTGCTTCTGGGCATGGAAGTACAATTATAAAGCGCTATTCAGACCTGAAACATTTTGTAGGCAGCATAGAAAAATGACCGACCTGCACAAATAGGAAGATACGGTATGAGACTGTCATCCTGCTTGTACTTACATGCCCACTGGTGACGACACGGGAGATGCTGGCTTTTATGCTTGGCGATATCTGGGTTGACGTCACCTGCCTAGGTGGCGGTGCTGCCAGTGTCCGGGAAGGGCGTCAGGCGCGCTCCAAGTGGCAAAGCCAAGAAGCTCAAGGATAGGAGGGTGCGATTGCACCCCGTTGACGCGCCTGGGAACTGTGTTCGTCGAGAAAATGCTGCTGAAGACACTGACGGGGGCTGCAGGATTCCTACCGCAATCAGTGAACATCGCCAGAAACTGCACAAATAGCAAGATACGGTATGAGACTGTCATCCTGCTTGTACTTACATGCCCACTGGTGACGACACGGGAGATGCTGGCTTTTATGCTTGGCGATATCTGGGTTGACGTCACCTGCCTAGGTGGCGGTGCTGCCAGTGTCCGGGAAGGGCGTCAGGCGCGCTCCAAGTGGCAAAGCCAAGAAGCTCAAGGATAGGAGGGTGCGATTGCACCCCGTTGACGCGCCTGGGAACTGTGTTCGTCGAGAAAATGCTGCTGAAGACACTGACGGGGGCTGCAGGATTCCTACCGCAATCGGTGAACATCGCCAGAAACTGCACAAATAGCAAGATACGGTATGAGACTGTCATCCTGCTTGTACTTACATGCCCACTGGTGACGACACGGGAGATGCTGGCTTTTATGCTTGGCGATATCTGGGTTGACGTCACCTGCCTAGGTGGCGGTGCTGCCAGTGTCCGGGAAGGGCGTCAGGCGCGCTCCAAGTGGCAAAGCCAAGAAGCTCAAGGATAGGAGGGTGCGATTGCACCCCGTTGACGCGCCTGGGAACTGTGTTCGTCGAGAAAATGCTGCTGAAGACACTGACGAGGGCTGCAGGATTCCTACCGCAATCAGTGAACATCGCCAGAAACTGCACAAATAGCAAGATACGGTATGAGACTGTCATCCTGCTTGTACTTCCATGCCCACTGGTGACGACACGGAAGATGCTGGCTTTTATGCTTGGCGATATCTGGGTTGACGTCACCTGCCTAGGTGGCGGTGCTGCCAGTGTCCGGGAAGGGCGTCAGGCGCGCTCCAAGTGGCAAAGCCAAGAAGCTCAAGGATAGGAGGGTGCGATTGCACCCCGTTGACGCGCCTGGGAACTGTGTTCGTCGAGAAAATGCTGCTGAAGACACTGACGGGGGCTGCAGGATTCCTACCGCAATCGGTGAACATCGCCAGAAACTGCACAAATAGCAAGATACGGTATGAGACTGTCATCCTGCTTGTACTTACATGCCCACTGGTGACGACACGGAAGATGCTGGCTTTTATGCTTGGCGATATCTGGGTTGACGTCACCTGCCTAGGTGGCGGTGCTGCCAGTGTCCGGGAAGGGCGTCAGGCGCGCTCCAAGTGGCAAAGCCAAGAAGCTCAAGGATAGGAGGGTGCGATTGCACCCCGTTGACGCGCCTGGGAACTGTGTTCGTCGAGAAAATGCTGCTGAAGACACTGACGGGGGCTGCAGGATTCCTACCGCAATCGGTGAACATCGCCAGAAACTGCACAAATAGCAAGATACGGTATGAGACTGTCATCCTGCTTGTACTTCCATGCCCACTGGTGACGACACGGGAGATGCTGGCTTTTATGCTTGGCGATATCTGGGTTGACGTCACCTGCCTAGGTGGCGGTGCTGCCAGTGTCCGGGAAGGGCGTCAGGCGCGCTCCAAGTGGCAAAGCCAAGAAGCTCAAGGATAGGAGGGTGCGATTGCACCCCGTTGACGCGCCTGGGAACTGTGTTCGTCGAGAAAATGCTGCTGAAGACACTGACGGGGGCTGCAGGATTCCTACCGCAATCGGTGAACATCGCCAGAAACTGCACAAATAGCAAGATACGGTATGAGACTGTCATCCTGCTTGTACTTCCATGCCCACTGGTGACGACACGGAAGATGCTGGCTTTTATGCTTGGCGATATCTGGGTTGACGTCACGTGCCTAGGTGGCGGTGCTGCCAGTGTCCGGGAAGGGCGTCAGGCGCGCTCCAAGTGGCAAAGCCAAGAAGCTCAAGGATAGGAGGGTGCGATTGCACCCCGTTGACGCGCCTGGGAACTGTGTTCGTCGAGAAAATGCTGCTGAAGACACTGACGGGGGCTGCAGGATTCCTACCGCAATCGGTGAACATCGCCAGAAACTGCACAAATAGCAAGATACGGTATGAGACTGTCATCCTGCTTGTACTTCCATGCCCACTGGTGACGACACGGAAGATGCTGGCTTTTATGCTTGGCGATATCTGGGTTGACGTCACGTGCCTAGGTGGCGGTGCTGCCAGTGTCCGGGAAGGGCGTCAGGCGCGCTCCAAGTGGCAAAGCCAAGAAGCTCAAGGATAGGAGGGTGCGATTGCACCCCGTTGACGCGCCTGGGAACTGTGTTCGTCGAGAAAATGCTGCTGAAGACACTAACGGGGGCTGCAGGATTCCTACCGCAATCGGTGAACATCGCCAGAAACTGCACAAATAGCAAGATACGGTATGAGACTGTCATCCTGCTTGTACTTCCATGCCCACTGGTGACGACACGGAAGATGCTGGCTTTTATGCTTGGCGATATCTGGGTTGACGTCACCTGCCTAGGTGGCGGTGCTGCCAGTGTCCGGGAAGGGCGTCAGGCGCGCTCCAAGTGGCAAAGCCAAGAAGCTCAAGGATAGGAGGGTGCGATTGCACCCCGTTGACGCGCCTGGGAATTGTGTTCGTCGAGAAAATGCTGCTGAAGACACTGACGGGGGCTGCAGGATTCCTACCGCAATCGGTGAACATCGCCAGAAACTGCACAAATAGGAAGATACGGTATGAGACTGTCATCCTGCTTGTACTTCCATGCCCACTGGTGACGACACGGAAGATGCTGGCTTTTATGCTTGGCGATATCTGGGTTGACGTCACGTGCCTAGGTGGCGGTGCTGCCAGTGTCCGGGAAGGGCGTCAGGCGCGCTCCAAGTGGCAAAGCCAAGAAGCTCAAGGATAGGAGGGTGCGATTGCACCCCGTTGACGCGCCTGGGAACTGTGTTCGTCGAGAAAATGCTGCTGAAGACACTAACGGGGGCTGCAGGATTCCTACCGCAATCGGTGAACATCGCCAGAAACTGCACAAATAGCAAGATACGGTATGAGACTGTCATCCTGCTTGTACTTCCATGCCCACTGGTGACGACACGGAAGATGCTGGCTTTTATGCTTGGCGATATCTGGGTTGACGTCACCTGCCTAGGTGGCGGTGCTGCCAGTGTCCGGGAAGGGCGTCAGGCGCGCTCCAAGTGGCAAAGCCAAGAAGCTCAAGGATAGGAGGGTGCGATTGCACCCCGTTGACGCGCCTGGGAACTGTGTTCGTCGAGAAAATGCTGCTGAAGACACTGACGGGGGCTGCAGGATTCCTACCGCAATCGGTGAACATCGCCAGAAACTGCACAAATAGGAAGATACGGCATGAGACTGTCATCCTGCTTGTACTTCCATGCCCACTCATTGTTTCGCAAAAAAGAGTACGTGGCCGGGCTTCGTATGTGCAGCAAGAGGCACAACAGAATCCAGTCGTCTGTATACCGTCTGCTTGTTTTTGATGCGCACCTATCCAATCAAAAGCAGCTGTGGTGGCGGTATATCAAGTCCCGTCAGCTTATCACTGAGTTCTTGCTCCTGCAAATCTGTTAGCTGCTGCATCGCCGCTTGCAACTCCCCCAATAGCAGCTTGTTGCGCTTTGCCAGTCGTGCTTCTGACCGCTGAAGTGCTGACCTTGCATGTCGCAAAGCAGAAAGCTTCTGTTGATGGGCAGGCGCCACCGACAATCTGAAACGCTTGAAAGGTATTTCCTGCTTGGCTCGCGCTGCTCGGCGATCAGCGTGGATCCAAAGGGTGTCAGCAAGGCCAGAACACAGACGACAGATTGCACCTTGAGGCCTTACCAAGAGGCATTTGTTGTGCATCCGGGTCTTCTGAGAGTCCACAAAAGCACATTCAGGGGATACATCAGGGAAATCCTCTAAACTTGGCTCTCCCCTGCACACATCTGTGATATCTATAACTTTCAACATTGATTCAACTTCAAGGCTTGACGCGGCGAAGGGGCTTACCCCCACTGCAGTAGAGTCTATCAACTTGTCTTAGATGTAGACTTGGACTGTCATGTAACTTTTGATATGGAGTGCCTTCCTGTTAAACAGTACCGACAATCCATCGCTTGTCCTATGCGCCACCGCAGCGTCAATAAACACGACGTCCCTCACTTCTGCTACGTCGATGAGATGTGCTGCCCATGAAGGCTGTGGTAGGCTAATGCAAGATACTGCACTGAAAAGCCGTTCGAACAATGAATGAGATGAGTCATTCTCACTGAACTTTGCGCCCCAAGTTGTATCGTCGGAAGACGTTTCCATGGTGTCTGCTGGAGAAACATCTATGTTGCTCGCTGACGTCGGCACGCTGCTGTTTTCACTACTCGGGTTACTCACAGAAGCAGCCGCGCGAAGCCCTGGCCGTCTCACTTGCTTTCGAGGGCTTTTAGTCTTCCTGGAGAGGTAGCTTGGTGCTCCTTCGAAAATTGACGGCACAGCGTCTTTTGAAAGACCCGCTCTTCTTGTTCCAGACATCAGGATATGACTGTCAATTTGCGAAGACGATGTCTTCAGGAGAAAATGAGATGCGGAATGTTTTCACAAACTCGATCCGTCCTTTGGAGTACGCGGTGTTTGCGAGGTATAGCTCGTCTCCACGCTTCATGTCTTGCTTCTTCGTTTGGCGGCTTGGAAAGCGAGCACTTTTCTTAGCAAGACTTGTAACCGCTGTTGCAAAACGGTACGAAACACTTTTCCATTATGCAGACTCATGAAACAGTTCGAAGGATGAGACGTACCTGACAGGCAAGTGAAAAATGCGTTGACCAAACACGGTGCGCAGAAAACACGTGGCGACGACACGGCGGCAACAGGTCAGTGATCTCGGCGCGCGCGAAGTGGACGCAGCGGGCGCTAGAGTCACTGGAAGAAATTTCAGAGTACCGCGTTCGTTTTCCCCGCGCCGCCGACGCGTTGATTGGCCCAACCGTCCCACGTGACTTTGAGGGTGCCATATACCTTCCAAGCGCCGGGCGGGCCGGCTGAGTTAGAGCGTAGACAGCGCAGGTTCCCTACGTTTTTTGTGTTCTGATTGTCGCACTCGCGTTTGACTGCAAGGAAATCATGCCTAGCTGCTGCGCCTTCGGATGCAGCAACCGAGCTGAGTCTGAAAAGACTTTTTTCTAGATTCCGACCGGGAAAAATGACCGAGAGCGTCGTTCTGCGTGGTTACACAGAATCGGCCGGGAGAACTTCTAGCTTACAAAAAACACCCACGCGTGCGAGGTAAAAGTTCACCTTGCTTGTGCTTTTCGGCAATGTTTTAGAAGATATTTAAGCGAAGGAGTTCATTGCAGGGATCGTTCGCGTCTTGCACGCTTGACGCGGGTACACGTGTACGCGTTTGTTGCTCAACACACGCGGTTATTCCGTGCTCGTGACACGCGAAGGCACACTTGTCGCGCGAGAATTCAGCGTCCTCACGTGCACCAGGTACTCCCATGATTTCTCCGCGCACGTGAGCGCGTTCTCGCCTCGAGTCACTCGACCCATATGGCACTTGTTTTTCCCAGATCGTGACGATCACAGTCAATAAAAACATGGCCAATACAAGGCCCATGATAGTTCCTTTTTTCCGCTTATCCTTTGCTCATTTATACATGCGCATTTCGAGCTTGAAACCAATGGCCAGGTGATATTCACAACACATGCTTAAAATTTTGAGCTTGTAAGCCGAGGACATGCAATGAACTGAAGTCAGCACACATATTATGTTTTGTGTTGAAGTGCTACGGTGCATACCCAAATAATGTTGTGCTTGATGCATAACAAGAAATACAAAACAACAGAACACCCAGTAGCATTAGTTTCACTCTGTCAGTATGCATGTTACATAAACCGCTCTAAAAGCGCAATAATTTTATACATCGCCTGTATAGCTTAGAAAAAAAAGAAGTGCTGCGTCACCAACGGGCGTTCCTGCTTTTTTTTTTTACACAGGCAGCAAATCTTGGCGGTCTAAGAAAACAGTCATAAATAAGTTGAGAAGAGTAGCCGCTCATAAACGCGCTAGACAGCCGCGTCCATAAATCGCAATGTAGCAAACTCTCGCTCATTATCAGTGTACAGAAGTACATATACGTTGCTGTAATCACGCAAATGGCTCGTATTGGCCTTCCACAAGATTTAGTGCGCAAAATGGTCATTGAAGTTGGTTTTTTACGCGTGCTGTGCACAGATCGTCGTACGATCACCCCCAAACACCGGTACGCACACGGCAGCCGCAGTGTGTTGTGCGTATACGGCGGACGATGTCGCCTGGCAGAATCGAGAACGCGCGGTATCCGTTTACAAACTAAATTAAATGTATCCGATTTAGTTTGTCAAATTATACAATGAACGTACGTGTCTGTGACACTGTCAGGTGTTACTTTCGTCCTGCTTGGAAACATTTAATAGAAGCCGACGGCGGTCCCCTATGTTCATGCCCAAAAGCACGAGCTTGCCTCATTCCGGCTCGAAGTGACGAAATGTTTCCTTCGTAGCTCGCTCCGCGGAAGGGGAAAAAAACGCGTGCATAAGCTCCCGATAGCAGCGCTAAGCTGCTGCCCACAATCGTAGCACAGTTCCAGCAGTAAACATGAACGGCGTGCAAAACAACCACCGGCTGCATTACTTCGCGCAAAGTAACATTTTATTTTCGTTCTTAGCGACCATTATCTCCGGGCAGAAAGTATTTGTACTTAAGTAAACACTCAACCAGATGTGTCACCAAATATCAAGCTCTTTCAACACGGCGGCCATCCCGCGACGCAGTCGGCTTCGAAGGTATGTGGCGGTGGCCGTTCAGTGTTGCCAGTCAAATCCCGACCTTTGCGGTACTCTGAAATTTTTTTCCAGTGACTCTAGCGAGCGCTAGTTTCCAGCGCCCTCTCTTGACACATGGAGAAAGGAGAACTCCAAGCCTTCCCCCCGCTTAGCCAGTAGCCCGCGCCGCTGAGTCACCTAAGCTACTTCTTACACCGTGGATTAGACCGAACGAAAGGAAAATATTAATTTATGATTCCATGCCTTTTTGGCCTTTAGCGAAAAAGGTGTTTGACCGATTGCTATTGGGGAAACATTTTTGGGCTACACGTACTTTACCTTTCTATCACGCGGCGTCACAAAACCACGAATATTCACCATTTCAAAGTGACGTGTACGCATTAAATACTCATTAATATGGCAAACAAAACTGAAAGTTTTTATGAACAGCCAAAGACTGCCCCATTCCAAGAGCAATAGATGACGGCTGCCGCCGATCATTGTCGCACTGGCTACTCGGAGCTGCTGGGGAGCATGGATTCATTTGCGTACAATATTTGATTTTGCGCGGCCATATAACGTTATCGAGACCTTTCGGCACGTATATGACATCGCTGTGCCAACTGTACTTAGTTGAGGATCCGTTTTAACGGCATTTTTAACCTTATGTTGCACGCCGGCGCGGCTTTCGACCAGCCACCGCAAGCTAAGTAAGGGGAAGCATGCCAATCGCAGACGCCGGCACCACACTCTTCATCCGGCTATATGATTTCACTGTGCTGGCTACTCCAATCGAAACTCTCTCCATTTGAGCGAGCTTCCCGCCTCTTCTCAGCCAATTAGATAAAATAATTGCTCAATGTAGCCAATGCTATTCGCTTTGAAAGCAAAAGAAAGCAACATCCTATAAACGAGAAGCTCTTTTGAGTGGGCTTTTCAAACAACGCTGCGGGTTATCGCCGAATGATTGCGTAGGTGGTTGCTTAAATTGGGCGTCAGAGAATTGGAATAAAAACAGATTGGAATATTTTTACATTATAGGGCCCCAAATTTGTATTTCGGAGACAAATCAAGTTCGGCAAATCTATTGGCAGGATAATTTTACTTTGTGGAAACAAGGTTTGGAATTGTGTTTATCTACGGAGATATCGAGGGGGATTTCACTTTCTTACATGCAATAATCGTTATGTCCCGTTGCGTTATAACGAAGTTTCACTGTAACATGTATTTGTTAATATCTTGTCTTACGTTCTAATTGCAGGTTGCAAATCTCAGCTCAAGCAACATTAGAAACAAGCTACATTGTATGCGGCTGCATCGGCCCGTGCAACTGTCTATGCCAGCTCCATGAATCACTGAGTGACCATTGCCTGATTACAGACCGTAACAAAGCAAATCTCTATTAGGAACATTAGAAATATTTTGCTCGTGTAGTGGCGTTATTGATTTATTAAATATTATTTGCAACCTTTGGCAACTTTAGCGCTTCATGTGTGTGATTAATCATGCTTTATGTTAAGCATGGCTTTAACAACTGGTTTCACTTTTGTCGTCTTGTCAATATTTCTGGTGCTATGGTGGGTTGTGAGAAATGCGCCATAGTCATTGATGCTGTCGCTACAGCCAGAGTTTTTTAACATTGCGAGGATTAGGAACATTCCGATTCATTTCGCCCTTTAGCAAGTATCGGAAGACACTCAATTCCATTATGAGTAATGTCATAGTGGAAGGGTGCACTGCGTTCCTAAATTCATGAGTGTGCCAAACATCCATGTAAGAAAACTTCCTTGATAGTGTTGCTGGAGTCCTTGATATTATTCCATCCATCAATCCCGAACAATGTTGACAAGGTAAGGAAAATGGTCTTGGGTCTTCCCAGACCAACGCATACTTGCAGTGTATGCCGTTTCTAGCCAGATCACTGAAGCTCAGCAACATTTCTTTGCACATTTGATCTAGAAGGAGAGATACTCTGGATTACAGTGTTGTGACTGAATTTTAGTGTGTAGAAACTACTTAAACTGTCCTCTGTGTGCTAGCGCTTCCCTGACTATAGTGTACCCACTGCAAATCGACAGGTTTGGTAGATCTTGCTGTCATTTTTGAACTACTCCCTAGCCCTCTGAACAAGTGGTGCTTTTCGGTACAGTTTAAAGGTGCTGGCGTTTTCAGTGAATGTTAAACATTCCTGACTATAAGTACTGCCACTTTTAAAGAGCTTTGAATGGTTTGTACGTACGTCACCTTAGGGCTCTAAATGCCCTGTCACTCATTAAATTTACAAACGTAAAAAATTGCTTTACTAAATGTTAGGGCTACATTACCATATTGACTAGAAGGTATCGCACCTTGCTCTCGAAAAATCTGTTTAATGTGTTGGGAAAACAATTTTAAGGCGTTTACAGAACGTCTCGCAACATTTTTTACAGCCGTTTTTAAAACGCCTATAAGATGTTTTGCGTGACATCTCATAGCCGTTTCTAAAACGGCTACAAAACGTCTCGCAAAACGCCGTATAGCGGTTTTTAAAACGCCTACAAGCTGTCTTGCAAAACGTCGTATATACCTTATTTGGCAGTGAATTAGATGGTCATCACGACGACTACAAGAAGGTTTAAGACACCGTACAAAGTTTTCTTATGACGTCTTCAAGAAGTCCTAGATATCTTGCCAAGACACCTTGAAGATATCTTGTAAACGTTTACAATGATTTTCAAGACGTGTTGCTGACCTTCCAAGGACGTCTTGTAGACGGATAATAGACCAATTTGTGTTCAGTGGGCAAGAATCCTGGAGTTTGGTTTATGCAAGCACAGGTCCGTTTTCAACTCTGCCGCGTCACTTCACAGACAACAACGTACCTGCAAGTCGTGGCCGCGCTGCCCTCCGACATTGCAGTTGTCACAGACGACTTGCTAGCGGGTACAACATCGGCCACAGCATGCGAGGACCTGAAACGCAGGGTCCTGCCGTGCCTCGGGCCATTGCAACAGAGTACGCTCCAATAGCTTCTCTCCGAGGAACTCGGCGACCAACGACCACCAGAACTCCTGCACTGGTTGAGTCAGCTGCTGGGAGGCGACTTCGCGAACGAGAGCCAGCTTCCAATTTTCCGCGAGCTGCTGCTCTTGCAACGCCTCCCAAAATCTGCACGCATGGTGCTGGCTGGTTCCGACGAGACTAGTCTCAATCGGCTTGCTGCACTCGCTGACCCCATATTCGACTGCTTGTCTGCGGCACAGCTACCTATTGCCGCTACGAGAGTCTGAGAGCTAGGGGACCAACTCTGCGCCTTGAAGGTAACAGTCGACTGTCTTAGCAGTGCACTGGAGAAGCTGACAACAGGTGGCAACATTGGCGACCAGCTTCGGCGCAACCGTTCGCCTTCATAGTCTCGCAGCGCACCTAGAGACACGCCGCGGCAGTTGTGCTGCTATCACCATCGCAATCGCGAACGAGCTAATCCCTACACCCAGCCCTGTTCGGGGACGGTGAACGCACCGGCCAGTCGCTAACGGTAGCATGCGACATCGGCCCTCGCATAACCCGCCTATTACTCCTAGTCGACCACATTACCAGCACCAACCTCCTCGTCGACAGCGGAGCCAAGCTGTCTATCGTTCCCACCACTGCATATCGCCGACGCAGCATGTCCAGAACCACGCTCCACGCAGTGAACAACACTGCCACCGCGTCGTATGGGCTCCGGTCAATAACGCTAGACATCGGACTCCGGCGCTTGCACAAATGGCTGCTTGTGATCGCCGACGTGAGCTTTGCCAGAATGTAACCGGACCTGCTCAGCCATTTGAACTTGGATGTGTGTGTTCGCGATCGGTGCCTAAAGAATAAGCTCACATTCGATGTATTTGGCCTGCAGCCCAACCTCACCTAATCTGGTATCCGTACGTTTCGGCTGGCCTCAAAGTACAAGATACTTACCGAGTACCCGCAACTCACGAAGCTCCGAAACCATGCGCTGCCCGTGAAACACAAGGTGACGCATCATATCACCACTACCAGCCCACGTGTCGCCGCCCGGGCACGGAGACGTGCTGGATGGAAGTTGCAAGTCGCCCGCCATGAGTTCGAACACATGCTTCAGCTCGGCGTTATTCGTCATTCCTCTAGCAATTGGTCTTGACCTCTCCATCTGGTTTCAAACCAGGGCAGTGGCGACCGGAGGTCTAGTTCTAATAAGCGAGCTTTAAAACTGGTCACTGCTCCGGATCAATACACGCTTCCTCATATATATGACTTCGGCACTCGTCTCGCCGGAACCAAAATGTATAGCAAGATTGATTTGACGAGTGCGTACTACGCAAGTCCTGTCGAATCCAGCGACATTCCGAAGTCAGTAATTACTCCATTTGGCCTATTTGAGCTTGTCCGCATGACTTACAGTTTGAATAATGCGGCACCATCTTTTCAAAGGTTCATGGTTGAGGTTATGTGCGGTCTCCCGTTCATCTTCGTCGACGTTGAGGGCATTCTCATTGCAAGACGCACAGACGAAGAGTACAAAGCACATTCGCCGTCTGTTTGAGCATCTGGATGAACACAGCCTGGTCCAAAAGCCCTAGAAGTACATTTTCGGAGTTGAAGGCCTGGATTTTCTCGGCCATCGCATTTTACCCCAAGGCATCAAGACACTAGAATCACAGGTGCGGGCAAGCGAGGATGTACAGTCCTTCCCAGAAGCCAAAAGGCGGTTGGCGACTGCAGTGTTGCTAACTGATCCGTTGCCCGACGCCCTAACTCGTCTTATGGTAGGCGTATCGACCATGGCAGTGGCTGCAGTATGCAGCAGCACGATGGCACAAACTCGAGGCGGCTGGTTTTCTTCTCAAAGCGCCTTAAACCCACAGAAGCTCGCTACAGCCCCTTCGTGAGGGAGATGTTGGCCATGTACTGCGCGGTCAAGTATTTAAGTTTTTTTTTCTTGAAGGCTATAGCTTTTACATTCTCACCAACCACAAGCCCTTAATATTTGTTTTAAAAAAAATAACTATGCAGATCCCACGCACTGTAGGAATTGATATAACCGAAGCTATGTGTGCTGTTTGCCTTGATTCACGACAACTAGCGGTGATGTTGACGCAGAATGTTTAATTTCTTCAATATTTTGTAGAACACAAGAGTGGTGAGTTGATGTTAAACGTTACCTTGCGTGCACAACTGCTGTTTTTCTGCGCAGTACACAAAACAAAAAGCGAGAGGTGTCGCCTTGAGGCATTGCTGTGCGCCATTTTTACAACCTCTGAGAGGGTTAAGCATTGTCATTGCCTCACATGGCACATCACATCATGACAGAAGCATTAAACTTCAATTGGATTATGGGGCTGTAAGTGCCAAAACCACAATCGGATTATGAGGCAGGCCGTAGTGGCGCGTCTGGGATTAATTGGGACACCGCGGTCTTCTTTAACATGCCCCTAAATCAAAATGCGCAAACGTTTTATATCTCGCCCCTGTCAAAACGCGCCTGTCTCGGTCTAATCCGCGACCTCGAGCAATGCCATAGCAGCGAAACTATCGCGGCAGGGACAGAAGTGTTGATTTGACATGTGACCGTGTCCGTTGTGTCGCCTAGACCCTGCGGTGCGCTTTAATTAAAGCAGTTCTGCTTCTGCACGCACTGCGTAAGTTTTCCGCTAGACATATTTCCATGGTTTTATTTCTCAGAAACAAAAGAAACGCACCGAACCGAACGTTGAAGTTAAGTTTATCCAGTGTTCCCTTACCTTCTCACGTCACCTTTTCCCTATCCACCCCCCCTTCTATTTGTATGGGAAGTGCGAGCGAAGAGTGGCAAAGCTATTATTCACTCCTATCGCGATTGCGTCGGTACTACCCATTCTCTGCCTCCTCTCGGCCCTGCTCTCTTCCATTCTATCTAGCTTCCCTCAGGACTAGCACGTTGGTTGAAATGTAAGTGCTTGCGGGTGGTCACGGATAATTACAACTGTCACAAGGCTAAAGTGGCGATGACCCGGTAGCTCGTGAGGGCATTGTGCACATGCGACGCGGTTAGCAGTATAGGGATAGTCCATAAATGTATCATTTTGAAGATGGTATATGTAGTTGGGAAAGAGAGCAAGAAGTGCAAAATGACCAGTCCAAATTTGAACGCTGAACAAATAACAAATATAGTCACTAGAGTCGAGGAAGAACTTGGCAAATGGCCAAGTAAAGAGAGGGAATATAGTGAGCTTCTAAGTTTACTAACGACAGAAATACGGAAAGAGAAACAACATGGTTCGTTGGAAAGGAAGAAAGAAACCGAAAAGCTGGTGGAACAGGGAGATGCGAGAAGCGATCGCCGAACGACAGAAAGCATCCCGAGAGCACAGGCAGGCAAAGAAGGTGCAGTTGCCGCAGGATGAAGTCGCCAGTAAACGGGAAATATACCGGGAAAAAAGCCTATGGTTAAAATACTGGTACAAGCAAAGATAAAAGGTGAAAGTGAACGTTCGTTGTCAGAAATACGTGAAAAAAAGAAGGCCGTACCTAGAATATTTTACACATCAAATTATTAGGCAGGAAATAAACAACAATACATGAACATATCCTTGACGAAGATCGAAACAAACTGGAAGGGAAAGCGGCATTAAATTGCATCCCAAAATTACAACCGAATCGTTCCAAGGCAATGACGAGGTTGTATTTGATAAGAAAAGAGAGTGAAGGAGAACCAATTGGAAAAGGAGTTGGTGCTGACAAATGTCAACTGGAAGAAAACCGAAGAGAAAATTCCTAAGCGCACAGCCACAGGGCTAGACGAGGTTCCCGTTAGGCTGATCAATGAACTAGGACCAAAAAGTAAGGAAGCTCTGGTGAAAGTAGTGGGAAAAAATTTAAAAGAGAGACGAATATAATGCAGTTAGCGACAAGGTAGAATTAACTTATTTTAAAAGGTAAGGGGGAGAAAGACAGAATTCACTCGTATAGACTCTTGACCATTACATCGTTAACATAGTGTGTAGCAATGCAGGCAATCAAATTAAAGCTGCAAGCATGAGCAGAGAATAACGGCATTTTGGAAGAACTTCAAAATGGCTTCAGAAAAGGTAGGCGTTCGGAAGAAAACTTATTTGGTCTTACTCAGTGCATTGAAATATCAAGAGTAGAAAGCAGACCATTATATGTGGTGTTATTAAACATTACAGGAGCGTATTAAAACGTAGACAGCAGCATTTTGTGGGATATTCTGGAAGGGGCAGGCTTATGTGGCGATTGTCTGCAGCTTTTGAGAGAAATTTACCTAGAACATACCGTTTGCGTTGAATGGGAAGGGATGAGGAGCGAGGAGAAAGTTGATATGAACAATGCACCGAGGCAGGGGTGCCCTTTATTCCCACTGCTGTTTATGATGTACATGGTGAGGATGGAGAGGGGGCTGGAAGGAAGTAATATCGGGTTTAATCTCTCATAGAAACAGGCGGGCACACTAGTAGAGCAGCATCTTCCAGGTTTATTTTATGTTGACGACGTTGCGTTGCTAGATAACAAGCAAAGTGATGTGCAGCGTCTGGCTAATACCTGTGGACATGAAGGTGAGAATTTACCATGTCCCGATGGGTGGGCAGCGCAACCCGGACGAAAGACAAGAGGAAGTACACGATACGAGCGCACTATCGTGTACTTCCTCTTGTCTTTCGTCCGCGTTGCGCTGCCTACCCATAGGAACATGTCCAACAACCAACTCGCCCAGTTTGCCGTGTTAATTCGAGAATTTAGGTTTGAAATGTAGTGTTAGAATATCAGGTGTAATGGTAGTCAATGAAAACAGTGAACAGACAGTGGCAATACAGGACCAGGAAATACTTTGGATAAAAGAATATAAGCATCTTGGTATAGGGCTAAACGAAGGCAATATATATATGGAAACACAGGAAAAGACAGTAACAGTAAAGGGGAAGAGAAATGCAGCCATACTGAAGCACAGAGCACTATCGTGATACAATAGGTACGAGGTGCTCCGGGGTATGTGGAAACGTGTAATATGGTTGATGGACTTACTTTTGGAAATGCGGTTGTTTGCTTGAAATTAGTGGTACAGTCAGGACTCAATGGGAACCAAAGGTTAGTGGTTCGCCTCGCATTGACGCGCACAGGAAGACTACAAATGAAGCTGTGCAGGGTGATATCGGTTAGACTAGTTTTGAAGTGAAGGAAGCTCACAGTCAAATTCATCATGCAGAGCGACTGAGGAATATGGAAGTAGGTGAATGGGCTGGGAGAGTGCTGAGGTATCTGTGCAGGAAAAACATTGATTCGCAGTGGAGAAAGAGAACTAGGAAGCTTACCAGGAAGCGTGCGGCCTGTAGGGCGAGCAACACAGCAACAGAGAACATCAAGCGGAAAGTCAAAGAGGCTGAAATAATCTCATGGGTGGCGGCAACAGAAAAAAAACCTGTCATGTGTAACTACTTAAGAGGAAAAAATGAAATCAGGATAGAAACAATTCATGATAACTCAAAGGGAAACTCATTACTTTTCAAAACGAGATCAGGGGCGTTATAACGTAAAAATATTGCAAACTTTGCTATTCCAATTATACATTCGGCCCTCCGCGATTGGTCAAAAACTTTTTGGACCACCCCCACTTCATCTGTCTGTCACGCGACGTCACGAAAACCGCGATAGCTCCCCATCTGATATGACGTGTGCAGACTGATTATGCATAATTTGACCAAGCAAAAAAAAAATGGTATTTGTGATTCGACGCGTTTTCGCCATTAGCCCTCCGCTATTGTTTAAAAGTTTTCCGGCTGCACCCACTTCACCTGCCCGTCATGCGACGTCACAAAACTGCAAAACCTCACCGCGTCAAAGTGACGTGTACGCGTTAAAGGCGCATCAATATGCCGAACAAAACTAAACTTCTTTATGAATAAGGACAGGCTGCCCCGTTCTGAAAGGATTAAAAGATGGCTGCCGCCAATCGCTCAGGCACTAGCTACTCGCACCTGCCGGAGAGCATGGGTTTATTTGCGTATAATAAAACTTTTTCGTGGCCGTGCAACGTTTTCGAGCACTTTCAGCACGTTTGCGACCTCGTTCTGCCAACACTTCTTTGCTGAGGATCCATTTTCGCATAATTCTTAAGCTTCCGTTGCATGCCGCCGCGATTTTCCACCAGCCACCGCAAGCTAAGTAAGGGAAAGCGGACCAATCGCGGACGCCGGCACCGCCCTCTTTATCCGGTTATCCATTTTCAGAGCACTGGTTCAGCCCCATCGAATCTCTATCCACTTGAGCGTCCTCTTTGCCTCTTGTCAGCCTATTAGGTAAGAGAAACCGCTCAGTGTGGAAAACGCTGTTCGTTCTTCAAGCAAACAAAAGTGACCTCCTATGAACGAGGACAGCGTTTGATTGGTCTGTCCAGACAACCTTAGGGGTAATCGCCGAATGCTTGCGTCGGCGATTATACAAATTTGACGTCATGAGATTGTAATATAATTTATTAGAATAGTTTTACGTTATAGGGCCCCAGGATGCCTTAGAACACGCAAATTTAAAGCGAGACATAAGAAGGAAGAAGCATGTGCTTGCTGCGGTAAAGCTAGCGAAACGATGGAGCATGTTTTATTAGAATGTGAAGACATCTGCCCAGCGGTCGATTTAGGCACCACTGACCTCCTTCAAGGCCGTGGGTTCAGCGAGAGCAGGGGGAAAGTAAACATGTCCGCAATAGAGATTAGTAGGAGGCGATTGGGGCATTGGTGGAAGAGACGTAGGGAAACGACAAAAAACGGAGACGTACAAAAGCAAAGTTCACAATAGGGGGTCAGAAAATTTGGTTGTGGGAGTTTATAGTGTTTTTTTTTTCTTTTTTACTAAGGTAGGACATTACGGAATCGCAAGAGCTTGGTTGCACGAATCATCGCCCCGTTACAAAGGGGACGCTCATAACATCCATCCATCCAGCGGTGAGGTCCAACGTAGCTCCATGCCTCTATTCTCAGCCATGTTCCTTCTATGCATATACACGCTTTGAACCACCCGCCGACGCGGTGGGCCCGACAGCAGCAGCAGCAGCAGTGGGAAATTCGAAGGAAAAGGTAAGGAAAGCTTCGCTTTACAACAATAGTTCCTCGTACTCAGAAAGTGAGCTTCGACAGCTTTATATCCGAATTTTCTACGGATATTCGTCATATCTCTGGGACCGAAAATCAGGAAGCTGACGCACAGTCGTGCATTGGCGCTGTGTCTGCTGGCCCTGTGGATTTCCAAGCTCTTGCCTCCACCCAGCAAAGCGACCCCGACCTGTACCAATTATGGGAAGAACGCTCATTGGTACGGCTTGCGGAGGTGCCGCTTCCCAACGTAACAACATTCGTCACGTGTTACACACCGCGGGCAGCTCCTCGCCCGTTCGTGCCCCCTCAGTTTCGGCGGCCAATATTCGATTCACTGCACGGGCTAAGCCATCCCGTCATCAGAGGGACATAGCGGCTTATCACAGACTGTTTCGTCTGGGCCAGGGATCAATAAAGATGTTCGAAGTTTGGCAACAAACTGCTAAGCCAGTCAAGCCGTTAAAGTGACTCGGCACATGCGTTGAGCGGTGCAGCCGTTTCGACCACCAGAAAGCCATTTCGATCGCGTGCAGTGAGACTTACAGGGGCCTCTCCCACCCTGCCAAATTTTCAGGTACTTCCTCACGTGCATCGACCGGTACTCATGGTGTCCGGAGGCGACACCTCTACAAGACATCACGGCCGAAACAGTGGCGGAAGAATTTTTGCTCCGCGGGTGTAGCGGTACGGTTGTCCTTTGTGAATAACTACTGACGAAGGGACGTGGAGCCGAAAGGGGACGTGAAGGAGCCCGAATGGCGAGACTAAAAATGAAATAGACTTCATACTCTACGCTAACCCTGGCATCATGCAAGATGTGGACGCGCTCAGCAAGGTGCGCTACAGTGACCATAGGATGGTAAGAACTCGAATCAGCCTCAGCCTGAGGAGAGAACGGAAGAAACTGGTACATAAGAAGCCTATCAATGAGTTAGCGGTAAGAGGGAAAATAAAGGAGTTCCAGATCAAGCTACAGAACAAGTATTCGGCTTTAACTCTGGAAGAGCACCATAGTGTTGAAGCACCCGCCGTGGTTGCTCAGTGGCTATGGTGTTAGGCTGCTGAGCACGAGGTCGCGGGATCGAATCCCGGCCACGGCGGCCGCGTTTAGATGGGGGCGAAATCCGAAAACACCCGTGTACTTAGATTTAGGTGCACGTTAAACAACCCCAGGTGGTCGAAATGTCCGGAGTCCTCCACTACGGCGTGCCTCATAATCAGAAAGTGGTTTTGGCACGTAAAACCCAATAATTTAATTTTTTTTTAGTGTTGAAGCAGTGAACAACAATCTTGTGGGCATCATTAAGGAGTGTGCAATAGAAGTCGGTGGTAACTCCGTTAGACAGGGTACCAGTAAGCTATCGCAGGAGACGAAAGATCTGATCAAGAAACGCCAATGTATGAAAGCCTCTAACCCTACAGCTAGAATAGAATTGGCAGAACTTTCGAAGGTAATCAACAAGCGTAAGACAGCAGACATAAGGAAGTATAACATGGAAAGAAGTGAACATGCTCTCAGGAACGGAGGAAGCCTAAAAGCAGTGAAGAAGAAACTAGGTATTGGCAAGAATCAGATGTATGCGTTAAGAGACAAAGCCGGCAATATCATTACCAATATGGATGAGATAGTTCAAGTGGCTGAGGAGTTCTGTAGAGATTTATACAGTACCAGTGGCACCCACGACGATAATAGAAAAGATAATAGTCTAGAGGAATTAGAAATCCCACAGGTAACACCGGAACAAGTAAAGAAAGCCTTGGGAGCTATGCAAAGGGGGAAGGCAGCTGGGGAGGATCAAGTAACAGCAGATTTGTTGAATGATGGTGGACAGATTGTTCTGGAGAAACTGGCCACCCTGTATACGCAATGCCTCATGTCTTCAAGCGTACCGGAATCTTGGAAAAACGCTAACATAATCCTAATCCATAAGAAAGTGGACGCCAAAGACTTGAAAAATTATAGACCGATCAGCTTACTGTCTGTTGCCTACAAAGTATTTACTAAGGTAGTTGCAAATAAAATCAGGAACGCCTTGGACTTCCGTCAACCAAAGGACCACGCAGGATTCCGTAAAGGCTACTCAACAATAGACCATATTCACACTATCAATCACGTGATAGAAAAATGTGCAGAATATAACCAACTTTTATATATAGCTTTCATTGATTACGAGAAAGCGTTTGATTCAGTCGAAACCTCAGCAGTCATGGAGGCGTTGCGGAATCAGGGTGTAGACGAGCCGTATGTAAAAATACTGAAAGATATTTATAGCGGTTCCACAGCCACCGTAGGCCTCCATAAAGAAAGCAACAAAATTCCAAGAAAGGCGTCAGACAGGGAGATACGACCTCACCAATGCTATTCACAGCGTGTTTACAGGAGGTATTCCGAGACCTGGATTGGGAAGAATTGGGGATAAGAGTTAATGGAGAATACCTTAGTAACTTGCGATTCGCTGATGATATTGGCTTGCTTAGTAACTCAGGGGACCAACTGCAATGCATGCTCACTGACCTGGAGAGGCAAAGCCGAAAGGTGGGTCTAAAAATTAATCTGCAGAAAACTAAAGTAATGTTTAACAGTCTCGAAAGGGAACAGAAGTTTACAATTGGTAGTGAGGCACTGTAAGTGATAAGGGAATACATCTACTTAGGACAGGTAGTGACTGCGGATCCTGATCATGAGACTGAAATAATAAGAAGAATAAGAATGGGCTGGGGTGCGTTTGGCAGGCATTCTCAGGTCATGAACAGCAGGTTGCCATTATCCCTCAAGAGAAAAGTTTATAACAGCTGTGTCTTACCAGTACTCATGTACGGGGCAGAAACCTGGAGGCTTACGAAAAGGGTTCTACTTAAATTGAGGACGACGCAACGAGCTATGGAAAGAAGAATGATAGGTGTAACGTTAAGGGATAAGAAAAGAGCAGATTGGGTGAGGGAACAAACGCGAGTTAATGATATCTTAGTTGAAATCAAGAAAAAGAAAAGGGCATGGGCAGTAGACGTTATGAGGAGGCAAGATAACCGACGGTCATTAAGAGTTATGGAATGGATTCCAAGGGAAGGAAAGCGTAGTAGAGGGCGGCAGAATGTTAGGTGGGCGGATGAGATTAAGAAGTTTGCAGGGACTACATGGCCAGAATTAGTACATGACCGGGGTAGTAGTTGAAGTATGGGAGATGCCTTTGCCCTGCAGTGGGCATAACCAGGCTGATGATGGTGATGATGATGAATAATTTGTAAGATCGTAACTTGTGTTTGCATCTCCCATCTGGAACCCGCATCTGATTTATATCATAAATGCACTTGAGGCTGTGCAAAATCGTGCTACTAGGTTTATTCAACCTTCACATTCGTACGATATCAGCATTTCATCGATGAAAGCGGAATCTGGCTTGGAAACGCTTTCTTTCCGTCGACAGGTTGCCACCCTTTCTCACTTCCATTAATTTTTTTTCAGCCCCCTAAATCCCCCACCGTACATCACGCCCCCTTCATACATATCTCGTCGCACCGGTCATCCACTTCAAGTTGCACGCGCACGAACCCGGATCACTACTTTTCAAGCATCATTTTTTATTCGAGCATCAAGAGACTGGAACGGCCTTCCACACGCCATCGCGCCCATCACAAGCCCATCTGCCTTTATCGAAGCTGTTGTCACCCATATCTCAATATGAACGCCTCTTTCTAATGTTTATTTTATTAACCACCCCTTATGTAATACCCCTCCAATGGGGTTTTTAAGGTAATAAAGTGAAGTGAAGTGAAGACGCAGCAGAGCTCTCGCCAAAATGAAGGACGTAGTAACACAAGCAGACGACGCTTGCTGTGTGCCGGAAGTTCTCAAGTGTAGTGAGAAATTGTTCTTCTGCATTCTCTTTCTGTTCCTTTCCCTTTGTAGGAACAAATTAATTAAGACTCCAACTATTACGAGCAACATTTGTCCACCATCAAGTTGGAAAAATTATTGATGACGCGCCCTGGGCAGCCAATCGGATAGCTGCCCTACCAACCTCATTACAAAAAATGACGTCCAATGGGTAGGTGCGGCTTAACATTCAGCCGAGCGGTGTGCTGCGACCGGCAGCGATGTACATTTTGAAAACCTTGTAATAAATTACACCCATTAGTCGGAGCACTTAGATGCGTCAATTAATGATCAGAAGGACCTACTCTAACTACTCGGTACGTTTGCACAACATCGTAAAAATCGTTTCAGGGTCCCTTTAACGATCGATGATGGGAATTCGGCAACTGGGGTGTCGCTCGGTGCAGTCCGCACTCGACCCGGGAGCAATGAATCCGATTTGAGCGTCGGGGCCGTGACGAATGTGAGGCATTTGCTGTCCGAAAATAATTGAGAAACCCGCCCCGACTGATCGTGATTCCCAAACGCGCATGTCCGCTGAGGTCAGTTTCTAAAGAGCGAGCGAGGAGAGACGGCCAGTGTGGTTGTGTGCGCGCGCGGGGGAGGCGTGCGAGCTTTTAGGCTTTGGTGGTACTGTACGCTGAGCTTACAGTCTATTGTTTGTATATTACATTGATCAACCTGGTCATCGGAACCACTCGGCATATATGACATACACAACTGCAAGTGCTATAACTAGTGAGGGATGCCACTGCTATGACACAGCACGGATTTTCATTTCTCGCAGTTGGGCTTTTAGCAGCATTCGTTCCTTTCAGGCTCAACGACGCAGGCCCGTTTGAAGGGTGTAAGAGGAACTTTTAGAAAAAAGCATGAGAAATGAAAAGTGGGCTCACCGAATCTCTCTGGTGTGAGCACTGCAAAAGAGATCAGCTGGCTATATGTTTGGTCCATCATGTTCTTCGAAGGCAGAGTGGCAATTGCAAGGTACACACCTTCGTTATCAACTCATCTGTATGCGTGCCTTATAAATTCACGCCTAAGCTTTGATAAGGTACTCGAGCTTGCTTCTCTATTCACTGCCGTAGCGTTATAATAAAATTGCTGTATGTTGCGTGAAATGGCAAAAAGGAACAATTGAAGTGTGCATTATGAATTTTTGTGTATGGAATTCGCCACTGGAAAGCAACAGTATTGTTCGGAAAACCTTTGCTGGAGTAGATGAATGAATGTTTGGCTGAGCAGTATCGTGTCTTTTGAGCAGTATCGTGTCTATCGTGTCGAAATCAGCACAAGAAGCAACATAGGAGAGAATGTCGAGAACATCGAAATGGATTTTGAAGGATTGCTTCTGGGAATTTACGACAGCAACGGTGAGTAGCTTTACACTCAATAGAATGACTGCATGCACTCCACAGCTTGTCATGTTCGTTTGAGTTATATAAGGAAAGAAAGAGCACATGGCATAACTAAAGGTACAGCAAAGATTATATATCTGCGATGGAACATGAAGCACGTAGATAAGCGGCTGATAACGGCTACATATTGCTCTTTTAGTTTGCCTTCACTCTTTACTGATTGTGACCCTGCATGACCCGAAAACATATCAGCTGAGGACACTTCCGAAGCAGCCGTACCTCACAGGAGCAGCACCCCAGCCTCTTCCGCCAAATACACTGACCTTCAAAATTAGTCAGTTAATACGTAAACTGTTAATTAGTGCATCCATTAAATGTATATATGGCTACAACTACGTGTATAGATGCAATGGAAGGTGGGGCATGTAATGTGGGAAGCAGATTGCTGATGGTTCCTTAGCGTCGTGCCATGGGTGCAGAGAAATGGTAAATGCAGGGACGGGCAGCAGGAATGCTGGTAGGCAGACATTATTTTGAAGTCTGCGAGGATTGGGAGACCAAGGATAGGGTCGCTACAGCTGGTGTAGCACAAGGTCATTGGAGGTCAGTGGAGGAGCTTTTACTCCTGTAATGGATGTCTAAGCTAATATTATAAAAGTGTTGCGCAACCACCAAAAGACCATTCATGTAATTTTCAGTTTCCAACTTCAAAGGAGATATCCTTGTAGACATTGATGTGTGGGGTGAAGTGGGGGCGTGCAAACAGTACTATTTTAAAACTTAAGCGATTATACATAGCGTGGGCTTGCTACCAAACTGAAAACAAATATTATAGGCTAACACTGAAACAAATGTGAAGTAAATAGTGAAACAATAGAAACGAATACTTTCATAAATATTTGTATAACCATACAGTATTGGTACCACGCATAGTTGTCTAAGGAATGCTCTTGTAGCAGCTCTGTGGTATGACATAATAGCCTACGGATTTACAGATAGAGGGGTCGAAAGACGCCGCATTGATATCTAGTAACAAATACAACACCCATTGCTATGTTAACGTTACCGTCATGTCACACGTATAGAAAAATTTTTGTTTTATGCTGTTGCTCACCACAAAACTACACCTACATTTCAATACCCAACAGAAATCAGAGCTACGTATGATCAAAGGCGACAGAATCTGAACATCCAGGCTGCAGGACTGTTGTGGAGGTGAGCCTTCCACGGTCTGTAGACAGCTTATGGAAGCATGCTGTATGACATCTTAGCCAGAGAAAACAAGAGCATGGCTTATTCAAAATTTGTGGCAATTATTCAAAATTCATTCGAAAATTAGAAACAATTCTTATATTTGCTTCGAACAATTTTGAACGTACACCCGTGGGCAAAAGTGTACGGACCAGGGATTGCGCGATCAAAATAAATTTCTCATCTGTCTGTGAACGCAACTAGAAATTAAAGACTGCGGTTCAAACTTGGCATTACAAATTTTCTAGTGCACTCGTCAGTTTCCGATTATGCGGGTTAATTACGAAGAAAGTCTGTTTTTTCGGCGACCCTGTGGTCCGTATACTTTTGCTCACGGGTGTACACTGTCTCTTTCGTTCGCCAATTTCAATAGCACGATATTCAATACGTTTTTTTTTTAAATTTTCTAGCATTTCCACCCTTAATTTAAATTTGTGTTCCAGCACATATATACTTTTCACAGCACGTCTACACGAGAGGAGATGTAGCTGTATACCAAGTTAAGATCGCATTGTACACTAAATCTTTAAAAACGAGCGATATTGAAAAGTGTGTTATTGTACCTGATAGTGATAGCTAGCTTCTCTTCAGAGTACAAGGGCATTCGGCAAGGAACACTTTCGTTAACTGTTTCCGCACGATACGATGCAACTCATGAAATTTATTGGGCGTCATGTGGTAATGTTTGCAGAATAAAACAGGATCGTCTTTCATCCCCTGAAACTAGAAAAAAAGATCATGACAATGCGCACTTCTAAATATAGGAACTGCTTGCGTGCGATTAGAGGGCACGTTCTGCGAGTGCAAAACAAACTGTGCCAGTAGCTTTCCTAATCAAACTTCTCAATTTAGATTTGACGACGACGAAGCAAGGGAGACGAACAGAGTCGTTTTGTGGCCTTGTTCCCATTTAGATTTTGTGGCAGCTTTGAGAAAGCCTTAGGGCAAGCAATCAAATAATTCAAGCACTTGTCGGTAATATGGACGAAACGAACACTTAAATTTTTACCCACAGCCTCTGATTGTTTAGGGGATGTTTCGTAGTATAATTAAACTATTATTTATAAGTAATGAGCCATCCCAACACCGCGCGAACGTTACGGATCGCTTCGGAACATTCGCTTGTTTCGAGTAGCACGCAAGATTCCCTGCTTCACCTTCGCATTGTGCAGCCATTTTTACGCAAGTGCATAGTGAGCGCGAAAAAGAAAGACGCTCCAACAGGGAATTCGCGCGAATCCCTTGCACGCAACATCAAATCAAACCAAGCAATGGTTTCGGGGCCAGGAAAAGCTTCAGTTTGCGAGCAAACGTTTCGATTAGAGCGCTTGTTTTTGTCTTCGAACATGTTCCTCGTTATTACTACTACACAGCGTCCGCGCCATCGCAGGTTACAAGGAAAATCAGAAAACGAAAGCCGAGCAAGAGGTAAATCACATTCAAGAAGTTTCAAATCGGGGGCGAATGCCTCACGCTCCTATATTTCTGTGCCTTGAAGCATATTGCTGGGAGCTTGGAGGGCCAGTATACAGGCATGAATGTCATACTCTCCGCCGTGACCTTTTCTTTTGCCATACTGCATGCACTTAGTCATAACCCAGAACCTTCTTCTAACTCTTTTTTTTTCTTGCTCCTTGCTGAAAAGCAACAACCTGAGAAGAAGCCGCCGCCCGCGTCCCGTGGCTTTGTCGGCACTGGTTCACACCGCGGCCTGCCCCTCGCTGGCGCACTGATACGGTTCTCTCTTGTGTCCGTGATCTTCTTCAGCACTTAGCTCGTATAAATATTTCACACTGAAAGTCTTAAACGTGAGCTTTTTTGGTCGCACAGAACTACGCCGCCGCTATACCCGATCACGATTATCACAGCACAGTGTGAGCAACTTGAGCGGTTCGTGCGCATTCTGCAGTCCAAGTACTCTATGTCATCAAAAAATAATAAATGTTTAAAAACAAAACTTCGTCAGTCGTCTTTTAACCCTGTCGTGAGCGTTTCTTTTTTTTTTTTCGACGAGTGCTATGAAAGTGGTGAAAAGACGTCCGCAGCAGCTTAGGCAATGCTCGGCCATTGAAGAAATTGTGTCAGATTGTAAATATTAACTCTACGTTAGCGCAGCATGGTTAGTGCTGGTGCTGCGCAAAACAAAAATGAACAGACTGAATATATCTGCATATGTAGCTACCGAACAGCGTAGCCTTCACTTTAATATTTAAAAAATGTCTAATTTATTTGTTACTAACAATTTATGCGCAAACACTACCTTGAAAGGGGCTCGCTGGCACACCGGGCAGTGCCAGCGAACGGGACCGTCCGAACCAAGGTTGCGCCCATAAAAAGCTGTGTCCCGGCACTCAAGCGCAGGGAGACATCGAGGCCCCCTAGAACAGGAGACCCGCCATAAGCTGCACCCCGGCACCCCCCACTCCTCGCGAGCGCGCTAATCTCCCCTCTTCCCCCATTGCGCGCATGAGAAGACGGCGCGCACACTCGGAGCGTTCAGCACTTGATAGCGCGAGAAGACACCGCCGTGTCAAGCCGTCATGCTTCTCAGCTTACCGTCCCAAGATTTCGATCGTACTTATTATCGCACTTGTACTTTATACATAACATCACGGCAATTGCGGCAAGAAAAGTCACCTGTAGTGCCTATATAATTGCTATCGCAATATTACCTGCAAGTTTGCCATTTCAATAAACGCTCCCTAGGCAATAATTAAGGAAGTCTACTGTTTATATCCCATGCTACAAAGTCGAAAAGGCACGTATTTAATGGTTGCCAATCTATTAGTTGGTCTCAAATGGTACAGAAAAAAATTAATTTCCTTTACTGAACATCACTCATTAAAGGGGTCCTGGACCACACTTCGGACTTGCAAAAAAACACAGTCCACGAATAGCGTACGCTGCTGTGAACATATCAGCTAAATTTTGCAGTCGTGCGCACCACGTGGAGCTCGGAAGCGGAGCGCCAAGTCACGCAGGCTCACAAAAGAGCGAGCCTCCGCCTCACTCTTTTCTGGACGCTTGATTTCGTAACACAGCAGTTTGTCATACGCGGCTGCTATTGGCCATAGCTGACATCAATCAATAACGGTGTTTAGATCAGTGTGCTTCTTTCTACTCTTACTGTGTACATTTATTGATGCAGGTTAATAGACATGCGGCAGTAAGCGAAAATCTGCTTTGCAATTCCGATAATTCCACGTACTTCAGGAAGAAGCCAACTATCGCCGCCCACGTAGGAACTAAACTTTGGTAATCCTGCTTATCAGCGTCCTAGCCATCGGGTCTCACTAATTTCCACTAGTTTTGAACACTCAACTAGCTTCGAATCGTGTGAAACTTATGCCCTTGTCACACGCGCAGCCTTTATCGCACTTACACCGAACCGCAGTTACCTGACGTAACCACAGTTACGGTAAACCGGACTGCGGCGCTGCTACACGTTTTCAGATGTAGCACTGAGGACGATCACGTTGTTGTGACGTAATCACACTTCTTTCAGATGTTTAACAATTTATCAACAAGAAAAAGGAACCTTTCTAGACCGAAAATGGAACGGACGGTATTTAATAAATACTGAATTTTTTTTAAAACTCTGCTGAGCGTTTTTTTTTTTTAACTTCAGCGGAAATCAACCGAAGTTTTTTCAACAGTGATCATTGTTGGCTTTGTAGCCACGTTTCCAGCCGCTATTAGCCGCAGTACTCTAGCCATAGGTTGATCGCGAAGTGATCCATAAAGGTGTGCGCCGCGTTGGTTTCGACCGGCGGGTGCGTGGTGGTGTCACTTCTAGTCGGCCGCGGCGGCGGCGGCGGCGTAGAAACCGAAAGCACGAATTTAAAAAGCTGTTTCGCTACATCCTTCTTTGCTAAACTGGTTCAAGTTCTGGACTTTACAGACTAAGGGCTGAGAGGACCGAATACAAAGGCGTCGAAAGTCAGAGAAATGCAAAACTTTCCTATGTATTTTGCTCTTCAGCCAACATATATTTAAAAAAAAATTCGGCATATATCTGAAAACGTCTATGTTGAGTGTGTTTGTACATTCCTTTCTCGACGAATATGCAGAGCCTTTGTCTTGGGTCGTAGTCGCAATTCTTTTCTTTTTGCTACGCCTCGGTTTATGCGATATTTTTCCATTGAGAAAAGAATCAGTGAATTCGTCTAGAATTGCTGGGCCAGCACCGATGCACGTGGCACTCTCTAGATATGTTAACCTTGCTTCTACTTGTTCGGAATGAGATTGTGTTTATAAAATGTGCTTTACGTAAAAAAAAAAACAGACCTCTTCTATGACCAACTTTTTCTGGGTTCAGTCCTTAAGCTGTCAACCAATCAGTAGATGTTATAACACACACTCCCTACTGGACAATAAGTGAAATAATTTGTTATGATTATTAAGCAACCTTTTTTATGCAACTTTTGTTATAACATCCTTTATCCCTGAAGAAAAAAGAACCTAAATACTTTTTTTGCAGCAGGTTAACTTCTATTTTCACCTAATATATGTTCTGATGCGGTAGAAAACAAATTCGCACAATTTGTTAACTCGTCATCACCAGGTTGAACGAACGAAGTGTAGATAACTGGAAGTGCAGGCACTGCTCGGATGCACAATTCTTAAAAAAAAGAGTTGTGTTTTAACATGCACGTCGAAACTGTTTTATACTTCAGCGCAGTTATCGCTGTCAGTTGCATTCATTTTTTTATACGAATGCTACAGAAAAGAGCACCGTGCAGTAAACATGAACATATATTTTTTAAATGTAGAAATGCAGAAAACATCCTTCGAATAGAACCGCCGGAGTAATGAGGAAACTTTCAACCGGCATCTTAAGCCGGAAGGGGCCAAAAATTTGTCTTGCTATAAGTTGCATCTCTGGCGTTGATGCCGCTTTCAGACATATCGCCGTTTCTACCTGCAACTACAGTGCCCACGACCCTCAAGCCGTGATTCCGACGTTACGAGGCCGCTCTTTCACCTCGTTGCGCCACATTGCGCTCTTGAAGGAGGACACGCATGCGCAGACGCGTGGAGAGCAGAGTTACTTATGCTTGCATTGTGTTGTTGTTCATTGCTCCCCTGCTTGACATGATTCTACGCTTGAGACAGGCGAAATGATTAAGCAAGACAATACGCAATCTCAAACCAAGCTGGATTGACTTTAAAAAATAATTATTCGTAGTAAAATGGCGCGCCCATCTGGCCGACAAGATACATCGGCGGCGGCAGCTCAGCGAGAACAGTTGGGGGTCCGCGCACCGACGTCTCAGCGCAAACCTCCAAGAGCGAACGGTATAACGGTTGTCAAGTGGTCCAGTTTGAGTCTACTGCCAGTGTGATTTTCCCTCATTAGTGCACGGCAGTGATCACGGTGTGCCCTGGCGAGGATCGAGCAGCGTGCTAGGGTTTACCAGATAGGTGAGACCGCACAGCAGCAGCTGCGAGAGAACTGATGGCGCCGCGTGGTTTTCTTGAAGAAAGTGAACACGAGGACGATGAATTCTTGATAATGAACGCCGTGCACCAAGCAACTCTTCATCAGCGTCGCATTCGGTAGCTGCGTATACTTGAAGAAATCGACGCAGCGGAGGAGGAGCGACAACGCGCTGAGAGAATGTGTCGCCGAATCGTGGAAAGAACTGTGCGGCTGCGCTCCTGTGAGCGGCCAACGTGGACGTACCCGTGAGGGCCATCGCGGTACGAAACGACCGTGCGACACCTGCCCGACAGTGAACTTAAGCCGCCCCTCAGGGTGGCCCCCAGCACATTCAGGTACATCCTCGGTGTGTGCAAATGCATGCAGCGCCAAGGCACTGGCATGCGCAAAGCAGTTCCCCTCGACAAGCGTGTGGCTGTAGGCTTGTATCGGCTGGCGACGTCAGAGGAAGAAAGAGCCATCGCCAACGCCTTTGGCCTGGGCCGTTCGACCGTTAACACCACATTTCGCGAATTTTGCGGCGTCGTTGTGCGTCAGCTGGAGCTAAAGTTTGTCAGATTCCCCAAGCCAAAGTGAGTTGGCGGAACAGCTTCGCCAATTTAGTACCGTGACCAGTTTTCCGCAAGGTGTGGGAGCCCTCGACGGCTGTCACATTGAGGTTTGCTCGCCAACAGACCATGCCGCGCATTACATAAACTACAAAGGGTGGTACAGCACCATCGTTTTGGCTATCGCCGACCGGTGATGCAGATTCGTATATACGAATGTGGGGTCTGCCGGGAGAAAGCATGACGTTGGTGCATTGGAGAGCTCCAAGCTTCCGGGCGTACTGACCAGTCCTCGATTCAAAACAGAAGGAAAAGCTGTGGTAGGACTCAATGGTGGAACCGGCCTTGCTTGCTGATCAAGCATTCCCACTACAGACTCACATTGTGAAACCATTCCCCAATCGAGGTCACGTACAGCGGTGTTTATTATATCTTATCCAGTGTTAGGCGCATTGTTGAAAATGCGTTTGGGAGATTAAAGGCATGTTTTCGTATTTTACTGAAATAATTAGACTGTGACATAACTAACGCCAATCCTGTCATCCGCGCATGTTGCGTCGTATACAACATATGTGATTGACTGACCGGCTGGTGTGATGCAAATTGGTTTGATGAGGCACGTACTCGAGAGAAGAGCGTCCTCGGCGATCCTGTTCAACTAGCAGGGAGGAGCCTTCGCGTGTTGCAGTTCGGAACGCCCTGGCGTGTTACGTTGCGTCAAGCTGAACTTTGTTGAAATACCCCCAACATATCCTCTTTCCGCTTTTTTTGGATGTGTGTGAAAGTGCGCTCGCATTGGTCTTTATTGTTGCCACAGAAAAGTAAAGAGTGTTTCATTTGCCTGCTGTGAAAAATTTTGCTGCTAGCGTGAAGTTAGTGCACTTTCTGTAGTGTCTTCAAAATTTGGGAAATAAGTTGTGCTTCACCTAGAATGGAAGATCCAAGAGTCGGAATATAGAATAACTGTTGTAGAAGAGCAGACATATCTTTGTCGTTTGCGTGCCTTTTGTGAGGACGAAATATGGAAATTTCCTGGAGGTGTCAGGACGCAAACATGTTCATTTCAGCAAATAGCTTTACTTTGTATTGTGTGATAAGAAACGAAGGTAGAGACTGCAGGGTGCTGAAGTATTACGGTTATTCGCAGTTGACTACACATTGCCAATACAGCTAGCTAAATGGCTGTTAATTGAGGTTGCAAAAGAGAGAAGTGCCTTACGCTTTCATGTATTAGCAAGACATGTTACATGGGCTGGTTCGGGGCAGAGGAAAACAATATGTAGCATTAGCGTACGTTGTATTCATCGCATTACAGTCTTGTATTGTAGTCGAACTCCCTATTTCCCCACGCATAGAGGTACAGACATATTAAAACATAGGCGTTTTAGGCGAAATATGACCGCAAACCGTCCTGCATTCAAATACGAATAACTTCTAAAATTAATGTATTGAGTCCTATAGGTGATATGGTTTCACGTACCAAAAAAGAACGATGACAGCAAATTTATTCTTTCTTTTGCTTTAAAGCATAGTGAGCATGCATTACCCGTTGCATACATTGCTCCAGATTGTTCGATTCATTTTGCAAAGCAGCATGCTCTTTTTTCAGCTCCAGGCTCTCCAGCAGCCTTGGCCGCACGCTCTTCTGCTTTGTGATGCGGTGTCAGCAGGTCGTGCAGCACTGATCTTGCTGGAGCTTCTTGTGGTTCCTTGTGATGCTTGCACTTGGGCTGCTGCTTCTACTTCGAGGTTCTGGAAAGTGACTTTCCGCGGCACAATTTTCATTCACAGTGGATGCAGAGCCCTCCGTAGGTACACTGTCACTTAGCTCCGTGACGTATGTGGCCACAACCTCACTGTCGTCTAGTGCGTAGTCAACTACTGGCACCCGTGCATGACAGCAAAGAATAAAAACGTAAAATCAAAGTGCAAATGTTAAGTGCTTAACAACTGCACTTTGAAGCCGAGTGGAATAGCAACCACTCGCACTGCGTATGTCGAACAAACAAAAAACACCTTACATAAAAGTGCGTCACATCACAGCTCGCTTGCGAGAAGCATTTTTGAATGGACATTCATGTCTCACAGCACCAAGAATGTATGGCTTACTATAAATAAAATTGACGGCGGTCATGCTTAAGCATGACCTTGAAGATAACCAAATGTAGGCTCTATTGCTCCTAGCAGGCTGTGATAGGTTACGTGCAACAAATCGCAAAAAAAGGATGGCGTATTTACAGGCACCGCTCTTCATCAGTTTTCACCGTGGTTCTCTAGCAACATCACATGTAATCTGGTACAGCACACAGAAAAGCTTGCGCACTTATAATATACACAGTCAGCTTATGGTAATACGCCATTAGTAGTTGCAGTGTAGCAGTGAAAATAGCTGATTACCCCCAAGCTTTCCTCAACAAGGTCGCTGTCATTGATTGGGAGTGATCTGAGGAAAGAAAGAAGCTGCCAATAAAATGGCAATTCAATTCCCTTCGCACCTGATGTTGTGCCGCAAGGACGCAGCTTTCTGCAAAGAAAGGTATTTTAATGCATGAAATTCTGCAGCATAGAAATATACGTATCTGCAGTGTTGCTATGGCATCAAAGGTAAACATATGGAAAACAAACTGCCAGCTGCACTTGAAAGGAGGGAAGCGCCGACCTGTCTCTCAAGCCAGGGACAGTAATTTCCCAAAACGAAGATAATTGTGCAGGGATACAGGAAGAGCACATTTACATTGAAACATTTATACATGAGGCACTCAAGAACGGATGTATTGATCGTTTATTTTCGATATTTTCATTGCCCCCGAGAGAATCACTGAGGGGAGTGGTACATAGAATAAAAATACAGAGCTAGAAATAAAGTTCACTAGGGTGGCTGTTTGGGCACTTGGTAATCAGTCAGTTCGTTTAAAAAACCGCGAACAGGACACGGACGAAAATGCACATAACCGTGCGTCTGTGAATGGGGGTTATGTGCCTTTTCATCCATGTCCGCTCTGCGCTTTTTTAAAACGCAGCTCTAAAAAAGGGAGAACGGGTCTGTATCTAATAAATGTGAGATGTCATATGTAGCACCGTGTGGCAACTGAGAAGCCGTACTCCAGAAACAACAGTGGCCGGTGCAGAACAAGGAATCAACGTTTATTCTTTTGACGCGGTTTTTATAGGCAGTGGTTGCTTATCCGCTGTTGATATCAGTGCAGGTGATGACGAAGTGGCACGTCAAGCACTTGACGTTACGTTATCACATTATATAGCTATCATGCAGTCAGGTAAACTTTACCTGGAAGCAAATGCCACAATGCTTGAATGAAAGTTTACGCACATGAAATACCCATGATCTTTCTACTTGCACGCGTGCCGCGAGCGCCTTTTAACTTCAGTCGGCTAAAAGCGAGCCTATGATGAACCGTAGACTCAGCCCAGTGGCATTGAACATGCATAGAGCAATTAGCAAAAATCACGCAAGGTCAAGAACAGTGCCATTTTGCCAAAACCTAGACCAGGAACGCTGCGTATCATTTCTTGTTTCCAACGTGTCGCAGTTAACGCCGCACTCTTGGAACCGTAAGGCATACGGACAAACTGAAATTGGCCAAACGAAGCAGAGATTTCTGCCTTCGAAATGATGCTGGGTTCGACGGGAATTTTGTGGTACGTGCTCATCAAATCAATGTTACTGTGTATTTTGGTTCCTGCGAGACGAGCGCTGAAATCATGTATTTGGGGAAGGCGATATTCATCGGGAGTAGTGACGGCATTCAAGTCTCGGTAACCACCACAAGGTCACCAGTAGCCACTTTCCTACTTTTCAGCCAGATGGAGAGGTCGAGATCAATTGCTGGAGGAAGGACGAGTAACGCCGAGCTGAAGCTTGTGTTCGAACTCACAGCGGGCGACTTCCAACCTCCGTCAAGCGAGGCTGCATGGCCTCGCGGCGGCAGGTGGGGTGGTGGTGGTGATATGATGCGTCACTTTGTGTTTCACGGGCAGGGCATTGTTTCGGGGCTTCTTGAGTTGCGGGTACTCAGCAAGTATCTTGTACGTTGACGCCGGCCGAAACGTACGGACACCAGATGTGAGGTTGGGCTGCTGGCCAAGTACATCGAGCGATATGATGTTATTCTTTAGGCACTCATCGCGAACACTCACATCTAAGTTGAATGTCTGAGGAGGCCCGCTTCCATTCTGGCAAAGCTGACGTCGGCGATCACAAACACTCATCTGTGCAAGCGCCGGAGTCCGATGTCAAGCGTTGTTGACTGGAGTCCATACGACGCGATGGCAGTGTTGTTCACTGCGTGGAGCGTGGTTGTGGACTTGCTGCGTCGGCGATATGCGGCAGTGGTGGGAACGATAGACAGCTCGGCTCCGGTGTCGACGAGTAGGTAGGTGCAGGTGATGGGGTTGACTACCAATAATAGGCGGGTTGTGCGAGGGCTCATGTCTCATGCCGCTGTTAGCGACTGGCTGGTGCTTGTCCCGTCCACGAACAGGGCTAGGTGCAGCGACTTGCTTGTTGGCGAAAGCGACAGAGGTACCAGCATAACTGCCGCGGCAAGTCTCTAGGCGCGCTGCGAGAATGTGAAGGCGAATGGGTGCGCTTAAGTTTGTCGCTAATGTTGCCACCCGTCGTCAACTACTGCAGGGAACTGCTAAGGCGGTCGACTCTTTCCTCCAGGCGCAAGAGTCGGTCTCCTGGCTCCGAGACATTTGCAGCGGCGATAGGTAGCTGTGCCCCAAAGAACAGTCGCATATGCGGTCAGCATGTGTACCTAGCCGATCGAGAATCATCTCGTCGGAAACACCCGCACCATGCCTGCGTGCTGTGGGAGGCGCCGCAAGAACAGCGCGCACATAATTGGAAGTTGCTCTCGTTTGCGGAGTGGCCTCCCAGCAACTGACGCAACCGGTACAGGAGTTGTGCCGGTGGTCAGTATCCGAGTTTCTCGGAGAGGAGCTGTTGAAGCCTACTGTGTTGTGATGGCTCGAGGCGCTGTAGGACCGTGCGTTTCAGGTCGTCGTATGCCATGGTCGAAGGCGTACCCACTGGCTGGTCGTCTATGGCATCAGCGATGTCGGAGGGTAGCGCGGCGACGACGTGCAGGTACCTTGCTGTCTGTGAAGTGATACGCCGGAATTGAAAACGGGACTCTACTTGCAGAAACCAAACTCAAGAATTCTTGGGCCAAAAACTGGGAAGCTGAAGCTTTGCGGCGATGACAGGAGACGTAATCGCGGCGTCGTCTCTGTCAGCAGGAGTAAGAGCAGCGTCGTCCATGGCCAGTGTTCGGGAAAAAAACGTAAATGCCCTAGGTCACCACTTGTTCGGAGCTCGGTATAGCGGAGGCAAGTAATACACTTTTTGACAAGTTGAGAACGGAGAGTCGACTGGCTATGCTCAGGCGTAAAGGAAGTATATGGCGAGTGGCAGTGGTGGTGCCCCTGTCGGAGAGCCGCTTCGGTTCGAGTAGGGGGCAACGACCCCACTGCGGTGACAACGAAGCGATGGACGTTCGCTGCATGCCCAATGAAAGCGAAAAATATGGCGTTAACATCAGACGGCTAGAAAACTCACGTGAACAAGTGATGACGTCCCGTTCCCGGCATTGGACCTGCTGCGCCTTGCACTGCGGATCTCCCCCATTAACAGCCACGGCGTCAGTAGGATGCCCTGGACCGCACCTAAAAAAACCTACTCGGCCCCAAAAGTGGGTTAAGGTCGATTATGGTTTGTAAAAATTAGAGCATGGTTTATTAAGGCGTAATAAGGTGGAGTTTTATTTCAAGGTGATAACTTAGACACGAGGTATGTGTATTTCTTGTATGGCTTTCGCATTGACATGACGTAAGAATACTGAAGTGACTGTCAACTTTATTATTTAACCAATCTGAGCCCGTTTTTGAATTCCATCAAAACTGTACGCGATGTTGTAATATTGTGGTTAGGTCTTTCAACTAGCACGAAAGTCTACTAAATACACCTGCGACGTGCGCTTCTTTTTCATTACCTTTATTGCCACCTTGCAGCGGATGTGATTGTGTTGTATATCATCTCGTGTACATGCATCAACTAACATAAAAACCCTTATGTTGCTGAACAAAGTTCACAAAACTATTTATTGGACTTTTTTTAAAGACATTGTGAGTATTGAATATCCGATTCGATGCTTGACCGTCGTTTTTCTGCAATATTCTTGTTAGAATCGATTAGAAAATTGCACCATTACAACGCCCCCATGAATTTCTGCTGCAGGCCTGAGGCAAGGAACCCATTCCCTTCACCTTCTGAGAAATCGTTCGCATGTGCCATGTGGGCTACTCAATAGAACTCTGAACTGTTGGCATGATCTAGAGGACAAGGTAACGTTTCCTTTGCAGAACTGGTTCGCGAACTTTTATAAACTTTTATTTCTCCGAGCAGGAGCTAAATAGGAACGGATTCGGAGCGCGCTGAACCCGAACCGGACAAATATCTTTTTATTTACACCCTGGAGATAGGCAATATGCCAGACTGCAATAGACGTACGTCGAACATGAGTAGTTCAAGCGCGCTAGGCGATTATTTTACGTCGTCTCGTTTCTAAGGGGCCGCCAATTGAAATTAACACCTTGATTAGCGCAAGCTTTAATATCAGACCACGTGAACAGGACATCCATTCGCCATCTACAGTGTCTGTGTGTGTGCGGCAGCTTAGCATCCACTCAGTACTACATATAATTAAATTACACAGTGCAATCTACGAGATGCCTACCCATGCTCTTTGTGACATCTTCCCGGTATATAAAGAAATGCTATGCGTATTTGTGTATATTGCAAACAAGGGGAGTGCAGTGACCTCAAAACCATAACATTCAGTTTTCTTTATGATTCCTTTATTTTGTGAGTGTTTGTTCCCGCTTGGTCCAAAAAATGTGGACATGACATTATTAACTACCTGCTTTGGGTAGTGGCATGTGGAGATCAAGCAGATTTTTTCAACAGACATGAAATGGCTTCCTACAATTTTATCTGCTTGGTTGCACCCTATTTCTAATTGCGCTGGCTGGCCGTGATAGCTTTGCTGTGCTAGGTCATAGGGTCAGGCATTTTTTGCTATCTAAGACGTACTCTTCCAAACCTCCTGTAAGACGGGACCGAAATCGACATGAAAATTATATCTCAGACAGGTCTGGTAGGAGTGCCAAATAAATTTAGATGCACTTTAGTAATACTGTGTAACGCAATATTGTTAATCGCCACATGTTTACTTTTAAGCTTCTGTTTGCTACGGCTTTTGAAAACAAATAAAAATATTTAAACTACCGCGTGAAGCGTGCAGGAACTTGAATAGGGAACTAACTTCAAATAAAAAAATATCGTTGGCCTCTTTTACATATTTCTGGTAAAGTCCTCTTCGAGGCTGTTGTGTTGGAAATTTTCAGAATTTACATGAGATTCACCAACATCGTTTATTTTAGAGAAGTTTGCTGGATAAGTTCAGAAGATGGTCTCACAGTTCAGGGTCACTTGCTCGCTTGGTAGAGCTCCTTGTGTCAGTTCACGTTTCTGGGCATTGCAATGCGCTGACTGAAAAATACAAAAAAGCAAGTACTTTCGAACATGCCTTAAAATTCTAGAACTTTCAGTTTAATTTGGGTCCCGCCACACCGCTAAAATAGCGACCCACGGTGCTACCCTTAGCACTCCAAAATTGTATGTTCCGTCACGATTGTTAAAGGGGCGCTGAATTACGTTGACTCTTAATAGAATGGCCCCACAATGAAAGGACGTCGTCATGCCGCAAAAATTGTTTGAATTCTTCAACAATAAGTGGAGTTACCGCACTGATATCCGGCTTTATCTCTCTCTTCTCGCTAGCGCGCTGGAAGGTACATACCTGAGAAGCCAAGAGAAAAAAGATCCCGGCCAAAAGTGTCTCGGCAACGAAAGGATTATTCGCGGCACCCCATGGCGGCCGCAGTAGACGAGCGGCCGCAGTTGATACGCGGCCTCAGCAAGCAGTGCAGTAATATTTGGCTCACAGCAGCCTCTACGACAGATCGGCAACGTTTTCCTACTATGTTCAAAAAAGCTAATCAGCCCTTCCACTGTGTGAAGAAGGATGAGCAGCGAAGCTGTGGTGTGTTTTACCTGAATCGACGCATCTATGTATCTATAGGTATTACCCTCAACACACATCTGGCGCATACCAGAGGTCCGTAGAAAGTACCGATAGGGTCACCTAGGCGACTATGAAGTAACGACAACGCACAACGCGAACTGGTGGTAACAGTGTTCATAGGACGCATGTGGCCGTTAAACCGAGCCTCGACGCGAGCGACGATATGCGTTGACCGGGGCGTAGTAAAATGAGTTCACGAAATAAAACACGTTTGTTTGTAATTTGCAGTTAAGCATACCATCTAGCTAATCAGCTGAATGAAAACTTTGAAGGAGTAGAGTTTTATTCTAGCGGAAAAACGTCGGGCTTTCCGTTTCCCTCCCGTAGAAGTCCATGTATTCAAAGCAGACAGGAATTCCACAATATTTACCACTTCACTGTGAACTACCTAACCGTGAAAAGTAGATGAAACTCGGCGTAATACTAGAGCCGCTTTAGCTGGTAATAGTGATATAATTTGTTTCGAGATAGTTTTAGCAAAGCAAAAGTTACAGCCATTTTCTCTAACCATACTCCCTCCGTAGACGGCCATGTATTGACAGCAGACAGGAATTCTATAACGTGTACAGTTTCATTGTCAGCTAACTATTTAGGACAAGTGAATGAAATTCGGCGTAATGATAGAGTCGTCTTAGCGGCCTAGTTCAGTATTATTTTTTCAAAGATATCTACATGAGACTGAGAAGTACAGAACGTTCGCGAGGTACTTGAGACGAACATTTCTTTCGTGTCGACGCGACGCCTAGTTGGACGGACATCCACCACTGCCGGAGGGTGGCTTTACACAGTTTCGCTGTAAAAGTGCTTCAGGGCCCCTTTATTGTTCGTCGCTTCTCCTAAAGGGGGCATGGCATCAGTTTTCGATCATAATCTGCGTTGAAGAACACGTTGGCAAAATTTTAGTGCATTAGAGGCAGCAAGTAATTTGTAATTAATTTTTTTATATTACACGCGAACGGTATAACAATTGAGCAACACTAGCACGCTCGCAAGCCGTGACATCATAGGCTGTATGCTTGCCGAGCGAGCATGTATATTGCGGTGAAGAATCCGTGTTTCAACTTGTTTTTGTTCCCTAGTGAAATGGCGCAACCCATTCTGGCGGATCGGCAATGAATCGGGTGGTGAAGGAACTGTTAGCATTTAAAGAAATAAATTAGGCTGAAATAAATATCTTGCAAATAGAGTTGAAGTGTCTACTGTTACAGGTATGAATATTCAATTGTCTTGATATTTTGTGAATTTTGTTGACATTGTGAGCATTTAGAAGAATTCTAACGTGCAATTCGTTTTGTTTCACGCAGAAAGATGCAGAAGGCTTCATAAGCGTTCCTGTGGCTGTAAACCAGTACGGTAGCCCGAAAGGAAAGAGTTGCGAGAAGAGACAAATTCAAGCCAAGCTTTTGAAAGGGCTCTTGTAAAAAAAAATTCCGTTTAATAATGAAACGGTGGCATGTGAAAAAGAAGCGTTCCAGAGATTCACTCTCATTGCATAAAGGGCACAAGGGCGATATAGCCAGACCAGACCTATGCAGTTAAAAGTTCAGTCGTCGGACTCGGCACCCTAGTCTTGTAATCGTCGCTTCAATTTTTATACCGGAGCACCATTTGTTGTTCCAAGGAAAACTGAGATGAGGGAAATCAGATGTTGCCAACTGCAAACACATGCGGGAAACTTTTGCTTTGTCCAGCTTGTCATTGGAATTGGTCAACTTGCAGGGGCTGGAACAATGCCACCGCGGCGCCTATGTACCTCTGTTGGGCGTCACAGCGAACAGAGTGTTCCGCCTTGTACTTCAGGTTGCCCAAGGAGCCCGTCAAGAGCAAGGCTTGGGAGATGAATGTGGGCAGGGAAGGCTGCCGCTCATCTAACGCTTTGGTTTAGTTCTCGGTACATTTCGCGCTAGACAGCGACCATTCACGCGTGCTCACCGACTCTGGAATGCCCGTGAGCAAGCTGAGGCCGACCGTGTTCGCGCACCGACCCATCCGGTAGGCAGCATGCCCGGGCCAAACGTTAACCTTGCCGTTTTTTTTTTCGATATCGGGTGCAATAAAGCAAGTTCAAGTAATGGTTTAGCCAAAGCGTACATCGCGCAAAGTCCTTGCGCTGCAGGCGCATCTGCGCGAGCGCATGTTTACATATGCTGCACGAACCTATAGAGGAAAAAAAAAGAAAGACTTGGTGGGAAGACGCGGCAGCTTAACAACATCGTACTTTTGTTGAGTACGGATCCGAGAGAAATGCACGCAAGCAAACAATTATACGCATGTAACAATTTGCATTGCGCGAAGTAGCAACAGAGTTCGTCTTCCGTGAACGGCTGGCTGAGTAGACAGACAGACAGACAGACAGACAGACAAACAGACAGACAGACAGACAGACAGACAGACAGACAGACAGACAGACAGACAGACAGACAGACAGACAGACAGACAGACAGACAGACAGACAGACAGACAGACAGACACAGACAGACAGACAGACAGACAGACAGACAGACAGACAGACAGACAGACAGACAGAGACAGAGACAGACAGACAGACAGACAGACAGACAGACAGACAGACAGACAGACAGACAGACAGAGACAGACAGACAGTTTCAATACAATAATAATCAGGCCTACCAAATCCTCAAAGGGCTTGAGTGGCCGCGCCTGGCAGACAGCGAACAATGACAGAAACATACAAAAATGAAATGCACACGTTCTAGAGAAGCTGAAAAAATGGCTTCAATAGCATAAAACTCAACAACAGCAAAAGATATGCACAGAGACGAAACAGCTACACAATGAAAAGGAATGACAGAATTTGGGAATGAACTCAATAAAAGGCGATGAGAACAGTTGTGGGGCAGCAAGTGACATAGAGATGTATCGCATAACCTTTTTTCAGACAGTTTATATATTTAATGTGCAACACACTAAGTGGTAGGCTATTGAACGAAAAGATACATAGTATTGACGTGTGCGTTTTCCATAAAGGGTTGAGGAGCGAGGAATGCTATAGCGATATTTTCGCCCTAAATCACGTGGAGGAACATGTGGAGTAGTGAACTGACTGTACCAAAAATGATTTAATATAACAGTTTCTATTAACAGAGCGTTAAAGTTTGGAAGCATTAGTCTTCTAAAGTATCTCTGTCATTGCCAATGGATAGGTCGTAGGCAATATTCTATAGAATGGAACGCAGAACTTAATTCACCCTTTGTTGCCAACGAACCGTGCAGTGACCATAAACAGTGATACCATATCGAAGCGTACAATACACCAAGGCTTGTAGAACACATTTGCGGGTGGGAAAAGGCTTAAATATCTGATGTTATATAGTACAGAAGACACGGCACGAAGACATTGCCATACAAAAGAAAGGTCTGAGTTCCAAGAAAGATCACAGTCACTGATCAGGCGAAGATATTTAATCAATTGCGCATAATTCACTGGTTGACAGTTGCACTGAAAACAAGCGGAAGTATGCAAATAAAGAGGGTAACTGAATTCAACTTCTTTTAAAGGGTTATGACAGCATATTAGTTGAGTTTTAGACGTATTAACATTACTATGGTTAGAATTAAACAGTCCACGGCTTTAATAGCTGCCTTCTGTAATGCTGTAAGTGCATGTATGTATTTTTTACCCGCGAAACGATAACAGTGTAGTCAGCATATTAGAATAATAAGACAGGCAGAGTGTGAAGAAGATCACTAACATATAAGGTAAATAACAGAGAATTCAATACGCAACATCGCGGGACACCATATTTAATTACCGTGAAACAGCTATGAAGTCCTGAAATCAACACATACTGACCCCTATCACGTAAATAGTTACTAAGCAGTTGCAAAAATAAACCGCGAAACCCCAGTAGTATGCAAGTTTATGGAGCAAAAGAAATCTGGCAGATGCTATCGAAGGCATTGCTTACGTCAAGAGAAAATGAGCACACGACTTGGTTGTTATCAAAAGCTGAATTTAGCATATCGGAGAATTCAAGAAGGCGTGTTGCTCTTTTTCCTGGTATGAAGCCGTACTTGGTAATTACATGACAGGATTAAAATTAGACTATAATTAGTCATGACGTTCATGGAGCCTCCCTTATACAAAGGTCTAACTTGATCATTTTTCATTGAAGTCGGTATTATACCACTAGAGATTATCCTGTTCAGAATAGCTTGTAGGACAAATTGAATCGATTCAAAATTTCTGCACAAGTCTTAATCCGTGATGCCACCATGACTGGCAGATTTGTTACGTTTAGGATTAAACAGAATAAACATTGGATCACTTTCCGTTAATTAAGGGAGGAAAGCAGATTCCATCACACTGGGAGGCATAGGATCGTCGGAAGGCGGAGTCTGAGGCGCACCAGACAGAAGAGAAAACAGGTTGCTAAAACTACATTTGCCAAGGCATTACATGAGTCGCATGTTTCCAGCTTTGATCTGACAAGCAGTTGGTAAAATATACGCGCTAGTAAGTAAGCTTTCCCGAATTTCCAAGCTTTCCGGATTTTTTAAATATCAACTGTGGGAGATAGCATAATTTTGGCAGATAGCATAACACTTAATAATTAAAATAGGTCACTAATTAACTTTTTAATTAAGTATTTTTACGGTAGATACGGCAATTTACGAATTCTAGCCGGTGAGTCTGCAAAAGGTTCCACATGATATGAATCTTTAGGATCACATCAGTTTCAAGATATTATTTGCTAACGTCTGGCACAAAATACATGGGCGTTCCAATTACATTTTTGCTTCAATGCATAAAAGACCTTTTTGATGAAAGAGCATGGGAACAACAGTTCATTTTTACGGTGAGTTTGATGGCTCATGTTGCGAAATTGGTGTCATTGTGGAAATTCATTACAAGTGGATAAACCTCGGAAACTCACCGGCTAAATTCGTAAATTGCAATATATGCCGCAAAGTAATAATTCAATCATGCATTTCTATTTCTCATGCAGTTGATGTACGTGTCTTTTAACAATTCAGTTAAATGACAAGAAGTATGCTATATATGCAACAGATCATATTTTAAAATTGTCTATGGTATATAAAAAAAGACGACCCTAGATCCACAAAGTGATCCGTATTTCGCATGAGCGTACTTTCTCTCATTTTTGTCGTCATTGTTTATCTAATTATTCTCGTGATGTCGCTGCTGAACGGCGCGCTAGAAGGACGTTGATTTAATGGAAGTGCCGTCTAGAACAACGTGAGTCTACCGACCCCGATCTCGGGCTTGGCGGTTAGCGACGACTTCGGTATAGGTAGACTCACGCTGTTCTAGACAACGCTTCTGTGGCATCTAGGGTTTAACTGACTGATCAACTGCAAGATGGCGAAAAGGATCCGCTCCGTCCATACTACTTCACAGTGATTAAGCACCGATTGTTCTTTCCAAGCACCGAACTTATTACGTGGCTCTCTCAGCGCCGAGTTATGTCGGGCGCTAAGGCCATCTACTCCGCTGAAAGCTTAGACCCGCAAGAGCAGCGACGGCTTATCCAGCGGGCACACGGAATGGGGCGAGCCAATGGAGCCCTGAACTAAGGGCTCCACCCTACGAGGAAGACGGCCCACCTCATTAGAAAGAAATTTTTCCTCCCTCACTGTTTTACGTATCTCTATTCACTTTCCACAAAATAAGGCATCAACCAGACGTTTTTCTGCCCAACAACCTATCCTATTTTCTTTCTCTCGTGTACAACCGGCGAAACTGGCCAGGGAGGGAAATAGCCTAATCAAATTTAACGAAAATGTAGGGGGTTCTGGCAACTGAAATTGGACGCTCGTTCACTAAGGTATTTTCAACTGAATCGAACCGCAACGGATATGTTTGTGCTGCGGGCACGAAATAATTCGCAGTTTCAGTTCTGTTTGTAGCCATTTAATGGATAAATGTGGGCTGCGATGGCGGTATTATACATCTTACTGATTAGCAGCGAATCTAGGATGGTCATTTTAGAGCACAGCTCTTAGGCGCCCATCCCTGCGTTGACAGTCGGCGTGCCTCAGCGTTGTTATACCTCCTAACCAAGCGAAGTAGCACAGCGAAAGATGAAAGTGAACACGGAGCGCACCGCTTCATGAAAGTAGAGACTGGAGGACGAAAGTGGAGGAAGAGGCTACAGTGAAAGCATGAGGCGGAAAGCAGAGGCGAGACTGCCTGTGCATGCGGTGAGTTGCCGGTGGCCACGTCATCTGCAGCCTCCTGCGCGATCTCACCTGCGCTACCGAAGAGGGGGGGGGGGGGAGGTGTGCAGAGTGGCATGAGGTGGGAAGGGCTACGCTCCTCCGCGGCGTCAGCTGCTGAGGTCAGTCCACGGTAGCAGCGTTTGTGACAGTAATCCCTGTTCCTGCAAGGGGCGAAGCGAGCGGCTACGAGTAAGGCTCGATTTGACGCTCCCTTGGCGGTTGTGGCCGCTGACACTACTTGAACGCTTTCGTCGCGACGAAGGGCCGCTCTCATCGTTAGTGGAACCAAAGAGTGCGAAGAAAAGCGTAGTGCTGCGTAAGACGGGCTGTGTGGCGACGATGGATACGATATGGCGTCAGAGCAGCGCGCGTTGACTGTATAGAAACAAAGCACTGCATGAGCTGCATGGCGACTGCTGTGAATAGCGTCCGCGTGTCCTTCACGCGGTGCCTCTGACGATTTCCCGGTTATCGAGGCAGCCACGCCACACTTCGCTCCGTTTGCAACGTGCCTAACCAGGCAGATTGTTTGCGCCAGCCAATATATTACGAAATGAAAACGCGTGTACAGTTGCACTCAAGTTTCGCATCAGGGAGTACCGTCATCGTCGGCGAATATTTTTTTTTTCACTATACGCGCAGTGTGCGTCAAATGTGCTATTTTCGACCCGGCTGGCCTAACAGCGCAAAAAACACGGGGACGAGAAGCAAGCAGACGGGACCAGCTAAGTGACCTAGAACTCAACGCTGCGAAGTGCTATCACTCAGCTTTTGAATATCCGCCAACCGCTTCAAGATCTGATATCGGCCGTACCTTTCGACACGGTAAAAAAATGTATAACAAACAAATAAATACATTCGGCTGCCCTTTCAAAATCTGTGGTAAATTCGAGCACAGTTTTTTTTTCAAGCGTAAGACGAGTCCTTGCAAAGAATCAGGAAATGACTACCCATTTTAGTACTACGGCTCGCCGGTCTTATCTTTATCGCCGTTCACGACGAACGTCAGCGGACCAACCTAAGTCGTGAAGTTGTGTGTGTTCTGAAACCTTTATTATTTTCTCTTTCCTTTATTTCGTGACATTGCGTTCGACTTCTTGCTAGATACAAAAGATCAAAGCCATGCGGCACGTAGTGGAATTCACGCAGACTAAATGCCGCTGCCCGACAAAGGTGGATCTCTACTTTGATTTTATCCAGCTACGTGTAACTTGCATATTTTAAAGCTTTCGCGCAAGTCATATGGCGAAAATTGTATAACTTACACCGTGGTTGTGGTGTTGCTGCAGGTGACTGACCTGATAGAACACGTAATTGTGCTGAATTGCTCATGTGAAGCATTTTGGATGGAGAAAGGGGCCAGTCAGCCCCTGCGCAGTTCTTGCATCGAAACGTTTTCTATGCCGAAACCAGCGTGAGAACACACGGCCTAGCGAGTGGAACAAAGAGGGCTAGGACAAGTTGAGTTCACACACAGAGGATGGCAGAGGGGCTTTAAGCGTATCGGCACGTTGTGACAAGGGACTTGACAGCGTTCGTTAAACGGTGAGGGTTCTCATAAAAACGTTGGTATGCATAGACGGGAAGTGCCGGGAATGGATGTAGCGAAGGGCACCAGTAGATATAAGACGCAGCAGCAGTGCGAGATAACGTCGCTGACGAACACATCCAAGCAGGCTCTATTAATTTCAGGCACAAACGCAACCTTACACATGCAAGCCGAAAAAAAAATACAGTTGGTCAGGGTACGCGATTCGCTGCAGGTGAGGCTGCCTACCGTAGGACTGACGGTAGTCACTGGAAGTATTCAAGGGACATTGTGGGAGATCATTTGTCGAACGCATTGAGCTGAAAATTTAAAGAATACCCGTTTACTTATACTTCTTAGAGCATATTTTGCTGCCTTCAATTGTAAAGCCAGTTGTTGCATAATTTCATTCTTCCAGAACATACATTTTAACCAAGAGAAACCTACTAGCAGTATACACGGAGGGAGCTGATGTGAAACCGTGAGGACTGCTACCATTCAGAAAAAAGTCACGCTGCAGTGAAGATATCGATTGGGTGGCTAGGTGGCGGACTCACATGCCGCTGCTTAGGTGGCATCCAGCGCAGCCGCCGCCACAGTGGAAACAAAAGGGGACTCGTCAAGTGGCAGTTGCAAGTGCCATTGCGCTCCCTGCAACCTGTAAGCAAAGAACAGAGTGCAGCCAAAGAGCCCACACTTATTTCCACTATCTGTCTTCTTTCAATACAGGTAGACCGCGATAACCGTAAACATGTCCTTATAACATGCCTCCTACATCAGCGCGTCATCGCGGTTAGCCCTCAGGCGAGCTGCGTCGAAAGAGGGCGATCTTCAAGTGCATGCGTTTGCTCTTAGCGCACTACAATTGATGAACTCTACTCGCGCACAGCCTCCTGGAGCAATGAAAGGAAAGCTTCGGAGCGCGCACACGCCAGTGCGTTTCTGAAAAGAGTGCCACATTTTCATCCTCGCTAGCCTAAAGCTGGCGATTCGAAAACATAAGCAGCTTATTTACACCTAAATAAGACAAAACCCTACCCTGTGTGCTGAAGTCGACTTATTTTGAAGCTTTTCCCTTCCGCATCTGGGCAAATACAAAACCGTCGCATGGGGAAGCTGCGTCTATTCAGCGTCTGCCCCGAGAAATAAAAAGCGCTGTCAAACGCTGCAAGGCTTCTTGAAGTGGTAACGCAGGTGCAGGAGCTCCAGCCCCGTAGCTTTGCCTTCATTGCCACAGAATGTTGTGCGGAAATAGAACATCCAGAGGCGGCCTAAAAAAGAAGTGTGGCAGTACTACATGCGCTGCTTGCAGCAAGCGACAAGTCAATAACCGTAATAACACGGTAAAAAATACCAGTTTTGCTCGAAAAGCGAAGCATCGATCCCAATATCAAAATAATAAGCAGCTATACAAAGTAAGGCTACTAATTTTATCGACCCTATCATATCAACTTGTAAACATTCGCTTACTAACTATATTAACATGCATGATGTCAGGCGAGCACAGGGAAACATAAACGCATCTCACTCGATGACCGTAGAAACTCGCTGTCAAAACCCTGGAATGATGAAGCGCGGCAGCAGCCGCGAGCGAATTGTCCTTCGTGCTGCCTCTCGCTTGAACGCGAACGTCGAAAGCATAGCGAATACGAAGCCACCAGCACTCGGCGCACTTTGTCTACATCGCAGATCGCATGCGCGGCCGCGCCGTATGCAGCCGCCGCCGGAGTACAGCGTCCCCTCCCCACCGTCCCTCGCCTGGCCCCGGTGCTTCGCGCACGACGGAAGAGGGCAAGCTTCCGCACCGCTTTCCTCCCATGCGCGCGTGAGATTGAGCCGCGATTGTTGGCTGACCCTTGCAAGTTTCGCTCACACATAAACCTACAGCGCGCGGCGACGATGCTATCGTGCTTCGACTTTACACGGAACATCACGGCCACGGCGACGCCGACGGTAAAAATGCATCTGGAGTGTCCATGTAATTGCTATCGCAGTAAAACGACCACGGTCAAAAAGCAAGAAATGTACTTGTGATTATATCGTGCACAGACGCCATCGTAGCCGCCATATATCAGCAAAACACGTGTGCCTAATGCATAGTAGATCTTCCAGATTTCACATTGTGTATGTCTCGCGTATATGCAAGCAGTCGCAATTCCTCTTCTTGGCGGAGATAATGTCGCATTTGTAGCATTTGGGTACCGGTAAAATGTGGTCACCGGAGAAAGGCAAACAAGGCAAGGCAAACGCGTGTCAATATGAAATATGCTGACCAGGGGAAAATTCAGCATTATTTACAGATATGCGCAGAAGCACATGAACGACGAACAAAACAGACGAGACACATTGTTAACAACTGAATGTTTATTGCAAGAGAGCATATATATTGTTACGGAGCGATTGATACATCGATGAACGCGAGGTTTGGCAGAGTGATGAAGATGATGATGAGGTCGCTTGCATCTGGGCCGGATTGGACATGTTCTCTTGCCTTAGCTTTCTTCGTAAATATTTTGTAAATATATTATTCGCCTACATCTCGCCTCCGTCACAGTTTGGTGGAAGTGCTTGGTACGTCACGCCTCGCAACGGAACTCCGCAGCGGCTCTCGTTTTGGATATCTCTCTGCAATGGCGGAAGAAACGGCGCCTATATCGGCGCCCGCCACTACAATGGTCGCGCTAATGCAACCCCGGGATCCTGTCACATTCTGCGCTTCCGATAAAGCGGACACTGAAGACTGACTAGCGAATTTCGAACGCGTGAGTGCTAACAACGGATGGGACTGTACCCTGAGGTTGGCAAATATTATCTTACACCTCAAAAGCATTGCAAAAGCATGGTTCGATAACCATGAACCTGAGAATGGGAGCAGAGACACTTGCAAAGAAAAACTGCGAGACTTGTTTGCGAAACCCGTTAGCAAGAAGATCACCGCGAAAAAGATGCTCGCGTCGCGTGCGCAGACGTCTACAGAATCTTACGCCTTGTACATTGAAGATGTCTTATCGCTAGGTCGAAAGGCCGATGCCGAAATGCCGGAGGACCCAAGGTTCGGCATATCTTGAGTGGGATCGCTGGCGGCGCCTTCAACCTTTTAATGTGGAAAAATTTCTCTACCCAAATGCTTAGTCTGCGCGGGCGACCACAAGACGGGCACTAGGGACTGCAAACAACGACTAAAGACAGCGGAGGAGCTGCGCGGCAGATCCGCCCAAAAGGGCCAGCAATGGCGGAGCCGGAGCAGGAGCCGTAGCCGAGGAAAAAGACCAAGGTGGTTCGGAGAAGAAGACGACTCCCGGGACCAAAGCAGAAGCAAGTCAAGGAGCCGGAGCCGAGGAAGAAGCACGAGCCAGGACGGACGCCGGGACGAATCCTACCCGCAACTGGGGAAGCAGAACGGGCCCGGACCAAAACAACAGCAGACGAAAGGTGGCGTTAAGGTGAGCTGGAGAGCAGGCCCTCCCAAATCACTATTTCCGCACTCGAAAACCAACACTACACACACAAACAATGAAAAGAAACTAGAGGAGGAAAACAAGGCATTAAGAAAGGAGTTAGAGCAATGTCGCAAAGAGACGAGGCAACTTAAAAGAAAACTAGACGAGCTCATCAAAGAGTTGCAGTGGCAGAGACAGGGGAGGAACGTGACAAAGACGTCGGCTCCATCAGTTGAGGACACGCAACAGACAGAAGAGCAAAACTTCAGAGACGAGATCAAAGGTTTCATGATAACAGTACAGAAGCAGATGCACGAAATGCAGCAAAAGCAAGCGTTGCAGGAACAGAGCTTCCGCACCTACGTTAAAAACCAAAATACCCAAAGAACCACTAACGACGCCAGAGATAGACTCTACGATGAGAGGCGTTTCGGACCTGAAAGCCAAAGTCCAAACAATAACAACACAACATGGCAGGACAAAACCAATTAAACGTATGGCAATGGAACTGTAGAGGGTATCGGAGGAAGCAGGGCCTCTTAGAGCAGTTTATTAACACTAAAGGAACACAACCAGACATAATCATGCTACAGGAAACCAACATAACACCCACGCTAAGGGGATACACGTGCCAAGAGAGCGGAAGGACCGCAACCCTCATTAGCAATAAGATAGTAACCATAGCACACAAGGAGATTGAGGGGACAAAAATCGAACACGTGATCACAGAAATCATACCCAAAAAGAAATATAAAGAGAGAAGCACGTTCATAATAAACCTATATAGCCCCCCTAGACAAAAAGATGGAGATTTCGAGAAGCTGTTTGCCGAGGCAGACAAACTAGCCAGATCGAACACACTCATCATAGCAGGGGACTTTAATGCCAAAAGTCCGAAGTGGGGCTACCAGAAGGCAGAACGAAAAGGACAAAAGATAAGTGACGCGGCGGAAAGGATAAGATGTGAGCTACTCACAGACGAAAACCAACCTACGCGACTAGGGAATAGCGTAAGCCCAGATACCTGCCCAGATCTAACCTTTGTGAAAGGAGCAAGCCAGGTCGAATGGCATAACACGCTAGAAAACCTAGGCAGCGATCACTACATCATAAGAACGTCAATAGAGGCAGGAACAATCAAGAGAAAGATAGGATTGGCCCATTTAACAGATTGGGACGCGTTCAGACAAGGAAGTCAACAACTAAAGGGTGAGATCACATCCATCAACGAATGGTGTCGGCAATTCAAACAAATACAGGAAACATATACGCATGAAATAGATAGGACGGAGCAAGTACCGGAGGTGGACAAACGTCTGCTTGGGCTATGGGAAGCGAGACGTGGGCTCACTAAAAGATGGAAAAGACAAAAGCTTAACAAGAAACTCAAAAAGAAAATAGCAGAAATCACAGCAAAAGCAGAGGAATATGCAACGCAACTGGCCAGGCAAAGCTGGCAACAGTTTAGCAGTTCGCTACAAGGTACGCTCAACACGGCCAAAACGTGGCGCCTTCTGAAAGCATTAATGGACCCAGGGAAAACAAAGGCAGAGAGCAACAAGGCAATCCAGAGGTTGATTCACCAGTACGATGGTACCGATGAGCAGCTAATGGAGGCCTTGAAAAACAAATGCTACGGACAGGAAACACCCGAAGAATATAAAGGGGAATACCAGGGGGAAGAAAACGCAGATATGGGCAGGCCAATCACACGAGAAGAAGTGAACGCAGCCCTGGGGTCCCTAACCAAAAACACAGCAGCGGGAGCAGACAAAATTAACAACTCCCTCATTCGCAACCTAAGCGAGGAGGCGATAGATCAATTAACAATCTACTTAAACAAATTGTGGAACGAGGGAACGATCCCGGAGGAATGGAAACACGCCGAGGTCGTAATGATCCCGAAGCCAGGAAAGAAACTACAGATAGAAAACCTAAGACCAATCTCCCTCACCTCGTGCTTGGGAAAGTTCTACGAAAGAATAATCACAAAGAGAATACAGCAACTCATGGAAGGCAAGGAACTGTATCCGCACAGTATGTTTGGCTTCCGAGCATAGCTATCAACACAGGATGTCCTCCTACAGATTAAGGAAGAGGTCCTAAGCAAAGCACCCAAGACAGGAGAAAACATCATAATGGCACTAGACATCAAGGGAGCCTTCGATAATGTCAGCCACGCGGCAATAATGGAAGGGCTTCAAAACATAAATTCTGGGAAGAGGACTCATGACTACGTGAGAGCCTTCCTAGCAAAAAGAACGGCCACAATAGGACTAGGGGATATAAGAAGCGAAACCTTTGTCACCCCAAGCAAAGGTACGCCACAGGGCTCAGTCATTTCACCCATACTGTTTAACATTGCGATGCTTGGCCTGGCCAGGGAACTAGGCGAAATCGAGGGCATGCGACATGCAATGTATGCGGACGATATCACAATATGGGCCAACCAAGGAACGCTAGGACAAAAGCAAGAGAAACTGCAAGAGGCAGCAAACTGCGCAGAAAACTATGTTAAGGCAAGAAGCCTGGCTTGCTCCACATAGAAATCGGAAATACTCAGAATTGGAAAGAACCCCACCAAGGCCGAAATCGAAATAAACTTAGAGGGCCAGCTTATAGCGGAAAAGAACATGATAAGAATTCTAGGAATGTGGCTGCAAAGCAGCGGAAAATGCAGTCACACAATTAGCTTACTCCAAAAATCGACAGATCAAGTAAGCAGGATGATTACGAGAGTTTCAAATAGACGACATGGCATGAAAGAGGCAGACACGATCAAGTTGGTTAAAAGTTTAGTGGTCAGCAGAGTCACATACTCGCTACCTTACCACTTGATGAACAAGCTAGAAAGAGAACAAGCAGAAACAATACTAAGGAAGGCGTACAAAACGGCACTACACCAACCGAGGAATACTTCAAACGACAAGCTACTGCAGCTAGGAATACACAACACGTTCAGCGAGCTGGCAGAAGCGCAACTAAACACACAAATAGCGAGACTTTGGCAGTCGGCTACAGGAAGAATGCTCCTAAAGAGACTAGGATACGATACGAAAGGGGCAATTGATCGAGAGGCAGACATCCCAGACAACGTCAGACAAACCCTCAGAATAAGTCCAATTCCACGCAACATGGATGCGAACCTACACGCAGCCAGAAGGCAGGCAAGGGCAGATTACGTGGAAGGCCACCTGGCAACACAGGAAAACACGGTGTACACGGATGCCGGGCTATACCCGTGGGACAAGCATACTAGAACACACAGAGTAGCTACGGCTGTAGTAGACTACATGGGAGAGACAATCAGCTGCGCAACCATAAGGAATTGCACGGTAGCGGAGGGGGAAGAGGTCGCCATAGCGCTTGCAGCGACCGAAGGCTACCAAAGTAACAGATCACTAACCATATTAACAGACTCCAAAGCTGCATGCAGGCATTACATGCAGGGGAGAGTCTGTAAAGAGGCCCTGCGAATCTTCCTCGGAGCAGGAACCCTCGGAAATAAAGTGAAACAAACTTTTCTGGATACCGGCCCATACCGGGATAGAAGGGAGCGTGGGAGCAGACAGTCTAGTTCGCGAGATCACATACCGAGCTGGACAGATAGAGCCTCTCGAGAACCCTACAACGGTGGAGCCGACGTGTGCGGAAATATTAAACTACTATAGAGGGCACAGAATCAAATATCCTCCGCCACACACACTACTTACACAACAGGAAGCAGCCGACTGGAGAAGGCTACAAACCGGAACTTTATATAATCTACACATACTAAGTAAAATGTACCCGACACAATACAGAAACTCCTGCCCATGGTGCGGAGAAATACCAACTCTTTACCACATAACGTGGGAATGTAAACATAACTACAAATTCCATAAACATAAAAACCCGAGTGCGGAGCAATGGGAGGGCCTGCTCACCAGCAGCGAGCTCACCGCCCAAAGGGAAATGGTGCAGCACGCGTGCGAAGTGGCCAGGCTCAGTGGAGCCCTGGAATAGGGGCACACCCGTGCTGAAGAGCCAGGCAGCAAGCGCGAGACGGCTCACCGCTAAACCCCTTGATAGCATCAATAAAGTTTTTCTCTCTCTCTCTCTACAGTCAACGCTATTACAAAGGTGTGCCGGCGCTTTGAGCAGGCTAAAAGCCGGAGCATTGGCCACACGTTTCCCCGTCTTCCCAACACGGCGGCAACGTCCTCTTGCGAAGACCACACGGCAGCGCAGCCATCAGTTCCACCAGATCAGGTGACACAGATTGTACGCCGTGGACGTGAGGCCATGACCCCTACCCCAAGTCACGCAGCTGACTCGAGCTTGATCACGACTCCATTCATCCAAGTCATTGTGCGGCAGGTGCACGCTAACATGGGCATTCACCCGGTGTGCGCCGTGGCCAGCCCAAGGCAAACTTCATGGCGTCCGCCTACATACTATCGAGAGCAGTGATTCGCTACGCGATCTCGCGACCCTGTTGTGTGGAGGACCCCTGACGATCGACCAATGTGCTTTAATTGTCATGGTTTGGCCACGTCGCGCATTACTGCGCCACGCGCTGGTCCTTGCCACCTCGAAGGCCGCCTACCCCATACCGCCTTTCGTGTAGCAAACACTTCCCACCTTCAATCCAGTCGTATTACGCCAACGCCGATGCTGCCACAAGCATAAATAGTCGCTCCTCGTCGCCGCGTGGTCACCAATCACGCTCGCCTCCAAGCTGTCGCCCGTTGTCTCCCTTTAGCCCTACCTATCTGAAAAACTAAGCAGTGCAGCGTCCGGAGGTGATGCTGCATGGCCGACTCGCACCACAAATCCTCTTGTGACGTTGCCGACGAGATGAAGCTTTTAGACGCTGATGTTGATGGCGTCACTATTTCGGCGCTCATTGACACTGGGGCGCACATCTCTGTGATGAGTGCAGAGCGTCGTCATCGCCTTCATAAAGTGCTCAAACCTGCTGCCTCCGGCATCCTCCACGTCGCTGATCGAGGGACTCCAGCCGTTCTTGGGGTGTGCACCGCCCGCATCGGCGTTGCTGGTCATCCCACTTCAGTCCAATTTGCCGCCATTGAGGAGTGCCCCCATGACATAATCCTGGGCTTAGATTTTTGTCCAGTCATTCTGCCCTGATTGACTGCGCGACCGGTGCTCTTCTACTTGAGCTGCCCAATCTTCCCTATATTCCAGCCGACATATCACCACGCTTATGCTCTCGCCATGACGTCTGATGCCGCCTCACGCTGCTACATACGTTACTTTGATGTCTTCACATGGCATTCCCAATGGCGATACATCTGGTCTCCGATTATCGATGTCCGGTTATCCCGCGATGTCACCCTCGCTCACACCACTGTTTGCATTGCTGATAATACAGTGCTCGTTACCCTTCTCAACGTAGGCCTGCTGACTAAAGTTTTCCCGCAATGCATGTCGCTGGCCACCATTTTCGCGCTTGATCCCTGCAAGATCGCCGCTTTGAATGCAGATATTTCGCCGCCTTCTTGCTCCGTGAACTTCGCTACTTCATCTCTCGACGACATTAACATGATCGCTCCCGATCTAATCCAGGCGCAAGCTCAAGATCCCTACCGCGTTATGGCGTCCTATCGTGACATCTTTGATTATGACGGTCGCCCTCTAGGCCAAATATCTGTCGTAACTCATCGAATCCACACTGGTGACGCGAACCTGATACGCCAGCATCCATATCGCGTGTCCCATCATGAATGTCAAGTCAAGCAGAACGAAGTCGACAATACGATTAGAAAAGACGTCATCAAACCTTCGTTTAGCAAGTGGGCCTCCCCCATCGTTCCTGTGGAAAAAAGGACGGCAGTTGGCGTTTCTACGTTGATCATCGGAAGTGGAACAAGGTAACCCATAAACACGTCCACCCTTTGCTTCGCCTCGATGACGCTCCCGACTGCCTTCATGGAGCCCAAAATTTTTCGTCCATCGACCTTCGATCAGGCTATTGCCAGATTTCAGTCGACCCTGTGGATCACGAAAAAAGTTCATTTATTACCCGATATGGCCTGTCCCAATCCAAGGTCATGCCGTTCAGACTTTGTAATGCCCCAGGAACTTTCGAACGTATGATAGACTCTTTGCTACGGGGATATAAGCGGTCTATCTGTCTGTGCTCTTTAGACGATGTCATTGTCTACTGGATTGGGAAGAATTGGGGATAAGAGTTAATGGAGAATACCTTGGTAACTTGCGATTCGCTGTTGATATTGCCTTGCTTAGTAACTCAGGGGACCAATTGCAATGCATGCTCATTGACCTGGAGAGGCAAAGCAGGAGGGTGGGTCTAAAAATGAATATGCAGAAAACTAATGTTTAACACCTTCGGAAGAGAACAGCAGTTTACGATAGGTAGCGAGGCACTGGAAGTGGTAAGGGAATGCATCTACTTAGGGCAGGTAGTGACCGCGGATCCGAGTCATGAGACTCAAATAATCAGAAGAATAAGAATGGGCTGCAGAGCGTTTGGCAGACATTCGCAGATCATGAACAGCAGGTTGCCATTATCCCTCAATAAAAAGTGTATAACAGCTGTGTCTTACCAGTACTCACGTACGGGGCAGAAACCTGGAGGCTTACGAAAATGGTTTTACTTAAATTGAGGACGACGCAACGCCCTATGGAAAGAAGAATGATGGGTGTAACATTAAGGGATAAGAAAAGAGCAGATTGGGTGAGGGAACAAACGCGAGTTAATGACATCTTAGTTGAAGTCAAGAAAAAGAAATGGACATAGGCAGAACATGTAATGAGGAGAGAAAGATAACTGATGGTCATTAAGGGTTACGGACTGGATTCCAAGGGAAGGGAAGTGTAGCCAGGGGCGGCAGAATGTTAGGTGGGCGGATGAGATTAAGAAGTTTGCAGGGAAAACTTGGCCACAATTAGTGCATTACCACGGTAGTTGGAGAAGTATGGGAGAGGCCTTTGCCCTGCAGTGTGCGTAATCAGGCTGCTGCTGCTGATGATGATGATTGCCTACTCGGATGCGTTTCACAGCCAACTCACCAATTTATTGGTCATTTGTGCCGCCTTCCATCGAGCCAATGTTCAGCTGAATTCTGCCAAGTGCCGTTTCGGGCGACGCCAAATAACTATGCTCGGTCACCTTGTCAGTGCTGCGGGTGTTCAATCAGACCCCTACAAGGTGCGAGCAGTGCAACAATTTCTGGTCAACGCGTCAATAGCTCGTCAACTTGCTCACGGCCGAGTTTGTGGTTAGAAAGAATCCGGAAGGTCCCGTTATGACAGCCGACACAGAAGTGTGCACTTCATACCTGGCTCTCTGGTCCTCCAGTGGTCGTAAAGCCACCGTGTTGTCCTATCAGAGAAGCTTATCACGTTACACCAGACCCTACAAGGTACCGCGTTAACTCGATGACGTCAATAACGAGATTATACCCCTGGGCCCTGCTCCTTCAACCTCCTCGCTACCAACTGAAGTTCACGTTTCCCGGCTGAATCCCTATTGCTCGTCTAGCTCCTCACCTTCGTAGCAAGCGCCAGGACGGCGCTTCCGCCACCGGAGGGTCATGTTACGGAGATTGATACATGGATATATAATGTGTATATATATATATATATATATATATATATATATATATATATATATATATATATATATATATATATAAATTGTATATATATATAATGATATTTACTGGATATATAATGGATATGGAATGAAACGGGCAGAGATATAAAGTTAAATGGGACCGTGTTTACTCTGCGGCCGGTAGAAGCAGTATGGCCGAACGTTAGGCTCGCCCAACTACGTCATCTCCTTCGTCTTGTTGGTGATGGTCGTCTGTCCATCTCGTGGCACCGTGACATAACCCCCGGCGGCAAAAGCGCCGACCCGGCGCTTTGTAGATGGCGGCTGCATGATAGGGCTTGAGACGGCCCATGTGGACGATATCAGCTGACGTGGACGACGCGGAATGATCAGCTGGAGTTACTTCATAAGTCACATCACTGAGCTGTCGGATGACGCGAGATCGTCAATAACCCTAGATAAACAATTGCGGCCCCTGTCTGTGAAAAGCTGGCGAGGCGCTCCATGGTGTAAGATGACGTCTTGGAGCTGGAAGTCTGAGACGTTGGTAGCTCAACTGGTAGGGACGGCTCACGTGACGGCATAGCGGGTTGAATAATTCGTTGCAACAACTATGTGCTTATTACCAGCGCTGGAGGTAGGGAAAGGGCCCAACAGGTCGAGGCCAACACGATGAAACGGTTCGGTGGGTATATCAAGTGGCTGGAGGGTTCCAGCCGGAAGCAAAGCAGGTTTTATACGACATTGGCGTGGTTCGGAAGCAGCGACATAACATCGCACGCCACGGCAGAGTCCAGGCTAGCAAAATCGTCGCCGGACACGGTCGTAGGTCCCGGAAACACCCAGGTGGCCAGTGGTGAGGACTTTATGGAGCTGTGGGAGTACAGTTGATATCAGATAAGAAGGAACGACTATTAGCAGTTCATGTCGTGTGCACATATTTCGGCCATATAAGATGCCGTCCAAAAGGAGGAACAAGCGAAGCGAGGGGTCTGACAGGTCAGAACGAAGGTGGCTGATCAGGTCGCGCAAGTATGTATCACGTGCTTGCTCCTCGCCGATCTGGTGGAAGGCGGAGAGCGTGAATATTCGGACAGTTGCATCACTGGAGTCAGGACCGTCGACGGGGTGCCGAGACAAACAATCGGCATCCTGGTGTAGGCTACGGGACTTGTACACCACTTTGTAGGTGAATTCCTGAAGACGTAGTGCCCAGTAACCTAGACGACCCGTTGGATCCTTAAGTGTCGAGAGCCAACAGAGGGAGTGATGGTCCGTGGTAACAGTAAAAGGTCTACCGTATAAGTACGACCGGAATTTGCTCACTGCCCATATGAGTGCGAGGGACTCGCGCTCTTTAATGGAGTAATTGCGTTCAGCGTGTGGAAAGCAGGCGACTTGCATACGCAATAACCTTGTCAGGCCCACGTTGACACTGACCTAAAACCGCGCCAATTCCGTAGCCACTGTTGGGGCAGATGGGTCGAAGTGAGCGAGAATTGGCGGAGGAGTGAGCAGGGTGATAAAGCATTGCAAAGCAGCAGCTTGGCCATAACCCCAAGAGAAGGGGCACCGTTCTTCAGAAGTTGAGTCAGAGGCCGAGCAGTGTACGCAAAATTTCTGACAAATCGACGGAACTAAGAAGAACAAGCCTACAAATCTGCAGACATCTTTGGCAGAGGTAGGCACAGGAAAATCGAGAGCAGCACGAACTTTTGCGGCGTCGGCGCAGACGCCACAGGAGTCAACGAGATGACCGAGGATAGTAATTTCGTTGCGACGAATGTGGCACTTCGAAGAGTTCAATTGTAGCCGAGCAGCACGGAAGGCGGAAAGAATAGACGAAAGGCGTTCCAGATGTATCGCGAAGGTCGGCGAGAACACGATGACGCCGTCGAGGTAACAATGACATATTGTTACGCGAACCAAGGATTAAGCACTGGAGACTATTTACAGAGTATATTTACAAATGATAACTGCAGCACTGGCCAGTTGAGCCGACAGTTGGAGAGCCAGAGAGCGTTCGTCGTCTTCGTCGGGGCGCCCGCGTGCACCGTCCACAAGAAACACGCAATATGCATGTATGATTATCCCCGGCGGCAGAAGCAACATCCCAGTACGTCTAAACATCGGTGATAACCGGAGAGTAGTATGGTTTGAGGCATGCGACATGTACAACGTCAGTGGCATCCGGGGCAGATGAGGCATTGGTACCGACAGGGGCAATTTCGTACGTAACTGGAGTGCCGGAACGCAGCTCTCTATATAGGCCTGTGTACCAACACAGGAGTTTTTCTGACATGCCAACGTCACGAGTCTGGGACCAGAGGAGTACCAGAGATCCAGGTGAAAAGCGGACGTCTCTGTGTTGGCGATTGTACAAACGCCGTTGCTTCTCTTGGGAGGTCAGGAGGCGAGCGCGGGCGATTTCGCGTGCTTGGGCTGCCCTGGTGATGGCGTCAAGTGCATACTCGCTGGTCTCTGCGGCGGCGGATGGAAGGGGTGCATCCAGTGGCACTATGGGTTCTCGGCGGAAGAACAGAAAGAACGGGGAATAACCTGCCGTGTCGTGACGCGAAGAATTATATAGAAAAGTGGCATCGGGTAGGGCAAGGTCCCAATCCGAATGGTCGGACGAGATATACTTTGCAAGCACGTCAGTTAGGGCATAATTCAGATGCTCCGTGAGACCATCAGTCTGTGGATGGTAGGACATAGTCAACTTGTGCTTGGGAGCGGGACTGCAGTATGTCGGCGATGACTTGAGAAAGAAATGTCGGACCACGGTCTGTGAGCAGTTGGTGTGGAGTACCATGCTGCAGAATCAGCTCGCGAAAAAGATAATCAGTGGCATCTGTGGCACAGCTTGTTGGAAGTGCTCTGGTGATAACGCAGCGCGTTGCTTAATCTGTCGCCACGGTGACCCACTTATTGCCAAACCTGGATAGAGGCAAAGCGCCAAGTAAGTCCAAGTCAACGCGAAAGAACGGCTCGGAAGGAATATCGAGCTGTTGAAGGCACCCGGTAGAGAGCGTCGATGGTGTTTTTCGGCGCTGGCATTTCTCACACGTCGCAACGCATTTGCAGACGGAGCGGGCAAGGTCTAGCCAAAGTAAGCGCCGGTGAATCTGGTCGAAGGTGCGGGAAACGCCTAGGTGACCTGCTGTTAGTAAATCGCGAAGTTCTTGGAGAACAGCTGACCGGAGGTGCTTAGGAATGACGAGGAGTAGGGCAGGACCGTCGGGGCGTACATTGTGGCGGTATAATACATCATCCCAGAGATCAAGCAGGTGAAGGGACGAATCAGATGGCGAAGATTCCAAGCCATCAATGATGACTCGCAAGGTGGCATCACGGCGTTGCTAGTCGGCAATGTGTAGCAGCTGAGAGATAGAGAAAACACAGGCGTCGGCATCGGGGTCAGGGTCTGCGGGTGGTTCGTCCACTGGATAGCATGATAAAGTCTGCATCTTGATGTAATCGGCCCGACTTGTACACTATCGCAGAGGAATATTCTTGCAGCCGCAGAGCCCAACGTCCAAGCTTGAGTGATGAAAGCCAGCAGAGCGCGTGGTGGTCCGTGATTACAGAGAAGTGCGTGCCATTCAAGTACGGGCAGAATTTGGAAAACGCGCAGACGAGAGCCAGGCATTCACGATCTGTAATCGAATAGTTGCGCTCCGCTGCTGTGAGGAGGCGGCTAGCGTAGGCGATAACACGATCTTGTCCTTGTTGGCGCTGGACTAAGACGGTTCCGATACCGTGACCACTGGCATCGGCACGCACCTTTATAGGAGAGGAACGGTCAAAGTGGGTCAGTATAGGTGACGTAATGAGAATGTTGGTGAGGTGGGCAGACGCGGCAATTTGAGCGGGGCCCCATGTAAACGGAACGTCATTCTTCAGAAGGTCAGTAAGTCGTCGGGCAATCGCTGCGAAGTCTTTAAGGAAGCCTCGGAAGCAGGAGCGGAGTACTACAAAACTTCGGACGTCTTTGACTGACTGAGGTACAGGAAAAGACGTGACAGCACGAATTTTCTCTGGGTCTGGTTGAAAACCGCAAGCGTCGATGAGGTGGCCCAGCACTGTATGCTGTCGACGACCGAAGGGACACTTCGATGAATTTGTTGGAGCCCAGCAACGCGGAAGACTTGAAGAACAGCAGATAAGCACTTAAAGTGCGTCTCAAATGCAGGCGAAAATACGAGAACGTCGTCTGGGCAGAAGAGAAATTGTTGACAATTTGAAGCCTTGAAGTAGAGTCCATCATACGCTCGAACGTTGCTGGGGTGTTGCGTAGACTGAACCGCATAACTTTGAATTAGTAGAGACCATCAGGGGTGACGAACGTGGCCTTCTATTGGTCTTTTTCATCCACAGAAATTTGCCAATAACCAGGCCGAAGGTCTAAACAGTTGGCGTCGTGGAGACAATCGCAGTCAATGAGAGGGAAGGGGTAGACGTCTTTTTTGGTAATGCGGTTTAGATGAAGCTAATCTACGCAGAAACGGCATGTGCCATCTTTCTTTTTAACGAGCACCATGGGCGACGCCCAAGGGCTCGAGAAAGCTTCAACAATGCCGTTGGCAAGTATCTGGTTCACTTCATCTTGAATAACTTTACGGGTTACGGATTGAATTCCAAGGGAAGGGACGCGTAGCAGAGGGCGGCAGAAAGTTAGGTGGGCGGATGAGATTAAGAAGTTTGCCGAGATAATGGCCACGATTAGCACATGACCAGGGTAGTTGGAGCAATATGGGAGAGGCCTTTGCCCTGCAGTGGGCGTAACCAGGCTGATGATGATTATGAATAACTTTACGCTCTGAAGCAGAAACTCGATATGGCCGGCGATGAATAGGACTCGCATCACCAGTATTTATGTGATGCTTAACATTTGAAGTCTGGGCCAATTGGCGATTGTTGAGGTCGACTATGTCGTAGTAGGAAACCAAAAGGCGACTCAGAGCTGCTGCTTGTTCCTGCAATAGGTCCGCAGCAATCATGGGACGAAATGTTGCGTCACGGCAAATAGCATCCTGTGGGCATGGTGAAGAATCTGACCAGACATCTACGCAGCACGCAGCGGTGCAACTGATATGCCTTGGGGTAGAACTTGCTTTGTCAGGCCAAAATTGACGACGGACAGACATGTCCGGTTATCAGTGACGACGGAGTGGGGCACCGTGATATTGCGCATCAAAGGACATCAAGAACAGGCGTGGCGACGTAATCACCATCAGGCACAGGAAAAGATGTTCGCAAATCGACGCAAGCCAAGGCTTTAGGCGGCAGGCAGACAAAGGCGGTAGTACTAAAGTTGTTCCGTAGTTCGGCACGAATATGCGCGAGTAGAGGAAGTTCGAGGCAAAGGGTACCAGCAGAATAGTCGATCGAAGCTGAATGCGCCGTAAGAAAGTCGAGTCCGAAGATTAGGTCATGGGGAGAATTGGTCAGCACTGTCAAACGAACAAGAACGTGGCGATCGGCAATACTTATACGGGAAGTACACATTCCCGTGACGTCAACAGTGCTGCCATCGGCCACCCGGATGGCTCATGTAGTAGCAGGCGTGAGAATCCTCCTCAGTCGACGACAGAGGTTACGACTCATTATGGAAACCTGGGCTCCGGTATCTATTAGTGCCGTCGAAGGGGCACCGTCGACTTTAACACGAAGTAAGTTCTGGTTCGTTGGGAGCGTCAATAGGGGATTTCGACACCAGGAAGATAATGCAGCAATAGAGACCACTAAAGCTGTGCAAGAGCGTGTCCATCATATGCTCGAAGATGGCTGGAGCGTTGCACAAGTCAATGGGATGACTAGAAACTGATAAAGGCCATCTGGCGTAACAAATGCGGTCTTCTAACGGTCCATGTCATCGACAGCAATCTGCCAGTTACCGAAGCGCCGGTCTACCGATGAAAAATGCGTCGCACCATGTGGGCAATCCAATGCGTCGTGTATGCGTGGCAGTGGATAGACATCCTTGTTTGTTATTTCGCTTAGATGGCGGCAATCTATGCAGAATTGCTAGGTGTTGTCCTTTTTTACGAAAGCAACACGAGAAGCCACCGGGCACGACGATGGCTCAATAGTGCCCTCGGTAAGCGTCTTAGCAACCTCCTGTTGTATTACTCGGCGCTGGGCGTGCTACACGCGATAGGGCCGTCGGTGAATAGGCGGTGCATCACCGGTGTGTATGCGATTCTGAACTAGGGAGGTTTGTCCCAGAGGCGGACCGTCAAGGTCAAAAATGTCGGAATAGGATGTAAGCAGATGACGAAGATCGTCAGTTTGTGTAGGGGTAAGGCACAGTGCTATCACCTTGGTAATGTTGTTGTGCACTGAAGGTGACGTGGCCGAATGAGAATTGCAGGAGGCAGAAGAGGTGGAGGAAGATGGAAGAGCCGAGAGGAAAAGAAGGACGTACTCGTGCGATGGTGACAGTGCGGCGAGAGAGATCCCTTTGGAGAGTACCTGAGGGTAGAAGCCGAAATTAAGGAGCGGAAGGTAAGTTTTGTTAGCCGATGCGGTCAGTACGGTGTGAGGAAACGATACGCCATGCGAAAGTAAGGCAGTGACACAGGGAGTGACGATATAGTCGTCATCCGGTACACAGGGGTTGGGCACAGCAGTGATACAGGCCAGTGCCTGCGGACATAGACGAACAAATTCGGCGCAACACAGCTGGAGCGGTACGGTATCGGTAAGGTCGGTAACATCAGAGAAATCAAGTTTGACTAGCCAGCCGAGAAGTATATTATAGCTGAGTGCACCAATAGGAAATCAAGGCTAAGGATCACGTCGTGAGGGTAATGATCAAGTACGTGGAACAATATAGATGTGTGGCGACCAGCGACGCTGACACGAGCGGCCCACATTCCCAGCACAGCGGAAGTTCTCCCATCAGCGACTCCTACGATGCGGAACTCGGCAGGAGTGAGCATTTTCTTGAGCCGCTTCCGGAGGTCATCGTTCATGACCGAGATGTGTGCGCCGGTGTTGATCAGGGCAGTGATAGGTAGGGCATCAACTTCCACGGCGATTAGGTTCTGATCTGTCGGCAAGGTAAGGAGAGGATTTGCAGGTCGAGAGTCCAATGCAGTGTTACCTCCGGGAGCTGCATTCGTCAGTTTTCCGGGGATGAGCGTACAGAATAGCGGGGCGATGAAAACCGACGGGGAGGCTCGAGCGGGACCGACGATTGTGCGGCGATGGCGAACGTCTCGAGTGTCTGAGGGACACGGAAGGGCCTCAGTCATGGTATTTCGGGTAATTTGGAGCATGAACTGGCTGGCGCTCGTTGTCATTGTGGCGGTAGGACAACGTGGAGCGGGAAAACGAAGGCTGACGATAACGGCAATAGCGAGAAATGTGCCCCACGCCGCTACAGTGGAAGCATATGGGCTTGTAGCCTGGTGTTCGCCATTGGGCCGGATCTCGATAGCGTCGAAATGTCGGTGGACATCGATGAAGAGGGGCAGGGCTAATCGGACGACCTGTCATGGAGTACACGGGTTGAATTCCTCCGTTCGCCTGTTCTTCGCGGGCAGCAGGTCATCGCTTGTGTATCCTGGGAAGGGTGCGCGAAATAAGATGGCGACGCAGCCTCGATTTCGCTCAGCACAATTCGGACAGCGCTATCTGTAGCGGACGATTGAAGAGCCAAATGAGCGTCTTTGCACGAGGACGTAGGGGCGGTGTTGGGAAGCCGGACGAACCTTCCGGCGATGCGACTGCTCTTTGCGTCTTCAAAACGTCTGCACTTACGGATAAATTCGTCTATTGTCAAGCGGTCTTGAAAAACGAGCAAGTTAAGCGCATCATCGTCGATGTCTTTCAGAATGTGCCTCACTTTGTCAGCCTCGGATATAGTGGCATCGACGCGGCGTTAAAGAGCTAGGACATCAAGGATGTAGGCAACGTACGACTCGGTAGCTGCCTGAGCCCTACAGGATAGGTCTTTTGCAGCGGCGCACTTGCGACCAGCGAGCTTGGCGAAGAGGTCGCCAAGTTTTTGCTCGCATACGTCCCAGCTGGTCAACTCTTCATGTGTATCATACCAGGTGCGTGCTGGTCCGTCGAGGTAGAAGAGAAGGTTTGCGAGCATCACTGTCGGGTCCCATCGGTTGTGTGCAGTGACGCGTTCGTATGTGCTAAGCCATTCTTCGATGTTGACTTTGTCGGTGCCGTTACCAGAGAAGGTGCCGGGGTCGCGCTGATGGGTGAAGACGACTGACGATTGCGGTGTCGCGGATGCTGACGACCTGGGGGCGCCGGGTGCTGACGCCGTGCTTAAGCCAGCGGCCTGGTCGTCTGTCAGCATGGTGGGACGGCCGAGCACAAGCCCGCTGCAGAGTTCCGTCTTGTGCAATACCCAGCACCTCCACCAAAAATGAAATGGGCAGACATAGAAGGTTAAATGGGACCGTGTTTACTCTGCAGACGATATGGCCGGTAAAACCAGTATGGCTGGACGTTAGGTTCATCCCACTACGTGGCCTCTTTAGTCTTGTTGGTGATCGTCGTAGTTGTCCATCTAGTGGCACCGTGACTACACCCCCCCCCCACACACACACACATATATATATATATATATATATATATATATATATATATATATATATATGTATGTATATATATATATATATATATATATGTATATATACACACACACAGTGAAGCAGACGCGCGTGTGAAGCGGTTTATTGACGTTTCGGCCGGGGTCCTGCCTTCATCAGAATACATTGCATGGTGTCAGTACAGTTAATATACATGTGCCTATCCACCAAAGGAAGATACGCTTACATGACAAACGAATAAAATGGGCGAACAAAATGCATCCGAATCGTTCAAAGGATAGCTGACACGTGCATAGACCGATGGCGATTGCAAACATATCCTCTAAAATACAAAGCATAAAAACGCATCGAAATGAATTGTAAAAAGCCAATCGCCACGTGACAACAAAACGTGCTCAATGTGCTCAATATGTGCTATGTTATCAAGCAAACACAGACACAGAAAAAGGGGAATAGTGACGTACTAGTAGACGAAGGCACAAGTGACGGGCTACAAAGACAGGCAACTCAATTTTCCTACACATTCATTCATACCACACGCGACGGTATCAAACTTATATATAAGGAAAGATTCGCGGGCTTCTCTATCATAATTTGAACGAAATCCAGATTCAAGCAACGTCACTCTCAGTTTATCAAATGAGTGGTCAGGAAGATGCACGTGTCTTGAGATGGGCAGGTTGGGCAACGTGTTAGCGTGGGATTTATGATTGTTAAAGCGAAATCTGAAAGGCCCTTCTGTTTGTTCGATGTACCGTTTTTTGCAGAGTGTACATTCAAGCATGTATATAACTTTTTTTGTGTCGCAGTCGAAATCGCCTTTGATTTTTAAACAAAAGTTTGAAGACGTACCAGTAACCAGTTGCGATGTGACCATGTAGGGACATACTTTATATCGCGGTTTTCGACAAGGATGGCATCCGATGGCATCAGGGCAGTCAGTCTTAGATGATGATGCTAGTATATCTCGAATATTTCTAGCTTTACGGTATACTGCTTTAGGCGGATCAGAGAATATGTTTTTGAGGCGTTCACTTCGCAATAAACCTCCTTTATAAGTGGTCGAACCGTGCGGGGTAACGTTCCACTCTACCATCCTGGAACTCCGTTCTAGGACGCTACCCTCTGCCATGCCGGACGCCGACCAGCAGACTCTTCCATCGTCACCCGTCCCTTGCGCTGGCCCCGTTCGCCAGCGGGAGCCTCCCATTTTCAGCGGAACCGACGACAACGACGTTGAAGAGTGGCTGTCGTCCTACGAACGGGTCAGCGTTCACAACAAATGGAATGACTCGGACAAGCTGGCTTGCGTATCATTCTACCTCGCGGGCGTGGCCAGTCTCTGGTTCAGAAATTATGAAAGCGATATCCGAACGTGGTCGGCGCTCAAGACGTCGATTACAGAAGTATTTGACTGACCCGCCGTCAGCAAACTCCGAGCCGAGCAGCGTTTGCGTACACGCGCACAGGACACGGGTGAGGCATTCACCAGCTATATAGAAGACGTTCTCGATTTGTGCAGGTGCGTGAACGCTGCCATGACGGAAGCGGAAAAGATCAAGCACGTCATGAAGGGAATCGACGATGACGCGTTCCAAATGCTTCTGGCCAAGGACCCGCGCACTGTTGGCGACGTCATCAGCTTGTGCCAGAGCTATGATGAATTGTGTAAGCAGCGAGCTCTGACAAGGCGACATCCCACACCAAATGCGGCATCACTCTGCAGCCTTACCACCGGCCCAGAACAAGCCTCCCTGATAACACAAATCAAGGATTTCGTCCGCGAAAAAGTCGCACGACAGCTATCTCTGGTGTCCATCACTCAGGACTTTGCCAGCACTTTGCCGTCTCATATCTGTAACGTGATCCATGAAGAGGTCGCGGAGGCGCTGCCGGCTGTTCACCAGCAGGATGCCGTGACTACACCAGTCACTTATGCTACGGTTGCTGCAATGGCACCTCGCAGTGTGCCCGTGCGTCGCTTTCAGCAGCCTGTGCACCGCCCTCCCCCTACCCTCCCCTGGACCACCACTGCCGTCGCTAACCCGTCGCGTACGCCGGACAATCGCTCTATATGCTTCGCATGTAGGTATCCTGGTCATGTCGCAAGGTTCTGCCGCCGCCGATCACAGGCGTTCGATGATGATCGCCGAGTGCCCTACGTGCCGCCTGATGCAAATGCGCCTTACGAACCCTTCGACCCATCACCAGCTCGCTCCCAGACTGATCGCCGTCCTTGCTTGGAACGCCTCCGGTCACCCTCCCCACGTCGTCGATCGCTTTCCCCTATGCGTCGACGACCCGTCTCTAACGAAGAGGGCAACTAGACGACGCAGTTCCTGAGGCAAGAACTGCGCAAGTGTCGACATGCCGAAGTCCTCCTCCTTGTTTATGTGTTGATCAAAGATGTCGCTACAGTCGCCTTAGTCGATACCGGTGCCGCTATTTCAGTTATGGATGCCAGGTTTTGCCGTTCGCTTCGTAAAGTGACGACGTCTTTGTCTGGATTGTCGCTCCGAACGGCATGTGCTCAATCCATTCGCCCTACCGCTGCTTGTACTACCCGTGTGATCATACAGGACGTTTTGTACACGATTGAATTCATAGTTCGTTCATCGTGCTCCCACGCCGTTATTCTAGGATGGAATTTTCTCTCACGCCACAATGCCATCATCAATTGCGCTCGGGCTGAGATTGAACTTTTCCACCTTGGTGACCTGGCCTCGTTCGATGCTCATCCTGCCGCTAAAATTGTCGTGAAAGAAGACACCTGTAACCCCCCGTGCTCTTCAGCATTCGTACCAGTCTTCTGTAGTACCATATCCGATGGGACGGTCTTCTTCATGCCCCCTCATCACTTTGTTACCCGAAAAGCACTTCCTTTGCCCTTTGCAGCTCTTGACCTTGCCGCCGGTGTGAGCACGATGCCCATTTACAATCATCTTTCATCGCCGCTATCACTGCTCCGCCGCGAATGCCTTGGTAACGTCTAGTCGGTCGATTCAACACGAATTGTGTCCGTCCTCGACGAAGTGTCTTCTACTGCCACCCATGAACTGAGTGCCCTCTCCGTACCAGACTCAAAATCGACTGGTGTCCTCAGCCCATTCATCGCCGAATATCTGACGCCTTCGCAGTGATCTCAACTTGTCGCAATCCATCAGCACTTCCGCCTTTCTTTCGACGTTGCGCAAACCTCTCTTGGCCGTGCATCGACAGTCAAGCATTACATCGACACTGGCACTCATTCACCCCTGCGACAAAGACCATATCGCGTGTCCGCTATGGAACGTCGCGTCATTGCAGACCAGGTCGATGACATGCTCCGTCGAGGCGTCATTCAACCTTCCCAAAGCCCATGGGCCTCTCCCGTGGTCCTCGTCACAAAGAAAGACGGTTCCATGCGCTTCTGTGTTGACTTTCGGCGGTTGAATAAGATCACACTGAAGGACGCCTACCCATTACTACGCATCGATGATGCTCTGGACTGTTTGCAGGGAGCCGAGTTCTTTTCTTCGCTGGATTTGCGGTCAGGCTACTGGCAGGTTCCAATGGCAGAGGCCGATCGCCCGAAAATTGCCTTTGTTACACCGGACGGCTTGTATGAATTCACCGTCATGCCTTTCGGACTTTGCAACGCACCTGCTACGTTCGAAAGATTGATGGATAATGTTCTACGTGGCCTCAAATGGAAAATGTGTCTTTGCTATCTTCACGACATTGTGGTGTTCGCCCCTGATTTCCCAACACACCTGCTCCGCCTCCAGCACGTACTCACTTGCTTGACCAACGCCGGGTTGCAACTTAACTTGAAGAAGTGTCGATTTGCTGGTCGTCAGCTAACAATTTGAGGCGATGTCGTGTCAAAGGAGGGCATTCGCCCGGATCCCGAGAAGCTAGTGCTGTTACTGCGTTCCCAAAACCTACTACTATAAAAGAGCTACGCAGTTTTATCGACCTTTGCTCTTACTTCCGGCGATTCATTCGAAACTTTGCGTCAAATATATCGCCTCTCAGGCAGCTCCTTGGTGGCGCTAGAGATCTCTCATCATGGTCTCCAGATTGTGACGACGCCTTCACAACCTTGCGCTGTCTTCTCACGACGCCACCCATTCTTCGCGATTTTGACCCACAAGCGCCAACCGAAATCGATGCCGATGCAAGCGGTGTAGGCCTTGGTGCTGTGTTGGCACAGCGTCAACCTGGCCACCCAGAATACGTCGTCGCATACGCCAGTCGTACGTTAACCAAGGCGGAGACCAATTACAGCGTTACAGAAAAGGAGTGTTTGGCCATTGTGTGGGCGCTTGGCAAGTTTCGCCCATATTTATACGGCCGATCTTTTGACGTAGTGACCGACCAGCACGCACTATGTTGGCTGTCGACGCTCAAAGATCCATCGGGCCGCCTTGCCCGCTGGACATTTCGAATCCAAGAATACGACATCCGCGTGGTGTACCCTTCCGGGCGAAAGCACTCCGACGCTGACGCGCTATACCGATCACCGCTTCCCCCGAAGGCCAGTCACGACTCCCCTTGCGAGTGTCCATTATCCTCTCTGGACGTTGACACTATCGCTGCTGCAAAGCGTAATGATCCCTGGACTGCATCTCTGCTCGACCTTCTCTCGGATACGTCGAAAGTTCCAGCGCCACGTACGCTTCGGCGCCAAGTGCCTCATTTTGCGATTCGCGACCAGCTACTATATCGACGCAACTATGCCCCAGAGGGACGCAGCTGGTTACTCGTCATTACGAGAATCTTGCTATCAGAACTCTGCTCCTCGTTCCACGTCGACCCTGAGTGTGGCCATGCGGTAGTCTTCAAGACCTACGAAAGACTTCGACACCACTATTACTGGCGGGGAATGCATAATTTCATTCGAAAGTTCGTCCACTCTTGTCATGAGTGCCAACGCCGGAAAGCGCCACCGCACAACTCCGCCGGTGAACTCCAGCCTTTACAATGCCCATCCCGACCCTTTGATCGCGTGGGCATAGATCTCTACGGGCCACTTCCGTTGACTCCTGCCGGCAACAGGTGGATAATCGTTGCGTTAGACCATTTAACCCGTTATTCGGAGACTGCTGCTCTACCAAATGCTACAGCGCAGGAGGTCGCCAGTTCCCTACTTCGCCGTTTTCTCCTTCGTCATGGAGGTCCACGTGAACTTTTAAGCGATAGAGGCCGCGCCTTCTTTTCTGAAGTCATCGAACAACTGCTTGCTAAATGCGCTATTGTTCATTGTAAATGTACTGCTTATCACCCACGGACTAATGGTACCATGGAACGCTTTAATCGAACTCTTGGTGACATGCTCGCCATGTATGTCTCACCTGATCACTCTAATTGGGACCTAGTTCTTCCGTTTGTCCCCTACGCTTACAACACCGCGACTCAGGCCACTACCGGATTCTCAACCATTTACCTTCTTTACGGCTGTCATCCTTCGCACACCATCGACACTTTTCTGCCCTACCGGCCCGACCCATCCGAATCCAGCCTGCCGATCTCGGAAGCCGCCAGACAAGCAGAGGAATGTCGCCAGCTTGCCCGCCGATTCACCTCGGACAATCAGAACCGCCAAAAAGCCGTTCACGATGCCCAGAACTCGACTCCCACTCTTCTCCCGGGCGCTCTCGTCTGGTTGTTAGTGCCACACCGCACGCCTCGGCTCACTTCAAAACTCCTTCTGAAGTACGACGGTCCATACCGCGTTCTCGAGAGAACATCACCCGTTAATTGCCTGGTTGAGCCGCTAACGCCGCCGTCCGACATGCGACCCCGTAACCGCGAAGTCGTTCGCGTTCAGCGTCTCAAGCCGTATCACAATTCTACCGTCCTTCCAGAAAACTAAGTCGCCAGGATGGCTCCTTTATTTCCGCGGGGCCATTGTAAGGAAGATGACGAACGTGCGCGCAGTCAGCAGCATCGGCAGCATCAAGCGCGCAGCAGAAGTTCGAGCTCGGGGACTGTGCTCGGTGCATCGTAGAACCGGCGGTCGCTACGAACCCCAATAAACCTCCTTTATAGTAAATATATATATATATATATATATATATATATATATATATATATATATATATGAAGAAGTGTGCCGTGCAGAGCTCCGCAACGGGATCGCCAGTGGGGCTCGGGCGAGAGGTTGTTCCTGGCTGTTGCTCCACAGCCGTGTCAGACTTCTTTGTCATAATTATTGAAGGTTTGCTGGGTCTCCTGTAATCCTGGAATTGTGCAGCCGGACTCTCCCTGTGATCGTGACGACCGAAACCACCCCGTGCTCACTACCACCCGCTCCCCAGTCCAACGTATTCCTCTCAACGCTCCGTCAGTGGGACCCTCCCATCTTCAGGGCACTGACGACCACAAACGTTATGACTGACTCTCACCTTATGAACACGTCAGTGTGAACAAACGGGATCACATCATGAAATAACAACCATCCTTTTTACCTCCCCGGAATAGTGGTTTCGGAACCACGAAAACGAAATTCCAAGCTGAATGGTGTTGAAGACAAAGTTCCGCAAGGTCTTCGGCCACACTGCTGTTCGAAATATTTGTGCCGAAAAGCGTCTGCAGGCGCGCTCTCAGAAACCTGGTGGGATTTTTACGATCTATATCGAAAATGTTATCAACCTCTATAAACAGGTCGATGCATCAGTGACCGAGGGCAATAAAATCAAGCATATATTGAAGGGTATTGACTACGACGCGTTTCAAATGTTGATTTCGAAGAGCCCTTATGCGATTGCCCAAGTTATGGAGCTGTGCCAAATCTATGGCGAGCTCTGCCTACAACACCTCGCCACCCACCGCCTTTTCCACATCAGGAATCCACCCTCCTTTCGAAGATGAAGACTTTCGTGCGGGAAGAAGGTGGTCGCCAGCTCTCACTCATCTCCAACTCGTCGGAGTCAACTTCGCCCTTCAGTCCGACCCTACCACAAGTTATACAAGAACAATTGTCCGAGGTCCTTCCACAGAAGCGGGCGCCTCAGGTCACGGCCCCGTTGACTTACGCGAACGCCATCGCACGACCACGACCACCATTGTTCCTGGCTCGCCTCCAATGCTTAGTCCTGTTTTTACCTCCACACCGCCACGACCTCCAGTCCATCGAGTGTATAATCCAGGGCGCATTGCGGACAAGCGGCCCATCTGCAACTTCTGTAGTCTTCCCAGACACGTTGCATGCCTGTGCCGCCGCTGTCCACTTCATACACGTGACCATCCACGCACAGCTGCGTACGACAATCCGTTGTCTTACGATCCAGACAGCGAATGACAACGTAATAACAACTTCCCCGCCCAAGCCTTCGACCAGTTTCTGACTGCCGTTCTCCTTCACCTCGCCGTCGCTCGCTCTCCCCGATGCGTCAACGTCCCTCTATCACTGACACGGAAAACTAAGCAGCGCAGTTCTCGAGGCAAGCAGCGCGAAGAGAAGTCACCTTCTCTTCGCTTGGCAATGCCATATCTGACGACGTTTGGCTTTCCTGCGCCAAGTTGTCTCTCACTGACGACATCCAGAAACCTTCCCATAGGTCTGTTCTGTCACCTGTATCCTGTTTCGTTGTCTCCGACTCTACCGTCCTCTTCACGCTTTCCAGTGCTTTCTTTCATCGCCACCTCTCACCACTCCCAACCACGCTGCTTAGATTTCAAGCTGATGCGACACACTTTTCTGTATACAACCACGTCAAATTCCCGATTACGTTGATTCTCGGCGAATCTTTCGGCACCGTGGAGCTTTCGACACCCTTACCACGTTGGAAATTCCTGTTGGATCATCAAAGGTCAGCATCCTCTACTGTAATCCCGTAACGGGCACATCGCATGAAGACGTTTTCACTCACGTCATCCGCAACGATTTAAACCACAAGCAATGCCGTTACCTTCTTCATGTCCTCTACAAATTTCGCCTTGCTTTTGACAGTCATAGCACTCCTCTAGGTGGAACGACGACTGCATATCACCGGATTGGACCGGAATGCACCTTATTAATTCGGAGCGTCTGAAAAATGTGGAATCCTTTTGTGTAGCAAATTTATGTCTCATTTTTTCAGTCACTGTCCTCAGGAATTACGCCCCTTGATTGGAAAATGGGCATGGTCGTTCCTGTCTACAGATTAGGTAACAGAGTCTCACGTTTGAATTACCGCCTGATTTTGCTCTAGAGTGCCTTGAAAATTATGTAACACGTCATCTAGTCGCCAATTGGCAACTTCTTGGACTCGAACAATTTTTTCATCCTTCACAACACGGGTTTCGTAAGGGCTTCTCATGCGAAACTCAGGTAGCAGTGTTCCTTCCCGACGTGCACACTAATCTTGACTGTAACATGCGAAATGGCTCCATCTTTCTTGATTTTGCAAAAGCTTTTGACAAAATTCCTCCCCGCCGTCTGTTACTAAAACTTTCGAAGCTGAACCTATGTCCCAATATTCTTAAATAGATTGAACAATTCATAACTAATCGTTCTCAGTCGGTCTATCTTAACGGCCATCTGTCCAAACCCCTCCCAGTTACCTCAGGCGTTCCACAAGGGTCTCTCCTTGGCCCCCTCCTATTCTTAATATATATTAACGACATACCACTGCATGTTTCCAGTAGTATTCGAATGCTCGCTGCTGATTGTTTCATTTACCGCACCATTGCTAATTCTCATAACCTACATATCCCCCGGACAGATCTTAAAAGCGCCCTAAATTGGTGCAATGAGTGGCTAAAATCCCTCAATCCTACCAAATGCAAACTCATGTCCTTCTCTCGCCGTCACGATCCCTATCACTTTGATTATTCAATTTCTAACGCATTGATTGAACTAGTACAATCATATAATTATCTAGGATTCACCATCTCTTCCAATTTATCATGGCGCGCCCATATTAGTAACATCATTTTAGCATCCAACAAAAAACTCGGTTTTCTAAATCGCCACCTTGGCCTTGCCTCACCACATGTTAAATTGCTGGCGTATAAAGCCCTTGTAAGACCCAAATTAGAATATGCAGCTGCTACCCGGACCCAGTATCAAGTGTATTTAATAACACCATTGGAAGCCGTTCATAATCGTGCCGCCCCATTCAGCCATTCCTGATATTCATACGACGTCAGTATTTCATCTTTGAAAGCACAATCCGGACTACTGTCCCTCTCCTATCGTCGCCGCATTGCTAGCCTCGCCCTTTTTCAGAAGCTTTTTATTTTATTCTTCTCTCAATCAAACACCGTATATTACAGCCGCCGCACGCATATCCTACAGCACCAGTCATCCATTTCAATGTGCCCGTCCGCCATTGCCACACTACTACGGTTCCTGCGTCATTATTTTTTTTGGAGCAGCTACAGACTGGAACGGCCTACCCTAAGATATCGTCTCCATCGCTACATCATCCACTTTCTAAGAACGCATAACTGACTATATTCAATGTTAAATAATCTTTGCTGTTTGTTTCTTGTTATTCAAAATATTATCCCACCCCTTGTATAACACCCTCTGAAATGGGCAAGCTTTAAGGAAATAAACTGCACTGAGCTGAACTGATTGATACCGGGGCTCACCCACTGCTACGGCAGTGACCATACCGCGTATAGTCGACAGAACTACGCATTATTGAAGAACAAGAAGGTGAAATGCTAAAGCATGGCGTCATTGAAGCGTCCGACAGTCCATGGGCATCGCCAGTTGTTTTCGTTAAAACTAAGGATGGCTCGATCCGCTTTTGTGTGGCTTATCGTTGCCTAAAGAAAATAACCCGAAAGGATGTCTATCCATTGCCGTGTATCGACGAAGCCCTACACTGCTTACAAGGTGCAGAGTTCTCTGCCTCCCTCGATCTAGGCTGTAGTTATTGGCAAGTGCGTATGGCTGCAGACGGTAAGCCAAAAACTGCTTTCATCACACCAGATGGCTTATACGAAGTTCGTGTGATGCCATTCGCCCTATGCAAAGCGCCCGTGACATTAGAGCGCATGGTGGATACCATTCTACAAGACCTCAAATGGAACAGGTGCTTGTGTTATTTGGATGATGTTGTAATGTTCGCACCAGCTTTTCCTACCCACTTTCATCGCTGGGAGCCGGTTTTACGCTCTCTCAGTGACAAAGGCCGCCACTAAATTTGAAAAATTGTGACTTTAGGGTACGGAAGCTGAACATTCTCGGACATGTCGTGTCGAAGGATGGTGTTCTCCCTGATGCCACTAAGCTACGTGCTGTTAAAGAATTCCCGAGGCCCACGTCTCTAAAAGACTTGCGTAGTTTCATTGCCCTCTGCTCATACTTCCGCCACTTCATTCCAAATTTCGGTTTGATTATGGAACCATCGATATAGCTTCTTCGGGAAGACCCCAGTATTTCCGCGTGGTCCACGGCTTGCGATGATGCCTATGACACGCTACGTCGCCTGCTCACAACACCACCGATACTGCGGCATCTCGATCAAACTGCTCCCACGGATATCCTTACGGCGCTAGAGGTGTTGGTTTTTGCGCTGTGCTCCCTCAGCGAAAGCGCGGCTACGAATAAAAATTTGGAGGAAGCTTAAGCTTCGCCTTCAAGAGTGGAACGCGATAGCGTTATCGCACCCCGTTCGCACCGCCTACTCAAACGCGCTACGCCAGCCAAACGTCGCGATCGGCACAGATAGCCGGGCCCCGACGCGCCATGAAGGCGGACGCGATCATGGGGCGAGTGGCGCGCCACGTGTCGGGGCAGCGCCGTACATTGCGAGGAGGAGGTCTTCTGTGTTTGCCGCAACATGGCTCTGCGTGTGCGCAGAGCGCAGAAGAAATGTAGCGGAAACGTACTTCGCTACTCGTGAAGCTGCGACTTCGGTAAGTTACATGGTCATAATTACCGATATATACCGCAGTATAACTTTCTACGGGACGTTTCTAAGGCCACACCGCATTCAGTAGAGGCGAGTTTGTCCCGTTTTGAAGGAGCGAACTCGTGGCTGAGTGGTAGCGTCTCTGTTTCACACTCCAGAGACCCTGGTTCGATTCCCACCTGCCCATCTTGCAAGATGTTTTTCATTTATGAAGTGCCTTCTGCTATTTATCGCTCACGGCCAACGCCGCCGACACCGGCTTTTCTGCGACACGAGCTCCTTAATGCTGTCGCGTTAATATGTTGTTGCTTACGCGAGGGGCACTCTCACAAAAGCTGAAGCGAATTATTCAGTCACGGAAAAAGAATGTCTAGCGATCGTAACTAGGCCATAACAAAATTTCGTCCATGCTTGTATGGCCGGTCCTTCGATATTACTAGTCACCACGCAGTTTGCTGGTTGTCGTCTCTCAAAGATCCCTGTAGCCGCCTAGCCAGGTGGGCACTGAGGCTACAAGAGTAAGACATCCGGGTTATCTACCGCTCAGTCAAGAAGCTCGCCGATGCCGATGCTCTTTCATGCTCGCCTATCCACGCTGACATTGCCAGTGTCTCGGGTCCTAGACGACCCACTTCCTCCATTAGCTTCTGCAAGATGGCTTTGGAGCAGCGCCGCGACTCCTGGATTTCATCTTTGATAGATTACCTCTCTGATACGCCCGCCCACCCACTATCGCAAGCCCTACGCTGAAAAGCTTCGCATTTCGCCATCCGCGACGGAATCGCCGTAACTACCGTGCTGACGGCCGCAAATGGCTGCTTGTAATACCCCGGCGACTCCGCGCTGATGTATGCGCCGTTTTTCACGCCAATCCTGAGTGCGCACACCCTGATATCTTAAAGACCTACACCAGACTACCTCAAATGTTTTGTTGGCGCTCTATGTACAACTCTTTGCAAAGTACATTCGCTCTTGCATAGAATGTCAACGCCGTAAGCCTGATCATTGCCGCTCTTCTGGACCAATGCAACAATGCAACAGAGGGCACGGCCAGTGACATCGTGGGGGGTGGTCTGGTACTTGAACAGTACCCAGGTAATCTGCGTCCGGAAATCCCCAATCTGGCTCTTCTTGAGCTTGTCCTTGATAGTTTGCACCATCCGCTCAGCTGCACCGTTTGAAGCAGGGTGGTACGGCGGAATCGTCATCCGGCGGATTCTGTTCTTCGTCAGCCAGGCCAGGTACTCTGTGCTGGCGAAAGCAGATACCGCAGATCTGGAGGGCACCTCCGGGTACGTGTGCTCCAGCATGAACACTTCAGCAGGTTATGGAACAGCATCAGGTACCTCTGGCAGGGGCAGGCGGCTCAGGGCATCAGCAGGTCCCAGGTTTTTTTCCGGGCGGTAAACTAGCTGGTAACTGTAAGCTGCCTGCCTCAGGGCCCAGCGTACCACACGAGGTGATGCCTGCACGGGAACTGCCTTGTCAGGCCCCAGCAGCCCCTATTGCGGCTTGTGGTCCGTGACCGCATCGAACTTTCGGCCCCACAGAGACTGGTGGAAGTGTTCCACAACAAGCCCTGAGGACTGGGAACAACCAATACGTTCGTGTGTAATGCGAAACACGCATACCTGCACAATATTTTTCTCTAGAAAACAGTTATAAGCCTGATATCATGTCAGAAAAAAATTTATGGCCCTTTCAATCGTGCCAATGCAAATCAAAATATCACTGAATTAAAATTAAATGGTGAATCAGCGTAGGGTACTATACTGGCACAAGCTTTTAATGACTTTTTCTTGAACCTAGAAAAAAACTCCCATAATTTTTATGCAACCAATATGGTTGAAAAACAAAAACCCTAACAGCCTTTTCTAAACCCGACGAGCGAATCTGAAGCTTTCGCAACACTTTGTTCGCTTAGAAACAGCGCAGCTCTGGACATAAAAAATTTACAAATAAAGCCTGTAAAATACATAGCCGATTCAATTGTACCGGTACTCACTCATATCCACAATCTAGCCCTCTCAGCCGGAACTTTCCCACAAAAAATGCAAATTTCAAAGTTATTGTAATTTTTAAAAGCTGAAATAAAAGCAACCTTGCCAATTACAGACCAATTTCTCTTCTACAGCTGTTCTCTAAAGGTCTGGAGAAACTGTTACATTCTAGGATTTCTCCTTTCGTAGATAAATTCAATTTCATGAGTGATTGTCAGTTTCGTTTTCGCAAAGGTCAATCGACGGAGCATGCTCTGTTAACACAAAAAAAGAATTATTCTAAATGTATTTGAGGAAAAACAGTTCATTATTGGAATATGTGTAGACCATTCAAAAGCATTTGACAGTTTGAACCATGACACATTATTAGTAAAACTTGAACTTTGCGGGATAAGAGGAGTACCTTTAAAACTTTTAACATCATACTTTAAATACCGGAAAGAGTGCGTTTCTATCAATGACAACTGTAGCACGGCTGAATCTGGAGTCATCACGGCGCACCAGTAATCCCGTGATCTGTTACGTCACGTTGGTTTCACTATATATGTAACTGCATCATCATCATCAGCCTGGTTACACCCACTGCAGGGCAAAGGCCTCTCCCATACTTCTCCAACAACCCCGGTCATGTAATAATTGTGGCCATGTCGTCCCTGCAAACTTCTTAATCTCATCCACCCACCTAACTTTATGCCGCCCCCTGCTACGCTTCCCTTCCCTTGGGATCCAGTCCGTAGCTATTAGTGACCATCGGTTATCTTCCCTCCTTATTACATGTCCTGCACGTGCCCATTTCTTGATTTCAACTAAGATGTCATTAACTCGCGTTTGTTCCCTCACCCAATCTGCTCTTTTCTTATCCCTTAATGTTACACCCATCATTCTTCGCTCCATAGCTCGTTGCGTCATCCTCAATTTAAGTAGAACCCTCTTCGTAAGCCTCCAGGTTTCTGCCCCGTAGGGGAGTACTGGTAAGACACAGCTATTATACACCTTTCTCTTGAGGGACAATGGCAACCTGCTGTTCATGATCTGGGAATGCCTGCCAAACGCACTCCAGCCCATTCTTATTCTTCTGATTATTTCCGTCTCATGATCCGGATCCGCCGTCACTACCTGCCCTAAGTAGATGTATTCCTTTACCAATTCCAGTGCCTTGTTACCTATTGTAAATTGCTGTTCTCTTCCGAGACTGTTAAACATTATTGAGTTTTCTGCAGATTAATTTTTAGACACACTCTTCTACTTTGCCTCTCCAGGCCAGTGAGCATGCATTGCAATTGGTCCCCCGAGTTACTAAGCATGGCAATACCATCAGCGAATATTCTCCATTAACTTTTATCCCCAATTCTTCCGAATCCAGGTCTCTGAATACCTCCTGTAAACAAGCTATGAATAGCATTGGAGAGATCGTATCTCCCTGTCTGACGCCTTTCTTTATTGAGATTTTGTTGCTTTCTTTATGGAGGACTACGCTGGCTGTGGAGCCGCTATAGATATCTTTCAGTATTTTTACATACGGCTCGTCTACACCCTGATTCCGTAATGCCTCCATGACTGCTGAGGTTTCGACAGAATCAAACGCTTTCTCATAATCAATGAAAGCTATATATAACGATTGGTTATATTCCGCACATTTCTCTATCACCTGATTGATAGTGTGAATATGGTCTATTGTTGAGTAGCCTTTACGGAATCCTGCCTGGTCCTTTGGTTGACGGAAGCCCAAGGTGTTCCTGATTCTATTTGCAACTACCTTAGTAAATACTTTGTAGGCAACGGGCAGTAAGCTGATCGGTCTATAATTTTTCAAGTCTTTGGCGTCCCCTTTCTTATGGATTAGGATTATGTTAGCGTTTTTCCAATATTCCGGTACGCTAGAAGAAATGAGGCATTGCGTATACAGGGTGGCCAGTTCCTCTAGAACAATCTACCCACCATCCTTCAACAAATCTGCTGTTACCTGATCCTCCCCAGCTGCCTTCCCCCTTTGCATAGCTCCCAAGGCTTTCTATACTTCTTCCGGCGTTACCTGTGGGATTTAGAATTCCTCCAGACTATTATCTCTTCTATTATCGTCGTGGGTGCCACTGGTACTGTATAAATCTCTATAGAACTCCTCAGCCACTTGAACTATCTCATCCATATTAGTAATGACTTTGCCGGCTTTGTCTCTTAACGCACACATCTGATTCTTGCCTATTCCTAGTTTCTTCTTTACTGCTTTTAGGCTTCCTCCGTTCCTGCGAGCATGTTCAATTCCATCCATATGATACTTCCTTATGTAAGCTGTCTTACGCTTGTTGATTAACTTGCAAAGTTCTGCCTGTTCTATTCTAGCTGTGGCGTTACAGGCTTTCATACATTGGCGTTTCTTGATCAGATCTTTTGTCTCCTGCGATAGCTTACTGGTATCTTGTCTAACGGAGTTACCACCGACTTCTATTGCACACTCTTTAATGATGCCCAGAAGTGGGTAATATGCATGTGGCACTGTAGTTGTAGTGGGTAATATGCATGTGGCACTGTGCGGACTGCCACCGCTGCGGCGCGAGACACGAGCGTGGGTTGTTGATGCGAAGCGCTAGGACTCGTGATCTAGAGCTACCTGTGATCCCTCGAACGAGCTACAATAAACCCCATTTCATTTGGTGGAGGTACCGGGGTAACCTCGAAAACTGGAACTCCGAAGCCGGACGCTACCGACTGCTGCGACCATGCCTGACGAAACCACCCAGGAAGATGCACCATAGCCTCCGACAGTCATCGTTTCCGGTGCATTGCGCCAGCGTGATCCTGCCATCTTTAGCGGCACCGATGATCATGATGTGGAGGATTGGTTGTCATCTTACGAAAGGGTGAGCCAGCATAACAAGTGGGACGACGTCACGAAGTTGCACAATGTGCTGTTTTACTTAACCGGCGTCGCGAACCTCTGGTTCCGAAACCAGGAACATGATTTCACAACGTGGAGCAGATTCAAGACAAGTTTCACAGAAGTGTTCGGGCGCCCCGCTGTGCGCAAGCTTCGCGCAGAACAACGCTTGCGGGGGCGCGCGCAACATCACGGTGAAACGTTCACAAGTTACATCTAAGATGTCATTGACCTGTGTAAGCGCGTGAATCCGTCAATGGCGGAACAGGACAAGATAAAACACATTATGAAAGGCATTGATGAAGACGCATTTCAAATGTTGCTAGCGAAGGATCCGCGTACCGTGGCCGAAGTTATCAACTTGTGCCAAAGTTTTGACGAGCTACGGAAACAACGCATCTTAGCTCGGCGCCCACCGCCTACGGAAGATTCGTTAGCAGCACTGGTTATTGGCGACAACCACACAACTTTGTTGACGCAAATAAAAGAATTTGTGCGCGAGGAGGTCGCGTGACAGCTCTCGGTTTTGCCGACCACGGAGAAGCCTTCTCAATATTTGGCTCCAGCGATCCGACAGCTAATTCAAGAGCAAGTGACCGAAGCTCTTCCACCTCTGTGTCAGCCGGCTCCTGTGGCCGCGCCTCTGACGTATGCTGAAGCCGCTGCACGGGCGCCTCGTCTGCCGGGATTCTCACCTCCGCCTTCAGCGCCTCTCCAGCCGGTGTTCTCTCATCCGCCCTCGCCTCGCCAGCAGGTCGCTCCCTTTTTCAGCGCACAGCAGCAAGGCACAAATCCTTGGCGCACTGCTGACAACCGCCCTATATGCTATGCCTGCGGTACACCGGGACATGTAGCGCGCTTCTGCCGCCGGCGCTTGCCGGCCTTCTTGGGCACCGCGCGACCACCCAGCTCCGGCTTCCGACCATACCGTATGCCTCAGCGACCACCACCGGAAGTCTACGCTGCTGATGACATACCAGCACCGCAGTCACAGCTCTACAATACTCGTCGCTCGCCTTCCCCTCGTCGGCGCTCATTCTCACCCATGCGTCGTAGGCCCAGTGCCAGTACTACTGAGGCGGAAAACTGATTGCCGCAGTTCCTGAGGCACGAACTGCGTCATCGTCGGAACATCAAAGTCCTCGTTTTTTCCCCCGCTAACGTTATTGAAGTGTCTGTTGGTGGCATCAAATGTCTTGCGCTCGTCGATACAGGTGCTGCTGTATCTGTGATTAGTGAGAAACTTTGCCGTGAATTACGGAAAGTGACCATGATGCCTTCGGTATTATTGCTTAGAACAGCCAGTGCACAACAAGTTCAGCCAGTCGCTATGTGCACTGCCAGGGTGTTGATTCGAGACATTTTGTATTCGATTGATTTCTTTGTGCTAACTTGTTGCTCCCACGATGTGATTCTAGGTTGGGATTTTCTGTCGCGCCATCACGCCGTCATTGACTGTGCACGTGCTGAGGTTCAGTTCTCCGTTCTGTGCGATTTGCCATCTCACGACTTTCAAGTTCATGATGTTACCAGGATCTGTGTAGCTTCAGATACTGACCTTCCCCCTCACAGCGCGGTATTTGTCCCTCTTTCATGCGCATCGCTTGCCGAAGCGACGGTCATGTTTTCACCCGCTGCCGTCTTCATTCGCCGCCAGCCTATATTGTTCCCTTTCTCCCTCCTCACGGTTCACCATGGGGCTGCAGAAATACTGATTTCTAACCCAAATTCGTACACTTTGGCTTTGCACTGTGGCGAGACTATTGGTACCATCCAGACTGTGGACGCTGATGTTATTGTGCATTTCCCTGTTCCCGACGACGTGGATACTGCCAACGTAACAGCACTGGCACCCCATGTGCCATCTAACCGAGTACCACCGGATGTTTTTTCTCGCTCTATTGCCGATGACCTCGAGCCGACACAACGTGAGCGGCTTATTACTCTTTTAAATGATTTTCACGCCTCTTTTGACCGCAACCAAGCATCATTAGGCCGCACAAGTACCGTCTCTCACCACATTGATACGGGACACCACGCACCATTACGCCAGCGTCCGTACCGCGTGTTATCCACCGAGCGTCGTGTCATCGCCGAGCAAGTTGAAGACATGCTTGAACGTGGTGTTGTCAAGCCATCCTGCAGCCCTTGGTCATCTTCTGTAGTACTCATTAAGAAAAAAGATGGCTCGATTCATTTCTGTGTGGACTATCGCCGCCTCAACAAGATTACACGAAAAGATGTCTATCCTCTACCGCGCATAGATGACGCCCTGGATTGTCTTCATGGCGCCGAATTCTTTTCTTTTTTGGACTTACGATCGGGCTATTGGCAAGTGCCAGTGGATGAATCCGACCGCTCGAAGACAGCTTTTATTACGCCTGATGGCCTGTATGAGTTTACAGTAATGCCATTCGGCCTCTGCAATGCACCCGCAACATTCGAAAAGATGATGGACAATCTTCTACGAGGCCTCAAATGGAAGACGTGCTTGTGTAATTTAGACGACGTGGTAGTTTTCTCCCCTGATTTCACCACTCACCTCTCTCGTCTACGCGAAGTCCTTACTTGCCTTACCACCGCCGGCCTTCAACTTAACTTGAAAAAGTGCCGCTTCGGAGCCCGCCAGCTGACCATACTTGGCCATGTCGTGTCCAAAGACGGCGTCCTTCCCGACCCTGACAAACTTCGTGCTGTCGCAGAATTTCCGCGGCCGACTACAGTGAATGAGCTCCGCAGTTTCGTCGGTCCTTGCTCTTATTTTCGCCGCTTTGTGCGCAATTTTGCCTGCATCATCGCTCCCCTGACGAAGCTCCTGGCTGGCTCTGGTGACCTTCGCGACTGGACTCCGGCATGTGACCAAGCCTTCACCATTTTGCGTCGTCGGCTTACCTCACCGCCTGTTCTACGCCACTACGACCCGAGTGCACCGACTGAAGTTCATACCGACGCCAGCGGCGTTGGTCTTGGAGCCGTCCTTGCACAACGGAAGCCTGGCTTTCCAGAATATGTGTTTGCATATGCGAGTCGTGCTCTCACGAAGGCAGAATCCAATTATTCTGTCACGGAAAAAGAATGTTTAGCTATAGTTTGGGCCTTAAACAAATTTCGCCCTTACTTGTATGGCCGTCCGTTCGACGTTGTGACAGACCACCACGTGCTCTGCTGGCTTGCGTCACTGAAAGACCCGTCGGGGCGTCTTGGACGTTGGGCTCTTCGGATCCACGAATTTGACATTCGCGTCATTTATCGATCCGGGCGCCAACATTCTGATGTAGATGCGCTCTCCCGTGCGCCCATGCGATCCGACGAAAGGCCACCTTCACCCATAGAGTGCCCGGTTGCTACGCTTGCTGTTACTGACATGCCGTCTGAACAGAGAAAAGATCCGTGGATTGTGTCTCTCATTGACATTCTTAGCAGTTCTTCAACGTCTACATGCCCTCGAGCCATTCGTCGCCAAGCCACCCACTTCGTGCTACGGGACGCCATCTTGTACCGCCGAAACTATCAGCCCGACGGTCGCAAATGGCTGCTAGTCATCCCTCGCCATTTGCGTTCCGACGTATGCACGTATTTCCATGCAGACCCACAACAAGCTCATGCTGGCGTCCTGAAAACCTACGAGCGGCTCCGCCAGCGGTACTACTGGCGCGGCATGTATTCTTATGTCCGCAAATACATTCGGTCATGTGCAGCCTGTCAGCGACGCAAGACATCTTCTCATACGACAGGCCCTCTGCAACCTTTACCGTGTCCTGCACGTCCTTTTGATCGGGTTGGCATCGACCTTTATGCGCCTCTTCCATGCAGTGCTACCGGAAATCGTTGGATAATTGTCGCAGTAGACCACCTGACAAGATATGCTGAAACTGCTGCACTTGCTTCGGCTGCTGCTCGCGACGTCGCCGCATTCATCTTACGGCACTTCGTCTTACGGCACGGCGCACCGCGAGAACTGCTCAGTGACCGAGGCCGTGTCTTCTTGTCCTAAGTTATTAATGAGCTACTCGCCGCGTGCCGCACTATTCACCGCACCACTACGGCGTATCACCCACAAACTAACGGTCTAACGGAACGATTCAACCGCACCCTTGGGGACATGCTCACCATGTATGTTGCGTCGGATCATTCCAATTGGGACGATGTCCTCCCTTTTGTGACGTACGCATACAATACCGCCGTTCAGGCTACCACAGGCTTCTCACCATATTTTTTCCTTTTTTATGGGCGTGAACCATCCACTACCCTCGACACCGTACTACCATATCACCCGGATGCCTTTGAATTCACCCCTCTTTCCGAAGTTGCTCGCCATGCTGAAGAGTGCCGCCAACTGGCTCGCTCGTTCACGTCGGATACCCAAGGAATCCACAAAGATCGCCACGACAACGATCAGCCCACACAGTCCTTCGCCGTGGACTCTCACGTCTAGCTTCGGCTGCCCTTCCAAGCTCCAGGCCTTAGCCCAAAGCTTGCTCCGAAATATCAAGGTCCGTACCGGATCGTCGCGTGTACTTCGCCTGTGAATTATGTGGTCGAACCGGTGACGCCATCTTCGGACAAACGCCGCCGTGGCCGTGACACTGTTCACGTCAGCCGCCTGAAGCCGTACCACGACCCCCTTATCGTATCATCGCCTTAGGTCGCCAGTATGGCTCCTCTTCGCCCCGGGGGAAGTTGTAGTGGATAATATGCATGTGGCACTGTAGTTGTAGTGGGTAATATGCATGTGGCACTGTGCGGACTGCCACCGCTGCGGCGCGAGACACGAGCGCGGGTTGTTGATGCGAAGCGCTAGGACTCGTGATCTAGAGCTACCTGCCATCCCTCGAACGAGCTACAATAAACCCCATTTCAGCCCATAAGATTGTCGTTCATTGCTTCAACACTAAGGTCCTCTTCCTGAGTTAAAGCCGAAGACCTGTTCTGTAGCTTTATCCGGAATTCCTCTATTTTCCATCTTACCGCTAACTCACTGATCGGCTTCTTATGTACCAGTTCCTTCCGTTCCCTCCTCAAGTATAGGCTAATTCGCGTTCTGACCGTCCTATGGTCACTGCAGCGCACCTTGCCGAGCACGTCTACATCTTGTATGATGCCATGATTAGCGCAGAGTATAAGGTCTATTTCATTTCTAGTCTCGCCATTCCGGCTCCTCCACGTCGAATTTCGGCTATCCCGTTTGCAGAATAAGGTATTCATTATTCGCACATTATTCTGTTCTGCAAACTCTACTAATAACTTTCCCCTGCTATCCCTAGAGGCTTTGCCATATTCCCCAATGATTTGTCTCCGGACTGCTTCTTGCCTACCCTGGGATTGAAGTCGCGCATCAGTATAGTGTATTTTGTTTTGACTTTACCCATTGCCGATTCCACGTCTTCATAAAAGCTTTGTACTTCGTGGTCATCGTGACTGGATGTAGGGTCGTGGACCTGTACGACCTTCAATTTGTACCTCGTATTCAGTTTCACAACAATACCTGCCACCCTCTCGTTAATGCTATAGAATTCCTGTGTGTTGCCAGCTATATCCTTATTAATCAGGAATCCGACTCCTAGTTCTCGTCTCTCCGCTAAGCCCCGGGCCCCGGTAACACAGGACGTGCCTGCTTTTTGGCACTGTATAAGCTCCTTTAGTCCTCCTAACTTCACTGAACTCTATTATATTCCATTTACTGCCCTGTAATTCTTCCAACAGCACTGCTACACTCGCCTCACTGGATAAAGTTCTAGCTTTAAACGTTGCCAGGTTCAAACTCAAATGGCGGCCTGTTCGGACCCAGGTATCCTTAGCAGCCTCTACTGCGTGACAGGTCTGACCGCCGCCGTAGTCAGTTGCTCCGCAGTTGCTGTACAACCGCTATATAACCGCTATATAAGCGTGAAAAAAAAGATAGGCATGCGCTCATTGATAAAGGAATGCAGAACCTGCTGTGAAAGAGCTAGGGGCCTGGTCAGCTGCAGTGCACTTTTTAAACAAGTAAGGTCGACGGACTACTATAGGTGAGTGAATAACTGCAATAGAAAGCACGGGGCGACTTCTGCAATGCAGCTGTTTGGCCGGCTTCTGCTTCATCGGCGCGTGCCAAGTTAATTCGCGATGATGGAGGCAACAGCAACAGCTCATCACCTTCCCACGCTGAGGCGTCCCTTGCTCGTCCGCTGTTGATGGGCTGAATGTTAATCAAGCCTACTTTGAGCGTATTTCAAGAACTTCTTGGGAAGACACTGTGCTCAGGTTTGTCATCTGCTGTTTGAAGAGGAACAAAAATTGTTTTTAATGATTTTTCTGTTGGAGAAGTGTTGAGTATGCCGATTGTTTGAACATGCCTTTTCTAGCCATCTTTTATGGTGCAGGGCTAGCCTAGTTATTGATTTCATGCAAACTGTACATGAACCATTTGCAATTAACAAATGCAAATAGTGCGCGTATCCATATCTAGTTTTAATCATAGCACTTCTCATGTTAACAACATTCCCTTAGATTTCGTCAAGTCATATAAATATCTTGCTGTACTCTTACAAATAACTAAAAGTGGACCATTGTTATAGATAACGTCATTAACGACGTTAATTATATTCTTCGGTACTAACGCCGCAACTTTTCCAAAGCGCTGTCTACGCTAAAAGCACAACTTTACAAGACTGTTATATGTTCGAAACTTGAATATGCATCTGCATTATAGGATCCCAGTCACGTTAATCTTATTACTTTACCTCAACTAGTAAACAATACATCTACTCGTTTCATCCTCTCGAATTATAACCGTACTTCGAGTATAACCTCAATGAAAACTAACCCAGAGGTTATTCAACTAACTAACCGCGGTAATGTCGCCCGTTTATCGCTATAAAAAAAATTCATCACCACACCTCACAACGACTTCATACTGCGGCCTCAGTACATCTCAAAATGCGTCGATCATCGCAGTAAGGTCGGATCCCAGTCCGGAATTGATTCATGATACATTAGTCTTTTTTTCATGACACATAAGTCTTTCTTTCAACTTTTCATCCCCCGTACATCTCAGAAATGGAACTACCTTCCCTCAAGTATTGTAGCCATCACCGATAACAGACTTTTTGGCAAAACATAAGCTAAAATGGTTTAATCAGGAGAATTATTAAATTACTGCAACTCACCACACTTGTTTGTTCGTGCTTTACTACTTTGTAACCACTCCCCTCTTTAATGACCTATGGCCCTGAGGGTATTTTAAAGAGAAAAATAAAATAATAAAATGAACAGTGTCTGTCAGAGTTAAACAACCTCCAGGGTTAGTTCGCCGTGCGGCTAATTACGTGCTCCAGGCAGAGACGCCAAGTAAAGCGGCACGTAAATAAGCAGACAATTGTTTTTATTGGACGTACGTTATTAAACTCTGTGCTTTATTACTTGAACAAAGGTTTTGAGAAGTCAGTCAGCTGTGATAAGCAGCAGCCCATCGGTATCGATAGCAGTCCGTGCCGTTTATCAATTCAAATTGTACGGCGGTTATATTTGCGAATGGGGTGGTAGTTTGAGGTTCATTTTAATGAGATAATAATATATCAGCCAGTTTATGCGGCCAAAATTTGATAGCTGCTGCCAGGCGAACGTGTTTAAAGACGGTGAATTTTATCAGCTGCGGCGTTTCACTGGCATAGCGGCTACATACACGGCTTTTGTCGTCAGTGATCTGTCGTGTATGGCTGCGTAATGACGTGTTGCTTGAAAATAATGTGCTAGCTAGCGTGAAAACTCGTCGCTGGAACTGAACACAGTGTCTTCGTAAATTACACACGAAAGCGGACTAACCTTGCAGCCTGTGGGTGTGTGCACCGGTGAGGGAAAAAACACTGCTTCGCTTTTTCAACTTTGAATGTCTTCGAGTGCGAGGCGGATAAAACACATTCCTGTAGTCATGTTTTTTTTTTAAATGGAAAATAATGATAAAGTTATCGTTGTTCAAAGGCAATTCAAACAAAGCTCTTGTTTTTTTTTTCCACGTTGCTAAAATTCCTAAGACGGAGTACAGCATAAAAAATAAATAGTTTTGACTGTGTCTGCATGAATGATACACTGTGATAAATTCACAGCACATTAGTGCAAGTGTACTACCGGTGATACAGTTCGATTAATATCATTTGATACATAATGAAATTACTGTGTTTATTACCTAGGAGCTGGCAAAAAATTTAATTGAGGCTTCACTAAGTACAGGCCGCACAAGGACTCCACTGAAAGAAATACACACTCAAAACTGTGTTGTGTGTGTGTGTGTGCGTGCTTTTCTGTCATGGAGCGTTTTGCGCACTGTTCTTAGTCATACCTGAATCACAGACTCACCCACGCTTCTACCATAGTAATTGAGGCTTTATTCATTTGCTTTCACCCTCCAAGACGCTGGTCATATTTGTTCAGCCCTATGGACTCTATTGTCCCTGGACGTACAAGTCAACAGTGAATGTGTCACCGCAGAGCCAGATTCTTCGCAAGGTATGCTTCTGAACCCTGAAACTAGAACTGTGCTTCGTACGATGATTCTACTAAGTTTTGTTTGACTCTTTTTTGCTTGCATGTCTGTCATGACTTCATCATTTCTCTGTTCAGGATGAAGGACAAAAGAGTGATTATTGGTTTGGAAGCTGCCCACACCAAGCTATAAGGAGCTCAACGGTCACCAAAATGACAACAGGTCCTGTTGAACTACGTGCCTCACCATGAAATATTTGCGAGTTTACCAGATAGAAGGCTGTGAGCCCTATCAGGAAAGCAGCAGTCTACAGTTTTGTATCATACCGAGCAGGAATGCTAAAATTTGACACGCAAGCTTACTTTCGTTTTATAAGGGCGTTTGACATGTTGTAACAGAAGTAACATGTTGTTTAACAGAAGTAACATGTTGAATCCCAACTTGGTTCTTTTCTCGCCATTGCGGCCTTGACGACCAGAATAGAAACAGTGTAGCAAGCTCGTACTTGCTTATTCACATACTCTGCCATCTGCTATTTGCAAGTCAGATTGACGGGCATTATCACGAAGTATCGCATGCTCCCTTATAGCGTTAATTTGTTACACGAAACTGCAAAGAATTTTAACGCCTTCAAAACCGCTTAGTGCAATTTTGAGGAAATGATGCTTCAAGTTGACTGAAACTCTGGCAATCACTCTTTCCTTTATTATTCTATTTTTTATATAAAGTACCCTCTGCGCCATATGCTATTAAAGAGGGGAGTGGTTACAAAGCAGTAGGGTAAAACAAACGAACAAGAGCAGTGCGTTCTGGTAACGCAATCATTCTCCTGATCATACAATATTAGCTAATGTTCTGGAAAAAAAGTTTGTTATCGGTGATGGCTACGATACTTGAGGGAGGGGGGTTCCATTCCTGAGACGTACGGGGAATGAAATATTGAAAGAAAGACTTCGTGTAACAATAGTCAATTCCTAGCTTACTGCGATTATCGGTGCGGTTTGAAATGTACTTGTGGCGGCAGTATGAAGTCGTCGTGAAGTGTGCCATGACGGAAACTTTTATGAAATAGCGAAACACGGGGCGACTAAGGCGGTTAGCTAGTGGAATAAGTGCTGGTTAGTTTCATTGAGGTTATACACGCGGTACGGCTACAATTTGAAAGAATGAAGCGAGCACAGTTATTTTGTACTAGTTAAAGTGGAGTAATGAGATTAACGCGACTGGGATCCCATATCGCAGATGCATATTCAAGTATGGAGCGTATTAATCTTGTAAAGGTGTAGATTTAAAGCAGACCGTGCTTTGAAACATTTACGCCGTAATTACCCGAGCATGTTAATAACATCGTTAATGATGTTCTCTATATTGGTCCAGTTTAAGTTATTAGTAATGTGCACACCAATATATTTATAGGACATGGAGAAATTTAAGGAACGTTGTTCAGATGGTAAGTGCTAGGATTAGAATTAGATCCTGATATATGCATTATTTTTCATTTGTTAATTTCGAAAGGCTCATGTACAGTTTGTATGAAATCAGTATAGGCTGCCCCTGCACCGTGAGAGGCGGCTAGAAACGGCAACTTCACATATACGGCCTACTCCACACTTCTCAAACATGATAAAGCAAAAATTACAATTTTTCTTTCTCTTCAAACAGCAGATGACATACCTGAGGACAGTGTGTTCACAAAAACTTTTTCAAATATACTTGAAGTTTGGCTTACCAATCAGCCAGTCAACAGTGGATGAGCAAAGGAAACCTCAGCGTGGGTACGTGTCTTCGGCTCGGCCCTCAGAAATATGTTTTATTGTTGAAACATTGGCTACAGGCTGAGGCTTCCCTTGCTCACCTTTGTTACTAAAGTGAAGTGTTCATCTCCTTGTAATCTTTTCGCATTGTTTCAACACACAAACCGTGATATTTCTTCAACATGAAACCGTAAATTGCATTTTCCAAGAATCCGTGAGCATTAATTGGACATACTTATGTGTTTATTTAGCGTTCTTCTTTATACAGAATATTTTCAGAGGTCCTCGTAAGCACTGTTGTCTCCATAATGTTTCTTGCCTTCCTACGAGTATTCCACTTGTGTCAAAGCCTTTACTGCTGCACCTGAAGACTAACTGTGCAGCGAAAATATGAAGAACAGACAATATGTGATGTAAAATTTAGCATTAACGTTTTTTTTATTCTTCGTGTCTACCGCCAATGTGTAATGAAAACAACGCAACGTTACAGCTAGAGCTTATGTTACTGACAGTACATCTTTTTGCAGCACTTCTTAGGTTTCTTTTTTTTAATGTAGCTGAAATCATCGAAGGCAGGCAATATACGTAGAGTATGAAGCACGTTAAACAGCACTGTACGGAACACGAGTGTAGTCCAGCACGAATATCGTTGTCTGAAGCTGCGTTCTCCTTGCTTTGGCGGCCTGCCAAACACGATGAGAAAACTTCGTTCAATTTCAGCTTTCTGTTGCATTAAATAGATTACTATCTGTGTTTCTGCATGTTGTAAACTCAGTGACTGGCAGCATTAGCACCACCTGACCTGTACGAAAATTGCGGGCATGTACTGCTTCATTCACGATTGACAATAGACAATGTAAGCTTACTTGTCTGACGTGTTTTTTTTGCCAGTCGAGGGCTCTCAGTCACCTGGTGGCATAATAGTCATTTTATGTAATAGTCATTTAATATAATTTAAATATAATTTAATAGTAATGTAATATATATTATAATATAATATAATAGTCATCTTAAAGTACTGCACACAGGAACACCGTCCCGAAAGCGGTAACAAAACGCCCAAAAGCAGCGAGCAAGCAACGCAACGAACCCATCAGTCGCTACCGCAGCGGCCATATTGCTCACTACATAATGATGATGATATTAGTTTATAATTTGCCAGGGGGATCTCTCGGTCGCATACTTTATTTCACAACGCCGCCGATACTCTCATTTCCGTCGCACTGTGGAAGGTACAGTTTCCCTTGTCTAAGTTTATGTAGGTGTTGTGCGACCGCGTCTCCCCAGGGGAGCGCGCGCAGCGGACCAGCGTTTTCGCTAAACGAACAAGACAACAGACCGCACGAGCAGCGCCAGGTTGTCGGCGTCGTCTTAAAACGCGTCGCTGGCTTACCTGCAAGCGGAACAGCATCAGAGGTGTTTCACCACTGAAGAGGACCTGTGTTTCCCGCGAGAGTTTTCACCGTTTGGCCACGATTTGATGTCGATGACCGCGATCGACACCGGAAGAGAGTGTACTCGTGTTTTCAGAGTAACTCTAACCTTGTTCGCCAGGAGGCGCAGCAGAGTGCTCCACTAGACCGAGCTAAATCTCTTCCTTTCGTTCGGCGCTCCGCTGCCGTCTCCGCTCGCCAGCTAGCCCCGCTGAGCTACCACTCTCTAATATCCGCGCGCCTAGCTTCGTCACGCCAATGCGCTCTTCATCTCCGAGCGGACACGGAATGCATCTATGCCCGTTGGAGGTAGGCAAGCAGATACAGAAAACAGGCTTTACTCGCAGCCGCATTGAAAGAACATCGCGGGAGCCCAAGGACGTTGGCACGGCACACCAAGCAACTAGCAGGGTATGTATACTAACTCTGTGACCTGAGGGAAATGTCTGCTAACGCTTGTAAGCAGACGCTGGCTATCTATGTTCTGAGACGTAAACGCCACTTCCGGCAAGCGGTAATGGTGGTGTTAATTTTTCGGTTCCGGTTAAAAAAATAGCTCCCTTTGCGAACGTTTTGTGACGCACGCACTCGCACTTTAAGCGCAAGCTTTCGCACAGCTGTTAGTGTACGTCTAAATAATCTGAAACTGCGCTTGTTACGCAGTCGAAAATTTATTGCAGTTGACCCATAAAAGACAAACATTGAGCTGAGAAGGTGACATAATGCACAGGGCAGATAACAAGTGGATCGTTAGAGTTAGTGGGCGCGTGCCCCTCATGAATTACCAGGGTTATAGAGATTGTAACTCTCTCCGGTGCTTCGAAGAGTCAAGCCTTCGTCATATATATTTTCACGTTGTAGTGACGTTGAGCAGTACTGGCAATCACGAAACTAATTCTTTATTCGGCGAACTTGGCTCAATAAACAACTATAACGCTCAAGCACAACGATCGCGGCGAGTACAGGCGGAGATCGTACAAGTCTGATGGGGGCGCCAAGGGCGTCGGCTTTTATACATGATTCGTCCAAGTTTCCAGCGTCATCGCTGGTGCCCGCATGCCGTCCAGAAACTATACAACACTATTCGGGTCGGTCATAAAATCTGATAACACAAGGTTGAGCGACAACCTGGTCAACATCAACCGCCGCGGTTGCTCAGTGGCTATGGTGTTTGGCTGCTGAGCACGAGGTCGCGGGATCGAATCCCAGCCACGGCGGCCGCATTTCGATGGAGGCGAAATGCGAAAACACCCGTGTGCTTAGATTTAGGTGCACGTTACAGAACCCCAGGTGGTCGAAATTTCCGTAGTCCTCCACTACGGCGTGCCTCATCATCAGAAAGTGTTTTTTGGCACGTAAAACCCCAGAATTTAATTTTTTTTAACCTGGTCAACAGATAGAATTAACAATAACTTTCCAGAAATCCCTGATGTATGGATAACTAAGTTGTTAGAGCTCGGAAAGCGGTCCGCGGAAATAAACAAATGATAGGCAATTTACTCTGGTAAATATTCAGACAATAATGTTTGAATATTCACTCCAGCACGTTCCATAAGGCGACTGCGCTGCGGCGCGCGGCGATGGTTGGTGCAGCGTAGAGAACAGCCCGGCTCTCTCGTACTAAGTTCATCGTAAGATGGCTTTTGTTGGATTTTTATGCGAAGCATATTAACTTAGGTTTCGGGCCTTCGCGCGACGCCCGGCGGTGGCCACCATTGACCTTCAAGTGACCTTCAAGTAGGTCACGTGGCATGACGTCACGTGATGACGTCACACCGGCTGCAGATGGGGCCTCATATCGCGCCGTCGGTCGCCTCCCGGCGGTGGCCACCATTGACCCTGAAGTGAGATCACATGATGTGACGTCACGTGATGACGTCACACCGGCTGCAGATGGGGCCTCATATCGCGCCGTCGGACGTCGCCCGGCGGAGGCCTCCACGCTTCGGTTCGCGCCGTCGCGCGCGACGCGGCGGCGCTTCGCATCCACTGGGCTTAACCTTGATAAGCCTCCAATTTTTTTTCTTCCTTGCTGTGATGGTCAAACCGTATGCAAATAAGCATAAATTCAAAGAGTAGGCTGACGCGTCATTTCAACACTGCCCGACTCCTTGCAACCACCCGCCGTGTGCGCTCCGTCGTACATTTGCTTCCACAAACTGTTTTCACTTTAAAACCGAACTGCACAAGAGACATTCCGTGTAGCTTTTTCTTCGTAATAAACCAAAATATTTAAAGGCTAACTACACCTTTATTCTATATATGTCCAGTACAGCAAAAAGGCGTCTCCTTGCAACCTCCAATTATACCTGCAAGTTATGGTGCAGGTATTTACCATTGTGAAAATGTACTTGAAGAAACTTATTTCATGGCTGGCTAAGTTCACTCAAACAAAACCATCTAAACAAAACCATCTGGATACAGCTTACATGTGTATCCCCAGTTTACAATAATAAACATAACAGATTACAGAGCGATTATTTTTCAAACTCTCCAATACGTCCTGAGCTTTTTTAGTCTACTAAAATTTAGGTACCGGCTATAGTCGAATCTTGGAAGCCGTGGTAGCATTCGTTTGCAATTTGGATAAAGTGTAATTTCTCAACACAAATTACGGGAAAGCAACACGGAAGTTTTCAGTACCGTTTCATTTTGTTGTGGTAATTGAAATACGCACATCACGTCATTTGTAAAACCGAGAAAAATAACCATCAGTTTGTTAATACCGCAAATTTGTGTTTTCTTGCTCAAACCTTGGCATTCTTGTTATTATATGTACATTCAATTAAGTGATGGTTATTTTCTTACCCGACAGTTTTTTTTTCGTAAGCCAACTGTGTTATTACACTGCAATAGTTGGTGACTCATATGTTTGAAAACTGTGAGTGTCTGGCGCAGTTCATTACGAAAGTTCAATGTGTAGTGGCAGCCAGTGCGACGGTATTCGCGTACGATCAGTAATGGTTGCACGAGCTCTCCAGGCTGATACGGAATTGTAAACGAAAGTTGTTTTGTCATTGAAAGGCTGATACATTGAGCACCCGAATTAGCTATTGCTTGTTCAGAGCTGCGCAGTCTCGCACTCAAGCAGCGCTGCCTAAATGGAGTGACTATTGTATTATGCAAGTTACATTTTGAGTGCATTTGAGACATTTATTTATTTATTTATTTATTTAATATACCTTAACGGCACCAGAGTGATACATTGAGTAAGTGGGGCAGTACATAGAACACACATAATAGAATATATGACAGCTATGAAATCGTATCAGTTTGTAAACTACAACCGTAAGTGCAACCGAGATGAAAAAGAAAAATTTAGTTTACGATTCACTAGGAAAAAAAGAAAATATAATATAATAACAAAGAATAAAGCGCACAGATTGTTTTCAGTGAAGCCGTGTAATTAACAAGACCAGAGTGTTAAACAATATTAAGTATCTAAAAGAAAAATACAGAAATGTTACTAACGCGACATTCCAACGGAAGGCTAAACATAGCGACATAACGGTAATAATGCGACAATAAGGTGTAAAAAATAGTGTAAGTACAAGAAAGCTCATTGTGCGACGCCCGTGAATCTTCACATTTCTTTAGTTATGTAGTCAGTCAAGGGGTCACGAAATGAATTGTAGTTGGACCGGCATGCAATGTTGTCCCGGAGCGAATTCCATAATCTGATAGCACGAGGAAGAGCAGAGTAACGGAATGCATTTGTAGAACCGTAAAGGCGGGCATAGCTGAAATGATTATGAAGCCTATGTGACGTGGAGTAGGGTCGTTTCAAGCATGCGGGTGTTCGAGTCGTTTTCATCTGTTATCATCATCATCGTCTGCAGTTGCTCTTTGTGACCTCGCCTAATAAAAGCGTTTGGTCTGCTTCCATCCTCTTAGGATGTGGAGGTTCTCCGATGCCAGTATCTTACCCACTTCCAGTTCTCACAGGAGCTGCGCTCAGGCCGCCTCGTTCTCCTGCCAACAACTGACATGTAGCACTCCTGCTGACTTCGTTTCGCTAACTCTACCACTCTTCCGACCTCAAACGCGCTCGTTTGGATTGCCAGGGGTCATCAGCGTCATCCCCAGGTCTTTGCAGGACCCCGTGAGGAATAAATTTAGGAATGTCACGACAACTACAAAAGAGTTTGTGACTATAACAAATAGGCCCACCAACAAAAGTTAGTAAACGTCGCATCCCATCCCACCAACGTCACGAAAACATGGCTACTCAACCATAAAGAGGAAATCACCGGTTGGGTCACATTTACGCAGAAGCTCAGACATGTCTTCGATAGTACTGCTAGCTGATGTGCTCCTGCCAAAGAAAAGTTGGCCCACCGTTGCCACAACGAAGGTGAGTGATACATGTGGTGGGGACGCCGGCTGCTTGGCTGCGCCGCTGGGCCACCTTCATCACCATTTGGGCCTGGCTTATACGCCCGTGCCACGTGAAGTCAGCCTGGGCACGCAGTGCGAGAAGCGGCGACCAGGAAACTACAACCGTAAGTGCAGTCCAACCGTGTTGGCCTCGGGCTTCGAGGAGTAAAGGTTATCGCTTGAATGGCTCTTCCACCCTGTTTCGTCTCTGAGAGCCTGAGCTGGCTACTGGCTCTATAGCCACGGCTCTGAGCCCACACTTGGCGCCCAATGTGGGGCCGCCTGATGGTTCGCAGAAGATAAGCGCCAGGGCTTCTCGTTTGTTTGCTGGGGTTTGGCATTTTGACGTTAGAGTATATGGTGTCTTTCGTGGTTGGGTTACCGCTTCTTGTTACCGCTTCAGCACGCACCGACCCTCGGAAGACGCTGAACCGCAACCGAGAGTCTCCAATGTGGCGGGAGCTGGAGCCGTGAAGCCTGTGAGCGACAAGACGCGATGGCCTCGTCGCCTTTGGGCCAGAACGCCGCGTTGTGCCAGACTTTAACGGCTCATCTCGCGGACCTGGCAGCCACCACGCGCATGGATTATGAGTTCGCACAGTCCATGGCACAGACGAAGCTAAAGTTGGACGCTCCGATGTTTAGCGACCACGACGCCGGGAAATCTGACACGATTTTCTTGATGATTCAGTCCTTTAGGGACGGTTTCGGGCATCTCGGAGCTGGTTTTTTTCGAATGAGTAATGCCCGCTGCTCTTCGAGGTACCGCGGCACAGTGGCTGCGCCTGCAGCCTTCGTTCCTGTCCTTGGACCAAATCGTCGGGGAGTTCCAAGCGTAGCTCCTGCCAGTAGACTACGACTACCGCACCCGACGCCCGAACGCGACACCCAGATGAGGGTCTGCAAAATATGTTCGGGCCATGCAGGAACACTTTCAACGCACTTATCCCAGCGCCACCGAGTCCACTAAGGTCTCACATGTTTTGCGAATGTGCCACCCTCGCTTCAGGCCATATCATTTTCCTCCCTTGAGGGACTTGCGGGCTTCGCCTGGCAAATCATGAAGACGTTCTTTTGGGAGCAACACTACGCTCCGCCACCACCTGCCGATGTTGCTTTCGAGCCAGCCTGTGCCTGGAGGGAGAGAAATACTGGGACCGTTCCGTCGTACTGTCTCCGATCACGTACATCCATTGCGGGCCTCGATAGAGAAGTCGGTTATCTTTGCCCTATCCTCGGAAACTATCCACGGTGGCGGGGCCCTGCACGATTAGGGAGGCCGACTATGACTTCTCCCGCCGCCAACCTGGTCCATTCCCTCAGACAGGCAACGAAATTCTCTGAACACTAGAAGTCCCTCTCGTGCCACTTATAAGCCGCAGGTACCGACAGGGTGCAGGGTAGATGACTGCCAGGCTGGGTCATGCTACAGTTGTGGTCAGCATGGACACTAACGGTATGGGTATTCAACGACAAGCTCGACTTGCCTTATTCCACTCAGGGAATCGGCTAACGCCCGCTGTGTTAACGAGCCCCTCAACACCGCCGAAGGGCGAAATTACCGAGGTTGAGCAAATTCACTTTTGTGTTTGCCACATAGTACGCACTAGTACTGCTAGCTTTTGTCCTGTATTTACATGGACGGCATCTTGGCTCTTTGCCGACGTGCGAGCAGTATCATGGCGGAGGCAGAACGCATTCGCCACATTCTGAAGGGCATCAGTCCCGTCGCCTTCAGTACCCTAGTTGTTGGAAATCCAACCTTAGTTAGGGAATATAATAATACCTGCCTGCGCCTGGATGAGCCTCACTCCCTTCGTGTACCACGCGCCTACAAAATTACGCATCTTCCTGGCCAAGCTGATCTACGGTCTACAGTGCCCATCACCAGTGCGCAATTTCTGGGCTTCCTGAGATCGCCAGGGAAAAAGTGGCGTCGTTGTCATGTGCAACACATGTTCCCTACTACACCCCGCCTTTCCCGTTCATCCTGCCGCCGTTCAATTCTGCTGATTCGTGCCACCATGCCGCCTCTCAATCCCAACTCGAAAAACTGGTAAGTTGCCCTTTTCTGGAGGGTAAAATGCTTTCCGTCGAACTACAGCAATCACTCCTGCCCGACCTTACCGCGTCGAATGCATTCCTACGCACGCGCTCACTCAGATACTGGTGCCACTACGTTCGCAAGATCCTTCTTCGGAAAGTCTAGACACAATATCTGTGTTCCGCTTTTCTCGGTGCTCATGACGAGCTAATTCATCCGGCCGGATAATGTACCCATTAGGTATTTGTTTATTTATTTACTTACTTCTGCCCTGTTGGGCTATATAGCATGGGAGTGGACAAAAAGCAAACACGCGCACACATTCATTAGCAAATAAAAACCGCACAGTGTACAAGAATAATAAAAAAGCATGACAAGCTAGAAAAACACTTTCGGCGCGAACACCATGGGGATAACATGTCTATTTATACAGTTATGCTGGCACTTTCAAGGAATTCTGACAATGACATTGGCCGAATAATCCCAGGTAATGAATTGCAATTATCTATAGCACGTGGAAAAAAGGAACTTTGAATATGTCAATGCGGGAGTAGAAAAGTGTGTGGTTTAAAGCATGGTGACGTCTAGTAAAATGTGATTTGGCAGTAGTTAGAAGACTATTATTGGAGAGCTAGCATAAAGAATTGACATACTAATTTAGTGAATTTTAATACTCATTCTTCCGCCGCACTGAACGTGAGTGAAGGTTAGGCGCGTCAATAGCTGATGGAATTCGCCCTCACATTGAGTTCACCGTACTTCAGACGGGAGTTCACGAAGTTACTCTTGTTTGGCATTTCCTCTTTTCAGAGCTTGTACTCATTTCCTGATTTCACGTCGTAACATCACCATTAACCAAACGGACACAACGCTTGGCTTGCTTCAGATCACTAATGCCTCAATATGATAGTAGCTAACGACTGCGTTATTTCTCCTTTCCAGGAAGAAATTCTCAACACCACGTCTCGCTCCATGGTCGACCGTGACCTCATTGCCTCCTGTCTGGTTCCCGTTTCACGTAGTCCTACCCTTCTGGTCACTTTGAACAATACCGGTGAACGCGTATGCTGCTTAAGCAGACCAATGTTGCCTGTGTTGGTTTTGCTGCGCCAATATCACTTGTTTCTGTTTCTCCGGCAACCTCCCTCGCCTCTTCTACTGTTTCCGAGTCCCCGACAGGTACCACCAGCTTGTATCTAGCTTCAGCTCAATCACAAGCACTGCTTGCGCTCCTTCGACGTCTGTTCACTAGCTATCGGACAGTCTTCCTTCGTCCTAGAACGTATTCAGGCAGACTTACAAATAAGTTAATAAAAGAACAAAAAATGGAACGTATTGACACACTTTGAGCGGCTTACTTGAAGAAGTAGCTGCGCGAGTCCAGTTCGGCCAGCGGTCGTACGCGGCCGGTGCTCTCGCTGGCCACTTTTGCCAAGATGAGCACTGGCACGCAGATGGTGAGCAGTAAGGGCAGTTGTCGATCAGAGCAAAAAGAACAGAAATAGGGCGGCCGGCTATACTTCAATGCGCAATACACATTCCAAGAACAACCAGCACGCCGCCGTCGGCCACACGAAGCACTCGGGCAGCTGCTGTGGTGAGGACCTTTTCTAAACGTCTACGTAGGCTAGCATTTATAATAGATACATGGGCTGCAGTGTCGGCGAGTGCTTGGGCAGGTACGCCGTCTATTTTAACGTCAATTACGCTTCTCTTTGTGGGCACAGACAGAATTTGCTGCGGTAGTCGACAATGCAACAGAAACTCCAAAGGCTGCATTTCCTAGTTTTTCGAAAGGGTGTGGCCAAAAGCCACAGGGGATGAAAGGCGACGTGGCGGCGGCGAACGCGAAGACGGGTGACATGTTTGCGGTTAACGAGACTGATGTCCGCGCGGCGATGGTGAGCGGCTCTACCACGTGTTCCTACCAGAGTTGTCGGCGCTGTTAGACTCGGCGGTGGGCGAAACATAGCGGGCATTTCGATCAAAACGGCTCAGGTTGGTCGGCATTCGAGGTGTTGAGGGCCACGAGTTGCGACATTATCGGGCGACATGTCCAATGCGGCTCAGTCGGGTTGCGATAACGTGGAGAGAAGCGTCGGGGCGGAGCGAAAATAGTAGAAGTTGAAGTTGAAGTTGAAATTTATTTGCGTCATCACAATGCGGGAATGCTTTCAAGGGCGTTCGTTAGCTCTGGGATTGGCGACAACATACACAGAATGTAAACCAATCTTTTCAAGTTCCTCGCGAACGCTGCCTTGTACGAGGGGAACTGAATATGTGGTAGCGTGAGGGCTACGCGAACAGAAAGCTGCAGGCGCCATCGCATCCACTTCACGTCTAACGATTAGCACCCCGTCCTCTGATGGCGACGCATGCTGCTGTGCGCGGTGATCTTCACACGTCGACGTTGCGGCAGTATTGGCAGGTCGGGCGAATGGTTGCAAGACACGTCGGGTTTTGGCCTGCTCGAATGGTCGGCACTCTTTAATGATTGCATCAACTGTAGAACAGCTTTTTGCACATGAGCAGATTAAACGCGTCGTCAGCAATGCCCTTAAGCACGTGCCCGACCTTCTCAGCTTCTGTCATGTGGTGATCGGCTTTACGACAAAGTGCCAGCACGTCCTGGATGTACGAGACATAGGACTCCGTGGGGGATTGGGCACGGGAGGCCAGTTCCTGCTTTGCGGCAATTTTACGGCCGGCTGGTTTGCCAAACAACTCTGACAATTTCTCTTTGCATTTGGTCCCAGCTGGTTAGCTCCTCTTCGTAGTTTTCGCACCACACCTTTGCCGTGCCTTTTAGGTAGAACAACAGGTTAGATAGCATAAGCCTCGGGATCCCATCTGTTGATTCCACTCACGCGTTCGTACGTGGCCAACCAGTCTTCAACGTCAGTGCCATCGGTCCCGCAGAAAGTTCCAGGAACCTTGGGTTGCCGAACGATAACCGAAGGTGACAGCGACATAGCATGCGACGGTGGCGTAGCAGGCGGCAACGACGTGAATCCCGAGTGCTCACCGTCGGTCAGGGTGCGGACGGTGATGCGACGTCCACTGCGGAGCTCCGTTTGCAGTCGTGGTACCCCGCACCTCTTACCTATATGTTACGGGATGTTGGGCATATAGGAGATTGTATTTACAATACATATATATGAGTCAGATTAGATGAGATGGCAGACCACCAACAATACGCAGCAGCCAGCGTCCCGCGAGCCTCTTCCTCTCTTCTTTCATTCTTCCGTAACAATATTGCCCTTTATCGGAGAGTGAATGAGCATGAATTCTGGAGCTTTCCGAGCCACGATGTGATTACGAAGCCCGTAATCTGGAGTTCCTTGGCGTTTACGGAATGCGTGGTCTGCGAGCGTTCTTGCACAAATGCGGCCGCCGCTGTGTGGAGTCGAACCTGAGACCTCGTGCTTAACAGCGCAACGCCAAAGCCACTACGGCACTGTGGCGCACCTTGCGGTGTGATGACCGAAATGTAACAGCACAGGGTGGAGGTGCTCATGCTTTAAGTGGGCGTCAAAGGGCGCGAACGTCGCTGGCAAAGTAACGTTATCGCATTGATGTGGCACACTGTCCGGTCCAGCACCAGACGACTCTCTGGCGAGATAAGCATTACACCTGATGGACAAGGATGTAGTGCGCTGCCTCATTAGGTGCTATAAGGTGACTGGAATAGGAATTGTCCGAGCAATAAGTGCATCCCCCCGAATCCTGCACAATCTTTCACCTAGACAGCAATTCTACGTGGTATTAGTAGAGAGCTCATTGGTCTAGGCATATCAATGGTAACTTCTACAAATGATATGGTGTGGGGCTTGCAATTGAGAAGGCTGTATGCCGATCAAGAAATGCTGGATTTCTGTTTCCATTAGTGCCAGCATATGACTGCTTCATTGATTTTCTCTGTAGATGCAATGTATGTAGCTTTTTCTTGTTAAATAACCAATAGACATAAAAATAACATTCTTCGTCTTGTCGGTAAGGCGCGCTATTTGCTATTAATGATGCGCTTGTGAACGTTTGTGCGAATAATATTTTCGTTTTTGCAAGAAAATGTTTGCATGGTGAATATCGACCGTTCTTACTTCCATTGGCAAGCTTTTGAAGATTTGACACTGTTTTCAGAGTACCTGCTGATTTCCAATTGAAGGACGTATCTTTAATTTTAAATCATAATTATTTTACATCTGAAGTTAAACAATGTGCTCATTTGATTGATGCCCACCTTCGTTTCATGTGGTTTCTACTGAAATGTGAGTTTCACGCTTCAATGTCTTTTTACCCTCTTTCACGACTACCTCGTAAAGGTGCTCGCAGAAATTACCTTGGATCCATTTCTAACGAAATCCAACAAACACAACAGGTCTGCAGGAAAAAGTGTTACATATTGGCAATGTTTTGTTCGGTGAGAAATCTCTCTCAAGCCAGGGAAATTGTGGTTCCACGTTTATTGCAGAGGGCGGTGATCAAGCTTCCTCCTGGGCTTGCGTCAGCGGCCACCGGGCGTGCCAGCTATTCACGCTGACCTCTCGCACTCCTGCAAAACTGCTGAAACGATGGCTTTGACATCTGGCTGAAACAAAAAGTTAGGCGAAATAGACACATTCACAAATTGTGGCCTTTCGCAGAATTTTAAGCGCTTTTTATACGTAGTTCGCATGATTTTCTGCAAATTCAGACATTTGGCCAGTTCTAAGCAGTGCTGCGAAACTACCTACTTTACAAAATACTTTATTCTGGTGCAATGTTCGAAGGTCACCCAACGGTCTCTATAAAGTATATTGAAACATCAGTCGCCTTGAATAAGTAAAAATCATTAATAATTTTAAGGGCAAGCTACGTCTTATAAACAATATCCATTTGCTGCAAAACTAGCTTGATTGCTGGATAATGTGAGGAGGATCGTGCTGGTAAAATAATCATAAACAACTTTTGTGGGCGGCTGCGGAGAAAGGGGAACGAAATGGCAATCCAACGCATGCGAACTCATGTGTCAACCTCGTGAATAATGCGATGATGGCATGGTGGGACGGAAACGACTATCCTATGTGCAGAGTGTTTACCGGCAGTCAGGTCACAGAATCATAAAGAGCTAGAGAAGCGAAACGTCAATCGTCTTGACTTGAACCTACGCGTGAGATTCCTATAGAACAAGACTCTCGTTGTAACGACTCTGTGTGGGGAACAGCTGCAGCGATCGTTTGTGGGACAGGCTTTTTGTCTTGGTTGCGGCTTATGTTGTTTTCACAATACCATATAATATGAAAATGTTATGCTCGTAAACAGTTTTACAATCAGTGAATTTTCGTACTAGTACTGCGCCGTGATTAATAATGAGTGTACTTGCCACATGCACGGAAAACTTTTAACCCTCCTACCCGTGAATAAGGTCACTGTGTGCGAAAGCCGTTGTAATGCCGCACATACGAAACCTATTCCTCTTGCTAATGACGCCACTTATCCTCAACTTCTCATACAGTATGGTTCCCGTGGCCACAAAAGATAAAGCGTGTTCGCCATGGAAAAAAGTAATTTGGTGTATTACAAAAGAGAGAGAGAGAGAGAACAACTTTATGGAAAATGCCTCCAGAATCGGTTATGCTCCCTCCACGCAAGGAGGACAAGCTTTTACCGCGACGCGGCCACTACGTCAGAATCGTGCGTTGTGCTCCTCGAGGTCTTGGTTCCTCGTTACTTCCGCGGGTCCAAGAGGGCCGCCGCCCCCTTCCTGGGGGTGCTGCCCCCCTTCTCCTCGGTTTCACGCGGTCGCTGCCTCTCTAGAGCTACCGACAGCTGCTGGACGGCCTTGAGTTGTGTCTGTTGATCATAGCTCCTCGTTGCAGCCTCTAGCTGCGGCGGGATCGTCGTCTTCTCGCTGGCCTCTCGCGGATTTACGCTACAGTCTTCGCGCACAGCCTACACACGTCACTCGCGTACATGCTCGGACACACGTGCTTAGCTAGCACCGGCGTGAGCAGGGACCCCGTCTGTAACTGTCTGTATAACACTGCCTCCTTCCGGGTAAGCCCCGGGTGAGGTGGCGGCATAGTCTGTCTGTTCAGTCTGTGCCACTTCACTATTTAGTTGAAGGTGGTCATCTTGTCCTTGGCAGTGCACCGCGACCAACACTCCGATTTGGCCCTGCTAATCTGCGTGGTTAGTTAGTCCTCGCGCGGCCGAGTTGGCCGTCTCGTTGTGGTTCACGTTCCCGCGTTTTGACACGTCACTGCCCATGTGGGCGGGAAACCACTTGATCACCACAGCACTTTTGCGTCCGATGTCTTCTGTCTTGCGCAGTATGCGCGCGGCCTCACTACATAACCTACCCTTGGCGTAGTTCTTCACTGCCGTTCTAGAGTCACACAACACTGTAGTGCATCCGGGGTCGGAGACGGCAAAGGCGATGGCCACCTCCTGCGCCCGGTGCGCTTCTCGAGTCCGGGCGCTCGCCGCGGTCTTCGTTGCACCCGTCGATGCCCCGACAGCCACCGTATCGTATGCGTCGCTGCTCCCTCGATACTCCGCCGCGTCCACGTAGACGGCGCCTTCTTCTCTGGTGTGGAGGTCCATGAGAGCCCTGGCCCTAGCCAACCTCCGCTCCTTCTTGTGCTCGGGATTCACGTTCCTTGGGATCGCGCAGGCCTGAGCTTTGATGCTATCCGGTATAGGTACGTCTTTCTGCTGCTGGCCTTCCCTCGGCTCGAGGCCAAGGTCCAGCAGTATCTGTCTTCCGGTTCTCGTTTCAGAGGGACGCTCGAGTTGCGCCGTTCTCTGTGCTTCGGCTTTTCGTTCAGCGTGTTGTGGACTCCCAGCGCCATGAATGTTTTGGTGCTCGTGCTTCCGAGGGGACCGAGTGCCGCCTTATACGCCTTGCGTATGGTGGCGCCTACCTTGTTACGTTCGCTCGGCCTCTAGTTGTGGAAGGCGGCCAAGTACGTTATGTGGCTAACTGCGAAGGATTGAACAAGCCTAGTCAGGCTCTCCTCCTTCATCCCCGCTCTTCTGTTGGACACCCTCTTGATGAGTCTCATTGCCGCGGCCGTTTTGCCCTCGAGCTTCTTGACCGTTTCACCGTTGACTCGGTTTCGCTGGATGAGCAGCCCGAGCACTCGAATCTTCTCGACCTCCGGTATTACTTGTCCTCCCGCCGTCTTACAAAAAAAAAAAGAAAATGCGGCTTAGGCCGGGCTTTACTTGCCATCTTTGGGCATTGCCATATCTTCCACGTCATTTTAAGCGAATCCATCACACAGCAGGATTTGTAGTGGATGGTTTACTGATCAGTTCCACTAGCGAGTGAGCACACATTCGTTGACATCTGTGATCCTTAAACAGGCAACTCTGCTTTATGTTTAGGGTATAAACGATACTCGTGCGCACGTAGTGCGTGTGCGTGCAGGTAGGCCGCCTGTATTTACATAAGTTGTTAAGTGACCGCGTGAACGCCACAGTTATTCTAGTAAATGAGAAAACATATGTTGTAGTTAGACTGGGGTAGTGATTTAACGCAGATGGACACTATTTTGTGGATGTCTGCCGTATTGTTTCGTCACATTCATCTACAGTCAAACTACTCGTCCCAATTTTGTTCAGCGTCTCCGCATACCAAAATCAAAACGCGAACTTTCAGCGAGAACGTAGAAAATATTTTTGCGGTATTCACGTGCCCTACGTAGTGGACTCTGCCGGGTAGAATCAAACGGGCATAAGCCCGTTTGCCTTCTCTTGCTTTTTAAGCACAGCTCGCACGTCATGCGCAAACGACAAGCTTGGGATGCATTTTTCGCCTTAGCGCCGTTTCGCATTCTGCCACTAGAGCAAAAAAAAAAGAAGTCTGTGCAGTCGCACGCGTCACACTGCGATTTTCAGAAGCCTCATTTCACGCCACTGCTAATTTCACTATGCGGCTCGTGGGACGCCCAGGGTAGCTTGACCAAGTTTTGTGGCACGTGCCACATAATTGTTCAAATGTAAAAAGGAAACCTGTGCGTTCTAATACTATTCAGCTGTCTTTATTAGGAGCAAATATTTCGAATGTTTTGTAGATTAAAAAATGCTTCGAAGTTTAAATTTCTTTTGGAGCTTGCAAGAGCGGTTCCTGAAGTTCAGTGCGAGGAGGCATTACGGAATTTCACTGCTGTTCGCAGCCACTCGTTCAGCACTGCGTGTTGTCTCATGTGCGTTCTATGTCGGTGTCACTCCGCCTGCGCTACAACAAATGACAAGCTGACCTATTACCAAGCCCATTTAGCTACCCTCACCGCATGTGCAGTATTCAAAATTCGACTGCAGCGAAGTCGTCGTGCCAGCGCAACGAGATAGATACTCGCGCTACCTGTGCTCAGCGTGAGCTTTTGGAGAAATTACGTGCGTATATCGCTCGTGATTGCGCATAAGCTGTTCCTGCTCCTAGCCATATTCTTGCATCGAACTCAATAACCAGCACCAACCCGTAAGCCCACTTCTGCCACGGAAATAACAGCCAGTGATCTGTGTGATGTTACTGAATGTGGAATACATGTTGTCTAGTGAACTTAAATCTTAGCGCCGGCCGGGTTCGTCCAATGCGGCGCGTGTGTCGTAATTATGTATGCAAGTCATCTCTGAATATTTCGAGAGGCGTATAAGCCGGCACCCCTAACATTTACAGCGAAGCTGTAAACCTGTACCGTCGAAGGAAATTTTCGTGTGGTTGGCGTGGTAAGCAAGAAACTCCCCATACGTGGGCCGATTCCGGAGATAGTGTAATGCCGGGCTGACCCGCGGCCGAGGTGAGGCGGGCGTTAAGCAATCCCCGCACGTGGACCGATGATGAAGGTAGTGCAATCCAGGCCGAACCACGACCGAGGGGAAGCAGGCGTTACCCACTTGAAAAACACAACAGGAAGTTTTCAGTCTGTCGTATTTTGGGACGTTGTTTCTGTAGTTCTGTCGTCTGTAGTTTTGTCCGCCCGGGATTCGAACTTGGGGCGTGAGGATCCCGAGCCCAGCATCTTACCACTGCACCACGCCGCACATGTCTGTCAGAGTACATTTTGGCTATGTCAACAGCAAAAATCGCTGTCTGCGTTGGTGTTTCCATTTGTATTTTAGAAGCGAAGATACGCTTTCACTACACCGCGTCAACTGCCGCATCTCTAGAGAAGCAAAAGTGCTGTTACCATCGGCAGGTACATCGTGGAGTAAGAGAACATCGATTTTGCTGTACGATATCCATATTGAATAAGAAATTCAGAATTAGACAATGGTGACCAGGGAAACTGTTAGGATTGTTGCTGCTAATTTTGACAGTTGTCTCTGGCTCTTTACACTTTTGAGCACGCATATAAGTCGTGTGTTCAATGCAAAATAGCTACATAAGCACTCGTGGTTGAGTCTTCATTCTGACAGCATACTGGCTTCTCACGGCAGCGCTGTTCCAGATTAATGAGATCCGAGCGAGACAGCTTTTTACGCAACTTTGTGGAACAACCCACAACTTCTTTTCCGCTTCGCATAAGCTTGTGAAATATTTCTGGGAAATTAACTGATGTGTCAGTGTAACCACACATGGAAGTCCACAGGCCTGTGTGCCACATCTTACCAAATAAAACAAAACGGATACGCAGCCATTCCCGCAGATGGTATGATTTTGATCAGCGGCCGATTTTGAGAAGGCCAGTAGGACGTTGCTGGTGCCGCGTCGTCACGACACAATTATAACAATTGGCCACATCGACTTTAATACCGGTGTCGGTGCTATCAGCATTGCCGGCTTCAGAGAAGCGCTACTGAATACCGCGCAAGAGAAAAGTACAGTGTACACCACCGATGCGAAATTGACCTACAATTTTAAAGGGCCGGGACGGAAAGCGCTTCTGTTGCCACTTCAGAACTCTTGGCTGTCGATACCAAATGTTTCTGTTGCGACGTCAGAATAGCTGTCGTAACATCAGAGTCGCTGCCACGATAGAAAGCTGTTGTTCCGACTTCAGAACTCGTGTTGTCGCGACAGAACGTTTCTGTTGAGACTTCAGAACTTTTGGTCTTCGCGACAGAATGCTTCTGTTGCGACATCAGAATTTCGGTCGTAACGTCAGAAATGTCTGTCAATTACAGAAACGTCAGGAACAACTCTCGTACAACAAAATTTTTTGTAGTTGCGACAGGGATTCCTGTTGTCTTTTTCAACTGGGCACTACAGAAGCTTGTCGCATCGCATAATTTCAGTGCACTTCTGTTTTCATCATTGGGTACATGTTGCGACGATAGGTTTCCGTCATACAACAGCTCTCTGTAGTACAACAGAAGTTTGTCGCATTACTTCAGGAACACTTCTGTTATGACAATTGGGGGCATGTTGCAATGATAGGTTTCTGTCGTACAACAACATTTTTCTGTAGTACAACAGAAGTTGGTCGCATTACTTTAGAAACACTTCTGCTGTGACAATAGGGGGCTGTTGCCACAATCGGTTTCTGTAGTATTTCAACAGCTCTCTGTAGCACTCCAGAAGTTTGTCGGGTTACTTCAGGAACATTTCTGTTGGGACAACGGGGTGCCTGTTGCGATGACAAATGTTTCTTTAGTACTACAAAAATCTGTTGTAGAGCTTAAGCTTTCTGTTGTAACAACAGACATACGACAAAGTGTACTTCTGTAGTCACAACAGGAAATGTCTGTTGTACATCAGAAAAGTCTGTCGCTCCATGAGGAATCTAGTTACTACATAAAAATCCTGTTGTACAACAGAAATTTCTGTAGTACTGAAGGCAACCTCTGTTGTCATTTTCAACTGGGTAAGCACTGCCTATACGTAGGCCGAGTCGAAAGATAGTGCAATACCAGCCCGACCCGCGGCGCCGGTGAAGCAGGCGTTTAGCACTCCCCATACGTGGGTCGATCCCGAAGATAGTTCAATGGCTCATCCGCGGCGGAGGTGCGATTCGCCATAAGGGGCCCACATACACAGCTTCGCTTGTCATCTGTCTTCGCTTGTCAGCTTCGCTTCACAGAGTGGAAGGGCACCGAGTTTTTTTAGGAGTTGCAGTCACTTGTACGTAGCATCATAGCATTATAACTTGTGTGGTCGTCGTCTACATTCCCGTTCTGCGTCTCGCGCCTTTCATATACTGTGAATATGTGCCAAGATGCTTAAAATAATATGCTCCAATATGTAGTGCATCGGCGTGGCCCCACGGCAGGTATGAAATACGCTGTTATGAGTATCTGTGTTTGCTTAATAACAAAGTACAGCGCTAGAATTTTTGCATTCATACAGGCAAGCGTAAAGTAGGAAGACCAGCCTGGCGCGCAGATCGAGTGAACGCCAATCATTCGGATGTTGTTCACTTTCTAGGAGCCCAATAATTAAAACTTGGCGTCTATCAACTTATGGATGACACCTGGCGTCGACAGCGCAAGCGCATACTCACGGACCGCTGCGTGCGCTGACCAGTGTTGCAATGGCCGCACCCAACACGCGTACATATTCAACGGTGACGGAACGGAACAATGCAGACCAGCGGGGCGCGCAGATCGAGTGAACGTCCCTCATTCGGCTATTCTTCCCTTTCTAGGGGGGTGCTTACTCCGCTGACATTTAGATCTGTTTTTCTGCTCCACTTGTCTGCTGTGAAGCTCTGCTTTCAAACATGGCATTGGTGATGAAGAAATGTTCTGCTCAGCATGCCACGCGCAAGTTACTAAAGCTACTGTTGACCTCTGCGGTACTGAGTATAAAAATACCTACCTTAGTGGAAACTGTTCCGGAGTAAGCAGGACCAAACTGAGAACGATGAAAAATGCAGAAATCGAAGCATGGATCTCTACCATGTGTCAGGTAAACGACCAACGACAGGCTAGCGAAACGGACAACAGCATAACTGATGAGCAAGCGTGTCAGAAGGAAGGTGATTCACTCGTCTTCGTTACCCAGCAAAGCACAGAAACTCTTAGCAAGCAAAAGAATGTCCTGACAAGGATCAGCAAGATAGACGAAGATGTGTGTGCCCAAAATAAAAAGCAAGCAATTGCTCTAAGAACACTAGAAAATCAGAGCAAATCAATTCAAACGATAGAGGCTTCTGTACAGTACCTTTCAAATCAGTATTATACGATCTCTACTAGGCTAGACGAACAAGTAAAGACGGTTACGGAACTTTCAAAACGCATTGCCGAGCATGAGGCTCGGATAGGGGAAAAAGAGTTTTTAAAAATCAGAAATAAGGCCAGCTTTGGAAAACAATGAGCGATGCTCACGCTGCAAAAATGTCGAAGTTCACGGTATTCCAGCAACTGCAAATGAAGATATGATCATTTTGGCAAACGCCGCAACGGAACTTTTGCCCACACCCACTATAGACAATGTTGAAGCGGCACCGTGAATGAAGGCTAAACTATGGAAAGCTAGGCGAGAGCATTCTTCGTTATGGCATAACTCTTTATGGTTATTGTTCACTGAGTCGACAAAGTAAAATTAACAAACTCCTGCATAGAATATGTGAAAATATAGTATACACAACAAACCTTCACGAAGCACATCAAGAGAAATGATGAAATAAAGCTCCATGCTAAAGTTCGATCAACTATGTGGTTAGACTGTACTCACCTCTCGATGTTAGAACAACGAACACAGAACACCGCTCGGCAAAGAAAGAACATTAAGGGAAACAGAAATATATATTTCTCTATTGCACGCCAACCATGGAAAAAGAATGAGAAAGTACTACGTGCCACATCTTTTTAACAAATTACCGCAGGAATACATGCAATGTAGCAGCATCAAATAAGTGAAAAAGATGTTAGAGAATCGGTGCCTTCTTATTACATAAAGCATACTTTTTGTGTATTTTGTATAGTCTGTGTACTTTCACTCATAATGGTATTCCGTGTTTTCTTTGATTTCATGTATCTATGTTCCTCCGGTGCTGACTTCTAGCGTTGTAAAAGTTATTTTTCTTTCTGTTACATATGTTCGTGTTTATCTTCGCTTAGTCAAAACTGCAGCCAAATATAGTTAAACACCAGCGTAATTTTTTTGTTTCTTTGTATAACCTATGTTTGCTGATGTTTGCTGATGTTTGCTGCTGATCTGCCTACTTACGCATAAGCTATGTATACTTAGATGAGGTAGAAAATGTATCAAGACAAAGAGAGAAGGGCTATAAAGTGTATTATTAGAGTGAACTCTCGTTAAGACGAACTCTGTTAAGCCGAATCCTCCCATATAACAAACAACATGTCAAAATTTGTTTGGTTTTCCACAGACAAACGAAAATAAATCCGCTTAAGACGAACTACCTTAGGCGTGCTCTTTGGTTAAGACGAACATTCGCAGTGACCGCCGCCGCTACCTATCCTGGAAGCTAAGGTGCCTCGACGGGACGCGGCCGGGGGTGCCCGCATCAAGACACCCTACTGGAGGCCTGCGGCGCACATAGCCTGCAGACAGAGTCGAAAACAATAGGAGGAAATACGAAGAGACAGTAACGTTTCACTTCGTGAATGCGGCTGACGTGCAATCCTATGGGTGATATAGCGCATACGAAGCTATCGGCCCTCGCTGCGCCTGGACACAGCGCACGCAAAGCTCCGAGCCATCGGCCTACCTGGACTGAGCCCCCAAAGCAGATGGCGTTCAAATGAAGCCCGCGCGCGGTCCAAGTAGTACCACAACCACCTCCCTTCCTCCCTCGTGCCATGCGCGTGATGAAAGACGAGGCGCGAGCGCCCCACCTCCCTCCCTTTCCTCCTTTGCGCAGGCGAGATTGAGCCGCCATCGTCGGCTCACCGTAACCGCTTTCACTCGCACACACAGCGTACGGCGCGCGAGAAAGATGTTATCAAGACACGAACCGGTACGTCCGTATCGCAAACAAAACCTGTAGTAACTGCCAGACGAGCTCAACCCGGCAACCCTGTGCTCCTCCACCCGCCTTTCTCCTCCGTGACGCTTCGCCTAGTTTCTCATTCCCCACTTTCCTCAACGTCACGCAGACTTTACTGAGGTGTCCTCTACTGAGAGACAGTTACTGTGCTGCACTTTACCCTAACTTTTCACCTTTCCATTATAAGAACCTCCTTTCCTCTAGGTTGCGTGGTTTTACCGCGCACTCAGTGGGCTCCTTCGCACTTTCGCTAGCTCGAAGCCTGCACCGACGACTTGTGAGGCGGCAGGTGCCAGCTTTAAATCCCCAGTGACCTGTTTCTCGCAGCACGAAGACATAGAGTGGTTTTTAAGGGCATTAGGTGGGACGACATAATTTGTCTCTGCTCGCCGATTTGCACAGACGCGCGCATCATCCATCCAAGGACTAGTTGATGAAACCAAGCGAGACTACCACTTCAACACAGTTTTCCATTCAGTTTAGCTAAATAAATGCTTTTCCTATCATTTTTCCCCCGTTATATATCAACTTCATTTACCGTTTTAAATTAACGTATTGTGATGCACCTGGTCACCTTGCCAATTCTGCTGGTAAGACGAGCAAATTTTCATGGTCCCTTTGAATTCGTCTAAAAGAGAGCCTACCATGCATTGTTGTTATTATTATTATTATCATCATCATCATCATCATTATTATTATTATTATTCTTATTATTATCATTATCATTATTATTATTATTATTATTATTCTCGGAACTACGGCCAGCCACATTGGTATTCGTGTGCTTCTATCTCCTTCATCCCGTTATCTTACAGTAGGGATGAAAACCCCAGATTGGCAAAAACCTGTGCAACTGGAGCAGATGCTATGGTTTGTCCACTTGAAGTTAAATCAAGCATCCCAATTTCTCAGGTAGTCCTGTACTTAATCTGCATTAGATGAATGTTGGAGCATGCTAATAGAAGCCATTTTAAAGTAGGCTAATCGAACGAATAAGAAAGTGTAATGAAATCCTCAAGGTACACCATAATCTGGTATCCCTGAACTGATTATATTACCAAATGTTTGCGCCAGCTTGAAGTGCGTGCATTACCCCAAACAGGGGAATCTGATTCCTTTTCTTGCTGTTCAAAAGCTGCTCTAATATCAATATCATACTACGCATTGTTAAAAGGGCAAGTGTTAGGTATTGACAACATGTATAAGCTTTTATATGTTTTCTTCATGAAAACCAATGGAATACGACTCATTACCTTTGCAAATTTCAGAATTCAAACATTGTGAAACTTCAAGACATAGTCAATAAATTTGTCCCGGCGTGATTGTTGAATGACTTTGGTGTTACGCTGCTGAGCACGAGCTCGTGTAATCAAATCTCGTCCACAGCGGCCGCATTTCTATGGGGGCGAAGTGCAAAAAAAAAAAAAAAGCACCAGTGTACTTAGATTTAGGTGCACGTTAGAGAAACCCCCGGTGGTCAAAATTAATCCGCAGTCCCACACTATGGCTTGCCTCATATCAGATTGGGGTTGTTGCATGTTCAAACCCATAATTTAAAATTAAAACAATAAAAGTGTACCTAAATGCAGGTACAGATTGAGCACACTTGGCTAGAGTGGTTGAGTGGCCGGCTTCGGAATACAGGATCGTTCGTAGCTGCTACCTCCAGATAACTGCTAGGTTCCACGTATGTTTCTCCTATAACCCATGGTCTCGGCAAGCTTCATGACCATCCATGGTTGCAATAGATTGTAGGCCTGTGCTTATTTTTTCAGAAAGACGGCGGCCAACTCAGGTGAAGTGCTTTACCCTCTCTACACGTATTTAGCATTCGTGGGCATCTTATCAGTCTGCATCATGTTCTGAATGTTGCAGTTCCAATGATGTATATATTTCTGACATATTGCGCCGCAGTAATTTGTTTAACTGTGAGTTGAAATCTAGAAAGATTGGCCCAACAGTAATGGCCAATATAACCAGCAGTATCGGCGAAAATGTGATGCAGTGCAATGCATTTGTTGGAATTGAGAGCAGGCGAAGATTTCATGCAACGGTTACTTAAATCCTATAAAACTAACTACAATGTGTACAATCGCCCTTATTTTTGTCCGGTGCACCATGGACGCCAATGTAATGTTTGCTTTTACACAACACAGTTAACAAATTTAATATAATGTAATGCATAGATAGGTTGGTGAACTCACTCAAAAGCCAGCTAACTAAAATTAGGACCAACCAGTGAAGCTGAGTTCGTGTGAACGTGGCTGAGTAAGATTTTTGTGAATTTGAGTCGGAGCAAGGTCCGTTGACTAGAATTTTGGCTGAGTCTGATTCCACGTGAGCTAGGCTGAGTAGAATTTGGGGAGTCTGCACACACATGCCATTAAATCACACCATGGAAAACTTATTAAACAGTTGCATCTCACAATATAACAAACAGAAGATTCAGACACACAAGCGTCATGCTGTATTTCTATATCTTGCAAGTTGCACGATGCTTTATTTATAGAAGCAGTATAGAAGCAGGAGTGTACGCAGTAATACATGTAATTGCAAACTCATTACAAATTTCGTTCTTGCTTGTTGGGGATGGCTTACGCCTCGTGATATGTCTACACACTTGATTAGCTGCGGACGTGGAAGAACCGCCCGAACTTGAAAGGATGCTATCATTCGCAGGAATGAATGCAACTGGCTGACTTCACTGCGCAATCTTGATTTTTTTTAATATGTTATCTACTGCGTATAAAAACAAGGTGTTTGCCTGCTTTCCACATAGTTGCGCGTGTTTTATAGGAGGTAGAGAGAGAGAGAAGCAAGGAAAGGCTAGATTTGAAAGGCTATTGACACGGGGACGGCATTTCTTTTCTCGGGTACTACATTTCACCCGCTAACCCGCATTTCACCCGCATTTCACCCGCACGTTGGTGCACGATACAACGGAGATCACGCCGTTCAAGCTGGTTTGCGGAAGAAGCCCGACAACGACCAGCGAAGCCATGTTGCCGCACATTACCGACGAAGAGAATCTCGTCGTCGCCGCCTATCTGCAGCACGCCGAAGAAGCCCGAAAGCTCCTGCGCATCAAGAACCAGGAGAAGACCGACAACCGGCACTACACCCTTCGACGACGCAGCGTTGAGTACCCTGTTTGGGTCCCCGTTGCCCTGTTTGGGTCTGGACCTAGATTAGCCGACGAGGACGCAGCGCGAAACTATTGGGGCGCCATTTCGGGCCCTACATAATCATCCGACGCTCGTGCCAGACGGCATTTCGCAATCACAGCGGCGCCGCTCACGGCCTGAAGTAGTCCAAGTTGAGCGCCTTAAGCTCTTCTTCCAGTGCTAACTCTTGGACTCTCTTTCTTTGTTTGTTAGTTCCTTTCATTACTGCATGTTCTTTAGTTTGTTGCATCGGGACGATGAATGAATGTTTGATGTTTAATGGCGCATGGGCCAGGTATGGCCAAAGAGCGCCAATCTAGTGAGAGTTTGTAGTGGCCTAATGGGATCTGTGAAGCTAGTGTGACGTAGCTGTAAAGGGGCCTAAAGGACGTTGCTGCAAATGGCATAAAATCTACGCGTAATCAAATTATGGCAATGATTAATGACGTGTACAATGAACAATAAAATGCATTAGGAAAAATGATGCAATATACAAAATATGTGAGATGTTAAAATTGTCTAAGAGCACTACTGCCTCGCCAGAGTCCTTGAAACACAAGGGCCGAGAGGCATGTGCTTTATGAAGCAACTATCACAGCGCTATTCTCTGGAGAGAGGAGGCGCTACGAACGTATGGAGCTAATTACGTGTAACACAACGTCTTTCAGAAAACCTAGGAGTGCGCTGGTGTCAAAAAGTGGTTCTGGGCCGAGTAACGTTACATGAAGGGGAATGTGCTGAAAATGTTTCTTTCTCTCAGATTCGGCTTTCCGACACTCCAGGAGGACGTGGATGACGGTCAGCCTCTCCCCGCATCTCCCACAGGTTAGAGGCTCATTTCCAGTGAGTAAAAAATTATGGGTGCCGAATGAGTGTCCTATTCTTAGACGACAGAATAGGACATCTGTTCGACGTGATTTTGTTGCACGAGGCCAGAACCCTAATTGTGGCTTTATTACGTGCAGCTTATTATTTGTTTCCATGTCCCACAAGCGTTGCCAGTAGTTTCGCTGTTTCCTGCGAAAGAAGGGCCTCAGATCTGTGACAGGGACTGCAGCGATAGGATTAACAGAATACGATGCAATTGATGTGGCCATCTGGTCCGCCAGAGCGTTACCTTCGATGCCCCCATGACCCGGCACCCAGCATATTATAACATGTTGGTTACATATATACGCTTTACATAGGACGGAATATAGTTCATTGATTACTGGATTTTTGTGCTTACAGAATGACATCAAGGCCTTCACAGTACTTAGGGAGTTCATGTATATAACAGACTTTTTTAGTTTTCTTTTCCTTATATGCTGCACAGCCTACAATTGTGCGTAGTCCTCAGCCGTAAAGACGGTTGTTTCCGGATGCAGTACATCGGATTCCGAGAAGGATGGACCGACGGCTGCATAGGACACCCCCTTGCGTGACTTCGATGCGTCTGTGTAGAACTCCGTGCAGGAGTGCTTGTACTGGAGTTCCAGGAAATGCGTTCAGATTTCGATATCTGGGGCGTGCTTTGTTACGTGTAGGAAAGATATGTCACATTGTATCAGCTGCCACTCCCAAGGCGGTAGCAGCTTAGCTGGAGGCATTAAGCGATGTTTGAGGAGTGGAACATCCATTTGAACACTAAGCTCCCTCACACGAAGTGAAAAGGGCTGTCTTACAGAGGGACGATTACGAAAGTGTGTAGCATATGTCATATCGTTAACGGTGTTAAAGCACGGATGTTGAGGATTAGAGTGAACTTCCAGAAAATATGTTTGGCTGATGTATGTTCTCTGCAGATGAAGTGACCACTCATTTGATTCTACATACAAACTTTCAATGGGACTTGTTCTGAAAGCGCCAGTGGCCAGTCGGATTCCTAGATGGTGGACCGGATCTAGCATCTTTCGCGCGCTCAGGGCGGCAGAATGATAGATCACGGCACCGTAGTCCAACCGTGATCGAATGAGGCTCTTTTAAAGATTCATTAAACATTTCCTGTCACTGCCCCATGTTGTGTGGGATAAAACTTTCAGTAGGTTCATTGTTTTTAAGCATTTGACCTTGAGATACCTTATGTGCGGAATAAATGTTAGTTTAGAGTCAAGTATGATGCCCAAGAACTTGTGTTCTTTGTTCACAGGTATTCGCTGACCATACATTTTGATACTGCGATCCGCAATGAGCCCTTTGTTTCTTGTAAAAAGCACACAAGAACTTTAGTTCGGGTTCATTTTAAATCCGTTTTCGCCTGCCCATTTGGACACTTTGTTCAAGCCCTGTTGTACTTGCCTCTCACACAGTGCAAGGTTGCAGGATTTGAAACCTATTTGTACGTCGTCGACGTAAACGGAATAGAAGATCGCTGGCGGTAATGCAGCACGAAGGGTGTTCATTTTCGCAATAAAGAGCGTGCGGCTAAGCTGACCTCCTTGGGGTACACCAGTTTCTTGTATGAAAGGTCGCGACAATATATTGCCGACTTTCACGCGGAATGTACGTTTGGACAGATAGCTTTCAAGTATGTTTAACATATTTCCTTTTATGCCCATTCGCGATAAGTCTCGCAGGATCCCGTATCGCCACGTTGTGTCATACGCCTTTTCCATATCGAGGAATATCGATAAGAACTGTTCATGTACAAATGCATCACGGATATTTCCTTCAATGCGCATCAGTCGTAGACCGCCCTTCTCTGAAGCCATATTAATAGGGATCAAGCATATTGTTAAGTTCAAGGAAATGTATGAGTCGACGGTTAATAATTTTTTCAAATAGTTTACAAAGGCAACTTGTAAGAGCTATCGGACGATAACTTGCCGCCAATGAAGGGTATTTACCGAGCTTAAAGACGGGAATAATAATAGCTTCCTTCCATGAGGATGGGAGGTATCCGGCAGCCCAGATAGAGTTGAATAGTGGCAGAAGGGTTATCTGTGTGTCGCTGTGGAAGTTTTTAATCATGTCATGTATTATTCTATCAGCTCCCGGTGCAGAGCTTCTGCGCGTGCTAAAGGCAGCTTTAAGCTCAGCAATATTAAAAGGACGGTTGTATGGTTCATCCGGACGGCATTTGCGATCCAGTGCTTTAAGTTCAGCCATTTGTTTATACTTGAGGAATGATCTTGTGTAGTGTGTGGAACTTGATACATGCTCGAAGTGTTCGCCCAAAGCGTTGGCCTGGTCTTCCAAGGTAGTCCGTTAGGAGTCGACTAAGGGCAATGGGTGGATTTGCTGCCCCTTTAGCTTTCGTACGCCATTCCAAACTTTAGACTCTCGAGTGTAGGATGTGATGCCCGAGAGAAACCTCTCCAAGCTAGCCCTCCTTGCCTGTCTCCGCGTGCGCCTTCCTTGCGATTTGGCGAGTTTAAATTCAATGAGGTTTTCTGCAGTCGGGGAGCGACGCAGTAAACCCCACGCTTTCGTTTGTTTCTTTCGTGCGAGTCTGGACTGTTCATTCCACCAGGGAACCCGTCTTTTACAACAGAGACCCTGTGTTTGTGCAATGAACTTTTGAGCTGCGTCGGGTATAAAACAAGTAAAATATGCTACTGCTTCATCTATGTTCAAATTACTGATAAAATTCTGTGGTAAGTATGCGGATGCGTTAAAATGATTCCATTCGGCGGAGGCTAGCTTCCACCGGGGGGCGTGTGGAGGGCATTCATGTTGATGTATTAAATTTAACGTTATAGGGAAGTGGTCACTTCCATACGGAATTTTTACTTACATGCCATTGTAAATCAGGGAAAATTGAGGCAGAGCCAATTGACAGGCCAATTGAGGAATGTAAATTATGATAACTGTTAAAATACGTTGGTTCCTTCTTGTTGAAGAGGCATGTACCGGAATTCAGAAAAAAATGTTCAATAAAACGACCTCTGGCGTCACATCGCGCGTCTCCCTACATGGTGTTGTGGGCGTTAAAATCGCCTACGATTAGGGAGGGGTCCGGGAGCTGATCAGTCAGGTTATAAATATCGCTTTTTCGGAGATCATAATTTGGGGGTATGTGTATGCAACATACAGTGATTAGTTTATTAAAAAGAATTGCCCGAACTGACACTGCCTCAAGGGGCGTCTGAAGGGCGACATGATGACAGGCTACTGCCTTGTCAACAACTATTGCTACACCGCCAGCCGAGGCGTTCGCCTCGTTGCGGTCTTTGCGATAGATTGTGTAGCGACGGAGAAAATTTGTGTTCGTAGGTTTCAAAAAAAAATTAAATTATGGGGTTTTACGTGCCAAAACCACTTTCTGATTATGAGGCACGCCGTAGTGGAGGACTCCGGAAATTTCGACCACCTGGGGTTCTTTAACGTGCACCTAAATCTAAATACACGGGTGTTTTCGCATTTCGCCCCCATCGAAATGCGGCCGCCGTGGCCGGGATTCGATCCCGCGACCTCGTGCTCAGCAGTCTAACACCATAGCCGCAGGTTTCAGATGTGTCTCTTGAACACACAGCAACTTGGGATTGTGTTTATGTAGAAGTTCGCTAATGTCGTCTCGGTTATAGAGGAGTCCTCGAACATTCCATTGTAGTATTTGTGTATCCATTATGCTATATGTGTTGGGTGCTGTGTGTTCAAGAGACTGCGGTTAGCTCACGGGCCTTTTTCTGGCGCCGTGACGGGAGTTCTGTCTCTTTTGGAGCGATCGAGAGTGCCTCGCCGCTCCTTAGGCGCTGGTGGCGCCGTCTTACTGGTGGTTGTGTCCATCGCCTCTTGCGAAGCGCTGGACACGCGCTCTTCCGAGCGCTTTGTTTGGCGTGAAGGCCTCGGCACGTTGGGCGAGGCCTTTGAGATCACCTGCCCGGAGGTAGATGGCCCCGTCTGCTAAGTTGGCGTAGCAGCGCTAGCTGCAGCTGCCGGGCAGGGGGGGGGGGGGGGGGGGGGGATGGCCTCACTGCCGCCTCACTGGGTGTGGGTCGGACATCCGCCTGAGACCATTGTGGCGCTGCCCCCTGATGCGCCATTTCGGCAAATGTGTTCTTGGGCAGGTAGGATACCCGCCTGCGTGCCTCCTTGAAACTTACATTTTCCTTTACTTTTATCGTCACAATTTTTTTTCTTTTTTCCAGGATGGGCACGACCGCGAGTATGCGGCGTGCTCCCCTTCACAGTTTACAGAATGTACACTGTTCTCGCAAGCTTCAGAAGTATGTTCATGGGCACTGCACTTCGCACAGGTTTGACGGCCTCGGCAGCTCTGCGAACTGTGGCCGAAACGTTGGCATTGGAAACATCTGAGGGGATTGGGCACATATGGCCTAACACGGAGCTTGATGTACCCTGCCTCTATTGACTCGGGCACGACACTTGATCCGAAGGTTATTATCAGGTGCTTGGTTTGGATTTCTTTGCCATCTCGCCTCATCCTAATTCTTTTGACATGGATTACATTCTGTTCACTGAAGCCCTCCAAGAGTTCAGCCTCAGTGAGCTCCAGCAAGTCATCGTCCGACACAACGCCGTGGGTGGTGTTCATAGTACGGTGCGGGGTTACTGTTAGTTGGGTCCCCCCAAATCACACTAGTTTCGGCAGTTTCTCGTATTGCTTCTTATCTCGGAGCTCCAGGAGGAGATCACCGCTTGCCATCCTGGTCGCGTTATAGCCGGCTCCAAAAACATCAGTCAAAGTCTTTGATACAAGGAAGGGTGAAAGGGTGCGCACTGGTATGCCGGGTTTTTCCGAGTGAACTACATGGAAACGCGGGAAGTTGTGGACTTGGCGTCCTAAAAACTGAAAGACTTCATCGGTGCGCCCTCTTTTCTGAGGGCGATCAGAGAGTGGAGGAAAGGAGCTATCCATAAAGATATGTGAGATTTCAGCAGTAATGCCAGCCACCCACCGTGCAGTCCTACAAGGGGGTGCTGCAGGACCTGCGAAACACGGCCTGCAAATGCCAGCTGTACATTACCACTATAACCAAATATGAAATAACCGAGGTTGGCTATTCACACAAGGCTAACCCTTGCTGCCTGGAAAAATTGGAAGAAAAAGGAAGCCAGAAGAAGACAGGAAAGGTGGAAAGTAAGGGAAAGACGAAGGTTGGTAGGGAGAGAGAGACAGGAAAAGGCAACTACCGATGTCCCCCGGGTGGGTCAGTCAGGGGGTGCCGTCTACGTGAAGCAGAGGCCAAAGAGGTGTGTTGCCTCCGCCGGGGGGCCTTAAAGGTCCCAACACCCGGCATTGGCTCAACCTCCAGGATCCCCCTTTCTCCGGACATGGCTAAGCCGCTCACGGTTAGACGCGGGAGGTTCCAACCCCCATGTGCTCGGGTACGTGGTGTCGCAACACACCAAACGCCTGCTGACGCAGTCGCCCCTGCGGGGGCATCGGGACGATGCTGTTTAAGAGGGGGGCATGGACCCGTGTACTTATCCTTTTCTCTGGGACTGCATTGCACCCGCAAACATCTTATCTCTCAGCCCAAGGTACTATTGCATCGTTGGAACTTAGTGGAATCTAATCGTTGATTGTATGGGATGTGTCTGTCCTCACCGAACTTTCGGTAATCAGATTGCACGTGCGACGCGCGTTGTGTAAATTTCCGCAGCACGAAGTACTGGAGTCCGGAAAAAATGTAAAAAAGGTGAAAGGAACAAAGAATGCAAGAGGACAAACACGAGCGCCTTTACTTGGGCGTTTTTTTTTACCTTTCTTTACGCCTGTCAGTGCTTCGCGCTGCAGAAATTTGCACCACGGACTTAAGCCAACTTGCCCACATCGCCTTACGAAGTGTGTAGCAGTTTCTGCAAGGCACGCGGGCACCAGCGATTACCATCGAAGTTTCGACGAGTCGTGCATGAAAGCCGACGTGCTTATCCCGCAAATCAGACTTTGCTCGCCGACTTTGCTCACCGCTATCGTGGCGCTTAAGATTAAATTGAAGTATGGGGCTTTACGCGCGAAAAGCACGATCTGATTATGTGTCACGCTGTAGTGGGGGACTGCGGAAATTTAAGACACCTGGGTTTTTTAGCGTACACCTAAATCTAAGTGCACGGGTGTGTTCGACTTTCGTCCCCATAGAAATGGAGCCGCTGTGGCCGCGATTTTATCCGGCAACCTGGTCCTTAGCGACGCGACACCATAGCCACTAAGCAACCATAGTGGGTATCATTGCGTTTGAGTGTTATTTGTTTTGCTGGGCACGAGTTCACCCAATAAATAGGTAAATTTGTAACTCATAGTTTTGACACTGCATCGCTCTTCACCGGTACAACAACGTGACAATATTTACCGTGAACTAGTTTCTTAAAATACTTAGTGATGTTACTAACAGTATAAACAAAAGAAGTACAATGCCTTAAACTAAATGCAATATGTTAACCCTCACTGTATGACCCTCAATGTATTAACCCTCACCTTTTAAAGTGAGGGTTATTACAGGTGCAGTAACGATACAAAGTCCGAAACATATTGAAGGTTCATTGGTTTCTGTGCAGGAAAAAAATGACGCTGCAGAAAAAAGAGGAAGAAACTGTTCAAATTACGCTTATCGTGCATAAACGCTTCCTAGAAAAATTAACGATGCTTTCTATTCCTAGTCAAAATGTTAAGTACGCTACTGTAGAAAATTACGATATATAGTTTCCGCATTCGCTTCGTGAGCACGATAAGTAATCGCGTTCCGCAGCGGAAGAAACAGCACCTTGAAATGAGGCGCCATATTTATCGGGAATACGCGTGAAAGCCTACACGAACAGACTGCAACTAAGTGATGCCGTGTATAGCGCGACATTGAAACCTCGGATACTATGTGGCCATGTCCCCGCAGGGGCGTCTGCGTTAGCAGGCGTTTGGTGTGTTGCGACATCACGTGCCCTGTCAAGAACGGCCGAGCTGAGGTGCAAGTGTTGCCAGCCAGTTGCGACAACGGGCGTCAACGCTTCCTGGAGCGCCGCCGCAAGCCCCTATAGCCACGGCGTCACTAAGTCGCCATTGTGACTGAATGCGTTCGGCGGGCCAACTATTGTTACCGAACCCACCAACGCCGCCCTGTTCTGCTATGAGTGGGGGAGTTCCCGCGGGAACGTCGACGAAGGCCCCTTCCCACGCGCCGACGAAGACGCAGGACAATGGCTACCCGGGTGCGCTACCCGGTTTTGCTCCGAGTTCTACGAAGCCCCTCTGACGTCGGCTCCGGACCGTGCACCTGTGTGTGTGTGCGTGTGTGTGTGTAAGCCGTCCCGGGATGAGGTGGCGTGTTTACAATGGCTGGACGAACGTTTCCGTCCCCTTGGAATCAAGCGGGGACCGAGTGCTTATACGTGCTAAATTTGCTGGAACGGCTAAGCGCAACCCAAGAACTAGTCGTAAAGAACATGTGAGTAGCTCAAAAGAACGCCAAATTCTATTACGACAAGAATGCGAGGCTTCGTACGTTTAATGCCGCAGACCAGGTAATGATCCTCAAACCTTCCAGAAAGAACAAGCTTGAAATTCACTGGGACGGGCCCGTTCAAGTGTTGCACGAACTTTCAGATACTAACTATGCTTTGGAAATGCCCGGTCGCAGGAAGGAGGTGAGGATATATCACTGCAATTTGATGGAGCCGTATATAGAGCGGAGCGGAGTCGTTAACTATACCATCAAAGAGCAGGAGGGCACTAGTACCAAGTTTAAGGAGTATAGGGCGACCTCCAACTCTGAAGTCGGCCTAGAAGAAGTAGTAAAACATTCGGTAAGCTCGCACGCTCTAAGACCCGAGCAGCTAGATGAGCTAAAAGAGGTGTTAGGGGAATATCTCGACAGATTCAGCGATCGGCCGGGTAGAACCGAACTAATAACGCATGAAATAGAGCTGACATCAACCGAACCATTAAGATCAAAGCCTTACAGGGTGTCTCCAAAACAGAGAGAAATTATGGAGGCAGAGATACAGCGCATGCTAGAGTTGGGAGTTATTGAGCCCGCTGAGAGCGACTACACGTCACCGCTAATACTGGTAGAAACCCCTAACAAGGACCCTTGTTTGTGTGTTGACTACAGGAAGTTAAATGCCATCACTAGGGATCAGCTGTACCCGATAGCCAACATTGAGGAACGAATTGAAAGAGTTAGCGCTGCTAAATACATTTCAACTATAGATCTCGTGCAGGGGTACTAGCAAGTTCCCCTTTCAGAAAGTGCCAGCCGTTATGCCGCATTCATCTCACCTGTAGGCACTTTTCGCCCTCCCGCACTCAGCTTCGGGCTGAAGAACGCGCCGTTTAGCTTCTCTAAGTTAATGGATATTGTCCTAAAAGACTTGCAGGAGTTCGCCTTGCCCTATCATGATGATGTAGCAATTTTTTCGGACAGCTGGGAACAACACGTATCGCACCTCAAACAGGTGTTCTCACGGTTAAGGGAAGCCGGCTTAACGATGAAAGCGGAAAAGTGTAGGTTTGGTTGTTCGCTGATCACTTATCTGGGCCATATTGTCGGCCAGGGCATGAGACGGCCGGCCGAGCTGAAAATAGTTACGATTGGAGAATTTTCCCAGCCGGGCACGAAAATACACCTTCGTTCATTTTTGGGACTTGTGGGGTACTATCAACGGTACATTCCGAATTACTCGCAAACGGCAAGTCCATTAACAGACGCCCTCCGAAAGGGAGCACCAAGTAGCGTACATTGGGATACGGACAAAGAGAACGCTTTCCAAAGTTTGAAAACGCTGTTGGTTTCTCGTCCTGTGCTTCGCGCGCCAGATTACACAAAGGAATTCATAGTTCAATGCGACGCAAGAGACAGAGGTATGGGCGTGGTACTTAGTCAGGTCGGCGACGATAACGAGGAGCATCCTATCCTCTATGCCAGCCGGAAACTAAATGTAAGAGAGGAAGCCTACAGCGCTTCAGAGAAGGAATACCCGCCGTGGTTGCTCAGTGGCTATGGTGTTAGGCTGCTGAGCACGAGGTCGCGGGATCGAATCCCGGCCACGGCGGCCGCATTTCGATGGGGGCGAAATGCGAAAACACCCGTGTACTTAGATTTAGGTGCACGTTAAAGAACCCCAGGTGGTCGAAATTCCCGGAGTCCTCCACTACGGCGTGCCTCATAATCAGAAAGTGGTTTTGGCACGTAAAACCCCATAATTTAATTTTTTTTTAGAGAAGGAATGCGCTTGTTTAGTTTGGGCCACCCAGAAGTTCTCATGTTACTTGCACGGAGCGAAGTTCATCTTCGAGACCGACCACTGTCCTCTGACGTGGCTCAATCAATTGTCACACAAAAATGGCCACTTGCTTCGATGGAGCCTCACTCTCCAAGAGTACAACTTCTCCGTTAGATATAAGAAGGGAAAGTTGCATAGCAATGCGGATGGTTTGAGCAGGCTAAATTGAATTCTGCGTTTGAGGGTCCCGCCTAAATTTTAGGGTTAATATTGTTAATTTTGTTAAGCGAAGAAGATCCCCTCTCATTTAGCAGGATTCCCTCTATGATTGCTGAATTTGTCCGCCCGAAATTGCTTCAAAAATTCGCATAGCGAAATGCAGCATTTTTTGGTTCTGCACTTATGTATTTTTTTTAAGCCTAGTGGGTCTAAAGTGAGAGCTAAGGTACGTCATCTCGGCGCAGAGCCGTGTTGTGGGGTTCATTTTGCAGTTGCCTGTCCTTGTTAGATATTTTGGGGCGGTCATTTTGGGCCGACCATCATTTGACCTCCCTACCAGCCGAAAGACCTCAAGCGACCTTTTCACGAGTGATTAGCGCTCATCAAGAGTGCATACCGTCATCTTTTACACCGGCGACAAAGCCTTCATCTCCCCTGTGGTGCCTACGACAGCCTCAAGTGAATTTTGATATTCCTGGAATTACAAAAAGTCCAATCATCCATCGCCGGCTCTGAAGCAACTTACGCTCCTATTACTACACCAGACGTATCATGACCGCATACATATATATACCGATGGTTCGACCTCACGTGCCAGCTCAACTGCCGCATTCGTCGTTCCAGCCAAGAAGGTTACAGTTAAATTCAAATTGTCGCACACGACTACATCGACATCGGCAGAACTTGCAGCTTTCCATGGCGCTATGATGTACGTAACCGAAGAGCCAACAGAGAAATGGGTCGTATTTTGTGACTCTAAGGCAGCCCTTCACAGCATCAAGTCTGGATTACGTCACAGAATATACGAGCAGATGATATCTGACATCAGGGAAGTGCACCACCATGCTCTGGAAAGAGGGCACACCATTACATTTCAATGGATTCCTGCTCACTGTGGCATTGTCGGCAACAACCTAGCAGACAAGGCTGCCCGGTCTGCCCACGAAGATACCCAGACGCGTTCAATACCTTTGGCGAGGTCGGACGCTGCCAGGGAACTTCGCCTACATGCACGCAAAAAGTCGCAAGATCTCTGGAGTTCAGGTGCCTTCAACTGCCGATTATATAAACTGGACCGCACGCTACGGCTACAAGTGCCATCTAGCCTTTCCCGCGGTGAAGCAACCTTGCTGTACCGCTTGTGGCTGGGAGTAGCGTTCACAAACTCATATTCCTTTCGTTTAGGAATGGCCGAGAGCCCGATGTGCGATTCCTGTGGGTGCGAGGAGACCATCGAGCACCTATTGTGTACCTGCCCCCGCTACGATGTACAACGCCTCCCTCTGCGGGAAACTTTGCACCGACTAGACTTACGACATTTCACCGAGTCAAAGATACTCGGACCGTGGCCCCACCCGTCACTGGCACGAAAAGCGAATCGTGCATTACTGCAATACTTGAGGTACACCGGTTTAAGAGACCGTTTATAGTGTCCCTGTGCATAGTGTCCCGCCCACACGTACTCAGTGCTCACTCTCTCCCTTTCTCCTTTTTCTATTCGCCTTTCCCCCACCCCCAGTGTAGCGTAGCAAACCGGATACTCTTCTGGTTGACTTCCCTGCCTTTCCTGTCCTTGCTTTCTCTCTCTCTCTTTGGGGCGGTGACATCATTACACAAGTGGTTACTGCGAGCCAAGGCATCACCCCCTGACCACCAGCCGTTCTCTTCCTGCCCAGCGGTTATCAGCGCTGGACAGTCGAGACATTCCGGGCCATGGAGGCGCTGTTAAGAACGGCCCAGCTGAGGTGCAAGTGTTGCCGGCCAGTTGCGACAAAGGGCGTCAACGCTTCCTAGAGCGCCGCCGCAAACCTATAGCCACGGCGTCATTAAGTCGCCATTGTGACTGAATGCGTTCGGCGGGTCAACTATTCTTACCGAACCCACCAACGCCGCCCTGTTCTGCTATGTGTGGGGGAGTTGCCGCGGGAACGCCGACGAAGGCCCCTTCCCACGCGCCGACCAAGACGCAGGACAATGGCTACCCGGTCGCGCTACCCGGTTCAGCTCCGAGTTCTACGAAGCCCCTCTGACGTCGGCTCCGGACCGCGCACTTGTGTGTGTGTGTGTGTGTGTGTGTGTGTGCGTGTGTGTGTAAGCCGTACCGGGGAGAGGGGGCGTGTTTACAATGACTGGGCGAACGTTTCCGTCCCCTTGGAATCAAGCGGGGACCGAGTGCTTATAAGCCGCTGTTGTGCGGATGCTCGACACACTTTTCTTAAGCAGTCATGTTGGACTGAGACACTCTCTCAAGCAGACTTGACGTACTTTCTCTCGCAGTCATGCTAGACTTATGAACTGCATGTAAACACTGTAAAGAAACCCGTATTCCTCGTTCTCGATGAGAAGCAGTCCTTCCCTTCATCAACGTCCTCAGCGTGGATAAGTTGGACGACGGAATGGGCCAGCTACCTTCGAATTCATGCCGGACTCCGATCATGACAACGGGTTACGAGCGATGGGGTTGAGCCCCCAATCCTGACAGCACGCGCACACGAGGCTTGGACGCGCCGGCATCTAGCCGCAAGCGGCTTAGCCGTGTACGAGAAAAGCGGGATCTTGGGGGTTGGCCAGTGCAGCGCGTTTGGGCCTTTAAGGCCCCTCGGTGGGGGCAGTACACTCCTGTGGCCTCGGCTTCACGTAGACTGCACCTGCCGACTGACCCATCTGGGGGAAATCGCTAGTTGCATTTTGCTTTCCTCCCTCATCTTCGTCATTCTCTCTTATTTTCAATATTTCCTGTCTTCTACTCACTTCCTTTTACTTCCAGTTTTCCAGGCAGCAACGGTTAACTTGGTGTAGTTTATCCAGCCTAGGCTCTATTAGGTTTTACTGGCTATTCACGGCTGGCGCCTGCGTTTCTTTCAGGTGTTCTAGTGTCCCCTTGTTGGCTCTGTGGTGGCGACTTGCATGGCCACGAAAATAAGTATATATGGATTCATCGTCCTTCCGCCGTCTGCCTAACATAAGAGGGCGCACCAAAGAAAAGTTGGAGTTTTTAGCCAACGAAAAGAAACATTACAACGGTTTCACGCAATTCACAGTGAAAACGATGAAAAGGCAGACTGATTTCATCTTTTACGCATGCCAAATGTCTCATCGAATCAAATGGCCCAAGCTACAAAGTCATCAAGATGGCTAGCGGCGACCTCCTACTTGACGTCCGTGATAAACAACGGTATGATAAGTTCCTAAATCTGGTCTCATTCAATAACGTGAACGTCAGAGTGAGACCACATCAATCCATTAACACAAGCAAAGGAGTGATTTCCGTCGATTATCTGTTGAATCTGAGCAAGGACGAGCTCCTAGAGGGCTGGAAGGAACAGATCGTCACCATAGTAAGGAGAATTATAATCAAATGGGAACACAAATATATTCCAACTAAATATCTGATCGTCAGCTTTGCATCAAGTGTGGGGCCAGAAATATTACAAATAGGATGAAGTCCGAGTCCGACCATACATCTCGAAACCTCGGAAATGTTTCAAGTACTAGAGGCATATTCACGGTTCACAAAGCTGCCGGGGCCGACAAACCTGTTCACAGTGCGGCGTGTACAATCACCTCTCAAATGAGTGTAATGGCGCACTCCACTGTCCCAAATGTGACGGTGGAAATGCAGCTTTTTTCTAGAGCTCGCCCTACGTGGCAGAAAGGAAACGAGATAACTACCCTATAAGTAAAAGGGAACATTTCCTTTCAGGAAGCGCGAAAGCACATTTCGTTCCTTCTTACCGCACGGTATACTGTGGCGGCGCGTAAGAGGGCAACACCGCAGCAGACTGCGGCATCAGCCCGGACCACAAAGGGTGTAGCCGTGACAGCGCCACCAACCCCTCAGGTGACAGCAGCCTAGAATCACTGGAAAAAATTTCAGAGTACCGCATTTGTTTTCCCCGCGCCGCCAACGCGTTCATCGGCCCCACCGTACCACGTGACTTTGGGGTGCCATATACCTTCCAAGCGCCGGGCGGGCCGACTGAGTTATAGCGCAGGCAGCGCAGGTTCCCTACGTTTTTTTTATGTTCCGATTGTCGCGCTCGCGTTTGACTGCAAGGAAATCATGCCTGACTGCTGCGGCTTCGGATGCAGCAACGGAACTGAGTCTGGAAAGACTTTTCCCTAGATTCCGACCGGGCAAAATGACCGAGAGCATCGTTCTGCGTGGTTACACAGAATCGGCCGGGAGAACTTCAAGCCTACAAGAAACTCGCGCGTGTGCGAGGTATAAGTATACACCTTACTTGTGCTTTTCGGCACTGTTTTAGAAGATATTTAAGCGAAGTGCACGCGGTGTCAGCGATGCTACGAAAATAGGAGTTCATTGCAGGGATCGTTCGCGTCTTGCACGCTTGACGCGGGTACTCGTGTACGCGTTTGTTGCTCAACACACGTGGTTATTCCGTGCTCGTGGCACGCGAAGGCACACTTGTCGCGCGAGAATCCCGCGTCCTCACGTGCACCAGGTACTCGCATGATTTCTCCGCGCACGTGAGCGCGCTCTCGCCTCGAGTCACTCGACCCTTATGGCGCTTGTTTTTCGCAGATCGTGACGATCGCAGTCAATAAAAACGTGGTCAATGCGAGGCCCATGATACTTCCTTTTTTCCACTTATCCTTTGCTCATTTACACATCGCATTTCGAGCTTGAAACCAATGGCCAGGCGATATTAACAACACATGCTTTAAATTTTGAGCTTGTAAGCCGAGCACATGCAATGAACTGAAGTCAGCATACATATTATGTTTTATGTTGAAATGCTACGGTGCATACCCAAATAATGTTGTGCTTAATGCATAACAAGAAATACAAAACAACAGAACACCCAGTAGCTTTAGTTTGACTCTGTCACTATGCATGTTACATAAACCGCTCTAAAAGCACAGGAATTTTATACATCGCCTATGTAACTTAGGAAAAAAAAGTACTGCGTCACCAGCTGGCGTTCCTGCTTTTTTTTTTTTTTTACACAGGCAGCAAATCTTGGCGGTCTAAGAAAACAGTCATAAATAAGTTGAGAAGAGTAGCCGCTCATGCACGCACTAGAAAGCCGCGTTCATAAATCGCAATGTAGCAAACTCTCGCTCATTATTAGTGTACAGAAGTACACATACGTAGCTGTAATCACGCAAATGTCTCATATTGGCCTTCCACAAGATTTAGTGCGCAAAATGGTCATCAAAGTTGATTTTTACGCCTGCTGTGCACAGATCGTCTCACGCAATCACGGCGAAAACACCGGTGCGCACACGGCAGTCGCAGTGTGTCGTGCGTATACGGCGGACGAAGTCGCCCGGCAGAATCGAGAACGCGCGGTATCCGTTTACAAACTAAATTAAATGTATCCGATTTAGCTTGTGAAATTGCACAATGAACGTACGTGCCTGTGACAGTGTCAGGTGTTAGATTCGTCCTACTTGGAAACATTCAATAGAAGCCGATGGGGCGGTCCACGATGTTCATGCCAAAAAGCACAAGCTTGCCTCATTCCGGCTCGAAGTGACGAAATGTTTCCTTCGTAGCCCGTTCCGCGGAAGCGGGAAACAAACGCGTGCATAAGCTGGCGATAGCAGCGCTAAGCTGCTGCCCACAATCGTAGCACAGTTCCAGCAGTAAACACGATAGGCGTGCAAAACAACCACCTGCTGCATTACTTCGCACAAAATAACATTTTATTTTCGTTCTTAGCAACCATTATCTCCGGGCACAAAGTAGTACTTCAGGAAACACTCAATCCGATGTGTCACCGAATATAAAGCTCTTCCAACACGGCGGCCTTCCCGCGACGCAGTCGGCTTGGAAGGTATATGGCGGTGGCCGCTCAGTGTTGCCAGTCAAATCCCGACCTTTGCGGTACTCTGAAATGGCTCTGATGGCTCTGCCGCGCCATCTGTGAGGGAGTGTCTATCGACCTCTGGGTTGGTGGCCTCTGAGGCCCTCCTTTCCGAGCCAAGCCTATCATGAAAACACCCCACTCCAGTAAGCGGAAATCCTGCGACTGCAAGGAGTCGATGGACACAGCCCCGGGCCAGACGTAGCAGCAAGTGCCCTGGGAGTGCGGCGATTCTCGCGACCGCTGCAACAGCAAACCGTCCATCACGGCGCCCGGACAAGGTCCTGTCAACAAATTTTTCCTTTCCAGAGCAAACAGTATCAAACTCAGTCAAAATGGACACACAAATTATATAATGGAATGCGAGAGATCTTCTCCACAATCTTGATGACATAACAGAACTTTAACACAAACGTAATCCAATGGTACTGTTTGTTCAGGAAACGCATTTAAAAGCTACGTAGACAAATTTTTTCCGGTCATACGCTATTTTTCGCAAAGTCTGGGACGAGGCTAACACCGAATCCGGCGGTGTAGCCATAGTTGCCGACTAGTCTGTTGCTTGCCAACACTTGCCCTTTCGGACGTCCTTCGAGGCACTTGCAGTGGAAGCAATTCTTTTTAATAAATTAGTTGCCGTCTGCTCCATCTACATATCTCCGAGCTATCGCCTGAGCAAAAAGTTACGGCCTTATTAACTGACTTCCATGACCTGTCTCTTATCGTCGGGGACTTTAATACTCATAACAATCTTTGGGGAGACTCCCAGACTGATTAGAGGTGTCGATCGATCGAATCCTTTCTTGTGAGGTCTGATGTGTGCCTATTTAATACGAAAGAACCTACCTATGGTAATATTGCGCAGAATTCATATTCCTCGACAGATTTATCGCTTTGATCTTCCATAATTGTTCATTACTCAGAATGGAATGTTATAGAAAATTCGTTTGGAAGCGACCAATTCCCGGTGACTCTGAACTTACTAGCAGAACACGACATTCATCCGTATGTTCTTCGCTGGTAACTTCACTCGGCTGATTGGAAGCATTTTAAGGAACCTACTTACTTATCACAAAATTATATAGTCGATTTTAGCATAGATAACCCTGTAGCATATTTTACCGCTTCTATTGTTGGTGCACCCAAAAAGTTCATTCAGCAAACAAACGGCCAATCATGTAAGAAACGCGTTTCTTTGTAGAATGTAGACAGCAGAGATACACGAAAGAGACCAAATAAGGCATGGGGCAGACGGCAGCAATATGCAACGGCAGAAAATGTCATTGCATTCAAACATATCAATTCAGAAGGACGGCGCACGAGACAGCAGGCAAGGAGAGCAAGCTGGGAGAGGTTTTTCTCAGGCGTCAGTTCCTGTACCCCGGAAGGTAAAGTATGAAATGTGCTGAGAAGGCTAAAATGGCAGCGCATCAATTCATTACCTTTCATCGATGACCAAGGAGATACCTCGGAAAACCAGGCCGACGCCCTTGGCATACACTTCGTGTATGTATCAAGCTCCATAAACTCATTCCTTAAATACAAGCACGGAGCAGCACTTAAGAAAATATACGGTACATCCAGACCAAACCTACCGCACAGCTGTCATTTTAATATTGCCGAGCTTAGAGCTGCCTTGAGCGTATGTATGAGCTCTCCACCGGATCATGTATTACATGCTTAAAAACCTATACAATGGCACACAGCTTACACTTCTGGCACTTTTCAACTCTGTTTCGGCTGCTGCATACTTTCCATCGTCATGGAATGAAGCTATCTTAATACCGGTCTTGAAACAGGGCAAAGACCCATCTCACGTTGCAAGTTACCGTCCAATAGCACTCGTGAGCTGCTTCTGCAAACTCTTCAAGAAAACGACAAATCGCCGTCTTTTTACAATTGCTTGAATCGAAGAGAATGCTTGACCGGCTCCAGAGAGGGTCGGTTGACTGCTGACCATCTCGTGCGCATTTAGGAAGACATTCGCGACCCCTTAATTTATAAGCAGTTCTTTCTTTGTGTTTTCTTAGGCATGGTAAAGGCATATGACACAACTTGGAGATATCGGATTTTGCGCTCGGAAATGGGTTTTCGAGGCAATGTGCTTAATGTAATTGAATGTTACTTACCACAACGTACATTTCGTGTTATAATTGGCAATGCTCTATGTAGGCCATTTACACAAGAAACTGGGGTGCCGCAAAATGGCCTATTAGGCTGTACTGTTTTCTATCGTTAAAATGAATTCCTTGCGCTTATCTATACCGTATAGTATGCTTTATTCGGTATACGCAGATAATGTACAGTCAGGTTTCAGGTCATATAGCCTTATAATTTGTGAGCGACTTGTTCAGCTTTGCTTGAACAAAGTGTGTATATGGGCAGAAGAGAACGACTTTAAACTCAATCCTCTTAAATGCTCCTGTGTCCCTTTCACACGAAAAAGAGGCTCATTTGCACAGCCCAATGTAGAACTACATAGACAGCACATACCAGTTGCCACAGAACGCAAATTTTTAGGCGTCACATTAGGCTCGAAACTAACCTTCATTCCATACTTAAAGCACCTAAAAGCTAACTGTCTAAACGCAATGAACCGTTTTAAAATTCTATCGCATGCAACACGGGGCAGCGACAGGAAGCGTCTCATGAACGTCTACCAAAGTCTCATACGTACATACTTAGACTATGGGGCCATAGTGTATCAATCTGCCAGTCGAATCGCCTTGAAGATGCTTGACCCTGTTCACCACCTAGGTATTCGCTTGGCGCTCGGTGCCTTCAGAATAAGTCCAGTAAAGAGTCACTACGTTGAATCTAACGAGTGGTCGCTCACCTTCAGAGGTCGTGCTCCAGTGGCACGCAAACCGCGACCATCCCTTTTATGTAACTATAAATGACGTGAGATCAGCAGCGCTCTTTAATAGCCGACAAAGAGCTAGAGAATCATTCTCTCTGCGCTAATAAAGCTTTCAGAGGAAATGGGAGTTCAAATTCTCGAGCATAACCTGACGGTCCCAGCGAAGCCATTACCGCCGTGGCAGCGGCGGCAATCATTTCTCGAGGTAACAAAATATGTCACATAGGCACATATTCCAATGCATTTCCTAAAACTTCAGTCGAAGTACGCGTGTTCTTAAGAACGGGCAGCTGCAGTGCAAGTTTTGCCAACCAGTTGCGACTGCGGGCATGACCTTTTCCTGGAGCGCCGCCGCCAACCTCTAGCCACAGCGTGACTAAGTCGACTTTGTGTCGGGAACAATACGCGCGTCCTCCACTCTCCGTCGCTTCAGCTAGGATGCGTTTGGCGAAGCAGGCTTTGTGCTGAAACCGCCACCGTTACGCTCTAGCCTCGTCGCCGTTGTGACGGAATGAGTTGGACGGGTCAACTATTGTTACCGAACTCCCCAACGCAGACCTGATCTGCTATGAGTGGGGGAGTTGCCGCGGGAACGTCGTCGGTCACCCCTTCCGACGCGCCGACCAAGACGCAAGACGAAGGCTACCCGGGTACACTGCGCGGGCCCGCTCCGAGTTCTACCGAATTCGTGTGATGTCGGTTTCGGACCGTGAACCTGTGTGTGTGTGTGTGTGTGTGTGTGTGTGTGTGTGTGTGTGTGTGTGTGTGTGTGTGTGTGTGTGTGTGTGTGTGTGTGTGTGTGTGTGTGTGTGTGTGTGTGTGTGTGTGTGTGTGTGTGTGTGTGTGTGTGTGTGTGTGTGTGTGTGTGTGTGTGTGTGTGTGTGTGTGTGTGTGTGTGTGTGTGTGTGTGTGTGTGTGTGTGTGAGGCAGTCATGTTAGACTGAGACACTCTATCAAGAGTTGGACGGGTCAACTATTGTTACCGAACTCCCCAACGCAGACCTGATCTGCTATGAGTGGGGGAGTTGCCGCGGGAACGTCGTCGGTCACCCCTTCCGACGCGCCGACCAAGACGCAAGACGAAGGCTACCCGGGTACACTGCGCGGGCCCGCTCCGAGTTCTACCGAATTCGTGTGATGTCGGTTTCGGACCGTGAACCTGTGTGTGTGTGTGTGTGTGTGTGTGTGTGTGTGTGTGTGTGTGTGTGTGTGTGTGTGTGTGTGTGTGTGTGTGTGTGTGTGTGTGTGTGTGTGTGTGTGTGTGTGTGTGTGTGTGTGTGTGTGTGTGTGTGTGTGTGTGTGTGTGTGTGTGTGTGTGTGTGTGTGTGTGTGTGTGTGTGTGTGTGTGTGTGTGTGTGTGTGTGTGTGTGTGTGCGTGTGTGTGCGTGTGTGTGCGTGTGTGTGTGTGTGTGTGTGTGTGTGTGTGTGTGTGTGTGTGTGTGTGTGTGTGTGTGTGTGTGTGTGTGTGTGTGTGTGTGTGTGTGTGTGTGTGAGGCAGTCGTGTGTGTGTGTGTGTGTGAGGCAGTCGTGTTAGACTGACGTACTTTCTCTCGCAGTCATGCTAGACTGATGAACTACATGTAAATACTGTAAATAAACCCGTAGTCCTCGTTCTCGATGAGAAGCAGTCCTTCCCTTCATCAACGTCCTCAGCGTGGATAAGTTGGACGACGGCATGGGCCAGCTACCTTCGAATTCATGCCGGACTCCAATCTTCACAAGGGATTACGAGTGATGGGATTGAGCCCCCATTCCTGACAGTGCATAGTTTTGCACTGACGCTTCTAAGTGACATGCTGGCGAGCTTTATGCAGCAGTAGGATCCTTCTCTGAACCTGGTGCCTTCAATCCGGAAACAATTAGCTTTACATGGAGGCCTATGCACTATTGTCGGCTGTCAAACATATAAGCAAATTAAAACTGCAAAAAAACTATTGTATTTACATACTCGCTAAGCGTCGTTAAAGCCTTAATATCACTGTACGAACACAGAAACCCTGTACTTACCGAGTTTTATTCCATTCTTTGCACAATGTATATGTCTTAGAAGCATGTCATCTGCTGGGTACCCTGGCGTAAGGGCATAGAGGGTAATATGTTCACTCATGAAATCGCCACATCAATTGCATCGCAAGCTATCAATCCTAGGCTGCCGTCTCTGCCTCAGATCTCAAGCCTTTTCTCCGAAATAAACTAAGAAGTCACTGAAAGCGCTAGAGCGGCGCTTAAACAAACAATAATCTGCTCGTAACCAAACCACAGTTGGGTTCCTGGACCTCTACAGCGAAATCATGACGAATTATGTCCTATTCTGTCGATTCAGAATACGAAACATGTATGGCACCCACAGTTCCTTGGTAACTGGTGATGAATCACCAACAGAATCATTTCCCTCTAACATCATGTCTGCCTTCATCCCATTATGTTCCTTGGTGAAAAACGCATTTTAACACTGAAGTGCAGGGTTTTTTGAGTGGCGTTGTATTACATGTTATCAGCACAAGTAGTTCGTAGCGCACCCCCTCGCCATAGGATACTGCTGCAATAGTTGTGTTCGTTCGTTAGTAGTAGTGATTGCGATTTCCATCGCATGGGACCGAAATCGCACTTTCGGCTCGGTGAAAATCGCATCATGTGAAACAGGTTTTAGGTGGTTGTTGTCCCTTTTTGTTAATGGCTATGAACTGGTCTGTTCGCGTGCAGTGCTTTGTGCTCTGCATCACTGTTTACTTGGCGCGCCACCTCGAGCACTTGCCGCCACTCACTTTCAAATGTGAATACCCCTTCTTCGCAATAGCCATCAAAATTATGATAATTGCAAGTTGTGTACACAAGACACGCAAGCCTAATAAGCGCACATGGAATAAAGTATTTGAAAGTAGAGGATGTATTACCGTGAAATTCTCCATGAAGTCTTCATACTGAAAGAAACAAGAAAGACAGCATAACGCACAGAGAATAGTCTGAACACTTTGCTTCTTTTGGAGATCCGCTTAGAACCTATGCTTTACTGCAAGAAATGCCCATATTGAAAAAAAAAAGAAATTGGAGTTAGTTTATGTTTACTTACACATCTTTAACTTTCGTTATAGTTGTGCTCGTTACAAAGATGGCAGAGGTCTGAAGCCTCAGCGTCTCTTTTGAAGCTCTCTAGCGTGTTTGGACCACGCTGATTGCAGATTTAATAGCGACGTGTACACGTTCACACTTTGCTTCTTTAAATTCGTAAGCATTAATATGCCTGCAAAAGAAGGAAACTAGTCCATCTGTCTGTCACGTAAGACAAGATCGCTTTCAAGATAGGACCCGCAGCAGCGGGCAGAATCACCTTCGTACTGCTTCTCGCTTCAATGCCAATTAAGCGGCGAGAACACAGCGTACACGAATCCATCAGCACTCGGCGCACACTGTCTGCCATGGCATATCGCTTTCAAGACGGCCCACGCTGCTGCGCCATACGCAGCCGCCGCCGGAGTACGGTTGATCACGGTTGACAATGGTTCGCATCGAGAGGAGGCAACGTCATCGACCACATCTACGTACGCGGTATATAAAACGTGACACTGTTCAACTACGTCACGTACTACAGCATGCATTGGTCAGTGCTCGTCTTCCACGAATCAGTGGCATCATCCAAATGCGCCATATCATATGAGCGAATATTGATGGTGATGATGATGATGATGATGGTGACGACGACGACGATGACCTCATATTGTGGTTCATACACACACTGGGGAAACGGCCAAGAATTGTGTGCTGAAACTTTTACTTGTTGTTTTGAAGGATTACATATTCGATTGAACGTACAAAATGAACATACTAATGAACATACAAAAACAAAAAACAAAAGAAAAAATGTTCAACAACTTACACGTCTAGCTGATTGTATGTAACCTTAAACGGCGTCAAACACGTCCATGTGGTGATAATGTATAACTTACGTACCGAAAGATACTATTATGTTCGGCAGAGCTCGGCAGCAGTGCACTACGGAGCCACATCTGAATATTGCCTCTGGTTTTGCAGCCCGCAACCGGACACGACCAACGTGCTATCGCCCCTTCTCACGTCTGCAATGCTGCGTGTGTCTACACCCCAACAGTGATCGGAATCACGTGGCCTGAGCTACTCTTCTGTGATTGCGCAAGGGTCGGACGCGCGCCAAACCACAGCATAAAACCGTCAACGGAGTGAGCACCTGTCTCAGTTCGGCAGCAGTACACTACGGAACTACATCTAAAGACTAAACCCCATGAGCGCGATTTTGTGCGTGACAGTGACGAGCGACGGCTTCGGGCGACGGGTCGGGCCATCACTTGAATAGATCGCTCGGTTCTGCAAATCTAGAATTCGTCGCTCGTCGCCCAGAACTGCTATAAGCGAAGAACCAATAGTGCGAAGCCGGAACTGGATGTACATCCCTCAAGTATTTCCGATTGTCGCACGAAGCGAGCAAACGATCGAATTTTTATACGTGCAAGGATAAGAACCTACTGGAAGACCTTCAGAAATATTTTATGCTGCTTTTTACAGTAAAACGCACCAACTTAAGTTAATAAAGCACACGTCACGCTAGTTTCGGTGCCTATATTGCTGCCCTCATACCGGCAACACTGGGGAGACATCGCTGGAAGTCGTCGCTCGCATGGGGTACGACTTGTAGGCGACGAGCGAACGCGAAAGCCATCTCCATCGCGTCGCTTGTCGCTGTCGCGCGCAAGATCGTTTGCATGGGGTTTATACTTAAATATTGCCTCTGCTTTTGCAGCCCGCAACCGGACTCGACCAACGTGCTATTGCCCCTTCTGACGTCTGCAGTCCTGCATGTGTCTACACCACAACAGTGATCGGAATCACGTGGCCGGAGCTACTCTTCTGCGACTGCGCAAGGGTCGGACGAGCGCCAAACCACAGCATAAAACCGTGAACGGAGCGAGCACCTGTCTCAGTTCGGCAACAGTGCACTACGGAGCCACATCTAAATTTTGCCTCTGCTTTTGCAGGTGAGCGGAATATCCTTATTTACCCAATGAGTCATAGAATCTGTGCACTTCTGCCGAACCTATCAGCTTTCATGTACTTGTTTGATTCTTGTTACTGGTGGTGTTAGTGCATTGACGTACACTTTTGTTGGGCAATGTCGAAAGAGCCTAAGGCCATTGAAGGTTTGAGCGGGATCTCAGGGCACACTTGAGGAGCATGAAAGATAAGTTTCAAGAGGTCACTGAACTCAAAGCAGAAATACAGTAGGTTCTAAAACTAAACCAGGTTCTTCGCGCTGAGAATGCCAAGCTATCATACACATTTGAGGAATTGGAGCAATATTGTTACGCTTGGAAAGACACAGATGAAAGAGGCTATATACAGGCTATTTACACTGGAGCCAGACCGTCAAACCGACACTCGCTCGCGCCAAGGGCACAGACCCACTTCGTCGTCGTTCTCGCGGGGGCTCGTCCCTTGAGCATCGCTCGATGATATCGTAATACTACCCCCGGCGGCAAAAGCGCCGTCACGGTGCTGTTAAATATCCAAGGCGCGTGGAGAGTTGTAGGGTTTGAGCCGGGCGACATGAACAATGTCACTGGTTGTCACAGCGGAGGACGTAGTGAGCGTGGCTAGAACGATTTCACAGGCGACATCGGTCACTTGGCGGAGCACGCGATATGGGCCTGCGTAGCAGGAAAGCAGTTTTTCACACAGGCGAACTTTACGCAATGGTGACCAAAGCAACACGAGGGGGCCGGGCACAAAATGGACATCACGGTGACGGAGGTCGTAGCGTTGCTTTTGTTTGCCTTGAGAGACTTGTAGACGAGCGCGCGCAAGTTGGCGAGCATGGTCAGCATGGGCGATAGCATCACGGGCATAAGCGCTAGTTGAAGCTCTGGTGGACGGAAGCACAGTGTCCAGTGGTAGCGTCGGTTCACGGCCATACAAGAGGTAAAAAGGCGAAAAGCCAGCAGTTTCAAGACGGCAAGAGATGTACGCAAATGTAATGTATGTCAGAGCGTGGTCGCAGTCACAGCGGTCGTCTGAAACGTATTTGGATAGCATGTCTGCAAGGATGCGGTTCGAACGCTCACTAAGGCCGTTCGTTTGAGGGTGGTAGGAGGTGGTAAATTTATGCTGTATTGAGCAGGCACGCATGATGTCGTCAATGACTTTGGCTAAGAACGTACGGCCATGGTCTGTTAGCAATTGACGCGGAGCACTATTAATCAAAATGATAGGTAGTCAAGTAAACAGGCTCTCAGTTTGTCAGGTATGTTATTCCATGCTGCAAACACTGGGAGACAGCAAGTTTGAAAAACCATGGACGAATGACCGCTGCCGGATGCAATGCCTCGGTCGTGGGTTCGTATATGTCATGCTAGCTGTGTACCTTTCTAAGCCGTTGTGTACATGTGTTCGATATTAGACAGCCTTAGTTGGCGTCCGCAGCAGCTCTGCCTACGCAGCTAACCCGCGAAGGCGGGTTAGCTGGTGGAGGCCGAAGGGCTGGGTATGCATACGCCCTATGCCTTGTGGTCCTGAACCAGAACCTACCGGCGCCAGTACCTCGGATATGGCAAAAAACAGACAGGTGGCTCATTCCTTGCCACCAACACGTACTGAAACCCCCACGTTCTCGTACGCGGATGCTCTTCGGGTTTCTGCGCCGTCGACGGCCCGTTTCTCGCAGCCGCCTGCTGGGATTCCTCGACACTTCTCAAGTCCATTCCACCGCACGACACCGCAAGCAGCCTTTCATCCTGGTCCGCGCAAGTCTACGGTGTGGCGCGCTCCCGACAGAAGTCCGCTGCGCTACCACTGTGGGGAGGCTGGACACTTGTATCGCGACTGGCAGTAGCGACGGATTGGTCTGTGTGGATACCAACCGGATGCCCGTTGCCCGCGCTATGGCGAACGCTTGCAAGAAATCGAGGAATACTTAGAAAGCAACTGTCTTCCTCCTGCCCCGCAACGAAGACAGTCACGGCCGCCGTCACCTCATTGGCAGGCGTCACCAAACTGCGCTCGACCCACCTTTAATTCCACTGGAGTCAACGGCCGAAGCCTGCGCCGGGTGAACTGAAAACGGAGACCTGCCTGCGTAAGGCCGCTGCCGTGCGAACCATCAACTATCCTCCGCTGATGCCTTCATTCGAAACTGCCAAAAGAACATCCGGTGCTATGACTGTCCCCGTCGATGTTTATCCGGTCACGGAACTTGTCGATACAGGAGCTGATTACTCGGTTATAAGTGCATCACTGGTCCCTCGGCTACGCAAAGTGCTGACAGCGTGGGACGGCCCACACCTTATTAAGGTTGGAGAACACCTCGTGTCACCCATTGGGCGATGCACCGCTACACTTGCGATTCGTACCTCAACCTTCGTAGCGTCTTTCCTTGTGCTGCCCAAGTGTTCTCGGCTGGTTATACTGGGCTAGGATTTTCTCCGGGAATATGGGGCGCTCCCCGCAGGGGCGTCTGCGTCAGTAGGCGTTTGGTGTGTTGCGACACAACGTACCCGAGCACACGAGGGTTGGACCGTCCCGCGTGTAGCCGTGCGCGGCTTAGCCGTGTCTGGGGAAAGGAGATCCTTGGGGTTGAGCTGATGCTGGGTGTTTGGACATTTAAGGCCCCCCGGCGGAGGCAACACACCCCTTTGGCCTCTGCTTCATATAGACGGCACCCCCGGACTGACCCACCCAGGGGAAATCAGTAGTTGCCTTTTCCTGTCCCCCTCTCCATTCTGCGTCTTTCTCTCTTCCTTTCGATCTTTCCTGTCTTCGCCTCTCTTCTATTTACTTCCGATTTTCCTGGCAGCGAGCGTTAACCTTGTGTGGGTGGCCAACCTTGGGTATTCCAGATTGGGTTATAGTAGCACCGTACGACTGGCGAGGGCTTGTGTTACTCGTAAGACTTGCTCCGTCCCCATGTTGGGCTCGGTGGTGGGCGGTTGGCGCTGCTGCCGAACTCAAGACCCCTATATGGCTTCTAGTAAACCACTTTCCCTTGATAGTCCTCTAAAAAGAGGGCGCACCGATACAACGTTTCAATTATTTTTGAAGAACAATCAAGAACACTTCCCTAAGCACCAAGTAATCCACAGTGAAAGCAACAAGAGCGTGCGTAAATTCTCCCCTACTTGGTGGTGAAATGCCTCGCAAACATTATAGGACCTGGCTACAAAGCTACAAAGATGTCGAATGGAGACCTGCTCCTTGAATTGAAGGATAAAACACAACACGATAAAATTAATGACTTGAAATGCATTGGCGATGCAGCAGTCACTGTGTCGGCACATTGAACCATGAACACGAGCCGTGGAGTAGCCTCTTAAAACGATTTCTTAGACCTTAGTAACGAAGAGCTGCTTGAAGGTTTCCAGGACCAAAATGTGATCAAGGTAGAAAGAATCGTAATCTGCAGGAACAATTAACAACTTCCAACAAAGCACATAGTACTAACCTTTGGTACCAGTCTGCTGCCTAGTACATGGATGCAGGCTATATCAAAGTACGTGTTAGGCCGTACATCCCAAATCCTCGGCGATGCTTTAAGTGCCAGAGGTATTGACATGGATCCCAGACATGCCGAGGAAGGCAGACTTGCGCAAAATGCAGCTCGAACGTTCATCCATCAGACACTTGCGACTCATCTCCACATTGCATGAATTTTGATGGAAGCCATCCAGCCTACTCTAGAACGTGGCCTAAATGGAAGAAAGAGAAAGAAATCATTGCATTAAAGGTCAAAGAAAATATAACATTTCACGAAGCTAGGAAACGTCTGTCATATTTAAATCACACAAGCTTTTCCGAGGTGGCGCGACGGGGGACAGCGTCATAAATCCCTCGGGAGTCTACCGCGGTCACTGATAGCGGTCTGGTAATCACTCCGCCTGCCCCCATGGTGGCTGCAGCAAATGCTGCTCCATCAACATCGAAGGTGGAACTGCCGACTCCGGTTCCGCAGGTCCCAAAGCTAATCCGAACTCCACGGCCTGGGACGTGAGTTTCAGCGCCTAGTTCACGATCCTCCAGCGCCTCTGACAAGGTCATGGATGTCGATCAAAAATCCCCGACGTAACCGACGCGGAAAGATCAGCACTCTCAGGAGCGCGCTAGGACAGAGAAAATCCTGTAACTGCTCAGAGAAAGGGACCGGTAACCTAAACGGTTACCGTCCTTGTATACATATCTATCTTCAACACATGCTCTTGAACACAGACAATAACCTTCCCCGATATGGCTACTCAAATAATTCAGTGGAATGCCAAGGGCCTATTTAATAATCTTGGTGATGTCAAAGATCTGCTAGAGGATGTCAAAGATCAGCCACGACTGTACTGTGTTCAAGAAACACATTTAAAGCATACACACCAGAACTTCTTAAGACAGTACATCATTTTCCGTAAAGATAGAAATAATGGTAATTCTTCTTCAGGTGGGGTGGCAATCATAGCCCAAAAGTCAGTAGCATGCCAACATGTGTCACTCCAGACTTCATTTGAAGCAGTGGCTGTTCGGGCTATATTGTTCAACCAACTTATAACTATTTGCTCCATATATATATCGCCTGATGAACGGTTTCACACAGCAGAATTCGAAATGCTGATTGACCAGCTTCCAGAACCCTACATAGTAATCGAAAACTTCAGTGCTCACAGCACATTCTGGGGTGACTCAAGATGTGATGCGGGAGGACGGGCAATTGAAAAGTTCCTTCTTTCATCTGGAGCCTGTCTATTTAAGAAGACAGAGCCAGCTTTTTACAGTCCTACCCACAACACGTATTCGTGTATAGACTAAGCCATAGGGTCAGCATCACTTCTTCCATACCTGGAATGGAGAGTTATCAGTAATCCATATGGGAGCGATCATTTCACAACACTCCTAGAAACAACAAAGTGGCACGATGGACCAGCTTACCCCAAAAAGTGGAAAATTCATAGTGCAGACTGGTCAAAGTTCAGAAACATATGTAAACTGTACTTGGAAGATGTGGACCACCTAGGTGTAGAGGAACTGGCCAGCTACATCACTGAACATATCCTCTGTTCTGCTAAAAACTGCATACCTCAGTCCTGCACAGATAAAGTCACTCCAAAGCCTTGGTGGAACAAAGACTGAGAAACTGCAAAGAAACGCCAGAACAAAGCATGGAGTAGATTTTCACGCTACTCAACAACAGAAAACCTAATAGAATTTAAGCGGTGCAACGCAAATGAACGCCGTATCCGCCGAATATCCAAAAGAGGAAGCTGGACACGCTATATATGCTCAATAAACTCATACACGGATGGTAGCAAAGTATATAACAGGGTACCTAAACTAAAAGGACAACGTCTAAATTCTTTTCCTCTCGTCACTGGCTCTGGTGATTGAATAGAAGATCAAGCAAACACTCTTGGCGAGCACTTTGAGAGAGTATCAATTTCGGAAAATGAATCCGAAAATTGCTTAAACCATAAAAGAATAGCTGAAAATATTCCTATGCATCCAAAAAAGTCATCAGAAGGGTACAATGGACCATTAACGGTCCATGAACTCAATCTTGCCCTAGGCCCTTGTGGTAGCTCGGCTCCAGGCTCTGACACAATAACGTATGAAATAATCAAGAATCTGCCTTATGAGACCCTAAAGTGCCTCTTAGGTCTTTACAATAATATTTTTGCAACTGGTCATATACCTTCATCTTCGAAAGAAGCAATAGTCCTACCAATACTCAAACACGTCAAAGACCCTTCTTTAGTTAACAGTTACAGACCAATTGCACTCCCTAGCTGCTTACTTAAGGTATTTGAAGAAATCATTAACCGTCGCCTAGTGTTCTTTTTGGAATATAATGGTATATTGGACCCTCGCCAATCTGGCTTCCGAAGAGCGAGGTCTACAACCGATAATCTAGTTCTCCTTGAATTATACATACGTGATGCATTTGTACATAGCCAATACTGTCTATCTGTATTCTTTGATTTTGAGAAGGCATATGATACTGCCTGGCGACACGGTATTCTGCAAGACCTGTCGTCCTATGGAATTTGTGGTAGTATGCTGAATATTTTGCAAAATTACTTATCTGAAAGAAAGTTCCGCGTAAGAATTGGCAATGTACTATCGCGCACTTTTATTCAAGAAAACCGTGTACCACAGGGAGGTGTGCTAAGTTGCACACTTTTTATAATCAAAATGAACTCTCTCTGCTCTGTTACACCATCAATGGTGTCTTATTCTATGTGGACATCCAAATCAGCTTTAAATCTTGCAACCTGTCCATATGTGAACGCCAAATACAGTTGAGTGTTAATCAGCTCACGAAACGGGCCGACGAAAACGGGTTTAGATTAAGTGGACAAAAGACTTCCTGTGTGCTGTTTTCTAGACGAAGAGGGGTATGTCCTGACCCTTGCATTACGATGCATGGGAGAAGCTTGGTAAATAGAAAAGAAGAAAAATTTCTGGGTGTAACCTTCGATAGTAAGCTAACCTTCATGCAGCATATAAAACAGTTGAAGCTGAAATGTCTTAAAACTACGAACCTTTTAAAGGTTTTATCTCGCCAGTCGTGTGGAACAGATAGGTATTGCCTCCTATCTCTCTTTAAAAATCTTCTGTTGTCACGCATAGACTATGGATGTATTGTTTACCATTCGGCTTTAATTACAACACTTAAGGTACTCGATTCTGTTTATCACTTAGGTATCCGCCTCGCACTTGGTGCCTTTCGTAATAGCCCTCTCCAAAGTCTCTATGCAGAGTCGGATCAGTGGCCACTGGATTATCAGCGTACATATCTCGGAGTCGCCTATGCAATATGAACCATGTCCATAAAATAACATCCATGCGAAGCACTCATAAGTTATCAGACAACATGTGAGTTGTATTCAAACAGGCCTTCACACGCCCCGCCGTTGCCGTTAGCAGTAAAATCTGTTGCAGAAAAGCTCGGAGTAGATTTCATAAATGAGCAGGAAAGCGACTACGTTGAACCCATCCCACCTGGGGATGAATGTACAGTCACCTGTGATTTGTCGTTTACAGAACTTAACAAAAAGAGTTGTCCAAATGCCCTCATTCAGCAACATTTCTTGGCCCTTGAAGACAAGTATAGATCTATGGCATTTTTCACTGCTGCTTCAAAGTCTGCAACTTCGGTATCATGTGCAGCCCATGGCCCAAACTTCTCCAACTCTAAAACCTTACATAAACAGCAGCATATTTACAGCGGAAGCGTACGGTATTCTGATAACTGTTGAGCATATAGTACAGCACAAAATACAAAAGTCTATAATTTACACAGACCCTTTAAGCGTTCTCACGGCCCTGTCCTGTGGCAAAGCAAGCCGAAAGCCTGCATTAAACATGCTCCTTAAACACATCCATATAGCGTATAAACAAAACCTAGCGTTTGTTGTATGCTGGGTGCCAGGCCACTCTGGGATCGCAGGCGATGAAATGGCGGACAAAAATGCTGGACAAGCGGCTCATCGGAATACCGTTGATGTAAGCTGGATACCTGGTGTGGACATGAAACCTGTGGTACGAAATGCGCTCCGTAATCATTGGCAAGCTGAATGGGACAAGGAAGTCGAAAATAAGCTCCACCTGCTTAAACCACAGTTAACCAAATCTTTCCCACTGAAGCTTGATAGACAGACACACCGAAGTCACACTGGCATGACTCAGAATAGGACGCACTTACGGCACACACAAATACCTCTTGACTGCAACTGACCCACCGACTTGCACAAGCTGCAGTGAGAACTTAACCGCCCTACATGTCCTCATTCAATGTCCTCAACTTCACCGAGAGCGAGTGGCTCATTTTAGGGAATTTTACTGAAATCATATACCCCCCATCCCTCAATATTTCGATCAGAGGATGCATTTTTTAACTTTAAAAGAGTACTTAATTATCTTGCAGAAGTTAGCATTTTAGACATCATCTAATATCATCCTAACCATCAGATTGTGCCTCACAGGTGAGGCACAATCTGATGCACAAAAGTATGTGTGAGCTCTCTTGCACTTCTTGCGGAAGCAAGAATTGTACGGCAAGGGACCCGGGCAATCCGCAATAATTTACCATGCGTGCCTATAAACAATACATTTAGGGCTTTATATTTATCTTCATATTATTTTAGAATTCATCCACTAGTATTTATAGATTTGCCTTACGTGTAGGCCTATATACAGCCTCTATTTTAAGCCATAGCACTAAACCCACAATTTTCCTGAACAAAACACGTCCTGGCGCTCTTTGGCCTTAGATGCCCTTGCGCCAATAAACTTCAATCATCATCAAGGAAGATGGGGCGATCAATAATCTGCTCGACTTGTTCGTGACTTTTTCCCTTTCTTCGAATTTGACTGTGGAGGATTAACATCATCGCGCGGCTTTATGCGTGGTCGATGACTGCGTGACGTTACCGCTTCGAAGTAGCATCTTCGTCCTCGTTGAATGGCCCCAAGGCCAACTAGGAATAGGCATCGCCGAAGGTAGCCTCATGATTTTGCTGGATCGAGAACTCAGCGTTGCACAAGGTTTCGCAGAGCTCCAAAATAGGCAAACTAGGATCCTAGTTACCAACTTCCACGGCGAATACAAGCATTTTGCGGGGCATACCAGCATGGCCTACTTTCAAACAGCAGACGAGTCCACTGCCTGTGCTTCGGTAACGAAAATCTCGATTCAGGAACACAGCGATGTGAACGTCACCAGTCACATCAACATCAATCCACAGCTAGAAAAGCCCGAAATGGAGAGGCACCTCAGTCTACTATCATCATTTAGCGACTGTTTCACCACCTCGTCGAAGGTCAAGGAGGCTCCTTTAACCAAACACAGAATCATCACTGAACCGACCGTCCAACCTGCTCGCCAACACGCATACCGCGTGTCGCAGAGAACAGGATGCTATTCATCATCAAGTTAAGCAAATGCTAGATAAAGAGGTCATTCACCATCGAGAAGTCCTTAGGCTTCACTTCTTGTACTAGTTAATAAGAAAGACAGTTCACTACGATTCTCTGTCTATTATCGCAAACTGAACACGATCACGAAAAAAGACGTTTATCCCCTTCCTCGGATTGACAACTCTTTGGATCGCATGCGACATGCCCGTTAGTTTCCTTCAATGGATCTGCGTAGTGGGTACTGGCAGAGTGAAGTTGACGAACAGGACCGGGAAAAAATGGTGTTTATAACACCTTTCAGTCTCTGTGATCTTAAGGTCCTCCCTTTTGGATTGTGTTCCGCTCCGGCCACATTTCAACGCATGATGGACACAGTTTTATGTGACCTCAAGTGGCAGTCGTGTTTAGTCTGCTTAGGCTATGTCGTTCTTTTTTCCACCACGTTTGAGCAACACATCGAGCGGCTTCAGGCGGTTCTTCAGGCCATGCGCACCGCCAGCCAGTCTATGAAGCCCGAAAAATGGCACTTTGGATATGATTTCTGAGTAATATTGTCAGCAGCACCGGTGTTCGCCCTGACCCTGACAAAGCCATGGTGCATGATCTGTTTCCAACACCGATGACAAAGCACGATGTCCGCCAATTTTCAGGGCTTTGTGCAGATTACCGCCGTTTAATGTCCAATTTTTGTGAGATTGCCGAACCTTTGCAACAACTCATCATGAACGACGTCACATTTGTTTGTGGCCCGGCACAATCCGACGCCTTCCACGACCTTCAGCGACGCCTACAGGAACCACCGATCCTTGGTCACTTTGACACGGAGGCCGACATAGAAGTGTATACTGATGCTTGCCACGTTGGTCTCGGAGCGACACTCGTACGATTTCAAGCTGGTGTTGCACGCGTTATTGCCTATGCCAGCTGCATGTTGTCTGCTGCTGAAAAAAAATACTCAGCAACTGAAAAAGGTCTGGCTGTCGTGTGGGCTATCCAGAAGTTCCGGCCATACTGTACGGACACCCCTTCTGCGTCGTCGGCGACCACCGCTTTCTGCTGGCTGGCGATTCTCAAGGATCCTTCAGGCTGTCTCGCAAGATCGAGCCTTCGGTTGCAGGAATTTGACGTGAAAATCGTCTATAAGTATGGTCAGAAAAACACGACCGCCGATTGTCTCTCCCGCGCCCCCGTCGAACCCGCACCACCAGATACTGACGACGACTGTGGTTTTCTTTGTACTCTTCCGTCTTTAAACCTAGCTCAATAGCAACGCCAAGATTCCAAGCTGCAACCCTTGATTGAATACCTTGAAGGAAGCCGCCAACAACCCTCGCGGTAGTTCGCGCGTCAGTCGTCCTCGTTCTGCCTACGCAGCGACATCCTATACAAGCGAAACTTTCACCCTACGGAAACCCTTTTCCTGCTCGTTGTTCCCGCTTATCTCCGCGACGACATTTTACGTGCATGCCACGACGAACCAACGTCCGGGTATATTGGTTTCACACGTACTTTGGCAAGGATCAAGTAGAAGTACTACTGGAGAAAACTCACAAAAACCGTGAAGCAGTACGTCAGAAGTTGTCGAGGTTGCCAACGTCGCAAAGTATCACCAACGAAACCAGCCAGTCTACTGTAGCATGTACGACCTCCTTGCTCACCTTTTGAACAAGTCGGGATGGATTTACTTGGCCCGTCTTCCAAGCCATCGGTTGATAACAGCGGGATCATTGTCGGCACCGCTTATCTCACTCGATACTGCGAAACACAAGCCATTGAGCAAGCTACTGCTTCAGATGTAGGCAACTACTTTATCAAAAAATTGGCTGAAGGCTTAGCTTGGTTAAGCCTGGAAGATTGCGAAAGCAACACCCTTGGCGGCGCCTTGGTTCGGCTGATGTGGACATGGTTGCCCTTCGTTAAACTTATGGCTATACATCATCCGACATAGCGCAAGGCAGCGCGCCGACCACTGCTAGGAGCCGAGCTGTAGCCCCATTTATCCTCCTAGCGTGACGTCACACCAGCGAGCGCCCTCTCTTGGTAGCGCCGCAGCAGCGGCGCACAAGGCTTCGCCTCCACCATCGATGCCGCGAGCTGCCGCCCCGTCTCTCGGTCTGGCGTGACGTCACACGGTCACGTGACGCGCAGCTGTGTAAGGAGGCGCCACGACCACCGATGGGCCAAAAGAGCGAGCAGTATTGCTTTCGCAATAAAATATCGTCCTTCGGCATGGTGTTCCCGCTGTCATCACAGACCGTGGTATGGCCTTCACCGCGCAGTTGGTCCGAGCTACTCTGCAGCTGAGTGAAACAACACACCGTACAGCAACTGTGTATCAACCGCAGACTAACGGTTTACCTGAGCGTCTCAACAAAACGATTGCAGATTTGCTTTCTATGTATGTTGCCACGGATCATAAAAATTGGGACGAACTGCTCCCGTATGTGAAAATCGCGTATAGCACTGCGCTTCAAGAAACCACCGGGTTTCCTCCTTTTCGTCTGGTCTACGGACGCGATGTCACCACTATGCTCGACGTGATGCTCCTACCAATTTCGTCTCAACCTACCACACCAGATACAGACACCTTTGTTCTGCGTGCCGAAGCAGCGCGGCACCTTGCACGGCAACGAATTCTATCCTGACAAAGTCAAGATGCTCGTCGATACAACGTATGCCGAGAGGTAACAATAAATTATTAAAATTAAAAATGAAATATAAAATAGAATAAAAACTAAAATAAAAGATTATTGCGCGCATACTTTGGACCCTACATAGTTTTGCAGCACCTAAGTCCTGTCAACAACAAAGTTGTTCCAGCCGAAACATCGCACCACTCCCGTAGACAACGTTCTTCTGATGTTTACGTTACCAGGATGAAGCCCTACCACTCGCGCTGACTCCCAATCCCAAACTTTCTGGTGCGGTCCCTGTCCTCACGTTCGTTGCCTTTGTTTTTTTTTTTATTTTCTCCTTGTGACATTTAACCCGTCCCCAATTTTTAAGCCCAATTTAAGTGCAGTCGCATTGAGAAGTACTATCTTTTCTTTTTCTTTTTTTGGGAGGGAGGGGTAATGTCAGGCGCTAGTGACGCTGGAAGCCGAGGATGAAGTGTGTGTAGTAGCTGCTGCAGAAGCGAACAGTAAACGATCGTTCGCTTGGAACTGATTGCTTGACTTTTCCTCTTGCGACAATATTGTGACAGGATGACGAAGATGTTTTAATCATCGTCGGAAAAAGACGATGTTCTGGGCTTCGCGCGCTGGCTACCATCTTGTCAGCTGATATAATTATTGTAAATATTCTGTAAATACACGTCTGACTGTTTTTAACCCCGTAACAATTTTGGTGGAGATTGCGGGATCATTATCAAGACGGATTTACGCAGCGGGCGCTCCTTGGCTGCACTACAATGCCAGCTCAAGGCGAGGATGCTTCGGGCCCGTCGGCACCCACGCCCACCGTCATTCTAGGACAACGCCGCGACCCAGGAACCTTTTCTGGCACCGACAACACTGATGTTGAAGACTGGCTTCAACTATATGAGCGGGTGAGCGCCAGCAACCACTGGAACCAGACCATCATGCTCGCGAATCTGATATTTTACCTCGTGGGCACGGCACGCATCTGGTTTCAGACCCACCAGGAGGAACTTACCAGCTGGCACATTTGTAAACAGAAACTCAAACATTTGTTTGGCAAGCCAGTTAGACGTCAGCGCGCCGCCCAAAAAGACCTCGCTTCGCGTGTACAGACGTGCACAGAATCCTATCTCACTTACATCCAGGACGTGCTCGCTCTGTGCCGCAAAGTGGATCCGAAGATGTCCGAACGAGATAAGGTTGCACATGTCATTAAGGGCATAGCAGATGATGCCTTCCATCTCCTTGTCTTCAAGAATTCTTCCACTGTGTAAGCCATCATTACCGAATGGCGGCGGTTTGTACAAGCCAAGAGTCACCGCATTGCCCAGCTATTTCCCCGCCTTCCCAGCACGGTTGCTACGTCCACCTGCGATGACCTCCGCAGTCCGCCCACACCCAATCGCTCTGATGACATCCTCCATGTCATGCGACGTGAAATAGAAGCCGCATCTCCTGTCACGACCCCAACCGATGGCCCCGACAATTGCCAGGCGACCGTCTCATTGGTGCAGTCCGTCGTGCGCCAAGAATTGGCCAATGTTGGCTTGACCAACGTCTGCTCAGTTAATCGGCCTGATTACACTCCGTCCAGCACTGTCATACGCACCCGCAGCCTGAATGCCCCAACGCGGTATCGCAACCCGGCTGAATGGCGTACTCCAGACGACAGGCCTATATGCTTCATTTGTGGCCGTATCGGCCATATTTCACATCACTGCCGGTCTTCGTGGAATTCGGCCCCCTGGTCTTACCACCCATCCAACGGCCCCCATGCTGCTCCCCGTTTCGCCCCACAAACGCAGCCAGCAAATTCTGGCGACACTTCTCGTCCTACCCGCTCTAGCAGCTCTCCTTCGCCACGTCGCCGCTTCTCCCGATCACCCCCATGTCGCCGATCACCGTCCCCTAGTTCCTTCCGGCGCACCCTTCCAGAAAACTAACGGGTGCAGAACCTGGAGGTGATGCTGCCAAACCGACCCGACGCAAAAATTCTCTTCTGACCTTGCCCACACATCAGAACGCCATTACCGTGAACGTAGATGGTGTACCTGATACGGCTCTGATTGACACTGGCGCGCACGTATCTGTGATGAATGCTCAGCTTCGGAATCGTCTCAAGAAAGTCCTCACTACTGCCCCTTCACCTGTGGTCCAAGTCGCCGACGGTGGAACACCATCCGTTATTGAAAAAGACCTGTACAGGCCACCAGCCACTCCCCCAGAATTTTTGGATAGCTTGAATGAATTTCTTAGCTCCGAAGTAAATGAAAACACAAGAGTAACAATGGCTGGTGACTTTAATTTTCCGCATATTAACTGGGAAAGTCTATCAACGGGTAATGTAGAAATAAGGAGCGCCAATAAAATGATCCAGATCATGTTTTCACATAACCTTAAGGAAATAGTCAAAGACTTCCTAAGAGTTACACCAAAGTCCCACTCATTGTTGGACATGGTTTTAATATCCAGTAGAATACCTGAATATGCTGTATCAGTTGAGAATGGCTTGTCAGTTCAGAAGATGGTTTGCTTGAATGTAACGCTGCACACAAGAATCTGTGAGCAAGCATATGTCGTGATGCATGTTAAGGATTATGACCGTGCGAATGACACGTCTCTCCTAGACGTTTGGAAGAAAAGTTTAATGAATTTGAAATAGCATCCAACCGCGAAAGTGTAGAAGAACTATGGGACCGACTTAAAGGCATAATCAAATACTGCATAGATCATTTTGTCCCCACACGTATAAAGAAATCAAAGCAAAGAAATCCATGGATTACTAGGAATATCATACATCTAAAGCGTAAGATAAAAAGATTAACGTATCCAGCTTTTCTGGACACAAGGGTTTAGTTCGCGTGAGTGCCACCACGTGGCATACTGACCTTCAACTTTTCAAACTTCCCGCGGTGACGCGTGATGACGTCAACCAAACAAAAATAAAAAAAAACAAAAGCTATCCCTGCACATTGAACTTCGCCACAATGCTTGTCCCGCCGGCGTTATCAGTGTTCTTGATAAAGTGTATTCGCTCGTCGCCTGGAAATTACTCGTCATCCTAAGAGCGTTTAGTCGCGACGAGCAATGGTTGATTCTGGGCTTTTGATGCGGTTCTTTTTTTTTCTAGTTTTTTTTCCTTTTCATTTTCTTTTTTTTTTTTCATTCTACGGAGTAAAGAAGCTAGTCTAACCGTCAGAAGCACTTCGGGACAGCCTTTCTTCTGTCGGCACACATTGTTAACGTCCGAACATCGCACAGCATCTACTAGAGACCTCGTCGTGGACGGATTTTGATTTTGCCCTATCGAATTCGTTCAGGCGCACACAATTATTTCACTAGCGACTTCTCAATGCGCACTCATGGGCTACCGCCGCAGCTGCAAATCTAGATGTGCTTAAGTATTAAAACATATGCATGGATATGTTGGTTTTTACCTTGACACAAAAGTCACGGCACAAGAGTTGAGCAAACTGTCCCTGTGTCGTGGCAGGGTGTGAGACCGGGCTAGTTGGTATTCCATTCTAAAGTGACTAGCGCAATAGTGGACACAGGACACTAAAGAGGCGACAAGGATAAGCGCAAACTTCCAACTGGGTGCTTGTCCTTGTAGCGTCTTTAGTGCCCCCTGCCTCTTGCGCTAATCACTTCAGTCTGTGTCGTCGTCCGTTAGCATGCTATGGTCGAAGCTGCTCGCAATATTACGTCACATTTACTGGCCACCAGGCAAGGTACACCCTTGGGTACGACATCTACAGTACTTGCAGTTAGTTTCCAAAGTCGTCTCCTATGGCGGTTATCCACGTGCGTGAAGCAAGAACGCTATTTAAAGTTATTGTGCAGTAATATATGCGGGATTTGTATATTCTCCACATTCTCTACCATGTTGCCGTTCCGCCTTTATTATATAGCCGCAATGTAGACTAGCAGCTATCGAACGCCATAAAGGCTATCCACATATTCAAAGACCTCGCGCACAGCTCCTGACACTTAATTATATTCAAGAGTTGTGCATCTGTCCAGGACATCCTTAACGAATGTGACATAACACATTATGAGGTTTTACTTGCCAAAACCACGATTTTGTTTTGAGGCAGGCACGCGGTAGTGGAGGATTCGGGAATAATTTAGACCACTTGGGATTTTTTAACGTGCGCCTAACCCTATGTACGCGGGATTTCGCATTTCACACCCATTTAAATACGGCTGCCGTGGTTGGGATTTGTTCCCGAGACCTCGTGATTAGCAGCCGAACCCAATAAAAGCTAAGCAACTACGGAGGGGAAGGAATGTTGGCAGTAGGAGGAAGGTGACAGCCGGCACGTGAGACAATTTGTTCCCACTCTCATTGCGCGAAAATCGCTACCATCTGTCGAAGAATGACAACATAGAATGCACTGAGTTCAATGCGATGGAGTCCGCATCCTATATTTCAGACTCGAATCATACTGTAACTATACTGACGACTAGGCATCTCGCTAATACGTGCAGTCGCTTGACAGCTGCCGAGCGCTGGCGTCGGCCGCAGGACCTACTTGACCTTTGTTCAACACTTGCCGACATTCGCCCCTTATTTCGCACCATTGCGTTTCAGCTGAACTGCTTCAACAGCCAATTTATTTGTGCCAAAATTTGGCCACCCTGTCAACGTTATGGTTTCTTATATTTAAGTCATCTTTTATATTTAGGCTAATGCTGTGATGAAATTTGCAGCGGTTTCACCTTTCCCAAAATGCCCGCATTTTTTTTAGGATACTTAATAGACGTGGAAACCATTGCGTGGCCCCCTGACCAAGCTGCTCAAAAAGTCATTTTATATCCCTGAGGTCTTGTGCAAGCTTCTGCCTTCTTGCCGTTCATCAACCTTCTGATTTCCCTGTCAAGTGTATCCCATTTTCACGACTCCAAGCCCACGGAAGTTGGCAATGATATAATGTGCATGGGATTAAAGCCATTTAAATAAATTCTACTGTGCATACGACAGCCGCTTTTGCTCACTGTGAATGGAAATATTGCGTTAATGAGCGCCATTCTTAAGCATTTAGATTGACAGTAAAAAATTATGCGGATCCCATGTATGTGCGAATCGATGTAAGGAAAGCTTTCTGTGTTTGTGGTCATTGTCATACGTGATCTCCACAGACTAGACAGGCACTCTCTAATGAAATGCTGTCAATGTTTGCCTGATTACGCCTGCCATTGTGATGCAAATAAACGGAACTTCAACTCATTTTCTCAGAAATAAACGCTGAATGAAATGCTGACGTCATCCTAAACAATAACAACAAGCGCCGTAGTGCTCGATCTTATGATGTGCCTATTCGTAAGCTTATATTCGCGATTTATATATCTTTTTTTTTTGGGGGGGGGGGGGGGGGGGCGATGTGCTCTTGTACCCTAGAAATGTCCCTCGGATGTGTCTGATGAGCTCGGTTTTATTCTCAAGTGCCCGATGAAAACTCTCATCGCTGCAACTTCATGATGTCCTGGTGGGAGGCCACCATGGCGTGTCGCGCAAGTATGACCACGCTGATTCATTTGGGCTGACATAAACTATTTTGTGCGTCACACTTCGCCACATTCATTTTTAAAACTATGGCAGAGATCGAAAAGGGCGGCCAACTCACTACGTCCCTTTCCTCTGTTTACTTCCGCAAAGTCTGTGTTTATCGCTGTGGGTACCAAATACGCCCAGTGGTATGCTACCACTCAAGCCTTTCTGGCGGCTGAGCAAATGAAGTCGCAGGCTTTATTCAACATGGCGTCGACGTTCAATATGGCTATCCTCAATTACTTTTCGCAGACTTCGCTCACCGCCGTCTCTCCCAGTGTCATCTCTTACACTACTCGCTCCTGCTAGACACAACACAAACACGCAGCGACCTTAGTGAAGTATCACTTACGCGCTAGTTGACACGCTGTCTATGTATATTTCCGCTGAGCACCGGGATTGGAGCGTGGTCCTGTCTGTGGTGACATTATCCGTCTACAGCCTCGCTCATCAACACCGCTCGTTACTCGTCACGTTTTTTTTTTTTTTTTGTTGGCGAAAGCATAGTGTATTTCCTCTGAATGTGCTTTCGGCTTTAGGTGTGACCTTGCACGCACGCTTATTCGGTTACGTTGACGGCGACCGTTGTCGTCAGGCTGCCGCCTCATTCTGAGCTTCGCAGTCACCAGAGAGCACAGAAAGCTGTCTTCACAAACAAACCACCGGGATTAGAGCCCATCTCCCAAATGCACCATCTTGCATTTGGGAGATGGGCACGCTAACCATTACACTACCACCTGCCTCCACCAATTTCTGTTTATCTGCCTTCCCACTTCACGTTTTTGCCTCAGACGCAGGCAGAACGGATGCAGAACGAAAAAAAAGTAAAGATTGCTTGATCCGGCAGCTGACACATGACCTTAACTTTGACAGGTTATTCTCATTGGAGCGCATGTAGGCTTCCGGTTGCGTGCAGATTGTGGGTCGCCTTAGCTTTATTGTAAATTTGCTTTCACCGGCTCTTTTCAGCTAGAACTGAAATGCCGGACAAAAATGAGACCTACAGTTGAATATTTTTTTCTTGTTTTCTAGGTTTAAACCAAAAACTCTCATTTACACAAATAGTGATTTTTTTAAGAAATGGCACAAGGATACTATATTTCGAGGTCATGTCGTTGTGTCAATAAGGGCCCGCACCACGTATCGACGAAAGCGCATTACAGTGCCGATTGCACACGGCAGGTTACTGAATGAAGAAAACAGGAAACGACTGTGTTTCAGTTTTCGCAACATATTGTACACAGAACACAAGGCACCTACCACCATGGCATTTTGTTTTTGACAACAGCGACACACAGTGGCGCACTGATATACTTCCTTCAGGGGTTTCATTTTATTTTTCCATCGCAGAACCGCAAGCGCAGGTTGCGTCGCGCGTATACCACAGCCACGTACTGTGGCCGCGCTCCTTTTTCTATAACAATGTGGCCCCCGGCGGCTTCACGCGCTCCCGTAGGTGGCGGATTGGACTGTCACTCCAGAAGTTTAAATAGATAACCTCTTTGCATAGAAACGACGGCATGATTGTTAACATATTGTTGGCTTGGATATGTCTGGCACGACGCCCAAGACCCTGTCTTCAAACGCGTTCTTATGTTTGCGTTCGCGTCTCTGTCTTGAAGGGACGCGCACCCTAACTTGCTGCAGTGGTGCTTGCGTTGAGCCTATGTAAGGCGAAAAACGCGGTTCTAAAATGTCTGTTCACTAACTTGTGCAGTAAACCCATGTTTACAGTATTCGCGCAGTATAGTAGTAGTATAGTAAGAGTCACGAGTATGGCATCCGTAACCGCAAGCGTCATGTTATAGTCGTAACTTGTCGGGACAGCGTAGTTGTAATCCACAGGCCCTGCCACTAAGGAATACGTGGCTAGGCATGGCTGATGAATAAGTAATTGCGAAGATTGGTTTTCAGTAAAGGTTTGTTACCAAGAACGGTGGGAGCCTAGACTGCCGCAAAGGACGGATGCTGGGCGGTGACTCCAATCATTTACTCGGCACATCACACATCTACACTGGAATTCAACTGGTTTAGCCAACTCTTGCTTATATTCTCTCGCCTTTAAGCTGCGACTTCGCCTGCCACCCAGGCCCCAGCTTTTCCTCTTTGTCCCCCGCTTCTTTCCCAGTCTGCTGAGACGTGCTTCCACTGATGCTTGCTCCTCCTTTTTCTCAATAAATAAAGGTATTCATCCATGCATGCCTAAGTTACTGCAGAAAATAGCGTGTCTTTATCTCCATAACCACACTTTCTCTCACCTGGACTCTCCCATCGCAAAACAAAGTTGCCGTGTTCCAAATGGCTGGGCGTAACATATACAATTTTCTAGGAATGGCCAGTAGCACGGCGGGCAATTCTCGGTGGGTGACGACACATTATATAGAACACCTTCTCTGCCATATCCACACTCAGTGCTCTGCTTCGTGAGCTACTATTAGCCGCTACGACGAAGTACGAAATGAAAGAAACCTAGCTGGGCTGGTCGCGGGCAGCTCTTTTTGTATTCGTGATGCGTCGATTTGAAATATGTATATTTCTTATCTAAGCCTAAATGACAGCGATATAGGCGAGGTGTGTTACGGTAGCTCGTTGGCCTGGACTAACGACGCTCTTCACGCAGCACTTTCGTCTTGATGTGTGTTTGCGAACGGGAATGAAAGACAGGAGGGTAACACGCCTTCCTGAAATGAAACATTCGGAATAACCCTTTGTTTGGAGGTTGGACATATGTCGAGGGTCCCCGATACGAACCACCTGCAAGTCTGTATGACCTTGCAAAGGGGAACTCAGATGAAACGTTGTCAAACGTATATGCTTTTAATTATCATAAGTATGTCTTTATATAAATTCGTTACCATGAGGTGAAAGCGACTAATAAGCATTTAAATTTTCTGTGTTATTAAAACATCGTGTTAATAAAAGGTTGCTGTGCTTTACAGCCCCTCAAATTAAAAAGTAAGTTATGAAAAATAAATTGGTGCGGTAAATGTGCAAACGCAGACGCAAGAAAAGGCTATAGTCCGTTTCTCAGTATTCACTCAATGAAGATGCAGCCCCTCTATACTCTCACGCTGTAGTAATGTCAAGAACAAAACACTTCCGAAAGAGTCAGTCACGAATGTTACTCATTATAAGATGAGCTTGCGCTGGAAAAGAAAATAACACTCAAACATAACGATGGCTGCGCGCAAAGTGCTTCCTCTGATTCCGATCTACGGATCAAGGTGTCGGTTCGTCAGATTGGAATGCTCGTACATTGCAGCGCAATCTCGGGTCGTCAAATGTGATGGAGAATGTACGGCAGTATTCGCTTCACGCGCGCAATCTGATAAGATAACGCTCTTTCGCTATTGAATCCGTGACAACATACTGGATATTAGAAACACATGCAGACGCATCTTGAACTAACTGATAACTTTGGAAGTGTGGTTAGACGCTAAAAAAAAGCCCCCCCTTCCTTAAAGAAAAGAGTACACTTGCTTTCAATATTAACTGAAACATAATGCTTGTGGTTTAAAAAGGGCCCCCAACACTGCACAGCGACGCCGACATACAGGAAATTCAAGAGCGAACCACTTTCCAATTACTGGTATTTATCAAACCAGCATATCGTGGTTCAATGTAGCCCTGTAGTCCAGGGGCCAGTTCCACCAGGGTACTGTGTCGGAGCTCATGTTTCATGTCAGCCTTAACTGTCACAAAATCACAGTATTTTTTTCTTTAGATCTTATCATTAGACAGCTAAAATACATCCAGCGAAACCCTCACCCTAATATTTCAGTACTTTTTGTTCTAACGTACATATCCGTGCTTATCCATATGTTACAAAGTACTGAAAATGTACCCAATGCTTTCCTCCAAGAAGCTGTTTTTATTCCTTATGATGCCAGGAAACCGAGCCTGATGCCACCAACGCTCAGAAACCAAATCGGGAGCGCGCACAATGTTCTCGCACACCTTGTGGGATGTGCCGTAGCGCTGAGGTGGTGCTTGTATAATGTATGAGAATCGCTTGTAAAGACAGACGTGCAAGGTTGGGCCATGTGCTTAAGCTCATGAAGTTGATTTGTGCCAAGATAACCTGTCCAAGCTTTCACACGTACTTTATAAGTCCACAGCACCATCAATATGCCGGCTCCTTTTAACTGCACCAAACAAAACTATTCGAACGATACAAACAATGTTCACATAATTTTATCATTCAAGTGTTCAGATTGGTAATCTCTAGATGGGCGCTGTAAGTTGAGAAGTTGTTTGCGTAATTAACAAAGCTACGTTAATTAAATTTTTAGTAATGGTTCTTATGTGGCTAAAGAAAATGAGCAGTTTTAGCGAAAAACTTTCGACTAAACATGCTTCTGTAAGAGCCATGCGAAAAACCTTTTCCTAGTAAACACTCTTGGAAGGCGTAACTGACGCAGGAAAAGAACATCTGTAAAGCCACAGAAAGAACAGCAGATCACGACGGGACACAATGGAGGAAACACACACAAGCTGCGCTAACCTTAGGCGCTGTTGTTTATGTGATAATGTAGCAACTAGCCCGTCAGTCATTGCTTCCAAACCTGTAAAGTCAACCTGACCACATCTAGCCTTTTGTGATGCTGTCATCAATAGTATGGCCCCGTGAACATGTTCCCCGTGGCCACATAGTCGCATTCCATTTTTATTCATGCTGCTTTCTCGAAGGCAAGCATTTTAAAGTTTTGGTGTCAATGCGGCAGTGTACGTGTGCCGCCGAAAGCTTGCTTGGTCGCAGAAGCGATGCATGACGGAATGATGGTGCAGATTTAGCGCGTCGCTGGCATCAAGACAATGCGCGGCCGCCAAGGGAAGGAAGATGACGAAAGTGAACAGCTTGGTAGCTGCTCACGGAGCCGTGCCGATGGTGACGGTGCCATCATGACGAAATCTGAGGCGGCGATATTGATGGCTGCAGCGTTTTTTTTTTTTTTGTTCTTTTATTCTTTTTTTTACAGCGAAGTCGTTAAAAGGAAGCTTTAACACGGGCCCTACTCCGACTCGGCCTATTCAAATAGATGTAACACGCCGAAACGCTTTTCTTAGATAACCCCTGGACCGATTTTAATGAAAGTTGTTGGATTCGGGACAGAAAGGTAAATTCTAGTGACTATTGGAAGCGGAATTTCTATTTAGGGCTTGAATTTTTGTAAAAGATATTCAAAAATTCGAAAGTGCGAAAAGTACACAAGCACGAAGTTTACAAATTAACTCCGCATCAAGAACTGATATCGCGGTTCTGTAAACAGCATCCATTAAACAATTCAAAGCGGACAAATCCAAATGCCGATTTATATCTTACGTGAAGTCGTCACGTTGTGAACAAGGGTTGTGGAAAAGCTGTATTTCCATATCATTAAATTTTTTGAGATTCATGCGTAATACATCAATTTTGTCTGCTTTAGATGTGCTGTTAGATACAATGTACATAATTGTGACATCAGTTTTCATTGCCAAAAGAGAGTTGTAAACTTGACGGTTTCGTTTTCTTAAAATTTGCGATTTTTGACAATATTGGATAAACAAATGATGATCTAAATCAAGAATTCGAAACCAACAGACACTAGATTTTAAGTTTTTGTTTGAAATTCAACAAACCTTGTCAAATTAGATGCAGTGGCTGTCGAGAAAAACGAATTAAACTTTTACATTTATTTAGATAGGACCACCAGAGCTAAAGCTTCCTCTTAAGGGCTACTTTCCCCACTATCGCGTCCGCGTGTAGAGCCAAATCCCGAAGATAGTGTAATACCGACCCGACCCGCGGCGGAGATGAAGCAGGCGTTAAGCACTCCCCATACGTGGGCCGATCCCGAAGACAGCGCAATGCGGGGCTGACATACGGTGGAGGTGCAATTCGCCATTAAGGGGCCCACATACACAGCTTGCAGGTCATGTTTCTTCACAGACTGGAAGGGCACTCAGATTTTTTAGTCATCCGCGTTTATCCTGCATGCGTCTGCGATCAAAACAAGAAGCAGGTATGCCTGGAAAATCTAAGGTGGTGGAAGCAGGTGGTAGCGGAGAAGTTAGCATACCCAGCCCCTGCAAGTACTTATATCTGCATTGACCTAGGTTCGTGGTAGTGATAGCGACCAAAGCTCTACTTTTTCTGCGTACTCTAGTCATTGTGAAACTAAGGATGTGGTTAGCATGCCCAGCCACTGAATGCGAATTGCAGCAGTTGCGAGTGGTGGAATCCCGCTGGGGCTGATTGTGAAGAAAGCTTCCTTTCTCTGTCCACTCTCGTGATGGTGAAGCTAAAGATGAGGAGGAGGCCTGGCGGACACAACGTTGATCGTCACCATAACAGAATGGATGGACTATCTGCGGAAAGGACAAGGCACACCAAGTTTTTAGCACTTAACTTGTCCTACAGTAAAGCGCTACAATGGCAGTATGCCCTCATGGGAATGGTAGACCGAACTGCTTCTCACTGCTAACACTGGACTGATACTAAGAAAATACTCCGTCCGCCGGCACCACGCTACACTGAAATTAGCAAAACAATGTCAGTTTATAAACTGATATTGCCAATTATCTGGTGTCCTCCTTGTGTGTGTGGAGGGCATAAAGGTCTTGGCAATGAAATGACAGTATCTTCGTTTTTGCTGCAGTTGCACACAAACAAAATTCTTTGAAGTGATCGGACAGCGATCTACCGGTGGAGAGGACCAACCCACAAATTAAAATAATTGCTGGTTTCAGATCTTCCAATGTACTTTACGCTTAGCTACCATCTGTTATATTTTTCTTTTTGTGCTCTTATAAAGAAGAAAACTCCACATTACTACAATATCAACAATCCTACACAAAATAGACTGGCTTTGAAGCTGTGACCACGCACCGCACTTTTGTACATTCAGCACATGTAGTATTGGGGCAACACGTTTGAGTAATATGATTAGGTTTTCGGTCAAATCACTGTTACAGGTGGGAAAAACTCGTTGTCATGCCTGGTCGAAATAATACCATCTGAAATCTTATTTACTTATATTCATTTTTGAAAAATCACTATAACCGTTTATACATTTGCTTCGTATGAGTTATATACTAGCTTGCCTCGTCAATCTCAAAAATGTATTCTCTTTTCGGGAGACGGCCTTCGTGAAAAACGACGCAACATGACAGTAAAATATCCAGCAAGGTTCTATCCAATGATGGGCGAAATTGTGCACTGAGAGCGTGTCGACTAGCGTGCGAGTGAAAGTTGAATTATGATCGTTGTGAGCTTGTGTTGCCTCTAGCACGAGCGATTAGTGTTAGCGATGACATTGGTGTGAAAACGGTCAGCTCGGTCCGCGATTTGTTCTTTTGATCTCCACATTGAACGTCGCAGTTGTCACGGTGAGAGTACTTCTGTGACATTATTAGCCCAGTGGGCTGGGAAGGCTCGAGTGGTAGCTCACCTTGAGGAGTATTAAGTAGCAATTATTAATGTACGTACTTTTGCGATAATGAAAAAGATGCAGAAACACTACTGGTGTTGTCTAACTATTCGTAAACGGGCCCCCAAATTTCAGTTGGCCCACCCCCAAACATTAAATAGGCCCACCCCTAAATTTCAAGTTGGCACACCCTCAAATTTAAATTGGCCCACCCCCAAATTTAAAGTTGGCCACGCCCGACTTTCTTTTCTCCCAGCCTTAAACTTGGAGTTGGCCCAATCCCCAATTTCAATTGGGCCACCCCTAATTTTCAAGTTGGTCCACCCACGAATTTCCATAAATCGTCCCCCAAATTTCCAGTCGATGCACCCCAAAATTTAGGTTGGCCCACCCCCATATCGCCCCCAAATACAGATTGGCCCGCCTCCACAACACCACCAAATTTATATTGGCCCACTCCAATACCACCTGCAAATCGAGGTTGACCCACCCCAATATCAGCCCCAAACTAACGCTGGCCCACCCCTCGATCACCTCAAATTTAGGATGGCCCACTGCAAATCATCCCCCAATATAGGTTAGTCCACCCATCCCCCCCCCCCTATTCAGCTTGGCCCAGCCAAACATCACCCCCATGGTTAGGGTGGCCCGCCCCCCATATCACCCCCAAATTTAGGTTCTCCCACTCCCATATCATCCCCAAATCCAGGCTGGCCCACCCCCAATATTCCCCCAAACTTAGGCTCACCCACCCCTATATGACCTCAAATTTAGGTGGGGCCACCCCCATATCAGCCTCAAATTCAGCATTTCACCCCAAATTTAGGTAGGGCCACTCCCATATCACTACCAAATTCAGCTTGGCCCATCTCTGTATCACGCCCAAATTTATGCTGATGCCACTTCCAATTTCAAGTTGGCCACCCCAACCCTTTTTTTTTATATATTTATATGGGAAATGCGTCAAGCTTTTGGCGTTACAGACACGATTTTGCACGATTTTGCTACCAAATTGCTGGGGTACTCGCCAAAGAATGCTGCGCATCAAAAGCAAATGCACCGAACGAAGGACACCATATGTTGATCCTAAATGCTGACGGCTAGCCAAGCTAGCTTCTCTGTAGAGAGACCGGGGCAGACACAGCACGGGACATTTATTCAAACGGTTTTTTACGGCCACACCTACGGATTGATACCACTTGGCTGTAGGGAACACATTAACAGTAGCTATTAATCCAGACGCTGCACATCTTCTCCTAGTTGGTGCATTTCTTGTTTCGATGAATCTTTAGAAATAATTAACGTTCGGGCAGCGACTCAGGCTAGCAGACCCTTTGTTCCACACGAATGTTGCATAGGATTGGCACTGGTCACCGGGTGGCATTGGGGCACAGGTGGACGTGATTCGCTCGGAGTGTGTGCCATGAAGGACAGCCGAAAGTCGAAGAAAACGGACCTTTCAGAAGAACGCAGTAAGAATAGCCATTTTGTTCTCCCACGTTCCACGCTACAAAGCACGAAAGTTTTTTTTTTTTTTTCATAACACAAAGCCATGCGCAAGCTTCTTGTTAAGATGTCCAATGAATGAAATCTTCATATAACCGATGACTTAATGAACACGATACTGCTACGTTTTATGAAGGAAAAATAGAAAGCATAATATTTCAACAGCACCACTGGAAAACCAGAACCGAAAGCAAATCTTGAATTTTTTGTTTCTGCCATTTGATAGGAGATTATAAAACTAAGTCCTATGCGGCTTTAAAAAAATGCACTGCGGGAAAACCAAAACCGAAAGCAAATCTTGGGTTTTGCGATTCTGCCATCTAGTGAGAGACTACAAAACTAGGCCCTATGCGGCTTAAAAAAAAAACAGCGTAGCGGGAATTGAACCACGGCAACCGCGACGGGATACGAAAGGTGTGCGCGATTCTACCACTCGGCCACGACTTCCGAGGCTTCGCCCAGTGGTACGCTCATGTTTTTATAGATACCACGTGAATTTTCACGACAGTGTTACAAAAAACGCTTTTGGGAACAGTGTTGCGCCATGTGTGGAGAGTCGAGATAGGCATCAATCGAAAGCTAAGTCTCCGGGCTACATAAGCTGCACTGCGTATTACGATAGACGTCGTAGGTTAATTACAGGCACCGTTCGTGCCTCGAAAATCGAGTACAAATTTCCGTCGTTTCCATAGGCTTCCATTGCTAAACCTTTAACTACTGTGGGAACAAAATTCTTACGTGCCATAGCGTGATCACTGCATTTGGATCGTGTGGATTGTCTTCCAGAACACGTCTGTCACCTGCGTTTTTCGATAATCGACCTGCAGCTTTTGTTATTCGCGAAAAACCCGCTCGTTCCATTGAAAACGCGCTAGCTTCGTGCCGGGGCCGCTTGGGGCGCTAGTTGGTACGTGTCCACTAAAGCTGGATATGGGAAGAAAAAAAGCAGGGCAACAGAACTTTCAATAAGCAAACAAATGCTGAAATCTGCATTGGTCAAGTCTAAGAAAACATTCTTCAATAAAACGCTTACAAAGTTCCTCAAATCCTCGCCACAAAGGTTTTGGCGATATTTCAGAGACAGAAAGGATGAAATAGAACAGATAGCGGATGGCGACGTAGTCATGACAGAAAAAAAAAGATATTGCAAACGTACTTAATCAGTTCTTCCAATCATTTTTCAGCAAGCATAGATGTGATAGTGACGATGATCCTTTAGTCTGCGCAATAGAATACCCAATGGAAGACCTACGCATTACAGGGAGGGCGTGTTCCAACATTTGCTTACGTTGGACGCAAGAAAGACATGTGGCCCGGATAAAATACCGACGGCATTTCTTCAACGATACACTGAATGGATGTCTTATTATTTGCAGCTTTTATTGGAAAAATATTTGCGGGATCATTCAGTACCTCAAGACTGGCGTGACGCCACCGTCATTCCGATACTTAAAGGTGGCAATAGGCTGTGTGGAAACAACTATAGACCAGTCTCGCTCACTTCTGTGTGCTGTAAAGTCCTAGAGCATGCAATAGCTAGACATATTCTGTATTCTTTAGAAAAAAAAAAACGGTTTATTATGCCCAGTGCAGCACGGTTTCCGATCTAGCCTTTCGACAGTGACACAGTTAATCGAAACTGTACATGACCTTTTTAAAGCTATAGATGAATGCTAACAGATAGATGTTGTATGTATAAACTTTGCGAAGGCATTTGATAAAGTTGCACATCATAAACTGCTTTTCAAATTGAGAAGCCTAGCAATTAGTGAAAATATAGTATTGTGGATTCAGGCATATTTAACAAATCGTTATCAAAGGGTCAGAATCGGGAAAAGTGAATCGGGGAAGGGTGAAGTTGCGTCTGGAGTGCCGCAGGGGTCGGTTCTAGGTCCGCTATTGTTTTTATTGTATAGTAATGGTATTCCTTCTAATGTTGATCCACCTGTAAAAATTAAACTATTTGCCGATGATTGTCTAAATTACACGCGTGTAACCTGCGCGGAAGATCAGATTAAACTGAACAGATGCTTGCAATCATTAAACTCGTGGTGCCAAAGTTGGGACACGGTAATTAATTTTAAGAAATCTACATACACTCACGTGAATAAAAAAATAACTTTATCAGATTTGAAAATAATATAGGAGAAAATGCCTTGGTCGAGGTACAGAGTTTCCGATATTTAGTAGTGACAGTGACGCATAATCTAGACTGGCGTATTCACATTGAGAATATCTGTTCGAAGGCTTACCAAAAGCTCTGCTTTCTTTGGAGAAAGCTTCCAGATGCGACTAAAGAAATCAAATTGGTCGCCTACAAAACGTTTATACGACCAGTTCTGGAATATGCGAATGCTGTGTGGAGCCCTCACCAAAAATGCTTGAAAAAGAAGGTGGAAAGGATTCAGCGGATTTCAGCACGCTTTATATGCTCCAAGTATCGCCGTACTGACTCGGTTACAGAGATGATACAGCAGTGTTAATTAGAAACGCTAGAAATGAGAAGAATAAAACATCGACTCAAACTTTTTTTTTCCAGATAATGCAAGGCGCATTAAAAATAAATAAAGAATATTATGTGAAAGCGCCTCTAAAACGTGGTTCACGAAAAAACCACACCAGGGTACTACAACCTATTAACACACGTACGGATGTATATCGGTATTCCTTTTTTCCTGATGTAATTGAACTATGGAATAAACTACCAAGTGATGTTGTGGAGAGTGCGAACGTGCAACAATTTGAGCTTGCTGTCGATATCTTTTTCAGAAATGGTGTACAAAATTTGAATTCTGATTCATGATTGCTCATTGAAGTGCTTATGAAATGTATATGTTCCTCTTCCCTCCTTGTAACGACCCTCATTGGAGGGTTAACGGTATGACCAAATAAATAAATAAATAAAAATTGGCATGTGTCCGGCTCGTGCGAGTGTCACCGGACATCATTCTTCTGTTTTATTTCATGTACTAGAGCACTGACCTCAAGACGTCATCCTAGGCCTTGACTTTCTGTCTACACATTCCGCTTTGATAGACTGTTCTGCTGGTGTTGTGCAACTCGCTCTACCTACTGCTATTGACCCTCCCGATAGTGCTCCGATACGGCTATGTTCCACAGAGCATATTCGCCTCCGTCACCGTGCCGTTACCTACATAGGTGTCTCCCCCTTTCCACCTGTCCCAAACGGTGACTACATCATATCTCCTAATCCGGATGTCATGTCGTGCTCTCGCATAACGTCGCTTTCCCTCACACCGTCGTTGCCATTTCGGACAACACATCCTGCCTTCCGCTTGTGAACTTTGGACTCTGTACTCAAGTACTCTCGCGCGGAGTATCCCTGGCGCAAATAACGCCAACCAGAGACTACCACATTTCGGTTTTAACTTGTGACAGCTCCTCGTGTTCAACGCTTGCTTCGCCCCCTGTCCCTTCAGATTTCAATGCCCTAAAAAAATGATTGCTCCCGGCCTTCCTTCCCAGCGTGCTCCAGAACAACGTTGCCTCCTTGCCTCATACTGGGACATATTCGACCTTGGAGAACGCCCTCTAGGACAAACATCTGTCGTAAAACATCGAATAAACACCGGTGATGCGAGTCCGATCTATCGGCGACCCTACCGCGTCTCGCCTACTGAATTACATATCATCCACCACGAAGTTGACAAAATGCTTTCACGAGACATCATCGAACCTTCTTGCAGCCCATGGGCATCCCCTGTTGTAGTAGTTAAAAAGAAGGACAACAGTTGGCGATTTTGCGACTATTATCGACACCTCAACAAGGAACAAAGAAAGACGTCTATCCGCTACCAGGCATTGACGATCCCCTGGATTGCCTGCATGGAGCAGAATATCGACCTTCGCTCCGGCTACTGGCAAATTGCCGTCGATGACATGGACCGCGAGAAAACAGCTTTTATTACTCCCGATGGCCTGTATCAGTTCAAAGTGATGACTTTCGGTTTATGTAATGCGCCGGCCACATTTGAATGAATGATGGACGCCCTCCTACACGGTTTCAAGTGGTCCATCTGCCTTTGTTACCTGGACGACGTGATCGTTTTTTCTCCGACTTTTGCGGCACACCTCGAGCGCCTGTCGACGATCCTATCTGTTTTCCGTCAGGCGGGGCTACAACTAAATTCGTCCAAGTGCCACTTCGGTCGTCGTGAAATTTCTGTGTTTGGGCATCTCGTTGATTCTTCTAGTGTACGCCCTGATCACGATAAAATACGGGCAGTCAAAGACTTTCCCGTGCCAACATATGCCAAGGATGTTCGCAGCTTCTCGGGCCTCTGCCCCTACTTCCGTCGGTTTGTCCGAACTTTTGCGAACGTTGCGCGCCCTCTCAATCAGCTCCTCAAGAAACACGCTGCATTCATTTGGGGCCCTGAGCAAGCTAGTGCTTTTACCGAGCTGACTGGGCTGCTTACGTCCCCACCCATTCTTGCTCAGTTTGACGCGCCAGCTCCAACAGAAGTCCATACTGATGCCAGTGGCCACGGTATTAGAGCTATCTTGGCACAGAAACAAGGGCGAGAACGTGTTATTGCCTACGCCAGCCGCTTTCTTTCCTCTGCGGAGAGCAATTATTCTATCACCGAACGCGAGTGTGTGGCTCTCGTTTGGGCAGTGGGTAAATTCCTCCCCTATATGTACGGCCGCCAATTCACAGTCATCACTGATCACCACGCTCTGTGTTGGCTTGCGTCCCTCAAAGATCCTTCAGGGCGCCTTGGCCGCTGGGATCTGCGCCTCCCAAAATACAACTATTCGGTTGTATGCAAGACCGGCCGGTTACATCAAGATGCGGACTGCTTGTCGCGCCGTCCTGTCGACCCTCCTGAGGTTTCTGCGGCCGGCATGCCTGTCACCGTTCTTTCTCTGGCTGTTTTTCGCGACATTGGAGCCGAACAGCGTCGGGACCCCTCCTTGCAACACCTTATTCAACGGCTCACTTCAACGACGCCCGATCCTTCCCTTCGCATGTTTGAACTTCAATATGGTATATTATACCGCTCTAACATGCGCCCTAACGGCGCTGCCCGACTCTTCGTTGTGCCTGAGCATCTGCGTCAGACTGTTCTCACCCAGCTTCATGATGTACCGACTGCCGGTAACCTTGGCGTGTCACGGACTTATGACCGCGTTCGTCGGCGCTTCTTTTGGCCTGGTCTATACCGTGACGTCTGCCGTTATGTCCCTACGTGTGATCTTTGACAACGACGCAAAAAGCCGACCACACTCCCTGCTGGTCGCCTTCAACCACTTGACGTACCATCAGAACCATTCTTCCGTGTAGGTGTTGATCTTCTAGGCCCTTTCCCTACGTCTACTTCGAGAAACAAGTGGATTGCTGTCGCAACACACTACGCCACCCGATATGCAATCACACGGGCTCTTCCGACAAGCTGTGCAACCGATGTCGCCGACTCCCTCCTAGAAAACGTCATCCTTCACCACGGCGCCCCTTGACAGCTCCTCACCGACCGTGGCCGCTACTTTCTTTCTAAAGTTGTCAATGAGATTCTACTCTCGTGCGCGACTAAACACAAACTTGCTACTGCTTACCATCCACAAACGAACGGTCTAACCGAGCGCCTTAACCGCACCTTTACTGACATGCTGACCATGTATGTCTCCGATGACCATCGCGATTGGGACGTTGCGCTGCCATTCGTTACTTTCGCCTATAATTCGTCTCGCCATGATACCGCAGGCTTCTCTCCAATCTTCCTCTTGTTTGGCCGTGACCGTACGTTACCTATCGACATCGTTCTGCCTGCTAGTTTGAATTCCCCATCCGAGTACGCCCGTGAAGCCATCCTCAAAGCACAAGAAGCAAGCCATATTGCTCGACGTCTACTTGTGGAGTCGCAGGACAATCAGCGGCGCTTATATGACGCCCGCCATCGTGACGACCATTACAAACCGGGCGCCCTGGTTCTCCTTTGGTTACCGTCGCGACGCGTTGGCCTCTCGGAGAAGTTACTTTCACGCTACTCCGGCCCTTACCCTGTCTTGCGTCAAGTAACTGACGTCACGTACGAAATAGCCCCTCTTGAGCCAACCGTGGCTCCGCATCGCTTCGACATGGTCCACGTCACGCGTCTTAAGTTGTATCACTCGCCCGCCTCCTAACCAGCACCGAGCCGGTGCTTCAGCTGCCGGGCGTCATGTGACACGCTGACGAAGATGAAGTTTTAATCATCGTCGGAAGAAGATGATGTTCTGGGCTTCGCGCTTTGGCTACCATCTTGTCAGCTGATATAATTATTGTAAATATTCTGTAAATACACGTCTGACTGTTTTTAACCCCGTAACAATATGCAGCAATGTTGTCTGATAGCTGTTGGATATGAATACATGTTGTCGCATGGAATTGCGAATGATTCTATGAAAAGGTTTCGCATGTGTTGCTATACATTACGGCTGAGTGCTAATCATAGTACTTTTCATCCATTAAAACATATTCGTTTAGTCAATTGTAGTAGTTGAATTATTCTAGACGAATAAAAGTTAGGTTGTTTTTGAAGCCTCTGGGGCACTGTAATTTATTTCCGTCTTATTCGCTCACCTCCCTATGGAACCTATTGGAGCAATTACCATCAAGAAAAGCCTAATTATGTTCACATTAAGGTACACGCCACTCGTATAGTTTAATCCACAAGAAACAAGGGGAAGGCCGGAGATAGAAATTCAAAACCATGAACAAAAGCAGATCAGGAGGAAAGTCGGAGCCAACGTTTCGGCAAGTGGACTGTCTTTTTAGAGGCCATGAAAAAGACATAGTCCCTTTGTCAAAACGTTGGCGAGCAATTGCCTTCAATAAAAGCCGAATTATGTTCACATTAAGACATACGCTACTCGTATAGTTTAATCCACAAGAAACAAGGGGAAGGCCGGAGATGGAAATTCAAAACCATGAGCAAAACGAGAACACGGTGAAAGTCAGAGACAACGTTTCGACAAGAGGACTGTCTTTTTAGAGGCCTTGAAAAAGACAAGTATACTTGTCAAAACGTTGACTCCAGCTTTCACCTTGTTCTCGTTTTGCTCATCCTATATTTTAATGACACGCTGGTGCTTAAGCTGAGGCGACTCGCAAGCTCACCTCAGCCTCAAAAGAAAAATAATTGCTGGCGTACAGGTCGAAATGTGGGACGCTGAAGAAATTCAAATATTCGCGCCAAGGAGCGCAAATGCATTCAAGCCAGTATGTAATGAGTTCTGAATTCTAAATTATTTCTGTGTGATTTAGTTTACTCACAAAAATTTGCTGCACAGCATCAGCAAGGAGTCTAACTTCAGCTCTTTGTATGTGATGCAGAAGGTATACTTCGCTGCTACGATTGATAAAACATGGGCCGAAGCTTCCATGCAAGAACGAACTTCATATTTGCTCTACCATTATGAGCACTTGGATAGCGCCTGCCGAATGAATCACATCAGGCCGATTGTGCAGACTTTTTTTAACCTTATTGGAAGGGGATCGCACAATGATGTGGGGAGGGGCATTCGTCTAAGATAAGGATTGTGCTGTCACATGTGCCTGATAGGCATGATGCGGCGTGTTACAGCAGAATGCAGAGGTACTTTGCAAAATTTTGTCATAACTAATTTTACCGATGCTATTGTTTGTCATCTATTTCAGTAATATCATTAGAGGTGTTATCAGGATTTAGCAACTTATTTGCCTTCGCCCTCTGATTAGGCTGTCATGTTTGACCTTGGTGGGCAATTATTCAGCATGGACCATTATTTGAATACATTTTGTTTTTGCGCGTAGTGACTTCTCAATTGCTAGTCAATTTGAATGCTAGTCAATGCTCAGAATTACCCGAGGCTATAGATGTACTGATGAATTTGTTACCTCTACAAATCACTTTACGCTTCCTAGCGCAACCAGCCTGATAACACTTCCAAGACAGGCGACAATGTTCTCGTTTGGTAACTTCATAAGACACTTTCAATTTTTTGTCGCTTCCCATTACGATGCCATGCATGTTCACACTGCTTTTCTGTAGCGTTTGCCTTCATCGTTCACATGAGCTTTTAGTTCTGCTCGGGTAATTTAACCCGAAAATAGACCATTGACTTATATTTTGCTTCCTTGCCATCCAGGGACCCTTGGTTACACGCGAAGAAAAACTAATCAGAGCCGCCGGAGTTTTGCCATGTTTTGTTCGCAGTCTACGAAGGCCTTCTACGTCTAGTTTAGTCAAATGAGCCAGCTCTAATTTCTGTTCACTGATCACTGATCTTTTGGAACTGATTTTCATTTTCAACTTGCGTCAGTCCATGTACTTCTAAATTATTCCTTTTACTATATTGTTCCAGACTACTTGTTGTAGTAGTTCCACGACTTCTCGATCAGTGTTCACTGACCCAATCTTTTCAACTCCTTTCTTTAACGCAAATATCTCACTTGAGTGAAGATTAATTTCTGCTAATACTTAATCGTACTGATCTGAAAGATGGTGGACAGACTTTGCCGTACTTTCCACAGTTTCTTTGACCTGGAAAAGGACATCTAGCTTCTGTTTGATATCTGGCAGTTCAGAAAGCTTTTTGTTGATTTCTATTAGCATCTTTTCAGTGAACGACTGCTCATTCTATAGCTGCTTTGTCACTGTTTAGAGGCGTCGAGCAGCTGAACTTACACGTTTGACATGTGCCCGTGTCGTGGTTTTGTGTTCTCCTCCTCTGTCCTCGTCTTTATTAGCGGTCAATATGATATGCAGTAAACAACAACAGGACAAATGTTCTTCTGAAATCTCAAGCTTTTCTTAGCAGTATCTGCCATTGTTTGTAAGTAGTGCTGTTCATATCAGAAATGGTGCCCAAATGATAACCAAACCCGTATTGGGACAGATAAGGCACGAGCCATCTGTTGGAAGTGGCTGCTTACAAACCATCTATTGCACCTGCGAAGGAAAAGCATGCTGGCACTGAAGCAGCAGTACAGACTTAAGCGCAGACGCACAAGCCTGTGCTTGGGCAGTCAAATAAATCGGCGGTGGTAACTTTGGAATCACTCAGCAGCAATGGCATAACATATACAAAAATATAAATGCGAAAAGGTGAAAAATCAACCTCCCTAATAACCGATTTTTTGGACGCTTGAAAAAAGTTTTGTCGGTGCCACTGCAGCTGAGTGTTTGTCTATTCTTCGTCGGTAGAGGAGCCTTTTGTGTGTTCCTGTGTGTGACGTAGGATCCATGCTGACTTGAGGGTCAATGACAGTCCTTCTTGGCCCTGGACTGCGATGGTTCTAGTTTCCAAAGGTTTCCGAGATTCCTGCTTAATAACAGATTTTCTTAGACGCTTGAAAAAGGCATCGGCGGTGCCGCTGCCGCTGAGTGCGTGTGCCGGTAACGTACTCGAAGATATCATCTGGGAGCTCTGGCGTGGCAACGCTACCAGAATCAGTGCAGAAGAGGGGACAGCTAACAACATACTCATCGCTGCAAGTATTAGCTAGAGGTGCCCTCTAGCAAACTTCATTTCAAATTGGTTACTACAGCGAAGCTGTTTATGGCAAGCGTTTCGTGAAATTTTCATGAGTGCGGGCAAAAACTATCATCGTCAGCAATAGATCGTGCCGCAGCTCGCGCGTTCCTCGTCTTCTTCCGCAGCTGACTTCCTTGCCACTTATCATGCCAGCATTCCCACACTTCCCGCGCTCTCAAGCCACTGCTCGCGCCTTCGTCGTCATCTTTTTCAACAGCTGGCTACAATGGCGCTCATCATGCAGCGTTCCCAGATGGCTCCTCACTCTGCAAAGTCACTGACAGCACTGGCCCAATGTCAGTTGGTCCGAAGATTTCGTTCTCAAATTCTTTGCCTCAGTATATCGCGCGCTCCTTCGTCCTAGTCGTCTTCAGCTGGCTGCGATGCTACTCATTATGCTAGCGTTCCCATACTGTCCCTGCCTCTGCGAAGGCCCTGATGGCACTGGCCCACTACCAGTCGGTGCGGTGATTTCATCCAGAAATTCTTTGTTTCAGTATATCGCGAAATGAAATTACGAATATATACAGGGTGTCCGAGCAAACTTGGACAAAGGTTTTTAAAAATACCCAAGAGCTCCAGGGAAATCTTACCGACAGCATAGTAGCCGTAGTCATATGTACTTCCGGCCTGCAATTTTTTTCATCTCGAAGTATTACTTAATTATTACTTTTAATTAGTGAACTTTTTAATTATTGCTTGAATCACAAACATATCAGTTACAAAGTTGTTGGGCACCTTAAATAACCTCCGAATCAAGCATTTATTTCGTGCTGAAGTGGTCCTGGTTGTTTTATTATAAGCAAAAACAAAATCCACCGAAATACTCAGAAATACGAAATAGATACGCACTCGCACGCCGCTACTCAAGCGCCAACAAGCAACCATTGAAAGATATATGGCTGCATTGTCTTATCGCCGCTTCGTACAAGGCTCCGCAACGCTTATAAATGCGTCAGCGGCGTGTTCTCTTGATGCCACGAGCATCACATAGCGTGAAGCCCTGTATCGAGCTGCCGCCGCTAGTAAAGCCGTGTACCCTTCGCTATTCCCTTGGGAGCGCTTGAGTAGCAACGCGCAAGCGCTTATCTGTTTCATATTTTGGATGTTTCGCGCGCTTTTGATTCTTCTGGGAAAAAACAAGGAGGCAAAGCTGAGCACTAAACAAATGCTTGATTCAGAGGTCATTTGAGGTGCCCAACAAGGTGAGGTGAAGGTGAGGACCTTCACGGAGAATGTGTAAAAGTATGGCTGAATAATAATATGGCAATGGCAAAGGTAATTTCTAATAGCGTAGCAAGAGAACAAGAATACATGATGGCCAGTCAAGTGCCAGAGTTTGTGCAGGAGCACATTTATCTAAGTCAACTGCTGCAATAGATGGTGAGAACTGAACGCATCTCGAGTTAATCGTGCGGGCACCAATTTGATGAGAAAACTTGCCTTCACACTCCAGGAGATGCCGATAACTAGCGCCAGCCGGAAGGAGTGAAAGCGGCAGCAAAATATTGACCGCTGAATAGCTGTCAAGTCTCAAGCTTGATTTGGGCGGCGCTTTAGGAATATGTGTGAGGAGTGGTGGCGTGGGGCAGGGAGGAGGGAGGAGGTATGTCACTTAACTTCGGGGTGGGGGAGGGGACGGGCCCCCCCGGGCTTCCCGTTGGGTATGTGCCTGCGCTGCGATATACCGATGAAACTGGGGAAGAAATTCCTCGACCATATGGAAGAGAGTGGATGCCGTGAAAACGTTTTTCGTAGCCAGCTCTCACATTTGCCATGAGGGTGGGCAATATAGGTAAGGGCGAATGGAGACCACTCTTGAAGATAACTATATTTTCCGGTCAGTACTTAAAGTGGCACTCCAGCGGGGGCACTGGCATAGCCGGAGGGAACCGAGATACCCGACACGCCCTCGTTTAAGTTCGGTATTCGACGATCATGAGAAAGTCAGAGCGATGGCGCTTCGGTCATCGGCTGCGTAGGCAGGAAGTCTCGAGAGAGAGAGAGAGCAATATAGGAAGGCAGGGATGTTAACCAGTCATTAGTCTGGTTGGCTACCCTACGCTGGGGGAAGGGAAAGGGGGAAGAGAGAGACAGGAGAGAGAAGGTGTAGATACGTGTATGGATGGTAATTGAGTCAAAGCCGCTCTCGCACACCAGACGTTCTGAGAAAGCACAAAAGTGTCTTCACTGCCTTCTGAGCCAATGATCAGTGGGGACGGTGCTCTAGTACTGTCTGTTCACTCAGAGGACGATCATCGAATTTCCTCAATGTGTTGGTCAAGGATATTCTTTGTGCTTGAAATTGAGGACAATGGCACAATAAGTGATCCATGTTCTCCTCGCATCCGCAAACATGACATGTAGGACTATCAGCCATTCGAATTAGTGCTGAGTAGGCATTCGTGAAGACAACTCCAAGCCACAAACAATACAACAACATAATATAGACGAAGATTGAAACAAGATGGAAGGGGACGTGGCATTAAATTACATCCGAAAAATAAAAACGAAATGCTTTCAAGGCAATGGCGAGGTGCTTTCTGCAAAATAAAAGAGCGTGAACGAGAAGCAGATGGAAAAGGAGCTGATGTTGAGAAATTTCAACTGCAAGAAAGCTCAGAATTCTTAAGCACACAGCCACAGTGTTAGGCTGATTGATGAACTACGGCCAAAAATTGAAGAAGCTCTGCTGAAAGCAGTAGAAAAATGCTCACAAGATAGACGAATACCAGGCAGTTGATGAGAAAGTAAATTTATTTTTTAATAAATGTAAGGGTGAAGAAGGTAGAATTCGCTCATATAAACCGTTCAACCTTACCTTGGTAATATACAGGTAAGCAATGCACGTAAATAAATTATAACTCCAAGCATTAGCAGACAATATTTAACTATTGGGAGAAGGTCAAAATGGCTTCAGAATCGGTAGACGTCTGGATGATTATTTGTTCTTTCTCAGTGTACTGAAATGCCTAGGGTAGAAAGCAGACTGTTACATGTGGCATTTATTAGAAATTTTACGAGTGTATGACAACGCAGACGGCAACGTTTTGTGGAGTATTCTGGAAGAGGAAGGCTTCGGCACGACTGTGTACAGCTTTTGAGGGAGATTTACCGAGAAAATACTGGTTGCGATAAACGGGATGGATGTGGAGCGAGCAGAAAGTTGATATCACTAGCGGTCTGAGACAGCGGCTCCCTTTAACCACACTGCTGTTTATGATCTGCATAGTAAGGATGGAAAGGGCACTAAAAGGAATCAGTATCGGATTTAATCTATCATACAAACAGGCGGGCACAATAGTAGAGCTGTAGCTCCTAGGGTTGTTTTGTGCGGACGACATTGTGTTACTTGCTAATAAGCCACGTGATACGCAATGCCTGGCTAGTATCCGTCGACTGGAAGGTGAGAATTTAGGACTGAAATTTAGCGTCAAAAATCAGGTTTAATGGTACGCAATGAAAACAGTGAACTGGCAGTGTCAATACAGTGCAGGAAATACCGCTTGTAAAAGAAGACAAATACCTTGGTGTACGGATTAACGAAGGCAATAGATATATATATGTATACGCAGGGAAAGCAATAACAGCAAAGCGGTAGAGAAATGCGGGCTTAATAAAACACAGAGCGCTATGGGGATACAATAGGTATGAAATGCTCCGTGGTATGTTGAAAGGTCCAATTATTCCACATTTGGAAATGCGGTTATTTGCTTGAAGTCCGGTGTACGATCAGGACTCGATGACAACCGAAGAGCAGTGAGACGCCTCGCATTAGGCGGTCCCGGGAAGACTGCAAACGAAGCTGTGCAGGGTTTAGAAGTGACGGAAGCTAAGAATAAGATTGGTTTTGAAGAACGACTGACGAATATAAAAGAGGGTAAATGGATTGGAATGCTTTTCCTGTATCTGCACAGAAAATACATTGCCACACAGTGGAGGAAATAAACTAGGATCTTACCAGCAAGTATGCTACCTGTATGGTAGGCAACATGGCAACAAAGAATGTCAAACGCAGTTAGGGACACTAAGACAATTTTCTGGGAGGCGGCAGTGAAAAAAAAAAAAAAAAACGTGCTATGAGTAGCCCCCTAGAAGGTAAAAACGCAATCAGGAACAATTTATGATAACTCAAAGGGAAGCTCTTTACTTTTCGAAGCGAGGTCAGCATGCCTTAGGACGCGTACATATAAAGCGAGGTACAACAAGGACGAAGAAGTCTGTGCTTGCTGCGGTAAAGCTACGAAAACGAGGGAACAGGTTTTTATTGGAATGTGAAGATATCCAGCCAGCTGTTCTTTTAGACTCCCCAGCCTCCTTGAAGCCCTTGGGTTCAGGGATAGCAAGGGGCAAGTAAACATTTCTACAATAGAGATTAGTAAGAGGCGATTGGAGGTCTTCTGGCAGAAAATAGGGAGACCACAAAGAACGAAGGCGTACAAAAACAAAGTTTGCACGTTCAGAAAGTTTGATGCTGGGGAATCCTTGTAGGTGTGTTTTTTGTTTTGTCTAAAATATAAATATGAAGTTAGCCAAAATAAGAACAAGAGCTGGGTGACGCAACCTACCACCCCGTTTCAAAGTGGATGCTCATATCAGCCATCCATCCATCCAACGTACAACACCGTCGGGGAAGGACAATGTCTATCGGCGATACAAAGGGTCGGTTGCGGACTGCGGCTGTCTTCTGCGATCAGTGCGGATGGAGCCCAGGAAGACTTCACTGATTACTCCAACCACCTGATGTGTGTTTGAGCGTGGCGCATGAATAATCGTGGAAGTCGCTGTCACATAGACGAAACGCCGTCCTCAGGGGATCCGTTAGCTGCGCACCAGAGCGTCGAGCCACACACATGGACGAGCTCTAAGCACAACCACATCGGGGAGAGACTATGTAGTTGGCGGTATCATGAGAAGCCAGCAAACAAAGACGCCAAGGGCAACATAAGGGAAATTACTACTAATTGAATTAAAGAAATGATAAATTAATGGCAATGAAAGGGGATGAACAAACAACTTGCCCCAGATGGGGAACGATCCCAAGTCTTCGCTTTACGCGTTGAGAAACACAAGACAGTGTAAGATACTGAGATAAAACACTGCCTCTGTTTATTGTGCGTTTCTGCGTGTCATTAGTCCCGCGTTTGTGGCAGCAATTGCAATAGCAATTACATGGACACTCCAGGCCCATTTTTGCCGTCGCCGTGGTGTTTCGTATAAAGTCCACAGGCGATAACACCGTCACCGCGCCGTATGCTGTACGTGCGTGTAAAAGCACGTGAGGGGAGCCCACGATCGCGGCTCAATCTGGCGCGCGCGAGGAAGGCGGAATGCAAACGCGCCGTCTTCCGTCTCGGGAAAGACCGTAGGTGGATGGGAGGGAGGGAAGGGGGTGGCCTTCAGGTTCAGCAGCACCTGCGCATTTAGCGACTGGATGCAAAGGGAACGAGGCTCAATCTCGCGCGCGAAACGAAGGAAAGTGGGGGGCAGCGCAAGAGTGAAGCGGTGCGCAGGAGTGAAGTGGTGGAGGAGGTGTACTCCTCTAGCAAAAGCCGCCGGCAACTGCGTACTTCGAGATGCTGCGCACGGTCAGGCGCGCCGTATATTGAAAGCGATCTGCAGACGGCTGATAGCTTTCTGTGTCCTGTTTTCCCGCCGCTGTTCCCGTTGAAGCGACAGACAGCACTAAATTTACTTCGCTTGCTCACCCAATCGTTCGGACAGCGAGCGTCCGCCCTCACCGATTGTGATGTGTTCATGTTTGCCTGTACGCGTTGACACTATGCTTCTTAATTTAGTTTGTAGGCGAATGTTTCTATGTTTGTACGGCTGATAAAACTACTATCCTTACTTAATATAACTATCTACTAATTTACTATCGCAATCAATGCTTCGCCTTTCGGGCGAAACCGGTTTTTTTAAGCGAATAATCGTAACTCAAGGTGGCAGCCTTGAAAAAAGCAGACCTTGCCAGAGCGTGGGGCCCTATATGCTAGGAAAACAGTAAAGAACACAAGTCACCACTAGGTCGCTGTCGTCGTCTACAGCACTGCACACCATCCGTGTCACCTCTGCTTGGGTCTTTCCAGGAAATACCTTGATCTGTGCGTCGAATACGTCAATAACCTGCGTGCATTCACGGAGTCTCAGTTATATCGCAAATTATAAAATTAGGGTCCAAGCTTTCCAAAACTGATTCGGCCTCCATATGAACCGAGTGGAAACGGTAAGAGGAAGGACGCGCTCATGGACAGTGTAAGTAGCTTGCGCCACAAAGCTTAGAAAACTTCTGTTCATTTTTTGCAGCAAAATGCGCTGATAAACCAGGCCAAACAACCTAGAATAGAACCGTTCGCAAAGACGCACATGAACAATAGCAGTTTTCAGGCACGATGCGGCACAATAAGATAAACCATTATGTGATATGATAGTACATTCCACATCGAGGCAGCGTAGTATTCATCCATGCGAAAAAAGCCTTTCTTAAACAAAAATTCGCCTATTCTAGGATGACGCAAAAAAAAAAGACTTAAAATCAGACACAGATGAAAAAGCAGATGTATTCCTTGTTTGCTCATTAGAAGCGAAAACGACTTACTATTTGAGGTATTATAGGTCGGGCGCAAAGGTAGACACGGGTGAGTTGGTCCAGAGTCATCGCTGCAACAGAAATGACTGAACAATTAGCCTAAGTTTCACTCAAGTTAGCTTGCAGCCCCGATTTATTGAATACATTTCAGCATTTTTTTCCAGCAGTGGATTCTAGGCTCATTAACAGCCACGTTACACATTGCATACTTCGCAGCAACATCTCACAACACCTAAAACATTGCTCTGGAGCTCTTAAGTAACAACTGATCTTGTGCTCCGTTAAAAGGCTGCATAATCACCCATGCTTCCCTAGATCAGTGCTGTAGCTACTGGTAGAATTTTTCAAGAAAACCATTTTTATTATGCAGAAACTTGAAATGCTCCTTACAATGTGCGGCATTAGTCCACCTTTTCAAAAAGGAAAAACTCAAGTTATGCTTACATATACTACAAAATGTAGTATTTAGTTAGCTGTTAAGCAAGCTGACATTGATCTTTTTACTTCTCGACCTTAGAAAACGTAATCAATTTTACACTTAAAGGTAATTTAATTCTACACTTTAGAAAAATACCCCCTCTGCGTTCGGAAAGCAGCGAGGCTACGGCTGGGATTGAGGAATTTTCCAGAATTATGTAATAAGTAACTGTTGGAAACGCATTACTAATAGAGCTAATAGCTGTTGTGTTAGTCTGATAATTATTTCAATTTTTGTCACGTACGTGTGAGCTGTTTACAAATCAAGAATAAAATGTTCTACAGCGGTTAAAAATTTCATGATCATCACGTCTTCCCCGCTTGGTCGCCGACCTCCGTGTCAGGAAAAAACTGAATCCCCGCCTGATGGTGGCCATTGCACGATTCAAGCCGCACAATAATAAACTGATGTATATTTAGCAGAATTCATACGATTTACTCCAGTCTGGAAATATTCATCCACAAGGATGTACAAAAATACAGTTTTTCTTCGTTCTGCAAGCACATAATGGTAACAAATCACATAGAGCATCAATAGCACGATTTGGCTATTCTGTATCCAAAAGATGCGTACATTAATTGCACGTTCAGCGTAAGAGGTAGCTTAAACACGACGACACGAGAGAGGACCAGGTGCTACTCTCAACTAAGATCATTTTACGTCACACCCAGAATTTAAGAAAACAGACTTACGGGCATCGGCACAGAAGCTACCATGACAGTGACATCGAGAAGGCAGATCATACAAAGCATTTATGAAAATAAATGGCAGTGTTATACACAGCAACAGAAGCAACACTTACACATTCCGATCCAAGTGATCTGATCTTTCTTGCTCTGCACAGTGCGGAATTCTGTTGTTTACAGCCTTTTGGATAATTTTGTTGTCTTGACCTGGATGTCATGATGGCTTCTGTGCGCATGTGCCTTAAGTCTGGTTTTTTATGCGTAGGGGTGTGACGTATTGAAGATGCCAGTTGAGAATAGCACGCTGTCCTTTTTTTCATTCCTCATTTTGGTATCGTCCTCTTGGCACTAAAATGCATTATGAATACCCACCAACTAGCCTGTCGGCGCATTCTGATTAATTATTTGCACAACAAATTGGAACACCCTGACACATAATAAACTTCACAAGAAGTAACTTATTATTTTGCGTTACGACACCTATTCAAACAGGCAAAATGAAATTCCACCTTAAGTAACACCTGCGTAGCCGAAATCCTGAAGCTGCATGCACTTTTGTGCTATCCGTCCAGAAAGTCTGCTAAAATCACAATGATATTAAAGTTATTAATGTCCCCAACTGGTGCTAGAGAGAGGCTTTTAGGAAAACAACTATAATACCAACGTATTTCACCGCAGCTCAATAATGCTTGACCTCAGTGTTCTATTTCAATGTTTCCTAACGTGATCAAATAAAAATGCAATTTATGTACGTGTTTGTTCAGCTTGGCACTTCAATTTATCATGCAGGCATATTTAGGCAGGCAAAGGCGGAAGAGCGCGGTTTTTTACAGCTGATATACAATTGTGCGTCGTTAATATGGAGAACTCAAGTTATGAAAAAAAATCAGCGGACGCCATGCTTATTTGGGAATCCGTGTTAAACGCAGCTTATCATGATGTTCGCACAAACGTTAAACGAAATACTATACAAACGTAACGCAAGCGACTGATATGTTTACACAACACGAACTACGAAGGTGCCTGCTTAACGAGGGCGCAAAAACGACATAATGGTGATGACATGACGAAGTGACGCTGACAGCATGTGGCGAAAAATGACGACAATGGAATGAGAACGACTATTTGATGACTTCCCCAACGGCATCAGCATCAGCAGCTGTTTGGTGTATTGCGACACCACGGACCTAACCACACGAGAGTGGAACCTCGCGTGCTTTAAGTGCGTAGCTTGGCCGTGCCCATGGAAAGGGAGAACCTGAGGGTTGAGCATCTGCTGAGTGTTTGTACATTTAAGGCCCCTCGGCGGAGGCAGCACATACTTAGTCCTCGTCTTCACGTAGATGACACCCCCGGACAGACCCAACCGGGGATAATCGGTGGCTGCTTTTGCAGTTTGTCTCTTTAATTTTTGTCTTTCTCCCTGTAACCATTTATAGTCTTGCAGAATTGGAATGCAGAACACACTTCTGCATTCCAATTTTTCAGGCAGCAAGGAACCTAAGTAACACATAAGTGACATACAAGTGACCTAAGGACCTAAGGATACAAGGACCTAAGTAACGCATAAGTGACATAAGTAACCTGGGTGATTCAGTTGGGTTATAGGCGCATGAACCACTGGCGTCATCAGAACAGCATAGTTAAAGTGCGGTTGAGTCCCCTAGTTGGTCGCCATGGGGGGTGGCTAGCATGCTGGCCGAATATTTTATCATCATGGCTTCAAACTTTCGTGTGCTCCCTGATCGCTCCCTCAAGGAGGTGGTGTCATAAGTGACTGCAAAACACGCGCTAAAGAGAGGTGAATATGTGACGAAGTCGACGACGCCGGTCGGCGAAACAAAACTGGGGGCATCTTTTGGACACATGATGCGTGATGCGCGGCAGACGAAGGAAAGGGAGGCGAAGGCAGACGAACTGGCGTTACCGACGTCGACGAGGAGCAGGGTAGCTGCATCGCCAGCTGTACTATGGAAACGGGAAGTAGCACCTTTGAGAACCACGCGTAGGAGAGAGGACAACCTGGAGACGTCCGGCAGCGAATCCGGTCCTGAGCACCGGTCCAGCCCCACGCTTTCGTAACCGGCCACTGCCCAGTGGCACGGAGGCAACCACCTGGCCAAGTCAGCGGCACAACTCCCGACTGGCCAAGACCGCGTCCTGTGCCACGCTGGTCTCGCCAGAGGATCACAATGCCGTCACTAGCAACGGAGGTCGACGTCTATGACCCCGAAGAACCACGCAGGCTGACGTCTTACGCCACGCCGGGACGACGTCCGACAAACTGTTGACGGTCACAACGTTCGATTTAGAGTAACTACGTGTTCCTTCATTAGTCGAACTGTGCAACAGGATATAGCAAAGGTTTATTTATACCGTTATGTATATTGACACGTGTACTTGTCTTTATCGGGCGACACGTTTCACCGCCTAACAAATGTTATCGCACGGCGCAGGACGCGCCTGCATGTATCGGAAGTTTCTGGAATGTTATCGATGGTTCCATCCGCTGTCTGTGACCGAACCTTGTAGAAACTGATTGCATGCGTGTGCGACGCGAATAATGTAGAACTTTGTGGAAGACAGGCGGGCCCCAGCGATTAGTCTGGAACGTTCGACGATTGATGTATAAAAGTCGACGCGCATGACCCATTGATCAGATTTTCGGCGATCGCCGACTGTGTTCGCCGCTCTCGTTGTGCCTTAGGTGTAGCCTGTTTTGTGGGCACAGGTTCGCCCAATAAAAACTAGTTTTGCCTTTCACAGTATTGCTACTGTGCTCTTTGACGTCACAATCACGTGACATCTGGTGGAGGTATTTTGCGTTCCTGTACCAGACGCCCCCACAAAGCAGTGACCCAAGTCCGCACGCGGAATACAACACCAACGTCGCCAAGAACCAGCGAGGTAGCCGCAGGCTGCAAGGACTGCCCCCGGAGCACCTACTTTTGCCTGAGATGGCCAGGAAGATCACCACCAAGTCCACCCCAATGGCAGCCCCAGCGTCCCCCGTCGTGCTGCAGCAGCCCAGGGAGCCTCCTACGTTCCGCGGTTGAATGTTCGAGGACCCGAAAAGCTGGCTCGAGACGTATGAGAGAGTCGCTACATTTAACAAGTGGAACAGCGACGACAAACTGCGACATGTCTTCTTCGCATGGAAAGACGCGGCCAGGACGTGGTTCGAGAACCGAGAAGCCACCTTAACGACCTGGGAATTGTTCCGACGCGGCTTCCTGCAGACATTCGCAAGCGTCGTGCGCCGAGAACGAGCCCAAGCGCTATTAGAAACCCGGGTGCAGCTACCTAATGAAACAACCGCGATCTTCACGGAGGAAATGGGCCGTCCATTCCGCCACGCCGACCCTGGAATGCCCGAGGAAAAGAAAGTCCGCCTACTCATGCGTGGTGTGAAGGAGGAACTTTTTGCCGGAATGGTACGAAGCCCACCAAAGACCGTCGACGAGTTTCTTCGCGAGGCCACCAGCATCGAGAAGACACTCGAGATGCGAAACCGGCCATTCGGCCGCCTCACGAACTCGACAAACTACGCCGGAGTTCGGTCACTGGCCACCGACGACCTACGCGAGACTATCCGAGTGGTCGTGCGCGAGGAGCTACAGAAGCTGTTCCCATCATCACAGCCTCAAGTGGCTTCGATTGCCGACGCCGTACGTGAGCAGCTCCAACAAATCGGAGTAGCCCCTGAATCGCCGCAGTCTCAGCCGCAAGCGATGACCTACGCCGCCGTCGCCCGCCGTCAAGGTCCCCCTCCACGACCACGCCAGGGCCCCGTAACGCCGCAATTCCGTCGACCACCACCACCGCCGCCTGCACGCCCACCCGTCGCCCAGCGCAGCTACCCGAGGAAGACAGACGTTTGGCGCGCTCCTGACCACCACCCTCTCTGCTACCACTGCGGAGAAGCGGGTCACGTCTACCGACGATGCCTATACCGGGAGACAGACAGACAGACAAAGAACTTTACTAATGGTCCTGAGGAACAGCGTTAGGGTACCTCCCTTTTCAGGGAGCCCCGTAGCCGTCGCGGGCCGCACCCACGTCGGGGTGGGAGGATCATGGTCCTCCGCCCCGTCGCAGGCCCTCTGAACAGCCCGTACTTGCCCTGAGAGGTCGCTGCTTTTAAGGGCTGCCTCTGCGAGGTTTCGCCGTCAACGCTCCGCACCCGCAGCGAGGTGAACGCCCTCGCGATATCGCCGACTACCTCGCCGCTACTCAATGGAGCTCTCGACGACCGCCGCGTTCGCCATCACCAGGCCCCTACCTGTCACCGCAGCGCCGACCGTACACTGGTCCAGCCCGGGGCCGATCAGCGAGCCCATATCCGGAAAACTAAAAGCAGCAACTTATGGAGGTGCAGTTGCTGTTAGTCGAACTCACGAAGATCCTCCGCCGCCGACGAATACACCGAAGAAACTACTTAGACGACTTAACGACACGCCGCCGTCCCGACGAAATGTGGAAGCAAAGAATACGACGACGAAAGACGACCTGACGACGCGACGTTCCAGCTTCAGTTCAGTGCGACGCAGCCGTGATCCGACGCCAAGACCTAACTGCAACGCCAGACGAAGAACCACCGACCTCGACGTGCTTCTCGACGGCCACGCAGTTACCGCCTTAGTGGACATAGGGGCCGATTACTCCGTAAAGAGTGGACATATCGCCGCCCAGTTGAAGCAACTTAAAACTGCATGGGAAGGCCCTCAAATTCGAACCGCTGGAGGACACCTCATTACGCCGACTGGAATCTGCACGGCAAGAATAACCGTTCATGACCGGACTTACCCTGCCACCTTCGTTATCCTCCAAGATTGTACACGAGACGTCATTCTCGGCATGGACTTCCTGAACCAACACGGCGCAATCATAGACCTGAAGTCAAAATCGATAACGCTGTCGGAAGACCAAGAGATACCGCCGGAAAGCTCTCGTAGTCACCACACCTTGAGTGTTTTCGAAGATCAAGTGAGCATCTCGTCTCGCTCGAGCATTGTTATTCAGGTCGGCACCGAAATACCCGCTGACGTAGAAGGCGTCATCGAAGCCGACCAACGTCTACTGCTCGACCGTGAACTTTGCGTCGCTAGAATAATCGCTCGACAGCACGGAGGAAACACGAAAGTTTTGCTGACAAACTTCAGCCAGGAGTTCAAGCACAACAAGGGCACGACGATCGCATACATCGAGGAAATTCTAGAAACCAGCAATGCGTTTGTCCTCTCGGATTCTGCCGCATGTACCACGACGACCATAGTTCCCGAACCAGACGTCGACATAAATCCAAGTCTCCCCATGATTAAGCAACAACAGCTGAGAAGCTTACTTCGACGATACAAAGAGTGCTTTTCGACGTCATCAAGGATTCGGCAAACGCCAGTCGCAAAGCATCGCATAATAACCGAAGAGTGTGCTCTACCACTCCGCCAGAGCCCTTATCGAGTTTCTACGCGAGAACGTGAGGCTATAAGGCACCAAGTCGACGAAATGCTGCGCGACGACATCATCCAGCCATCCAAAAGCCCGTGGGCATCTCCTGTAATCTTCGTAAAGAAAAAGGACCGAACCCTACGTTTATGCGTCGATTATCGTCGTCTGAACAAAATCGCCGAAGGACGTATACCCCCTCCCACGATTAGACGACGCATTGGATCGGCTCTGCAACGCTAAATACTTCTCGTCGATGGACCTCAAGTGTGGCTATTAGCAAATAGAAGTCGACGAAAGACATCGCGAAAAGACGGCCTTCATCACACCAGACGGCCTCTACGAGTTCAAGGTTATGCCATTCGGACTGTGCTCGGCGCCTGCAACGTTCCAGCGCGTGATGGACACAGTTTTAGCAGGATTGAAGTGGCAGACCAGTCTCGTTTACTTGGATGACGTCGTCTTCTTCGCCGGAAATTTTGACGATCACCTCAGGCGGTTTGCGACAGTACTAGAGGCCATCAAGTCATCAGGGCTTACTCTGAAGCCGGTAAAATGCCGCATCGCTTAAGATCAGCTTCTGTTCCTAGGCCACGTAATCAGCAAATCTGGTGTCGGTCCAGACCCGCAAAAGAAAGCTGCCATCGCACAGTTCCTGCAACCCATCGACAAGAAGGCAGTGCGTAGATTCCTTGGCATGTGTGCCTACTACAGGCGCTTTGTCAAGGACTTTTCACGCATCGCTGAGCCGTTGATACGTCTAGCTAAATGTGATGTTGAGTTCAAGTGGGAAACGCCGCCGGCCGAATCATATGAAGAACTCAAAGGACGCATGCAGTCGCCGCCGGTACTTGCGCACTTCGACGAGCACGCCGATACAGAAATCCATACTGACGCCAGTAGCCTAGGCCTCGGTGCCGTTCTAGTCGAGAGGAGAAACGGAGTTGAATAGGTGATAGCTACGCTAGCCAGTCGCTGTCAAAAGCGGAAGGCAACTATTCTACGACTGAAAAGGAATGTCTCGCCATCGTTTGGGCTACAGCTAAATTTCGCCCTCATCTTTATGGCAGGCCATTCAAAATCGTCAGCGACCATCGCGCGTTGTGTTGGCTAGCGAATGTAAAGTATCCTTCAAGACGACTGGCGTGGTGCAGCCTCAGACTACAAGAATACGACATCACTGTAACTTACAAGTTCGGACGAAAACACTCCGATGCCGATTGCCTATAGCGCGCCCCCATTGACCCGCCGCCACAAGTTGACGAGAATGACGACGCCTTCCTCGGAATGATAAGCGCGGAAGACTTCGCTGAACAGCAACGGGCAGACCCAGAGCTAAAATGCCTCGACGAATATTTGGAAGGGCACACCGACGTTGTCCCCAGGGCATTTAAGCGCGGATTATCTTCCTTCACGCTTCAAAATAATCTACTCGTGAAAAACTTTTCAGCAGTCCGCGCCAACTACCTTCTTGTTGTTCCGTCGGCGCTGCGTCTAGAAGTACTGGGCGCCCTACATGACGATCCGACCGACGGTCACCTCGGCTTCTCCCGGACACTATCGAGGATACAAGAACGGTATTACTGGCTGCGCCTAACCGCCGACGTTGCCCGTTACGTCAAGACATACCGAGACTGTCAGCGATGCAAGACACCAGCCACAAGGCCAGCCGGATTACTACAGCCGACCAAGCCTCCTTGCCGACCTTTTCAGCAGACCGGGATTGACTGGTTGGGACCGTTTCCGACGTCACCGTCCGGAAATAAGTGGAACATCGTGGCGACGGACTACCTCACCCGCCTCGCTGAAACTAACGCTCTGCCGAAAGCATTCTGCTGCGTCATTTTTCGTCGAAAGCATTCTGCTGCGACATGGCGCCCCAGAAGTCCTCATCACCGACAGAGGAACGGCCTTTACAGCGGAGCTCACCCAAGCCATTCTTCAGTACAGTCAGACAAGGCACAGGAGAACAACTGCCTACCACCCACAGACGAATGGTCTTACGGAGCGCCTAAATAAAACCCCCGCCGACATGCTAGCAATGTACGTCAAGAACACAAGAACTGGGATGCCATCCTGCCGTACGTAACCTTGGCTTACAACACGGCGGTGGAAGAAACAACACAGATCACGCCGTTTAAGCTGGTTTACGGCAGGAACCCGACGACGACGCTCGACACCATACTGCCGCACGTCACTGAGGAGGAGAATCTTGACGTCGCTACCTATCTCCAGCGCGTCGAAGAAGCCCGACAGCTCGCCCGCCTACGGATCAAGAACCAGCAGCGTACCGACTGCCGACACCACAACCTCCGACGACGCTTCGTCGAGTGCCAGCCCGGTGACCGTGTTTGGGTTTGGACCCCAATACGTCCACGAGGACTCAGTGAGAAACTATTGGGACGTTATTTCGGACCCTACAAGATCATGCGACGTGTTGGCGAACTGGACTATGAGGTCGTGCCAGACGGCATTTCGGAGTCACAGCGGCGTCGGGCACGATCTGAAGTAGTCCACGTAGTGCATCTGGAGCTGTGTTACGTACGCTGACGAACTTCCTTATTTCGTTGTTTTATTCGCTACGAGTGCTTTTCTTTATTACTTACGTTTGTTTGCAGCATCGGGTCGATGCTTTTTAAGAGGGGGGTATTGACCCGTGTACTTGTCTTTATCGGGCCACACGTTTCACCGCCTAACAAATGTTACCGCATGGCGCAGGACGCGCCTGCATGCATCGGAAGTTTCTGAAATGTTATCGATGGTTCCATCCACTGTCTGTGACCGAACCTTGTGGTAAGTGATTGCATGCGTGCGCGACGCGAATAATGTAGAACTTTGTGGAAGGCACGCGAGTCACAGCGATTAGTCTGGTACATTCGGCGATTGATGTATAAAAGTCGACGCGCATGACCCGTTGATCAGATTTTCGACGATCGCCGACTGTGTTCGCCATCTCGTTGTGCTTTAAGTGTAGCCTGTTTTGTGGGCACAGGTTCGCCCAATAAAAGCTAGTTTTGCCTTTCACAGAATTGCTACTGTGTTCTTTGACGTCACGACCACGTGACAATATAGCTAGTATTCGAAGTTTTTTTTTCGTCTGTGCTTCACATAAATGTTTGTTGAAGTGTTCAGCATCACGTTTCTGTCTGTTTCAGGAATGCTGAAAGTCGTGACAAGCGCGCACATATGAAACTCTTTCAACAGAAAGAAACATTCCCCAGCTACCATGTGATACATAGTAAGCCCGTAACAAATGCTATCCGAGTGATTTTGCCGATTCTAGTTGCGAAATCTTTGACAGACTCCATACGCCCTGCCCTATAAAGTGACTAAGTTGGCCAGCGGCGCCCACCTGTTGGAGGATTGTGACAAACTGCAACACACCAAACTCACAAAACTTGTTGGACTTGGAGACATTCTCATTTCTGTGCGCGCACACAGATCCATCAAAACTGTCCGGGGTGCCATTTCGGCAAATGATTTGCTAGAAATTGTATGTAAGTGACTGTTAGAAGGACGCAAAGATCACAACGTTGTACATTTACAAAGAAATAAAGTAAGGCGTGACAACAAAGAAATTCCAACGACGACAAGGAAATTCAAGTTTAGAACCAGCAACCTGCCAGAATATATCAAAATTGGATGCTGTAAGATGCGCGAACGACCGTGCATTCCAAATCCGCGCCGATGCTTCAAGTATGAGCGCTTTGGGCACGGGTCTCAAAGCTACCTACGGCGCCCTACTTGTGCAAATTTGCATCGAATCAGCTATCCTCGGGCATCAGCACTTCCGCTAACCACTGTCTGAACTGGGACGAAGATCACGCCACTTGTTCGCAATCGTTCCCATCATGGAAAAAAATCGAAGGAAGTAATACACAGAAGGTAAAATTGACCATCACTTTCCGAAAATCACGAGGAGGTTTTTTGCATGAATCGGAATTGTTTCAATTCATCCTACGTTGATGGGACATGCCGAGAGGCAACGCTCTATTCTTCGGCGGCCGTCCGAGTCACACCGAATGGGCCGGCACTCACGCTGTCCGCCCGTCGTCGGTAGCAGCCAGCATTCCTTGGCCACCTAGTAAGATGAGCCAGCCGTACTACGCGCCTGCGGGCTCTAGGCAACCTAGGACGCCTGTTCCTGAAGAGAAACCCGGAACGACCGCGAGCGTACCCCGCGATCGGGCATCCAGCGCCTTGGAAGAGGCGATGGAGACACGACCAAGTGCGTCGATGTTCCAGACGCGCCAGGATCAGCGCAGCTCCCTGTAGAGCGCCAAGAGAAACCCCGCATCACGGGGCCCGGAGGGGCTCTGTTGGCTAACACAGGTTTCACATATTCCGTTAAAACACATATTCCACCTTATTTTCTCAAAGTACAATAAAACCCTGAACATCGTATTTAAACAACAGTTAATGAGATAACGTCTGCTACACTGTTTCAAAATTGACCCACAGTGTGAGATACCTTCTCCCTTCGTGTGAGGAAGCTCAGCGAAGAAATGGGTTTGCGTTTTCTAGAACATCGTCTAATGCCTCCATCGAAGTGCTTATCCTCGTGGCGGTCACAGGTGGTTGATTGTGACGCATCGTTTACTGTGGTCACTAAGCACGACCCAGCGGCACAAATTAAGATCCCCTTTGCAGAACTTCGGGCCAAATACCCATGCCGGAGTATTACACTGATGGATCAATATCAATGCCCCATTCCGGGGTTTCTTACGATCTACTCAGACTATCCTTCTCTGAATGCGATTTTCCGCCTGCTGAAACAATGACACTTACAGCTGAGGCCTACGCAGTACTGCCTGCAATTGCACATACTAAGAACACAGATAAAAAGGCCTGTATATACAATGTCTCTTCGGGTGTAGTAAGATTCTTAAGTTCGTATCATAAAACTAAAAAACGGTATTAATTTCATTTTAGTCATTCCTGTGCACAGCATACATATCTAACCAGCACGTCACAATATGCAGGGTTCTTGGACACAGAGACATCGAGCGTAATAAGTGTTGCTGACAAAACCGCCACATCATAAAAAAAAAAGCCAGGAACTCCGCCTTAGACACTATTGGCAACACTTATGGGAAACTGAAACATCAAATAAGATGCAAGTCACCGAACGACAGTTAGCAAATTGACGACGCCTAATGGAAAAACGACAAACTGAGGCAATCATCTGTCCACTTAGAACAGGCCGCACATAAGGCACACATGCGTACCTGTTGACTGGTGTTGTGCCGAATGTCTATAAAATATGTGACGACGTTAACCGCACTCTACGGGTTCCCGGAACGTCGATAATTGGAAATTCAAAGGAAAAAAAATACTTTCTTCAGCATACCGTCGGCAAATTCCACTCCGGCCAGCGATTTTCCTTGACAATAACCCACTTTGTGACAGCAAAGCAATGTTCGGTTTTCCAGAGTTTTTTAGCTTTTCTAAACGATGAAAGTGGTAAAATATAATACACCATGACCTATACTAAAATTGCTTGCAAGTTTCGTGATAAATCAGTCGATTCTTCAAAACATTTCCCCATTTGCGAAAAGCAAATCTGTGCCATTTTCACTTCGGTACAAAACACTTCACACCGGCTCACAACATATTGTCATTGATGAGTCATCATAAAAGGGTGCATGAACAGCCATAGCTATTAAGTCACAGCTGTCAATCGCTTCGTCGCCCCACTCCCGCACCTCGATGCGCCTTAACACTGTCGGTTACTTTATTGCGACAGCGATTATATGGACACTTCAGGCGCATTTCCATGATTTGCGTCGCCGTGATTTTCCGTATAAAGTCAAAGTGCAATAACAGCGGGCCCGCGGGCCTTATGGTGTCGGTACTAGCGAAAGCATGCGACGGTGAGCCGAGGATGGAGGGTCGATCTCGCGCGCGCAAGGGTGGAAGACAGGGAGGCGCCGCCTTCCACAGCGTCAAGGCACCGGGGGCCGAGGGGATGGCACTCCAGCGGCATCTGCTTATGGCGCGTCTGAGCGCGGCCGCGCGGCTATATTGGAATCGTTCTGCGACACAGTCAGCCGCGCGGCGGCACCGGCCCTAATTTCGAAGCCCTCGAAGCCATCTGCGATAAGTATGTACAGTATAGGTGCACCGAGGGCTGACAGCTTCGTGTGTGCTGTTCTCGGCCCTTAGTTCGCGCTGAAGCGAGAGGCAGCACGAAGGTCAGTTCACACGGTGCTACTGCCTGTCTTCTTCACGTCATCGTTCTGACAGCGAGTGTCCGCGCTCATCGAGTGAGATCTCTTTGTGTTTGCGTCTGCGCGCGTGGGACCATGCTTGCTAGTTTAGATAGCAAGCGAATGTTTGCAAGTTTACAGGACTGATAAAACTACTCTACTTACTTCACCTAGCTGTCTACTAATTTGCTAGAGCAATCGATACTTCGCCCTTCGGGCTAAACTGTGACTTTTTTACTAACGTACGCAGCTCCCTTTCGAAACGTTAAATAATGTGAAATAAGTATCTTCATCCGGAAGAAATGCACTCGTACTAACCTAAACGTCCCTTTTGAACGACATTTTAGATGTGTAACTTTTGAGTAGCTTGCCTAACTTTGATCTATTTCGACAAGACATGTGACATCCTTATCGTCGTAACGAACGAGCTGTCTTGCTCCCCCATCAATATGCCATGTGACCTTGAAATTCTATCGCTCATCTGGCGTGCCGAACCACAACTAATTCTTCTCCGAACCGACCCCGTAACCGATTCTTGATTTCTCCGGCAAGCTTAACAACATCCTGAGTGAACTTAGTAAGATGTATCCTAATGCGTGTATCTTGCTCCCTGTAATATCCAATTACCCCTGTCCTGCGCCAAATGATTCGAACTTGCGCCTGCAAATTTCCTAACTTGATCACCCCACCCGATTTTGTGCGGTCCTGTAATGCGCTTGCCTTCCCTTGGCACCCGTTGTGTAACTCCAATGCCCAACGGTTATCGTACGCATTACATGGCCTACCAAGCTTCATTCTTTCTCCTAATCTCAACTATAATATCGGCTATCCCCATTTACTCTCTAATTCGCGCCGCTATCTTCCTGTCTCTTAACGTTAGGCCTACGATTCATGGTGCTATCCCTATTTGCGAGGTCCTTAAGCTCTTCTCGAGTTTCTTTCTCTACCTCGAAGTTTCTGCCCCATGTGCTAGAACCGGTAGAAAGCATTTATCGTACACCTTTTTTTTCAATGATAGTGGTGAGCTCCCAATCAGGATCTGGCATCGCCTGCCATATGCCCTGCAACCGATTTTTATTCTTCCGTAAATTTGCCTCTCATAATCAGCGTCCCCTGTGATTCATTGACTACGTAAACGTACTGTTTTAGAGACTTTCGAAGCTGACTGGCAATCCTGAACACTTGTTCCCTTTATCTTCTGCGGCTACTAATCTTCAACTACACTCTTACGCTGCCTCTGTTAAGATCCTCAATCAGCTGTTCTAATTTGTCCCCAATGTTGCTGAACAGGACAACGTCATCTGCAAACCGAAGGTTGCTGAGATATTCGCCATTGATCCTCATTCCTAAACATCACCAGTTTAGTAGCTTGAATATTTCTTCCAAGCATGCAGTGAATAGCATCGGAGAGGTTTTGTCTCCTTACCTGACCCCTTTCTTCAAAGGCAATTTTTACTTTTCTTCTGGAGAACTAAGGTAGCTGTGGAACCTTTGTAGATATTTGTAGATATTTGTAGAACCTTTGTAGCCGTATGCCTCCTCTGATCCTTGATCAGGTAATGCCTCTAGGACGGCTCGTATCTGCACTGCATCAAATGTCTTTTCATAATCAATGAAAGCCAAATAGAGAAATGGTTTGTACTCTGCAGATTTCTCGATTACCTGATTGGTGAAATGAATGTGATTTTGTTGCAGAATATCCCTTCCTGAAGTCAGCCTGTTCTCTTGGTTGAGTGAAGTCAAGTGCTGCCCTTATTGTATGAGAAATTATCTTGGTGAATATTTTATACAATACTGCTAGAAAGCTAACGGGACTAAAATTTTCAATTCTTTAACGTCTCCCTTCTTGGGGATTAGTATAATGCTGGCATTCTTCCAGTTTTCTGGTCCAAACCAAGTTCTTAGGCATTGCGTGCAAAGGGCCACAAACTTTTCAAGCCTTAGGTCTCCTCCATCTTTGATTAAAGTGTCTGGGAGTCCATAATCAATGTTGCATCACACGCGAAATGCGAAAGTTGTGGGATTGTTCCCCACCTCCAGCAAGTTGTTTCTTCATCCACTTTCAATAATTCATTGTTTCTTTGTTTCATTTATTGAGCACAAGTAATTTCCCCTATGTTGTCCTTGGTGTCAGTGTTTGTTGGCTTCTTGTGATATGACTAATAAAAATCGGGCCCCTTGGTTAACCCCCTTTCTTCTCGTTTGTTACATAACGAGGGTCTCGAATCCGGCAACATTGATGCCTTCAAGTAGCATGTGTGTGTTTATTGGCCGGTTGCCATCACCCAAAAAGATCACGTTCTCGTGACGCCTGCGGCAGAAAGGATGTTCCACATCCGCCTCCAAGGTCTGTGAGTGGTGGCGCTGGCTAACGCTCCCGGAGCTCTACTAGGAAACATAAATACCCAAGAAAGTGGATGGGCACACGGCGCTGCAGTAGCTCAATTGATGCAGCATCGCACGTGAAATGCGAAGGTTGTGGGATCGTTCCCCACCTGCGGCAAGTTGTTTCTTCATCGACGTTCATTTGCTACGATTCATTGTTTCTTTATTTCATTTATTAAGCACAAGTAGTTTCCCATATGTTGTCCTTGGTGTCAGTGTCTCTTGACTCCCACTTCAATTGCGGCTTGAGAATCAGCCTAGTTATGGTTTCATTTACTCCCTGTATGTGATATTCATCTCTGTGTTCGAAAGCTGCATATTTGTTTGCAAGCACTAGCCTGAATTGGTCTGCTTTTGCCCTTGCTGCTCCTAGGTTGGCCTGTTTCTTTTTGACTAATTTTACTCTTTCTCTCTTCATATTGAGGAACATCCTAGACCTCAATAACCTATGATCAATACACTATACTCTACTTAACACTTCTACATCCTGCAGTATGCTGGGATCGGCAGAGAGTATAAGGTCTATTTCATTTCTTGTTTCTCCATTGAGGCTTTTCCCTGTCTGCTTCCTGTTGCTACGCTTCCTGAAGAAGGTATTCATTATTCGCAGCTTATTCCATTCCGCGAATTAAGCAAACATCTCTCCTCCATTGTTCCTGGAATCCATGCATGTAGTTGCCAATTTCATGGTCAGCAGCCTGCTTTTCCCCCACTTTTGCATAGACGGCGCCCATGACTACAGTATACTTAGTTTGCAATTTTCTCATAGCCATTTCAACACCTTCATAAAACACATCTACTTCCTCATCATCGTGACTGGATGTATGAGCGTAGGCTTGTACTATCTTTAATTTATGCATTTTATTTAGTTTGATTACGACTGCTGCTACCCTCTTATTAATGCTGTAGAATTCGTCAGTGTTGCCCGCTATGTACTTATGTATTATGAATCCTACCCTGTATTGTTTCTTATCTGGGAGACCTCCATAGCAGAGGATAAGGTCGCTATTCAGCAATGTATATGCGTCACCAGTTCTAATCTCACTAAGGCCGATGATATCCCAAACAGTGTCAGATAGTTCCTCAGAGAGTCCTGGTAAGCTAGCCTCACTCGACAGAGTTCGGCTGTTTAAGGTTGACGGGGTCACTTTTCATTGGCGGCCTGTCCGGACGCAGAGATTCGTAGCACCCTCTGCTGCGTTACAGGTCTGACCGCCGCCTTGGTCAGGTGCTCCGTAGCCGCTGAGGACTGAGGGCGATGGCTTAATTTTAGGGTTATGAGGTAGGTAGTGGCCGAATAGTGCTCCTGGAAGACCAATTCCTGTTCCGGTAAACGAGTACCTTTGTTGAAGCTTGATGGGCTTTCCAAATTTTGTTGCACCTGGACTAGTATAGTCCCAGATGCTCTCGGCGTTTTCGCCCGTGTCAGGTGCCACTCCAAGCCTGAAGATGTAGTGTACTGAAGGAGGGTTCGCGCTTACGACCTTCAGATCAGAGGCCCAGTGTTGTAGCTCTGCTCCTCGCCACCGCCTCGGTCACATAGTTACAAGTGGAACACTTCCAATTGATTATTCAACCATGCTGCTTGCCATAATAATGTTCCAACCCACGCTCCGACGTGTCGCATTTATGACACTTAATTCGGGCAAGTTGGTACTGAGTGGCATGTGCATTAGTGCTCATCACACACCACCGAAAGAAGTTAAAAGAGGGAACCAGCAAAAGCAATAGCATCCCCGTGCTAGCGAAAGGACAATTTGCAGCGGCGGCTGATTGTCCATATAAAAAAAAAAACATCTAGCCGTCTTTACGGTCGCCTGCTTAAGTGCGGTTCAGAACTACTATGTTAGAACCATTTGTATATCTTTTATTTCCTTTTTGTCGCGCCTTTTATCTTTTTCTTCTCTCCCGCCTCTCGACGCCGCCAGAGACAGTGGATTGGAGCCGAATAAATAACATAGTGGTACCTATCGCCTTCAGTCACGCTCCATTAGCTTTCAACTGCTTTTTATTGTAAATTAGCTGCAGCTTAGTCCTTCCAGTTCACCTACGTCACGCCCGACGGCTCTGTCCTCCATGTGGCGCATCACTTGTTCTGGTAATCATTTCTTGCACAGTGGTCCCCCTGCGCAAAGTGTGTGTGTGTGAAGTGATCTTTAAAAAGAAATGAAAGAGATAAGTGCAGTGCCGTAACTGTCTCTCACAGGAGGAAACCTCAACAGCACTGCACGGGGAAGGAATATGGGGAGAAAAAGATGGAGATAGTGACCGGAAGTAAAAAGGAGAGAGAGACCGGAATATAAAAAAAAAAGACAATGTAGCTAAGCGTTTGCGGGGCCTACAGCCGCACTCTGAGGTGTGTTGCTTCACAGAATTCCATCAATGCTGAAAATGCACGCTTGGTGATGGAACTGTGGGCATTGGGGAAGAGTAGGCACCACAGAGTGGTGGATGGCAAGCCACATCGGCGGTAGGAGGCGTACAGAGCCTCCCTCTCGGTGCCGAGCAACCACACACGGGGCTGCCGGTTCCCGTGAGCCTGTGTGTGCGCGCTGCTGTTTGTTTTGTAGCAGCCGATGCGCAGGCGGAGAAGGAAGGCACAGTCAACCCGAGAGAGGCCCGCACACGGGAGCAGACGCGGGGGCGTTCCCGCCGCGACGCGCCGATAGGGGTGTTGCGCAGTGAGGCTGCGCAGAACCGCTGTCTTGGCCGCGTCGAAGCTCGTCACCAAGAGTGTGAAGGGAAAGCGCCGACTTGGCGAGGTAGTCAGCCTCCTCGTTGCCTGGCAATCCGATGTATGCGAGTATCCATTGGAGCGCTAGCTCGCAGCCTTCATGGACGATGTGTCGCAGCTTGCAGCCAACTCGAACAACAAGGAGCACTCCGGCGTAGTCCCTGGCCAGCATGCAAAGCACCGCACGAGAGCCAGTGAGAATGGCCGCTGACACAATGTTTGGATGTTCCAAAAGGAGGTCGGCAGCGAGATCGATGGCGGCGAGTTCGGCCACTGTCGATGACGCGGCAAAGCTCAGTGGGCACTGGCGCGTTTCCGAGATGTCCGATGCTGTGCAAGCCGCAGCACCGGACCCGTCCGGCGTCATTGAGCCATCGGTGTAGACGAGTAGTCATCCTGCCAGTCACTCGTGCAGTAGGGAGGCGGTCTCCTGTCTCATGGCGCACACCGCAGTTCGGCGCTTTAATGCGACGCCAGGCACCGCGATCTTCACGTCGAGCAGACTGGAGTAGTACGGCAGGGAGACGAACTGTGGCGACGACCCGATGAGCTTTGAGAACTCGGTGGCCCGCTTGCCCATTCCCGAGTTCGGCAGGGAGTGGAGTCTGCGGACAAACCGCTGGCCCTGTGGTGAGCGCTGCAGGCGCTCAATGTGGTGGAGCGCCTGCTTTCGTGCGCGAAAGGATGGCGGCCAGTTGCCCACTTCCGCGAGTGTCGCTTCTACTAGGGAGGAGCGAGGCAGGCCGTATAGTTCTCGCACCGCAGTACGGTGTGCCATGTCAATAGCATTCCAATTCGGCGCTCGAGCGTTGGTTGTGGGGAGTGCGTAGAGTGCCCTCGATGTCGCCACAGAGTTGTACATGCGCAGTGCGAGTTGCGGCGTGCATCCGTGTCCACGCGCAAGAAGAGAGCGCGCGGCGCTGGCGACTTTCCTTGATTGCTTGCAGATGTGGGAGACGGCCGCATTGAAGTTGACGCGGCAGTCGATCTGCACGCCGAGGTAATGGACGCTCTTGCGCCACGGGAGAGGGAAACGGCGCAGAGTCAGCGGTGGCGCTTCGGAACGTGCTCGCGTGCCTCGTGGGTGTACCAGTACTGCCTCTCTTTTGGTCGCCGACAGCTGGAGGCCGATGCTTCCCATGTACTGGTCCACCGCGTCGATTGCAGTCTGGACGGATGCACGCACCTGATAGCCGACTTCAGTAGGGCCAGTTGCAAAGAGGAGGGCGATGTTGTCAGCGTATATGGCCACCCGTACTTCATGTGGCATCGCTTTTGGGATGTAGTCCGGAAGTCGCACGAGGGCAAGATTAAACAAAAAGGGGCTCAAAACACTGCCCTGCGGAACACCAGAAAACACGCTACGCGGCCGGCTGAGCGCACCTCCAACCCGCAACCGAAGCGTGTGATCAAGCAAGAAGGCTCGTACGTAGTCGAGTAAGCCGGTCGGTGATGCCGAGCTCATGCAGCGCACTGACGATCGTAGAATGCGCCAAACCATCGAAGGCGCCCTGTACATCAAACAGGACGAGGTAGCCGGCCTCGCGACGGTCCGCCGCCTGCTCGAGCGTAGCGACAACCTCGGCCAGGGCGTCAGCCGTAGCGCGCCGCCGGCAGAAGCCGCTCTGCTCGGGAGCGAATGCGTCGAGTGCCGCTGCAATCCACTCCAGACGACGAAGTGCCATGGCTTCGAGTGTCTTACCAGGGACAGACGTGAGTGAAACCGGGCGGTAGGAGCTCAAGCTGCTTCGCGGTTTGCCACTCTTGAGGAGAAGTACCACAGTTGCTTCTTTCAACTCGGGAGGGACGACGCCGGTGCGCCAGACGCGGTTTTACACCTCGAACAGCGATGGGAGCTGCTCGTCGTCGATGTTTCGCAGCGTCTGGTAGGTGTTTCCATCCACGCCCGGCGCAGAACGTCGCCTCCGAGCGTTGAGGACGATTCGAAGCTCGCTCAAGGTGAAGTCCTCCGTGTACAGCGCCTTCACCTGCTCCAGAATTCCGTTCGTCGGGTAGTAGCGCAGCGACGTGAGGAGAGCGGCTTTGTTGTGCTCAGGAAGTTCGGGAAGCTCGAAAACTGGGCCATCCTGCAGAAGCAACGGCGGCGGCGGTGCAAATGCGGCGACGAACGCGCCCGCGAGCTGCTCTGCGCTCAAGCCCTGTGTGACCGCGATGGAAAGCGCAGGACAGCGAGGGACCTTTGGTCGAAGGAGAGCGCCGAGAATGCGCCACGGGCGCGATCTGTTGCGCGTACGTCGAGCGACACACACAAACTGCTGCAGCTCTGTACGCCACTGCTTGGCATGACGGCGGCACGCCGCATCAAGGCGATTGTAGAGAGTCCAATCCTCTTTCCTGTCGCTCTTGATGGCTCGATGTTCAGCACGGCGCCGGACAGCTCGAAGGTTAAGCAGCTTGATGTCGGGCACCGGCGTTCCCGCAGGCACAGAAGAGCATTTCATGGCGGCGTCGACACAACGTGTCACGTGAGTCAGGAAATCCGTGTTCGCAGTAGGGGGTGTGGCACAGAGCTTCCGAAACTGTGTCCAGTCGGTGCACGGTAGGAGCGCCGCGGTCCATGGGCTGCAGCGTGCGGCTCGAGGGAGATCGGGTAATGATCAGAGCCCTGAGTGTCGGGGCTGCGTCGCCACTCGTAGTGGCAACCCTCGCACACAAGCGACAAGTCGATGGCGCTCTTCCGTGCGCCCCGGCGCACGAATGTAGGACTTCCGCTGTTGAGAAGTAGGAGGCCCGCAGAGAGAATGGAGTTCAGCAAGTCCCTACCTCGCGGCTCAGTGTGCGGGCACCGCCATGTTGTGTGGTGACTGTTGAAGTCACCCAACACCACACAGTCACCGCGATGCGAGCAACAAGTGCAACCACGAACAAACTGTCCCACCGATGTACGGGCCGAACATAAACACTGGCGACACAGGTGTCGGCACCCCCAACACGCACAGTCACGGCCATGCACTCGATGCCACTGGTCACGATGCCGGTGACTTTTACGTCGGCTTGCGCGAGACATGCGCGAACATAGAGATGCGCAGGACCGTCCAGGCGAATGCAGCGGGTCGCAGCAATGAGTCTTGCTGCAGGTCTGCGACTGGCATTCAGTGGCACTGTGATAGGCCACAAATCCGGGGGAGGTTAAACTCGCCGGGACGCGCGTAAGTTTCTTGTAGCGCGAGCACGTCGTATTCGTATAGTGAGAGGTGCTCGGCGAGTTCAGCGTAGCGGCAGCGCATCGAGCGGACATTCCACTGGAGGATGCGCGGCCGGCGTCTCGCAGATCGCCTATGCATGCTGGGGCAGGGCTTGCTTGGCTGCAAGGGCCGCGACGCACATTTGCTGAGTGGTGTCGTCCATCGCTGCTGTCTCTATGAGGACGCGCAGTGCTGCTGCGAGGGCCGCAATAACTGCATGCTTTGGATCGGAGGCGGCGGGGGTAGTGGGCTGTTGCCTCTGCGCTTCCTCCGCCGGCTGGGCGCCGCGACCGCTGAGCGCGTCTTTGAATGACAACCCAGGTTGTACGACTGCGGAAGGACGGGTGGCTGGTCCTTGCTTCTTTGCTTCGGTCGGATGGCGTCTGATGAGGCGCGAGCTTTACCGATCGCCTGCTGTCCCGTGAGAGGCTCTGGCGACAGTGAACACAGCACGGCAGCCTTCATCTCCATTTGCCACTTGGGGCAGCGCGGCTCCGAGGCTGCGTGATTCCCGCTGCAGTTAATGCAGCGTGGCCTCTGCGCGGTGCACTCGGCGGTGGCGTGCGACTCTCCGCAACGGAGGCAGCGGGCATCGCGCGAACATGTTGCGCCGGCGTGACCAAACAAGCCGCATCGATCGCACTGGAGTGGCCGCGGGAGTCTGGGACGAACCGTGCGACGCTGCTTGAAGAGGAGCACTTCGGCCGGAACGGCGTTGCCGGTGAATCGCACCGCTATGTTGTGGCCCCTGCGCTCGCATGAGAGGATGGTCGCGGGGGCTTCAAGGTGGTCTGTTATTCTGTCCGCGTCGAACGAGCGGTCGACACCGAAGATGGTGCCAGCCCAGGTGTTTGTATAGAGAGCTTTCGCCCTCACTGGAACATCGCCGACGGTGCGGACTTGTAGGAGATGTGACAGTTCGGCCCCCGGGAGCGTGTCGACGGCGACAACGTTCTGTCGAAAGTTCACCGGCACGCGGTGTGCTCCCTGAATAGCTGAGAGCTGTGCTGCGATAGTTTCTTGCGCCAGTCTCAGGAAGGTGCCTTTCTTCCCTTGGGGACGAAACAGGACCGTGTCAGCGCGTTCTCCTGGAGCTGGGCCGCCGACCGAGGTTGTATGTGTGATCATTTGGAGAGGCCTGTAGCGCGGCCTCCTTTTCCCGGCCCTCTTGGGTAGTGAGGGGGGATTACCGCTGTGTTGATTAGGCTGCTATGTTGAATCCGAGGCGGAGATGAGTGCTGGGAGACGTTCAGGCTCGGTGTGGGGCTGCTGCTGCTGGCTGCTTTGCGGAGCCAGCGGCTGGAGCGGCCCGAGAACACAGCTGGGGCGCGGGCGCGCCGAGCTAGCTGGGTCGGTTGAGGAATGCTTTCCTTTTTCTCCCATTGCCTTTTTCACTTCGGCGCCGTCTTTTCTCGTACCTTGAGAGCTTGTCGCAAGTGCGGCCCCGGCGCGAGTCATTGGAGAGGGAGACTGACTCTCGCTCTGTCGGGCGCGGACGAGTGGGTGGCTTGGCCAGTGGGGGCTTTTCTTGTTCCCCGTTCGACTTGTCGGCGCTTGCTTGGGGAGCTGGTCCGTTCTGCGAATGCTCGGCAACCGCTGCCACGTGGAGGGCTGGGTGAGGTGACACGAGGTGGCTGTCATGGCGCCGGCGGGGATCGTTCGCTTGTTGTTCGCCACTGTTGGAACCTCAGTGCTGACGCCCGTTGTTGCAAATGGGTCGCAAGCCCCAAGGGTAGCGTTGGCCTGGCGGCCTGGGGCACTGGAAGCATCCGAAGGTCCCGGCAAAGCATGAGTCGACTGGTAACAGAACAACTGGTTTATTCTAACATCGCAAAAGAGCGGGCGGTCAGGTCGACCGAAGTGAGAGACGGGAGAGCACGTAACTCGACAGAAGAAATCGGAGCCTCTCTCCTGGCGTCCGGCGGCAGCTGCTCTTATACTCTCGGCGTCGCGGGCAAGAAGGAAGGTCACGGGATGAGACCACGTGACGGCGGGGCACGGACGAGCTGAGATACATGTTGAGACGAGTGTAGTGACGCATCCGCCAACCCGGCGCCTGTCAGACCTCCTCGCTTCACACTCGGGGAGCTCCTCTCCCCGGCTGCCGCGCTTTGACAAGCGTGGGCACACACACACACACGCACACACGAAGACACGTGGCACTGAAACACGCCTGGACGCGCTTGGCGGGGAGGCTTTGCGGGAGCTCCGAACGGGCCAAAATGTCCGCCGCTTTGAACGAAGCCCCGGCGTCCGTTGCATCCGCGCCGGCTATACCGCGCGTCGTAGGCGAAACGTAACAGACCGCCCCGCCGGGGGAAGGAGATCCCGATGGTCAGGGGACTGCATCCGCTGTCCGGAGGGATGTCGCTTGATGATGCTCATAACCGAAGTCGGTCGTCCTTCGGCGTTTCTTGAGCGCAGCGCACAGAGAAGGCCTCGTTCTCTCGTTCAGGTTCACACAGGACACTGCAAAGTGACTTCGGGAGAGTTGACATTTTTGTTCTCGTTCCCGGCAAGCGTTAGAACTACGCCGAAACTCAACCGCTCAGTCAGCAAGCACGGCACAACTCTCACTAAGCCCTGCCAGGCTCTTTCCCCTTTTATACTACTGCCTAGTTCCTTACAGTAGTTTAGCAGCACTCAGAACGCGTCCACAAATCGGAAAATTGCACTAGAAAGCACATCATCACTTTGAAACACTACACAAAAGCAATATGTTAAAAATCCTGCGTCAGGAAGAAAAACATCAGTAACAAACAATTTTGAGGCTGATTCCCACGTTAGGGGCTTCGACTTAAGCCATCGGCGTTACCGTTGAGACTCCCCTTTTTGTAACGCACCTCAAAGGAATATTGTTGCAAAGCGAGGCTCCAGCGCAGGAGGCGGCCATTTTTGGGAGAGATAGTCTGCAGCCATTGGAGAGGGCAGTGATCCGTCTCAATGATAAACCTCGAGCCGGCTAGGTAGCATGACAATTTCTGAACGGCCCACACGATACACGCACACTCTTTCTCGGTGGCGCTGTACACCTGCTCACGACTGGTCAGCTTACGACTAGCATACAGGACGGGGTGTTCTACTTCTCCATTTTCCCGTTGGCACAGTACAACGCCCATGCCTCGCTCACTAGCATCGCACTGAACAACGAACCCTTTTGTGTAGTCGGGCGATCGTAGCACAGGCTGGCTTGTTAGGGCGCTCTTTAGGGCGCTAAAAGCTCTTTCCTTTGTCTCGTCCCAGACGACTGTTTGCGGCTCTGTCTTTCTTAGAGCATCCGTCAAGGGAGCCGCGATATCAGAGTACCTGGGGATGTACCTCTGATAGTAGCCGGCGACACCTAAGAACGACCGAATATCGGTCTTCGTGCGCGGTTGCGGGAAGTCTCGCACAGCGGCCACCTTTATTTCAGAGGGGCGGCGACGACCCCGACCAATCACGTGACCGAGGTAGACAACCTCGGCCTGTGCTAACTGGCACTTGGGAGCCTTGACTGTCAAGCCCGCATCGCGCAGGCGGGTTAGCACTGCCCGCAAGTGGGCCATATGCTCAGGCCAGGATGCGGAGAATATCGCTACGTCGTCTAGATACGGTAAAGCGAATTCTTGCTGTCCCCGCAACACTTTATCCATGAGGCTTGAAAAGCAGTATGGCGCGTTCTTCAAACCAAAGCTCAACACTTTAGGACGGAATGTCCCCATTGGTGAAATGAACGCCGCATACCTACTAGCCTCTTCTGTAAGTGGAACCTGCCAATAACCCCTGACAAGATCTAGGGTGGAAATAAACTGCGCGCTACTCACTCTCTCAAGGCGCTCCTCGATGTTAGGGATCGGATAAATTTGATCCTTAGTGATGGAATTAAGCCTGCGGTAGTCGACGCAAGGACGAGGTTCCTTGCCCGGTACCTCAACTAAAATCAAAGGGGAGGTATAATCACTCTCACCCGCCTCAATAACACCGAGCTGTAGCATTTTCTTTACCTCAGCCTCCATAATATCGCTCTGGCGGGGTGACACCCGGTACGCCTTGGATCGTACTGGCTCTGGGGAGGTAAGTTCTATGTCATGAGTAAGGACAGAAGTCCTACCAGGCCTCTCAGAGAACAGACCTTGAAACTCTTGTAAGAGCTGGTGTAGTTCGGTTTTCTGCTCAGGCGACAGCGATGCTTTACTGATTAGGTCACTAATGACTTGATCGGTGTCTTCCCTGTTCGTCACTGAGCCTAGTCCCGGAAGCTCGACCGGAAGCTCTTCGGGAACGTTTACCATCATGCACACTACTGCTTCCCGTTGCTTATAGGGTTTGAGCAGATTACAGTGGTAAACTTGCTGTGCTTTCCGTTTTCCTGGCAGACTGACCACGTAGTTAACGTCCGACAGTTTTTGAACAATCCGTGCTGGGCCCTCCAACTGCACGTCGAGTTTGTTCTTTAGCGACGTGCGCAATATCATGACCTCATCGCCCACCTCAAAACGACGGGCCCTGGCTGTCCGATCATAATAAATCTTGGCCCTCTGCTGGGCCTTTGCCATTGCTTCACCTGACAACTCCTGTGCCCTTCTTAAGCGTTCGAGGAGCCTAAGCACGTACTCCACCACGACTGGGTCGTCGCCCCTGCCTTCCCACGATTCTCGAAGCATGCGAAGCGGAGATCGCAGCGAGCGACCGTACACCAGCTCAGCTGGCAAAAACCCCGTAGCCGCATGCGGCGCGGTCCGTAATGCAAACATCACCCCAGGCAGACACAGCTCCCAGTCAGTTTGATGTTCAAAACACAATGCTCTCAACACGCGCTTCATGACGGAGTGGAGTTTCTCAACGGAATTCGACTGGGGGTGGTGCACTGAGCTGTGTAACAGCTTTACCCCGAACCTTTCGAGAAAGGCTGTCGTCAAAGCGCTAGTAAACACTGTGCCCTGATCTGATTGGATTTCCGCAGGAAAACCGACTCGCGCAAATATGGACAGTAGTGCATTGACTATCTCAACAGAGCTGAGTTCTTTAAGCGGCACTGCTTCAGGGAACTTTGTCGCTGGGCAGATCACAGTCAAAATGTGTCTGTACCCCGTGGCTGTTACCGGCAGAGGTCCCACTGTATCAATAACGAGCCGTCTAAAAGGCTCCGTAATGATAGGTACCAACTTCAACGGCGCCCTCGATTTGTCCCCTGGTTTGCCCACCCGCTGACAGGTGTCACATGTCTTCACAAAGTGGTCTGCGTCCCGAAAACACCCTGGCCAATAGTACTCTTGCAAGAGACGGTCCTTAGTTTTCTTAACTCCTAGGTGTCCGGACCACGAACCCCCATGCGACAAGCGCAACAGATCGTGACGGTAGCACTGAGGCACGATCAGCTGATCGAACTCCACTCCCCTGTGGTCTAGATACTTCCGGTACAGGACCCCACCTCTTTCCACAAAGCGAGCATTTTTCTTGGCGATACCTTCCTTGACAGTGCAGCGGATGTTTTCTAGGCTGCCATCCTTCTTTTGCTCGGCTATCAAAGCCGACCGGCTGACTTTTAGCAACCTATTAAGTCCATCTGACGTAGGCGCGATGAGCAAATCTGCAGATAGCTCTTCTAACTTTCCCGCATCGGGAATTTCCTCTCCAGTATCTGGTGCCTTTAACGCTACAGGCTCAATTTTATTCAGTTCGGGCGTGCTCTGAATATCGGCTTGCTGCGCCTCTGACCCTTTTTCATTGTTCGACAACGTCGGTCCCGCAACTACCGCCTTTGCAGCGAGCTCCCGAACCTTCGATCTGGTTAAGGCCTGAACGCTAGCCTCACCAAACAAAAGCCCCTTCTCGCGCAGGAGGTGATCGGACCTGTTCGAAAATAGGTACGGGTACTGGGGGGGCAGCATAGATGACACTGCGGCCTCCGTCTCAAGCGCTCCGAAAGGTCCTTCAATAAGCACTTTTGCTACGGGCAGACACACGCTATGAGCTTCCACGGCTTGCTTGATCCATGCACACTCGCCCGTGAACATATCGGGTTCTACGTAAGAGGGGTGAACTACATCCATTGTAGCTGCGGAATCGCGAAGCACTCGGCACTCTTTCCCGTTCACAAGGAGGTCTCGCATGTAAGGCTCGAGAAGCTTCATGTTCTCGTCAGTGCTGCATAAAGACAAAAACACGACTTTTGTTTTTGTTTCTGGACACTGCGCCGAAAAGTGACCCGGCTTCTGGCACGTATAACAAACGCGCGCTTGCCTCGTCTCGAACCGCTTTCTGCGTTCGGCTTCGGTTGCCGCCGTCTCCTTACGTTCGGTCGGACTGCTTTCACTCGCATCCGCACTACGTGTGTCCCCCTTTGCTCTCATGGGCGTGAACTTTGGCCTCTCCAACTTGGAGCCAAATTCACCCTTTTGACCGTCCTTAGCTCCGCGAGCCCGACGCGTCACAAACTCCTCGGCTAGCTCAGCGGCTCGAGCCACCGTACTAACGTCTGGCCTATCCAAGACCCAGTACCGCACGTTCTCAGGTAACCGACTATAAAACTGTTCTAGCCCGAAACACTGCAGAACTTTCTCGTGGTCACCAAACGCTTTCTCTTCTTTGAGCCACTCCTGCATGTTTGACATAAGCCTGTAGGCAAACTCTGTATATGACTCACTTTTGCCTTTCTCATTTTCCCGAAACTTCCGACGGAACGCCTCCGCGGACAGCCTGTACTTTTTTAGCAGACTCGATTTCACTTGGTCGAAATCCTCTGCCTCCTCTCTTTTCAAGCGAGCGACTACGTCGGCCGCCTCGCCGGGTAACAAAGTGAGCAAGCGCTGTGGCCACGTTTCCCGAGAGAACCCCTGCTTCTCGCACGTTCGCTCAAAGTTAACCAGGAACAAACCAATGTCCTCTCCAAGCTTAAACGGCCGCATCAGGTCAGTCATTTTGAACGATACTCGTTCTCCTGCACCGTGTGCCTGACTTCCATTACGAGCGCGTTCCATCTCTACCTCGAGACGCTTCATTTCCAAAGCGTGTTGACGGTCGCGCTCTTCTTTTTCTTTTTGTTCTTTTCGTTCGCGCTCCTGTTTCTGTTCTTTAAGTTCGCGCTCCTGTTTCTCTTTTTGCTCTTGAAGTTCGCGCTCATGTCTTTCTTTTTGCTCTTTAAGTTCGCGCTCCTGTCTTTTTGCCCGCTCCTCAATGGTCTCAAGGCATTCCGACAGCTCGTCATCCTCAGCTTCTAACTCAAGAATAGCCCTTAGCAGTTCCGGTTTTCTGAGTTTGTCTGAGACATCCAGACCCAACTCTCTTGCAAGCTCCAGCAATTTCGGTTTGCGCAACGACTTCAAATCCATGGCTGCTCTGAATGCTGCTTTCTCTACTGCCTACTATTGTCTTGCCGCAAACTAACCCGGCAGCAACGACAACCACAATTACCAGCTCTGTTTCTGACACTAACAAAAGCCTGGCAAAACTCAGAAGAAGAAAGTCCCGCACTCACCAAACCTCGCAGCCAAGAATTCAGCGCAGTCGTTCCGCTGCAGGCAACCAGTCATCCCACAGGGCTCGTTGCACTGCTCCCGGATGGTCATTGTGCTGCACAGCATACAGTCAACCGCATCTCTTCGCTGCTGGCCTCCGTTGTCGCGATCTCACCGCTGGCAACCAGCTGTTGCAAATCGCACCGCTGGCACGAGTTGATGGAACCTCAGTGCTGACGCCCGTTGTTGCAAATGGGTCGCAAGCCCCAAGGGTAGCGTTGGCCTGGCGGCCTGGGGCACTGGAAGCATCCGAAGGTCCCGGCAAAGCATGAGTCGACTGGTAACAGAACAACTGGTTTATTCTAACATCGCAAAAGAGCGGGCGGTCAGGTCGACCGAAGTGAGAGACGGGAGAGCACGTAACTCGACAGAAGAAATCGGAGCCTCTCTCCTGGCGTCCGGCGGCAGCTGCTCTTATACTCTCGGCGTCGCGGGCAAGAAGGAAGGTCACGGGATGAGACCACGTGACGGCGGGGCACGGACGAGCTGAGATACATGTTGAGACGAGTGTAGTGACGCATCCGCCAACCCGGCGCCTGTCAGACCTCCTCGCTTCACACTCGGGGAGCTCCTCTCCCCGGCTGCCGCGCTTTGACAAGCGTGGGCACACACACACACACGCACACACGAAGACACGTGGCACTGAAACACGCCTGGACGCGCTTGGCGGGGAGGCTTTGCGGGAGCTCCGAACGGGCCAAAATGTCCGCCGCTTTGAACGAAGCCCCGGCGTCCGTTGCATCCGCGCCGGCTATACCGCGCGTCGTAGGCGAAACGTAACACCACGTTGCGGAGCTTCGAGCGATGGCGGTGGGCTGCTTTCCGTCGCGGCCGCGGTCGTAGTTTCGTTGTCAACGCGAGTCAGCGGTGAGGCAGGCAATGATGCAGACGACGACGAGCGATCAGACCTCGTGGGTTTAGAGGTCGGCGACCCGCTACACGAGGCGCTGAGCGATGGCGACGACTCCGTGCTGTCAGATCTGGTGGCCGGCGAGGAGGAGATCGTGCTGCTACTCGGAGACGTAGGCGCTGAAGCATTGCTGTCGCTTTCCATCTCGGCGAGAGATGCTGCGGCGGCAGTGGTGTTGGCGGCCTCTCGCCGATGGCGGTTGCCATGTGCGTGGCGGTTGGCGTTCTCGCGGCCGGCGTTCTTACGCGTTGTCGGTGACCGGCGCTTTGGCATCCCTTCCAAACCTAGCATACGGCGGGCCTCCAAAAGCAGCAAGTCCAGTGCTCGCGAGCGAGGCTGTGGCGTGCCGAGACGAAGCCCGGCCACTGTGTCCTGGGTGTCACCCATGTCAGGGTCCAACCAAGGGCCGAAACGGCCGGCTACAGTTTGATACCTTCTCCCCTGGGAGCCCTAAAAAGGGCTACGCTCAAGAGCGCTGTCGTGGGAGAAGGTTAACAAGTAGCTAGGGTTAGAGGTAAAAAAAAAAAAAACTCTCACAACGAGGGCTGTAGCGAGTGCCGTGGTCGTCGGAGCGAGGGGGAATGCGACCGCTCGCTACGAGTGTCCGGGAGCGTCTCCCGCAAAGTGTCTCCAACCATGTCTCTAACTGATCGCACCACCTCTAGTTGACAGGCGCGTTTGATGCAACTAGTGGGTGGCATAGCATTGCTGATCCGTTAGCGAATGGGTCTTGCAAAGGCTTCTTCGGGGTGCGCGTGGCGTCTAGAAGCACCAGTAAGCATCTGGATGCGTCCCCGCGCGTACCTGGCTCGTCGGCTTCGTGTCAGCGCGGAGACCCGTCCCGCTTGCCTTCTCGTTTGAGTGCTGCTGCTCAAACTTGTTGAATAAGTCTAGTGTGCCTAGTCGCCTTCACGGTCGCCTGCTTACGTGCGGTTCAGAACGGCGATTTTAGAACTATTTTTATGTATCTAAATGTGGGCAAAAGGAAAATTTGATCATTTATCAAATTTTAATACAAAGTTTAGATTTAGTCGTAGTTGTTTTGTTGACTTTTTCTGGCAATCTTGGGTCCATATAATTGGCGAGAATACTTTTGGCGTGCAACAACGCCGGAATATTGAAGTGAAATTATCCCAAATTTGCAAAACATTGAATTTGTTCAATATTTTCAGCTGACAATTTCACATTGAAGTGGTTCACCAAAAAATGCGAAAAGTTCCGTATTTCATAGAAAAGCACCTAACAATTGTAGCGTTCCTAACTAGAACGGCAGCATAGATGACAATCTCAGTGAGATGGGTGTCGTCCGCCATTTTATAACAACTTCTTCGTTCTCACTTCTCCCCTAGCCCATTTCTTCGTCTTCTTTCATGCGTCCAGCGCAGACCGCTTCTCTCTTCCGGACTTCTTTTAATTACACCTCCTTGGGTAACACTTGAATATGCTTCCAATAGAGGCGCACTCCGTTTGACCCGAGGCTCCGGTGCACCAGACATTCGCCAATATTCCATGCTGACATGCAGTCTTAATCGCTTTAAATGGTTCGCAACATTTAGAATTTCAAGGCACAGCTCCTTTCCTTACAAGGACATAGTCTCCAGGTTGTATGTCCGGTATCTCGCTACTCTGCCTTTTATCAAAATTTCGCTTCGTGTGGCGCTTGCACACCTCCAGTTCTTTGACAGTTTTTCTTACTTCCGCGAGTTCGAGGTTATCTAGGAGGCCTAGCTCACGATGTGCAGGAAGTATGGGCGCTGTACCCGAAGGTGCAAAATGAGGGCTGCAGCCTAAACCAGCGGTGTATGATCTGTTCTGATGTTTCAGAGCGGCCTCGAGACTGCACTTCCAGCCACCGGCAAAGTCTGGATACATCTTCAGATACTGTTTGGTGTCTCGTATGGCACGTTCCACTAGGCCGTTTGCTGACAGGTGGTATATGGAGAAGAATACTTGATCATTATGCCGTGCTCGTGTGCCCGTTTTGATAATTTTGCACTCCGAAAAGCCGGCCCGTTGTCGCACTCGAGCGTCTTTGTGTGTTTAAAACATTCAGCCTTGAGGAGATCTATTACGCCGTTTGGGTCTTCTTTGCGAGCTTTAGCCGCAATCGTCCTTGCGCACTCATCTATAGAGAGCAAGAAAGCTTGCGTTCGCTTGACTCCCTCCCCCATCTTTTTGAGCTCCACGAAGTCCAAATGAATTACTTCGAACGGTACGCTTGAATATTAATGGTTTGTCATAACGTCCGTCGATTGCTTGAATTTAACTTTGTTCACCTTCCCGGCAGGCGTTTCCTCTTTGCCATGTCGTATGGGTTCCAGAACGAGTTCGCTCAGTGTCTGCATCTGTAGATTCACTGCCACCGATCCGGTTTGTACGAGGGCTTGGCGGCTGATTGCAGCTTGGTGCACCACCACGTTGATCAGTGCGGTAGAACTAACTTCGATAGGAAGGTCCGTCGCTGGCTCACCGTGCACTTGGCATCGGGTGAACACAACGGACTCCGATGATGCCTGGTCGACGAAAAACGTCACCCGCATGGCTGGTCTCCGAAAACTGTCGGCTGCGCCAAAATTTAGAGTTCCTAACTAGAACGGCAGCAAAAATGACATAATCTCAGTGAGACGGGTGTCGTCCGCCATATTGATGATGATGATGATGGCCTCATGTTATGGCTCATACCCACACTGGGGGATTGGCCAAGAATTGCGTGCTGAAACGTTCACCTAATCTTTTGAAGTGCTACTTATTCGATGAGAAAAAATATAACGAAAGAGAGATAAAAAAAACATACAAATACAAACAAAATACAGGACAAAAGTTAAAAAGTTATTCGTTTTGTTGACTGAATGTAACTGCAAACGGCATCAAATACGTCCCTGTGGCTGACCCCTATAACTGACGCACCGAAAGATAGTGTGATTTCTGGTGATAATATGAACCCTAATTTTGCGAACGGAAGTTTTAGGTGTCTTTTTCTTAACGATTTGTATCGTCGACATACCAAAAAATAATGATCTAGTGATTCTGTTTCTTGGCAGCATGGGCACAGAGGCGATAGCGTCAGACCAGTCCTGTGTAAATATAGGTTTAATGGAGGGACACGGCAGCGTAATCTCGTGATCGCTACTTCTGATTGTCTTGATGGACACCACTGGATCTTCCACGGAAATCTGAGGTGCTGATATTCTGTCCATGTCGTAATTGATTCACTGACATCTCTATGAATTGAGTATTTTCCATATCTGATTGCTGTTATGTGAGCCACCAAAGGAAGAACAGGCATGATAGGTCCACTCAGGGATGCTCGCGCTAATGCGTCTGCCATTTCACTTGAATGTAAGCCACAATGTCCAGGTACCCATAATAGTTTTAGAGACTTTAACTGTGGAGGAACTAATGTTAGAAACGTCTTTAGTGGTGGCGAATTGGGTGAAGCCGTAAGCGAAGTACAGACCGAAAGGGAATGTGTTATAATAACTGCACTTATTGAGTTCGACGGGAGTTTCCGAAGCGCTAAAAGAATTGCTAAAAGCTCGGCTTCAAAAACAGGTGTGAAGTCTGGCAGTCTCAAGGAGAATGACCAGCCAAGCGGAAGCGAGAAGATGCCTACGCCCGCCTTTTCGTTGTTCACTGAAGCGTCTGTAGCTATTATATTATTTGTTTGCACATGTGCTAGGTAATCTTGCAACAGGTTATTTAAAAAAGTCGCAGACTGATACTTAGAGTTGGGGGGGAAATATGTCATCAAAATCTATCTCAATATTCTGATGTGATTCGGTTGACGGAATTACCTCTCGAATGTTCACATTCAGGCTATCTAATTCTTTTTGAACAAATATGATCTGTGGAGTGTGAAATCGAGGCCAATGAGCAAGGAAGAAGGAATTTGGATCATCAATGAATGCGTATTCAGATCGTCTAAGCGGCAAGCTGTAAAATTTCACAAATGCTTGAACTGTTAAGATGCGAAATCTGCAGGGCAATGTTGGAAGGCGCGCTTCTTGGTAGATAACATTAATAGCCACAAACCTGGGGAGTCCCAGACACAGGCGTAGAGCCTCACGCTCCAAAAGAACCAGAGGCTTTATTTTATAAGCAGGGCCGCCTGAGAACAAGACACACCCAAGTTCCAATATGGGACGCATATACATTTTATAAATCATCAACAGTGAATCCCTACGCAGTCCATATTTTCGGTTACTCATTCTGCGCAGAATACCTAAAGCACGTTGTGCCTTACCCGCTACACTCTCTATGTGTGGACTCCAGTTGAGTTTTCCATTATATGTGATTCCCAAATATTTTAGAGACTCAACCTGTGGAATGGGTACGTGTTTATAAGTAATAGAAATTGAAACCGGATCCATGACCGAGAACACTAAAATGGCACTTTTGCTTACCTTTAATGACATACAAATTGTCTGAAGCCATACTTCTAGCATGCTCATGTAGCTTTGTAATTTTTGGTATAATGTGTTAATGTCAGTGTCAGCAGCAAAGAATGCAATGTCATCTGCGTACACGTAAACGTGCACGTCCTGACAAGTGGGGATAGAGCTCATTAATATATTAAACAATATTGGGGATAGGACAGATCCTTGGGGAACTCCGCGAGTTTGTCTGAATTTAGACGAAGAACATCCGTCCTTAAAGCAATGAAATTCTCTTGATCGCAAAAATTCTGCCACCCATGCGGTTATATAATAGGGAAAATTACGACGCTGCAGAATATCTAGTAGAATTGAATGTTCGACGCTGTCATAAGCTTTAGCTATATCTAATTTCATCAAAGCAGAATATTCTCTCCTTTTCCGGGCAAGTTGGATGCGGCTCTCTAAATCAGCATGGGCACACCATATTGAGCAATTAGCTCTAAAGCCTATTTAATTTGGACTTAATATTAAATTATCCGTCATCCAGATAGTAATGCGGCAGTGTAGTACCCTTTCTATGAGTTTGACCATATTAGAAGTAAGAGAAATAGGTCTGATGTTTTCTATGTTATAACCTTGTCCTTGTTTTTTAGGTATCGGGATGACTTTAGCTACCTTCCAATCGTAAGGTATCCAGGCTTTGTGTAAGGAATAGTTTATAACGTTTAGAAGGTCTCCAGGAGATAGATCAAATAAAATTTTTATCATGTGAACGGTAATTCCATCCGGACCAGGGGCTGACAATGGTAAGGTTCGAATCACTTGAGATAATTCTGGCAATGAAACTTCAGTATACACTAAGGATGGGGCTAATTTTTGCAAATTATACGACATCGATGACGTGAATCTACTCTCCAAGCCTTTAGCAAGGAGTTCGAGAGATTTTCTCATTTCATCGGGAGACAGATTGACATAATCAGTATTAGCTGGCGATGACAGAATTTTCCGAGATCTCATATATCTAAACAGCGGTTTTTTGTTTTTAGATTTAGAAAGGAAATCATAGTGTTTCCTATCATAATCCTCTTTAGCTTTAGCAACCGTACGTTTAAAGACAGCAGCATAAAACTTGTAATCAGACCAATTTTTGGGGCACTGGTTGTAGAGGAGCTGCTTCCAAGCTGCCTGTCGGCGTCGGTTGTCTCGCGTGCAGTCTGCATTCCACCAAGGGTTATAAGATGTTTGCTTTGCAGATGTAACACTGAATTCAGCCTTTTTGTATGTTCTTTTAATTACCGCACAAAGTTTCATAGCCTTGGTGTCTTCCTGCTCTTCGGAATGAGAAGCCAAATGTACCTTAAGATCGGATTTAAATTTATTATAATCTACAAATACGCGTACCTGGGAGCACGATGGCATAATCGGGCAAGCAATTTCAACCATTATTGGAAAGTGGTCACTGTTGGTTGCACAGTCCAAGGCTGTCCAGGATGAGTTAGTGAAGGACGAACTTACAAAACTTAAATCCAATGCGGAGCGGGACTGTTTACAAATATATGTAGGAATTCTAGAGTTCAGACAAGTCAGATTATTATCTATTGTCCAATCCCACAAGCGTTTGCCACTTTGGTCAGTTCGAAAGCCCCAGCACGTGTGATGGGAGTTGAAATCTCCAACCAGAATTTTGTCCTTACACAATGAAGTCACTGCTGAATTCAAACATCGAGTGTTCTGTACACCCGCCGGAAAGTATACGTTTACTAAAGAGAAAGGAAGACACCCTGGTATAGTTATATCTAATGCGAAAATTTCGCTTTCGGGGGACATATGTTTATATGTAATCTTTGCTTTAAGGCTAATTCTGTTATTGATAAAGAAAGCTAAACCTCCGCCCTTCGATGGACGGTCCAGTCGGAAAGAGCGATAGTTAGTCAATTGAAAACATTGATGAGCTGAAAGCCATGTTTCTTGCAAAGCAATTTTATTCCAACTTCTTCGTTCTTACTTCTTCCCTAGCCCATTTCTTCGTCATCTTTCATGCGTCTAGAGCAGACAGCTTGAAGAATTTGTTTCCAAAAGAATAATCTGAGTATTTATTAATTTAATTCATTGTTTTAATTACTGTTTACTGATTTATTTACTTTTATTTAGCATACCCTCAGCGCCAGAGGCATTATAGAGGGGAGTGGTAGAAAAGAAAATAAGTAACATCGAAAGTAAACAAAACGCAGTGAATAATATGAACAAACCATAATGCTAGAATACAAGAGGTTTCTTTCTATATAATGTTAGCTGCTGTGTCATAAAAAAAGAAGTTCCTGGTTATACAATGTTAGCTAAAGTTTCCCAAAGAAGGCTGTTATCAGTAGTATTTACGATATCAGCGGGAAGGTGGTTCCAATCTATACATGTACGAGGGAGAAAAGACTGAAAAATGCTTCTTGTTGCATAGATAGGCCCAAATTTATAACAGTGATAATGACGCCTTGATACATAACGGGGTCTTCTAAAAAAATTGCGCGTGCAGTGTAGGATGATGATAAATCCTATGAAACAGTGCTAGACGTGCAATTCTACGTCGAGCAGACCGCAAGAGAAGACTAAGAGAATTTTTCACTGAAGAAATCTTCGAAGTTCTATTATAATTAGAAATGATGAATCGAACTGAGTTATTTTGGACAAGTTCCAAAGTCGTTTACAGGTTATCTTGGCCAGGATCCCATACAGAAGTAGCGTTTGATAGAGTTTTATTCAGTAGGTATTTTAGGTTAGAAGGAGAGCTAGCGAAGTTACGGCGCAAGTAGCCTAACATGCGGTTAGCGTTGTTGATAACGTATTCGGTGTGAATTGACTATGACATGTTTTAAGTTGCATGGACACCTAAGTATCTAAGTACTAACTGTTTCTAAAGGAAGCCTGTTTAAGGTGTAAGTAGCATGTTGGCGAAAAACACGGGATACATATAGTACTTTACATTTGTTAATATTAGTTAAATTAACCACCAGTTACACCAGTTAGATATTGCGTCAAGGTTGAGTTGCAATCTGTAAACGTCGGTTTCATTGGTTATTTTGCGAAAAATAACACAGCCATCAGCGAGCAAGTGTACGTTAGAAGACAGTGTAGCAGGAGGGTCGTTAATATGACTGAAAAAACGGAGAGGGCCCAGAACTGAACCTTGGGGTACCCGAGAATGTACATCGCTTAATGAGGAATTAAAACCACCAACTGTAACAAACTGAGTGCGGTTTGTTAAAAATAGCTTAATCAACGTGAGATGAACAGGATCTAGATTTAGTTCATTGAACTTGTAGAAGAGAAGTCTGTGGCATACTTTGTCTAACGCTTTAGGGAAATCTAAGAAAATACACTCAGCAAAAGAAGCACGATCCGAAATTTGCCGTAGCTCGTGAGTGAATGAAGCCAGTTGTTTTTCACATAAGAAAGTTTTGCGAAAGCCGTGTTGAGCTGGAGTTAAAAATCAATTATACTCGAGGAATTTAACAAGGTTAGAAAAAATTACATCTTCAAGTAGTTTACAACACGTACTAGTCAACAAAATGGGACATTGGTTATTTGGTTAATTTTCGTTACCCGACTTATGTAGGGGAATCACTTTCCCGATTGTCCATTCTTTAGGTAATGTGTGCGTATCTGGGATCTGCGGAAAAATCTTTGTAAGAATAAGTGAACTAACAACATTAGTACTTTTTAGGAATTTTGTATTGGGTCATAGTCTGGAAAAGAGCTACCAGACAATTCTTTTTATTTGGTCCTTACTGTATACGATGCCCTTTCCCAGCAGTGCATCTTCACTGCAACACACGCCTCGGCGTGAGGGGAATTATTGTGCACTGAGCCCGTATGTTTCAGAAGGCCGTTGCAGCAGAAGCACCAGAGAATAATGTGCCACCATTTAGCCACCTCCAACTTCTCTGTCGCCGAGTATGTGAGTCAGGAATCGAAAGTGCATGCTTTATAAACAAGCAACAAGCAAAATTGTTGCAGGAGCGAAAAGTTCTTAAGAAGAAAGGAGAGGTCATTGTTAAATATTATACAGAAAATTAATACTTCAATTATCAGGATACTCCGCACTGTTTTCACTGCATGAACGAACTGTCCATATAATGGTAGATGTAAGCAGCGATGACATCTCTGTCAAATTATCGCTCACCACTCGAGGCTGCCGAGAACACTTGACAGTAGCAGCTGTCAGCGTTACAAGCTGAAATTCTTATGATTTTCAAACAACCGTTTCCTGTAATTGGAAAATTACACTATGCCCTTCTAATTGAGTTTCGTCTCAATAATAATAATAATAATAATCATAAAAATTATGCAGATCCCAAGCGCTGTGGGAATTCAGGTAAGCGGAGTTTTCCGTGATGGATGCTTTGATTGACGATAATTAGCGGTGATGTTGACGGCTAAAGCTTAATTTCTTCAACGTTTACTCTAACACGAGAGCGGTGAGTTGATTCTAAACGTTACCTTGCGTGCACCACTGCTGTTTGCGTAGTACACAGAACACAGAGGGAGAGGTGTTTGCATGAGGCGTTGTTGTGCGCCATATTTCATAACCTCTGAGAGGGTTGAGCATAGTCATTGCCTCACATGGCGCATCGCATTGTGGCAAAAGTATTAAACTTGAATTGGATTATTGGGCTGTACGTACCAAAACCACAAGAGGATTATGAGGCACGCCATAGTGGCGGACTCCGGATTGGTTTTAAAACCGTGATGCCGTTTAACGTGTCCCAAAATCTAACTCCACGTGCGTTCTCTATTTTGCTCCCGTCGAAATGCGGCTGCCGAGATTGGAATCAAGTCCACGACCTCTAGCAATGCCATAGCCGCAAAGCTGCAGTGGGGGGCCCAGAAGTGTTGATTTGACGGTCGACCGCTTCCCTAGTATCGCTTGGACCCTGCGGTGCGCTTTAATTAATGCGGCTCTGCTTCTGCACGCCCTGCGTAGTTTCTCCGTTTGACATATTTCTATGGCGTTTATTTTTCAGAAATAGCTGCAACGATTGTGCCCTACCTTGAACTTAAGCTTATCCAGTTTCCCCGCAACCGCCGCCGTATAGTAGTGGGGTTTCCTTGCCTTCTCACGTCACTTCCCCCCTTCTCTTGTATGGGAACTGGTTCTTCTCCTCCCTCCTTCCTAAAGTTCTATCTACGTCCCCTCTGGACTCACACATTATTAGAAAGGGAAGCACAGCAGTTTCTGCAATGCTTCTGAGGGAGTGACGCATAATTACAGCGGTCAAGAGGGTAATGTGGGGACGGCCAGGGAGCTCCAGAGGGCATTGTGCACATTCTACGTGGTGGGGTGAAAACGAGTTCCTCCCGTCGCCTTTCATCTCTGACTCGCACCTGTCTGAACCACCCCCCGACGCGGTGTGCTTGACAGGAACAGCCACAGAAGCAGCAGCAGTAGTACGAAAGTCGAAGAGGCAAAGAAAGCTTCGCTTTAAAACATAGTAACAATTTTAAAAACCTGTGTTGCAACGAACATGACTGCACAGTATGCTTGCAAAATGCAACTTGCACAGTAAAAGCGCATGCTAAGGCGTTCGCGACTGCCAAGCGTTTAGCGCTAGAGCAAGCCCTCAAGTGCCTTCGAGCGACTACATCACCACTGCGTACTAGCTCTTTAAATGGCTGAAAGAACAAGTGAAATCAATCGTGGTCTTGTGGACAGTAGAAACACGTTATAGAAAAGCAACAAATCACACTAGTGCCTCGCTTCCAAAGAGGTGCATCAGTCACGACTATTCCAACACTTTCGTCACTTTTGCAGCGCTGAATTCCTATCGACAGAGTAATTTGAGGTGGCTCAATAAACGGTAACGCATCAGCATCAAGCTCTTCAGCAACGCGTTCCTAAGAAAACAGGTGGCCAGTGCGTAGCGTTTTCTGCCACCCTGAGGCCTGTATTGCAGCGACCGATGGTCAATGGCACCGCATGGAGTAGGAATAAAATTCGAAAAAGCGCTTTCTCGCCTAAAACCAACGTTCGGTTTGCCGATGGCATTGTTCTATTCAGCTACAATGCAGCCGAGATACAACATATGATTGAGGACCTTAAGAGAGAGAGGGTAAGAGTGGGGTTGAAGATTAATATGCAGAAGAAAAAGATAATGATGGATAGCCGGGCAAGGCAACAAGAGTTAAAGATTGGCAGTCAGCCTCTAGAGTCTTTGAAGAAGTACGTTTACCTACGTCAATTAATCACAGGGAACCGTCATCATGAGGCGGAAATTCATCTCAGTCCTGACTTGAAGCTTACCATTATCATTGAAAAGGAAGGTGAACAATCAGTGCATTTCACCAGTGCTGACATATGGGGCATAGACTTGCAGACTGAAAAAGAAGCTTCAGAACAAGTTAAGGACCCCGAAAAGATTGATGTCACGAAGATTGCTAGGCATAAGGTTAAGAGACAGAAAGAGAGCGGTTTCGATCAGAGAGCAAACGGGTATGAACGATATTCTAATTGACATCACGAGAAAGAAATGAAGCTGGGAAGCTGATGTAATGGCCGGCTGGATAACCGTTTAATCAGTAGGGTTACACAATGGGTACCAAGAGAAGGGAAACGCAGTCGAGGACGGCAGAAGACTAGGCGGAGCGATGAAATGAGGAAATTCGCGGGTGCTCGGTGGAATCGGTTCGCAGGAGAGGGGTAAGTGGAGACCGCAGGAAGAGGCCTTCGTCCTGCAGTGGTCATAAAATAGGCTTATGATGATTATGATGATGATGCCCACCCCTATTAATCTTCCCGAAACAAATTGGTGGGTGCCTACTATGAAGGATTCAACTTTTCATAAATTTGGTGGACCACCTAAATGCGCATCTTTGAGCTGAAAAAGGGACACACATGCAATGTTGGCAACTTTAGGATAATTTTTTTGAAAATACATCATGAATGCTGCATGCCAAAACATTTTATCGGATTAGTTGAACACTGAATTGACACAAATAGCTAACAGAAACACTACGGATAAATCTAGAGCTTTTATAAAAATTTCGAGAATGCCCGAAGCATGCTTTTGTGCCCGCATTATTAATACCTTATTTACTGGTGTAAAGGCCACATATTTATTTGGGATTTTTTAATGACCCACTTTCCTTAGTAACGCAAACATAATTTGAGAGAAGGATTTTGAGGAACAAAAAGTGCAACGGATATAAGCATTTTGTAAGGGTTTCTACGGGCTCTATTGGGGCGTTGCGGAGCCACATGCTGCTTTTAAACTTTTATAACATATTAGAATTAGAATACGTAGAAAGCACCACTTATTAGCAAGTGTTCATTAAAGATAGTTATTCTGATAGTCGAACAAAAGATTTCAAGCGCAGCCAGATTCAGCTGCGCTTGTGATCTTATCCATGGTATAATAATTTTTTTGCCACAATTACGCCTGCTCTTATGTAACAGTTTCGGCACAGTCACCACCAATCACTCTTAAACGAAAGGCAGACTGCCCGTACGCTGTTTTTCTGTGCTCATTTTAATTCGTGCAATGCTAGTGCTTCGAGATATTGAACCTAAGAAGCTCATGCAGCCTCCAACACGCGTTAGCTTGCAGGCTCAGTTTGCGTTGGGACGCAAAACAGCATCACAACGCAAACAGACGCATTACTACACATACTATATTATTGGTTAAACCGAAATAACCACGCATATAGGCAGTCTCTGCGCTGAAGCAACGAATGCAACTAACCGCACACGCTGATGGCCGCGCCATCCGATGGTGACAGCCATGGCAGCCAGAGGAGGACAACCCACGCTTTCCTAACCATCGTTGACAGAAGATCTAAAGCACCGTTCACAGCACCTATCGAGCCACGTGCGTACTGGCAGCGATGCTCCCGGTGAGGGACAAAAACTGTTCGTTCTTGGGGCGGGGCGCATATTTCTCACAAAGCGCGGCGCTGTGATTTAGAAGGTTGTTCGCATTTTCCTGCCTGCTGCTGTGACCTCTAATTGGTAGCTGTATTTCAATCAGGCTGATCAGAAGGACAAGGCAAACCTTGCTATGCATTTTTTTAGTCGCCGTGTGTTCGCAGCTGCGCTCTAAAAAGTCTGCGCACAACCGGTACACGCGGGTGAGCACGACGGCAGTTGGTGTTTCAAGGACACGAACCTGGCTCCAAGGAATTTGTATTTGAACAGCTCGAATCAATTAACACAATTCAGTCACGAGGCCGCGGTCACGGCGCCGATTGCGGCCCACATTCAACTAGAAAGAATCGTGGCTATTCCGCGCACTGCAAGCTTTCAAAACTGCGCAATGCTATGAATCATCTAAAACGCCTGCAATGTTCTACCAATCACGAAACCCCATTTACTGCGTGCAGATCAGATGTAGTGCACGAAATACCTTTAGGCTGTGGAAAGGCATACAGTGGACAAACTGGGCAATGTTTCAGTGACAGAGCAAGACAACACAAAAAACAGTGTTAAAGACATGTACAGTAGCCATCTAGCCGCTCATTGTAATAAATGCGCATGCATTTCACTGTTCAATGGCACCAAGTTCCTGAAAGATGAAAAAAAAACAAAAGAAAAAAAAATGAGACTGCAGAGGCTTGGGCTGCTAAGCACCAGGTTGCGGGATTGAACCCCGGCCACGGCAGCCGCATATCGATGGCGCCGAAATGCGAAAACACCTCTGTACCTAGATTTAGGTGCACGTTAATGAAACCCAGGCACGTAAAGCCCCATATTTTCTTTTTCTTTTACGTTGTAGAGGCATACCGCAGCGTTAAAGCAGAAAGTGAGTCCGTTACCGTGGCGTCACTTAGCCTGTCAAAGTCAGAGTTGATATTTCTGGATAAACACCTCCACTTGTAGTGACCCTGTGCGCAAGTATACCGATCCTGGTGGTGCTTGTGCTTGCGACAGTTTATAAATGGCTGATGTTTTTTGAATAAACTTGAGTTGGGAGTCAGCGCTCGTCCTGTCGTGGTCGTTTTTTGTTGATGTCCTCGTCCCTTCGCGCTTGTTCAAGTAATATATTGCTTGTATATGGTCACATCGCTGGCATTGTTTGTTCTATAGTAACTGCACTCTTCACCCATTGTCCACACGCTGCTCATTGTTGTGGTGGCCAGGCCTCCTCAAGCTGTCCTAAACATATTTCTTCCTGGTCACCCACAGCATTGCCTTTGTTGGTGTTTGCAGCAAATACATTCAAATATTCAAACTGGGCTTGTTTCCGCGTTCGCAGTACCATCCATGCATAATAGGTGGCGAAACAACCTACCGCACTTGGGGAATAAAACGTGCCTTACAGAGCAGCCGAAAGGAAGTTCGTCGGCTGCAGAAATGTTGCGCACTGGCAAATGGAAACTTCTGAGGCTGCACAAAAGCTAAGCCGTAGTAAAAAGCACACAGAAACCGCGGTTGGGAAATTTTAACGGCCATTGCAGTTAACGGTTCCATGGCGGTAATTGAGTCGTTGAAATTGGGTGACAGATTTAGGCTACACAAGCGTGAAAGTATTATTTCTATCAATGGCAGCGGCGCCCCTGATGCTGCGACGACCAGCCGTGCTCAGCCTCACTTGGTGGGGGAAGGCAACGATGTGAGGCATAACCGATCCACACCGGCCAAGTGCAGAGAAATCATTTAGACAATATGCGTGATGAGTTTGAGGCCTCAAGTTTTGAAGCGCACCGGCAGGCAGCCTCTCGATCTCAGATCTTTGTGGGGAGCCTACATCTAACTGACATCAACCATAAATGGCTGTTGGTGAAATGGCTCATAAAACCACGTAGTTAAAATATTCTTGTGCACGCCGAGCAGAGTGTTGAGACGCACCATGGTTTCAGGAGTGTTTGCCTGTTGTCCCCCTTATACTGCTCAGAATCTCTGTACAATCTGCGCATTGGTATAGTGCACGATGTTTATTCTCCAGTGCACCTGGCGATGAAACGCAGCTTTCTAAGGGTGTCACCAGCACTTCGTGGATTACGCATGCATGCAGCAAAAATTTGAAATAAGCAGCTCACCCTAGGGATTGCGGAAATATCGGTGGTGCATTGTTTCCCCGTTTGACTGCCACATTAAAAAGCGCACTTTCTGCTAGCAACAACTGAAAAAAAAGTTGGCGGCTGGGTTTGTCACTTCGCGAGCACTGAGGACAACTTGAGCTTTAGGTTTCGTCATTGCCCCTGTAAGCGGAGCAATGTGGCGCGCTTCGACAATTGGAATGGCATGGCAGGCAATAGTATTTGTAAAAATGCTCATGGGACGAGTTAACCGTTTATTTGACATTGTAGCAAACCGACGGTAAGAGACGCATGGTGGCCGTTAAAACGCGAGGCTGGGGGAGGGAGAGTAGAATGTTATGGGCGAGGGCGGGAAAAGTTTTTAACGTGAGGGTGAGGACGTAGCTTAGGCCGTGAAGGTGAGGGAGCTAGGAGAACCGAAAATCATGGCATTTGCCCACCTCGGATTCTGACTGCTATAATACAGTTGATGCAGTTCTCGCAACGAACATAACTTGCACTGCTCACAGACTGCGTCGCTGCTCAAGCGCTACTTGGTTCTCAACCAGTTTTAATTGTCCACAAACTGCATGTCAGAAGTGCGCTTTGTTGAAGGTAACACGAGTAGCTCGCACATTTTGGGAACATCAACGTTGAAATTGCCGCCAATGATCAAAAGTGTGACTTATAGCCAGCGTTTCCTTCGCCAATGTATGAGAGGTGGCAACATGGGAAGGAGCTCGTTAGATAAGTATCGAGAAGCACTGCCCAGCTGCGGCTTCTGCTTATCCTTATCAGACCAATATGGGCGGAGTGCACAAAGCCGCGCGCAGGGTTTGTCCTCCAATTTTTTTTTTTTTAAATCTAATGTGTGGTCTTCATTGTACCATGACGTGCAAGAGGGACAAGGACACTGTAAGTGTACAGGTATTTTGCAAGCGCAGGATTTATAGCACAATTATGCCCAAAATCAAGAGCCACCACCCTGAGGCTTCTGACTTCTCGGAGAAAAGACCATTTTGTTCTGTCGCGCACACTAATAGGCAGTTTTAGAATAGCCTTTGTCGCCTTACCTACGTGAAACGTAAGCACCTTTGCGGAACGTTACGGTGCGTGTCCTTTCAATTCTTTTAGTTTATCTTACGGAAACACAAACCTAAAGAAAACGTTGTAAAACGGCGGCGTCTTGTGCCTCGTGCCAAACGTATCCAAGACAAGACGATCCGTTAGCAACCATCCTGCTGTTGCTATGTGGACGTGTCTTGTTAGGCGTACGGGCTCAAAAATCGCTGAACGACCTCAGAAAATGGACGCGCTATGCGCTCATACCTACCCTTTCACGTGAGTTTAGAGAAAGCGATAGCTCATTAGAATAGTTACTGGTGATCAGCGCGAGTAAGAGTGTAGCCATCACGGCAATTCATGCTGAAGCGGGAGCCATTGGTGCCACGATGTTCGACAACGCTATTTCTTATGGTATCTTCGACTGGTCGCCTGTATGCCCCGAAGCAGAGTCAGGTAGATCGGTCGTTTCCCGAGCTCAAAGGTAGGGGACAAGCGTGCAAGCCGGACGTACGACTCGCTCTCGGAGGTGGAAATTGCTGATGCGAAACCACGTGGCTACTGCCAACGTCCGATGTTTCGCCTATCCAAAGCTCCCGGCGCTGCCCAAAAAGCCGGCGGACGTGCCGGCGGGATGAACGTTCGTCGAGACGCCAGCATGCAGTGGCCTAGGTTGCCAAGGTTACGGTGGGCCGTCGCCAACAGCAGCGACGCGGCGTTGCGATGACGTTTCAATCTCGATGACGGCTCCGACGGCACGGCTCGGAGCGCCTCAGAGCGCTCCAAGATAGAGGAGAGCAATCGAGTAGAACCAGCCGAACGCAGGGCGCGCACCCTCTTTCAACCAGTCGAAGACAACGCCGCTCGCTAGAGCACTCCAGAGTGCTCAGAAACGACCAGCCGAAGATAGCATTAGTGTCCGTAAACCTTAAGGACGTTAAAAAAAAAAAAAGCCGACACGCTTGACTGGAAGATCAGATTTCGACGATCGCCGACTGTGTTCGCCGCTATCGTTGTGCTTTAAGTGTAGCCTGTTTTTTGTGGGCACAGGTTCGCCCAATAAAACGTTGGTTTCGTCGTTCACAGTATTGCTGCTACAGTCTTAAGCAAAATTACACCATTTTGCCACATCACGATAATCGTCATCTGTCTTGTCCGCATTTCCTTTCTTTGACGCGGCGAGCCCGGCAGTTCCCAGTAATGAACGGCATGCGCGTTATCAGTATCACATAGCATTCCCGACAACAAAGTAGCAGGCGCGGTGTTTTCAAGAAAGGATGCGCAAGCAAGGCAGATGACGACTATTGTAGTGTGGCAGAGTGTGTGTGCTTCGCCGTCACTGCTACACTCTTCACTCTTAAAACGGTTGCCCCCTTTGGGGTGTATATTTGTCCCACAAGAATAATCGTCATCTGCCTTGCTTGCGTTTCCTTTCTACAAAACTCGGCGCTCGCTACTTTCCTGTCGAGAATGCTGCGTCACACTGATAACCCGCATGCCGTTCGTGACTGGGAAGTACCGGGCTCGCAGCGTTAAAGAAAGGATACGCAAGCAAGGCAGATGACGATGATCGTTGTGTAGGAGATATACACTCCAAAGGGTGTAAATTTGCCTAAGAGTGTGTGTGCTTTGCCGTCACTACTACACTCTTCATTCTTAAAGCGGTTCCATCCTTTGGGGTATATATTCTTCCCACAAGAATAATCGTCATCTGCCTTGCTTGCGTTTCCTTTCTACAAAACTCGGCGCTCGCTACTTTCCTGTCGAGAATGCTGCGTCACACTGATAACCCGCATGCCGTTCGTGACTGGGAAGTACCGGGCTCGCAGCGTTAAAGAAAGGATACGCAAGCAAGGCAGATGACGATTATTGTTGTGTGGGAGATATACACTCCAAAGGGTGTAACTTTGCCTAAGAGTGTGTGTGCTTCGCCGTCACTATAATACACTCTTCACTCTTAAAACGGTTCCATCCTTTGGGGTATATATTCTTCCCACAAGAATAATCGTCATCTGCCTTGCTTGCGTTTCCTTTCTACAAAACTCGGCGCTCGCTGCTTTCCTGTCGAGAATGCTACGTCACACTGACAACGCGCATGTCGTTCGTGACTGGGAAGTACCGGGCTCGCAGCGTTAAAGAAAGGAAACGCGGGCAAGACAGATGAAGATTATCGTTGTCGGACAAGATAAGCCCCAAAGGGTGTAAATGTTTTTAAGAATGTTAGGCAAAGTTACACCCATTGGGGTGTATCTCTGACACACAACAATAATCGTCATCAGCCTTGCTTGAGTTTCCTTTCTTGTAAATGCCGTGCCCGCTACTTTCCTGTCGGGAATGCTATGTCATGCTGATAACGCGCATGCCGTTCGTTACTGGGAAGTACGGGGCTCGTCGCGTTAAAGAAAGGAAATGCGGACAAAACTGATGACGATTATCTTTGTGAGGCAAACGGGTGTAATTTTGCTTAAGAGTGTACGTGACAATATTTTATTGAAGGCAAATTTCTTTAAGCTCTGATTGGTGTAAACTGTTAGAGCACATTTACAATCACGTTATGGAATACCTTGAGTCACAAATTACTAACTGATGTCTAGCATGGCTTTTGACGTGGATTCAGCACATTGACATACGTAAGTGAAATTACGCATCACATTTGTGTTAACATCGATGCGGGCAACCAAATTGACGCAATCTTCATTGACTCTTTAAAGGCATTCGATAATGGGATTTCATACGAAATAAATGTATAAACTTCACGCCATCCTCAATAATCCCCGCCTTCTCAGCTCGATGTAATTTTCTTTCCCATCAATCTGAATTTGTGTCATTTAATCGAGCTGATTCCAGGGTAGCAGAGGTACATACCTTCGGGAGTGCCACAAGGTTGCGTGTTGGGTCCGTTCCTTTTTTATCTTTATATATATATGATTTGCCTCGTCACATAACCTCAAATTTACATTTGTACATTGATTACTGCGTATTATGTCATAAAATTTCCTGTCTTTAAGACCATATAAAGCTTCAAAAATCACTTTCTCAATTTTGCTCTTGGTGCGCTACCTTAAATGACAATTAACATCTGTAAAACCGCCGTTATGACTTTCACTTATAAAACCACGCCTTCCGTCTTTTTCTTACAAAATTGGTAATAGTCCTTTTGAGAGCGTTAGTGAATATAAATACCTTGGTCTTGTTTTTACACCCAGTATATCTTGGTCCAAATACATGGATGTAACCTCAAAGGCACTAACAAAATTAGGCTATCTGCGCCCCACATAATAAGCTACTAATGCATAAATATCTAATCCAGCCTTTACTAGATTCGCTTCTCCCGTCTGGAATCCGCACAAACAATGCGACAACAGTCAAAGAAAGCGCTTCGCTTCACATTCCGCAGCGCCTCCATCCACAGGCTTGCAACCGTTCTCAGATCGCAGACGCACGGCATCGCTAAAGCTTCTGCATTGCGTTATTACCTCCTCTTGCCGGATGTCATCAGACAAAGGGTTCGGAGCGACGCTTAAGAGAATGAAGAAAAATGAATATATTCAAAAAGGTGCTATCGGCGTGAAATGAAAGTTGAACAGCGGAGCGCGTGGCCCAAGCATAAGTGAAGATATAGTGCGCGCCGTCCAGTCATCACCACTGACAGGCGCGTGCATCCGGTTTGGCCGCACTGCGTGATCCCCCTCTAGTGAGATAATGTCGCTTCTGTTCTGGTTCTTACATTTGAACGGGAGAAAATGAAAAATAAAAATGAAGCTAGAATATTGCAGTTTACGCCGAGTCTTATCGCACAGATCGCCGAAACAACAAGCGCTGTTGGCGCGAACAGCGGTGCGCGTTGTGCAGTTTGCACCGTCATCGCAAGGTAGATTCGCCCGCGCGGTTTGCAGCTTGCGCGCCACATTCGTTCTTTCGATCGGCAAACTTGCGCTGCGCGATATCGCTGGCAGCCGCGACGGCGGCCGGCGTGGCGAACGCGTTTGGGCGTTTGACACGGTTTCACCATAGAGAAAGGAACACAAGAGCGGACACTCCCATAGAGCCCAGCGGCCGAAGTGACTGCAGCGCACCAAGCCGTGGATGTTAAAACCTGAAGCACACTTCCGGTTTCGGTTTTGTGCGCGCGCGTTTTGAATACTAGCTGGTGCGCGTCACGCCGGCTCCCTTTTTTTTTTGCTTTTGCAGCAAATTTATTATTATTAATAATTTATTATTATTAATTTATTAAACATTTATTTTCAAATAATTTTATGAAGTAAAATTGATTGCGAACGATCTTCACAAGCCTCCATTGAATATGTGCCACGTGCAATTTGATAAAGACGAAAGACACCTTGTGAAATGAGGAAAAATTTACCTTTATTTTATTCTTTGTAAATGCTCGTCGCGGGCTTTTTGTGCATTCATCCAACGTTGTGGCACCAGGTAAGCAGCAGTAGTTTCCGCAGGAAGATCCACCAGACGACGTGAGCTGAAAAAAATTACAAGTGTTATTTTGGTTTTAACATGCAAGAATAATGCCAGTAGAGGCGAAGCGTGCGAAAGTGGTGAGTGGGCGGCATTACAAACAAATGCAGTTCGTATTTTCACACTCCGCGTAGAAAATACCCGACTCATCCCAAGCAATACCGTACATACCACAAACACATTCTAATTCCAAGCATTCCCCTCTTCCCAATACTTATTTTCTGCACTTTAATAGCACCAATGCGCGGGCAACGGAGCGTTTCGCGAACTTGGCTACAACCGACGCGATAGTACGCTAAGAATACACAGAAGGAGGAAGGAAGGAAAAAGTGGAGAAGGAAGGCAGGGAGGTTAACCAGTTTTGCCTAACCGGTTTGCTACCCTACACATGGGAGCGGGATGGGGGGGATGAAAGATGGGGAGAAGAGATAGAGGGCACATAACACGGCACACACATCGTTGGTTACAGTCTGTCACTCTTGTGTGGTACGTGACATCACTGTCACAGTCGCTTGTCCAAGCCCGTATCCTTCATAAACCGAAGTAGTCCCTTCGTCGCCTTCAGCTGCGATGTCTTCAGTCGGCGATATGTGAAAATGGTTGCAACTGACAATGGTCTACTGTCAAGGTGCGCTAGAACGGACGCCATGGACTGTCTCTGAACATTATATTCAGGACAGTCGCACAGAATGTGTTCCAGCGTCTCCTCGCAAAGACAGGCATTGCAGAGAGCGTTGTCGGCCATTCCAATGCGAAACGAGTAAGATTTCGTGAAGGCCACCCCTAGCCATAAGCGATAAAGCAGGGTGGCCTCACTTCGGCGGAGTCCGGTTGGCATACAGAGATGCATCAAGGAGGGCAGGTCGTGTTGATGATCGCTGCGGTTGGTCTGGCTGCTTGGTGTGCACCATAGAGAGAGCGTGATCTCCTGTGCAAGCACTTGAAGTCTGCTGGCTGCGTCGGAACGTGAAAGTGGTATGGCCTCTTCCTGTGTGTCTTGAAGAGCTGTCCGAGCGGCTTTATCGGCGTCTTCATTTCCGATGACGCCGCAGTGACTTGGCAGCCACTGAAACGTCACGTGATGTCCTTTCTCATGTGATGTATGAAGTAGGCATCTAATATCGAATACGAGCTGTTCAGATGGCCCGCGACGCAGAGCTGATAGTACAGATTGTAGGGCTGCCTTTGAGTCGCTGAAAATTGACCATAAGAATACACAGAGGTGGCCACAACACAGGCTCTCAACCAGAGCATGCTGGACGCTCGCAGAATTCCTTCTACTCGCACTCGAGACAAAATGCGTGGGTGCCGGCCACAAGACAGAATTTTCGAGTCACTAGTTCGTGGCGTTTCAGCTCCTTGGCTTATCTCTTGTGCGTTCTGCAGGCGCAAGCAACGCCCTCCCGTGTTATCACTCTTGACGATGGCTCGTCGCGTTTTCGACAAGCGTGGGTACCGAAAGAAGGCTTAAATTGTTGCGGGGACATAAAAATTGCCACAATCTTGTCGCAGTAAGATTCAGTACGCGCCAAACTAACTGTCACCACGGCCGAGCTGCTTTTCGCTGCGTCACAACAGGCGCGGCGAGCGGGCCTCAAAATAAAAGTATCGAAAATAATTTTCAACAATGTTGGGCGTCAAAGAAAAGCGCCATGAACTAGTCAGTGCATTAAAGCGCGAAACCGCGCACTACGGCCGAGCTGATTTTCGCTAACCGAGTCGCAGCGCCAGGCGCGCCCACTCCGCTCGAAAGGTAGCCCAAAAAGTAATGAAATTAGTTTCAATAATGTTGGCAGTCAGAGAAAGCGCCAAAACTTGTCGCAGTAAAATTCGGTACACGCGAAACTGCGTCACAGCACCCTGTGCGACTAGCGTGCCCAAAAACTACCGAAATTTGTTAAAGTAATATTGGGGCTTATAGGAAGCGTCGCAAACATCTCCCAGTACGATTCATTAATTCAAATTAACTGCTCCACGACGGCCACGCTGTTTTTCGTTAACTGCGTCCCAAGTCTAGCCTAGGTGCCGGGCAGTAAGCCTAATTGCTTGAAGTGCGTCGCAGACTGTCGAACAAAGTTTCTCACCTTGCCGTAGTCCAATAGTGCAGTGCTGCCATGTCGAAGTTCCGAATGAATGCAATAATTCGCCGGGAGGCCACCAAACCAGGCTAAATCCCAAAATAGAAAAACAGGCAGACGGGTGCCCGAACAGTCCAACGCTCAGATGCGCGGTCGGTCTCTCTCGCTTCGGCGGTGTGTCTGACGAATGACGCAAGCATCTGGCTCGTCATTCGCCGGTTCGCCTGTCGCTCGGCAACGGAAGTAAGCCGCAAAGATTAATTTAATTTATACGCAGATATTTTTAATTTTTCCGAGAAAGAATAAAAAAAATAAAACAATTTCTGTTCATCTCATTTCACATTTTTCTTTTTTTCTATGCTCGCGCCCCCAATTCGTCGGTGTTAATACTATAGCGTGACGTGTTTCCTGTTTCCAATTTTCGCCGAGTGTCCGCTCTTGTTCAATCCCTTTCTCTATGGTTTCACTCCCAAACCCGCAGGGCTTCGCTTTTACCACAGCGTTAAGACACCCTTAAGACAATACGGAGATCTACCAGCGTCAAGGGAACTGGAAATGCCGGGTGTTTCGTCCGAAGAGAGAGCGCGAATTGTTTCTCTTTACCGGCACCAAGTGCATCAGCGTGAGATTGCCAGGATTACGAATCGCTGTTTGCCTACAGTTAACAGAATTTACCAGGCATTCCGTGATGATGGACGCCTCTGGAACCTTCCCCGTGGACACAGGCAGCGGGTGACCGACAGCGATAAGGACTTACTTGTCATAAAAGCTGCGGAAGACGCCCCGCCCCGTTCCTTACATCTCGAGAGATCAAAGACAGCTTGAACCTGTCCGCCAGCACATCAACAATCAGACGTCGACTGCACGAGGCTGGCCTGCGAAGCCGGGTGCCGTCGCGAAAGCCTGCGCTCTCAGAAGCCAATAAGCACAGAAGACTTGTGTTTGCCGAAGACCATGCAACATGGACTGCGGAAGACTGGCGCTGTGTGATATTCTCCGACGAATCGACATTTTCCACCCGCTGGGACCAGCGTCAACGAATTTGGAGAACTGACAACACCAGGTTTGACATTCACCCCATTTAATCATGTCGGCTTTCTCGTTTTTGAATGATTACTATAATTCACTGCGCATTACTTATTGCTATTGCGATTCGAAAACTAGCCCATATTTTGATATATTCAATACGATTTGGTATATTTTATAGGGAATTGTTATTAAGCTTGCCATTTTTCGCTATTTCTGGTGGTGACATAAGATTCCGCAACTCATTCAATTCCGGTTTACAATCCTTCTTCAGATATGAGCCCAGGAACCTACAGCGTGTGGCAAGCAGCGGCCGCTGCTCCGTCAGCGTGTGGGGTGCGCTATCCAAGGACAGTCTTTCACCACTGGTTTGTCTACAGGGCAAATTCAATGCTGCCGCATATCGCGATGTAATCGAGAGCGTCGTTGTGCCCTATGCTTTGGACGGCCCGTTCCCTGACGGCATCTACTTCTTCCAACAGGACCGCAGCCCCATCCACATGGCCAAATCAATAGCATGCTTGTTTGGACAGCTGGGAGTGATGCTTTTGGAGTGGCCTCCGCAAGGCGCCGACATGAACGTATGCGAGAATGTTTGGGGGGCAATGAAGAAGGCACTCTCGCGGCGGCCAATTGAGCGCGGCTCGCAGGACGCGCTGTGGGTCGCCATACAAGAGGAGTGGGAGCGCCTACGGGTAATGGACTTTGCGACCCATCTCTTTGACAGTCTTCCTCGAAGAATGGAAGCCGTTGTGGCCGCTGAAGGTGACTTTACTAAGTACTAAACATGAAATAGCGTTCAAATTTTCTCGCGGAAACCATCGTGCCTTCACCTCGGCAAGGTCTCGTCGAAGTTTAAGAAGCCCGATGCTTATCTTTTGCAGATTCCTGCAATCGCCTGCAATAAAGGTATTTTTTTTCTCGTTGGTCTTTTCTTCATTTACTTTCTGATTATGATAATTTGGGCCCATACTCACTTCAGCGCACCTTTGTTTCCAGGCACAGTTACAATGCGCATGGCATCGCTGTCTCGGCAACCTTACACGCGAGTTTATTTTAATGCTCGTGATCATAACCAGTCAGACGCCGATAACGCTGCGACGCTGTGGTAAAAGCGAAGCGCTGCGGGTTTGGGAGTGAAACCGTGTCAAACGGCCAAACGCGCTCGCCACGCCGGCCGCCGTCGCGGCTGCCAGCGATACCGCGCAGCGCAAGTTTGCCGATCGAAAGAACGAATGTGGCGCGCAAGCTGCAAACCGCGCGGGCGAATCTACCTTGCGATGACGGTGCAAACTGCACAACGCGCACCGCTGTTTGCGCCGACAGCGCTTGTTGTTTCGGCGATCTGTGCGATAAGACTCGGCGTAAACTGCAATATTCTAGCTTCATTTTTATTTTTCATTTTCTCCCGTTCAAATGTAAGAACCAGAACAGAAGCGACATTATCTCACTAGAGGGGGATCGCGCAGTGCGGCCAAACCGGATGCACGCGCCTGTCAATGGTGATGACTGGACGGCGCGCACTATATCTTCACTTATGCTTGGGCCACGCGCTCCGCTGTTCAACTTTCATTTGACGCCGATAGTACATGGTTGAGATTACAAAACGGCTCCAACTACGGAGCTCACTATGGTAGCGTCTTAGGATGTCCAAGTCACACTGTTTCCGAGCCTCTCCCTCTGCCGTCCGGATCCGCGTTTTATGGATGTGTCGTCATTGTTCCTGGTTTCCACCAATCCGGCGTCAGGAGACAAATGGCATCAGGAGACCAGTCCCGGCGTCGGCGAGCTGGTTGCCCCTTTCGGTGCGCCGATGTCATCGGTGAGCTGGTGCCCCTTTCGGTGCGCCGCAGCTATGGGAAACGCATGCACGTCACTGGGCACAAAGAAAGAAAGTAGGAGGAACGCACGCTGACTGCGATCCCCGGCGTGGTCATGCCAGTTTGTGCGGCTGACAGTTGACAAGAAGCGTAGCTTTGTACGGACCCTCACTCCGGCGTGCACAGGTTAATTTGGCTGCTGACAGGTGTGAAGAATCGTAGCGTGAAGCGGGACAACTGCATGTCGCAGGTGGTAGCATTCCCCACTCTTAAGGGCTGCCGGGCACAAATCCCGCAGGGTTGCCTGAACAGACCGATCAAACGCTCTCCTCGTTTATAGAAGGTCATTTTTGTTTGCTTTAAAAACGAATCACATTGTCTACACCTAGCGGCTTGTCTTATGTAATTGGCTGACAAGAGGCGACCAGCACGCTCAGGTGGAGAAGGATTCGATGGGGCCACATCTGTGCACTGAAAATCGATAACCGGTTGAAGAGGGTGGTGCCGGCGTCTGCGATTGGTCCACTTTCCCTTCCTTAGCTTGAGGTGGCTGGTCAAAATCGCGGCTGCGTGCAACGGAAGGTTAAGAATGGCGCTAAAACGCATCCACAGCAAGGCAGAGTTGGCAGAGAGAGGTCACAAACGTGCCGAAAGTGCTCGATAACCCTCAAAATGGCCCCCTCCAAAAGTTTTGTTGTACGCAAATAAGCCAATGCTCTCCACGTGCTCTCCTGCAGTTGCGAGTAGCCAGTGCGCGAGCGATCGGCGGCAGCCATCTTTTATTCCTTTCGGAACCGCACAGCCTGCGGCTATGCAGAAAAAAATTAAGTTTTGTTCGGCATATTAATGCATCTTTAACGCGTGCACGTCACTTTGACGCGATGAGTTTTCGCAGTTTTGTGACGTCGCGTAACCGGCTGGTGAAGTGGGTGCAGCCCGAAAACTTTTGACCAATAGCCGAGGGGGAACGGCGAAAAGGCGTCGAATCACAAATAACTATTTTTGTTTTGTTCGATCCAATCATGCGTAATCAGTGTGTACGCGTCATATCAGATTAGGAGCTATCACAGTTTTCGTGACGTCGCTTGACAGAGAGGCGAAGTTCGCGAAGGCGAAGGTTCAAAAAGTTTTTGACCAATCGCGGAATTGGAATAGAAATGTTTGGAATAGCTTTAAGTTATAGCGCTCATACATTATAAACAGCCCATGCGTCAAAATTGTAAAAGGGTTGACGACATCTAGCCTTTAGAAAATTTATCAGTCTTCGCGATAAAGTCACTGAAGGCACAATAGTGCCGGCTTCACCAGCATTTTGAACGAAGAAAACTTGGATTATTTGGTGGGCGAGAACACCCTTGCGTCTAAACAAAACAATGCCTACGCCGAAAAACAGTACGCAATTTTAAGACTTATAGTGAGCAGCTCAATCGCGATCCATAATTTGTGCTTAAATTCTTTTTTATGGTACCTTAGTTGTATATTTCCCTTTATCCGGGAACCGTGCCCATATATCAACCTTGCTACAGTGTCGTTTTTTACTGAAATATATTTGCCTTGTGCTATGTGTTTTAATTAAAAATCGAATAAAAATGTTGTCTGTGACCCGGCAGGCGTCTTCGAGATGCGTACGCAGACGAACGGGACATTCTCTCGCGCATTTCCTGCGAGGAAAGGACTGTCACATTGACTTATTTGTATCGTCCAATTGCATGAGCTGGAAGACTACGTTACCGATGTGCATGTTTTTTGCGCTACTTCGGGTCCTTGAATTAGTTATCTACATGGGGAAAGGAAAGTCTCCGAACCGCGGCTCGTAAGCATCGTATTGAGTCGGTGAAACAGGATTTAGTGGGTAGTAAATGTTTCTATATGCATAGTATTGATTTGCGTTCACTCCTACATACGAAAAAATCCGCTTTTCTCATTATCGGATGCCTGCTAAACGTGCCCAGATAAGAAATGTGTCGCTCGATTTCGGAGCAAGTACCTGCGACGTCAAACACACTCACATGTACTAGGGCTTGGTCAGTTTCACGCAAATCACTAGCCATCGTGAAAGAACTCAACAACAAAGGCTTCACAGTAAAGTTTCAGTGGATTCCCTCCCACATTGGTATCTCAGGAAACGAAAAAGCTGATGCGCTTGCATACGCAGCGCTCTATCATCCTCCCAAAATCAAGGCTCCAAACAGTAATCAAGTGCAAAAATCTGACATTCGAAATCACTTTGCGTCGCTTTGGGTTCCACCGCATATGCCCTGCGTAACCAAGAGATTGCACCGAGAGGAAGCCACACTTCTATATCGAATAAGGACAGGATCTGCTAATACACCAGCCTGGTTATTTAAAACGGGGCGAATCAATTCTCCGAACTGTACGGCATGCAATGAGACAGGAGACATTGAGCACTTTTTGTGGTCCTGCCAGCAATTCCAAGATGAAAGAAACACTCTCCTGAAGAATCTGCAAAACAAAGACCTTCCGCATGCGCGCCTGCAACACCTTATATTTCCCGAGGGATCAGTTACAGCGCGCAAAGAAACTTCACGTCTCCTCTTCGAATTATTAAGAGAGACTGGTTTGATGGACATATGGTGAAACCTTTCAGCGGTATTGTGCGAGATGCTCGGGCGGAGCAATTGCCGGCCTTGTTCGCCAGGCTACACCCGCCTGTTACTACAATTCACCACCACCACCACCACCACATCGGTCAGTTTTATTGCAATTGCAATTAGGGACACTGCCGGCGAGTTCTTGCCCACGTCGTTCTACGGAGGAGGAGGCGCATATAAGCGCTTGTGTTTGTCTCATTCAATGTCATAGTTTCGTCTCAAATTTATGCGCTAAACACAAGAAATATTCTAGAGTTACGCACTGCGGCCGCCGGGCCCCGGCCGTGTCGCACCGCATCCGGTGTTGAAGTCAACGGAGCCCGATAACACTATCGCGTTCCACTCTTAATGGGAAGCCGAAACACTTTTCGAAAAAAAAAAATGAGTTCCCTGCGGCATTCTACAGTTTTCAGTCCATTGAACACGAATATCTAGATTAAACATGGCGGAAACAAACGCAAGCGGCTGTTTTTTACAAGAAAACGCGTACCAGCGCCTCAGGGCATCGCGCGAACGCCGCTGTTGCGCGTGATTAGTCGGAACCGCTGTGACGTCATTCACGGGGATCACCGGTCGGCGCCGCCGTTTGAGAGCGTAGTATGCTGTTCTGGTCTGACTTCACATATGAGTTCTAAGCATTATGGAACGTTCTCGCTCTCTCGAACAGCATGCATTTTCGCCTTACGTGTTCGAACCGACAGCGGGTAAATAAAACGATGGCGGCAACGATGATGTTGAGTGCGCTAACAGCGATAACGATGTGTGCAGCTTCTCGCGCATTACAAATATTAGCTGGTACATATGTTTTTTCATGTAGCTGCACGTTGCGATGACAGGATAAAAAATGCGCTAAAGTGTCACTGGGAACTTGCTGCTAGAAGAAGGTCGAAGCACTAACTTCTCATTAGATTGTAAACACGGGTGCAATTCCGCGATGTGAAGCACCTTGCCGCTGCTTGTCTAAAGTTCGGTGGTTTTTTGGGTGTTGATACACGATCACGAACATAAGTACCGCCTTTCAAAGCGCGCACATACAGTTCTATGAGGTACAGCCATGGAAGTTGCTTATCATACACATCCAGATCGAGATGGCCAGGAGGATTATATGTGCAATATTCAGACTATCGTTCGTCGAGTTTCCGATTGTGGCTAGATAAAGAATCGGCATGCTTGCTGTATGCTAGTGTTGACATACAGATATTAGGCAGTTTTAGCACCGCCCTGTGGTAAACACGGTAACTTTACGGTAACTGCAACCGTACGTCGAATGTCGCTAGGCAAGCCTAGCAATGCTAGCAACAACGCGTTTCCGCATTGGTCGTAAGGCTATCCGGCTACGCTAAAACTGTGTTAGCAGACGTTCATGGCTGCAAATGTTCGCATTTCTCGAGTGCATCAATGTGGGTCTAATCAGGCTTTCATAAAACTAGGTGCACCTGCATGTGCTGCGTATTGATGGAAGATGAAGAGCACAGCACAGTTGATTTCATCGGCACGAACTTATCTCTCCTCACCGCACTGACCCACTGCGCTGCAAGCTTCTTGTCCTTCGGGAACATGTGAAACACCACATCGTCTCGCCAGCCTGTGTTCGCACAGTTGAATGCTGCACAGAACGAGGGCATGTTGGGCGCCCTTGGCTGTGGCACTCACGCAGCACAGAAAGGAAGCACATTTCACGAAAATCGCAAAAGAAAGCAAACATAAGGGGCGGCAGATCTCTCGTAGCGTCGTTTAGTAAAGCGCAGGACGGAAAGAAACACGCCAGCACATTCCAGCATGCCGGTCCGCCGGCACGCTCCCCGGGAATGACGTCACTCTCGCCGGTTCTCTCCTCCGGCTGCATCCTCACCTGGCCCTCCAGGACGCGACGGGGGCGTGTCCGCGGGGGAGGGGGGGGAGGTTAGAAAGCAATTTGCACCCCTTATATTAAAAAAACGAAGAAAAAAATTTGAAAACCGTAATTTAATAGGTCTGCTCATCCCAACCCCAGCATTTCATGACAATTGAAAACCGCTTCAGCTTCCCTTTAAGAGGAAGCTTTAGCTCGGGCCCAACTCCGACGCGGCCTATTCAAATACATGTAAAACGCAAAAACGTTTTTCTGAGATAACCCCTGCACTGATTTTAATCAAATTTGTTGCATTTGAGAGAGAAAGTTAAGTTCTAGTGACTGTTAGAAGTGGAATTTTGATTTAGGGCCTGAATTTTGTTAAAAAGATTTTCAAATATACGACCGCCTGAAAAAAATAGAAGCACGAAGTTTACAAATTCATAGCTCTGCATCAAGAACAGGTATCGCTGTTCTGTAAACGGCATCCATGAGATCATTCAAAGCGGACAAATTCGATATGTCATTTTGCATCTTACGTGAATTTGTTACGTTGGGTACAAGGGTTCTGCAAAAGCTGCATTGCCATATTACATATTTTTTTTATATTCATGTGTAACATATGAATTTTGTCCGCTTTAGATTTACTATTAGATGCAATTCACATAATTGTATTACCCTTTTTCGTTCTTGAGTTAAAGAGTTCTAAACTTGACAGTTTCGTTTTTTGAAAATTTTCGATTATTGCCAATTTTTAATAAAAAATTCACGACCGAACTGAAAAAGTCGCAGCCAACAGTCACTAGATTCTAAGTTTTTCGTTTAACTGCAACAAACCTCGTCAAATTTGGTGCAGTGGTTGCCGAGAAAAACAAATTCTCCTTTTACGTGTATTTAGATAGGAGCACTCGAGCTAAAGCTTCCTCTTACCTCCGTATTCAGAAATGCAACTTAAGTTGAAGCTCATGCTTGACTTGATCTAAGTGACGCCTATCGGGAACGTGCCGAAGGAAACGCAATGAGCGTCTTTGGGCACGTTAATGCCAGGCGTCATTTAAATCAAGTCAAGCATGAGCTTGAAGTTAAGTTACATTTATGAATACGGCGGTTAAAGGCAAAGCGTAAGCGTGCTCCTAGTTTTTGAGCAACCTTCTTCGTAGGGCATACGCAATGCCATTGTATGCGGTAGAGTAGCAGCCATGCGGACTCTTAAACTAGAACTTCCCATACTGTACGTCCAAAATAGTCATTAAGAAGCGTCATAAAAAGTCCAATTAATATTCGTTGCCTGTACGTACATTGTAACAATATTATCTATAGCTCACATGGCGAACTAGGCTAAACTGTGAGAAAAGAGTGAAGAAATGGGCGGATGCTAGCACTAACCTTATACGGTACAAGAGTAATGACTAAAATATGTCGAATGTGATTAAATGAACAGAACATTGTACCATCAAATCGAACAAAGCAGAACTAGAGGAAATAAAAATTAAGTATCTGCTATCACGCAAAGAGCAGATAGCAGCTTCCTCTATATATTGCGCAATTAGGAGTACCTACTTAGAGCGGCCAACTTTGAGATTATTTTTTTCATTCTGCATAACTACATAATTTCATCAGATTATCAAATATTATAATTAGGTGAAAGGTACCAATGAGAAAATTGGAGAGCAATGCGAAGAAACTCCCGATACAGCTTCCTCTTTCTTAATACGTGCTACATAACAATCGGCAGATCCCACGCTCTGTGGGAATCGATGTAAGCGAATCTTTCCATGCTGCATGCTTTGACTGACCATAATTAGCGGCGATTCGGGCCGCGAATGTGTAATTTCTTCAGCGTTTAGTCCAATACGAGAGTGATGAGCTGCTGATGCACGTTACCTTGCGTGAACCACTGCTGTTCGTCTGCGTAGTCGACAGAATACACAGGGAGACGTGTTTGCTTCAGGCGTTGCTGCGCGTCATTGTTCGTAATGTCTGAGAGGGTTGAGCATTATCATTGCCGCACATGGCACATCGCATCGTAGCGGAAGTATTCTACTTTAATTGAAATTTAGGGGCTGTACGTAATTCAGTGAACATAATTGTATGTGTGCGTTGTATACATACATTCGCGGTCTGCACCATGTTTCGCTGCGCGGCGAAGACGGTCCATTTCCGCGCGACGCTTGTTTCGGGCCTTGGTGACCTCGACGCTGAGTGCAGGCTTTGGAGACATTTTGTTGGCGCGTGTTTACCTGCTCCTTCCGCAAAGGTGCCCAGCGCGCTGTGGATACGCCAGTTCCAAGCGCTCTCTTCAGGCTATGGATGATTGTAATGTTTACACTAACACAGCCCAGCATACAGCCTCCACAGGCCAGCATCTGCAAGTTTGTCCCATGGAGAAGCAAGCACAGCACGTGATACGGGCAGAAACTACGCATTCCGGCACACGGCGGCGCCGGCCGGTATACATAGAACTCCTCAATTCTGGAAGATAGCGCCCCTCTTGGGCATTTGTCGGCACATGTGCACCTCACTCGCGCCGCTTTCACGCTGTTTTTTTCTACTCGCTGGCGCTTCCCGCGCGCTGATTCGCTGCGGCACGCAAAACCGCCCTATCAGTTGACCCTCACGTCAAGGAGACATCATGAAACTCTGTTTACCTGTTACCTGTTCTTTTTACTTTTTTTTCGGTCGCCATTCGTGGGCCACGTGTGGATCGTGCTGTCGCGGCGCGCGTATATTTTGCAAGTATGTAAAATTAGGCGAGCCTCGTTTGTTCGAAGAATGCCTGGGTGCTGCGCCTTTCAATGCAGCAGCAGCCGGGAAAAAAGGACAAGCATTGCTTGCAACCCGCTGAGGAAAACGAGACGTCGTGCGGCAAAAGCAATGGCTCCACAACATTGGAAGAAAACACTTGGCACCTTCTAAGCACGCCGTTCAATGCGAGGCAAGTCCTGTACTTCTCCAATACTTGCGGGAAAAGTTCCACGAAGATTTTTATAAATTTTGCAAGGTAGAATCTGTTCAATTCATCATGCTGCAGCACTGCGCATTTAGCGTGTCTAAACATGTCCCTAACTATGTCTTTTTTTTTTTTCGAACTGCCTGCGGGAGGGTACAGTGTTTTCTTTTTTTCGCATTCACATTATTTTTAAGCCAGATATCCTTTACAGAGTTGTGCCTGCGACTCAGCGTTCGCTTCAATAATTATGGGCCTCGTTTTCCTTCATAACATTTATGTATGCACTCCGATATATGGTTGGATGTTATGAGCGTCCCCTTTGAAACGGGGCGGTGGGTTGCGCGGCCAAGCTCTTGCTATTATACTTCCTAATCCTACCTAAGTTAAAAAGAAGAAAAGAAAACACTATGCACTCCCACAACCAAATTTTCTGGGCCCCTTTTGCGAACTTGGCTTTTGTACGTCTCCATTTTTTGTCGTTTCCCGACTTTTCTTCCACCAATCTTCCAAACGCCTCTCACCAATCTCTATTGCGGACATGTTTACTTTTTCACTGCTCTCGCTGAACCCAAGGGCTTCAAGAAGTCCAGTGGTGCCTAAATTCACCACTGGGCAGATGTCTTCCCATTCTAATAAAACATGCTCCATCGTTGCCCTAGCTTTATCGCCGCCAAGCACATCCTTCTTCTTCCTTCTTATATCTCGCTTTATAGGTGCGTGTTCTAAGGCATCCTGATCTCGTTTCGAAAAGTACTGAGCTTCCGTTTGAGTTATCATAAATTCTTTCTTTCCTGATTTCCTTTTTTCCTCTGAAGTAGTTACTCATGCAGAACTTTTTTTTTTTTTGGGGGGGGGGGGGGGGGGCTAGCTGGTGCATGTTACTGAAGTACTAAAGCGCCAAACAGACGACACAAGAAGAAAGCTCTCATCCGTGTTTCTTGTTGTGTCGTCTGTTTGGCGCTGTAGTGCTTCAGTAGTTACTCATGGCAGGTTTTTCTTTTTTTTTTTTTTTTTTTTTTTTGTGCACCGCCGCCACCCATGAGATTCTTTCAGCCTCTCGGACTTTCCGCTTGACGTTCTTTCTTGCTGTGTTGCCCACCCTACAGGCCGCATACTTGCTGGTAACCTTCCTGGTTCTTTCCCTCCACTGTGAATCAATGTTCTTCCTGTACAGATACCTGAACACTCTCCAAGCCCATTCACTTTCTTCCATATTCCTCAATCGCTCTTCATAATCAATTTTACTGTGAGCTTCTCTCACTTCAAAACTTTTCCAGCCCATATCACTCTGCACAGCTTCATTTGCAGTCTTCCCGTGAGCATCTAGTGCGAGGCGACCCACTGGTCTTTGCTTGCCATCGAGTCCTGCTTGTACCCCTGATTTCAAGCAAACAACCGGATTTTCAAAAGTAAGTCCTGGAACCATTTCACCTTTCCACATATCCCGGAGCACCTCGTACCTATTGTATCCCCATAGTGCTCTGTGCTTCATTATGGCTGCATTTCTCTTCCCCTTTACTGTTATTTTTTCCTGTTCCCATATAATTATTGCCTTCGTTTATTCATATACCAAGGTATATATAATCTCTTACCTATTATTGCCACTGTCTGTTCACTGTTTTCATTGAGTACCATAATACCTGATTTTCGAACATTAAACTTGAAACCTAAATTGTGGCCTTCCTGTCCAACGATATTAGCCAGGCGATATTAGCCAGGCTAGCAACACATTATCGTCCGCATAATATAAACCTGGAAGCTGCTGCTCTACTACTGTAACCGCCTGTTTGTATGAGAGATTAAAGTGCATATTACTTCCTTCTAGCGCTCTCTCAATCAACACCATGTGCATCATAAACAGCAGTGGGGATAAAGGGCACCTCTGCCTCACTCCCTTGTTGATATCAAATTTCTCCTCGCTCCTTATCCGTTCCCATTCAACACAAACGGTATTTTCTAGTTAAATCTCTCTCAAAATCTGTAGACAATCGTCACCTAAGCCTTCCCCTTTCAGAATATCCAACCAAATGTGGCGGTCTACGTTGTCATAGGCTCCTGTAATGTCTGAAAAGGCCACATATGACGGTCTGGTTTCTACTCATGATATTTCAATACACAGAGTAAGAACGAATAAGTTATAATCCGAACGCCTACCTATTCTGAAGCCATTCTGAAGTTCTCCCAAAATGCCATTATTATCTCCCCATGCTTGAAGCTTTAATTTGATTGCCTGCATTGCTAGCCTGTATATTACCGATGTAACGGTCAAGGGTCTATACCAGTGAATTATATCTTTCTCCCCCACCTTTATAAATTAAATTCATTCTACTTTGTCGCCAACTCTATGGTATTCCTCTATTTTTTAAAGTTTTTTCCACTGTTTTCACCAGAGCTTCCTTAATTTTGTTCCTAGTTCATTAATCAGCCTAACGCGAGCCTCGTCTAGCCCTGTGGCTGTGCACTTAGAAATTTTCTCTTCCGCTTTCTTCCAGTTGAAGTTTGTCAGCACCAGCTCCTTTTCCACCTGGGTCTCTTTCATGCTCTTTTTTTCCTCAAATACAACCTCTTCATTGCCTTGGAAAGATTCGGCTGTGTACTTTTTGGATGTAATTTAATGCCGCTTCTCCTTCCACCCTGTTTCAATCTTCGTCTAGGATATGTTGTTGTATTGTTGTTGACGTCCTGCCTAATAATTTTATTTGGTTCTTTTTCTCACGTATTTCTGACGACCAACGTTCACTTTCACCTTTTATCTTTGCTTGCACCAGTATTTGAACCATAGGCTTTTCTCCCGGTATACTTCCCATTTACTGGCCACTTCATCCTTCTGCAACTGCGCCTTCTTTGCCTGCCTGTGCTCTCGGGATGCTTTCTGTCGTTCGGCGATCGCTTCTCGTATCTCCCTGTTCCAGCAGCTCTTCGGTTTCTTTTTTCGTTTCCAACGAACATGTTGGAAAGTTGTCCGTGCGCGGCGTAAGAGCGACGCCGCGCGGCCGTCAGAGATGGCGCCACTCTAGAAGCCGAGCAGAGAGAAACCTCCTCGTGCTGCTGCCGCCGCAATACGAATACTTCCGCCGTCGAGACGACTACGCCGTGACTGCGTCGTTAGCACGTAGTTTATGGGGGAAATTAAGGAAAAATGAACTGCTGCATGGTCGGCTGTCCCAACAGGTACACGTGGTGCCCGGCAGGTACGACATTTCACGGTCTCTCAACATCTCCGTGCTTTGTCGGGCAGCGGCAACAATGGATCACACCTGTGCGACGAAAACAGTAATTTAGGTTCCCGTGACCGTGTCTTATCTCTCTGCCGTCTCGCGGTCTGCGTTTTTGTTATTCTTGTGCTCACTAACATCTGCACTTTTCAGTGCCGACGGAACAAACTGGGAAGCCCTGTTGGCACTCAAATATATGCAGCGTCCATTTCGTTGAGGGTACGCCATCCAAGGATGTGTCCTCTCCGTGACACGTGCCAACGACCTTTTCTGACGAGTATCGTAAGCGGTCTGTGCTTCCGGAAGATAAGGTTGGACACTATGAAAGGCTAGAACTCCACGAAATAGACAGTTTCTTTTTAAACTAGGTGCCAGGTGTTAAATTTTTAGATGCCCAATAAGTTCTTTGCGACACCCCAGCCAAGATTTCGTGAGCCGTTGCGATCGATGGTTCGTGCAACCAATTGGACTAGTGCTGGCAAAGGCCCATCCGCTAAAGCATAGCTGCGCAAACTGGAGGTCCAAACTCTCCCCCCCTCCCCCCCACCGAGAGGTCGCGCGACGATGTCTGCTACTTGCGGCTCCTCGGAGAGCTCCCATAATTAACGCAGAAATAATACGGTGGGTGTAGCCGCACGCCACTCGGAAGTTTTGAGAGGCGGCGGTCCGAAAAAGCTAGCGCACCAAAGCGCTGGAGCATAACTTGGCTTGCACCAGAGTTCGCGCAATAAAAGAAAAGCGCAGTGAAATCGCGCAGACGAGATAGCCAACTGTTGCCAAGATTGCCCCTTTGAGTGGTGGATACTTGGAGTAAACCTCATTGCATGTATTCATTCCGGGGGTCATTATACACGCAAAGCGCATGGAGACAAATTTGCATGCGGAACAAAAATCTAGTCTGTTTATTCTCATCATAAGAGATCTGGCAGTCGTTACAGTTTTTTTTCTTGGTATTTCGCCAGAGCATTACAGGGAGAGGAGGTGGAGCAGATTCATGATACCTGTTGACTGTAAACGAGATTTCCCCAATATGAAACAGTTCTGCTGCACCTCAGTCTGTGCGTGCTATGTCGGATTGACCCAAATATTGCTGATTGCAAGAGTTAAAAAGTTACAGTAGTTGCACGCCCTCCCCCTCAATTAGAGTAACCCCTGTACTGACAAACGCACCTCGACTCGACCCTCCATTCGAAATGCACCTCGAGGGTGGGTTTTCATTTAACAAATCGCCCTCCACTCCTAACGCGTCTTGAGCGAACGAAAGCTCGAGTGTTTTACTCGAGAATCTATCTCAAGGTAGCCCCGCAGCTACCTGGAATCGCTCATCGAGTCAAGTTAGTGCGTAAACATGGCTGCCTTGTGATTTGTCGCTCGCCTCGTCAGCTTTTTCTGACAGAATACAGCTGCCTCCGTAGCTTTTCTTTAGCTAACAATGCTGCTCTTTTTCAATGGCTTCGTTTTAAGGGCCTGTGCAATCATCTGGAGCGCTTCGGCAATGGAGTTATTCCACTGGGGCGCCGAGGCAGCTCGGCCGTCCTGTCAAGAAGACTGCGAGCTAGTGCAGTGACTGTCGTTTAACTGCGTGCATGAGCCAGTGGATGACATGCATACGGGTATTCTTTGTGCGAGTGCTCAAAAGCTTTTCTCTGCGCCAGTGCATTCCCGTGTTTCTCGCGGCTGACTGTACAAAGCCGTATCAATTCAAGCACGGCACGATACATAGCTGGCGGACTTCGAACCCATGACAAGAAAACAACTGCGCAGATTTCTGTCATTAGGGCGTGTATTGGCTGTGTGCGTGTATTGCTTGCGCGAGCGTCGCCAGTCGCCCCGTCCGCTCTGTTTGTACTCGTGTAGATCGCAGCTGACTACGCTAATCCAAGGACAGCAAACCACATCGCAGCAAGGCGAGCATCTCTACCAACGAGCCGGTGCGTTTACCCTAATTTTTGCAATTTTCTTTAAAGAAAACAAGAAATGTACGGTAAATTCGCGTGGACTGTGTACAGTTGCTGGAATTTTAGGTCATAAGCAATAATTACGTGAGCCTTGCTTCAAAATATTGTTTAACTTGCTCATCATGCCTATGAACATCCGAGCCCAAAGAGGAAGTGGCCAACCATGAAATGGCACTCAGAATTATACCTGCATGTATACACACGTCAATGTAATGTTTTATTGGAATAAAAAAGCACGTAACAATACAACACATCATATTTTTTGTACATCTTATTTTTTTATTTTTTAGTGCAGTGACAACTCCTAATACAGACATATATCTTTGTTGCAAACATTCGAGCTCTCTCGGTTCGTTAAGTAAGTGTTAGATCGCTGTATGTCGGCTGGCTGCGCAAGCGCCAGACAAGCTGAAGAATGTTTCTTTGCCAAAATAAACAAAAACACTACGAGCTCGTTAATGTAAAAAAATGCATTCTAGAGCACAACATCTTAAACGAATGTAATTACTACAAAAATAAACTAAAGAAAACGAATACATATCTAAGCTAGTTTTCAAGGGCCTGAACATCACTGTATCTTTATTACTAACCTTTCCTTTTCTGCAGGAACCAGGTTGCCAACACAAGCACGAAGAGCAACTGCGTTTCCAACTGTGCAGTGTGTACTGCGCTTGCACTGGTGAGCAAGTGGAGAAGCGCTCCAGTTAATGTGCCTAGCCATACTACGATCGTTATCGCACTATTCTGGCTAAGACGTCTATCTCTTTTCTGTGATCCTACCAGCTCAAACATCACTACTAAAAGCAGTTTGATTTCATTCATATTCCTTCATAGATACGTTGTAGCTGAAGTAATTGTATTTTTCATCTAGGTTTCTTTTCTTCAGCCATGTTTATTGAAACAGTCTGTACCCCTAATAATTTCTGGTCAATCCAAGTGCGGTCTTTTTCTAGAACAATATATAACATTATGCTCGTCTTTTTTTATTTTGATAGTAATCAAATACACAGTGAACTCTGATCCTAGAAACAGAAGCAGTAGTACTGCTGACAAATATATTCTAGAATAAAACACCATCTGCGTTCTGGACTGTAGCATGACGGGTGTAGGCATCCGACGGCATGCAGTGGTAAATCCTTATATAATATATGCTGTTTCTACTATTGTTCTAGCTTCAGATTAAGATGAATCATGAGGGCCGGAACAATCAATTTCTTCCATTGGATGCGGATGACAGTTTGCTTCCACGGGGCTTGCAGAACATCACCAATGGACGGAGGAACAAAACCCAGGGTAGCAGCGTGTCTTATAGGATCCCAAAATATGCCAAACAGTGTTGCAGACTGTCACAATGACGACGCTGAAAAATACAGTATAGAGTGCATTACTACCGTTACTTCAGGAAAGCTGAAATCAGCCATCAAAATTATGGCATATTCCTTAACATACACTTGCTCATGCTAAAGTAGCTTCAGCGTATCACTAAATACTAAAGTGCTGGCTACAATTTCTGCGAAAGCGCTGCGTTGCAAATTGTGGGTAGTAAAAAGCTCACGTCGCAAACACAATACAAGGTGGGCAACCATCTTCGCACATCGTAATCATGAATATATGCTCTTTAAAACAAAAATTATATGACAGTTCAAGAGGAATAAAATATTAATTTGATTTCATTATGGCATAGCTGTTTCATGTTTGTGGTTCAAAATAACACGGTGTCCATTTCGCCATTTTGTCAATGTGGGGAGACGTAACACCAATATTATTACATAGTTTATGAAATAATTACCGGGCAGATTTTTCTGCAGCACCTAGGTTCTCTCAGAGTAGCGAAGTGCAATTCCCACAGATAGGCAGCGTGTCTATTGATGCTTTCACGAACCTTACAGGGCAGCACAAACGTTGATCTTTTCATCAGCTGGTCTTTCCAAAGCTCACATCCTGCACCAAAATGCCAAAACTTTTATGTACACAGAGTATTCGCGCACTAAGTAAGTTTAGTGTACCTACGCAACCGAAGTTAAAAGGCATAGCACAATGAAATAAAATGTGACCATTCCATGAACCTGAAAGCACATTTTATGGAACGTGCATCAGATGTCACCACATAGCGCATTGAAAAAGGTAAGGCGAAAAAACACTAATGCTGGAGATGAACTACTGAGAAGTGAATTTTCGGAAGCCTTAAGACATTGTGTAGCATATATGTGAAGTGAGCAAACACTAGACATGCAGGCACCAGTACTAGTTCATGGACGATATGTGCCACAATTTGAACAAATCGACTAACCACCACGGCTTCTATAACAGAGTAAAGGATTCAAAAACGCTTGTTTTCTTCAACCTGCCGGAGCTACGCACTCAACCGTTTGCATTCTGCCCCATGCATAACTGCTTCTACTCTACTGAAAGATTTCATACGCGACACTGGAATGATCGCTGGGCACAGGCGCCGATCGGTACCTTCTGCATTTTTTTGTTTAAAAAAGCGGAACCAATGACAGATTGTCCTGCCGAATCTTCAACTAGCTCCAATTAGCAAAACAAATTGCTTTCCGCAAGATTATGCTGCCTCGAATAATATGCTTCAAGTGCTAATGCCCGCCGCATGAACAACTGGAGTAAGTCATGTTTGGGCACATCAGAAACGTTTTATTGACAGTGCCATGATACCCTCACGAAAACCGTACGAACATACAGTGCTTCCTAGCAAAAATGACTCACTCACCCATATATTCTATCCTGTTGTTGCTTTCAGCAAACTTTCAGCACCATTCGGTCTTGAAGGTAAACAAACCTACCCATCGGCCGTTCCATCTGTGACCTCCTTCGAAGCCGATCCGGCTCGGTCACCATACACACACCGACAAAATAACCCATAATAGCCGCGATTACTAATCGCAACGTAAACTACCAATGAAGCACTAAGAAACAAAGAGCAGTGGACAAATGCCGGAGCAAATTTTCTTGGTTCTCAGCCATGCGCTATGCTCTCATGTGTTCTGGTGCAGTTGTTGCCAGACCTCAAGCACAGCTCCCGCTTGACCTATCAGTCGAACGCTCACAGTGGTAGCGTTACCGAGCTGAAGTTTTGCGTTGCGCCATGTACTAGTTTTATTAGAAAGACGAATTAACGGAAACACATACTTGTCGTAAATAATTGCACCTTTGATAAGCACATTTAAGAATAGTCTCGCTATCAGACGCTTTTCTTGGTCGGTGCACTTCACCCGAGCCGAGGGCGCATTTTCAAGGCCTTCCTCGGCGGAGGAAATGTCGAGTAGTGTTCATGAAACGCCACGGCACCTTGAGTGAAGGAAGGCCCATTGCTTCGACTTGGGTGAGTCGAGGAGCAGCGTTGAGTGAAGGCGTGTTTAAGAATATGGGGGTAAGACATTTTCTCGTTCAATGCCAGCCTGCATTGTGAGTAATTAGAGAAGTTATGGTGTGCCTTTATCTTCTTTGAATTGAGAAGTGGGGACAAGCCGCAACAGCTGTTGCCGGTCTCGCCCGCTCCTCAACATCTTCGCGAAACATGCTGCAAGCTGCAACATCTATGGCCACCATGGGCTCGCCAGCTTTTCCAGCACCAGCAGTCACACCATCGCTCGAGGAACGTGAAGACACAGAAGGGAATAATGAACCCATACAGCTGCAAGGAGTTGAGGCAGGTTCTGCTGAACTACCGTAAGGTACCGAGTAAGTGCTCAAAAAAACTTGTAGAATAAAAAAAGAAGATTGTAGCAGGGTTCCTTCTTATGTTTCAAAGCAAAAAGGCAGAACAGATATATTGTCATGAATGACAAACGATGAAGCAGTGAATAACTAAAATAACGGCACATTTATTGTGACAAACGTTTGCAAAAACCAACGAGAAGAGAACTGCCGTCACAGGCTTCGACGACTGCGTAGAAGCACGATTAAACACTTGGGTAACTGCACATGTGGCATTAAGGCCGGTTCGCACATTTTCGTTTGACTGCACTGTGTCATATCATCTCGCCACGGGTTGTCATGATAACAGAGCGTCCGGCAACCAAATGCAAGCGCTTGCCAGTCTGCCTGCAACTCCTTGCATCGAACCAATAAGGAGCAGAATGCGGACGCATTGGCAGGAGGTTCGCCTCCGTCGGGAACGCAGGTGCAAGTACATCACGGCGGACCTTCGTGCTACAGAGCCAGTTCATGGGAGCTATAACGTAAAAGTTTTTCAAACATTTCTATTCCATTTCTGCAATCAGCCCTCCGCGATTGGTCAAAAACCTTTTTGGACCACCCCTACTTCACCTATCTGTCACGCGATGTCACAAAAACCTCGATAGCTCCCCATCTGATATGACGCGTACACGCTGATTACGTATGATTTGATCGAACAAAAGGAAAATAGCTATTTCTGATTCAACGCCTTTTCGCCATTAACCCTCGGCTATTGGTAAAAAGTTTTCCAGCTGCACCCACTTCACCTGCCTGTCATGCGACGTCACCAAACCGCAGAAACTCACGGAGTCAAAGTGATGTGTACGATAAGTATGCATTAATATGCCGAACAAAACTGAATTTTCTTCTGAATAGCCGCAGGCTGCCCCGTTCCGAAAGGAATAAAAAATGGCTGCCGCCGATCGCTCAGGCACTGGCTACTCGCACCTGCCAGAGATCATGGGTTTATTTGTGTTTAAGAAAACTTTTTGCGTGTCGTTGTAACGTTTTCGAGCGCTTTCGGCACGTTCAGGACCTCGCACTGCAAGCTTTTGTTTGCTGAGGATCATCTTTGCCGGCATTCTTAACCTTCCGTTGCATGCCGCCGCAATTTTTGACTACACACCGCAAGATAAGTAAGGGAAAGCAGACAAATCGCACATGCCGGCCCCACCCTATTCATTGGGTTATCGATTTTCAGTGCAGTGGCTCGGCCCCATTGAATCCCTCTCCACTTGAGCGTGCTCCTCGCCTCTTGTCAGCCAATTAGATAAGACAAGCCCCTCAAGGTAAGCAATGTTATTCATTTTTCAAGCAGACAAAAGTCCTCTCCTGTGAACGAAGAGAACGTTTGATTGGTGTGTTCAAACAACCCTGCGGATGACCGCCCGATGCTCGCGTCGGCTGTTACGCGAATTTGGCGTCAGCAGATCGGAATAAAAACATATTGGAATAGTTTTACGTTATAGGGCCCCATGTCAGTGCCTGACTGAGCTGTGTAGCCACAAACGCACTCAAAGAATAGATCTCGCAGCATATCAGGCAAGTCTGACGTGGTCAACGACGAGAGCAACCTGCACTCAGGTGTGGCCATCTTGCTAGATGAACGGATGGAAGCAGCGGCACAAGGGGCAAAGCTTGTCCATCATAGAGTTGCCTGGGCATGTTACTTCGCTAACGTAGTGCTTCTTCGTGGTTTTCTATTGATTTTTGACTGTGGGTGGCTGCATTTTATTGCACGTCTATCTCGCTAGTGCAATTCCACGCAGCAGAGAGCAGCGCAATGCAATTAAACGCTAATGTGTGAAGCAGCCTTTGCTGCCCGCGTTAAAAGCACATCTCCCCGATGCAAAACAAAACACAATAGTGCACTGAAGAGCGGTATGAGACACGAAACGTGCACAATCCTATTGAGTGTAGAATGGCGTGAGAGGAACAGTGTGAACCACCTCAAGTCGCAGATGGCGACATGAAGAAAGCTGCGTTTTGTCAGCCGCCACTTCATCAGGCCCCCGGGCAGCGAAGAATCTTGCAGGGTCCCATTCTCGCGGTTGTCGTGCTCCCTATTAAAACCCTGCGATGGTAGTTCTCTTCTCGTTCATCACAATAAACGTTCATTCAGTTTCATGTAGTTTCCCAGGGGTACTGTGGCTTGTAGGTGAGCCTTGCGAGGGCTTTTGTGTCTTGGTGTGCCTGGTTAGGGCTCCACGACGTGACATACAGACAGTATTCTAGGGTAAGATAAAGTTAGAAAATACCTTGTTCTCTTGTCGCAAAATCGTAACATACCATCAAATTTATTCGGGTCTTAACGCAGACGCTAGAGACACCACCAGCCTACAGCGAAGTAGCCCTGATGATTGCCTGCGCCCTGTTCGCTGGTGCGTGCGAGGCATCACCCGTGTTTCATACTTTGCACCTGAACAGCCTTCAACGGCTGACGCAAGTGTCACTGCATTTTCTTTGGAAGACCACCACCCGAAAGGTTTCTATAGGTAGCAGTCCTTCCTGGACAAGGAAAACGACGATGCCCTGAGAGACCTAACTGGGGTGATCGTTACGGTGTTCCAGGCCCTGTTGAGTCTTTTGTCAGAGGTATATGCTAGATCCGCTTCGAAATGACACCAACGAGAACATATTCACAAGTCGCTCAATTTAAATTGAACAGAAAAATAGATATGCTGATGTCATGCATGTTCATCTAAAGGTGCAGCTTTTTTATGTTTTGATATTGTCCCCTGAGAACAGCCACCTCACCCACACTGTTTTTTCTGGTTTACGATAGTGGACCGCACAGATGTGTACAAGACGTCTAATGTGCTAGGGGTTTGTTTCCATTTTAACGTGCTGTGAAATTCGTCGGACCGTATGGTACTGCAGAATGGTGGTATTCCCCCTCGTTTTCACATGCGCTATCAGACAGTGTATCTGCTAACGAGATTTCAGCTACCTCTGTGCAAGTCAAGTTGGATATGGATCACAACAAAAAACAAAAAGCTGAGTCCTTGGTCTGACAAAACTTAACGTTAGTGATGGGGAAAACTTTATAGCGCATTGACACTTTAGGACCATGTTCTCAATAGGAAAACAAATGCCCCAACTCAAATCTTAAAACAAGCTGTTCATACAAGATGCATAAAAATATTAGGTGCTGGAGAAAGTCAGTCTTTGGAAAGCGTTTATTTCACCAGACGATGGCAGGGAAATGGCTTTTCTTACTCGGCTCAAACGCTGGCTTTGTGCGTAGATCCATTGAACTTTTGATAAGGGAGGACGTAATGGTGCAGTGAGATCGGGTGCATGCTTAAATTCTTTCACAACACACTTCAATTGGCATGAAACATATATTTTTTGGTTCTCTGACACCTAAGTTATTTTTACCCGCAGCATGGTCCTCGAGCCTCAATTTGTGAATTTTTTGATGAAAATAGATTTCTAGTTCGAAATATGCGTTTCAGAAACTTTTTGCAAAGCGACTGAACCTCAGGCGTGTCGGATGGTTGGGATCTAATAAGCCAGGAGTGTAAGTTCCCCTGGTTTTGAAGCTCCTCAAGCCTTACAACATAACGACATTTCGGAGATCATCAACTGCATCAGGATTGCCAATGTTTGACTCTGTGGTTTGAGAATGAATGAGAAACATATATCTGAATGGATACAGGAGGATGCCTCGGTCCATTGCAGTCGCGCTAGGCTCAAGGTTCAACTGCGACATTAAGATAAGCGTGTTGGCGTGAGACACGAAACAGCACTACACGGCAGTGTTTGTATCAATGTGCTAGATGAACGGGCCTGAGGAGCTTGCAGTCTTCTACGAAATCAACAAACTTGGGAGGGATGTCTATCCGCACCAAAGTATCCCCTGCTTGTGTTCAGACAGACGGTTTAGAAAAAAGAAACCATTCATACACCTAAAATACTAAATCAGATGAACATTCGTTGCGATATTTTGGATGTTTCTGAATTTGTAAGAACTAAAAAGCTTTGAGGGTTGGTTTCATCAATACTGCAAATGTGCTAACAGAATACCTTTCATTTTACAGCTGTGTGGCGAGAGGTATTTGGACCCGGCGGTGGTCAGCAAGCGTCTGCTGCTTTTCATAAACTTGAAGCATGGCATCACGTTTTCTGCATTAAGCGTTTTGTTCGGCGTACATCGCACTAGCGCGTCGCGGATTTTCTATGCCCCTCTGGATGACCTGTAGGTCAGCACTCAAGTGTGGATCGGGTGGTTTTTAAGGGATGTGTTACAAGAATCAATGCCTTCCTCTTTACGTCTGAAGTATCCCAATTGTAGGGTTATTGTAGACTGTTCGGGAGACAGAATTGAGAAGCCACGTAAAGTCGTGGACAGGGTAAACTACTGGAGCAACTACAAGGGCGACTTAACACTGAAATTTTTAGTTGGGATCACCGCCATCCGGAAACATAACATTAGTTTCGAATGTGTTTGGTGGCAGGTTGACCGGCACGTACACGGTCGTCCACTTCCAATTTGAACACGGCTCCGGGCGGCCGGCGAGGCCGGCGCTCCGCGGAGCGCTGCTCGTGGGCACCGGGGTAACTAACGCGCCGGCGCACTGGCAGCCACAGGCGTGGCCTCAGCCGCCAGCACACACTAGTGCTGGCGCGCTGTAGCAGACGACGCGGCTGCGGCCAAGCCTGTGGCTGCCAGTGCGCCGGCGCGTTAGTTACCCCGGCGCCCACGAGCGGCGCTCCGCGGAGCGCCGGCCTCGCCGGCCGCCCGGAGCCGTGTTCAAATTGGAAGTGGACGACCGTGCCTGTGGCTGCCAGTGCGCCGGCGCGTTAGTTACCCCGGCGCCCACGAGCGGCGCTCCGCGGAGCGCCGGCCTCGCCGGCCGCCCGGAGCCGTGTTCAAATTGGAAGTGGACGACCGTGCCTGTGGCTGCCAGTGCGCCGGCGCGTTAGTTACCCCGGCGCCCACGAGCGGCGCTCCGCGGAGCGCCGGCCTCGCCGGCCGCCCGGAGCCGTGTTCAAATTGGAAGTGGACGACCGTGTACATCACCGTCAACTCTGGGTTGATTAACCTGCTGGAACCGGGGGATAAGATGATGATGGACAAAGGTTTTCCCCATGTAAAGTGCGACTTGGAAAGTAAAGATGTAACACTTGCCACCATTTGCAAAAATCAACCAGCAGATGAAAGAGACGTATAAGCTAGCATCTCACCGAATTCATGTGGAGAGAAAGCTCCACATGTATTATCTGCAGTGCTTAAGTTTTACGCATACTGTACTCCGCCGACCCATGGATGGCCAAAGCAGCCCGTATCTTATTTTGCTGTAGCGCTAGCTGAAAGACAAGGACAAGAGAAAGGCACATTTGACACATGGAATAGGGGTTTTTTGGTATGCGTAAAGCCCCTAAATAAAAATGTCATGAGTTACTCTGAACTTTGCCGCTTTCTCTCACGACTACCGCACCTCCTGAGAGTCAACCCTCCTAGTGGTCGAAGCGCCGCGGTCAGGTGCTAGCGCGCGCGTATTTTGGTCCGTAGCAGACGCCGGCGCCATGCCCGGGTATCGAAATCGCGCTTCCGATGGTTTCTGGCGGCGGAGTGTTGGTGAGAAGCATTTCGCTAGCGCTGGCACCGTTTACGTATTGCGGCGATGCCTAGCCTTGGTTGTGCTTATGGGTGCTACAACCGAGGAGGCGTAGCGGCTCGGCGGTAGAAATCTCGAGCCAGCTCGAGGGCCGCCTGCTTGCCGGGGACGGCTTCGTGCGCCTCAGTCCAAATTATTTGAATTTTTCTATTTACCTTTCTCTGGCCTATGATTCTGGCAGCTAAGGGCGAGATCCTTTCCTTGCTAAAATTTTATATGGCAGTTTTGCTGTCACTGATCACAAATTTGGCGTCCATTCCAGCTCGAGCTAACGCGATCGCAATTTCCTCGGCAACATCTACGTTCCGCCCGCGCAGAGTGGCAGCTGTGACGGGATTACCCCGGCCGCTGACGGCCGTTGCCACCGTAAAGCCGCGGCGTCTACATAGGCCCGCCCATGTTCCGAAATTTCGCCGAATGTAATTTGTAATGCTTTGGCTCGTTTTTGCCTCCTGTCTTTGTTATGTTCCAGGTGCATGTTTTTGGCAGGGGGGGGGGAGATAATCAGATTTTTTCTGACTTCCCTATCTACCTCCATGATAGAGCGTATAAGCCGACTGAACGAGGACGTAGAAAGAAACAGATACATAAAGACATCACTTCACTTTCAATTATATACTTTATTTTCGCATGCATCGATATATATGTACCGTACGAGTGGAAACACACGTGACTGGAAAAGAAAACATTCAGTAGTACATATCGATGAACCGTACTGGTGTGCAAGGCATGGTGAAAACATATACTGCAGTGGTTACAAAGATAGACCGAGAAACCATATCTCCTTTTCAGATAGCGACACTGAAGGTTTGCTCACGCACCTTTACTGTATTTGTGCAATTTCGTAGGCTTCCACTATCTCTCTTGTCATCCTGCTTTGAGCCCTGTACAGAATGGAAGTACTTTCAAACATGGCTTTGCAGGAACAATCTCGCCAATGAATACCCAAATGACCCGAGATTACTCTAGTGATATTAAATCGATGCTCTTTTAATCTCTCATTGATGTATCTGCCAGTCGTTCAGTCGCGCTTATACACTCTATCGTGGATTCTAGCCAACTAGCCCGCCAACTTGTTTTAACCTATCTACCTCCTCCCTTTATCTGGCCCTCTATGCGGATTTATTCCAACTTTAGTCAATATGGCTCTTCCTGTCTCGTGGTGCTAAGTCTCTCAATTTGAGAGGTTCGCACCGCTTCCGCCAGTTCTGCCCATGTGTTGTGCACCCCTAGAGCCATCAGTCTCTCTGTTGGTGTGCACATGGGCAGTCCCAGCGTTCTTTTTAGGCATTTTCTCATTAGAGTATAAATATTTTTTCGTTCCAATACTTTCAAATCGAGATATGGCGTTGCGTAGCTCACCCGGCTGAAGATGTGCGCCTGTATTAGTTTAATCAAATTTTTCTCCTTTAACCCTCAGCCTTTGCTGGCCACCCGCCTAATTAGGCTCAGTGTCTGCATCGCGTGATTCTGCAGCCTCTTGACCGTCTCGTTATTATGGCCGCGTGACTGGAGATTCAGACGAAGAATCAAGATTTAGTGGAATCCATAAGTGCTGATATTAAGGGTTTCGGGAATCATTCCGAAATTATCCTATTAGGTGACATAAATGCCCACCTACAGGACCTAGATGACTATAACGACGACAACGGGAAGTCAATGCTAGATGTTTGTGACCAACATAATCTTGTTATCGTGAATACAGGGCCTAAGTGTGACGGGCAAACCACGTGGGAAGTGGGAAATCGGCAACAGACCAGGCTGCACCTAGAATATTTTGGAACCACAAAAACGTATTAGGCAGGAAGTCTGGAACAATGCAACAACATATCCAAGACGAAAATAGAAACAAACTGGAAGGGAACGCGGCATTAAATTACATCCGAAAAATAACAGCCAAATGTTTTCAAGACAATGACGAGGTCTTACTTGAGGAAAAAAAGAGTATGACACACAACCCGACGGAAAAAGAGCTATGCTGACAAATTTCAACTGGAAGACTGGCGTAATCTACCACCCCGTTCCAAAGGGGACGTTCATAGCATCCATCCATCAAGCATAGGTAGCGGTACAATGTAGGTAGAGAAGGTTTGAGGAAGAAAAGGAAGAATAAGGAGATGCATGCGAGAATGCTAGAATGAAAAGCATGCATAGCATACCTGATTAAGTCAAGCAGGCTAGCTGAGTGTTTGTCACTGTCCTGTTTTGAAGGAAGTGTCAAGAAATTATCATCATAAGCATCGCATCGTGACATTTGTCATGGACGGATCGATGTTATGAGCGTCCCCTTTGGAACGAGGCAGTGGGTTGCGCCACCAAGCTCTTGCTCATCGTCATCATCAGTTTGGTTACGCCCACTGCAGGGCAAAGGCCTCTCCCATACTTCTACAACTACCCCGGTCATGTGCTAATTCTGGCCATGTTGTCCCTGCAAACTTCTTAATCTCATCCGCCCACCTAACTTTCGCCGCCCCCTGCTACGCTTCCCTTCCCTTGGAATCCAGTCCGTAACCCTTAATGACCATCGGTTATCTTCCCTCCTCATTACATGTCCTGCCCATGCATATTTCTTTTTCTTGATTTCAGCTAAGATATCATTAACTCGCATTTGTTCCCTCACCCAATCTGCTCTTTTCTCATCCCTTAACGTTACACCTATCATTCTTCTTTCCATAGCTTGTTGCGTCGTCGTCAATTGCTATTATTAATTACTATTATTATTAATATTATTAATAGCTCTTGCTATTATACTACCTAATGTCCTACCTAAGTTAAAACATAAGAAAAACCCATGAACTCCCATAACCAAATTTTCTGATCCCCTATTACGAACTTTGCTTTTGGACGTCTCCGTTTTTTGTCGTTTCCCTACTTTTCTTCCACAAATCTTCCAGTCGACTCTTGCTAATCTCTATCGCGGACATGTTTACTTTTCCAGTGCTCTCGCTGAACCCAAGGGCTTCAAGGAATGCAGTGGTGCGTAGATCGACCGCTGGGCAGACGTCATTCTAATTTTCACATTCACATTCTTCACATTCATGCAATGTGACATGCGCGCCGTGTAGCGTCAGTACGTGCAAACTTTTCATTGCAGTAGCATCGTATTCCACCAGGTGGCCCGACATGTTGCATTCAGCAGCTGCGTGCTGCATGTAGCTCAAGCAGGCAAGGTGGTGCCAATAAAGCATCGCCGTCATCATCAACAGTATCGTAATGTGCCACGGGTCAAAGGATGTGACATGTGCGCCGCGTAGTTCCGTACCTGTGTTTACTTTTCCGCAGACGTTATGACGCCTCCTCGCAAGATACGAGCCACTGATGAAGAAGCGAATCGTCGAGCTACGCGCGCGGCTGCGACCAGGCAACGTCGGGCTAAGCAGACCACTGTGCAGAGAGCACGACAAGCCACCGCTCGCTGTCGACGCTGGGCGGACAGTTCATACCGCTATCGTGAAAACGACGTGAACAGTCTTCCCCGCCAAGACCATGTAGTGGGCGGTGACGAAAATGAAGCTCCTGTGTAGCCGCTCCTCCAGCTTGCGCTGTGACTGTGCTGCGTGTGCATAGGCCTCTGACCTTTTTTGACGTACGGGTATTCAAACTTTCGAATGAGAATTAAATTGCCTCTGCTGTTTTGGATTTGCTGTGCAGAGGCCTCAGCTTACGCAGAGGGCAGATAACTTGTATTTCGTGATTTCCACAAATTAAAATAAGAATTGTTCCCATTTAGGCATAATATGCCCAGCTTTGTTCTCTCCATTTATTATATGACCAGTCTCGCCCTGTTTCCATTCATTTAAAGCGATATGCGCTAGTGCAGCATCACAGTTCCGTCCTTCAATGAGCACAATATGCCGGGTAGGACTTCTACAAAGACTAAATAATACTTAAAGGGACAATAAACAATATATATTTAGGTCGAGCTAGATAAGTTGAGTCTACCTCAACGATCGAGGCTATGATCGTTTTCTTTACGAAAACTTGCAATGACAGAAAATTAGCTACGTCAGCTACCTCAGCTAAAACGCAGAGAAAAGGGGGTGCATTCGACGCCGCGCCCGACGTTACCAGTAAAACGAGCGTACAAGACCATGCAATTGCCGCCGCCACATTACATAGCGCGCCTTTTTCAGCTGATCCTTTGCAAACGCGTATGACGTGACGCCGCCGTAGTCGCCGGCATTCAACACATTCCCTGTGCTGACCCATTTCTTTTCGACTCCTCCTCCCAGATGAAGAACAGATTCCGTCACGCACGAAGGTGGCAGCAACATCCGCTCAACAAAACTTGCTACCACAGAACTTTTATTGTGTCAGGCAAACATCGCTTTTACGGCAACTTGTGGCGTAGTCCACGCTGCTCCCAAAGAATGCTGCGTTCGGGTGGCACACGCGCTGACTCGGCCACCGGCGGGATCAGTCGATGGGGACGAGGGACGCTTCACCAAGCAGTCATTTGGTGAATCGGCGGCGTCCGCGACCGGCCGGAAGACGCTGCTTGCCGCCGCCTGCAGCGCCGCCACGGGTGCTCGACTTGGTTCCAGGTGGCCTCTCGGCAGCAGTTTCGCCTGGTTGGCAGTCGACGGCGGCCTCCTCTCTGTCCTGTGGCGACGCGTGCTCACTGCAGAGCTCCGAGCGCGCTCCATCTGCAGGAGTCGCGGCACGCTCGGGGCCGTTGGCGTTGAGGCTTCGGAGCATCTCGGCGCTGTAGACCAGCCGAGGCGTCTGTGGCGAGCTCCTTGCGGCCTCCTGCACGTCGTTGGCAGGCGGAGCTGTGCTGAGCCCGAGGTTTGCGGCCGCCTCCAGCAATCGCGAGAGCACGAGCTCGATGGGGTCCGGCTCCTCGGGCTGGTAATCTCGCGACGTCTCAGATGTCGGAGGCGTGCTCGCACGCGACCGCGTCCACACCCTGGACGCATGGCATCGCACGACTTGAGCGCCCTGCCCGGCCTGTGGACGCGCGTTCGCTCCGCGGGGCCCTGGCTGCAGCGTGCCATCTCGCGTCGCTGGCGGTGGAGTGCTCGGCAGGAGACCGCGCCTCGCGACGTTCGTCTCCCGGTTCGCCGCCGGTCGCCCGGGTCTTGGCCTGCGTTGGTTCTGAGGCACCTCGTAAGAAAATTCCGGTACCGCCCACGGTGAAAACAGCGGCAATGTGGGACAGGGCCACCGGACGTAGTAGTACGGCACGGGCTCGGTCGGCAGAGTGGGTCCGGGTGTCCAAGGGAAGGTAGACGGAAGACCGAACAACTCCTGCAGGTAGGCCGCGCTCATAGGATCGTCGAACCCGCCCGGCGGCTGCTGCTGGCCTCCGCGGTGAAACACGCGTCCCCGCTGAGACGGTCGGCGACCGCCGCCATCCGAGCGCCCCGGCATGAGCTGAGGTCTTCGCGAGCGCTCACCTGTCGCGGTCCCGCTGTGGTCCGAAATCTGGAACGACGCTCCGCCGAGTTCGATCGCCTTGAGCGTGCGCCGCATGCTCGGGTGCCAGCAGGGCGGTGCGCGTGAGCGCTGAGCTAGGCCCACTCGGAGCGCGCACGGGCCGAGACGATTAGAGGAAAACGAAGACTGCAGAGGATGATCCCCTCGCGAAATTCGTAAGCTTCATCTGTCTTCATTCCTTAAGCTATTCAAAATTATGAATAATGCTTCTTTTTAGATTCGTTTAATCCTTTTTTATTAAGTCGCCCGATTCTTAGTCAATCCTCCAAAGTGGGTATGAGCCACTTGTAGAGGCAAACAAACAAACCTCACCCGATTGTTGACAAATCCGCCCTGTGGGTATGAGCCACTGGCAAAGGGGACGTAGAGGCTCTTTATTAGAAAAACGGAGATTTTTGCTGGCGTGTATATACAACCAATGCGTGCTACTCGGTATGTAGGGATGGAAAATGTGATTAAAAGATTCCAGAGGAAAAGCAACCCTGCCGCGTTAATCCCGCTAAGTTGGACATTGGGTGGCTTACGCTTTGTCGAGCGCTTGTCAACAAAGTTCCAAGGACATTATTAAGCTTCAGGAAAAAATGTTCTGCTTACCTCAGTATGAATGGTGCAATGAAATAGTTATAGAAACAAGTTATGGCTCTTACAAAAACAGAACGTCCTAATACGTGCACATAATTCCTCCGGCGCATTACTAATAAACAGGGAAGCCGGAATTGAAGGTATTGTAGAGTTTCATACAGTATAGACAGCCATGATTGGCACTGTAGTTTTCGTATTGGATGACAACTCTCAAGCGTAAAACGCACGACTTAAATGGCAAAAAGAAACAATAAATGCACATTTCTTATTTATGGTGACGAGGTCAGGGGGAACCCACAAATGAAGCCGTTCAATAAGCCGTGCCTATCACCATGGCTAAAGATAATGAAAGACTACGATGCGGAGTACAAACATCATATGTCGATTTTTCATTTCTTGCGTTACACAGTAAAAGGTTACTCTGGTTTACGGAATAACCTACAGGTAATTCGTGACTGGACACTTTTCCATTATTCAAGAATAGCAACAGCCTGTAAAAAAGAAGAAAGAAAAAAATTACAACAGCTTTCCTATTTAGAAAACATACCACTCAGTACAGTGTATACTTATTGACGTCTAACGAGGAATCTAAATGCGAATTTCTCGGTATTATGAAAACGAATAACTCTGAAGTTGAAAACAAACTTACCAGTTCAGTCAGCAAGACGCGCCCTCGTGCAAAGCTGTTCCCGACTTCTTGTAGACACAGCACGATGTTGAATTGCATATCTGCTAGTTTTCCGTACTTCCATGTGTGCCTATCGTCGTTTTAGGTGCATGAGCCCAACCACGTGTTTGCAGGGTTGCTCGGGTGGCTGCGCTGTGCTAAAAGTCGAACCACCTGTGAACAGCGCGGAGTCCTCAATACTTACGAACGCCTGCTTCACAAACCAGTTTACGAAGTGCACTGAACGCGATTGACAGAAAACTGCGCGACCGTCAGTTAACTTGCAGATCGCGTTTGTCCTCCGTTTTCATGGAACGTGCATGTGCGACCTGACTCGCAGAATTTCAGTTCACGCGCTCGAAGCCAAAATCCAACGCGAACGGAGCAAACCACAGTGAGTGCTCACTATACTCGCGTCCGTGTAGCTTTATGAACATCGACCAACAGCGCAGGTACCGGAGCTGTGATTTTTCGCATGAGATCAGTGGCGAAGCCACGGGGTAGTACACCGGGCATGCCCAACCCCATCCTTGAATTTCCTCTGTTAATATGCGGCCTGCCCAGCGCCCCGCGCCTTCCACCCTCCTCCCAATTGGCGTAGCCAGGAGGGGGGTTCAGGAGCTCGAAACTCCCGCAAAATTATCTGACGAACCCCCGTTCCTTCCCCCTTTCCCGCGGAACAGAAAGTTTCAGCAGGTGGGCTCCGAAAGAGTGACATGGATGGCAAGGAAAGCTTGAATGTTAAAGCAAGGCGAGAGCTTTTGGCGATCCGAAGGTGGGAGGGAGGGAGGCTGTTGCCATGGGGGCGATCCCCTCTGCCATGCACAGAACATTGCGGGTCCACTAGTGGCGCGCCTCTACCTCATGCCGGATCGTGTTAACCAAAAAGCTTGAGGGGGGATCAGGGCTAAGCATTCCACAAACAAATAAAGATGGGAAGAGCGCGTGAATAAAATTTGAAGGCATTCTTGCTCCCCATCAGGCCGTCGTGTCGTCGAAGAGCTTCTCAATTGTGGTACTGGACCGAATCATCGACCACGCTGTGCGGAACAAAATACTGCGGCTTGCTTGTCTAGGAAATGCATAATAAGCAACCTTTTATTTTTATTTTATTTTATTTCCCTCGTCTCTGACTCCCATTATGTTAATAAACTTGAGAAGAGCTTGCTGTTAGGCTAGTTTGTGCACGCTGTTAAGAATCAAAACCGGGAAAAAAACGGGACAAGAAAAAAAAAAGAGACCTACAGAACGCTGATTTGCGCACGGCAAAATACATTAAGGACGGGGTGCTGGGCCAGGGAAGCTACGAAACCGCCACAACAAACAAGCGGGAGGGCAGGTAGGTGAATAGCCTCCAAGTCTACACAGAAAGAGAAATATTAACAAAGAAAAGATGAGACACCCACCCAAACGTAGCTAATTGCTACAAAGGAAACCCACACGGGTTCATCGAAAAAAAAAGAAAAGCCTCGCAGTTGAACAAAAATTCGTCTTGGTCCGGGACCCTGAACCACCGCCTACCCGGTCAGCCGCTGCACCATCTTACCTAAACGGGCGACTAGCAGATAGTAGTGCGAACTCGAACTTATCAATCACTCGAAGCAAGTTACTTTGACGTAATTGTTCTACGGAAACTCGCAACGTGCAGAGAAGTAATTAATAACGGGAAAATGAGACATCCACGCAATCTTAGCAATTGCTACAATGGAAACCGAAACGGTTTCCTTGAGAGAAAAGCCTCGCAGGTGAAGAAAAATTAATCTTAGTCCAGAACTCGAACTCGAGACAACCGCATCAAGAACAGCGTCTCGTCACTGCCCAATCGCTCAACACCAGACGGTCGTGGCCCATCGCCTAGCTCAGGCTCACTTATCCCGTCATAACACGTGCTGCTTGCTGCGGAGAGCGCACCCTAACTAAACATCACGGCAATTTTCAGAATAGATGGGTATCAGCAAACACGACTTTCAAATCTCCCGGAGCTTATTTTACTGCGAGCTACGGGCGCCGTAATTTTCACAAAGGCTTAGGAAGCAGCCCCACCTCGGACTGTCTGCTTCGATTCCCAAGCGTTATCAAATAACAGCATGCTTCGCGTGATGACTACAGTATCATAATTGCAAGCTACTTCCAAACATCCCTTCAAGCAAGTCGGACAGCTGGTCACCTAAAGTGAGTGAAACTTGCATATGATGCTATCGAAGTTGTAGCGCAAATCTTCGTTACTCTATTTTTAAATCGGGAATAGTACAGTATGCCCACAGCGCCAAAAGCGCGACTGAGTGATAGGCAGCTTGCGAAATAGTGCTCACCCTCTTCCGTACGTAGCCGTGGCCATATGGCCCCATTTTTAGCCCTTTTCCTTTTTCCAAGTCATGTACCAGCTAGGTCATCGAGATAGGTTGAGTGCATTAATTCTTATACGAAATTCTTGTTTTTTTTTAATATCATCATTTTTAAAGTTAGCGTAAGGACGATAGCCTTATTTATGCGATGTGTCTGCACGTCTTAGCAACAAAAACCTTTTGTCAGAAGTTAAGCAAAGTTTTGTTTCGACAACGCAAATGGGTGCAGCCGCGTTGTTGAATCATTCTCGACCGAAAGTGAGTGAAACTTGCATCATATGATACTATCGAACACACACACACACACACACGCACACACACACACACACACACGTCCTCAGAAATCCACCCCATGCTGAGCGGCATCTTGTTCCCATCTATCTGAAAAGGTTAAAAAATTTTCTAAGACGCCGGCACTCTTAGACTTCGCTCGAAGCCCTTTGTATGATATTCTACAGGTTTCTCCGCTCAGTTTAATCCAGGCGCCCTGAAAATTTATCCCAACGCAACGTGAATTAATCCGCCTGCCAGCTGATTAAATCCTTGCCCCAGCCACGTTAATCCTAGTCCCAGTCATTTTAGTCCTAGTATCAGTCAATTAACTGTTCTTGGAAATTGATTGAGGAAGTAATAAATATTGCAACAAGTCGTAAGAGGCGTCCTAAAGGCGGTCTATTGACGACATCAATGCCTTGGGGTCAGCCCTACCCTAGAGCACAGCTTCCACACTAACAGTGTCGTCATTCCCGCTTCACAAACACTTGCTTGGAGTACATCACTCATTTGCTTATTTTCGAGCCGCGTGTCCGAGTGACATGAGTGACTCACATAAGTGTGTCACAATCGTGACGCACATTACGCCATTTGGGTTGCATCATGAGATTCCATTTCCTTCCCTATCGTCATGCATATCTATCGAAACGGTTTGCAAGGGTTAAAGGCTTGCACACCATTACTCAGCCACTTGACATAATCACTAAGTGACTAATGATAGTTCTCTAAGCTTGTGCCTTTTCATGCACCGCTATGCTCACAACATGCACATCAAACGAAACGGTTCCAAGAGTGCAACTGCTTATTATTGAGTCACATGATTAAGTGACTAGGGGCTCAATCAACGTCACTACCGTCGTACCCAAGCTACGCTCTCGTAACCTATCGACATGCAGATAAAATGAAATGTCTTTCAAAGGGTGACAACGTGCTCACTATAACTTTGTCAAATGACGTCTTCACTAGTTATTCAAGTGACGTGGCCATGGTTTTAATGCGAAAGCATTACATGTCCCATGAAGCAGGAAAGCTAACGTTGTAAGCAATGAGTGGCACCAAAAATCACCATCAGTAGTGACGTCATCAGCTTCTTGTATGTCGTCAGTACTAATACAGAATTAGGTCATAACAAGTTACCCCCGTATTCAAAAATGCATCTTCACTTGAAGCCCATGGTTGACTGGATATAAATGATGCCTAGTGTGAAGGCGTCCAAGACACTCATTGCGTTTCCTTTGGTGCGTTCATGACATGCGTCATTTAACCAAGAAAGCGTGGGCTTCAAGTAAAGATCCTTCTTGAAGTTAAGGTACTTTTCTGAATACGGGGGATAGAGCAAGGTGCGCCTGTCCGTGTCTAGTCTCTTGTCCGTGTCTTATCTTGCGCCTGAAACCATTTCTAGCCATGAACCAACTAGCTCGACAGCAGACGTTACTAGAGTAAGGTGAATTAAGGAGGGATAAAGTGAATGAAGGTAAATAAAGTGGATTAAGGTTAGTATAAATTTGAGGAAGGTGGATCAAAGTGGCGTCAGGGGGATTAAGAGGATTAAGGCGAAATAGAGATTAAGGTTCATGCAAATTAAAACAAGGTGGGCTGAGGTAGAGTTGTGAAGGACACGTGACAATGAATGACGTCAAGTGTCACGCACGTAACCAATTAATTAGAGAAGTGTTAATGCTTGTGCATTCAAATTATGCAAGAATACTTACAACATTTGCAGAATCCTAACGCGAACTTTCTTCATAGAAGGTGCGTTAAAATTTGCATGCGCCTTATTTTCGTAACTAATTCTACTGAGACTCAAAACTGAAACCAATTTTTACTTAAAGAAAAGATCAATGTAAGGTAGCTAGCAACGCTGTTATCGTACGAATAAAGCGACGCTCCGAGACACAAGGAATGCCTGGAATGCCTTCCCGCAGACCATGATTTTGCGAGCATCCAGAAGTGTGGCATTTTTATTGCATTCAATGTAACTGAAGATGACTTTCTGTGGCCGGTAGACAGCGAAAAGAAGATGCCGTCGGACTCCGATAGCCACTAGCCGCTAAGATTCAGCTGCACGTGTGCGTGCCTTTGTATGTTCCATAGCATCGTTTCAACACGGTACGTACGCGCCGACTCAGGTTTTGTTACTTGATGTGCGCAATAGAAGCGGCAAGAAGTCATTCTTTTATATGTTTGGGCGGAAATATAACTCCGCGTTATCATCGCTGGCGCGATAGGAACTTGCAAATACGTAGGTGACTGTCAATTTTTACCCAAATGTGCACTCTCCTAACCTGTCGACATGTATATCAAAGGAAATGTGTATGAAGCCCTTGCATAAACTGCACCTCTTAGTATGTGACTTGGCGTGAATCACCAGTGACTTAATAATTTTCCTAAATAATCTCGAGCAACCAGTCACAATCTGGAAATCATTTCTTTTGATTGCATATTGGTAGGTTGGAAAAGTGCACGATTGAGTATGACTAGGGTGACATCGCATGAGTCACTTGAGACCACGTCATGTCACTGAGTGATAGCGAGCAGTTACTTGCCTTTTGAAAATTGTTTACTTTCATATGCGTGCCGGTATATTCGGAGGGTGCATGTTTGAGTACGACCGTGGGGACGTCGCGTGAGCCACTAGTGCCTTAAAGGGCCCCTCACAAGGCCCTATAGCAAATTTTGGTTATACGCTGGAAGTCGTTACGTGTCCTCTAGGGAGCGTTCTGCCGCAAAAAATTTTCAAATCGGCTCATTAATAGCCCAGATAGAAATATATCAGTGCCGCGAACACATGAATTTAGTGGGCGGGCTCCACTGCCAAGCAAGACGCCCTCTCCACTCGCCTCGTGTAGCCTTCGCAAACGAAATTCCTTCCCTGCGTTCTGCCATACCAGACCTCGAGGATCGCGTAACGCATACGTCACAGGCCCCGCCTTCATTTTTTTTTCTCCTCGCTTTTTTTCCCGGAGCTACGCATTTCCTCTGACGGCGTCGCGCGCGAGCTGTTGTCTCGTTCGCGCAGCGCACGATTTTGCGCGCTGTGCACAAGGAAACATGACTAGCGGTATAATTCAGTGCTACACGAATGCCGAGGCCGAACAAGCGAATCGCAGGGCATGATCATGCGCTGGAGCACGATAGAAAATGGCATATTTTCGGTACCTGCGCGCGTGACCGCACGACCGGTGGAGCAAGCAGACGAAGCGGAAGTACATTTCTCTTGTTTCGGTGCGAAGTAAAACAAAAAACACGCAGACATTCCGTTTGTGTGTTTTATTATTTCTCTGAACTTCAATTCGTGAATTCAAGCAACAGATCGCCCGGATAACCGATGTTATCGACGTCACACTGCGAACACGACTACGTAGGTGCAGCCACACAAGTACGTCATCCTCCGGCTTGGATTGCGGCGGCCGCGAGGAGAAGGAAATACGGCGTTCGGTTAGAAATTTCACATCTGTCCGCGGCGCGTAGCAATGAAATACTTTGAAGACACGATGGTTATCGCTCAATGTATGCTCTGCGCTTGTCAACTCAAAATGGCCAGACCTGGTAAGGGGCCCTATATTAATGTTACTAAATAACGTCGACCAGGCAGCTAGAACCTGTAAACCATTTCGCTGGATACGCAAAATGCATGTCACTAAGTTCGGAGAGTGGTTGCTGGGGTACGACCGTAGTGACGTCGCGTGAGTCACGAGTGATCACGTCATGTTATTGACTGATAGTGAGCAGCTTTTTATGCTTTGAAAGTTATACCGTTTGATCTGCATGTCCAAAGGTTAGGAGAGGGCATGCTTGGGCAAAAACCGTAGAAGGATCAAGTGAATCACTAGTGATCTCGGCATGCGACTGAGTGATCGTGAGCCCGTTGTTACCCTCTAAATCTCATTTCTTTTGATATGCATATCGGTAGGTTCGGGCAGTGCATGCGTATTAAAAACCACGGTGATGTCACGTGATTCATTAGTGACCGCGTCATTTCACTAGTGATAGTGAGCAGATTGTTACCCTTTGAAAGACATTTCATTTGATATACACGTAGGTAGGATATGAGAACGCAGTTTGGGTACGACGGTGGTGGCATTGATTGAGCCACTAGTGACATTGATGTGACTAAATAATAAGCAGTTACACCCGCCGCGGAGGCTAAGCAGATATGGTGTTGCGCTGCTAAGCAAGAGGTCGCGAGATCGAATCCCGGACGCAGCGGCCGCATTTCGGTGGGGGCGAAATGCAAAACTGCCCACATCCCATATGCATTGAGGGCACGTTAAAGATCCCATGGTGGTGAAAATTATTCCTGAGTACCCCACTACGGCGTGCCTCATAATCAGGTCGTGGTTTCGGCACGTAAAACTTCAGCCTTCCAATAGGGTAATGGTGTGCAAGCCTTTACCCTTGCAAACCATTTCAATAGAGATGGATGACGATAGGGAAAGAAATGGAATGTCATGATACAACCGAAATCGCGTAATGTGCGTCACGATTGTGACTCACTTATGTGAGTCATTCATGCCACTCGGTAACGCGACTCGAAAAGAAGAAAATGAGTGATGTACTCCACGCAAGTGTTTGTGAAGCGGACATGACGACACTGTTATTGTGGAAACTTTGCTCCTATAGGGCTTACCCCAAGGCCTTGATGACGTCAATAGACGGACTTGAGGACGCCTCTTACGACTTCTTGTTGCAATATTTATTCCTTCCTCAATTAATTTGCAAGAAGATTCAATTGACTGATACTAGGACTAAAATGAATAGAACTTGGGACGTGTAAATGTCATCATAAAAATCAAACGTTCTATGAGCTTCCCAAACTGCTTCGGCTGTACAGAAAATTGTGCTCAACTTGTACTTGTAGAAAAAGGGTCCTTTCAAAACATCTTCACCGAAGAGCTGACACACCCGCCGTGGTTGCTCAGTGGCTATGGTGTTGGGCTGCTGAGCACGAGGTCGTGGGATCGAATCCCGGCCACGGCGGCCGCATTTCGATGGGGTGAAAGGCGAAAACACCCGTGTACTTAGATTTAGGTGCGCGTTAAAGAACCCCAGGTGGTCAAAATTTCCGGAGTCCTCCACTACGGCGTGCCTAATAATCAGAAAGTGGTTTTGGCACGTAAAACCCCATCATTATTAAAGAGCTGACAGGTTAAGAACACAGGCATTTTGTTAAATGTATGTGGCTGCAAATGAGGTAAAGTTAAATGTGGCATAACTTTCAACGTAAATGAGTCTGTTATCGAATTTCCAGGCTTCTTTGATGATACCAATATGTGCATTACCACTTGAAGTCTGGGGCCCTATAACGTAAAACTACTACATTATTTTTTTATTCCAATCTCCTGACGTCAAATTTGCGTAACCGCCGACGCAATTGAGCGTCGGGCGGCGATACGCAGGGCTGTTTAAAGAGACCGATCAAATGCATTCTTTGTTTATAGTAGGTCTCTTTTGTTTGCTTTAAAAACGACTAACATTGCCTACACTGAGCGGCTTGTCTTGTCTAATTGGCTGATAAGAGGCGAGGAGCACGGCTCAAGTGGAGAGGGATTCGATGGGGCCGAGCCAGTGCACGGAAAATTGATAACCGGCTGAAGAGGGTGATGCGGCGTCTGCGATTGGTCCGCTTTCCGTTACTTAGCTTGGGGTGGCTCGTCGAAACTCGCGGCGGCATGCAACGGAAGGTTAAGAAGGCCTCTAAAAATCAGCAGCAGCGTAAGGTTGACTGAGCGAGGTCGTAAACGTGCCGAAAGTGCTCGAAAACGTTACACAGTCACGCAAAAAGTATTATTGTACGCAAATAAACCCTTGCTCTCCGGCAGGTGCGAGTAGTCAGTGCCTGAGCGATCGGTGGCAGCCATCTTTTATTCCTTTGAGAAAGGGACAGCGTACGGCTATTCCGAGAAAAATTCAGTTTTGTTCGGCATATTAATGCATCTTTAACGCGTACACGTCACTTTGACGCGGCGAGTTTTCGCGGTTTAATGACGTCGCATGACAAGCAGGTGCAGTAGGTGTAGCCCGAACACTTTTGACCAATAGCCGAGGTCTAATGGCGAAAAGGCGTCGAATCAGAAATAACAATTTTTCTTTTGTTCTTTGCAGTCATGCATAATCAGTGTGGTCACATCGTATCACATGGGGAGTTACCGCGGTTTTCGTGACGTCGCATGAAACACAGGCGAAGTGGGGGTGGTTAAAAAAACTTGTTGGCCAATAACGGAGGGATGATTGCAGAATTAGAATAGAAAAGTTTGGAATAGCTTTACGTTATAGCGCCCCTGGACTCCCTTGTAAAGAAATGCACTACTTACGAATTTGGTTATGTGCGGAAAATACGAAACAAAATAGAGGCTCCTTGCTTTGTCCACAGGATGGGGAACCTTGCCCTTGATTTCCTCCGACAAGGGTGGCAAGATCAAAATGAAGTTTGAATAACAGAATGAATGTGCGGTAACAATGCCAGACGTTAGCGTCTTGTTAATAGCTAAAAAAGGCTAGTAAATCAGGACGCTTTTACAAATGAAGTACCTGCATTTGATGCCGAATAGCTTCCAGAGGGAGTGCTTCCACGAAGCACCATCACTGGTGGTCCAAAATTTATCAAATAGTCCTGCCTTTTCAGCTAGGATTGTGGCTTCCAGGAAAATGTTTCATAGCATAGGTGCCTTAACATTTACTTGGATAGTCAATAAACGAATTATTTTGTCCACTTTCCTGCAAATATGAAGTATTACATGGTGAGCAACACAGAACATAGTAAATTGGGAGCTAGGTATCCCTCTGAAGGCAAAACACTCGCAACGTAAATCACTCTTGCAGTAAAAGGCATGGCGAAATTCACTACTATGCGTTGTCTGGAGACACAACAATACGTGAAAAGAAAATATGCAAAACTTGAACGCTGCAACCTTTCAGTCTGACTCACCCACCTTGAGATGGCTGAAATATGACGATGACGCCATGGCCACTTGTTGCTGTCTTCGTACTATCCTACGTAAATGAACCAAGATCCACAAAGCCAGTGAGCTCGCCAAATGGTTTCATCTTGATATTTTCTGAAAGCTTGATTTAATCGAACACAAGTCCACCGTGAAGACTAAACTGATCCCTGTTCCAAGCCTACTCCTTCAGAGGTACAAAAACATTGGTTGAACGCAAGGAACAGGATCATGACCAGGGCTCAACCTGGTGATGATCGGGCTCTTCGAATACCTCTCGAAGATAGAAGACCTCAACCATATGGTTTACGCATACCAAATCATCATGTGGTGCTCCGGTTGGTCGGACGGCTTTATCGAATCCGTTCTGGAGGAGGCAGTGGAAACCGCCGAGTACCTCGACCACACGGGCCTCAAACGCTCCTCCGCCGAATCGGAGCTGTTGCTGTACTGTCCAAACGACAAGGCAAAAGTCCCAAGGTTTGGAAACCCCCGACCAAGCCGCACGTCATCGTCCGCACCAGAGACGGTCGCCCCATCCCCAGGGTCGTCTCCATCCGAGTCCTAGGAATGACAATCCATTCGGGCGGATCAAGCATTCAAATGGTCCACAAAGTGATGACAAAGACGGACAAGGCGATACGACCCGTTCGCAGAGTGGCCAACCGTCCGCACGGCCTCAAAGAAGACAATTTGCTACGTCTCGTACACACGTTCGTCCTATGTCACTTTACCTAGGTCACAGCCATGCACAAGTGGAAACAATCGGCACGTGACAAGCTCAATACACTTAACCGAAAGGTAGTGAAGCGGGCCCTCGGGCTCCCAATTACCAATCTCGGTTCATTTTCCATATCGCCTCATTCGCACCCACTACGGCTCTTTGTACATGACTGTCACGTACAGGCACCTCCGGCACCGTGCACACCACGATCTGCACGTGAGGGAATAGCTCGCGCAAGTCGTCCACCCCCTTCGCCAAGCACTGGGCTAGTCCGGCCCCTTTCCTGTTTAGGACGTCATTTAGCCCACCTGCTACTGTGGCGAGGTTCCGCACGTGGGCATTTTCGGTGAGCTTTTCTTTTGATCGGTCCATGACAGAACCTAGTGTCCGCCCTGGAAATGCCCTACCACTACTCTTTTATCGCCTTTCACCCTCTCCACAATTGCTTCCGAGCAAGTAGCCAGGTTTGAGCCGCCAGCGATTATCACCCTTTCAATCTCTTCTACCTCTCCCTGTTACCCTTTGTCCTTTTCCGCGTGATTCGGACTTGACAAGGGGAATTGACCGCAGCACTCCTGCTTTTTTGTGTGGCGGCCTCAAGGTAGGTGCTGCTTTTTCGAGCTACCCCCTCCCCACATTGCACGCTTTCCACGTACTTTGCTAGCACTCCCTCACCTGTCACGTCGAGGGAATGTGTTCCATTGTCACGCACATTCTCTTTCACAATGGGGGCCCTGTTCTGCTTTTCCCCGGTTGCTTCAAGTCTTTTTTCAACTACCTTCCGTGCATCACGCTTCCTCTTTAGCTCATTTTTGAGCTCTTCTACCTCTTTGACCAGCTCTTCCTGGAAAGCCTCCATTTGCCGCAGCCTAGTATCGACATCACAGTGTGTGCCGGTTGACACGATTCCCTCTCCATTCTCGTCCGTCCCCTCATCTGCCTTGAGGGACCCGCCGCGCACTACCTGCTTTCCCGACACTCCCGACATGTAATGCAAGGCTTTTTCTGATGCTAATACTATAATACTATAATAATGCAGAGCACGTGCCTTTTAGCAAAAGCCGATACGCACAGGATCCAAATCCTCATAATTTCGCAAAGCAACTCTAACCACTGTTTCATAAGCAATCAATGCCGTGGAGACCCAAGGTACGACACGCTCTCGCACGCGCTCAACCACGCTCTCACTTTCCTACCAAAACACGCACAGTACAACCACTAATAGCTATTAGTCTTGCCACCTCCAAACTACGATTTAAAGACTGCAAACACTGAACGTCTTACCCGGCTGCACGTGTTGAAGCACGTGGCGCGAAAGGACGCGCTATCCTTCCTGCAAAACCAAATGTACACGAAGCACACCCGCGCAATACGAGAAAGAAAAAAAGAGAAAAAAGAAAACCACCCAATTACTATTTAAAAGCAAAAGAAAATTAGCAAATCAAAAACAGAAGCAAGCTCAAAGCATGCACGAAAACTTACGATTTCGTCGCCGCCACGGAGCCTCGAAAAGCACATCCATTCGCCACGAAATTTCAAGGCCGAAATTGGACGAAAAGGACGACCATATTGCTACGGAGCGGCACCACCTATACGCATCGGCGTGCTAGCTTGGGCGAGCATGCCGACTGGCAGGTATACGCTCGGCGGTAGCTTTAACGCGACAGCGTTAAGGAGCTCGTGTCGCAGAAAAGCCGGTGTCGTCGGTGTCGGCGTCAGCGGCGTTGGCCATGAGCGATAAATCCCAGAAGGCACTTCATAAATAAAGAACATCTTGCAAGACCGGCTGGTGGGAATCGAACCAGGGTCTCCGGAGTGTGAGACGGAGACGCTACCATTATGCCACGAGTTCAATCCTTCAAAACCGGACAAAATCGCCTCCAGTGAATGCGGTGTTGCCTTAGAAACGCGCCGTAGAAAGTTATACTGCGTAATTTGGTAATTATGACCATGTAAATTACAGACGTCGCAGTTTCACGAGTATCGAAGTACGTTTCCGCTACATTTCTTCTGCGCGCGGTGCACACGCAGAGCCATCTTGCGGCAAACACAGAAGACCCCCTCCTCGCAATGTACGGCGCTGCCCCGAGACGTGGCGCGCCACTCGCCCCATGATCGCGTCCGCCTTCACGGCGCGTTGCGGCGCGGCTGTCCATGCGACGTTTGGCTCGCGACGTTTGGTTAGCGTAGATCATTTGAGTAGGCGGTGCGAACGGGGTGCGATAACGCTATCGCCTTCCACTCTTGAAGGCGAAGCTTAAGCGTCCTCCAATTTTTTAGACGTTTGCATTCGATTTAGTGCGGTCATTTTTTATGGCGTGCATCTTGTACGTAGTAAACGGTTCTGTGAGAAGTACTGAAGTGGTTGAAGTCGGTATGGCCGCCGCGCGCCCTTTTCTCCTCGCCTGATGAAAAGGTCTATAGATGACAGGCGCGAGTAAAATGGGAAAGTTGACGGGAGGAACTTGTTTCCACCTCCTTGCGTCGAATGTGCGAAATACCCTCTGGAGCTCCCTTGCCGTCGCCACCTGAGCCGCTTGACAGCTGTAATTATCCGTGACTCCCCTCAGAAGCATTGCAGAAACCTAGCGCTGACCTTTCTAGTAACGTGCGAGGCCAGACCACACCAGCTAGACAAGTTTTCTAGAGGGTGTTGGGCCAGAGGGGACGCAGAACTGTAGAGAGGACGAGAAGAAAGATAGGGAGGAGAGGAGGCTGTTCCCATACAAGAGAGGGGGGAGGTGACGTGAGAAGGCATGGAAACCCCACTACTGTACGACAGCGGCTGCGGGGAAACAGGGTAAGCTTAAGTTCAAGGTACGGTACAGTACGTTGCTGTTATTTCTGAGGAAAAAAAAAAACGCCATACAAATGTGTCAAGCAGGAAACTTACGCAGCGCGTGCAGAAGCAGAGCCGCATTAATTAAAACGCGCCGCTGGGTCCAGGAGACACTAGGGAAGCGGTCGGCCGTCAGATCGACACTTCTGCGCCGCCGCATTAGCTTTGCTGCTATGGCGTTGCTAGAGGTCGCGGATTTGACCGAGGCAGCCGCATTTCGACGGGGGCGAAATAAAAAACGCACGTTCACTTAGATTTTGGGACGCGTTAAAGAACATCACGGTGTCAAAATTAATCTGGAGTCCGCCACTACGGCTTGCCTCATAATGTGAGTGTGGTTTTCGCACGTACAGCCCCGTAATCCAATTCCAGTTAAATACTTCAGCCATAATGCGATGAGCCATGTGGGGCAATTACTATGCTCAGCCCTCTCAGAGGTTATGAAATATGGCGCAAAAGAACGCCTCAAGCAAACACCTCTCCCTGTGTGTTCTGTGTACTACGGAGACAAACAGCAATGGTGCACGCTAGGTAACGTTTAGCATCAACTCACCGCTCTCGTGTTAGACTTAACGTTAAAGAAATTAAGCTTTAGCCGTCAAAATCACCGCCAATTATCGTCAATCAAAGCATCGAACACGTAAACCTTAGCTTACATCGATTCCCACTGCGTGGGACCTGCATAATTTTTCTTCTCACGCTTTCGCCATACTCTCCTCCTCCGCTTTCATCCCCCGCTGCGTTCTGCATTATCTCTTTCATCATTCGCTGTGCTCGTTCACTCGGGTACGCCGAGGGACAGCGTGGCTCAACGCAGGAACAGTCCCCTAAGAGCAGCGCTCTAAAAAAAACTGTCAGCACTGCCCAGTAAATGCCGTCCGCGTCCTTCGTCAGCTTACCTGTTCGAGAGACGCCCTATTCCGCAACCCACTTGCTGCCCAGTTGAACTTCTCCGTCCTGTGTTATGATTCACTGTTTATTACGCGTTCTCAGTGCGCGCCAAGGACAAAAAAAAATGCGTTGCGAAGCGCGGCATTGAGCATATGGCCCCTAGGCTCGAACGATTCGTAAACGTTTCCGCATGCCGAAGCGGCGAAGCGTCCGATACAGAAAAGTTTTGCGGGGCCCTCCAATAGGTCGTGTTCAGACCTGGCCCAGAATGTTTACCGAAGACTGCAAGCGCCGGAGTGTCACGTCACTGCTCCTAAGCTGCGACTACTCTCCCACTGAGCCGTACTCGAATCACCGTAGACTGCGCTCGTTGGGACGTCATCAATCTCGTCATTGAGCACGCTGTGGGCCGCGGACGTTGGTCTTTGTAGGAGCCTTTTTTTTCTCAGCAGCCTTTGCTCTATCGTTCTTATCTCGTCATGAATTCAACCAGTTAAGTTTGCCTCTGGCTCCTGGTCGTCCACTGGAAGGAACAATCATCGCAAGTGGCCACGCTTTAACTCAGCTAGCCGGATGAAACGCCGTCACCTCCGGCAGTCGCGACACCAGGAAACTGCCTTACCCCATCATCGCCTAGATAGACTGCTTCTCTGCACCTCCTCTCAAGCCCGGTGAATGATTTGACCACTTAAAAAAAAAAAAAATTAGTGCCCTTCCACTGTGTGAAGAAGGGTCACCAGCGAAGCTGCATTGGGATGACTATATTGACAACTATATTGATTTATATTGATTGCTATATCGATTGAAGAAAGACGCATACACGTAACTTCGTGGTCTTGATCGTCTTTATTTTGTCTCATTCGTTACCACAGTGGCCATAGCTTTGTGGTCGCTGTGATGCACCGCGATCTGTTGTACTGCTATGCTAGACAAGTTCTTGCCAAAGGTGAGAGCTATACACGACCGATGACGCGTGGTCGGCACATTGACGTCCGTGTAGCACTCAATTCCGAACCGTTCCAACAGGAAGGATACAATCCACTTGCCGTCCGGGCGCGAGGTCGACGTTAAAGTCGACGATTGGTGGATGCGCTATTGCATTTTATTATGCACTTCGACCATCCAATGGGAGCGAAGGAGCGCCGCCATCCCACGTTTTCTATATGGTCATTAGGGTCATGGGTCATAACATTGTCGATAAGATGATAACATTCAGAGCGACCACCGCGACTTGTTTTTCTTTCGCACATGCGCATACGGTTGCGCCGTAGCTTTCGGCGTGCAGGCGACATATACCCTTATGAAAATGGTTATGTCCTTTATGTTTACTGTATGTTTCCCGCAGTTCACATGAGAAAATGTCCTTTATGTTTCCTTCATGTTGAAACATGGCCACTGCTTTTATGTTTCCTTCAAATGTCCTCCCTTTATGTATCCCTTGTTGCCGTACTTTATGTTTCCTCCATGTTGAAATTTGGCCACTGCTTTTATGTTTCCTTTATGTGTCCTCCCTTTATGTATCCCTTATGTTACCGTACTTTGTTTCCTCCATGTTGAAATTTGGCCACTGCTTTTATGTTTCCTTCGAGTGTCCTACCTTTATGCTTCCTTTATGTGGCCGCAGTGATTAAATTCTGTATTTTACGTAGACATGCATAGATGAAGAGTTTCGTGTACACATATTATATTTATAAACTTTTCCTTAGTTTCAAAGTTTTGCACTGGTTTTCATTGTAAGGTTACTGTTCTCTACATGATGCAGCATACGGATTGGAACTCTGCTATGGCACAGAAATTCATGCCAATTTGTTCTAAAATTACAAGCTAATTAGACTTCATAGAATATTTTAGTACAACACTTGGAGTACCACTGTACGTTCCTCACTGCATTGCTGCTGTTGTTCTAGTTATGTCTTTGTTAATAATATAAAATGTAATGTTTGGATGGAAAGATCAGGCTGGATCAGTGCTTGCACTTTTAAAAGAAAGTTTTGACTATACTTTGCAAAGGTTTGTATGATACTACGAACAGTTTATTGGACTATCTGGATGTTACATCAATTTGCCACGTCTGCTCGCAGCAGACCTCTGAAATGTGGTGCTTGGGTGAGAGCTCACAAGGCACCTGAAAAACAAAACAAAAGGCAATCTTTTTCACTTCCTCAAAAATATTCATATAAGCAAGAACAGCTTGGTCTGTATGCACATAGCTAAGAAACGTGGAGCAGTCAAAAATAGCTCATAAAAACATCAGGGCAACACAGAAGCTTTTGACTAATTGTTGTTTGAAACAGACTGAGCTGCCAGTCCACTCAGGTATTAAACTGCACACAAATTCTTTTAAACATTATTGCAGCAGCTGCTAAGTAGGACATGACCTTTAGGGGTACGCAACTGGCCAATAAATCTTTGTGTGCTACCTTTGTGTGCCTGCTTGTAAAGATGTCCCGTAGTTATATCTCAAGTGGTTACACTGTTATATGGTAAAATTCAGGCGGCAATGAAACCAGCAGCAAACATCAGACTACGTGGGAAATTATCACCAATACTTCAATATCTAGAAAATCAAACGAACAATCGATTATGAACGGTCTAAAACCTAGGCCGCGATCTTGTAGCGTTCCCTTTTCCTCAATGATCTGACCGACATTCCGCTATCGTTATTAACTAGAACAGCCAGCCGTGGAAGGTGGGTCATAAGAGTGGCAAACATCGAGCGGGCAGCATCGCAAGGAAGTCGCAGCCCTTATTAGGCAGTGCCACAAGCCACTGTCTTTAACAATCGCAGGAGCTGACAGCCTGTTCTTCCGATGAAAATATTAAGGAAAACGAGCGTGTGATTGACATGCCTCGATTAAAAAGAAATTTCGCTCTTGTAATGTCAGTCTATATTTGCCCTACAATATAAAAGACAAATACGCGAGCACACCGAAGAACACAATGCAGACAAGTTCTCGCGAAGCTGGACTTCAAACTGAACACTATCAATAAAATAATCTTCACACAAGGTAATCTGTTCAAGTGCCAAACACCGCAGTCGTGTGCCAACTCGCGATGCCCACGACACATCGACATACATTGCACATGTAGCTTGCGGAAATGCATATTCACGGAAGCATTTCTTGCCGGGAAACTACCGGGGAAACAGTAGCTTTCAGCATTTACGTAAATGTTTGCCCATCCGGTCCCAACAATCAGCGGTGGTAGCACGTACACTTTCGTCCTTTATGAAAGGGAACACGCGAGCGCGTGGCCTGCGCTCTGCGGCGGCTGCCTACAGCGCCATCAACCGACAGCTAAAGAAATCACGTCCAACTTTGGCGTCATCTATTGGCGAACAAAGTAACGACTCATGGCCGGTGAACAAGCGCTGCTAGATTATGCTCCCTCCCCGCTCGCGCAACGGGCGGTGCCTGCAACGCGTCTTCTGCTGTTAACAAATCGAGCTCGGTGCACCAGCACGATCGAAACGTAAAAGCTTTGTCTCTCGACATACGCCTGTTGCGCTTCACCTAAACTAGAGCAATATAGGTTTGGTTGTGGTTTGTTTTTTCGAAATTGTATCACTGAATGCCGCGGAAATTTTCCTTCGAGGCAGATTCTCACTTACCCGGAAAGTATTGGTCTGTCGGCGGAGAAAGTTCTCTGTCGTTTAATATATTTGCGCTTGATGTTATAACGCCATGCACAATCAAAGCACCCTGATTGTGAGGACAGCGAAGGAGATGTTGCTACGTAAGAAACTTGAAGCAAAAAAAAAATATTGTTCCAAATGTTTGTAAATATTTTAATGAATGTTGTATCTGTTATGTAAAAGACGCGAGCACATAATGCAAGAACAGATATCAATACATTTATTGACATAAAAGTTATACGTAAATTTTTCTTTTGTGTTGAGCACGAAAACAAAAGAACCTAAATCTGAAATATGCTGTGTCGAAGCACTTCTCAGTACCTCGTGGTGTCCCCATGTGCTGCGATGACAGCTGCCATTCTTGAGGGTAGCGAGGTATACAAGGCGGCCGTTAGTGATCTGTTGCTTCTCAGCCGCTCCCACTCCTCTTTTATGGCACCACAAAGCTCATTGGCCAACAGTCCGCGCAAACGGATCCGCCAGCCCAGTTTTCAATAGGCCCCGCACGTTCTCAATAAGGTTATGGTCTGGAGCGGCCACCTTAGAGAGTCGATTCCACGATCCTTGAAAAGCTTGTCACCCTTCCGGATGTGTGGATGCGCGAGTTGTCTTGCTGGAAGATGCAATCACCTTCCGGGAAGGGCCCATTGAGCAAGTAGGGCACCATCACGTCGTCCAGGAATGAGCAATAGGCGGCAGACTAGTGGACCAAGCCCTTTTTGGTCACAAGGCCCCACACGCACACTGCTGAACACCCACTTGCAACCACTCACTGGAGATATTCTGGTCTGTAACAGCAGAATAGTATCATTAGATCATGCATTGACACCAAACCAACAGTCCCTCAACTTATCTCGAATTCCCTTCCTTTACGCCAAACATGCGGTATTCCGCTGTGCTACATTTCTTTCAAGTTATCTTGCTTTTTTCTATTCTCTCATATCGAAACAGCAATTGTGCTGGTGGTGTGCTTCTGTTGGTGGCCGTTGCCAGCCTACTGCCCCCTCTTCCGTGTATATACTTTCAGCATGTGCTAAAGTATCCTCAAATGCGAAGTAATACTGATGAGGGTAATAATATTAGTAATATTAGATAACAGAACTACACTTTAACGCTGGTGAACGTAATCTAACACCATGTTTTGAATATCAAGTTCTCTCTGCCGTCTACGTGATATAAGAGACTACAATATCACACAATGCATAAAAAAGGGTAACCGTCTGGTAGAGGTTTTTTAGCATTTCTTACAATGATATAATTACCTTTAAGGATAAAACGTCACCTACCGGCTGCTTTCTGGGCGCCACAATCTGTCTCTGGTCCCACCGGGTCGTGAATGAACTCTCGTCGGTGAATACAACACTTTCCCATTTGGAGGTAGTCCCATCTGCGTGGTCCTTCGCAAACTGCAGGTGTTTGGCTTTGTTGGTGCGTCGAAGCTGCGGTTTCCTGCAAGCAACCCTCTTTTTGAGACCAGCTTCTGCGAGGCAGCGCGTCACAGTCGTCTCGCACGCCTTAATGCCAAGTTCTGTCAGTACTTCAGGGACTGTTGTCTGCGGTCTCAGTGCTACTGCAGTCACAATCGCACGGTCTTCGTCTTCAGTTGTTGCCCGAGGTCTGCGCCTGTGCTGAGCGCCCTTCACAGGGCGTTCCTTCATGAAAGCCTGAACGAGCCTGTTTACTGTTTTTAGTGGCCTCCTTCTAGCTGATCCAATGGCCTTCTGCCTGGTGGCCCATAAAAAAAGGAACTAAACTACACATGCTTGTTCCTATCACTTCTTATCAAGCCAGTACGCACGGCGTTCAGCATCCTACCTTTCCCTCTCGTAGTATTTTTGAGCCCATATGTTACACGTAGGAACTAGCACGTTATCACTACTATCTTTACCCCGGTATTTTTAAATAATCCTAGACTCAAATTTGGTCCACCGACCGAACTGATCATAGCGCTGCCATCATCATCATCATCAGCCTGGTTACGCCCACTGCAGGGCAAAGGCCTCTCCCATACTTCTCCAACTACCCCGGTCATGTACTAATTGCGGCCATGCAGTCCCTGCAAACTTCTTAATCTCATCCGCCCACCTAACTTTCTGCCGCCCCCTGCTACGCTTCCCTTCCCTTGGGATCCAGTCCGTAACCCTTAATGACCATCGGTTATCTTCCCTCCTCATTACATGTCCTGCCCATGCCCATTTCTTTTTCTTGATTTCAACTAAGATGTCATTTACTCGCGTTTGTTCCCTCACCCAATCTGCTCTTTTCTTATCCCTTAACGTTACACCTATCATTCTTCTTTCCATAGCTCGTTGCGTCGTCCTCAATTTGAGTAGAACCCTTTTCGTAAGCCTCCAGGTTTCTGCCCCGTAGGTGAGTACTGGTAAGACACAGCTATTATACACTTTTCTCTTGAGGGATAATGGCAACCTGCTGTTCATAATCTGAGAATGCCTACGAAACGCACCCCAGCCCATTCTTATTCTTCTGATTATTTCCGTCTCATGATCCGGATCCGCCGTCACTACCTGCCCTAAGTAGATGTATTCCCTTACGACTTCCAGTGCCTCGCTGCCTATTGTATATTGCTGTTCTCTTCCGAGACTGTTAAACATTACTTTAGTTTTCTGCAGATTAATTTTTAGACCCACTCTTCTGCTTTGCCTCTCCAGGTCAGTGAGCATGCATTGCAACTGGTCCCCTGAGTTACTAAGCAAGGCAATATCATCAGCGAATCGCAAGTTACTAAGGTACTCTCCATTAATTTTTATCCCCAGTTCTTCCCAATCCAGGTCTCTGAATACCTCCTGTAAACACGCTGTGAATAGCATTGGGGAGATCGTATCTCCCTGCCTGACGCCTTTCTTTATTGGGATTTTGTTGCTTTCTTTATGGAGGACTACGGTGACTGTGGAGCCGCTATAGATATCTTCCAGTATTTTTACATACGGCTCGTCTACACCCTGATTCCGTAATGCCTCCATGACTGCTGAGGTTTCGACAGAATCAAACGCTTTCTCGTAATCAATGAAAGCTATATATAAGGGTTGGTTATATTCCGCACATTTCTCTATCACCTGATTGAAAGTGTGAATATGATCTATTGTTGAGTAGCCTTTACGGAATCCTGCCTGGTCCTTTGCTTGACAGAAGTCTAAGGTGTTCCTGATTCTATTTGCGATTACCTTAGTAAATATTTTGTAGGCAACGGACAGTAAGCTGATCGGTCCATAATTTTTCAAGTCTTTGGCGTCCCCTTTCTTATGGATTAGGATTATGTTAGCGTTCTTCCAAGATTCCGGTATGCTCGAGGTCATGAGGCATTGCGTATACAGGGTGGCCAGTTTCTCTAGAACAATCTGACCACCATCCTTCAACAAATCTGCTGTTACCTGATCCTCCCCAGCTGCCTTCCCCCTTTGCATATCTCCCAAGGCTTTCTTTACTTCTTCCGGCGTTACCTTTGGGACTTCGAATTCCTCTAGACTATTTTCTCTTCCATTATCGTCGTGGGTGCCACTGGTACTGTATAAATCTCTATAGAACTCCTCAGCCACTTGAACTATCTCATCCATATTAGTAATGATATTGCCGGCTTTGTCTCTTACCGCATACATCTGATTCTTGCCAATTCCTAGTTTCTTCTTCACTGTTTTAGGCTTCCGCCGTTCCTGAGAGCATGTTCAATTCTATCCATATTATACTTCCTTATGTCAGCTGTCTTACGCTTGTTGATTAACTTCGAAATTTCTGCCAGCTCTATTCTAGCTGTAGGGTTAGAGGCTTTCATACATTGGCGTTTCTTGATCAGATCTTTCGTCTCCTGTGAGAGTTTACTGGTATCCTGCCTAACGGAGTTACCACCGACTTCCATTGCACACTCCTTAATGATGCCCACAAGATTGTCGTTCATTGCTTCAACACTAAGGTCCTCTTCCTGAGTTAAAGCCGAATACCTGTTCTGTAGCTTGATCTGGAATTCCTCTATTTTCCCTCTTACCGCTAACTCATTGATCGGCTTCTTATGTACCAGTTTCTTCCGTTCCCTCCTCAGGTCTAGGCTAATTCGAGTTCTTACCATCCTGTGGTCACTGCAGCGCACCTTGCCGAGCACATCCACATCTTGTATGATGCCAGGGTTAACGCAGAGTATGAAGTCTATTTCATTTCTAGTCTCGCCGTTCGGGCTCCTCCACGTCCACTTTCGGCTATCCCGCTTGCGGAAGAAAGTATTCATTATCCTCATATTATTCTGTTCCGCAAACTCTACTAATAACTCCCCCCTGCTATTCCTAGTGCCTATGCCATATTCCCCCACTGCCTTGTCTCCAGCCTGCTTCTTGCCTACCTTGGCATTAAAGTCGCCCATTATTATAGTGTATTTAGTTTTCACTCTACCCATCGCCGATTCCACGTCTTCATAGAAGCTTTCGACTTCCTCGTCATCATGACTGGATGTAGGGGCATAGACCTGTACAATCTTCATTTTGTACCTCTTATTAAGTTTAACAACAAGACGTGCCACCCTCTCGTTAATGCTATAGAATTCCTGTATGTTACCAGCTATATTCTTATTAATCAGGAATCCGACTCCTAGTTCTCCTCTTTCCGCTAAGCCCCGGTAGCACAGGACGTGCCCGCTTTTTAGCACTGTATATGCTTCTTTTGGCCTCCTAACTTCACTGAGCCCTATTATATCCCATTTACTGCCCTCTAATTCCTCCAATAGCACTGCTAGACTCGCCTCACTAGATAACGTTCTAACGTTAAACGTTGCCAGGTTCATATTCCAATGGCGGCCTGTCCGGAGTGGCGCTGCCACTCGGCCAAAAACAATGCAGCGGTTTTGAAGGACTGCTGCCGGTTATTGCACGCACACAGTCAACATTTAGCCGAGCGGAATCGCTACCGTCGTCTTATTGAAGTCCACACAGATCCTCGCGCGGACGGACACGCTCAAATTCAGGAGTTAGTGCCATGCAAGGTCGGTTTGAAATTTATCCTCGAGGGAGTATAAACTGGAATTTCTACTTTTATTCGCGACGCACGGACAATACAGCTGAAGGTAAGCGTGTTTCCATGAAGATTCACACCTTTATTCGCTGGAATACTATAATGCTGCATATTGTGTTCTTGGAAATGTATTCGGTGGTGGCTTAAGCAAATGCGAGTTCCACGACGAAGCCATGGAGCTCGCATGATAGAGTATTACTGAATGATACAGAGTATCATTCAGTTATAGATAAAGAACAACCAAACCTTCCGCTGAGTGCATCGCTCTGACCTATATTGCTCTAGTTTAGGCGAAGCGCAACAGGCGTAAGTCGAGAGACAGAGCTTTTACGTTACGATCGTGCTGGTGCACCACGCTCGATTTGTTAACAGCAGAAGACGCGCTGCAGGCATCGCCCGTTGCGCGAGCGGGGAGGGAGCATAATCTAGCAGATCTTGTTCACCGGCCATGAGTCGTTATTTTGTTTGCCAATAGATGACGCCAAAGACGGACGTGCTTTTTTTAGCTGTCGGTTGATGGCGCTGTAGGCAGCCGCCGCAGAGCTCAGGCCACGCGCTCCCGTGTTCCCTTTCATAAAGGACGACAGTGTACATCAATGCAGAAAGCAAGTAAGCGGTCAGAAATAATACATTTCACGGAAACTCCCATCGTGAAACGGTTTGCTAAATGTGCAAAGCAACATGGAGAAAATACGCTCCGAAAGTGCTCTGTTGTCAGTGCACAAAGCTTACTACATGAACGATAAGCTGCGAGAATGCGGGCAAGCGTCAGACTTGCTTACCTTCAACATGTGGTCAGCGAACGCTCCTTCGTCTCGCAGGCACCACGCGACGACGCTCTTTCCAGCGCGAACAATGTCGAATTGTCGATGAACACTAGCACACGAAAGCACAACTTTCAACGAATTCTTCCAAGCACCATAATTCGAAGCCACAGTACCAGGTATTTCACGAGCGAACGCGGACAGGCGAGAACAAAGGCAGCTCGGACGGGTGCTGTAGTACACGGAAGACACTTGGCTTATCACAGGAAATATAAGGCGAACTAACAGCGTTACACGAGTCCAGAAGTTTCCCGATGGTTAATGCTTCCCGATGGATCACATTTTGCTTATGCACTTCTAAAATACGATTTAATTACCGTCTAACTGCAACGAGCAATCTCACCGCTCACACCAACAGAACGTGGCCCAGCTCAATATATCATCCAATAATTTTACTGGGCATAAGCGTCACACTGCGGCAGCGCCGCACTGCGGTTAACAAATGAATTTAGCCTCCGAGATAAACATTTGCTTCTAGGGCGTGCAGTTTCCAAAAGCACGACCTTCGAGATTAACTTTTGTTACTGAGGGCAAGTCGTAGCTGGAAGGAAGGCTGGTATTTAAACACAACTTATTGAGTTTAAAGTGCCTTGGTGTGCTGCCTTGTTTTTTTTAAGCATATACAGAGATTTTAGATGAACTATGCGCGAACTTTTGCCGGCGGAGAGGAGCCAATCAGCGCGCAACATGTGCAGCCCCGGCTGCATAGGATGGCGGACTGTTACGGGCAGCCGCGATAGCTGCGAAACCCACCGATCAGAAATTCGGGATCTCCACACATATGCACGCTTCTTATGGCGCCCACTGGCATGTTTTTGAGAATGTGAGGCCTTATCTTGAATAGGTGGAACAATATTTCCTCGTAGCGTAAGGAATAAAGGCGACAAAACGTGGCGATGGCTGGCTTGCAGCGGCAGCTAGAGCTTCGGCCAAAGTGAAACAACCGTACTGCTTGCATGCTCGAGTAATCAAACAGATACGCACATGCTCCGCACACAACTTTCACACTCAGCCAACTGATAATTATAAATTATTCAGGTGTACGCCTTGCTAGGCAAGCATTTACGGGATCCGCGGTGATGTACTATACTCCCGCTAATATCAACACAGCAATGACTCGTAACCCGCCGTGGTTTCTCCGTGGCTATGGTGTTGGGCTGCTGAGCACGAGGTCGCGGGATCGAATCCTGGCCACTGCGGCCGCATTCTGATGAAGTCGAAATGCGAAAACATCCGTGTGCTTAGATTTAGGTGCACGTTAAAGAACCCCAGGTGGTCGAAATTTCCGGAGTCCTCCACTACGGCGTGCCTCATAATCAAAAAGTGGTTTTGTCACATAAAACCCCATAAATTAATTAATGACTCGTACTTTTGTTAGCAGCGAGAAAGCCACACGGACAAAAGGAACAAACACGACGCTGTTTCTTGGGAGTGTTTCTTCCTTGTTTCCGCGTTGCTTTTACGTTGTTGCTGAAAGTACGATGAAGCCTAACGAACTCGCCCACTTTGCTACCTTGCTATAGCAATCACTCGCAGTTTTGAAAATAAAGGCACTTTTAGCATCGACCGCCAGTTCTGCTTTGGTGAGTGAGCGAACTTTTGCGTATAATTTGTGGGAGTAGTAGAGAAAAGGTATCATAACAGGCCGAGGGCTGAAAAAAGAAATAGCGTAGAAAAAGCAACATGTCAAAAAGTGCTGAGAAGACCACGGTATTAACGGAGCAGTGTCTCCCAATGTCAAAGTTTTTTGCCGGTTTAGAGGATCAGAAACGTTGTAGATATTCAATTTCACTACATTTTTCGAACTAGGCGTTCGTAAAGTTAGCGTCAGCTCCCGTTCAGCTTTGGAGGTGGCAGCGCTATTTTCCGCTGACATCTGCAAAGAAATGTTAACGAGCGTAATACAGAGACAACCATAACGGACGTATTATATTTACGTGTAACGACACTATCATGAAACCATTATAACACCACGAACAGCTACTTAAATGGTAGGTTGTATATTCATATAGGCTCATAGCAAAACGGCGGATTGACCCCGGAGGCGTCCGCCTCTTTTTCGGGTCATGTAACGCAAGCCATCGGACACTGCGCGTCGTGCCACCGCGTCTCCAGCCGCCGCGCAATTGTTATTTGTCGTGAGAGATAATTCGCTGCATGAGGCTTTGATGTACGTATGTACTGTTGATGGCGCGGGGCCGTCAATGCATCGGATGCGGCCAAGATAGATAGGGAAGGGGAGGCAGGCGCCCCCTCCCCATTTTTTTTTTTACATCGATACGCCAATAGTTAATACATCTTTCAGGTAGATGATCTCTACATCTTTCAGGTAGAATCACTGGGTGCACTATATTTTATCTGGATGTGCACTCAAGGGAGTACACAGCCAGGTAACATAGAGTGCACACACAGGTAACATCCTGCCGTAAACACAAAGGACACATCCCACAGGAAAGATAAAGTTCGTTTCCTCGAGTTCTAAGAAAGGATGAGTAAACATGCCGTAAACACAAAGCATGTTTTCTCAAGTTCACATAAAGGACAAGGAAACATAAAGCTCACATAGGGCACAAGAAGGAAACATACAGGAAACATAAAGGTCATGACCATTTTCATAGGGGTACAGACATACGGACGAATCGGGCTAGCTATTTACAGCTTGGCTGTAAATGTAAGAGTTCTCGCATTTACGAAGTGTCCAGGGTTTCGGTAACACAGAGAGAGAGAGATGCAAATGAGAGAAAAATGACAACTGTACAGGAGCTGTGCTGCGCTCCGGACATTATTCGCAAAGTGAATGCATTGCTACACCGACTAACCACCCCCGGCAGAGTTCGGTTTGCGCGTCAAGAGCCACTCTATTGACTAACACGGCAACAGCCGCCGGGCAAAGTTTGCAGCTTGTTAGAATTTTATACAATTATTATTGTAGGAATTCCTAATCGATCAACGAGCTTTACAACCAATTTAACAATGGATGGATGGATGGATGCTATGAGCGTCCCCTTTGGAACGGGGCGGTGGGTTGCGCCACCAAGCTCTTGTTGTATTGTGTATTGTCACCTATGTTAAAAAAAAAAAAAAGAAGGGAGGGGGAAAAAGACCCACGATGAATTCCTATAACCAAACTTTCTGAACCGCTATTGTCGACTTTGCTTTTGTACGCCTCCATTGTTTGCTGCTTCCATACTTCTACCAATTTTCAAATCGCCTTTTACTAATCTCTATTGCGGACACGTTTACTTTCCCCCTGCTCTCGCTGAACCCAAGGGCTTCAAGTAGGACAGAGGTGCCTACATGGACTGCTGGACAGATATCTTTGCATTCTAATAAAACTTGCTCCATCCTTTCCCCTAGCTTTGCCGCAGCAAGCACATGCTGCTTCTTCCTTGTTGTATCTCGCTTTATAAGTCCGTGTTCTAAGCCATCCTGATGTCGCTTCGAAAAGAAAGGGCTTCCTTTGAGTTATCATAAATTGTTTCTTGCCAGAATTCGGTTTTTCCTCTTAAGTCATTACTCATGGCAGACTTCTTTTCCATTGCCGCCACCCATGGCATTATCTCAGCCTCTGAATTTTCGCTTGACGTTCTTTGTTGCCAAGTTGCTCATCATACAGGTTGCATACTTGCTGGTAAGCTTCCTAGTTTTTTTCCTCCACTGGGAATGAACATTCTTCATGTAAAACTCCCCCCGCCAATTTGCTTTCTTACATATTCCTCAGTAGTGCTTCATAATCAATTTTACTGTGAGCTTCCCTCAATTCAAAGCTCGTCCTGCCATTATCACCCTGCACAGTCTTCGCGTGTGCGCCCAATGCGAGGCGTACAACTGGCCTTTGGTTGACATGGAGTCCTGGTTGTACCCCTGATTTCAAGCAAACAACCGCATTTCCAAAAGTAAGTCTTCATACAATTACACCTTTCCACATATCCCGGAGCACCTCGTACCTATTGTATCCCCATAGCGCTCTGTGCTTCATTATGGCTGCATTTCTCTTACCCTTTACTGTTATTGTTTTTCCCTGTGTTTCCATATATCTATTGCCTTCGTTTATCCATATACTGAGATAGTTATATTATTGCCAATGTCTGTTCACTGTTGTCATTGAATATCATAACACCTTATTTCCTAATGCTAAATTTCAACCCTCAATTCTCGCCTTTCTGTCCACGGATATTAGCCAGACGTTGCAAATCACTTTGCTTATTAGCTAGCAACACAATGTCATCTGCATAAAAAAACCTCGAAGCTGCTACTCTACCCGCCTGTTTGTATGAAAGATTAAACCCGATATTACTTCCCTTTAGCGCCCTCTCCATCCTCACCATGTTCATCATAAACAGCAGTGGGGATAAAGGGCACCCCTGCCTCAGTCCCTTGATGATATCAACTTTCTCCTCGCACCTCATCTCTTCACATATAACGCAAACGGTATTTTGTAGGTAAATCTCTCTCAAAAGCTCTAGACAATCGTCGCTTAAGCCTTACGCTTCCAGAATATCCCACAAAATATTGCAGTATACGTTGTCATACGCTCCTGTAATGTCTAAAAAGGTCACATATAAAGCTCTCTTTTCTACTCTTGATATTTCAATACGTTGAGTAAGGACAAATATGTTATCATCCAGACACCATCCTATTCTGAATCCATTCTGAAGCCTTCTTATTTAATTTCTTGCCCATGCTTGCAGCTTTAATTTAATTGCCTGCATTTGCTAGCCTGTATGTTACCGATGTAATGGTCAACGGTCAATATTTCCACGTGTGTTTATTTTGGCTTGCAGTGACGCGAGCGACGACGGTCGCGCCGCTGTGACGCGAACGGCGTCACTGTGACGCAAGCGGCGTCGCTCGACGCCTGTCAATCATGGACGCATCTCAAACATTTCGCGACGCTAGGTATAAATACGGGACCACCGTTTGCGCTGGCTCAGTCCGACGAACGCCGTAGGCGCGCTTGCTGTTTTCGCCGTCACCGAGTGGTTCGCTTGCCTTAGGGCACAAGTTCGCCCAATAAACTCTCTTTAAGTTTACCGCCGACGGGGGCAGTGTCCCTTTCTGTCTGCGTGCGTGCCAGCCAGGTCGCTGTCAGATAGGTGACATTTTGCGGGAGGTGCGGGGTATCCGAAACATAAGCACCTCCACCGAAACGGCACCGACCCTATCGCCACCTTGCCAGGAGCCGCGCGTTTCAACTTACGCCGCCGCTCTGCAAACACAAGCCAGGCCAACCAGCTAGCGACGAGAAACCTACACGCCACCACATCGCAGCCAAACCTACCCGCCAGCCGCAGCGGGCCGTCCGTCGAAAGACGTTCCGGCAAGCTGCCACGAGGAAGACTGACATCTGGAGAACCCCAGATCGACGATGGCTTTGTTTTCACATCGGTGAAGCAGGCCGCCTCGTACGAGAGTGCCTGGGCCTCCGCGGGTATACGATCGACGCCCCACAACCCTTTCCTGGCCAGTGGCATCGAGAAATTGAGGCCTATCTTCGAGCGACGTTTAGAGAACTTAAGGCCTTCTGGCTGTACCCTCTCCCCTTGAGCTACGTCACACAAAAGAGGCTCACATATGAGTTCCGTGCAGCGTGCTACGAAGCTACGAGCGGCGCACCTGTGTTGAAAATGAGACGCGGAAGACCTAGTGGGAGACGACGGCTATAACAATTCGATTAGTTCCGGGAATCCTGCTGTTCCTTGGATAGCTGCGGGGTTAGAAAAGTCCTGGCATGCTGCGACATGCTTCCGAGCGCACTTTTTCTGGACGTGAACCGTGCATGTAGTCTCCGCGCTTGTGCTGCGATTGCGGTTGTGTGTCCAGCAAGCCTTCATTAGCGCGGACTATGGATTACGTTCATGCCAGGATATGCCTAATAATTGCTGAGTGCCAAATTGCTGGAGCAATTAAAATTGGGGCCGAAAAATCATGCGTTCATGTTTCCGCAAAATGAATGACCGAATATTGGGTGCCAATGCTAAGGCAAAGAAGAGAAAAGCTGGAATTCTGCGGAATGAGGCAGCTTTTTCTTTGTAAATAGTTGCGCGAATGTTTTGTACCTCCATTGCTAAACTTATTTGAGGTGTTGTAAATATGGGGGGGGGTGGACTGCGGTACTCTATGTAATAATGCATCCAATGCGAAATTATTCGTTTAGCGCCTAATCTAGACTGAAATAAATACATGTGTCCCGAATGTGAAGAAGGGCACACCAGTGAAGTTGTCATGAGATATGTGTTATGGTGCAGTGCTAACAATTACTGACGCCGACGATAAATCAAGGCAAAGAAGCTACTCTGAAAAAGAGGGCAGCACTGTGACTTTTCAATATAAGCCATGCTCCCTGTCATCATTTACCCGAAATTCGTTCTCTATCCTAAGGTTGAACCATTTCATATTTTATGGACGGGCTTTTTAATAATGCAGCGCGTAAATAGCTTTCCGTAAATAACGTAATATTGGAACACCCTCTATTCTCTACGGGCCATCTGCTCAACTATGCCTAAAAAACAATAACTGTGCTCTGGTTAACGTTGCCCATAAGGGCGCGATCCCTTCATTCAACCCGTATCCCCGAGCACGCCACCGGCCTCTATTCCGTGACGTCACTCGCCAATCGCTCGGGCCTTCTCTTCTCTAGGTGTTCGTGTTCACGTCCCCGACACCCTACCCACGCCGTTCGTCATCGCCGTAGAAAGGGTACGCGAGGGAGAGGTCGGCGAGCCCACGTAGGGGAAATAAAGCCAGCGACGTAGGGAGGTGATGCGGCTCTCGAGCGACAACCGAAAAACCTTCCTACAACCACGACGGATTTCGACGCCTCGACACATTCCGACGCCACGACACTACCCGACGCAGCGACGACAGAAACCAATGCTATGCCGCTGAGAACCCACGCAGCGCCACCACAAAAGACGAAGCCGCAACCCGACACCACAAATTCGATTAGGCGGCTGAAGGCCTCAACAGCACCTCGCCAGGAGGCTTCCACCCGACGCAGTCGCGACCATGCGAAGCGACAGACCGCCCTGTCGGTGACCGGCCGCCATCGAACCCGAACGCCAAGTGCCGACTAACAAGTTAACCTAGACGGACGTCCAGTGGTTGCATTCCTCGACACGGGGGCCGTCTACTCCGTCGTTAGTGGACGATTTGTGTCGCAACTCAAGAAAGAGCCGCATGGGAGGGTCCTCAAATACGCACAGCAGGAGGCCATCTCATAAGCCCGACGGGACGATGCACTGCGCGATAGGCTGTTCACTCGCTGTTCACCCTGTGAACATGATCATCCTACAGCAACGCTCTCGCGACGTAATCCTCCGGGTGGACTTCCTGAACAAAAACGGTGCGGTGATCGACTTACAGACATAAACCATAACACTGACGACAAAACAGTCAGAAACCATGTAAAGCCACCCTTATCGCCGCGCCGCGTTCACCATCCTCGACGATCAAGTCAGCATCCCGCCAAATGCGAGCGTCATGGCACTTGTCGAAACGGACGCGTTCTCAAGCGGTGGTGCGATCGTCGAAGCGAACTTGCCGCTGCTTCTCTATCACCAAATTTGCGTCGCACGCCGTGTCGTCCATCTGCGTGAAGGCAGAGCGGCTGTGCTGATAACCAGTTTCAGCACGGAACACAAGCACAAGTCACCGCCAGTACTCGGCCACTTCGACGAGGGCGCTCACACCAAGATCCACATGGATGCAAGCGGCGTAGGACTCGGCGCCGTGTTGATTCAAAAGAAGAACGGCCTCGAGTGAGCCTTCGCCTCCGCGAGCCGGTCTCTGTCGAAAGCCGAGTTGAACTATTCGACGACCGAAAAGGAATGCCTCGCTGTCATTTGGCTGGTCACAAAATTTCGGCCGAATCTTTACGGGAAGCACTTCAAGGTCGTCAGTGACCACCATACTCTGCGCTGGTTCGCTAACCTGAAAGAACCGTCAAGTCGCCTCGCTCGTTGGAGCCTGCGACTACAGGAGTTCGACGTCACCGTCGTGTATAAGTCAGGCCGAAAGCACGCAGACGCCGACTGCCTTTCGAGAGCCCTCGTCGAATCCGCCCCGCCCTGCGACGATGACGACGATGCCTTTTTTGGGACCATAAGCTCCAACACCTTCGTGCAAGATCAACGTGCCGATCCTGATCTACGCTGTGTCCTTGACTACCTCGAAGGCAAAACCGATTCGGCGCCGAAGGCGTTCAGGCGCGCGCTTTCGTCGTTGTGCCGGCGCGACAACTTGCTTGTGAAGAAAAACTTCACGCCGTACAATGCGGCATACCTGCTCGTCGTGTTCGTCAAGCTACGGCAAGAGATTCTAGAAGCGTCTCACGATGAGGCGACAGTAGGACATCTGGGATTCACTCGAACTCTGAGAAGCATCCAAGAAAAGTACTACTTGCCCGGCCTGAACTCGGACGTCACACGCTAAATGAAAACCTGCCAAGATTGCCAACGTCGGAAAACACCGCAAACAAGGCCAGCCGGCCTCCTGCAACCAATCGAGCGACCATGGAAACCATTCCAGCAGATAGGGATTGATCTGCTTGGCCCCTTCCCGACGTCTACTTGCGGGAACAGGTGGATAGTGGTAGCAACGTGCTACCCGAGGCGCTACGCCGAGACAACGGCGTTGCCACCAGGAAATCTAATCAAGATTGCCAGATTCTTCGTAAACAGCGTAGTTTTCTGTCATGGTGCACCCGAGGTCCTTATTGTCGACACAGGTACGGCTTTCACAGCACAACTCCCGCAACAGATTCTGCACTTCAGCCACACGAGTCATCGGCGCACTGCATCGTACCACCCACAGACAAACGGCCTCACGGAGCGTTTAAATAAAACCATCACCGACATGCTCGCCATGTATGTCGACGTCGGGCACAAGACTTGGGCCAAAGCCCTTCCCTAAGTGACGTTCGCATACAACACCGCACCACAGGAGACACCGCAGATGACGCCATTCAAGTTTGTATTTGCCCACCAAGTCGCCACAATGCTGGATGCGATATTGCCTCACTTCGAAGACGACAACATCCATGCAGAGGTTGCCGGCTTCCTTCAACGCGCCGAGGACGCTCGCCAGCTAGCCCGAATGCGCATTAAGAGCAGCAAAGCGTCGACGCCCGACTCTACAACCTTCGACGAGGAGGCCAAGAGTACGAACTTTGTGACCGCGTTATGGTGTGGAGACCGATTCGTCGGCGCGGGCTTAAGGAGGAGCTCCTGCGCCGTTACTTCGGGCCCTACAATATAACTCGACCACTTGGGCCGCTAGTCGACGAGGTTGTGCCCGATGGAGTAACACAGTCACAGCGACGTCGCGCGCGACCTGAGATGGTCCACGTTGTGCGCCTCAAAAAGATTTTTTGAGCGTTAGCGGACTAACGGACATTTTTCGTTTTTGATGCTTGATTGCATGCTTAAAAGTGTCTTGTTTTGTTTCCATGTATTTTTCCCCAGCATCGGGACGACGCTTTTTTCACGAGAGGGAGGGAGGCAATGCCACGTGCGTTTATTTCGGTTTGCAGAGACACGACCGTGTTGCCTGACGCGTGTCGATCATCGACGCGCCTCACACATTCCGTGACGCAACGTATAAATACGGGACTACCGCTTGCGCGGGCTCAGTCCGACGAACGCCGGCACGCTTGCTGTTTTCGGCATCAATGAGTTGTTCGCTTGCTTTAGGGCACGAGTTCGCCCAATAAACTCTCTAAGTTTACCGCCGACGCCGTGTCCCTTTCTGTCTCCCTGCGTGCCAGCCAGCTCGCCGTCACCTACATGACAATATGAGTCAATTCTACATTTCTCCCCCTTACCTTTATAAATTATAGCATTCTACTTTGTCGCCAACTGTCTGGTATTCGTCCATCTCTTAATGTTTTTTATAGTGTTTTCAACAGAGCTTCCATACCTTTTGGTCCTAGTTTATTAATCAGCCTAACGGGAAGCTCGTCTAAACCTGTGGCTTCGCGCTTAGGAATTTTCTCTTTGGCTTTCTTCCAGTTCAAATTTGTTAGCACCAGCTCCTTTTCCATCTGGTTTCCTTTCATGCTATTTTTTTCCTCAAATACAACCTCCTCATTGCCTTAGAAAGATTCGGCTGTTATTTTTCGGATGTAATTTAAAGTCCCGTCCCCTTCGAATTTGTTTCCATCTTCGTCCAGAATTGACTGTTGTATTGTGCCAGACTTCCTGCCTAATAACTTTATGTGGTAAATAGTCTACGTGTGTTAACTGCGGTAACTGCGCTTTTTTGCCTGCCTGTGCTCTCGGAGTGCTTTCTGTTGTTCGGCGATCGCTTCTCGTATCTACCTGTTCCACCAGCTTGGCGGTTTCTTTTTTTATGCGAAGCATATTAACGTAGGTTTCGGGCCTTAGCGCGACGCCCGGCGGTGGCCACCATTGACCTTCAAGTAGGTCACGTGACATGACGTCACGTGATGACGTCACACCGGCTGCAGATGGGGCCTCATATCGCGCCGTCGGTCGCCTCCCGGCGGTGGCCACCATTGACCCTGAAGTGAGATCACATTATGTGACGTCACGTGATGACGTCACACCGGCTGCAGATGGGGCCTCATATCGCGCCGTCGGTCGCCTCCCGGCGGTGGCCACCATTGACCCTGAAGTGAGATCACATTATGTGACGTCACGTGATGACGTCACACCGGCTGCAGATGGGGCCTCACATCGCGCCGTCGGACGTCGCCCGGCGGAGGCCTCCACGCTTCGGTTCGCGCCGTCGCGCGCGACGCGGCGGCGGCGCCACCATCGCTGCATCACGTGATATGTGACGTCACGCCAGGGATGAAGCGGCGCGCGCCCGCCGTCGCGTCAGTCTCTGTGCCCGCAACCGCGCCAGCGTCTTTGCGCCGGGCGTGTATGCGGTCAAGATGCCTCCAAACGCTAAGGATACGCTAAGGTTAAGCCCAGTGGATGCGAAGCATCCACTGGGCTTAACCTTGATAAGCCTCCAATTTTTTGTTTTCAACGACCATGTTGCTTCTTTTTCCGCATTCCTGTCGTTGTTACACTTAGAAGCTCGCTATATTCCCAGTCCTTGCTTGAACACTTGCCAAATTCTTCCTCGAACCTTGTGACTATATTTATTATTTGTTCAGCGTTCAAATTTGGACAGGCACTTTTAGCTCCTTGCTCTCTTTCCCAACTAAATATCTCATTTTCAAAACAATGTGTTTATGGACACTCCCTATGCTGCTATACCCTTCCTCGTCTATCACCGTTTCTTTCAACTTATCATGAATTCTTTCTATCATCAGGCTGTAATCAATGGTTGATTGCCGATCTCCTACTTCCCACGTGATCTGCCCTTCACACTTAGGCCCTGTATTCAAACTGAACAGGTTATATTGCTCACAAAGGTCTAGCATTGACTTCCCGTTGTTGTGGGTATAGCCATCTAAATCCTGTATGTGGGCATTCATGTCAACTAATAGGATAATTTAAGCACCATTCCCGAAACCCTTAATATCAGCGCTTATGCATTCCGCTAACTCGTTATTCTTCTCTGTGCAATTATTTCCGGTGCACAAATACGTAACGCCAAGCGAAGTTTTTTTCCCACTGATTGTACCGATAACCAAAGATGATCTTGACATTTGGAATTTACGTTTTTCCATTTCGCTCCCTGATGGATGAGCATTCCGACTCTCCCTCCCCTTCTTTCCGATTTAGTTCTGTTGCACTCTTCCCAAACATAATTCTCAATGACTGGCGGCTCTATAGAGTCTTTAAGGTGGGTTTCTGTAACCGCATACACCCCTATTCGTTGTCTAATTAACGGCTCTTCAATCTCTGGCCACTTTTCGTTTCTTTTGCCACCCTGCATGTTTACGTAGACTATTGCATGGAGAGCTCTCTTTCTTGTTTTTCTCTTTTTTCTGCTATTGACGGCGATGCTCTTCTGATGTTCCCCTAGGGGACCTTCTTCATTACTACCTACTCTGGCCTACTGTGCGCCCGTGGGCCCCCTAAAGAAGAACAGCGCGACCAGCAAGTCGCCAGCCAACTTCTCTAAGCCTGCAATTGTAGTGGATCCCGTCTCGTTCAAAACCACCATGCCTTCTCACTTCCCTGTTTACTTCAACAACCTCGAAAGCTTTCTCACGGCTCATTTTCCATATCGCCTCATTAGCACCCACTACGGCTCCTTGTACCTGACTGTCACGTACAGGCACCTCCGGCACCGTGCACACCACGATCTGCACCAGAGGGGACAGCTCACGCAAGTCGTCCGCCCCCTTCGCCAAGCGCTAGCCAAGGGCTGTCCCTTTCCTGTTTAGGACGTCATTTAGCCCACCTGCTACTATGACAAGGTTGCGCACGTGGGCATCGTCCGCGAGCTTTGCTTTTGCTCGCTGCATGACATAACGTAGTGTCCGCCCTGGAAATTTCCCTACTGCCACTCCTTTAACGCTTTTCACCCTCTCCAGAATTGCTTCGGAGCACTTACACAAGTTTCAATCGCTCGCGATAATCACCATTCCGCTCTCTCCTTCCTCGTCCTGCTTCCCTTTGTCCTTTTCCGCGTGATTCGGACTTGACAAGGGGCATTGACCCCAGCGCTCCTGCTTTTTTTGTGTGGTGGCCGCAAGGTGGGTGCTGCTCTTTCGAGCTATCCTCTCCCCACATTGCACGCATTCCACGTGTTTTGCTGACGCTTCCTCTCCTGTCACTTCGGGGGACTGCTTTCCATTGTCACGACCATTCTCGTTCCCAATGGCGGCCCTGCTCAGTTTTTCTTCGGCTGCTTGAAGTGTTTTTTCCATTACCTTGCGTGCATCACGCACCATACTTAGCTCATTTTTGAGCTCTTCGACCTGTTTTACAAGCTCTTCCTGGAATGCCTCCATTTTCTGCAGCCTAGCATCGACATCACAGTGTGTTCCGATTGACTCGATTTCCTCTCAATTCTCATTCGTCCCCTCGTCTGCCTTGAGGGACCCTGTTACGAGTGGCTTGTAACACCCCGGGAAAAAAGGATGCTAAACCACCATGTCTAATCGAAACGGAGGGTGGATTCCCAATTTTTTATGGCTGTCTCGAGCGGTCACCGGTGTGGCGGACGCCCCACAGTGTTTACAGGCCCCTTTGTGTGTGTGTGTGTATGAAAAACTCCTTCCGCGAACTGTCCAAATATAGGGGGGGGGCCTTTCCGCGAACGAACGACGCCTAGAAGAGAAAGGATCAGCCGCCTACGATCCACAATACCCGCGGGTTGAGACCAGCGGAGGCAAGCTCGTGAAAAGTCACCTGGGAGAGGGGATCAGCGGCCCATCCACAACCAGACGCATTGCCTGTCACGGGTCGTTGACGTGAGCAAGATCCCGCCTACGATATTAGTGGGCCTATTTAAGGGGCCCCGCAATATACTTTTTTTAACTTCATTCTCGTCCTGGTATCCTTCACCAACCATTGAATAAACAGTGCAAGTTTCGCACTAGAAATCGTCTCATCGCTGCCTGATCGCCATGGTGGACGCCTGCAGCCCGCCGACAATGTCACGCTACCCATTAGTAACGCCGGTCGGCCTTCGAGAAAAGGGCGTCGCAACAACCCCCCGCAAACTGCACACTTTCCCGGCTTTCTTGCCATTTACTGCACGGCTTCTTCTAATGCAACTACTATAATACTATTTAATGCAGAGCACGTTCCTTCTAGCAAAAACCGATACGCACAGTACCTAAATCCTTAAAATACCGCAAAGTCATTCTCACCAATGTTTTAAAAGCAATCAATCCCGCAAGGACTTAAGGTATGCCACGTTTTAGCACGTGTTCAACCACGCGGCCACGCTCTCACTTTCCTACAATAGCAATATTACCGATACCAAAGCACACATAGTTAAACCACTGATAGCTATTAGTCTTGCCACTTCCAAGCTACTATTTATAGACTATAAAGACTTAACGCCCCACCAGGTTTCACGTGTTGAAGCAATGTGGCGCGAAAGGCCGCTGTGACTATTCTGCAAAACCAAACATGCACGAAACACACCCGCGCACACGAGAAAAGAGAAAAAATGGAAACTACCCAACTATTGCTTAAAGGCTAAAAAACAGCAAATCAAAAACAGAAACGAGGTCAAAGCATGCACAAAAATTATGATTTCCTCGCCGCCACGGAGCCCTGGAAAAACATGTCCCTCCGCCTTAAAATCTCACACCAAGAGCATGTTGTTAAGAACCGCACCCTTCCTTGGTGCTGTTTCTTCTCTTTGACATGAGTTGCATCATGATTCTACAACTAATGGTAAAGCAGCGCCCTCTATGTGATCCTGGTTCTGGCTTCATTGGGCAGGCATTGTAAAAATATTGGCTGGTATGGTTCGAACCTTTCGAACATAGAAACTCTATGCGTTCGAACGGCCGCCCCGTCACCTTGCTAGACTGATGTAAATAGAGGCGAGAAGTTGCAGTGGCCCCCTCTCGCGAGTGACGTCAGGGCCAGGACGCCGCTCGCTCCGCGTCGCTCGACTGCCGCGCGTGCTTGTTCACTTGGTGCATGCTTGGGATATTGGTGGCTGGAGCCGTACTTATTACTCGCCGTACTCGAGCCGTGCTGCTGTCATGCCTGAACCGCCGTTTCTTCTTCAAAACTTCGTGAGTCGAGAAAATTTGCGGCTTTGATATCGCAAGCTATGCAGTGTTGAAGGGATCTACTGGTTTTGCAACGGATATATGCGCCGTGTCTGACCATAAATTTTGCGTAAATAGAATGTTTGCATATTCAAAACGCGAAGTTGTGTGTGATGCTCTCACAGACACTTAAAATCCCCTTAGTACTTAGCTATGAGAGGCATTGCATTTTACATAGAAGAAAAATCTTGCTATGCGATGTCCACATTTTAAACCCGTTAAATAACACTGCCCAGCGAAGCTTCCATCATGATTCTTATTACTCTGGTAAGCTGTTATAGTGAAATATGGTTACTTTATTATTGCATAAAAGGAAGAGCCGGGCGCGTTTCGTATGAAAAAGTTTGCAACTATACTTTCACCGTTCTGTGAAACAGCCACCCAGCAAACGCATTGCTCATGGCTGTGAACACGATGGCGCAAAGTATAATATGTATATGCTTCACGAATACCATAACAGCAATGACTTGAAATAAAGGTTTCGTAATTAAGATCGCGAGCCAATGAAGTGGCGCTATGTATATCCTATTATTGTGGCTTTCATAGTGGGCCTCAGTAGCGTTTACCGACAATATGGCATACCCCTCACGCAACAGCAGCAACCGATTGTCGTTATGTTGAGGCAATGTTATTGTTCTCGAAACCGATCTGTTGTTCACTGCAACTTCGAAATAAAACCATGATGCAGTTTTTTACAGCGCCAATTGCAATGCATAAAATAAAGTCTAGGCACGACAGCTCAGCTTAAGCTGCCTTGAAAATGAAAATTCAAACACCTTCTGCCTCACCACGTCTCGATCCTTCATTGTTTAATTATACAAACTGAGAACTATTCGCGTTGTCAGTACTTAAAAGAAAAACTGGCATACCCGCCTCATAAAGAAGACACCACAAGCCTCACATGAATTCACTTTATGTCTGATCTCCAGCGGCGAATAATGATATCTTCAACACTCATACTGAGTGAGGCGTCGGCTTCTTTCCGTCTGCAGGGGGGAGGGGGGGGGCATACGGTCCAAAAGGCATATTTCACTCGAACATTTGAGCCGAGCAGCCGGTATCAGTTCGCCAAACAGATTCGCCATGTCTCTTTCTCAATCAAAAATCACCAGTAAATTGCTCAAGTGAGTTGAGCGTGTGGCACGGAAAAGGGAATAAATATTGGTAAATTCCTTTCGGTATATTACAATCAGTTGTAAGCCTCCATTACCTTTACATTAAATTACCTGCGCTTAAAGTTAACGGTGAAGAACGGCGTAATTTTCAGAAGCACTTAAAGAAGCAAGTAGTGCTGGTAGAACCTAAACTGCAGTGTTAAGATCTCGTGTTACTGTCGAGCATTACTGTGAAGAAATGTAAATTCGATATTATATCATGAACTACTCGTCGTGAGCAAACAAGTTTTAGCGGATAAAAGTAAAGGTAAATCTTGTGGAAATCTTTATGCCTTTGTGAGACGCTTGTTGCAACACGGCAGGTATGATATCCTAACTGGATTCTTATGTACTGTTCTTGCGGTTATGCATTTATTATTCACTTGAGCTACCACTGCAAAGTGCTGATCCGCGCATGAAAACCTCGCAATGGGCTGGTCTGAGCTTCTTCGGCTGGCTTGCATCATTACCGTTGAAAAATACATGTCGTCTAGGAAATAAGCTCTTTAAAATAATTTTTGCGAACGAAGACTTCGTAAAAATATGTTTGATACCACCGTCATAAGTATGCAAGCATAGGGAACTTGGGCGAACAAACGGAAAAATCGCAGAATGCCCCCGGACACCGCCTCGACTGTAGCAGACGACAGGCGCGAGTCCGTGCCCAGACGTCACGCCAGCGGGGCACGCAGCGCCCCTGTAGGTTGTTCTCGGAGCCAAAAGTAAGGCGTCGCCTTCTCTCCGCCTGGGACGGCGAAGAACGCGGTCGAGATGGGTGTGTTTGATTTCGCCGTAGCTTGGTTTTCAGAAACCGTGAACTATAAGTACAAGTTCCTTTGGAAAGCGCATGGCGGCGAGATTGGGAACGCTGAGGAGGCCGACTACTTGTTCGCGATGACGGAGGACACGCTGGACGTGCAGGAAGTTATTCGGCGGCTCCAAAATCGGGAGAACGCGTTCTTGTGCCCACGTTACATCGTCCGCTGTGTTCTTATCGGCCGGATCGGCGCACCTACAAAGCATCACGTGCTTAGAAGCAAGCTAACCCCCGCGAACTGCGAACAACCGGAAGTAGACGACGAAGCCTTGAGCAGTGGCCTTTCGAAGTCGTCCGCACCAACGTGCGTAACGGACATGGACGCCGACTTCCGCGTCCACCTGAAGCCCAATGCGAGTCACGAGATTTGCGAGGCGCTCGTTGAAAAGCTACTGATTGGTGTGAATGAAACAGACGACTCAGGTTAAGGCATGACTATGTTTTCCTAATATATACAATGACTTTTTGTGGAATGCCTAGAAGTAGAGGTAGCCGGTTTTTGCTGTGCTTGTAGTTAACTTGCAACACAAGCCCGTAGTCGTTTGCATGCATTTTCTTTTCTCTTCTTCTGCTTGTTTGAGCAAAACACTTAACACTGCAAGTACCTCACAAGGACGTACTTGTGAAAGGTGTGTGCGCTCTGCAAACTCATGTTCTTGAACTTGCAGTTGCAAATTATCCTTTAAAGTTGGGCACTATCACGCGCATAGCCGAAATAAAACGTTTTAAAATAAACCACTGTAACGGCTAACAGATCGTTTTTTTTTTTTTTTTTTTTTTTTTTTTAGAATAAGGTCATAATTTTCGTGACGGCAGCGGCGCGTAAACGTTGCTCCGCTGCGGAGCCGATTGATGCGGGAGGTGACGGCTACACCCATTAATTTGAATTAATAATACATTGATTAGTGAGATCTTACGTCTCAACGGCTTCGATAGACGCCGTAGTATGTCTCCGCACTAGTGCCGACTTCCCGGAGCTACGCGTACAAAGACCACATAGGTTTACCGAAAGTGCGAAATCAGTGCTGCTCCCGCAATGCCTGGGCGTTACCTGAATCTACCTGAGGCACCGAGCTGAAATCATCTAACGATGAACATATTGTCACGGTGTAGAAGGCGACTAGCGAAATGAAACGAGGACAAATTCCAGTGTTATCAGCTGGTGGCTGCCATGTTTTAAGGAGTTCAGGCTTCCGTGTTGCTGTAGCCTGTGTAATAGCGGTGTCACACGAATACACTTCTGAACACGATCGGTGTCGATCCTAATTAAGCTCGATACGGAACCGTGTGCTGCTACAAAGTCACTGTCTGATCGTTATCGCGATCCGTGAACCGCGATCGTGTTTCTTGATCGCGATCGCAGGCTGACGTCTGGGTTATCGAGCGCAGTATTCTGTAAACGCTAAAAACAAAAAAAAATGATGGCAACTCAATAAAAACATTTAAAAACCTTTTTACCAGCAATAATATGCTGTAAAAATGAAATATTGTCCAAATGTAATCATATTTTGCAAATCTGAATTTGTAGTTAAGGATTTATGCAGTTACGAGAGGTGCAGGCCATCAACACGATAATAACTCGATCCGGATCGTTCGACCGTGTAGTAGCGACCACTATTGATCGCAATCAAGAAATCCAATCCGGATCGGCCCCGATCGCGATCAGAAGTGCACATGTGACACTGGTGTAAAAGACTAGTGCCTGCTACTGCCTCGTGACAGTATCGCCGCAAAGAACGGACTCCGGCGTGGACCTAGGGTTCGTCGTGAGCTGTAGTTTATCGCACGTGGCTAAACGACCGCAAGAAGCGGCATCTGAGCTTACTTGTACAGAAGTTGTTACCTAAATGGCCCACGAGGAGCGTATATGTTAAATCCATAGACTGGAGCTCATGCAGACCGCTACCGTGACTCTGTAAGAAACGATGGGCCGATTGGCACGTATCCAAGCGCTAGATAGGCAGACGCAGCCCCGAACACTTGCTGTCGCGAGTCTCGAAGCACACGGCCAAACCTGCTCCGTGAGTGCCCAGCGCACTGCTGCCGCTTTCGCAGTGCAGTTCACAACAGTCCAGAGGGCATTATGCCGACGCTCTCATTCTGATGGTCAGCTTCACGAATACTTTCACGAAGGACTACATTCTGGGTGGCTAGAATCGCGCTTCTTTCCCCCTCGTGCAATCGGATTCATTTTCTGCATGTTTGTGTAGGTATATCTCCAACAACGTTAGCTTTTCTTTTTCTGAATAGTTCTGTTTTCCGGCAAAAATAAAGCTTGAAGATGAGGTGACCTATTTGTACACCTTATGTTCTTTCACAGATTTCTTACGACCTAGCCAAACGCGCTACAACGCCATTTCAGGTTAGCAGCGCGCTGAGCAACCCGCAACGGCGCAAAATTTAATGCGAACGCGTGCTCCAAATTTCAGATGGAGTAATTCCGTTGCTATAGCATAGAAGGTTATTTCATATTCTAGATAAGCACGTTTCATAGCGCACCGCTGCTCTGATGCAGGCTGCGTTGCTGTCTCCTCTTTGACCACGCATTCACCGCCGTCGCCTTGACGTGATATGGCACAGGAAAAAAGTGGACCCGTAGCGAGTGGTTGCAGAAAAATGTGTTCAGTGAGAAGCATCGTAAGTCATGAACATTTGTATAGAGGCATACCCCCTCTTATGCGGCCGATATATGCACAGCTTGCCCTGGGCCTGCGCCGGCGAGAAAGGCTTCACAGATGACATCTCATATCGTGTTTTCACATTAGGCCCCATTAGTTTGCTCCATCTGTGCATGCAGGGCAAAAGCTAGGCAGTGTGACCATTTTATAAGCAGTCGTGTGTGCTACTCTTGATGCGCGGTAGGTTTCGCTCGGGCCCTTCTGAACGTGCTTGCAGTTGGATGTATTCCAATCAGCATGCACTGTCCGCCTAGTCGCTCAGTCAGGCGTCGCGGAACGCCTACTTCCCCGTACAACATGTCGGAAACGCGATGAGCAGCAGAAGAGTAACGGTTCATAAATTGTCTCTGCCAATATTCGCAATCTTTAGTTATTTTTGCACATCAATGTGCCTCTCAAAAGATTTATCGGTACATAGAAGATACGAAGGGCACTTTCGCGTGAGACTGTTGGATCAGTTTAGACTGGCTTGCTTGGGCTGACGTCGATCCCTTTGGGCACGGCCAGCCTGTCCGCCGTTCCGGGTTTCCAGCCGAGCTGTGGCTCCGCAGAAGCGAAGGCTGCCACCGAAAAGGCGAGCAGACCTAAACATCTTCATTCGCAAGGCGTGATGCCGACCAATGATACCAAGCCGGGGGCAAGAGGCTTGGCTTCCAGTGCGAAGAAACATTTTCTCTCTTCATTCTCTTTATTGCAAACTAGCCAAGAATGGTTGGTTTCTCTTCCCCTTGCAAAGAATGTGTTCTACAAAGCGTTATGCCAAATTCTGCAAAGCGGCGTTAGAACGAGGGTATAACACTGGGTTTATTACTCAATTTTGACCTCAAGTGCGGGCCACTGAATAGTCCACGCCCTGAAGCGAGAACCACGCTTTGTCCGCTCGAAGTATTTATCCGGAAGTTCGGTTTAGTGGCTCAACCTGCAGTTCTGAACGACTGTCAATTCTCCCGGTTGCAGTGAGAATCATTGTTTGTCTCTGGCGACACGCTGTGGGACTTGCCGAGTGTGAAATATATACCGGCTGTCTTTTTAGAAGGTCCAAAATGTTTAAAAATTACATGTTGTAGATCACACAATTCTACCCTTGGTCTAAATTACTTGGTGAGGCGGCCATTACTCCCACGAGAAATCCGAATGCCTAATTAAATAAGTAACATAATTACCCTAAATTTTTATTCAAATATATTATGCCACATATTTAAATCTGCGAATTATAGCCGGTGAGTTCACAAGGCGCATCCGCGTGGAACGTATTGTGTGCACTGTATACCAGTTTCGACATATTGATAACAATAGAGATATTCATTTTCAAAGTGCCCGATGAAATGCATTGATGTTCTATTTAATTTTGTGCTTCAATGCATAGAACAGCGTTTTTCTTAAATGCGTTTTCTTAAAATAATTAACAGTAGTGCGGCAGATACTACATTGGACAAACCGATAGGGGCGTTCACGTTCGCTTGCGTGAGCATGAGTGTTCCGTGGGGGCTGCTGGAGGGTCGAACTTAATTGTATATTCATTGGCGTGGCTGCTCGGGCTGCTCTCCTTTATTTCGAAAGACTGAGATTAGCGGCACAAAAACGGCCAGCTGTAAAGAGGGATTGTAGAGGCAGTGGCCATGCGACGGTTTAAGCATGGGGAACGCGTAAGTTCGCCGTCAGTTGCTGCTACCGAGAGAGAACTTTTGTTTCTTTCCACGTGATACACACGTGTTCGGTGCCTCAGTAGTCTATCAGCGTTTACCTTAGCATTTGTACCGGACCCCTATCGAAGGTCGCTCTGTGTTTTTATTGGTTTTCTTCTTGATTTTTGTGTGCAAAGGTGTGTGTTTGATCTGTATAGGCTCGGCGTTCGTTTCATTAAATAAACAGTCATCAGTATCACTTCGTGTTATCTTTCCTCGTCCCGTGTGTTTTTTTGCGGTAACTTCCCAAATCATAATTCGTCAACTGGCCTACACCCACACTCTTCTAAATTAGGGTTCTGAGAATTTGTTCGAAGCGTGTACGCCTTGGCAACTCACCGGAAAAAATTCATAGATTTATATATGTACCCTAAGATACCTGAATAAAAAGTTACGGTAATTATTTTATTTCATTAGGCATTTTGGATTGTCGTAGAACTAATGGCAGCCACATCGAGTTTTTCCTAGATAAAGGGTTAGGATTGCATTATCTGCCGCACGCAATCTTTAAAAACTTTGAACTTTCTAAAAAAAAGACATGCCACTAGTTTTTGCAGGCACTGCAATGACTTCTCAAGCCTAGATCATATGTTTTGACGTTGTCCCTCGTTACGAGGCACAGAACAAATCGATGAGGACAAGTGGCTCTCCGCTATCAAGAGCCCCGATGCCGGGGCGCAACTATGGGCTGTCCAGAGGGCCCACGATGCGGCGGTCGGGCATGGTCTGACTGTCCCAACGTGGAAGCGGCCCGCAGCGCGCAGAGTCGCGTACCTCAGGACCTCGATTAAAGATTTGCATCCATCCATCCATCCATCCATCCGGTATGTGCGGTCGTCGCCATTTCGGCAAAACCTAGATGCGTGAAATTGATCAACTGCGCAATAAACTCGGTGTCTTTGGCTGAGAGACTGCAGCGTGCTCCCCATGTCAGCACGAAAGAGCTCCTGTTAAGATCCTTGCCACAACTTCCCATACACTTTCTCCTCTGACCGTTGCCACTATACCGGCCTCCACCTCCACTGCCGCAGAGGAAGCAGCTATTGCGCTCGCCATTGCCACCACCCCGGCGCGTTTTATATTCAGCGACTCCAAAGCTGCAGTCCACAAGTTTGCAAAGGGCCGCATCTCCTCCTCTGCGCTTAGCAACTTTGAGCACTCTCCTCCCTCTTCTCGTCTTATCCAACTCTTCTGGGTTCCGGCACACGCAGGGCACCCTGGCAACGAGGCGGCAGATTCCATCGCTCGCGAGATGACAGACCGAGCTGGCCCCTTCCATTCGGGGATGAACAGGCGTGACTCTCTCCTCACCTTCCATGACATCACCCTTCATTACCGCAACTTTCACCTATCCCTCCCTCCCCCTCACAAATCTCTGTCTAAGCTCCAACAGAGCACGTGGCGCCATTTACAGGCCCACACTTTCCTCTCTCCTGCCCGACTTGCCATTATTCAGCACGGTTCCTTCTAACCCGAATGCACGCTCTGCAGACACCCACTAGCAGACTATGCTCATATTCTCTATTCATGCCCGAAACACTCTCCCCCTGCCTCTTGGCATGTATCTAGTCCGCAGATGCGGGAGGTTGCTATGGCCAGCTCGGAGCCGGATGCCCAGCTACGGCTAACGATCTGGGCAGCGGAAGTCGCAGCCAGGCATGATCTGGTGGCCATGACCGGCAGCCTGAAGGCCACCCACGTAACGGCGGCATCTTAATTTTCTTTTAAATTTTTTGGCCTTCACTAAATAAAGTTTGTAGCACCACCCTGCACCTGTTAAGATAACGTTCTCCACTCGGCTGACGCGGCTCTCCGGTGACATGGTTTTAGATAGCCAATGGGAAGCGACTGTCGGTGCGGTAAAGAAACTCTCACAGCCGCCTTCAGAATAAACACAGCTTCTTTGAAAACGTGCACGCTGTCTGGCCTGATGGCAAATTAAGGCCGCGATATTGTGACGATGTTTTCCGCTCGATCCATACCGTGCACTCTTAAAGGGAAGCTGAAGAGTCTGTCGAATTCAATAAGATGTTCATATACGGATGCGAGAACCTTATAAACCATGCAGGTAAAATTTTGAGGGACATTTTTCACTTACAGGTGACCTAATCGTTGGTTAAAATTGCGCTGTCTCTCCGCCCCCCGTCGAGCGCCGCGCGCTCCTGGTGACGCTGACGATGCGAGCGGAGACCGGAAACTGCGGCGCAGTGACGTCAACCCTAGTGTTCCGTTTCTTCGCAGTCTCCGCGAACGTCCTGACCGTGCTTGTTTCTGCGTGCGTGCCATCAGAAGCTGCTTCGCTCGACCCTGCATTCCTTTGTTTGTGTCTATGTAGAGTGGTAGTTAACGTGCGCACCATCAATTGAACTAGTGGGCCGACAATGCCGGCGTTCTGTGCAGCCTACGGTTGCACGAAAACCAGCGGCCGCGACGATAATGTCTTCCATTACTTGCCGCAAGACGAGAAGCTTTCAGCTAAGTGGGAGCTGCTGTGAAGTGAAAGAATTTCAAGTGCTCAAGAACAATAGTGCTGTGCTGTAACCACTTCCGTGACGACATTTACTACCAGAGCTTATCGATAATGCGTGCTTTGGGTTCTACTTCGTGTTAGCACGCTGAACGGAAGGTGCATGTTTATCTCCCGCCCTTGACGCAGGTTTCGTCGACAAGCGCCGCGAATTTTCTATTCGCACGTATGTTGTGAAACAGCCTGCATCCAACTTCCATAACGCAGTGCAAGTGTAAAGTTTGTTGTTGTTGGAAAGCCGGCTTACGCTAGGACGCTGCGCTCCCCCTTCTCTCGCACACTTCGAGAAACCGACCATCTCACGTAGCCGACGGAATTCGCCGGTTACGAGTAGTGTGCGGATGGCGCGCTGATGCAGGTTCTACACTACACGTGCTACAAGAGCCGGTAAATTTTTCCCGCGTTTAAACCGTCTTTGTAGACTGCCGACAGCTTTTGGGGCAGCGCACAAATGCCGAAGATCGCATCACCGTTTACGTCTAAGAGGATGCATGCAGGAACATAACACTACAGTTGTCTGCCCGGAAACGAACTCACTGGATCGCTGAGTGCAGCTTAGCAAAAAACATGCTTGCCAAAGAACAGTTCCAACACCAGGAGATGCTAACACTTCGCCTTTGTTCGCGTCCAAAGCACTGTTTGCACCAGCATATTTTGCTTCTTGGAGAGGCCGACTTATCGCAATCGGCTCGTAGATGTACGGAGTAAAGTATAAACCCCATACAAGCGATGTTGCATGCCACAGGGAAAAGCGAGGCGATGACTCGTCGCCTACAAGCCGAACTCCACGCGAGACGGCTTTGAACGATTACTTCCCGTTACGAAGGCAGCCATATACGCAGCGAAACTAGCGTGACGCGTGCTTTATTAATTTAAGTTGACGTATTTTACTGTGAAAATGAGCATCAAATATTTCTGAAGGTCTTGCACTACGTTCTTGTTCTTGCACGTGTAAAATTCAATAGTTTGCTCGTTGCGTGCGACAATGAGTAGTATTTGAGTTATGTACATCCAGTTCCGGCTTTGCGCTAGATTTCTAGAGTTCTAGATTTCTAGAAACGAGCGATCGAGCGGCAATACCGAGCGATCTGTTCAAGCGACGGCCCGTTTTGTCGTTCGAAGCCGTTGCCCGTCGCCGTCGCGCGCAAGATCGCTCTCATGGTGTTTGGACTTAACGCGGAACTCCTCAGAGAAACGCAAGCTCTCAACATGTTCCATTACAGTCTCAGCAAAACAGCACCAAATTACCTCGCACCGTTCTTCATGTGTAGCGGCAGCGGTCGGTCCAGACGAACGCCACTGTTGACGTCATGAGGCGCCCAACCAATCACAGGCGGAAACGAGGCGGGCGATCAACCCCGAGTCTGCCGCTGCACTTTTAGTCGAAATAAAATCTGTTTGTGCTTTCTTTCGGTCAATTTTGATACGATAATCGAATTCGGAATGCTGAAAACCATGACGTACAGCTCTTCACTAATCTTTTCTGGACAACCTTTCAGCTTTCCTTTAAGGCCAGTAACGCTATTACACCCGCCTTCCATCAGGCTTCACCGCTGCAACTAAGTCATAGATTCCTCCATGATGTTTGGCTCGACCTGAAGTGCGCCTCACCATACCAGGGATCAGGAAAACGTCCGAGCTGTCATCACCTGCTCTTAAACAATGAACTCTGCTCCTTTTGCACGAGAGGTACGCCGACCACGTACATATTTATACTGATGGATGGGTAACTCTCCAGTGTTCCTCTGGAGCCGTGGTTTTCCCAGCGAAAGCCATCACCATCAGTTTCAAGGCATGTCACCCAACGACACCAACGGCTGCGGAACTTGCAGCTCTTAGCGCTGGACTTCGTCTCGTCAGCCAAGAACAACATCGAAGATGGTAAATATTTAGTGACTCGAAGGCAGCACTGCGGTCTTTGCTATCAGCCCTGCGGCGTGGACCACACGAACAACTCGTGTTCTAGATTAGAGAACTAATCCATACCTTGACTGAGAAAGGACACGACGGGACATTTCAGTGGCTTCTAATTCACTGCGGCGTTATAGGGAACGAACACGCCGGTATCGCTGCTCGGTCGGCTCTCCAAGGCGATCAAGACGAGCCGATATCATTATCAAGGACAGATGCCGCTAGAAAACTTTGAATGCTCACCCGAGATATCACGCTCTCCTTGTGGAACGTAGGAAGTTTTCAAAACAACCGGCTGCGCAACCTAGACCCCTCTCTGCGCCTTTGCATTGCAGCTGGACTCTGCCTGCTTTGTCGAAAATGACTAGGGGTGGCCTTCACTAAGTCCTTTGCATTCTGAATCAGATGGGCCGACGACGCCTCGTGGGATGACTCTGGCAACGAGGAGACTCAACACCTTCTCTGTGACTGTCCTCGCTACAATTTACAGAGGTGATCGCTCGCAATCGCGATAGCGCGCTTTGACCAAAGACGTCCGACAGAGGAACATATTTTAGAATGCCGACATCACAAGCCATCGCAGCGGAGGGCGACGTGGGCACTGTTGTAGTTTTTAAGGGCAGCAGAATTGGACAAGCGGCTGTAGCCTGAAGATATGTTTATAGTGCTGCAAGTGCTAAAATGTTCTGCCTGATGGTATGCGGCGACAGTGACCGTCTGTGATTGTGTTATATGCTCTTTTCTTTATCTCTTTTTTGTTATCACTTTACCTCCCCCTCCCCTCTCTCCCCAGCGTAGGGTAGCAAACCGGATCTTCCCATCTGGTTAACCTCCCTGGCTTTCCCCTTCTGTCTCTCTCTCTCTCTTGCCGACGCGCTCAAGCGCACGTCTACGCGCCTCTCGAAGAATGACACTTTGCATCTACAAGATGGCTCCCTCAGGTCTGACTCATAGACGCCTCGGCAGACGCTTCTTCATGCTTTGTTATTGACAGTGTTTCAAAACAGTTCACTATCTCTGAAGTAATGGACGCAGGAACAGGAATGAACGTACGTTTATTGAGTTAGTCGTTTAGGTAGCAAAACTCTGGCGTGACGTCATGTCACTCAGGCATTGACGCATGCGCTCTTGGCGTGCGTGAATTGCTGACATCACATCAATCTCCATAAACATAATTATTATACTTTTAGAGATGTTAGATCAGCACAGAAAAGGAAAGAAAAAACACCTTCTCTAATTAATAAATCTGCCTCACTGAGAGTTGATTGTACCACGCCGTAGCTGCGTAGCCAGGCGCGCCGACACAAGGCTGACCAAGCGCGCGATAACAGAGAGGAGCTGAGGCTCTATTCTCGACACTACAATGTACTAGAAGGGGGTCCCAATAGAGATTTACGAGTTGTCTCTGGGCCCCTCTTGTCCAACTACAGAGGGCCTTGTTGAAGAGCAGCCGCCGCGGCTCTGGGAGGCAAGTGCTGCCTCCAGGTACTTACCGCTCACACGCGCTCCCGATCTGGTGCTCGCCCATTATGGGACCTCAGCGCTTGGAAAGGGGTGTTCCGCCATAATTTGTGGTGTGGCGAGCCGCGCTAATTATGCTAATGAACGTCCATATGCAATCGCGGCCCAGAGGCATGCGTAAATTGTACAAGCGAGTGCTCATGAAGCAAGTAGAAAAGTTTCCTTAGTGAGTACACTTTAGCCTAACGCACTTCTAAAGACAAGTACTTCGCTCACGACTTACCTTCTCTCCTAAAGACTAATCCGCGAAAATTTTGGCAAACGTTAACACCCGGTCACACTTCTGATATTTCTCTGCTAGACGACAAACAACAACCTCTTTCAGACGGGGAATGTTCATCACTATTTAATGCTTATTTTTCTTCTGTTTTTGCAAGGGAAGACCATTCCGATATTCCGGTGGTTTCGGATTACGATTACCCATTTATGGCACCCATAAATATCTCAACTTAAGGCATTGTTAGCCTCATTAACGGACTTAAAACCACATCTGCCTGTGGTATTGACAATATTAACACTAAGCTATTAAAAAACACAGTATCTACTTAAAGTGTCATTCTGTATCATATCTTCAAGCAGTCCTTGTCATCTGGTGTCTTGCCTGTTGACTGGAAGATTGCGAAAGTTGTCCCCATGTTTCAAACTGGAGATAGACATAGGCCTGAAAACTATCGCCCAATATCCCTAACATCTGTGTCATGGAAACTATGAACACATAATCGCCTCGCACATTTACACGCACCTAGAAAAAAATAACTTTTTCTTTCAGAAACAGCATGGCTTCAGGAAAGGTCTATCTTGTGAAACACAGTTACTAGAGTTTACCACCGATCTACACCACAGCAGTATGAACAACAGTCAACAAATAGACGCCGTTTTCCTGGACTTCTCCAAAGCATTTGATCGCGTTGCCCATTGCCGGCTCACTTCTAAAATATCTCATCTAGGTATCGACTCACTAACCCTTTCTTGGCTTAGAAACTTTTTATCGCTTCGTCGCCAATTTACCGTTGTTAACGATTGTCCTTCTCCTATCACTGAGGTTACGTCTGGTGTACCACAGGGGAGTGTGTTGAGGCCTCTGCTTTTCCTAATATTTACTAACGAGCTACCTTCAAACATTTCCCCCTGCATACGACTCCTCGCCGACGATTGCGTTGTTTACCGACCAATTATTTCCATTAACGATCATACCACCTTGCAGCATGACCTTCACATTATTACCGACTGGTGTAATATATGGAAAATGTCTCTTAACCCTTCCAAATGTAATAATATATCGTTCTCACGCAAGCGCACTAGCTCCATATCCACATACACCATAAATAACACGAATCTGTCACGTACCACTACTTACAAATACCTTGATGTAAACCTCACTAGTAACCTTTCGTGGTCTCCGCATATCACTACAATTTGCGCAGTTGCATCTAAAACCCTTGGCTTTCTGAGGCACAACTTGCAAAATTCATCTGCTGACGTGCGTAAATTAGCATACCTGACATTCGTACGCCCGCAATTAGAATTTGCATCCGCTGTATGGTCACCGCACCAAGAATATTTAATAACCATGCTGGAACGCATCCAGAACAGAGCTGCATGATATATAACTCGGAATTTTGATCAAAAGTCAAGTATAACGCAGATCAAGCTCCATATTTCTTTACAGCCCCTAGACATCCGCCGCAAGATTGCTTTGTTCTGTCTATTTCACAAATATGTTCATTCTGATAAGCCATGCATAGTACCCATCGAAACCCCCGTCCGTACGTCCTCAAGATTACATAATCATTTTAGCTTCAAGCGCATTTTCGGTAAAACCACTGCTTTCAATTTATCTGCTGTACCTCGTGCCATATCCCACTGGAATGCTCTTCCCGACGATATCGTCACGATAACTGATTGCAAAATATTTCGTGAACGCCTGTGTGTGCTTTTTATATAATCTCTTTCCTCTTATATATCTGCTATGCTTGATCTTGCTGTGCTTTGTTTTGTTTTTTTAGTTCAGCCACTCTACAGTTGTCTTAGGTTTATTTTTGAGTTGTTTCCATTGTACTTAACAGTTCTTTGTTACATTGCCCCCCTTACTCAATGCCCGACAGGGCCTGTAAGGTGTTTTCTAAATAACTAAATAAATACACAAACACCAAGAAGAGTAATACAATGCAAAGTCAACACTTATTAGCATATGGACACTTTCTAAAGACTAACAATGAACGCGCAGTCAATCACAAGAACGAAACGACGGCTGTTAAAAAAGATTCCGTCGTAGACAGGTTCACGACCTCATTCGGCAGCCCATTCCATTCAAGAATAGTCCTCGGGAAAAAGGAACCTGTGTACGCATTTGCTCTACATTGAGGTACCAAAATGGCCTTGCTGTGTTTCTTACGGGCAGGTCGTGAGGTGTTATATTGCATGTATGCCTGGAAATCTAGTTTCACTTGACTGTTAATGATGTTGAATAGCATTTTTAGGCGGTGCAACTTTCGCCGTGATTGGAGTGTGCAAAAACTGGACCGCGTGTAAAGATCAGATATGGACACGCTGCCTACCCTAAGCGTTGTAAACAAAGCGAAACGGTTTTTTTAATACGTTCTATGCAGTTAGCTTCTCTTTTGGTGTGTGAGTCCCACACTACATCTGCGTACTCAAGTAACGGGCGTACGAGGGACGTGTATGCAACTAATTTTGTTTTACTGTTACAGTGTTTCAAGCGATGCCCGAGAAACCACAGTCGTTAATTTTGATGCTGAAGAGACGAGGTTTTTAATAAATGTGGGAGTTCCAACTTAAAGTGTAATCAATAATTAAACCCAAGTATTTGAATTGGTTAAGGAGGGTTATTTCATTATTGCTGACATTGTACGCGAACGGAAGTGGGGTTTTTAACGAGTTAGTTTCATTTGAGCACATTTTGAGGTATTCAAAGTCATCTCCCACACATGACACCAGTTAGTAATAGCCATTAGGTAGTTGTTTACGGCGGCTTGATCCTCGCTTGTTGCGATGGTGCGGTAGACAATGCAATCGTCAGCAAAAAAAAAAAAAAAAAAGAACGGCTGCGTATAGGAGAGTCAATGGCCAGATCATTGAGATATATAAGAAAAAGAAGGGGCCCAAGCACGGATCGTTGAGGAAACCTAGAAAATACTGGGGATGTATGAGACTTAGCTTTAGCTGTTTCTACGTATTGATGGTGGTTGGAGACGTAAAAGTCACGCCAGATTCACAAATTGGTTATCCTTTAAGAGGCTCCTATGTTTTGCCATTAAATTCAAATGTGACACGTGGGCGAACGCTTTCTGGAAACCGAGAAAGATACGGTCTGCTTGACCGCCTGTGTCCAGCGTCGCAAAGAATTCATTGGTGATGTGAATCAGTTGCGTGGCCGTCGATAGGCCACGCCGAAAACCATGCTCGCTGCTCGTGAAAAAGTTCCCGTTCTCAAAAAATGAGCTCAAGTGTTTAAAAATGCAGTGTTCGATAACCTTGCTGGTGGGGCACAACATAGAAATCGGCCTATAATTTGCTGCAGAAAACTTATCGCCGGATTTGTAGATTGGTATGACTTTTGCCGTTTTCGAATCTTCAAGAACTTCAGCTTTATGCGGACTTGTGCTGACAATAAGAAATAAATATTTCGCGTACCATTCGACGTATCTGTACAGAAAACAGTCGAGAATATCGTCCGGTTCGGATGAGTTCTTTGATCCTTCGATCCTTCTATGATGACTTCGATCCCACAACCTTCGAATGCGAAGGTTGTGAGATCGTTCCTCATCTTCGGCAAGTCGTTTTTGCATCCACTTTCATTTCCATTAATTTATCGCTTCTTTATTTGATTTATTAAGCACAAGTAATTTCCCCTATTATGACCTTGGCGTGAGTGTTTGCTGGCTTCTTACGATATCACTAATAAAAAACTTACACTTATACTTGCACTTACAAATAACTTTATCTTGTTTCTTGCACTTGGCAATGCGCTTCGAACTTTTTGCGATGTTTTTCTCTCGATGCATGGCTATCTCGCTCTTATGAATTGGTATTTTATGCTGCGTCACGTGTTCGCTAACCTACAAAACATTCATAGAGTCTTAGCATTTGGGGAGGAAGTTGGGAGTGAACTAGTCGAACTAACCTGTTTTTGTCCGTCAGGAAAGGTTGGCTCGGTTTGTCGCACCTCTTTATCAGACAAAATGTGTCGCGTTTTATATATTTAAGAAATCAGTGTGACCCATTTTTGCGCACAGTTATGTAAGTTTGCTTACACAATGCACCACCTGAATTCATCGTTTCTACAAATAAGACTGCGATGTAAAAGATTATTAGAGCGAAGTTGTTGTTGCCTTTCGCTTGCTTAAGGTAAGATTTTCTTTAGAGTACTTGAGTACGGTAAAAAAGAAGCTATACAAAGATTTTCTGGATGGTATGTTACCTCTGCCAGTGTACAGAACCATATACACAGGAGGCTGTGGACATGACGTCTTAAAACGGGTTAAAGGAATGCCGACACAGCCGCAAAAATACTTTTTCTTCAAGCTTTATACAAATACTTTACCAGTAAAACGTTGCCGCAAGATTAAGGAATCATTTTACCGTGGACAGTCAACTGCATATTATAGCAAAAAATCAAAGACATTAAAATATGCATTTATTGAATGCTCAGATCCCATATTTCACTGGGACATCCTTCAGTGAACTATCAAAAAGGACTTGCCTGTTACACCACATGAAATCCGAAATTAACCAGTTGAGAATCACGGCGACATGCCCTACGACTTGATAATGGTACTCAGCCTCCATAGTATCTGGAAAACTAGAATGTCGGTAAGACATGTCGACACTAACGCTCGGCCTGTAAGGGAAAATTTTATTGAACATGTACTGTATATGCGAGACGTTTACCGTGCCCAGCCAGAACCACCTGATTGGGTAACGCTGTTTGATGATTTGATCACTTTCAAAAGGTTTTGAAATCCTTTTTTCATGTTGATTTCTGTATTGTGTAAACAGGAAATAAAGAAATATAAAGAACGCCCGCGTGGCCTAACTGGATTCCACTTCCGGCCACCACAGTGAACGGTCGTGCAAGCATTTACTCCCTCGGAGCGGTTCCAGCGGCCAATGGCCGCGGAACTAGGTCTTCTGACCAGCAGGCTGAAGACTACCAGGTTGTTTTGCCGCATCTGCCCACAGGTGATTCTGTTTTGAATACCGTTTCTTTGCGTGGTTGCCTAAGGAAAAGGCCGTATCGTTGCGAGCATTTCCGCGATGCACTCGACCGTCTTTCACTGCTGCCGGAGGTGGTTGCCCTAGGAACATACCAAATGAATCACCTGTGGGCAGTGACGTTCAAGGACGAGGAAGAAAAGAAGAAGATACTGGTTGCAGACACCTTTAATGTCAAGAATGAGCGCTGCATGGTTATAGACCCCTGCGACAGAGGCGTACGTCTGAAGCTCTACTGGCGACTCTATGGTGTGCCGGACGACGATGTGCGAACGGCTCTGGCGGCCTTCGGAAAGGAGACTGAAATCACAAGGGATAAACCGAAGGTGAAAGGCTGCATTGATAAAGGATCGACAACGCGCTCCGTAACACTGAAACTGATTGTGGGCGTCACCGTCGAAGATTTGTCTCATTAATTGCGTGTTACTGAAGATGTCGCACTCGTCCACGTTCCAGGCTGAGCTCCGCTCTGCCTCCGGTGCCGCGGCATCGGCCACATACGTCATGAGTGCCGTGTTCCACGTTGCGGGCTCTGTCGTCGCTATGGCCACGACGAGACCCAGTGCGTGCGCTCTTACGCCAGCGTAGCAGGCCCAGCCCGGAGGGATTTGGTTTCCGAGCACATGATGGACGCCGTTGATGCTGACGAAGCTACCCGAGAACATGACGAGAAAGGAAAGACTGAGGCAGCAGTGCCTCTGCACACCTCCGGCGGAGACGCCAACGAGCCGAGTAGCGAGGAAGACCCTGGACCAATCGCTACCGTAGCGAGCCTGGACACACCGAAAGAAGACACGAAAGCCACAGAGAAAATTTCCACAGATGTCGATATGACAGCGTCGGGCAGCGGACTTGCAAAGAGAACCCGAGAGGAAACTGGAGACACCTCTGCGAGAGGTGATGGAACAAGCACCGGAGAACCTCCCACAAAGGCTGCAACGTCCAGACGTCAGCCTTTCAAGCCAGCGCCAAACCTTGCGCCGACCCGACGGACTAATTCAAAACTGCCGCCTTCTTAGCGGCGGCTTTTTCTTTTTGCCTTTTTTTTTCTTCCCTTGTACAACCCCGCTCAGTCAGCGGAGTACTTGCTCTCGTTAATGCCCTGGAACGGCCACATATATGGAAATTTTGTCAGCCCATGCCCCCGTTTGACGTAAAAATGTGAGTAAAATATTGGCAATAATCCCAACTTGATATGGCAGTAAACTTTAAAAATGCCTTGCGTATCGCAACTTTTCATTCAAGAGGCCTTTCTGCTCGAAGGCGGCAATATCAATAAGGTGCATTCTCTTAGAAAGTGATATAGACTTGTTAGCGGTCCAAGAGACCAAGATCGAGAGTGAAGAACTTAACTGATAAAATGGTTGAAGTGTTTCGTAGCAGATATAATGTATGCGTGAGTCATGCAGTTGGTAGGTCCGGCGGTTATGCTATCTTCATTCCAAAAATCATTAGGGTTATTGAATCTGTGTGTAGTAGTGAAAATGGCCGGCTAGTATTTTGTGATTTTGTTTTTGCTGAAATTCCCTGGCGTGTTGTTTGTGTCTATGCACCAAATAGAATCAATGAGCGACAATATTTTTTTTTTAATAACCTGCGACCTTGTCTTGAAAGCGAAAGGAGGGTATTACTGCTTGGTGACTTCAATTGCGTATGTCGACCTGAAGATCGATCGAGTAACAGAAATCATAGAGATAAAAGTGGAGAGGCATTACGCGTAATGATTGAGGAGAATGAACTAGAAGATATTAGCTTAGTGTTGACGCATGAAGACCAAACAAAATACACTCACTTTCAGAATGTGTCTCATGCTACATTTGATCGAATTTAGGTGCCTGTTGAATTTGTATCTTTGTGTTCCCAGTGCCATACGCTGCATGTGAGCTTTAGTGATCACTGTTTAGTCATGATTAGTTTAAGTACAAAGAAAAAAAGTGTCAAAGTTCAACTGGGAGTTGTGGAAATTCAACAACAAAATACTACAAGATCAAATTTTTGTTGCAAAGATAAAGGAATATAGAAGCAGTATACAGCTGAATCAAACATGCAATTTTATCCCGGTGTGGGAACAGTTCAAGATCGACTTCAAAATCGCCGCTTTGGAAAGAGCAAGTACTTTAAGGCAGAAAGAAAACACAGCAAGAAAAGGAGCTGCATAGAGCGTTAAATTACATGGTCAGCGCAGAGAATGCTAAGCCGGGGTTGTTCTCGAAAGAAATAAAAGAAGTAAAGGCGAAGCTTGAGATCATAGAAACAGAAAATTATCACGGCGCAATGATAAGGGCGCGTTGCGAGCGGCTATGGTTGGGTGAGACGCTCACAAAGCGCGCACTCAGCGATGAGAAGAGACATGCAGTATAGAAGGAAATTAGTGAAATCAGTTTTCAAAATGACGTTACTCGAGAGAGTGAACTGATAGAGCGTGCCTTTGTTGAATATTACAGAAAACCTTTTAGTCATAAAGCATGTGATACTGAAAGGTTTTGAAGTGTTTTTCTACCGCTCATGCCTAGTCTTGATGACGAGACAAAACAGTCACTTGAAAGGCTAATAACAGTCGGAGAAGTCGAGCAGGCTATAGACGATTTCAGTCCTGGTAAATCAGCTGGCCCTGACGCGGTCTCGGGGCAGCTGTATACAAGTTCTTCAAAATTGAAATGACACAATCTGTACACCGAGTTATAGGAGAGTGCTATGAAAGGAAACTAACGCTACCGTCCTGTCGAACATCCCACGTCATACTGATTCCGAAAACTAATGACCCGGTGAAAGTGCTTTCAGTAGAAACATACCGACCGATAAGTTTAACGAATACTGATTACATGGTCTTCATGAAAGTTTTGTCCCGCCGTTTCCAAAGTGTCGTCAAGTCTCTTGTAGGTCCACATCAGACTTGCGGAATGAAAGGAAGATTCATTCTTACAAATATTCATGTAGCAAGAACTGTTCTTGAACGTTGCGATGCCATGCAGGATCGAGTTGCTTTGCTCCAGCTTGATTTGAATAAGGCATTTGACAGAGTCGTGCACGAAATATTGTTCTATATACTGCACCACGTCACTGTAGGATCTGTGCTTCTAGAGGGCGTGAAAATGGTGTATGACAAATGTACAGTGAAACTTGTGATTAATAGGAAACTGAGTGAAAGTATTTGCGTTGAAACTTCTGTAAAACAAAGCTGTTGTTTATCTTCCCTACTTTTTGATCTTTACCTCGAACCCGTTTGTTTAAAAGTACTTGCAAATCCGATTATTCGGGGCTACACTTTTTTCAATACTGAAGTTAAGGTCCTTGCTTACGCGGACGATATAGCAGCATTTTGCGAAGATGAAAGAAGCGTGCGTGAAGTTGTACGAGAGGCTAAGGATTTTCGTACAGCAACAGGAAGCGTGATTAATTGGTCAAAATGTTTTGGCTTCTGCCATGGCAACTGGGAACACGCTCCAGACACGTTGTGCAACATACAATGGAACACCACTCCGGATAGCTATTTAGGAGTTCCACTGAACCAGTATAAGGATAGCAAGGACTATTGGGCAGATGAAGCAGGAAGAGTTAACTTACAAACAGAAAAATGGGGGAACATAATTTTTCTATGTTTTCAAGAGCCGCTGTTTGTAATGTGTTTCTAATTGCTAAGTTGTATTATGTGCTGCAGGTGATAGGAATTACTAGATTTTCTGCACAAAAACTGCATAGGGTCTTTGCAGTTTTTATCTGGGGGCCACTTGGGAGCGCATGAGCCGTTGCAACCTTTTTCATCAAGTTAGAAACGGCAGCTTGGGACTATCACATTTATTTTTCAAGCAGATTGTGACGAGATTTTTTTTCTTGCGTGAACAGGCTGACGCTTTTCTTCGAACTGTAATCCAAGTGCGGTTACAGCATTCCTTGCCAGACTACGTAATATCAACGTGTTATTTGAAGCCAGTAGTCTTATCTGGCTACCTACGAGAAGTTGCATCTTCTGTGCAGATTCTTAGGGCAAGATTCTCCTATGAGTGCCTAACGAGCGTGACACGTAAGCGTTTATACAAAGACTTGCTTGATGTTTTTTTGCCGATTCCTGTGTACCGTGGGTTGTACCAGCTGGGCCCTGAGCGTGACGTCCTCAAGCATATTAAGCGAATGCCGGTGAAACCTTTAATGAAATCTTTCTTTTTCCAACTGCATACCGGCACACTACCCGTGAAGCCATGGTTACACAGCAAAGGCATTTTTGTTCCATGGTCTCACAATTGCTCCATTTGTAGAAAACCGGAAACAATTGAACATTTTTTTCTCGACTGCCATGACGCGATGTTCCTATGGGATGTACTTCAAAGGACTTTAAAAAAAGACCTGCCTTTAAGCCCTTTCGGAATCCGGTACTTACCTTGTGCTGAGCCAGAAGGAGTACCCAGTGATATGTTCATGGTCATGTGCATGCACAGTATCTGGCGAACAAGAATGGACGTCAGACATGCGAATTTGTATCCCCAATCGGCAAGACACTATTTCGTAGAAGCTGTCATTTATATTAGGGATGTTTATAAGGCCCTAAATGATCCTCCGGAGTGGATTACTGTTTTTGATGAATTGGGAAAAATTAAGCCATTTTAAAACATACGAACTAGCCGAATGGCTAGGGATTTGATGTATTTTTGTTTGCTGTTATGTTTGTACAATGTTCATCAGAAGGTAATAAAGAAAAAAAAAGCCCGCGTGGCATAACGGGTAAGGCATCGGTCTGCTTAACCGGGGATTGTGGGTACGAGTCCCGCCGTGGGTACGCGTTTCCTTTTGAAACATTATCCTTTCAAATTTTTCCTATAAAGAGTGAAATGTGGCGACATTTTTCATCGGTTTTCGTTTTGTGGTAATTCGTAATTTGTAGCCAACAACACAGTTGCAAAAAACTGCTTACGTACCTGAAAAGCATAGCCCTTGTGGCCTAACGGAAAAGGCATCGGTCTCCTAAACCGAGGATTGTGGGTTCGAGTCCCGCCGAGGGTACACGTTTCCTTTTTGAAACATTATCCTTTCAAAATTTTTCCTCTAAAGATAGGAGTGTAGCGACGAATTGCAACTGCTTTCATTTTGTGGTAATTCGTAGTTTGTAGCCAACAACATAGTTGTAAATAAAGTATGCCTACAGCAAAGGTGTAGCCCTTGTGGCCTAACGGATATGCATCGGTCTCCTAAACCGGGGATTGCGGGTTCGAATCCTGCCAAGGGTGCGCGTTTCCTTTTTGAAACATTATCCTTTCAAATTTTTGCTCAAAAAAGTCAAGAGTGGCGACGCTTTGCATCTGTGTTCCCTTTGTGGTAAGTCGTAATTTGAAGCCAACAACATCGCGTTAAATAAATGTATGCCTACCTGAAAAGTGTAGCCCTAGTGGCCTAACGGATAAGGCATCGGTCTCCTAAACCGGGGATTACGGGTTCGAGTCCTGCCAAGGCTGCGCGTTTCCTTTTTGAAACATTATCCTTTCAAATTTTTCCTCAAAAGAGTCAAGAGTGGCGACGCTTTGCATCTGTGTTCCCTTTGTGGTGAGTCATAATTTGAAGCCAACAACATCGCGTTAAATAAATGTATGCCTACCTGAAAAGTGTAGCCCTAGTGGCCTAAACGGATAACAATGATATAGGGCGTGCTTTCTTTGAGCATTACAAAGAACGTTTTGCATTCAGGCCTGTCAACATGCATGATTTCAAGAAATTATTTTTGCAACGAATCCCACAGCTGTCGAGGGAGGTTAAAGAAACCTTAGAACGACCATTAACAGAACATGAAGTGATGAAAGCGATCGAAGACCTGAATCCTGGGAAGTCGCCAGGTCCAGACGGTCTTTGTGCCGCTTGGTACAAATTGTTCAAAAGCCACCTAGCTCCTATCTTAACAGCAGTTTTCAATGAAGCATATGAACTGAAAATACTTCCACCATCCTTTGGCCAGTCCCATACAGTACTAATACCGAAAACAGAAGAGACCGAAAAGCTCAAGCAACTTTCCTCCTACAGACCCATAGCGCTTACTAACTGCGACTACAAAATATTGATGAAGGTGTTGGCACGACGGGTCCAGTCAGTTATTCAGGAAGTAGTCGGCCCACACCAGACGTGTGGTATTCGTGGAAGAACCATTTTCACTAACATCCATAAAATGAAGTGTGTTCTGGAGTGTTGTGACGCCATGTGCGATGCAGTAGCCATCCTCCAGCTAGACTTGGAGAAGGCGTTTGATTGTGTTTCTCGCGACATATTGCTTACCATCCTTGAGCACGTTAATTTTGGCCACATAATCGCTGAAGGGGTGACCATGGCGTACCGGAGCTGCTATACCAGACTTATAATTAATCAGATGTTGGGGGCCCCCATTAACGTGAAGCGCTCCGTTCGCCAGGGTTGTCCACTCAGTCCACTCCTGTTTTGTGTCTACATAGAAACGCTATGTCTGGCCATCATCGAAAATGAATGTATTAAGGGGTTTAGTCTCCAATCAGCAGAAGTGAAGCTACTGGCATACGCTGACGATGTGGCTGTGTGCTGTAAAGACAAACAAAGTGTATTGAATACTGTTAATATCGTCAAAAAGTTTGGTAACGTCGCTAACAGCTACGTTAACTGGCAGAAATGTTTGGGGTTTTGGCATGGAAGATGGGCGTCTACACCAGACCACTTTTCGAACGTAAATTGGGTCACGACGCCAGTTAAGTACCTTGGAGCACCCCTTGATGCCTACAAGGACAGTAGCGAGTACTGGAAGGAGCGTACAAAAGAACTAAAAGAAAAAGCCGACCGATGGAACGCCTGTCACTTGTCAATGTTCGCGAGAGCTACAGCGTGCAACATGTTTCTCGTGTCAAAGATCTGGTACGTAATGCAGGTCCTACAGTGCTCTCGTATTAATGTGCAGAAACTGCACCGCGTGTTCGCTGTATTCGTGTGGGCATCGAGCTGGGAGCGATGCAGCCGAGATAATCTCTTCCGACGTGTGAAGGATGGTGGTCTGGGGCTGGCGCACCTTTTCTTGCGTCAACTGGTGAATAGATTCTCCTTCTTTCGAGATACAAACGACCCATTTCTGCGCACGGTGATCCAAATGAGGCTGTCAACATATATACACAGACAGATGAACTTCTCATCCGTTAACAAAAATTAATAAGTAAAAGCCGCCTGTTATATGTGAGCTGGCGTTGTTTAAAATTCTTTAAGATTAGCCAGGGGTTCTATCCTGGCCATCCAAGGCGGTGGGCACTCATGTGTAGCAAGCACATCAAGAAAACGTGTTATTTGTTCTCGAAAGAAAACACGGGCTGGTCTTGCATCGGGATCGCAATAGAAGCCAGCCATGGGGGCTCGCCATATACAGTAGAGGCCAGTTAACATTATCTGATCGAAAGGTGTTCCGTCCTCGTCATCTATCGGTAGATACCTTATGCCATGTGGATCAAGAGGAAATTCTTTCTTTATTGTTCGCTGTAGAACATCCCAAAAGAAAACCCCCGCCCAACAGTGTAAAAAAACATGGTCTATTGTTTCTGGTTGTTTGCATATGAAGCAATCTGAGCCCCATGGCATGTAAAAGCCCCTGTCTTCTAAAAACGTTGCAACTGATAGTGTTCCTGTGTGTAGCTTGAAAAAGAAAGTTTTCATACCAGGCGGTAGCTGCATTTTTTTAACACGTTTGAAAACATTCTGGCCTGGGCCTCGACTGTACATAGTTCGGTACCGAGGTGGGGGAAAAAGGCTGTCCAATAGATCATTGCGCAGCCTTTTTCTTGTGAACGTAAACAAATATTCTTTGGAAAACCGTACAGCAAGCAAACGAACACTCAGCACAATTTCCTTATAGAATCCGAACACTGCCACCGGTACACTTTCAGAGCTTATAATAAACTCGGGTAACAAATGCGCAAGTCTAACTTTGCAAACCGATTGAAGAAATGAATTATCATTGTTCCTGAAGAAAAAGAACCGTCCGACTAATTGCCTCACAAACAGGTGGGCCAGCCCTAGCCCTCCATCTTTCACCCGTCTGAAAAGATTGTTGCGGCTGCATCTCTCCCATCCAGAACCCCACGCAAACACGGCAAAAACTCTGTGCAATTTCTGTACATTGGCTCTGTTACAAAAAATGAATTGCATAACGTACCATAGCTTAGCTACGAAAAACAAGTTGCACACTGTAGCCCTGGCAAATACTGAAAGGTGTTTGGCTCTCCACGCCTCAGCCTTCTCTTTAACCCTTTTAAGCTCGCACTGCCAGTATTCGTCGCTCTGTTTATAAGCTTCAAGTGGTACACCCAGGTATTTTACTGGCGTTGTCGACCACGTGACATTCGCAAAGATAGCGGGGGTCTTAGGCCACTCCCCATGCCAAATACCGTGGCACTTGCTCCAGTTTACTCTACTTCCGGTGATTTCGCCAAATTTTTTAACAACATTTATCGTTTGCAAAACGCTCTCCTTGTCATTGCAACACACGGCTACGTCATCAGCATAGGCCAGAAGTTTAACTTCTGATGCTTGCATTGTAAACCCATGAATACATTTGTTCTCAATCACTGCCAAACACAGAGTCTCTAGATAAATACAGAACAGGAGTGGGCTGGCTGGGCAGCCCTGACGCACGGAACGTTGAATGCTGATGGGGCCCCCAGTGACTTGTTAATTATAAGCTTAGTACTTCCGTTCCGGTACGCCATGGCCACCCCGTCAGTAATTATGGACCCGACATTTATATGTTTTAGAATGGCAATTAAAATAACATGAGCAACACAGTCAAACGCTTTCTCCAAATCAAGTTGGAGAATAGCAACTCGCGACCTGAAGGCGTCACAACATTCCAGAATTGATCTCATTATGTGTATGTTTGTGCTAATAGTACGTCCCTTGATGCCGCATGTTTGGTGACTACCTACTATGATTTCCAATACTGATTGTAACCTGCAAGCGATGATCTTCATGAATACTTTGTAATCATTGTTGGTAAGTGATATTGGTCTGTACGACGTTACATATTTTAGTTTCGTAGGCCCGTCGGTCTTAGGGATGAGCACGGTGTGTGCTTCCCCGAAAGAATATGGCAATGCGTTTACTTCATACGCTTCGTTAAAGACGTCAGCGAGAAGAGGCGACAAGTCTGATTTAAACTGTTTATAAAAAGCGGCGCAAAGGCCATCCGGACCCGGCGATTTTCCAGTTTTTAAATCATCAATTGCCCTTTCCACTTCACGTGCTGATATCGGTGCCTCTAGTCTGTTCTTCGTGTCGTCGTTGAGTTGCGGCATGCGTCCCAAAAACGTGGCTCTAAAGGCATCTACGTCAACAGGACTCGATGCAAAAAGCTGTTGAAAGTGCTGGAAAAACACTTGCGCTATGTCCTCACAGTCGGTTATTTCGTGATCATCTACTTCAAGTACATCTACGTGGTTACGCCGTGCGTGCCTCTTTTCAAGACCGAGCGCACGTTTAGTTGGAGCCTCATCTGCTGTCAAAGCCTCTGCCCTTGCGCGTATAATCGCTCCCCGATATCGCTCTTCATCGCATATCTCCAATTTCGATTTGATGCTACGCAAATCGTCTTTGTATGCGCCCGGTTGGCTGTACTCTAAGGCCGTTAACTTTTCCAACACCACCCTTAGTTCTTTCTCTTTAACTCTTTCTTCGTACTTTATTTTGCAGGAGCGATCGATGGCGGCTAGTTTAATTGGTTGTTTAAAATTTTCCCACTTTTCGGTGACTCGCAACACGTTATTTCCCACTTCTTTCAAATATTCCTGTACTTTGCTTAGAAAAAGCTCGTCAGTTAACAATTTGGAATTCATTTTCCACAACTCCCTCGTGAAAGTGTGGTGTTTTGCTTTGCGTCCAACATACGTCTTGACCAAACAGTGATCAGTGAATGAAATAGGCGTGACATCGTAGCTGTTACACAGGGGTATTACGTCTAGTGACACGTACATTCTGTCTAGACGCGCGTGACTATTGCCCTGGAAGTGTGTGTAATGAACCTCGCGTGTTCCAACCAGACAGTCAGCCACGTCGTCTAGGTCGAAATCGGTTAATAATTCAGCGAGGACATGGCAGCTTTTGTCATTTGTTCTTCGACCTGTTCTGTCCCGATCTCGGAGTACACAATTAAAATCTCCCAGAATTATCACTTTTTTGTTCATGCAAATGTGCGTCCTTAAGGATGAAAAAAACTGAGTGCGCTCTTCACAAACATTAGGTGCATATACACACACAACACGCCACGAATCATTACCAACATTAAAGTCAACGTACACTAACCTGCCTGAAGGGCATGAAAAATAATTTTCGATAGATAAGCCGGGAAGTTTCCTAATAAATAAAATAACACCCGCCGACGCACCTTTAGCATGGCTCACTACCGCGTAGTATAAAGACGTAAACCTTAGCACCATGCCCCGGGTCTCCTCCTCCCCTTCAACCTTTGTCTCTTGCACGGCCACAACGTCGAGGTCTTGGTCCACCATCATCCGGTACACTTGGCTTTGTTTACGCATGGCGGCCAGACCTCTTACGTTTAGCGTGCCTAAGCTAAGCGTTGGGTTGGTTGCCATTGCTAATACGAGAAAGTTAGAGAGGCCCGGAGCACTGTGCTCACCACAACGTCTAGCCAGCGGCTAGACGCCTCCGGGACCGTCCGGTGGTCTGGTGTGGTCCGCGGACGGCTGTGGCTTGTCGCGGGCTTTCCTATCCCGATGAATGTTTGGAGGGGGCTTGAAGCTGCTCCTTCTCGTCAAAGTTGTCTTTGCAGGTGGCCCGTCGGCATGGTTCTTTGCAGCTGTTTTCCCACCGGTAGCGTCTAGCGGCCTCTTAAAGGTAGCGTTGCCGCTCGTATCCATAGGGTCGCTGGTTGGGGGCGGATCCTCACCTTCTGTCTCGCATGCGGCTTCATCAACTACAAGGCAGTTTTCCTTGCTTTTCGCCCGCTCTTCTGCAGGACCCGTTGTCGTCCCATCTTTCTTTTCGAGGGTAACAAATACATCTGTATCTTTCGCTGCCTTCGATGTCGCCTCTGCATTGCTGGCGCTCTCCTTGTCACCAGCCCCCTTGGCAGCGTCCTCGGCTTCAGCAGCATCCATCCTCATCTGCGCGACGACCTCGTTCGCTGGTGGCCCCACAGCTGCAGCGTACGTGCGTACACACTGATCTTCAGAGTGTCCAAAGCTGCGACACCGAGCGCAACGCGGTACCTTGCACTCGCGACGGACGTGTCCGACACCCTAACATCGTAGGCACTGCATCGGCCGTCCAGGCGCTACGACAAGGGCCAGTTCACCGGCAACTCGGATTTGGTGCGGGAGGTCATCGATTTTCATCCCGCTCTTCAACTTCAACAGAACGGTCCGCGACGTTGAGTCCTTGTCGCCTACGCCTCTGACACGCCATCGTTCTCTCGTCACTTCCACGACCTTGCCAAAGGCCGCTAGCGCTGCCTTTATATCTTCGTCCGCCACCCAATAAAGCAGCCAATGAAGGCGGAGGCGTACCTGTTGGTCTTGAGGGTCGACGATAACACAACGACGCCCCTTCACGTTGAGCTCTTTCAACGCCAGCATCCTTTTCGTTGCCTCGTCACTCGAGAAGGTGACTGCCCATACGTGATTGATCTGGTAGGCTCCAAGGGCCATGACCTCCTGCAGCAGTCCAGTCGGGATGAGTGCATCTCGGAAGTCTTCGACCCTATAGGGCCTCGCTCGCACGTCGCCATGCAAAAACACGGTGTTTTTCACGACAGGTCCCTTGGGCAGTGGTGGCAAAATAAACTGGTAGCTCGCTTCCTCGTCATCGTCCATAAGCCTGTTACCGCGGCCGGTGGCCGCAAAAGCCGCTCCTTCGGAGCCCATGATCCACACGTCCGTAAAGCTCGGCTGCCGGACGTAGAATGAGGCTGTCAAGATCACTTCCCGAATTCGTTGTAGGTACGGAAATAATGCCAGGACCAGTCCGTGGTTTCTTTCGGGAAATAGTTCAGAGTGTTTCTTTTTTGCGTGTTCGTTTTTCAAGTGCATATTTGTGGAGTGTAAAACGGAAAAAGTTATATCGTGATTTATGTGACAGTGTTTTGCTGGTACCTATGTACAGAGCCCCGTACAGTGGAGGCCCAGGCCTAGATGTATCGAAAAGGGTGAAGAAGATGCCAGTTCAACCAGCCACTAAATCGTTCTTTTTTAAATTACACACCGGTACTCTACCTGTTAAAATCTTCCTTGAACAACGTGGGTTCTACATGCCATGGGGAACCCACTGCCTTATATGTAAAAAAACAGGAAGCATAGATCACGTCTTCATCCACTGTTGGGAAGGGGTCTTTTTCTGGGACGTGTTACAAAGGACTCTAAAAAAGGAGCTACCTATAGATCCCCTCGGAATCAGGTTTCTGCCAGTATATGACGACGAAGGTTTCCCGTACGACATGATCATGCTTACGGGCCTCCACTGTTTATGGCGCGCAAGAATGGCGGGTTACCATTGTGACCCGGATGCCCGACCGGCGCGTCTGCACTTTTGTGAATCCATGCAACGGTATGTGGAAGTGATCAAGTTGCAACAGCCTGTTCCTGAGTGGCTGTCGAGGGTTGAACCCCTTACAGCACTAAAGGAATTTTAATCCGACAACGTCGTGCCGCAGTGGCGGACGGCAGCGAATGTAAATATTACTGTTCTTTGTTCCGTTTGTGTATTCATCCCTTTTTGCTTCTTTGGTCTTTGTTTATATCATTTAGGAATTTGTGTTGTGATATGTCGAGGACTGGCAATAAAGAAAAAAAAGAAAAAAGCCTTAGTGGCCTAACGGATAAGGCATCGGTCTCCTAAACCGGGGATTACGGGTTCGAGTCCTGCCAAGGGTGCGAGTTTCCTTTTTGAAACATTATCCTTTCAAATTTTTCCTCAAAAGAGTGAAGAGTGCCGACGCTTTGCATCTGTGTTCCCTTTGTGGTAAGTCGTAATTTGAAGCCAACAACATTGCGGTAAATAAATGTATGCCTACCTGAAAAGTGTAGCCCTAGTGGCCTAACGGATAAGGCATCGGTCTCCTAAAGCGGGGATTGCGGGTTCGAGTCCCGCCGAGGGTACACGTTTCCTTTTTGAAACATTATCCTTTCAAAATTTTTCCTCTAAAGATAGGAGTGTAGCGACGAATTGCAACTGCTTTCATTTTGTGGTAATTCGTAGTTTGTAGCCAACAACATAGTTGTAAATAAAGTATGCCTAGGTCAGAGGTATAGCCCTCGTGGCCTAAATAGATTAGATAAATTAAGCGCGAGCTCGAAAGGGTGGATGCTCAAATTTATCATGGAGCTGCGATAAGAGCACCAGGCAAGAGAATGTGGAAGAGAGGCACCAACTAAACGCGCGCTCAGTGACGAAAAGGGTTATACCTTCAAGAACATAATTAAAGAAATTTGTTTTAAAAACACAATGTCCAATGACCAAGAAGTAATTGAAAAAGCTTTCATTGAGCACTATCGAGCGTTGCTGAGTAGGCAGGTGCCCGTAACAGAGGAGTTTGTAAACCGTTTTCTAACACTTCTGCCGAAATTAGAAGATGAAATAAAAGAAGCACTTGAGAGACTAATCTCTGCGAAATAAATTACAGAAGCCAGAAAAGACTTGGGTAAAGGAAAGGCGCCTGGACGAGACGGCCTAGGAGCAGCTTTCTATAAAACTTTCAAGGCAGAAATAAGCGAGATACTGCACGGTGTAATATCAGAAGCTCATGAAACTAGGCACTTGCCACCATCGTTCAGGAAAAGTCATGTTGTGCTTATACCGAAAACCAGCGATACGGTAAAGCTGAAATCTGTCACTGGATACACGCCCATAAGTCTCACGAACGCGGATTATAACATCTACATGAAGGTGCTCGGAAAAAGGATGCAATCAGTTATTAAATCTACAGTAGGCCCACACCAAACATGCGGTATCAGGAAAAAACGTTATTGTCAAACATTCACGTCGCTAGGGGTATATGGGAATGCGGTGATGCGAACCTCGAATGTGTAGCAATGGTTCAGTTAGACCTAGAAAAAGCTTTTGACAGGGTTGCTCATAGCATACTTCTTGCCTTGTTAAAACACAATAACGTAGGCAAAGTGATTCAGGACGGAGTTGCTATGGCTTATGAGAACTGTTCTGCTCACCTTATAATAAAAAAAAAAAAACTTAGTGAAGATATACCAGTATTATCCAGTGTGCGCCAGGGGTGCCCTTTGTCGCCGTTACGTTTTGCGATTTTTCTTGAACCTTTCTGTTTGAAGGTACGAGAAAACGAAAGCATTCGGGGCTTCCGTCTTTAAACTCGGGAAGTAAAAATACTAGCTTACGCAGATGACATCGCACTTTTTTGCATTGACCAAGTCAGCATTCGGGAGGCAGTCAAGGATGCAAGAAAGTTTTGCAGTCTCACTGGGAGTGCCATAGGCGGGCAAAAAACTTAGTCTTCTGGCACGGTGAATGGGACTGGCGGCCAGACGTGTTCGAAACAGTACCGTTCACAGATACGCCAACTAGTTATCGTGGTGTTCCTTTGGAATACTATCGTAATGCCACGACGCAATGGACCGAACAATCTGAGAGGCTAAGGCACAAACAACGAATTGGGGAAGGAAGAATCTCTCAACGATATTGACGTGCACTCGTTTATCTTTATTGGGTGACACGTTTCACCTCCTAACAAATGTTATCGCACAGCGCGGGACGCCTGCATGTATCGGAAGTTTATGGAATGTTATCGATGCTTCTATCCGCTGTCTGTTGTCGCCAAACCTTGTGTTATCTGATTTGATCGCGTGACGCGAATGGTGTAGAACTTTGTGGAAGACACGCGGGTCCCAGCAATTACTATGGAACATTGGACGACTAATGTATAAAAGCCGACGCTCTTGACCCTCTGATCAAATTTTCGGCGATCGCCGACTGTGTTCGCGGCTGTCGCCATTCATTGAGTGCAGCCTGTTTTTGAGGGCACAAGTTTGCCAAAAAAATTATTTTTGTCTTTCACAGTATTGCTACTGTGTTCTTCAACGTCACCACCACGTGACATCCGCTGGAGGTGCTTTGCGTTCATGTACCGGACGCCCCCACAAAGCCGAGACTCAAGCCCGAACGCGGGAGACATCACCAACGCTAACAAGAGCCAGCGCGGTAACCGCAGACTGCAAGGAATGCCCCCGAAGCACGGACTTTCGCCTGAGACGAGCAGGAAGATTGTTACCAAGTCCACCCCAATGGCAGCCCCAGCGTCCCCCATCGTGCTGCAGCAGCCCAGGGAGCCTCCGATGTTCCGCGGTTCAACGTTCGAGGACCCGGAAAGCTGGCTTGAGACGTATGACGGAGTCGCTACATTTAACAGCTGGAACAGCGACGACAAACGGCGACATGTCTTTTTCGCATTGGAAGACGCTGCCAGAACGTGGTTCGAGAACCGAGAAGCCACCTTAACAAACTGGGACCTGTTCCGAAGGGGCTTCCTGCAGACATTCGCAAGCGTCGTACGCCGGGAACGAGCCCAAGCCCTATTAGAAACCCGGGTGCAGCTACCTAATGAGACAACCGCGATCTTCACAGAAGAGATGAGCCACCTATTCCGCCACGCTGACCCGGAAATGTCCGAGGAGAGCAAAGTCCACCTACTGATGCGTGGTGTAAAGCAGGAAGTTTTCGCCGGAATGGTACGAAGCCCACCGAAGACTGTCGACGAGTTTCTTCGCGATGCCACTAGCATCGACAAGAAACTGGAAATGGGGAACCGGCAATTCAACCGCCGCACAAACTCGACAAGCTACACCGCAGTTTAGTCACTGGCCACCGACGACCTGCGCGAGACTATCCGAGTGGTCGTGCGGGAGGAGCCAAAGAAGCTGTTCCCGTCATCACAGCCTCAAGTGGCTTCCATTGCCGACGCCGTACGTAAGGAGCTCCAACAACAACTCGGAGTAGCCCCTGAATCGCCGCAGCCTCAGCTGCAGGCGGTGACATACGACGCTGTAGCCCGCCGTCACGTTCCCCCTCCACGACCACGCCAGGGCCCCGTAACGCCGCAATTCCGTCGACCACCACCACCGCCGCCTGCACGCCCACCCATGACCCCACGTGGCATTCCAAGGAAGACTGACGTTTGGCGCGCCTCCGACCACCGTCCGCTTTGCTATCACTGTGGAGAAGCCGGGCACATCCACCGCCGATGCCCATACCGGGAGATGGGACTCCGAGGGTTCGCGTTAACGCGACGCGACCACAGGTTGG